>NC_073696.1:193238497-194478497 GCF_029784165.1 Wyeomyia smithii
GATTGTTGTAGTCATAGTTGGTTCTGTGGTAGCGGGTAGCCAGAAGAGTATAGGCATTAGCTCGAGTGACGCAGGGCAGTCAATTACTCTTTGAAGCACATAAAAAACGGAGAGAAGCTGCGCTTTATCACGTCTGACTGACAGCGATTCTAAACATACAAGCTGACATCTATCAGGGTAGAGGGGGGAGCTCCACTGGGTTGTTCCAAGGGAGTGACCGTAAAGCAAACCGTACAAATTTCTTCTGCACGCGTTCAACTGCGAGGTTTTGTCCTAGGCAGTGCGGAGACCAAACAGGCGAAGCGTACTCCAGAATGCTGCGGACCAACGTGCAATAGAGTGACTTAATAGCAAAAATGTCCGTGAATTCAGATGCGTGACGACGAAAAAACCCCAGAACAGAAAAAGCTTTAGCAGTCATAATCCCGATATGGTCATTGAAGTTGAGCTCTTTGTCAATCGTCACACCGAGATCACAGATAGACGAAACACGTTGGAGCACTTCAGCCCCTATACTGTACCGGTGCTGAACTGGATTGGTAAAGCGTGTAAATGATATAATTTTGCATTTTGTATCGTTGACACGCATCCCATTCTCATCGCACCAAATCAGCAAAATGTTGATGTCTTCCTGAAGGGCAGTGTGGTCATCCGTAGACGCAACTACACGAAATACTTTCAGGTCATCGGCGAAAAAGAGTTTGAAAGAGGATATGAGTAGGTACAGATCATTCACATAGATGTTGAATAACAGCGGTCCAAGAGCACTACCTTGGGGCACGCCAGACGTGATACAAAATGAGCGGGATCGAGCTGAGTTGACTACAACATATGAGGTGCGGCTGAATAAATATGACAGAATCCAGTCCAAAATCCATTCTGGAAAGCCAATATGCTTCACTTTTTCGATGATATGGTAGTGAGGAACGGTATAGAATGCTTTCGCAAAATCGACGTACACCGCGTCGATTTGCCGCCTCATTTCCATTTCCCGTGATAGTGTGGTAACATAGCACATCAAGTTTGTTGTAGTTGACCGATGTCTCCTAAAACCGCGATGGCTGTCGGAGATGAGAGGTGCTAATGCCGTATATAGCACGTTTTGCACAAGTTTCCCAAAGACTTTGACAACACAAAATGGAAACACCACGGAATGTGGGCGAAACGGTTGCGACGTGGTACTGGTGATGACCTACTAAAAACACTTTCGAAGTAAAGAGCGAAAAGGTTTGCTGCTTCCAAATTAGAGCTGGACTGAACATCGTTAAAATTTACGTTGGATGGAATGCGAGAAGATGATTTTCGCTTATTCACGAAATCCCAAAAGCGTGAGGGATCCTGTTTAACACTAGCCTGGATCCTTGATATATAATTATCGTGAGTGGCCTGTAGAACCGTTTTATACACAGCTTCAACATCATGCAGTTTTTGTCTGTCGCTGTCAGATTTCGTTAGGAAGAAACAGTGGCGTGCTTTTCTTTGTTTGTTCCGCAGAAGACGCAGCTCAGAGGTCCACCAGGGTTGGTTGAAGGTCGAATTGAACAATCGTTTTTTACGTGGAACGAAGTTCGTAATCACACGCCTTGAAATTGAAACTAAAATTGTCTAAACAGTCGTCAAGCATGATACAGTTGTCAGGGCTTACGTCAATCAGTAAAACAAATGGCGTGTGCAGGGAATCAAGCCGTGACAGTGGCGTGGGCGGTTCAATTAAGTCCAGGTGCTCTGGTGAATTTGTGAATGCGAGGTCAAGGAGATTTCCATAAACGTTAGCGAAACAATTGACTTGATGGAAACCACATGAGGACATCGTGTCACCTCGTCGTCCAATTGCCATCTCAAATAAGGAAGATTGAAGTCACCCAACGTCAATACGATATCGGTTACAGCCGCGCTTAAAAGATTCTTGACTGCAATTAAATAATACAACGTGGCAAACCATCCAATATGGGTATTTCCAGAACCGGGATGATATCTAGAGGTTGCAAAACGACCCCCGAAACCATTTTGAAAATTGAAATGGCGACTTCAGGTTACTGAAAATGAACCAAACTTGACCGAATACCATCGCATATTGGTATTTACGGAATCGCGATGATGCCCAGAGACCGGAAATTAACTCCAGATGTCATTTTGAAATTCAAGATCGTGACTTCCGGTTCTCGGAAAACAGCCAAAATTAACCAAATGCCACCTAATATGAATACTTTTGGAATAAGGATGCTGCCCGGAGACCATAAAACGACACCAGACCAACCGGAAGTCACCTGTCCTAAATTTCAAAATGGCGTGTGAAATTGACTTCTGGTCTCCAGGTACCAACCTCCGGAAATTACAATTTTGGGTAGTATTCAGTCATTTTTGGTTCTTTTCTAGAACCAGAACCAGAAAGTTGCCATTTTTGAATTTAAAATAGTCTTCAGGGTTGTTTTCAGGTCCGAAACTACTCATATAAGGTGGGATTTGGTTAATTTTGGTTGTTTCCCGGAAACCGGAAGTCACCATCTTGAATATCAAATGGCATTCGTAGTTGATTTCCGGTCTCTGGGCATCATCCCGATTCCAGAAATAACCATTTTCAATAATATCCGGCCAATTTTGGTTCTTTTCCAGAAACCGGAAGACGCCACTTTGATATTCAAAATGGCTACTAACGTTGTTTTCACGTCTCTGGACATTCGCCCGACTCTGAAAGTACGCATATCGTAGGTATCATTTGTAATTGTATCAAATTCGATTATGCGGAATTTCAGACTCGACTATCCGGAATTTAATTTTTTTGGTGTTCGGTTTTAAATTTTTATTCCGAATTTTCACTTTTACCATTTATTGTTGTTCGAATTAAGTTAAAATAAACAGTGTCCATTTTTTTTTTATTTTCAAGATTTTACCCCTTTTCGCCTCAGAAATAATTTCTGGTTACGCTACTGCATCATACAAGTAAAATAAAAAAAGAGAAAAATATATTTTTCTGTGATTCGATTATCCGGAAAATTCCATTATCCGGAGTGAAATTTTTTTTGATGTTCCGGATAGTCGAGTCCGACCTGTAATCATAAAATTTCTCAGTTTTTGAACATATACCTGGAGAACCAGGTTTCCGGCAATGAGAAAATTCGCTCGGTGCACTACTGATATTAGTTTCAAAGATAAGTTGTTGAATCTTTTAGTGCTAAAACTGTTGAATCCGATGAAAATTGTCAAAGTTTCAAGAATTTCAATTTGTGAGTATCTAGGTACCCCGTCGGGCATGTAAGGGTGTTTTTTGTCAAGCACATAACGGTTAATAAAGTAGACACAAAAGCTTTCCGAACAAGATGTCTGATAACAAAATATCTCTCATGGTAGTCAAGGGCTTAGAAATGCAGTAATTCAACCAGCCTTGATTTCATCATACAGCAAATACAAAACTGCAATCTCAGCCTTCGTTTTGGTTTACGAAAACGAATCTACAAGCTACGTCAGAAGTTGACACAAGAAATTACAATAATTCGTAAATCTAAGATTGAATTATTTAACAAAAAAGTTCAATATAATAACAAACATCATAACTCTAATCCGGGTCAATTCTGAGCATATTTTAACTTTTTACATTAGATTCTTTTACATCACTCGGTTGAAAAAAACCTAATTTGCTTGTGCAATATTCTATTTACAGAAGTGTAACAAATTTGATGTTTTAGATACATTGGGCTTATCGTTTTCGCTGGTAAGCTTTAGTAAAGTTAACATATGCGCTATGAACAGATGGTCAGACCCTACAAATATTAACCCATAGATGTAAACAATATTTCAGCAGTCCGCTGATTAAACAATATCTATTTGTCCGCGATTGTGCTTTAATTTGGTCAAACCTAAGAAGTTAAAAAGCGTATAAATACACAAGATTTTCAAAATATACAATTACTGCGAATATACAAACTACTATCAAAAATACATTACCTCCCATGTTGGATCCATTCTGTGCGGAGTACATGCTCTGCTGGGCTGTCTGAGGCTGTGGTTGATAAATAGTCGGCGGTGCCTGAGGAGCTCGCGGTCCACCCGGCGGAACCAACACCGGCGGTGCTGGACTGACCAGCCGCATGGGTGTCCCTGTGCGCGGGCCCATCACCAGGGAACCGCTCTGATCGTAGAAAGCCGATATCACCTGTGTACACAGCAGTGGTGTGGGGGGTAGGAAGTGTGTACACGCAAGGCGACGCATGATGATGCCGAGAGGGTGTGATTGTTTTTTTTGTATGTGGGTAAATATTTGGAATGTCGTGTGTTTGTTGTGATATGCGAAGAAACGGCAAAAAGAGAAAGAAATAATGTACAAACATACATTAGGGAATTATTGACATTATATACAATCCTTAATTAATAGCTTAGTATTAGAGGCGTGAAACCTAGTTTGAAATTTATTTATAATACATAAAACATATATTGAGTAAAGAGTTACAGTTATTGATACTAAGTAAAAGTCACAACTGATGAAACTCAGATTTTTAACATATGTATAAGTGAGCACTTTTGGATCATTTGAATGTTCGAGGACAGTTTACAGCATCCCTGCTCTTGTCCCTTTTACGTTGAACAGTTGATACTCATATCGGTGAAGTATTTTTATGTTATGAAACTACTGTGACTGCGAGTTATTCCGCGCAGCAGTTCTTTCCGTGCAATCATCTTAAAAAATTATTTTTCAACAGTAAATTTCACTAAAACACAACTAATTTGTGTGCTTTATCATGATAGTACAGAAATTAAATATGTTTCAGTAAAATTTACTGTTGAAAAACAGTTTTTTAAGATGAGTGCGCGGAATTACCCGCAGTCACGGTACAAGAGCACAAATCGTGCATTTATGGAAACTTTATTTTCAACCAACAATTGATACATTGTACAAGCCATAAATTTGCGCTTCTGCAGGTAAGTGAAGCAATTTCCAAGAAAAATATAGAACCCAAGCCCCCACGTTACAAGTTGTTGTTTATTTTCTGTTGATCGTTCAACTACGGGACATAATAACCAGCTTCCCCGTGTTGCTTATTTCCAGTTGTTAGGAGAACCACGAAGTGTGCATTTGGTTTTGATTATGCTTACGTGGTAAACATACCTACCTAATTAGAAGTAAGTGTGCCTTCTGCTAGGTGGCACGCTTCACCCAACTGCAGAAACTGCCAGATGTGCAGAAAAAGTTATGGCAATTGGTTCTACTTGTAGTGCATTAAAGAAAAAAAATATCGCGTGCCTGTATGTAAGAAGCCGCCATTATTGCGCTGTGTGAGGGTGAAACTACGATTGGCTTCCGAAGGTGATAGGAGGAAGCTTCGCAGGGTACGCACCGCATAAATTTAATGGTGCAAATGAGTAAATAGGAAAATATATGCTGCACTACCACGCGATTTGATTTTCTAGTCAATTTAGAAATAAAAGGCTGAACAATAATATAGGCTTTTTCTGCACGCTGAGGACAGTATCATGTAATTAGCGAACAGATGTTTACTGAAGACGACAACTAAATTAAAAGTGTGTTCATTCTTGTGGTAACGAGGGTACCTGCAATTATATTTCCATGCATCGATTGGTAACCGATACACTAGGTTTGATGTAACCTTAAGCGAAGCAGGAAAATATTTGATCATTTGTATCGATGATTATTATATTCGCCACTAATCCGCGCATTTTCAAAACTCAGTTGAATGGGAACAAAAAGCTTTTTCCAAAATTTTTCTTGACGATACATACAATCACATTTTATTTTAACTGTGCTTATGCAGGTTGATACAATGGCTGGATAGCACACCATTCGAAACATTGAAATTTTAATTTACTTTCAGGATCTATTCGATTGGAAAACTAAAAATCAACATAATTATTTGTAAGTCTTCACCGCATGGATGTTTCATTCGTGTAGTAAATCACCTTAAAACTAAAATGAATGTAGATGAAATCACGGCACAATATTAGGGCGAACATTAAACTTTGCTGTACAGTCATCAACTGCCCCGCGAACAAGGGTTAGCTTAACAGTTTCAATTCAGGAACACAGAGAGAGAGAGAGAGAGTGAAAAATTGCAACTAAACGTCTGTTGTTATTTCGTATCAGGTGTCTGATAATAGTTTGATGTGTTTAAGTTAGTCGTGCCTCAAAGAAATAATTGTACTTTTACCAATAAAAAGTTATTACTGTTTCAATTGTTGAAATATTCGTAATCTTTTGTATACAAACAACGATTACATTTTTATGTATATCCAAGAGTAAACTGTGCTTCCTAATGAGAAACACGATAGTTAATGTTTCAACGAACCTGTTTGATGGAAAAGTTTGCTTCTAATTCTCTTGCAAGAAGTAGTTGGTATAGATTGACTCTATAAGATTGCATTAAACTCCGTTGGAAAGTGGATTTTTTGCCTATATGTAAACATCAATGTACAATTTTGTTATTAAAATTAATTCTGGAATAGTTTTGAAATTAACCGTATCCTCAGATAAAAATAAACTGAGCGGAAAGTATTTTCTGCACAGACATTCCACGTACTTTTACGAATCGATTATGAGCATTTTTTTTCGATTTAGCTGCAGTTTTTCGCAGCCGTTTGGTTGTGATGGAAATGTCATTTCATAATAGCGTTTTTTTATTTAAGATTCCGATTGATTTCACGGGTCTTTTAGAAAAGAAAAGAGTGTACTAATGTCGAATAACAAATAAAAATTTGGATTTTTTTTCTACTGCTGTCACTGAATGGTTGTTCAGTAATGTTTGTGTTTTTTGACGTAATGTGATGATATTTTATCTGGCCAAAACACTTAGGTACCTTTCATTCATTTCATTTTTCGAAGAAATGGAATTAAAATTTTCTTCAAATATTCGTATACCAGATACATCTTGGTTGACAGCAAAAGCACTGGGGTTGAACCTTAATTTGTTTCGACGCCATTTTGAACCATACTGGGCATGCATAAACAGAAATACTCAAATCGACTTGAACTGTCCTACAGTACGGTCGCATTTTACCAACAGCTCGTCTTAGACTACCGAGAGATATTAAAATTTTGCTTTTCGCTTTCAACAGGCAATCTTTTTAAAAGACTACCTGTTGAAACGCAAAGTAATAAATTTGTTTTTTAACGTTAACGAGTGTTTAGTGAGTAAATTTAATTTGAGATATTTCTACCCAAATTCTATAGTGATGTGAAAGTGTAGTGAAGTTTTACAGTTATGCCTGGAAAAAATAAAAAAGCTCGCTTAGTCGTCTTCAAGGAAACGTGAGGCATCTCCTCCAAGTGACACTGAAATTTCGACTAACAGGTATGATATTCTTTCTTCCGTTGGGGATCAAGAAATCCAAACTTCTCATACTGAGCATAAAGCTGTTATGAAGAAGGTTAAAGTTCCACCTATTGTGGTATTTGTAGCAAATTTAAAAGCATTTCGATCAGAACTTTCATCATTTCTGTCGGATGTGAAAGTTAATTTTCAAATTGGCCGCAAAGGCGAAATTCGTATTTTGGCCGAATCTCTTGATGGCCATAAACATCTTTTACAGTATTTGACTGAAAAGATGTATAAATTTTATTCTTTTGATGCCAAAAACGAGAGACCGTTTAAGGCTGTTTTGAAAGGTCTTTCAAATGACCAAACTATTGAGGAAATCAAAGATTGTTTGTCAGAATCACTTGGTTTTGCCCCCAACCAAGTAATTTTGATGAAACGAAAGGCAAATGCCAAAATTAATCAAACTGGAATACACCAGGAAAATTACTTAGTACATTTTGATCGTACCAAAGTAAATAATTTAAAATGTTTGGAAAAAGCACGTGTTTTATTAAATGTGCGAATAAAGTGGGAAAATTTCAAGAGACATGGAGAAATCCATAATCTTACTCAATGTCGGAATTGTCAAGTTGTCAGGCATCACCAGCACTTTCATTAGCAGGTGTGTATGTAGGTAATAATTTAAATTCAGCTAACAAATTTCAGACAAAAAATCTGTTCAGGCAACACCAGGCTGTTCATATGCCAGTGTCCTTACAGGTAATATTTCAAATTCAAACAGTAACAAACCATTCGTGTTTGGTGCTGAAAAGTCAGCCAGTATTGATTTAGGTAGTCCAACTCCAGAAAAGATTGAATACCTACAACAATCCATGCTGCAGCTAATGTCCGTTTTGTTGAACTGTAACTCGATGTACGAGGCTGTTCAAGAAGGTATAAAATTTACAACTAATATTGTTATGAAATTGAAATTCAGCAATGATTTTAAATAATGCTGTAAATTTTCTTAATTGGAATGCTCGCTCTTTAAAAGCGAAAGAGAATGAATTTTTCAATTTTTTAACAGTCCACGATGTGCATATTGCAGTTGTGACTGAAACGCTTTTAAAGCCAAATATTAAACTAAAAAAGAACCCAAATTTTATAGTTCATAGGTTTGATAGAATTGATGTTGCCGGTGGTGGAGTTGCAATAGTTATCCACCGTCGAATAAAACATCGTGTTTTACCCCATCTTGAAACCAAAGTTATCGAGAGTTTGGGAATGAAATTGAAACAAGTATTGGCATTTTATTTATAGCCGCAGTGTATTTGCCTTTTCAATGCACTGGTGAGCGAAAAAATTATTTCAAGGGAGATTTGCAAAAACTCACAAGAAATAAATCTAAATTTTTAATCATCGGTGATTTTAATGCGAAACATCGATCTTGGAATAATGCTCAAAACAATTCCAATGGAAAAATATTGTTTAATGATTGCTCGGCTGGATTTTATTCAGTTTTATTTCCAAATGGTCCTACATGTTATTCTTCTATTAGGAATCCATCTACAATTGATCTGGTACTAACAAATCAAAGTCATTCATGCAGTGATTTATTAACTCATGCTGACTTTGATTCTGATCATCTTCCCATAACATTTTCTATTTCCCATGAAACTATTTTAAATTCCACTAGATCTGTGTTAAATTATCACAAGACTAATTGGGATAGATATCGTTCTACGATCGAAGAAAATTTGAATGATGATATTATTTCACAAAATAATGCTGACATTGACAGAGCATTAGAAAATTTTAGCAGCTTAATACTCAATGCCCGGAATTTATCAGTTCCTGAGGCTCGAGTGAAATTTAATGCACCAATTATTGACAGTGAACTTCAACTTCTTATACGTTTGAAGAACATACGGAGACGTCAATACCAAAGATCTCGTGATCCTGCTTTGAAAATTATTTTTCAAGAATTACAAAAGGAAATTAAACATAGATTCACTCTCTTGCGAAATGAGAGTTTCATGAGAGAAGTTGAACAACTAAAACCTTATTCAAAACCTTTCTGGAAGCTTTCGAAGGTTCTTAAGAAACCTTCGAAGCCCATTCCAGTCCTTAAAGATGGCAATTGCATTTTTCTAACGAATGAACAAAAATCTCAAAAACTTGCTCAGCAGTTTGAGAGTGTTCATAACTCCAATTTGAACGTAGTAAGTCCTATTGAAAATGAAGTAAACCAAAAGTATGATCAGATCACCACCCAAGAATTTCTTTCTGAAGAGGTATTGGAAACAAACTTGAATGAGGTGCGAACTATTCTCAAAAAATTCAAAAACATGAAAGCACCAGGAGATGATGGGATTTTCTATATCCTCATCAAAAGACTTCCCGAAAACTCTTTAAATTTCTTGGTAAAAATTTTTAACAGATGCTTTGCATTAGCACATTCCTACGAAATGGAAAAATGCCAAAGTCACTCCAATTTTAAAACCCGAAAAGAATCCAGCTGAGGCATCAAGTTATCGACCAATTAGTTTACTTTCCTCTATTAGCAAACTTTTTGAAAGAATAATTCTTAATAGAATGATAACACATATTAATGAGAACTCAATTTTTGCAAATGAGCAGTTTGGTTTTCGCCATGGGCATTCCACTACTCATCAGTTACTTAGAGTAACAAATATGATTCGAACTAATAAATCTGAAGGCCATTCGACTGGAGCTGCTCTTCTAGACATAGAAAAGGCATTCGACAGTGTTTGGCATAAAGGTTCAATAGCTAAAATGTCAAATTTCAGTTTTCCGCTTTACCTTACCAAAATGATACAAAGTTATTTAACTGACCGCACTCTTCAGGTTAACTATCTGAATGGTAAATCTGATAGATTGCCTGTTAGAGCTGGTGTGCCTCAGGGGAGTATCTTGGGCCCAATCTTATATAACATTTTTACTTCTGATCTTCCTGATTTACCACCAGGTTGTGAGAAATCTCTGTTTTGTGACGACACAAGCATTTCCGCAAAAGGAAAAACCTTCGAGTTATATGCAGTCGGCTACAAAAAAGTTTAGATATATTTTATTCATACTTGCAGAAATGGAAGATTTCCCCTAATGCTTCTCAAACACAGTTAATTATTTTTCCTCATAAGCCAAGAGTTTCATTTCTCAAACCCACCCATAAGCACGTTATTAAGATGAACGGTGTGGTCTTAAATTGGTCTGATCAAGTTAAATACTTAGGGCTAATTTATGATAAGAATGTTACTTTCAAAGAGCACATTGAAAATATCCAGTCAAAGTGCAATAAGTATATCCTCTTATCAACAGGAATTCTAGACATTGTCTCAAACTGTTAATTTACAAACAAGTTTTTAGGCCAGCAATGTTATATGCAGTACCCATCTGGACAAGTTGTTGTACAAACAGGAAGAAGACACTTCAGAGGATTCAGAATAAACTTTTGAAAATGATTCTGAAGCGTCCTCTCTGGTTTAGCACGAACGAGCTACATAGGCTCACTAATGTAGAAACATTAGAAAATATGTCAAGCCAAATTATCATCAAATTCCGACAAAAATCGTTGCAATCCTCAATTGCAACGATTAGCTCACTTTATAGTCAGTAAGATAGTTTTAAGTTTATTTTAAGTTTCGTTTTATTCCTTTTTTTTCTCTTGACAAGTAGGTTTAATAATTTTCCTACAATTACATTAACTTAACTGCGAAAGCTAATAACATTCAATAATATAAAAAAAGCGTACAAATATATATATATATATATATATATATATATATATATATATATATATATATATATATATATATATATATATATATATATATATATATAATAGTGTTGAAATGTCACCATTTGTGGCAGAACACACAATAATAATTCTGAATGGATATTAGTACATAAATAAATCATTACAAACATTCTCCCCCCTATAAAAAAAATAAAAAAAAAAACAAAAATACTGGTATAAAGAGGAGAGTAGTAAGTAAAGATACTCTCATTTCTCACTCTGAGCGTATTTGTTGTGTAGTAAGAGAGCCAATTTTGGTGCAAATATTATTATTATAAAATTACTTAATATTAAAAACGATAACAGTTTTGCATGGCAAACTTAAATTTATCGTTTTCTGACTTCCCAAACACAGACGACAATTAAGTGCCCCTTAAGGCAAAAGTTTGAGCCCTAATCAATTTATGCGTTGTTTCAATGCGCACTAGTTTTGATCTGATTTTGCTCGAAAATGGTGCGTAAAGCATACCACAATGATTACACTGGTCGACAAAAGCGAAAATAAATTTACCCTGGTTAAGCTCCTGGATAACTAGATAAAAATGGATAAATTGGACGATAATAGCTGTTTCACTCACTGTGCTCCTAGCAAACAAAGAAGTGCGTCAAAAGGCCGCCGAGTAATTGCTCGTCGGGTGCGTCGCTTCCATGTTTGTTCACAGAAAACTTTATTTATTTTTCTAAAGACTTTATACATACATATTATATAAGCTTGTCTAGAAGCATTTACAGGAACGGTTAACGGTTCTGAAAAATAAGTGTACTTGTAGCTCAAAACATGCTAAAAAAAACGACGTTGAGTTATATCTCGCAAACTTTCACAATTTTAAATAATTTGATTTTAAAAATTGACAAAATTTTATCTTGAAATCGCTCTATCTTGGAGTTAGTTTTCTGTTAAGGGGTTATATAACTTTTAAGTTTTCAAAAAACTGAAAAAAAAATTAATGTATTATCTTCAAATACAACATGTTGAGAACATTTTCACAAATTTTCATAAAGATCTGAGCAATAGGAAGAAAGTTAGAGCGATTATCTCGGAATAGTGATTTCCGAAAAATGACTTTGCCGTGATCCTGATTGCGGGAAAACTACTGAACCGATTTCCTTTATCATTTTTTTCAAATTTTCGTTATTAAATTCGCCGGTCCTTGAACGATCGCTTTTCGAAACATAGTTACATTTTGCCGCAAAAAAATTTTTAATGCAATTTTTAGCGCTCAAAACGTGCATTTTTTGGGAACAATGTTCCCATTTAAACTGAAAACAAAATACTCATAAAAGCGATCGTTCAAGGACCCGGCACACTTCTAAACTAATGAAATAATATGAGATTTTTGATTTCGGTTGACCCGCTGAGCCTCTACCAGGATCACCGCAAGCCTCTGCAAAAAAATAGAGTTTCGGGGAAACGGCCACTACTCCAGTAATAATTGGTATATCTCAAAATCAAACGTATTTTTTGTTGTTGATAAACTGTACTTTCAGAAAAACACCCCTTTGATGCAATGAAAATGGTGCTATGCACTTAAAAATAGATTCAAACTTCCCTCATTTTTCTCGACCAAAAAGGTATATAACCCCTTAAACCAACTACTTTTTTAAGAAAACTTTACGTTAACTTCTTTTTCAAGAAAAAAAATTGTATTTTGGTGTTATCTAAAACTTCCTAGAACATCTCAAGTTGATCAGAAGTAGTTAAGATATGATTTAAGTGAAAATACTACAAGGTATACAGCCCTAGGGGTTGTATGAAATGGTGACGTAGGACTAAGTGCATATATTATATGCTGCGCTTAACTGTTCATAGGCAACACTACCGTTTATTTTTGATGGTCGTTATTGTAAAACTAACGATGCATGAATACATGAAAATTTTACACTAGTAGTAGTTGCGAAAATTCTCATAACTCTTATCTTCAAGCATCTATAGTCCTAAAAAGAACCGATTCCATAATCTTCAGTTAGATATTCGTGCTACAGAACGCTTATGATCGCACCATCGGTAGCATTGAATATTTTGCTTGACCGCGCATAATAAAGTTTGCTCTCCGCTGTACCCTCCAGTAGCCGACTCAGCTAAATATTCTGCAGCGAACGATGGTAACTGTTGCTGGCGTATGCAACATAAAGGTAACATGTTCAGCAGTGCCTGGAAGATGACTCGTATGCAACTCGTTTCTCAATGTCGCGTACCTCTAACAGCTATACTCCACTTGCTATTGTGTGACAAACTAGACTGAAGCTGAATTTTCTGCAGTCTTTTGTATCGAGTTCAGCGTAGATTTTTGCCATTAGGGCGTGGCCACGCAGCTTAGAAAAAGAGAAACAAAACAAAACACCTTCGATACTACTAAGTGATTTCAATAAGCACCTGCTTTCCCGATACGAAAATCACTCTGGTTCTTAGATTAACTAATTTTCGTTACTAATATTTGACTGATAACGGTGTTCGAGTGGGCACAAACAAACAATAAAACCGGAAAATCACTCAATTGTGAAAAATTCTTGAAATGAGGGTTATATCTTGCTGTGAAAAACTATTCATAGGCAACACTACCGTTTATCTTTGGTGCACCCTGGTCGTTGATGTAAAAATGATTATTGAGAAATAGTTGAACATTTCACACTAGTAGTAGTTGTGAAAATTCTCATAACTCTTATCTTCAAGCATTTATAGTTCTGAAAAGAACTGATTCCATCATCTTCAGCTCGAAATGTGTGCTACAGAACGCTGATGATAAAATTTAAAATTTGCTCGCCGCTGTGCCAGCAAAATATTCTGCAAAATAAAGGTCACATGTTCCGCAGTGCCTGGAAGTTGACTCGTATGCAGCTCTCGTTTCTCACTGTCGCGTACCTCTAACAGCTATACTCCACTTGCTATTGTGTGACAAACTAGACTGAAGCTGAATTTTATACACGCAGTCTTTTGTACCGAGTTCAGCGTAGATTTTTGCCATGAGGGCGTGGCCACGCAGTTTCGAGAAAGACAAACGGAACCAACCACTTTGTAGAGTCAAAATATGTAGGCAGTGGAATTTATTCCGTCCATGTTATTGTTATCCGTGCTCGGGAAGCAAGGGAATAGCAAGGAAAACGTATGGGAAAGCTTGGAAAGCTATTCACCTTTTTTCACCATTAAGCAGTAAAGCAACAATGTTAAACATTATATCAAACAATTGTTACACATTTTATCTATCCACCGACATATAAATGACTAAGATGCATTAAGTCGTTCGCTTGCTATAATCGTTTGAAATCTGAAGCAACATTTGCAGTTTCATTTTCAATTTCACAGAATGTAATCTAGTATAGAAAACAAAGACGTAGTCCTACGTCACAATTAGTTTTAAAGTAGTCTTTTAAGAAAAACAGTTCTATCTAATCAAAGGTAAGACCTAGGAACTTCGTGTCTTCGGCAAAGCTTCATGAAATCGATAGCTTTACAACTTTGCTGAAGACAAAAATTGGATATCTCATAAAATAAAAAAGTTAATTCTTCTAAGGTAAAACTAGCTTAATAAGCAATTAAATGGAAATGTTAGATAATTCTAATCAGTATTCTGAACAACCAAGCCCCTAATATGAGGAAAAGTGAGATAAGACTGTTGATCGTCTTCTTTCAAAACAACTCCACTGTGCGACGTTCGCAGTTATAGCACCGACATCAAAATTTAAATGATGCGAAGGCAAAGAACAACAGTTGACATGGAGATGCCAAGAGATTCGCTCAGAGCTGTGGGGGCGCTGGTATCGGAAAGATGTAAATATAACTCAATGTATGCAAAACTTACATGCGAAACTGTTATGTTAGTAAATTGTAGAGCGCATATATTGCTATGAACGTGTAAATTTTGATTGAAGACCTACCGTGGTTGGTGGTAACGTCTCCGCCAACCACGCTCGACACCTGAGTTCGAATCTTAACGCCGACATAGGTGTCGATGGTTGTGGGGTCGCTTGATCCACTCACAACCAACCCAACTGGTGTCTAGATGCAATCCTAGCCGACACCGGGAGATTTTCTGAGGCAAGAAATCTCTGGGATCACGCCTTCCATCGCATGAGGAAGTAAAGCAGTTGGCGCCGGTCCGTTAATCAACGGGTCGTAAGTTAGGTTCATGGGTGGAGCCGGACAACAGTGGCGGAACTAGACCGACAAAAAATAAGCGAGAACAAAAAAAAAAAAAAACATCCGCCAATAACTGCTACACGCAAAAGTTTAAGCTTTAATCAACCAATGCACACTGTTTCCAAAGCTACAAAAATCTTATCGAAATTGTTTCGGTCCAAAAAATTGATTTTAGAACCACAGTGTCTTCAGAAAAGTTCTAAGATTAACTATACTCGAATTTTACTTTTCTTTTCCCTCAGAAAATCTTTAGAGTGTAGAAGAATATCTTTCACGGCGAAAACAATCCCTCTCACACTGGAGAGCAGATCAACGCACATGCGAGAAGAGGATGACGGGCCATGTGTATCTGGCGAACTTGCAAAAAACCACCGTGGTGGAATCTGAAACCTCTCTCTTGAGAGTCAATGAACTTTGGTTTACTTTCTCATATGTATGAACATTGCGCACGATAACTACACAGTAGGGCTTCTGCGGTGCTTTAAAATAAGACTGCGAAACTCGTTTTCGCAGTGTATCACTCTCATACGTTACATTACATACGAGAAAACTCAAATTGTTTTCTTGCCAGTGTACTCTGTGGTGTACTTCTGCGTCTTAGAGTGATTCACCCCTCTTATTACTCTCAGCTGTGGGGTGAGCTGGTAGCTTGTCTCTGGTGTGTTTGTATCTCTGTAAGTGGTAGAGACACTTCGGAGTGCAGAAAGAAGCAGTGTGGTAAAAACATTGCATCACGCAGACATATACTGAAAGAGAAGTGCGCGGTGCATTTTTTCTCCGCTCTTTTTACATGCTGAGGAGAATGACAAGCATGTACACCATACTTCTATCTGTCTGAACTTCTGTGGAGTTTCCTAAAGAATGCTCCTTAAAATCATTTTTTTCAATATAATTTTTCATAATAATTTTCTACAATTTTTCAATGTTCTACAAAATTGTTCACTATAATAAGGTACATAATGTCATCGTAGAAAGTGTTTTTTTTTTTCTCTTATATATTTTTAATTATTGAAGTTTTGTATTAAAATATTGCACTATTCAACTAGGGTAGCAAACGGCTTCGGAAGTGGTTTTCTTCGGCAGGTTTCTGCATAAGTTTGCTGTAGAAAACCTGCCAAAGAAAACCACTGTCGAAGCCTTTTGCTACCCTAATAGATATCTACAAAAACCGCAAATATCCGCAAACAAAACCATTTCTATATTAAAGTATAACTCAAACATCATTGAATCCAGATACAGGCAATTGTCTCTTTTGGTAGAATGCTACTGCAAATGAGCGTCTCAGCTTGTAAAAATATAATAGAATTGAACTGTTTAGTTGATTCTCGAATGCAAGAGACTAAAGAAATACAAAAGATTGAAATTGTGGTTTTGTTATAGCAAACAACATTGTAGAATATTCAGAAATTGTAGAAAATCACTATTGAAAGTTATGTTACAAATATAGATTTCAAGGGGCATTCTATAGAAAAGTCCACAAAAGCCCTTTCGAATAGGTAGATGGAGGAATGATGTCTTCGACAAAGTTGTTTCTTACAAAACTTTTTATAACTTGGACGAAAAAAGTGAATTTTTTTAAGCAAAAAAGAGAAAAGAAAAATTCATTCCACACTTTTATGTGGATTAATCACAAAATTGCAATTTAAAATGGAACTTTAAATTGGAGAATAATTGGTGGAAGAACATTGCTGCTACAGCTCTTAAATATTTTTTTTTGGGTCAAAACAATTTCGATCACTTTTTTGCAGCTTTGGAAACAATGTGCAATGTGTCCCCTCAAAACGCACAACAATTGCTCTGATTTCGCACAAAAAATGTGTGAAATGCATAACGGCATCGATCAGTTGATATTTTCATTCACTCATTAAGTCAGTACCCAAAGTATCAGTATTGATTGCTGGCTGCATTGCTTCAAAGATACCAGCCTGCTGAACACCAGTTGATACTTTATAAGTGTAGTGATTTGCAGCAGCCCAATACATTTAAAATACGCTAGAGCATTAAATGTGTTATGTCCAACACACATTCGTTGTACAGGTTTCAAACTTAATCAATGCGCTTATCTCGCACAGTATTGATGTGGTTTCGCACCATTTAACGTATGTGATTGTGTAGATTGGGATTAAAAAGGTAAAAAAATAAATGCGTGTTATGTTTTACTCCAAAATTTCACATTTGTTCCATAATAAAATATTTGTTACAGTTACCTATACGATAAATCATATTTAGAAAAATCTCTAAACTCCAATGTAAAAAATGACGACAGAAAAAATTTTCAAAAAATTGGAAATAATTATGAATTTAATGATTTTAACAGTAAAACTCAGATTGTTTATACAAGGTGTTGTAAGTATGTTAGAGCAAAAATACAAACTTATAGCATTTATCAGGAAATTTAAAGGTTTATGAATGAATTTGCACAATTAACATCATTCGTGTAATACAAAGTAAATCAGATAGTTATTTCATGAATAGTTTTGATAAAATTTATTTTATCATAATTCAGGTCGTAATTCTCTTTTTATACGATGAGTCTTATGTTTTTTTTATTAGGCCAATAGACGTATGGCTCGATTCGGTCGTTTTTGTTTTGCAGACAACTCTCCATATTCAGCTCTTTTCCATTTGAACATATTTGAAACGATGGTAAAAGCTAGAGAATCATTGATGTACCACTAATGACCGGGTAAAAGTTGCGACCACTAAGCGGTGGTAAGTTGCATGTTGCAGTGTATTGTGGATGTAATCCAGCCAGGTATGTGTTCCGTTGGTACTATGTATCCCGACACTGGAGCAGATTGCGTGTAGACGACGTCCAGCCCATGCATGCATCAGCCGAATGCAATTAGTTATTGGGCAGTGACCGCAAGATACGTCATGCTCGGTTTGCTTCCCTTGCCCTTGGGTGCTCTATCATGCTAACCTTGAGCCGGTGAAGTGGCAATGTTCTTGAGCAATGAATTCAGCTAATCTGGAACGCTCATTAGCTGCTACACTCATACGCAGTATGCCATCTAATAGGTATGTTACTGCTAGCTATGATTAGGCTTTAACAAAAATAATTTCCTTAGACTAGACTCATTCAGTAATGGGGATTTGAAATAATACACTACTCAGGATTCATAAT
Source organism: Wyeomyia smithii (assembly GCF_029784165.1). NCBI lineage: Eukaryota > Metazoa > Arthropoda > Insecta > Diptera > Culicidae > Wyeomyia > Wyeomyia smithii. Next base: position 193,256,821 of record NC_073696.1, read on the forward strand.
CACAGCGACTTTTATAGACTAATATTTACATTTTGTTAACGTTCCAAGATTTTGTGGTTTGGGTAAAGATTTTCTTCGAATAACAGAAAAAAAACTTTCCCGCATTTCACACAGTCAAAAATATTCCATTTGGTTGTTTGTTTACCAGTTCATCAGTTTACCATTATGTTTAAGCGTTGTTCACGACATTTTAAAAATGTCGAAATTAGCTAGCACTGACTGCAGGACCTATTTATTAGTAAACAACGGGAACCTAGATGCGTATTTAATACAGTTACAGAGATTTTCACACAAAAATGCATGAATAGACATCCTGGAACAGTTTCCTCTGGGCCCTGAGATTTTTAGTAATTTTCAGTGGTTGAATTAAATCATGTTGGGTAGTGATAATGAAATGACGGGGAAACTTTATAAATTTAGTTACTTACTAGTTGAACATTCCCGGCGATGCTCGGGATCAAAGGCTTCAAAGACAGATTTTTTTTATATTTCATTGCTGCATTAGCTCAACTCACTTCAAAAATATAATTTACATCTTATACTTCCATCATCACTTTAAGTAGGGTGTCGAACGTCTGCGTCAGTGGTTTTCTTCGGACCATTTTTGCATAAGATTGCGCCAGTAAAACTACTGAAAAAAACCACTGACGAAGACGTTCGATACCCTACTTCAATATTCTGAGAACGCGCAGAACGGAAATACCCATATTGGATTGTTTTTTGTGATTTTGGGCTGATTTACAGAAACTGGAAGTCACCATTTTGGATTTCAAAATGACGTATGGAGTTCCACTTTCGAAAGTATTGAAATTGTTGGCCAAATATCATTTTAGAAGTCATAAATTTGCATGCTTCATGTAGTTTTGTGAATAATATATCAAATTTAGTAATCAGATACTTGTTATTTCTCTTCAAATGGTCTTCTGAACGTTAACAAACATTTTAATGAAAAAAAATTGTGTTATCGCAATAAAATGACATATGGAGGTCCACTTTCGGAAGTATTGAAATTGTTGGCCATATATCACTTTAGGTTATTTTCCTGAAACCGGAAGTCGCCATTTTTTAATCCACAAAACTTTGTAGAAAATAAGAATATAAAAGATTTTTAATGCTTAAGCTGCCTCTTAGTCGATATTCAAGCAAATGAATCGTAACCATTCCTGCAGCTAAATGTGAGTTTTAGTTTGGATGAACGCAAAAAAAGTAAAACAGTAAGATTAAGAGCTGAATGACCTTCTGGTTAAAAGCTCTCTAATAAAAATCAAATTCAAATTCAAAAGTACAAAAGTAAATCGAATGCCGTAAAATGTAACTATTCACAAAACTACGAAAACATCAGAAATGTAAAATGTTCATGCTCGAGACATGGGTTGTTCTGCAAAAAAATTGTAGATGAAAGAACAACGAACATTTTATTGCAATAAAAAACAAACCATTGAATTTTGATTCAGAGGCGAATTGCGCATAAAAAGTTAAAGTTTCGCATGTAATCGTATAAAAACGTATAAATTAAAATAAAATATTTTTCGGTGATTTTCTGTATTCTGTATGCTGTAGGTGGTCCTCGTGGCTCTGTGGTTAGCGATGTCGATTGGCTCCCACACGGTTGTGATATCGGGTTCGATCCCCGATCAGGTCGAGAATTTTTTCGAACTGCAATTTTTCTCGACTCAGCTCTGGGGCACGGTGTATCGTTGTTTTTATCCTACAACATGCAAAATGTGCTAAAACAATATCGATAACGAATTTTCTCATCTAATCTGGTTGATCGAGAGCGCTATTAGAAGGCTGCAATATTGTTGTGCTGTATACAGAAAATCATCTTCAAACATACATTTTATATTTTAACATAAACAAACATTTTAATGAAAAAATAATCACATGTCATCGCTTTGAATTTTGATTTAGAGGCAAATCCAGCATAAAAAGTCATAATTTTGCATGTTTCACGCAGTTTTGTTTTAGTTTTAGTTTTAGTTTTAGTAATCATATACACTTTATTTTTCCTCAAATGTCTTTCCTGAACGTTAACAAACATTTTAGTGAAAAAAAATCATATGTCAACGCTTTGATTTTGATTTAGAGGCAAATTTAGCACAGAAAGCCATAATTTTGCGTGTTTTCGGTAGTTTCGTGAATAATATCTCAAGTTTTAGTAATCAGATACTAATTATTTTTCCTTACATATCTTTCCTGAACGTTGACAAACATTTTAATGAAAAAAGAATCACATGTCATCGCTTTGAAATTAGATTTAGAGGCGAATTCAGCATAAAAAGTCATAATTTTGCTTGTTTAAAAAATCTATAATATCTATCTCTATCTATAAAATAAAATCTCAAGTTTTAGTGAACAGATACTTGTTACTTTCCTTCAAATGTCTTTCCTAAACGTTTACAAACATTTTAATGTAAAAAAATCACATGTCATCGCTTTAAATTTTGATTTAGAGGCAAATTCAGCATAAAAATTCATAAAGTTGCATGTTTCACGTAGTTTTGTGAATAATATCTCAAGTTTTAGTAATCATATACTATTTATTTTTCCTCAAATGTCTTTCCTGAACATTAACAAACGTTTTAATGAAAAAAGAATCACATGTCATGGCTTTAAATTTTGTTTTAGAGGCAAATTCAGCATAAAAAGTCATAATTTTGCAAGTTTTACGTAAACTTGTGAATAAAATCTCAAGTTTTAGTAAACAGATACTTGTTACTTTCCTTCAAATGTCTTTCCTAAACGTTTACAAACATTTTAATGTAGAAAAAAACACATGTCATCGCTTTAATTTTGATTTAGAGGCAAATTCAGCATATTTTTGCTTGTTTTACGTAGTTTTGTGAATAAAATCTCAAGTTTTAGTAATCAGATACTAATTATTTTTCCTCACATGTCTTTCCTGAACATAAACAAACATTTTAGTGTAAAAAATCATATGTCAACGCTTTGAATTTTGATTTAGAGGCAAATTTAGCACAGAAAGTCATAATTTTGCGTGTTTTACGAAGTTTCGTGAATAATATCTCAAGTTTTAGTAATCAGATACCTATTATTTTTTCTCAAATATCTTTCTTAAACATCAACAAACATTTTAATGAAAAAAGAATCACATGTCATCGCTTTGAATTTTGATTTGGAGACGAATTAAGTATAAAAAGTCATAATTTTGCATGTTTTACGTAGTTTTCTGAATAATATCTCAAGTTTTAGTAATCAGATACTAATTATTTTTCCTCGAATGTCTTCCCTGAACATTAACAAACATTTTAGTGAAAAAAAGAATCATATGTCATCGCTTTGAATTTTGATTTAGAGGCAAATTTAGCACAGAAAGTCATAATTTTGCATGTTTTACGTAGTTTTGTGAATAATATCTCAAGTTTTAGTAATTAGATAACTACTTTTTTTATAACTTATGTCTTTTCTGAACATCAGCGAACATTTTCATGTTAAAAAACCTACATGTCACCGCTTATTATTTTTGATTTAGAACGATTCAAAATGAAGATGAATACTGTACACAACAGAGACTGAGGGAATAATATCAATAAGATCAAGCGTTACGGAATTCCATTTTTATATAGTAGAAGATATAAGGGTCAGGGAGGGTATTTTCTGCAGTGATTAAAATATAATCTCAGGGGTTAGGAACACCCTACGAAGCTAATTTTTTGCATGATGCTTCTCAACTCAATGTATCATACTGCAAAAAATTAGTTTCGTAGGTTGCTCCTAACCCTTGAGATTCTATTTTAATCATTGCAGAAAATACCCTCCTTCACCTTAATATGAGTAACTACATTTATAATGTCGCCCCATTATTTCATGGCGATTTAGTAACACATCTGATAACTCAATATTATAAAACGGACCCGCTGGAGTAATTTCATGAACTTTTATACTCATATGTTTCCTGTTTTTATTGAATTCGGAAACTTAATCAGGAATGCGAGTTTTCAGACTTTTCTGATTATTATTAAATTATTCAAGTCGATAACATTGACATATTATGGACCTAAATGATTCGAAGTAATATCTATTACCGACTTTAGAAAATGCCATTCGATTCAACCATATTTTCGATGGATTTACTATACCCATGCATCCCGTATATGAACTAATATTTTAGAATAGAGAATTCTGCTTCAATGCTTCAAGATAAATTTCTTCTTAAAATTATATGTGCAAGTGCATGAAATACGGAATATATGACACCATCCAACAAGCACCCTATATGGCTCCGCCTAGCGCAAAGGGCTAAGTACGGGCTAAAGCTTTCATACCAAAAAAACATACATCTAACGCGCGACACCTTCCAAATGCGGATGGTGAAATTATGTGCCGGGGCTACAACACAAGACTGCGAGACTCTTTTATTTATGTATACACGTAAACGTTCCGAATGTAAATTTGACACGGGAATAACGATAGTTGCGATGAAAAAAAAAAAGCATGTGGAAAGTGGCTAAAACTAAAACAGTCGGAAAAATGTGGTTGGCTCCGTTTTCCGGCCCGTAACCTGCTTAAGTGGAACGTTTATACTGCAAACACGTTTTTTTTTAAATTTTGCATGGATACAACATTACGACAGGAAGCAAAACGTCACCGGGGTGGATGAGGGCCGAAAGGGGGTGACTAAAATTGCTTAATTGGTATAAACGGTTGAACGTTTAGGTGAAAACTTACGGCCCTCGATGGGTGAAAACAGAGCCAAGTGCATTTTTTTACAGTAGACCAAACCCAGTGGAGCAATGTGGTTTTCGGGAACCAACTCACCTGGTATGGCTGATTTTCAGCACCCTGCTGCGATGGTGTCAGAGGCCTTCGGGGCTGTGACTGTTGCTGCGGTATTAGATTGGCAGGATATACTCCCCATGGGGCAGCGGCCACTCCATAGTACTGCGGTACACCGGCGGTGATCAGGGCGCCCATGTACGGAGACGGATCCTGACCCGGGTTGATGACGTACGGGGCCGCTTGTTGCGCTGCATAGGCTGCATTGTGTTGCGCTAGAAACTGTTGCTGCTGTGCGGAGAGCGAGAGCGCTGATTGTGGCAGTGGCTGTCCGTTCGGGGCACCGGGAACGGCTGAGTTGGCAGCAGTGAGGCCGGGATTCGATCGGAACAGTTGCTGTGGACAAAACAAGATTTGAATGATTAGAAACTACGCATAAATATGAACAAAACAAAACAGAAAGCGATGAAAATAACACCAGTACTTTTTATAGAAACTATGCTTTTGTTTGGTGTAATATGCAATTTCGGAGACACCGGTCTGTATGCGCTATAGTACATATATCGTTTTGATTTTCGGCGTGAATGTAAACCCGCTTTCACTGCATCCGATCTTCTAACAATAGCACCATTTATTTTACCTACAGCAATGCCATTGTAAACCAAACAGTAACATGGACGGCTCGGCTCCAACACACGTGGCACACGAATGACATAACTGCAGTTAGATAGGAAGGTGGAGCGACCGACGTGGCTATTATCCGATTGCTAATGTTTCAATTTCTGCACTTCCTTCTGCTCTATAGAGTGTAGCAAAAGTTAGCTTTTACAGTGCACGATACATCACTGCTTATCAGAAATAAATTCTGTCTGGTTGATGAGCAGATAGTGCAGAACAAGGTATTTTTTGGACGTTTCAAGCAACCGAACCGTAAGTCGTAAATAAATGAAAGGTATTCTATAAATCATGCCAAACGTTGACAAATGGTTGTAAGATTGGAAGTTATGCTTGAACTTTTCACATCTTTTTTTTTCTATATGTTGTTTCAAAATAACTCATTTATCAAATCATATTTATTTGGATGTTATTTAGAAGACTTTCTATCGCATTCCTCTCCCTAACTTGCACACTTTTAACTATCGGTTTACCTTGCCATTTACGTTTCGTGCACAATTTTCGTAATTCTAACGACTAGGATATTTGAACCTTTGATTAGTCCGCAATTAGATCACTCAGCATTGGTTCAGAGAAAAAAACCGTACACAGGTGGTGACCTATATAAAAAGACAGTGATACAGTGAGAGTGAGGTAGATTATAGGTAGATTCAACCAACAAAGTCTAGCTCGGCCTGGCAAACTATTCGGATTGGAATTCATATTGCGCTGGTCCAATGCCTGGTTCTACGCTATTTGATGATAATTAAAATTCCGGCCATCCTTCGGCTCCGCCCGGTAGTGTGATGCGGTTTGTACTGTGCACATAGTGGAAATACGGTTCACCGGTCAGTAATGTCATTCTGCTTCTTCATACACAGAATAGTACCCACCAGCAGATGGGATGCAGATCAAAAAGTACTTAATCTAGGGAACGATCTCCGTAGGGCTGGGCAGAGAAGCTAACGGAAGCGTAAGAAATTTAATGCATGCGAGCCAGAAGACAAGTGTTTGACTATAAAATTTGATTGGATTTTGAAACAGACCGAAATGTTCAATTTAAATTATAGACGACCTGCACAGCTGGTCACGAATCGTTCCGAATGTGGTTGCAATTAAAGGATTATAAATCTCAACGAAGCTCAACCCCGGTTAAAAGTTTGATGAAATGCGAATATTACTGATACATTGTAACATCGAAATGTTCAACTTGACAGGTTGGAAAGTTTTGCTGACTGTTTTGAGAGATGAAAAGACAAAAGGTGACACATTGTCACAATCCACATTGCAAGCGGCTAGAATAGAACTATCTGCTATCAAAAGGCTAGCCAAACCAGACTTGACAAGTCGACGGTACAAAAAGCACTTCGGTAGATTGTCTCTATCGCACCCACCCTCGTCATTTGCCACATTTTCTTGTTCTGGCTATAGGGTAACGGGGGTATTTTGGCCCACATACATATTTTAGCCCACCCGGTAACATTTTACGCATTTTATCTGATAGATTCAATGAATATTAGAAAACTACGCATGCAACATTGAATAACACACCTAAGAATCATACTACACTATAATTTTCGGCGAAACACTGGCTCTAGGTAGTGTTATTTTGGAATTAGTTCATACATATTCAAAATCATGGCTGAGTCAACCCAAAGTCAAGAGGAAGTGGTAATATACAAGTCAACGTTCGGGAGCTATTGTAACAAATATGTATGCTTTTGAAACAATTCGTTGTTGTAGAAACATCAATAAAATGTCATAGAAACAGTTTGTATACTCTAACATGTTGGAAAAAGTTGAAAAAGTGGGTAAACGCATGGCCGTAATATGTTGCCTCTTTCCGAAGCAAACATATTTTGGCCATTCCAAGTTTTGACATCTCTTTGATTACCGTTCGGCCGATGCACGTGAACAAAGACGCAGCTTGTGACAATTTACAGGTAATTACTTCTTAATTTATCACATTTAACGATATGAAATTTGATGAAAATGCCTGTCAAACCGCTATAAGCCAAATCATTTCATTTTTAAATGCCTAAAATTTACAAAAATTCACAGTAGCAGGATGTTCTCCTCAAACCCACTATTTTTGCTCTAAAAATGCCGATGATGATCTTAAATATAATTAGTTCAAACTTTTTCCATTCACGTCTGTAGATATAAAGGTGGGCCAAAGTAAAAATTTGGTGGACCAAAATATGTTTTTAGTACTTCGTAGAAATTTTGATATTTCTAGGATATTTTTCAATATATTGCATTGTTGAACGGTGTAAATTAAAATAGACACTTAGCTTTTAACAATGGTATAATAGAGTAGGTATTTATGTTGAAAAATTGTGTTTGTTTTTAATGAACTGTGCGAACACTTCCCAAAGCTGGCCAAAATACCCCCGTTACCCTACTCAGCTGGCATGCAGTTGGAAGGAAGTACAGACACATGAAAGCTAAAAGTGCAACTTTGTGGGCGGAAATGTGAAATCAATACGTAGCATGTAGCCATAATCACACACACAGTGTAGCATCAAATGCTACAATGTGTAATGTGTTTACGGACGTGTCTTCATCTTCCATGACGCAAGGATGACGAACAACAATAAGTGCTTTCTGCTGTTTTGACGTGCAGTCCTGATAGCGTACGAACTTATACGATATTGTTTTTCGTTTGCGGGAGCATCCATGTGCCCTTTCGGGTGCTTCCTTCGCCTTTTGTGAATGCTATGCACAATAAATGTTTGTTACACGGCTATCATTGCGGCTTTCCGATGGAGTCGGAAGCGGAAATGAAATCACATTATCGTTCGGTTCCACGTGACAGTGGATGATTTGATGGTGAAGCTACGCCCGTCTGAGATTGTGAACTGTTTTAGCCACGAGATTTGGGCTGATAGCGGAAACCAGAAAACAAAAGCCAATCTTAATTCACACCGATTGGTAAAGGCTGCTTCTGGTGTAGTTTACTATGTCCGTTTGGAAACATTCTAACAAGGTGATTTTTGTTACAACAAGAGAAGCTCAATGGTAAAGTGTGTTTGAAATGATTTTAGCAATTAATCGTAATTAGACTTTCATCTACATAAGGTGAGTTATTGCTAGAGCACGAACCTACAACGAGCATAAATTTGCATCTTGTTCCAATTGTTGGATTGAATTGTGAGTGTGCATGATATTTGTACTTATCCTTGAACAAAATTAACACCTTTCTGCAAATAATAATTTAAAATGAATAGCCGTTTTCAGATCCATGATAATTGTTTTGCAGGCTTGTCATTTCTCCTCAGAGAATCACTAGCGTGTAGGAGAATAAATTTCACTGCGAAAACAACTGTACTCATTCTGGTAGGTAAAGAGAGCAGCGAATCGCATGTATCTGAGCAACTTGCAAAAAAAAAACTCCGCAGTGGAATCTGAAATTTCTCTCTAAAGAGATAAAAAACTGGTGTAATCTTTCTCACACGAAAGGACCTTACGCTCAATAATTACACAACAGAGCTCACTTGTGGCTCACTGCAGTGCTACTTTGTGTCTCTTAAGCACGTATCAAATGAAGGGAGCATCTAGGTAAGAGTGTAGATTGCGTTGTTTGCTTTCTCGAACCTGGAAAAAAGCCAGCCGCCTTTCACGCATGTTTGCTTTTCGAATGCTATCGTATTATTTTTTGCGACTGGTAGAAACACATCACAAAGCAGAAGCAGGGATTCAAGTGCAAAAAATTGTTATACCCAGCGCTCATGCTGCGCAAGAAGTGAGCGGTGAATATTCACTCTGCTTTTATGTACATATTCAGGAGAATAACAAGCCTGCTTGTTTATTTATATTATGTTCAAAAGTATATTTTGTATATATCAGCAATACTGACAGCCCATCACTGCCCATAATTCAAAAATTGGCTAATATGCCATTTTTACCAAAATCGAGAAAACAGTTTCTCGTGATGGTACACACCGATTGTCAAGAAATGCATTTGGGAAGGCAGCAAACGTGAAACAATTTTGGCTAATATCCAAAATAATTGAGAATTTGGCTAATATCCAATATCCAATATGAACCTGTGGCATGTTCACGAACCAGTGTATTATTACTGAACTGTGTTTCTTCTAACTTTCGAACGTGTGTTGTAGCTTGGTGGTTACTGGCGACAGGTGAGCGATCGTAAGGCCCTTGCATCAAATTTGACTTTTTCACGAAGAATATTTGATGCTACAAGAATTTATTTGTTGTACTGCGAATCCCAATGATCGAAACGTGTGACTGTTTCCTTCTGTCATTAATCTTCACATTTAAAAAAAAATGATATTTAGCTCTTTGATTAAGAGTAATATTAATGAAGAAAAGATTCAGATTTCATTTTGGATTTGATGAGAAAAAATAGAAAAGTGGATTGTGAGATTACCATGAATAATAATATTTTCGTTATATTATTATATTGCTGCACGTAACAATTGTCTCGTCGTCCTTTCCATCCTCACTTGTGCTTCCGTGTTGTTTTATTAAATTTAAAACCATTTTCATCACCAACGAGTACGATATAATTCACATCGTATGGATATTAGCCAAATTGCACACCGTTTTGTCAACTGACCATTCGTTTATAATTGAAAAAACGGCTACTGTGTTAAAAATACGTAGCGGATGGAATTTTTCTACAGATTTCTTTGTTTCAACTCAACGGCAAGGTTCCAGCATATATGAAGGGTGATATACTCAATAAAAAAGTTGTCATGAAAGGTCAAAATATGTTGTACCGACAAAAAACTTTCAAATGCGTTTTTCTCGATTTAATGCCTATGGCATATTAGCCAATTTTCGAATTATGGGCAGATCAGACCATATTAACAGTTTCAAATTTGATAGAGACGATAGAGATCGATTTTAAAGAAACACTTTCGCGGAGCAGAAATTATACCTAAGATTTTCAGTCGTATTGTTGCAATAGCAGAGTAAAATCAATAGTTTGAGGTGAAAAATTTATAGTGATTCCGATAGTCTTATGTTTGTTCAAAGCTTCCGTTCTTTTTAGTGGTTGAAAGCATCAATCAAATTTCAAAACATTGAAACTCAACATTTTCTTCATGTAGTTGATACATATTAGCATATTAGTATCTCTTGGGATAAAAACGCTGGAAAACATTTTTCTGGTAAAGCTGTAGCGGGACAAACCAATGCAGAAAACTTCCTTTCAACATTTAATTTAGTTGTGAACTTTGACTAAGGAATGTATACCTACAAATGTGTTCATCGAAAATCAATAGTTCGATGTGTCTAGAGACCGTTTGTCTAGATACAATTTATGTTTGTGTATATAAAAGATATTCGACGGTAAGGATGCCTTGATATCAGTCTGTTTGAATTTCTGGGTGGTTATTTTATTCAGCACTGGTTCTTTTCTTTCAGTTCTGGTACATGAAACAGTATTGAATTCTACGTTGATTAATACAATGCCACACTGATCTAAACTAATAAAATATAGAATAACTTATGAGATTTCAACAGAGCAATTCCAGAAAAAACGGGCAACCAATTTAATCGACCAATTTTGATTTGGTTGAAACTTTGCACAGATGTTTTTATAGACAAAAGGTGCCATTTTGTGCTATTTGTTTAATTTTTTGGAACACGACTAAGTATTGAAAAGCTATTGAAAAACGCTATTTTGGGAAGGTATTGATGATTACAAATATTTATAGGGTCAAAACGGTTTGTTTGATCGATATGACGTCTTCGGCAAAGTTGTAGATAACAATTTTTTTCTTTCCTAAAAAAATTACACTCTAAGAAAAAAAATTTGTGAAAAAAATTAAAATAAAAATTTAAAATTAGTTATCTAGCTTATTTTTAAAAAATCTATTTTCAGGGTTGTTACAGAAATCTTGATTTTGAATCCGCAAAATCCGCGCCAATGAGTTTAAAGATCCGCGCCGTGAGAACTGAATCCGAGCCGAAAAAACTATTTAAAATTATTGATTCAAGCATGGTTCCTACAAGCATCGCAATGATAAGAAATAATGCTGAAAAAATTGTTTGAAAAATCATGTTTATAAATGCAAAATGTTTGTATTACTAATTTTTCCTCTCCTTTCCTCTGTTTAGAGAAGTATGTTTATAACGAGTAACGTACCAGTAAGATAAAAAATTGATGTGTGAAGAGAGAATTGAATGATGAGATTTAAAAAATATAAGAGGTATGATATATACTTTAAAATCTAACTCTTTAATCCTGTAAATTGCCGGGAACATTCAATCAGTAGGTAATAATGCAATTCATAGAAAGTTTTACAAAAATTAACAGTTCAAAAGGCCAAAAGGCCGAGTTAAGTTCCAGTTAGAAAATTAAAAGATATTATTACTGTTACGAGTTAAAGTATGGCACCAAGCTCGGAAAAGTAGAAGCAAACCTTAGCTTAGTAAAATTGTAAAAATGAAGCTTACTTATAAAAATGTTTCATTTCGATGAAAAATGTGTACATAAAAATAACTGAGCTCAAATTAATGTTTAACATTCAACCTATATTTATCTGAAAAAAACATGGAAAGAGAGTTTTTTATGTACGTATTAACTTTTGTAAACAAAGCTTCAAACGACAGTTTAACGCAAATGCTAAGTTTGCCTAGGTTGCAAAATAGTCGCGGCGAATAGACCGTCATACCGAATCTTTCAACCTCACTTTTCGAAAGATAGACGTACCATTCCATACAAAATTCTAAAAATATGTTAGTAGAGATGCCAATGTTCCAATTTAAACTAGATTCTTCCAGTTGTTTTTTCGAGTAATCCAGTTAAACAGTGGAATCACAAAATCATCGAGTTTTTGTATATTTTTCCAGTTTTATCCAGATTTTTTATCAGTTTCCGTTGTTTTTGTTTATTTTGAAAATATTTTTTTTAAGTAAAAGTTGTATCTTGTTTCATTAAGAGGGAGTGAATAAGATTTCACTCATTTTTTTCTTTCTATTCTCTGCTTGCACGAACTCAGCCAAATTGATAGCAATATGACATAAAATTTTGAAAAAAAATTAAAAACAATGTAGAAGCAGAAGAGCCAATGATGGATAAAGCAACTATTTAAAAATTTGTAAAATCTGTTTTCGGATAGGGCTGACTTAGGCGTAAGATTGCTAAATATTTTTGATTGTGACCTGGACCGAGAATACTACTTTTCAAGTGATTGGCGCCTTGTCATACCTGTGGTGTGGTATATAATCTCCATTTGCAAAATTGATTGATTTAATAAAATTTTAAGAAAACCCATCTGAAGCGAAATCTCAAGCGGATAAATAAGCTTTTTCTCCTTAAGAGTGCTCTTTTTTGAAATGTTCCGAAGAGTTTTAGACAGTGTAATTGTCTATCTAAGAACCTAATTTGGTAAAAATCAGAGATGACCGTTTTATAAATCATTTTTTGTTTCCAGAATATTTTTTTTTTCAATAGTCCTTTTCAAGTAATTTGTTTCAGTCCTTTTCAAATGCTAGTCCAGATAATATTTTGAAAAAAAGCAGGAAGTATGCAAAATTGCTTAATTGCCCACAAAGTTTCATTGAATTCTGAGAGGATACTGCCAACTACTCAGTCGAACTTGTGCGAAATCCTTCAATATTACATTCTAGGTTGCTGAAAACAAGGTTGCAAGGCTTTCCGCAAAATCCGCGCCATGGAGTAGTAAAAACGCGCCAAATCCGTGAGAAACGCAAAATCCGCAAAAAACGCAAAATTCGCGCCGACTGTAACAACCCTGTATTTTTTTCAACAAAAACTACAAAAGATTACCTAAACAATGAAACCGATCAAGGAGAAATCAAGAAAAAAAGTTATGTTTTTTTGAAAAAAAAAATTTCTCAATTTCGAACCGGTTTCTTTGATTGGCATAGTGTCTTTAACAAAGTTCTAGATATTAATTTTGCTCTTCCATGAACACAAAAAAAACAAAAATTTTATCAAAAATTATAACTTTTTTTCTTGATTTCTCCATGAACGTACCGGTTTCATTGTTTAGGTAATCTTTTGTAGTTTTTATGGAAAAAAAGATTTGCTGAGCTTTTCCAGATAATTAATTTTTATTTTTTCTTTGACTTTTTTTCACAAAAATTTTTTTTAGAGTGTATGCTTTTTTCGGAAAGACACAATTGTTATCTACAACTTTGCCCAAGATGTCATACTGATCAAACAAACTGTTTTGGCCCTAAACTTATTTGTAATCATCAATACCTTCCCAAAATAGCATATTTCAATAGCTTCTCAAAAATGAGTCGTGTTCCAAAAAAATAAACAAATAGCACAAAATGACATCTTTTGCCTATACAAACGTATTTGAAAAGTTTCAGCCAAATCAAAGATGAAAATTTAAAAATATATAGGGTAGATGATCCATAATTGTGGTAGCACCAATAGTTGCGGCATCGCTTTTAAATTCATCGTTGACTTCTAACTGATTAGAACCGATTTTTTTTTTTTTTTATTCTCGCTTATTTTCCGTCGGTCTAGTTCCGCCACTGTTGTGGCCAATCACCGACGCCCAGGGAGGCGACACCCAGGACCCTAACTCACGACCCGTTTATTAACGGACCGGCGCCAACGGCTTTACTTCCTCATGCGATGGAAGGCGTGATCCCAGAGATTTTTCGCCTCAGAAAATCTCCCGGTGTCGGCTAGGATTGAATCTAGACCAGTTGGGTTGGTTGTGAGTGGATCACGCCACCTCACAACCATCGACACCTATGTCGGCGGTGGGATTCGAACCCAGGCGTCGAGCGTGGTTGGCGGAGACGTTACCAACCACACTAGGCCCCCGCCGAACCGAATTGCTTATGCTACATGTTGAAGAAATAATAGATTAAACATAAGTTCATATGTTACTACAACAATATATACTGAAAATATCTAAATTACTGAAGAATACTGTAATTTTCAGAAACTTACCCGGAAGGCACCACTCACTACCCATTTTCTTATTTTTTCCACGATTGTTTTAAGATATGTGTGTGGTTTTAGTACGATTATTACTCATATAATTATTTTCCCAGATAACAGTTTATTATGGAAACTGTTGCACAGGTGGAGTTCGTTAATAGATGATCATATTATTTATAAATTACTTCCTCCACTATTGGGTCACAGGATACACTATGCTCTTATAGTTGCGGTATGTTTCGCAATTCTGATTTACGTTTATCAGAACATATGTATGTGGGACTACTTGTGTATATTAGGGACAAGCAGGTACTGGGGGACATACCTAAATGATGTAACTTATTACTATTCAATTTTTGAACCCCACCTTCCCCTGCCACCGTGTGTTTACCGATACTTCATACATGATCGGCCACAAAAGCTATCGCTCTCACTCCTAAAATGCTGTATTAGGCATTTATGACCTCTTAATCGATGCTTACCCACTGCTTTTGGTCTTGTAATTCTTTTAACGAGCCTTTCACAGCTTCAGTCGCTCTTTTAGTAAACACTAACGTCAAAAATGTAAGTGCAAACATGGTACGAAGCAGAGGTAATAGACTCTAACTTCCAGTGTTCCAGTGTCACCATTTGTGAAAAAAAATTCTTTTGAATATTTCAAAATGAGCGCCATTGGTCTTTCTCTTCAGCCAATTTCAGCCCTTTTCAAATGTTAGTCTAAAGACATTTTATAAAAAGTATGCAAATTTTGTTTTATTTTAATAAAACCTACATACCCTCACTGAATTTTGCCAACATCTGACCAAATTGGCGCAAAATCCGTCTCTTAGTTAACTTCGTGCATTTTTGTATTTACTTACAAACCGACTTGTCAACCTATTAAAAACAATATGATAAATAGTAAAACAAAAACCACTTCAAGCGAGGCAAATTTCTTTATTAAACCAAGCAAACACGAATGTTTTATATACCGCAACTACAGGAACACCCATTCACAACTATAGGAACTCTACCGCAACTATTGGAACAAAAGCGTGCAACTTATTTTAGTGTGCAAAATTATCAAATAGAACCCATTTCAACAGAAAATAGTGAAACGGACCAGCTAGATTCGTTTTTCTTAGTCAAAACATGGCTAAACATGCATAACTCGTGCTTAGCTCCTCCACTATTGGGTCATTTACCCTATTAAAACTGGGACATTTTTGTGGAACTAAAAGTTAAAAAAAAATTAAAAATGAAAGCGCAGAATCGAACATCGTATGATCGTTTATGATTCTATTAATCTAGGTTACAGCTTTGTTGTATTAGGTTTCAAATTTGCCGTGTAACGATGAGCCTATCTAATATGTATGTTACACCACACTTTGGCACACAGAACTAACAGAACTCATTATCCGGTTGCCTATGAGATTCCCCGAAATCATACTGACATTTGACGGTTTAAGCATTAATAAAACTTCCCAAGAAACAGCTAATCTCCCTCGCTCTCTCTCTTTCTTCTTCTCTCTCTCTCTCGTTCTCTTTTTTGTTCTCTACCTCTACCTCTACCTCTTCTTCTTTTTCTACCTTTCCCTCTCTTTCTTTTTCTACCTCTCCCTCTCTATCTTTCTCCCCTTCTCTCTCTCCTCTTTTCTCTCTTTCTTTCTCCCCTTCTCTCTCTTCTCTTGTCTCTATTTCTCTCCCTGTCTCTCTTTATCTCCATTTATCTCTCTCCCTTTCTCTCTTCCCCAGTTGTCTCTTTTTCACTACCTTTCGCTCTCTCTCTAACTATTTCTTTCTCCCTAATTTATTTCACCAAGCTCTTTGTCTTTCTCTAACTTTTTCTCTCTTCTACTTTTTCTTTCTCTAACTCTTCCTTTCTCTAAATCTTTCTCTCTAAATCTTTCTCTCTCTAGCTTTTTCTCGCTTTAACTCTGTCTCCCCCTAGCTTTTTTTCTCTAACTCTCGCTCTAACTCTTTCTCTCCCTAGCTCTTTCTATCTTTATTATTTTTTTCTCTCTTTAACTTTTCTCTCTCTAACTCTGCCTCTCCTAAACACTTTTCCTCTCTAGCTTTTCTTCTTTCTAACTTTTTCTCTTCCTAGCTCTTTTTCTCTCTAACTCTCTCATTCTTTCTCTCGCTTACTCTTTCTTTCTCTAACTCTCTCTCTCTCATTCTTTCTCTCGCTTACTCTTTCTTTCTCTAACTCTTCCTCACTCTAACTCTTGCTCTCTCTCTAACTCTTTCTCTCTTTCTCTCTCTAACTCTTTCTCTCTCTCTCTCTCTCTCTCTCTCTCTAACTCTTTCTCTCTTTTTCTAACTCTTTCTCTTTCTAGCTTCTTTTCTCTCTAACTCTTTCTCTCTAACTCTTTCTTTCTCTATTTTTTTTCTCTATAGCTCTTTCTATATCTAACTCTTTCACTCTCTAACCTTTTCTCAACCGCTTCCTATCTATCTTTTTTTCTGATTATCTCATTATCTCATTCTGTTTTTCTCTCTTTGTTTCTGTTTGCCTCTTCCTCTGTATCTTTCTCTTCCGTCTTTGCGATTGAATAGTTCATCGCAATTTTTTAAGGTGAAATGAAATGAAAATTATTCTTTAAACAGCAGGTCACTATGAGACAAATTTGGAAATCGAACTACATATAACATCGCAGTAATAATAAATCCGAGACGAAAATGTTCGAGCTAATATATTTAACAACCATACTGGGCACAATCATAACATCGCGTGATACTGTCGGTAAACTAATCTTTACGTGGTATCCGGGTGATTTGTTATTTCATCACATGTAAATTATGTTTTTGAAGGTGGATCGTATGGCATAGAGTTCGCTGATTTGTTAACTTACTTGAACCTTTTCAACCTATTCGCAAGTAAGAATAACACTTGGTGCTAGACTGACGCACCAAAATACACGGTGCGTGCAATATTTCGGAACTAATAACCTAAATAAACTACATTTGTCCAGAAAGCAATTCTCCGTTGAATCGTTTGTATTATTCAATGTTTTTTTTTAAATTGCCTGTTTTTTACGACTAATGAACTCATCACTTTCGAAAATTTGGATTTAAGCGAAGCGGTTGTTGTGTGTGGAGCTCTATTGATATCCAATTCAACGTCGCCGCACAGGAAATAGTCCAGTGAATTAAAGTTAGGACTCCGTCTCCGAAAGTTCTGGAACATTTTTTACAGCCAGGAGGATTTTCTTAGGGCTGTATGTTGTTTCATAAACAAGAGATAAAATTATAAATCAGAATATAACGCATCGGAATTATTTTATCTTCGAAGCAAAAAATAAATAAATGCATTAAAAATACAACGTGAAATTGAAAGCATTAAGGACAAATGTTTTCTAGACAACTATTTTTTAATAATTTTGTCATCCTTACATTTTAAGCTTTTTAAAACCATAAATGCTTTTTTGTTTGGTTTCTGTACAAATATAAAGATTGACCATTGTGTAGTATTTTTTTCTGCAAAATTTTAGGTATTATCGACCATTATTGATTATGAAATTGTTTATTGAAAAAGCCGTTGTCAATTTATTTAGAGATTGGGTATTAGGACTAGTCTACCAAACGCCCAATGTACTGTCTGCGGGAACGTATGAGCTTATATCAGTACATTCTATAACGAGTCATCCAACATTTGTCTTTCCGTGACAGTTATAGAAAGGCTGGCAATTCATTAGGCAAACTTTCCTGCAATTATTTAGATTGACATTCGGATGCTAATTATCCTTCAAGTACATTTAAAATTCAATTTCTTCGAATTGCGTGTCAAACGCCGTAGAGTTGTGGCTCAGTTATCACAGCTAGTAGAATAAAACAATTTCACAAGATATCAAGACAAATTTTCGAGAAAAAATATTAATTACAAATTCACATAGCATTTCATAAAACAATATATTTACGATTTACTGCAAACTCGATGCCTACCGATACGTAAGTAGTAATATAAGATGAAACAAATGTATAAAATTCTCTAAATTCGATCATTTACTAAATAACTTATTTATTTTACGAAACTAGCCAACTAAATTAACTAAATGTTTAAAAATAAATTTCTGCTAATTGTGAATAATTAGTAAAATTCGGTACAAAATAATACTTCTCTTCCTTGGCTTTATTATTTTGTCTTTCTGACAGCTTAGATTTTCACCTTGGACACCAATCTTTGATAGCACCCAGGTTGGGGTATATATATTACCTCACAGCGGGCTTCGTAGCAATGGCAAGCTGTGCACTTTAATGATGAATTTATATATAACCTTATCCGCTTCGAGCGACTTGCTTTGTAAGATACGAATATAAGATACTGACTCTCTTTGTGGGACTTCCTGTCCGTAAGACATCGGCTTTCCACCGTCTTAATAAGTTGTTCCCTTCCGATGTTGTGTGCCATGGACGATCGGAGCATTATTTCCGAATGATTAGCATCCTACAAGCCCAGCTGAGAAAGTAAAACGCCTTTGATACTTCTTGGCTACCGTTGGAGCTTAATATCTTTGCGTCAGTAACGACAGCTTGCTCCATGACCTGACGTCAAATCTTTAAAACAACCTCATGAGTTGATTGCGAGAAAAACTGACACTGACACACTCCTTTACCCTACTTTTTGATTAGGAATTTTCGTTTTACTATTCAAAAGGTACGGTAT
Organism: Wyeomyia smithii; assembly: GCF_029784165.1. Taxonomy (NCBI): domain Eukaryota; kingdom Metazoa; phylum Arthropoda; class Insecta; order Diptera; family Culicidae; genus Wyeomyia; species Wyeomyia smithii. The sequence goes on from NC_073696.1 coordinate 193,275,762, forward strand.
GAAAAAATCGTCAATATAAAAGTTTAAACAATTTCGCATTTGTACTGCCGGACCTGGTATACATACATTAGGTAGTTCTAGTGAACTTCTGATTTGATTGTGCACAAATCTTCAATTGTCAGATAACGCTAACAGTTACAACGTATTTAATGCATTGATCCATTAATCCCAAGCATTGCAAATTACAACACAAATCGATTGAATTAGTGTCATTTTTCTGGTAAAATGTTCGCCCACCCAAACAATTCCTATTTCCCGAACATTCCATGTTGTTCATTGTAATCGGTTCTTAGAGTTATCCGCTGAATGATAATGACATGTTTTCGGAAGCTTAGGTCTACAGAAGCAGCATTTATATTAATTTCGCTTGAGGAATTCTCTTTGTTCTGAAAGAATTTTCTCGAGTAAGACAATCGTACCGGAAGAATCCAGTGTATTTGACTAACTTCGCTTAGTCATGCTATAAGTCGATAAAAAGGGAATCAAGGAATTCCTACAGTAGAAATATTCTTGTCTATGAAACAAATTAGATAACCCACCACGTTCGAAAATGAAATCTGTTGAGAAAAAATGAGAACTCAAATTCATCACTTAAAAGTAATGGTGGTCACTATTGATCTTTACAAGTAAGCTGTTATGTAACCTCTTAGTAAAAATATTTTTGTGGCATGTGTATTTTTAGATATTGAGAACAACTCAACTAATAACCAACAAAACCACTGAAAATTGACATGGTACTGATTGCTTTCAGCAATATTACTTCCCGAGAGTGGCCCCGCGGTGGAAGTCGAGCTGCGGCAAAATGTGCGCTAAGGAAAACGACACACGCTATAGTCAACGCAAACGAACATTATCGCCGTACGTAGGCAAACATTAACGCAGAGGGAAACAAAAGATGAGACCCTGACATGTCCATCAAATAGTGGCTGCTGCTGCTGCTGCTGACGAAGAGCGATGCGTTGTCATCTTGAACCGGACCGGTCGATATATTTTTACTGACTGCCGCCAACAGCAGCGCTGTCGGATCAGGGCAAGAAAACACAATTTTCGTTACCACAACGAACGTAATTTACATCGGGTTGACTTAGAAAAATAAAAGTGTAGAAAATGCACGAATTTTATAACAGAGATTAAAAATCAATTATCTGGTATTATGAGGGCATAAAACTTTGAATTTTCAACCAACCGACTAAGCGATTGTGTTCATGAAAAAAAAACTATACGATTGTGTGTATGAAAGAAAACTATCAATCAATGGTACGAATTAAAAACAAAGTGGCTGAATTTGTGGCGGGGGCGTATGGTGATGCTATACATTAATGCTTTTTATCTAAAAATCAATATCATAATACCAGATTTAATCTATTCAATGCTGGTGCTACTCAGAGAGTGCGATTGAATATCTAAACATTAAGCGTCGTCGCTGTAGTCTCGCAGCTTTCCCCGTACAGCCCCGTCACCGTTTCAGAAATGGCATCGAATTAATGATTCAAGTGTAGGACTCAACGGACGCAGTGAACCGGCTCAGTATTGTAATCTATATCCACAACTAGGATGACCTTTGAGCGTCCTTAGCTGCTGCTGATTATGGAGGAAAGAAATGCCACATTATCGAGCTCTTTCTTTTTTCTCTTACCAGGGTCGCCATAGCTATTTGTAATTCAATATGTGCGCACATATTTAATAACTGCAAATACTTTTCTCGTTGCCACAACCGTTGAGTCGCAACGAGAAATGCCACCAGAGCCAAGCTCTAACCTAACTTAAACATACTTTAGTAGTACGCCGAAAAAGCTGCCTTGCCTGAGAAGAAATTGATCATCGTTTCTTGAGTGTATAGTTGCGGGAACAAATCGAGGTTACACAAACGAAACGAGCTTTTAGGGTGGGAAAAAGAATGTGTTAATAGCCCTTTTTCGTGATTTCGTTACATGGTGAACAAGAATGTTTTATATAAACGATGTGCTATTCATTTTGCTCGTTATTCAGTTTCGATTTTTGGATCTTACGAGACTGTTTTCTGCTGCATTTTTCTCGCGACAGTTTACTATTGCAGAATGAAAATAATATCTTTTTTAATATTAGGTCTCCACAATTTGTATGAACATTAATCGTAATATTATAGAATAAAACTTTAAAAAATTGCAAAAAGTTCAAAATTTCAAAAAAGTAAACAGAAAGATGTACAATTGCACGTACATAATCTGTTACGACGCATTATTGTACAAGCAATTTGGAATGTTAAAGTACGTCGATCGCTGTTACAGGCCTCACAGCTTGCAAACACAGCCAGGGGAAGCTCCAACTGAGAGGAAAATAGAAGTGACATTGATTTTCCAAGGCGTCAGCAGCTTTTAATATGCAAAACATTTTTCATATTCCATCCATCTTATCTCCTCTTATCAGTGCTTGCTTTCTCGTGAGGTATCCAGGCAGGAAGTGTACAAACGTAGATATCTATGTATATTAAATTTCCATTTTTTATGTTCACCGATAAGCTTGGCTATATGGAGCATGCCATTGTTGGAATTGCTTGTTGGTTATACTGGTAGCAAAAGCTTAAGCATGCTTCATGTAGACCACCAGATGAAGGAAAACTGATAGCGGCCAGATCCGGCGAAATTGGCAACTGTTAATAGCTTCTCTTACACGCTGTGAAGCAGCAAGGAAGGCTGAAGATGGATTTTATCGCAGCAGGAGATAAGGTTTATGACAAACTATAAACTATCAAACACCCGCGTTGTAACTGGAACGTGTATAAATTTACAATCTTAATTTGCGAAAAATGTTTGTAGGTGTTGTCATTCGTTAGGACTAACGAAACTCAATCCTTCAGCTTTAATTAACAGTATCCAGTACTGTACAAGTAATCACTTGACTTACTTGAAGACCGCACAAAGTTCATCGACTTCTTAGTATCGACAGTTGATCGAAAACAACCGTTAAACGAACAACCAATTGATACCTTCTCAGTCAACCCAGCCGCAGCAATCAATGCCTCTCACCTCGATTAGACTCTCTCTCCCTCTCTATTGCTCATTTTCCCGCCTGAATGCACATTCAAATTATATCTTCGCTTGACTGATGCTGTAAACCGTTTCCGCGCAGACCTGCTCTGCTACATAACGTAATAAGAGCTTGGCCTGCATCGACTGGTCAAACTGGCGCGTTGTTCGATGGACCGCTATGAGCAATAAAGTGCAGTATGAAGGAAAACCAACCGAACCCGGCGAAAAAAAAACCTGTCGAATGATAATGACGACGTTCGTGTTGATTAAACTGAATATACTCGGAACCCACCCGTGCAGCAAGTTGAATGACGACATTCCATTTTTATCCTTTTAATGGTGTGACTACCGTTAAATTTCAGAATTAACGAAAAAAAAGAGTTACAGGAACAGAACTGAACTTAATCTTCTCGATAATTTTTTTGAATTTTAAAAAATTCGTTGATTGGAAGAAGCTTCTATTGTAACAAAAACATAATAAGGAAATCGACTTCCATCACTAGATTTGTTAGGCGCTGCATTCTGGTAAACAAAAAGCAACATTGAATGCAACCAAGTTAACTATTGCTGCTGATCCCATTTAAAAGCAACATGCGTTTATTATACACAGACTTCGCAGCCAACTGTTAAGTGTACAGGACAATTGCGGGGCTAGCGTTACGATCCTACTGACACTAACAGTCTCTCCCGAGTCGAGAATCGAACCTACGGTTAGGCCACCGTCGAACCTCGAGACCAGCTGGGAGGGTAAATTTTCACTTTTATGACCGATGGAAAAATGCACAGCAATGATCGATATGGAATTGTAGAAATCGAATTCTTTTAAACCAACGGTCTTGGAAATACAATAAACTTCGAAAACTGGTGTTGTCTTAAAAAAATTAAAAAAAAAACTTTCTGGAAAAGTCTTTCAGCTCGAAAACTTTTTGACTGCTAAAAAGTTGATTCTTGAAAGTAAACTTTTTAGATAAAAGCATAAGATCAAAGTCATGCTTTTTTCATTTGTCAAAAAAGCGCAACTTTGACGGCTTTCAAGCACGACTTCCGGAAGTGCGATTGCAAAGATTATGTTAATCTTCGAGATTTTTGCCAGAAACTTGTAAGACACCAGAATCAAATCTGTTGCTACATAGATTGATTTTATTACACAAATTCTAACTAAGCCGGAGAGAAACAATTCTCTTTTCCGAATTTACTCCCTATCATTCTCTAGTTTTTGGCTCTGTTTCTGTCACCTGTAGTTACCAAGGAAGAAAGGAAGGAACTTTATCACTTCTCTTTTTGGTTACCTACTTATTTACCTACCATGCGGCCATCGTCATTTCTCCCAAGGGAAACAAGGTGTCTAGTATCAGCAGTCTATGTCGGCGAGGGAATATCAAGAAAATATACTATTCCAGACTACGCAACAGAGGGCTGCTTCGAATGTCTGTCTATCTGTGGAAATAGAATTTTGTGACTATACCTGGTTCTGGGAACCATTGAGCTATTATTTTCGTGGGGACTATTTTCGAGAAGACACAATTTTTGATACCTACCGCTGAACAAAATTCTAAAAGTCGATTTCCATTGACATCCTACTGTTAATGTCATGCGATATAAAACAATTTTAATGATGCAACTATGCAACGGTTTATTCAAAAACACGCGCGTTGCTCGGTAAGAGGTATCGCTGAAGGTAGCAAGAAAACACTTCATGTGTTACGGTGTTCTCTCCTCTTTCTTCAATATTCTCCCGCACTCATATCTCTACTATAAACGCAACCCGTATTGAGAGTAAGTGATATGAGCGCCAAACCACTGTTTTTCTAACCCCGTTTTGCTACATGATAGTCATTGATTTAGGTTACTCTCTTTTCAATATTCTCAAAATTCATATTTTCATCAACAAAATTCACATTTTCATCATCGCGAGGGGGAGGGGGTTTCTCCACGAATTCCTGGCTACGCCACTGCCTCTCATTAAATAATTCATTTACTGCCTCTCATAAAATTTATTTATTTACCTGAAAATTTATTACAAATATGCTAAGTTTATTATTCTTTCAGTTTTTTTTTCTAGAGCGTTAGTTTTCGGATACCTTGTCCCTGATTTCTTTGAATCAAAGGTGGGTTTTTATTTTGAGAAAAAATCGCAAAAAAATTTTTAGGGCTCACTGAAAGTGGAAAAATTCTTGTTTTTTTCTTGTGAATTTAGGTTGCCCTAGCAAATGTAGAGTAATTGCTGCCGGGTTCGTCGCTTTCAAGCTTGCATCCGAGAAAACTCATTTAGGTTTATGAAAAAGTTAACATTTGTATGTAGGGGTTTTTGGGACCGGAGAAGGTTGTTATGATAGTTTTTACTCGAATGGTTTTTTTTTTACTCAAATAGAGTCTGGAAGGAAGTGTCCCCATACAAATGCATCACAAATTTTTGCATAACACGAAAACTTATCGAGCACATGAAGCCAAACTTGGCCCGTTAATGTATGAAGAAGTAAGAAATATTCATGTGGTAGATCGACAGCCCCCCCCCCCCTTTCCTAGAAGAAGGGGGGCTCCCATAGAAAAGAAACACAAATTTCTGCATAACTCATAAACTAATTAAGTAAATGGAACCAAATTTGACATGGTTTTCGGGGGCAACAATGATTCTATAATGATATGACACCTCTCACTACTTTTGAAGGGGGGAGAGGTCCATACAAGTGTCTTTTTACTCGACGACTAATCAAGCATATAGAACCAAATTTGGTATGTGAAGGTTTTTGGAAGTAAGAAATATTTCTATGGTGGCTCGAAATCCCTACCTCTTCTGGAAGGGAGGGTTCCTATACAAATGAAACACAAATTTTTGCATAACTCGGAAACTAAACAAGTAAATGGAATCAAATTTGATATGTGGAGGTATTCGAGAGCAAGAAAAATTTGTATGGCGGTTCGACACCCTTTCCTCCTTACTACTATACAAATCAAGCACAAATTTCTGCATAATTCGGGAACTAATCGAGCAAACGGAACCGGATTTGGTATGTGGAGGTTTTTGGGAGCAAGAAATGTTTCTATGATGGTTTGAGACTCTTGCATACTCTGGAAAGCTCCCATATAAATGAAACATGTACAGAAGCAAAAAATCGGCTTCATACACTATTTTTAAATCCAAAATGGAAACTTCAGGTTTCTGGAAAACAGCCAAGAATGGCTACCACTATTTCCGAAACCAGAATAATGCCCAGTAACCAAAAATTGACTCCATATGGCATTTTTAATTCCAAGATGGCCACCTTCGCTTTCTGGAAAGCAAGCAGAAGTGACTAAATTTCATCCAATTTGAGTATTTCCGGAATAGCAATGCTTCACAGAATCCAACAGCCGTCCTAAGGCGTTATTTTAAATTCCAAGATGACGACTTTCGGTTTCTGAAAAACAGCCGATACCACCTAATATAGGTGTTTTCTTAATCGTGAATCGTGATGATGAACAGAAGCAAAAAATCTATCTCAGACACCATTTTTTTATTTCTGAAAAACAGCCGAAAGTGACCTAATACAATCCAATATGGGTATGTCCGGAATCACATTGGTGCTCAGAGGCCAGAAATTGACTCCACATGCCATTCTGAAATTCAAAATGACAACCTACTGTTTCTGGAAAACAGCTGAAAATGACTGGATTCCACACAGTATAAGTATTATCAAAATCGAAGTGATGTACAGGCAAAAGGCGAGGATGTTCAGTTCCGATAAAAACAATCAAGTCGACTGTATTTACACAGATATGAGCAAGGCTTTTGATGCGGTTAAGACGGACAGCATTCTTCGATCGATTAGTGACTTCGGCATTGGCGGTCCACTCTACAATTGGTTGCAAACATATTTGGTCGGAAGAGTTCAGTATGTTAAAATAAAGGGACACGTCTCTGCTTCGTTCACTGTGGATTCGGGAGTACCTCAAGGAAGTCACCTAGGACCACTGTTATTCGTACTCATGATAAACAAGCTTCCAGACAAATTGACTAATTCCATGATTCTGATTTTTTTTTATAAAAACATTATAAAAACGAACTTAAGGAATAGGACCGGTGTCAGTAACGTTCACAAATTGACGGAAAATTGAATTTGGTTTTCTTCCGGATAAAATCTAGAGCTTTGGAACATGCTAGGAAACGTCAAGTTACGGTTTCTGCCGACAAAGCATGTAGTAATAAAATTGTGTTTTCGTTTACTGGAAGTGAACAAAGACGCAAACAATAATTTTAAATCCAGTGGAAACCACTAAATATATTATTTTTCTCGTTTTAAACTCAAAATCAAACCAATTATTAAGTTTAACGTGCTCTGAAAAAGATTGATGACAGTAAAAGCACAAGTTAACAAAAGAATAAGTCTTCCTAGCAAAAAATCCTTTGCCCTATCATATTTTCCAGGCTATTTGCTGCTACCGATTTCAATGGGGATTATATTTCACATCTCATAGTGGCATGCTACTACACACAAAGAGATAATGTTATTCCCCAAACGGAACTGAAGAAAAAATCAATATGTACCTGTACATTCCGTCAGTCATGTCTCTCGCTGTCGACCGACATAAAAAGGATCGATCTGGATGACGGGTCCTTAGCTCGATAGTTCGATCTGCCATGCCCAAAGAGCTGAAGAACATGTAAAAACTGGTCGAGCTTCGTCGGGCTAGAAGAAACCAGACCACATACTCCAAGACGACAAACTTCATTGCTTGCTGTTTGTCTGCTTTTTTTGAGCGATGACGCAAGCAGCGAAAAGATGATATCACAATCACAATCAATTTTCGTCCAGACAGATGGAGGTTTCATTTCACCTCTAATATGTAGATAACGACACACATCAACATGAATGATGAAAACCATAGAACAGGCAGAATAATTGATTCGAGATTACATAACCTGATTATTGTGTTGGAATTGGTGTCTGTTATAGCTATTATAAAATCAATTTATTGTCTTTGGCTCATAACAGAAAAAAGCGAAAGAAGCTATAAAATGCTACTTAATGTAGAATAATGTATATTTCATTCCCACCATCCTTATACATAGGCTGTACTTTACCTGACTGGTGTTATTGTAAATATTTGAGTTTATTATTAAGCTTAGCGTAACATACCTGAAAAGAGAAAATGGAAATAAAAATAATTAGTGATGAATGTTCATATTTATATAACTTTAATAAATCATTAAACAAGTTTAATAATAAGTTTTTATTCTATCAGTGATTTGAAGTGGTACTCGTTAACGGAAACAACATTCAGCCCCGAAAGTGCCGAGAAAAGCTGAAGAGAACGGGGTAGACACTTGGGAGCCACGAAATCCTGAACTGTTGTCGCCACTCTGGTATCATTTCGAAGGACGAGACTCGCCTACACTTTTCAACAAGAGCCACTACGCACAGTCCTGGCAAATGTAGCGTAAAATGTTCGCCAGCGAAAAATCAAGCAATGACTTGTCACATCAGCTTGCAGGATGTTTGGATAAAATTTTCTCCGCTGAATTCTTTACGCTACTGCTACGTTTATAGGAGGAAAACTACTACTGCGGGAAAATCCTTAGGCTTTGATAATGGCGTTGCCAGCTAACTGCACTTCAAATACAGTTGGCTGTAAAAACTGAAACTGACATCACGGATATACAATAAGATCGGCACAGCATTTATAACCACTGGAAGGTAAGTAGATATCAGAGCAAATTGGAACGCTGTTTGGAGAGGAAACGGAGTCTTATTGTTATTTGTGTCTACTTCACGTGGTGGTGGTAGAACAGCCATTCGCCTGTCCGTGTTTCAGACGCAAAGAATGGAAAACTTGAAACGTGTCTACTGGGTTGCCGGCGAAAGCACAACGTGGACATATTCAACATATTCCGCATGCAAAAATGGTCGCTTCAAAATATCGATTAATCATAAAAACTACGATATTTTATTATCAAAGTGTACAAGTAAACCAGTAAACCTGTCTGATTGTACCACCTACGGGTTATGTGTACTCTCTATTTCATCAGTATTTCTTTTTGATTTTGTCAATAATGAAATTATTTGTTTTCACCCCATTTTTCAATGTGTCACTATTTGGGGTTTCAATTTTTTTTAAATATACAAAATATAATTGAATCATACTTGGAGAAAAAATTGCTTCGATTTTGCATATTTGCAAGTTGGTACTATACTGTATTACTGTATACATTATCTTTGAGTTAGCTTTTAAACTCATATTGAACAAGTTTCAATTCATTCCCAAAATCAATTTGCAGTATATCGATTGCCGTTCGAGAGCATCACGATCAGTTGTGGAAGTTTGAAAGTCTTAACATTTTCATACTTTTCAATATTTGTTTTGTCTTGTGCATACACAAGCAACGCATAACCGCCCGCTTTCTCGTTTCAGCTTTCTACACCATCATCAAACACTGACGATGTTCTAATTTGCATAAACTGCTGGCCGCAACGTTGTCTGTCGTCGATCGTGTATTGCCCGTGTCAAAGCAACGTTTATCAAACAAGAGTTTCATCTTTAAAATATAACCGCTTGCTCTGTAGATAATTTAGAAAATGTGAGTAAAAATTACAGTGCATCAAACCAAAGCTATCATCGAATCGTCGCCGCATGTCACTCAACGAAAAGTTTTCATATGACGAATATTTCTGCTGGCAACGGATATTTTGCTAGTTTGCAGTAACCCCTCTCTATGCAAATTTATGCTGAAGCTCCACTTTTGCATCAACCACTATGGATGGGCCAGAGCAGAATGATTTCGCTTTCACTCTACCACTGTGATGCGTTTTGTTAAGCGGGCAAAGTTCAAACACATTTTCATGAATATATTTTCGAGATTGGGCTTCCTAGCTAGGTTTCTGTTTCGAACACCGCTCAGTCTGCTTTTGCACATTAAAATGAAAATATATTCCATTTGGAATAGGGATCAAATTGTCATCCGAATTTTAACGTAATGAAAATTCATAAAGTTGTTTATCACATATTTTTAATCATTGAATGTGTTTCGCGAACGACAACGACAACAGTGGTATCAGTTCTGAAGCTATCATAACTTGTATGTTATTCAGAGGACATCTGATTACTTCATCGTAGTTATCTGATGGACCACTGACTGTGGGAAAAGAACTGCTGTTGTGTTATCGCTTGAAACAGCTGGTAAAACCGTCCAAAACAAGAAACAAATCTATTGTTCTCTATCTACTTTATGCAATCAGCGAACTTCAAATCCAACGTCTCCGGTGAATGCGAATGCGAATAATCCTGTTTAAATTACCAGACGACGGCACTCTGAGTTTTCATTCCCGTTAAATCCCAACATGTATTTTTGCAGAATCAAATTACGCCACCGACAATGCAGACACGTGACTTCGCGATGCTGAACCGGCGATAACACGTTATGAAAATTAAGTATATTCAGCTCTAAAGTGACAAGAATTTACCACCTTGCCTGCTTGAAATAGGATTTTTTGGTGAGAGAAAAGTCGTACAATTCGTTTTCGAAAACGTTCAAGTCAATTGGTCCTCAACACTTATAGCGAATTTCTTTATTCCACGGGGTTAGTGCCAACTTTCGAGTGGAATAAAAAAACGATTTCGATCTACGATCTAATGCGTGGGGCCATGTGCGATGTAAATATAATGCTGTCAAAATACTTTTTCCGTATATCCGTTTTTTTTATAACTACGTCGATGACAAAATTCGCCAACCGACTCCTGCTTGTTCTCGATGGCATACTGAAAATTGTGATTAAAGCACTTTCGAACTAGAAATCGGAATCCAAATCTAAATCCGATTCCATTAATTCCATAACAAACACATTTGCTGCAGCAATTATTTCTCGTTTGCGTTTCATGATTTCACTGCACAGAGCGACGAATCACATTTTTCTTTTGTTTTCAGCATCACCCGCGTGTTTTGACCGTTTTGACCAGGACTATAAACGTCAAAAATTTCGCCTACCAATCGTGAATTCTTCACGGTGTCAATTATTCATTTCAAATACTTACGGAAACTATCTAATTCATTGAAAGCGCACATAGTACCGAAAACATTTTTTTTTTATTACTTTATTAGGGTGGCTTTCAGCCAGAGGCTGGTTCGCCACCATGTACCGAAAACAAACATACTTGAGTTCTTTTTTTTTTTGTTTTTCATCTATAAGGATATTTATTCGAGAATAAGTCTACTGACAATTATTGGACATTTGCGCTATTTTAGTTGTTTTAGGGCAAACCAATCAAAACGTGGATACCAGAATCGCTGGTACCAGAATCATTGAGTGGTAGATGAAAAATGTATGGATTTTCACAGCCACGGAGCCCCTTGGTTTTGACAGATACGATGTAATAGTATTGGTGAACCCACTCGCAAAACTGACAAAAGTTACAGTGCGAATCTGTCTGTTTTGCAGGCGCTTCCAGGTCAATTCTGGGTCAAATTCAAGCGAATAAAGGATTATGACAGCAGTTCGTGCGACTCCAGGTAAGAACGAGGTGAGCTGGTGGAATAAAGAAATTCGCTATTAGTATGTACTGAACGGAATAGAGTGCAGTTGTTACTATACAAAGAGATTTGAGTGCCAAATTGAGTGCCAAGTGTGCCAAATGGGGTAAAACGGCATCAGTTTCCAAATGATGCATCTGGATTTGATATTAAAAAAAAGCTCTTTAGTTGTTTTATAAAATGCTAACTTCGGGCGATGGACCTTTTCTGTAGAGAAAATAGCACCCTTAAAATCGCCAAGTATTTTTCAAGAAAAAAAAATTTTTTTTCGTTAAGTAAATCTATTTGTCACTTTTGTCATCTTGCCCTTAAGTTCATATTAACTTAGAGTGATAATCTAAATTTTCAGTGAATCTAACAAGTCTAACCCAAGTCTTGCAGTTTTGGTGATTCTGCAAGAATCTGCAAGGAACGTTTTATCCCAAATTGCGCATCCTGGTAAAGTAGGTAGTTCTGATAAGATACAGTGATAATCCAAATTTTCAATAAAATCTATTAGGGCTAGCAGGAAGTATAGTGAGTTTAGTGATTTTGACGGTTTTTTGAAACAAAAAAAGCTTCTAGAGCCGTTTTACCCCATTTTGCACACTTGGCTTATACATGACATTAAAGCTCTTGAGTTGCTCTACAAAACGCAATATTCAGATATTTTTTCTAGCGATGTTGAAAAGAGTAGGATGACCCTGAAAATTGACAATTTAAAAAAAATGCGTTTTTTTCGTCAATATACCTCTTTGCCATATATTGTGACCATGCGTTTTGAAGTATTCTTAGTGTAGAATAATACCACAAATTTTTAAGAAAATCCATCAACTCTAGCAGAAGTTATTGCACTTTTTGGTATTTAGACGTTTTTGGACATATCATTTTTAAGGGCCGTTTTACCCCACTTAACCTCAATGAAAAAAATTGAAATTTTGCAAAACTTCCTACCTTGAATAGACAAACAAACGCTGAGAATTTCAGCCCCTCGTTCGCAAGGGGTGAACAAGTATTCAGAAAAGTGAAAATTTAAGATTTTCATCGAGCTGTATTTCCAAATTATGTTCCAAAACCTTTTACAAACAACACGTCATTATATGAAAAAAAAATACGGGCTTCCGTATAGTGTTGAAAATTTTGACCGCCATCTTGAACTCGCAACCACCGATTCCAATTTTTAGACCGGCTGAGAAGAAATCCTACAAGATACATTCAGAAAATTAGGTGCGTCGCGTAAAAACATGCTCATCGAGCCAATTTTTTGTAACGAGTTTCAACATTTTTAGCGGTCGCCGCGCGGTCAACTTCGGAGCACTGAACGATCTATGAGTATTGCTTATACGGAGAGCCGTTGGATGTGGGGCGATACCTACATATTTTATTGTGTGATTATATAGCTGATGTATGTGTAAGCTGTGTGAGTGATATGATGATGTGCTAGCGGTCCTTCCGAGGCCCAAACGTCGATTCAGATCACCATTTCGTGATAGGAACGATTCGCGCCCGGTTGGCCCACGTATACAAGTCGAGCACTTCGAGGAAGAAACGGACTAGAGTTTGTCAGTTGACGGAGTTGCTGCTGAGTACACCCTGAGAGTTGATGAGCGGATTGGTGAACCAGTGGGGGCAACTCCGAGATATGGTTAGCCATACAGCGCGAGAGTTGTTGGGTAGGACCAAGTGTCAAGAGATGACGGACGAGCAAAACCGGGCCCGTGTTCTCACGATAGTGGTAGCGAATCGTGTGACATGCCAGATGAAGGAGAGTTATCAAGCCACCACCAACGTAAGAAAAGCGAGCACTTCGAATGATCTTTTGCGAAGATTGAGGTGTGCTTCACGTGAAGAGTTTCTATAAAGTGGTAAGTGGAATCAGGAGCCGAACTGCGCCAATCCCTGCCATGTGCAACGACAGGGAAGAGGACCTGATAACCACCTGAAGACACTCGTGGCCATGCGTTGGAAACAATATTTCGAGGTGTTGTTAAACGGCGAAAAGGATAGAGAGAGAAACAAGAGAGAAATTGAAGAGGATGCTCAAGCTGTATTGGGGCCAAATTTGGACGTGGTCAGGGAAGCTCGTAAGGGGCTAAAAAACCAAAGAAGCCGCGTAAGCCGCGAATTGAAGAGATGGATATCGGTGAAGAAGGTCAACCGGCGAGCACTTAGAATCTTGTTCGTACAATATTCGGCAGAAAACATGAACCAAGTCTGCCAATGTGTGAACATCATCCAGCTGATAAAATACCGCAGGCTACAGTGGGCTGACCACGAATTGCACGAATATCGGAACAGCGACCAGCAATGATAACGGGTGACAAGTAAAACAATTTTGGGACTCTTTTACTCCACAACAAAAACGCCCAGAGATAAATGAGAAGACGTATAAGAAAGCTATATCTTTCCTCTTTATGCCAGGATTTTTTGTTTTGTCGATGCATGCTCAGTTCGGTTCAAAATGGCGTCCAAACAAGGAGTATTCCGACAGTGCATTGTACAGTTCGCTAGGCACTGCACAACAATTCTGGCAAAATGTTCATGGTAAACCATTTTGAAATCGAAAATCTTCCGGTTTCTATTGCGTATGGTTTCTTTCAAACCTCAACTATAATCCGCCAGAAAGGTAATGGAAGACGGTCCAGATAGTGGACAGAAAAGGACTGTTTCCTTTTTGTCAAATCATGGCCCGATCAGCGAGTGTTGGGCGCAACTGGAGAAGACTAGCCTGAAATCGAGTGATGTGAAGACATATTCTGGATTCGACAGTGGGTCGCTAACGACCTGTTGCCGTGAAAGTGAAATAATTATCGGAAAGAAGTCATCTAGACTATCGGCGGCTTTTGATTTTAGTGTATTTTTCGATCAATAGTAACTCATTAGGGTAACTCCCAGATGGTCTCGAGGTACGATGCTGTCCTAACAAGCCAGTCGTCGTAGGTTCGAATCTCGGCTCGGGAGAGACTGTTAGTGTCAGTAGGATCGTAGCGTTCGCCTCGCAATTGTCCTGTACACTAAAAAGTCGGCTGCGAGTCTGTGTATAAATAAACGGAAGGTCAAGTTCCGATTCGGAATGTTGCACCAAGGCTTTAGCTGTTGAGAAATCGGGTATTCCATTTTACTCATTCTACAAATTATGCAAAATAGATAATTTCACGAGCTTTTTGATGCCTCAAATTGACATCAAATAAACCTGTTTTAACATAATGAAAACGCAACAAAAACGTTAGTTTTCTAGAAACGAAAATGTTTAGAGGAATGTCGACTATCGTGACCTGGAAATCAAACAGACTCATAGAGGATAAACCTCTTTAAAGCCATGGCCTATAAAGTTGCTATGCATATAAGCCAACTTGACTAGCTGTTAAAATTGCCATGCCCTGAACAAGATGGAAGTTAACAAGGGAAATAGCCCCCCCTAGGATTTTTTCTTAGTTACGCCAATGCCAAAATGCACATAATTTTCTAGTTTGCTGGACAGAGGACTCTATCATCATTCATTGGAATCAACCGTAAATGAACTGAGCAGATTTGCATTTTCCGGAGAATGATTGGGCAGTTTTGAACTTGTTCTTTTTTATCTTTCTGTGGGTGGGTATGACGAAGTGAAAAAAATTTCAATGAAAATTGAAAAAAATTGTTAAGAACAAAAAAACCACAATAATGAAAAAGATTAACAGAATCCAGACAATATATGTACCTACAAAAGATTTTAATTATCATGCAGGGGTACAATTTTCTAAACATTCGCCTACAACATAACTTAGAAAAAAAAACTCTTCTCATTAGAACGTGTTTTTAGTTTTAGAAGACTGACCGACCGTCGCGACGCATGGTTTGCCAGTTTGAGAAGAACAAAAAATGCTTATTTCTGTCACATCATGCCACAACAAGATAGGCTCGATTCCACTCTGGTAATCATAAAAGTTACTTCAGCATACACAGGAAAACATAAAGAAAGTATATAGAGAAAACCACAGCATCATTAGCACTGTCACTTCAAACTCCGAGCTGCAGAGACAAGAGCGGACGCCGACATTCAGTAGCCCGTGTCTCAATCGCTGGTTTCATACCAGAGCAGGAAACCATTGACGAGAATCCTCATTGAAATTAAAGCACCCATTAACCGCAAAATAACTGTAGTTGTGTTCTTGTATGGTCTTGCTGACGTTTCATCTTCAATACGAAACAAAAGCATGTATATTTTTTGCGAACGCTCTCGACTCTCATTGTGGGCACCCAATCACTGACAAATCACCCTTGCCGTGTGGGTCTCAACTAGTGGAACCAAGTGCTGTCAAGTCCACTGTGCGAGTAACTTCCCGCGAGCTCCCCAGAGCATGAGTGGTTCCAACGATCTTCAGAGAGGAACATCTGTTCAACGGATCGCATGCCCGCGGAGAAAGAATTCACGAAGAAACCATCACAACAGGATTCGAAAACTGGTTCTGAATGATTGGTTAATATAGGTACCGCAACCTACCATCACTTTCCGTCCGGATTCCGGCGCCACCAATGCTTTGGCGGATTTCCATCATGAGACAAGCGTTGTGAGCGTTTGCAGCAAGTAAATACACTCACACCAACGATTGAATTAGTAGGGCAGAAAAGCAGGTTTTGTTCGTGCTTCATCGATCTACATAGTGGGTTGACATAGTTGGGAAGTCAGGGTGTTAACCTATGTTAAATTTGATGCTTTTAGATTCTCCAGTATAGAGTAATTTTTATCGTACAATTTTTTAATTGGCAAAATTTTTTAGTTTTTCATTGACTGTTGCTTTTTGGTTCAAAATATGATCTCAATTGATCTTAAGGGAAGTGTTCCAACAATATCTATCTTTACTGTATTTATCATCGTCATGTTTGGTTTTGACCATCCTTTGCAGCAAACCAGTCAGGAGGCTTGTTTACTTTTGGCTCACCCGTGATTCATTTGAATGTTAGACCGTGCAAAGAAGCGAAGCTACGTCACTTGATTCTTGTTATCGGTTTCCCACTTGGGTTGCATTCGAAACAGCAATTATCGGGAACGGGTGTGGAGAAAAGGTAGAGTCGCATCACCGAGCAACACTCGTACACCGACATCCCTTGTAGGTACACGACACTCTTGTGCATTTCTCGCAAGAATCTGTGACGACGAATTCGACGACATCGCTGAACGCGAAGGAGCGCAACCGCCTTCAGGAGAATACCGTTATTTTGACCGATTATATAACGGTTGTGTGAACAAATTATGTTTCCTTTCTTTTCCGTGTACTCGTTCGCCGTGTTCTCCGCTGATGTAGCGGCAGAGTCACACTGGACCTTGTGCCATCTATCTCCGGATTCCCGGATCGTTTGCTTTCTTTGCGTATTTGGCGTTTACAAGGCCTCGCCTCTTTCTCCGACTTTCTTCGCGTGATCCAATTTTGCGGTCGCACGCAGTGCAAGAGTGAGAGATTCATGCGCTGCAAAGGAGGTCAAGTTTTTATTCATTTTTTTTCTACGTTGCGACCAGGTTTGGTAAATTTTCACGGAAATCAGAGCAAGAATTGAAAGCACAAATAGTCGGATTAACGTTGATATATTTTCATGCGGTAGTCGATTGCGAGTCGTTCGAGGGGCGAAGGCTTGATATGTTGCGGTTGTTCAAGCGTAAAGTTCCGGCAAGCAAATTTGGGACATGGGAAATTGAAATTGACTGTAGCAGTCAATCAACTATTGTTTTTATAACTATTTTCACAACATTGGGAAATCACTGGGAACATTGGGAAACATTGTTTACTAAATTGAATACTAAAGTTTACTCTACAAGTTGTTCTTTGACATCAAGTATCTAACTCTTCTAGTTTAGCTGCTATTTCACTTAAAAAGCAATAAGCTGCACACTTAAATTTTGGCCATATTCGCAGAAAGATTCTTTCATCAAATAGAGTCTTCTATCACTCCTTGAAGGTTTTACAGTAAGCTCCCTAACACCTTGTATATACAATCCTACTAAAGCTGTTATGGTATGTTTTCATACAATTGGAAGCTTATTTTATTAGTTTCCTTAAAGAGTAATTGATTTTAACCCTACAGCGTTTATCGCAGGCCACGTAGAAAATATGTGAGCTTTTACTAATTTTAACCTTCAAAAACATTTAATATAAGCATGTATAAGCAAAGTTCCTGATAGTGTGCCTGAACGCCCTGCTCTTCAAGAATCAATGTTGAAAGTTTAAAGGAAAATTTGCGCTTTTGTAAAAAGAGATGATTGAAAGTTTTTCATTGAGTCTGTGAGTTTCGATTTTTTGGGTGATTTATGAACGAAATTCATCGTATATCGTACCAATTTGGTCCAAAACACACCGGGGGAACGTAAAATTAGTATAGTTATTCGCTTGTATACACTGAAGATTTTATTCATTGTTTCGAAAAATAATAGGATTTGCCTCACGTGGTTTATAGAAAGCCCCTTGCCACTAAAACACTTTTTTCAAAAGATAAAATCATCTACAGGAGAAAACCAACATTTTAACACAAAAAAATTATTTTGGCCGAAAATCACAATTTTCCGACCATTGTTAAAAGCGTCCAATTCTAGCTGCAAAAAACAAAAAATATTGTTTAACATTTTTACTCACAGAACGTTAATTCATACATTCATTCAGACATGTAAAGCTGTATCTAGTAAATAATGTGAAGCTGAAAAAGCTTTTAAATGTAGAGAGAGAATTGCTCTCAGTGATACACATTCAAAATTTCAGTCAGTTAATAGATCAGTATCCACGAAAATTAAAAGTTGAACAACTCCGAGTAGATTACCGTTAGGCCATATGCGTAGAAAAGTTTTTTCATCGAAGGTGGCCCTCTATCAGTCCCAGAAATACTCCCAACAAGGAACCAATCACCTACCTACCGCTAAAAATAGTATAGATCAACATGAGTCACGCCCACCGAATTGTGAGTTTTGTGTTTTAATCCCATTAAACATTTGAACCAAGTTTTCGTTATTCCATTTTTAGTTCGTATTTCGCAATATATTTTTTTTTCAAGCCCAATCAGCAATGTGGGTTGAAATTTTCATCTTTCTGTACACCGAAACACGCGTTGCCTAAGAATGTTGCAAGCAACATTCAATAATATCTTTACTGTTAAATCTGATTTGACCTCAAATACACGTAACACAGTTTACCACCTTCTCACCTTTCCTGTACTTTAAAAGACGGATTTAATGGGCATTTGCAGCAATGCGAAAAAAAACTGTTAGGCTACATATTTAAATTCGGCGGATGAATAATCATTTGAATTAGTGCTAATATATATTGTTATACCTCCGAATTATTTATTGCAGCATAACATTGGCCCACATGAAGTGGTAATAGACTTTGCACCCTGTTGAAATAGTGCATAAGCTTTTTTCATAGCATAAATTGAATGGTAACCACTTACCGGAAGCAAATCACCATTATTTAATAATTACCAATTGCTTCGTATTATTCGAACGTAAAATTTTCTGCAGCATTTTTTGTGGTCAAATAATTTCAATCGACTATAATACTGCCTTTACTCTGAAACAGGTTTTGTGTTTTATTCGCCCGCGATCCGTTAAACAGTAGTTGAAACCGTAAGAAAGTAATACAGAATTTCCCCGGCGGTAAAGGAGGCGTACCCACAAAAGAGGAAATTTTCGTGCAAGATTGTGCCGCGAAAAAGGGCCGTCACGAATGATAAGGGTCTTCTGCGGTGGATTTGAACAAAGCGTCGAAAACAGACACGCCAACATAAAACCAGTTTTTCTTCGCATACAAACCGGCTATGAAACGCCGCTTTGTAACTGTGTTGTTAGGTCTAACGGTAAGAGCCGAAAGAGCTGGGTCCGCACAAAGTGGGATGATGGGCTTTGGGCGTCCCAGCTGAAGCCACCGATAAGGGCTTTATGTTACGATATTTCGCCAGTTCATGAGAGAACGAAGCAGAAATAGTTTTGGCTAATTGTGGATTCATCCACAAAAAAAGCTGTACTCGAACCAGATAAACATAATTTATTAAAGAATCCGTTACTTGATAGTTATCTGTGTAAGTTATAGACAGAATGAATTAAGTCATAGTAGCTTTTATTGCCTGTACGTTATTATCTAGATAAAATTATAGATTATCTTGATAAAATAAATAATTAATAAATAATATAAATATATTAATTCTTGCTTTATATAATCAAAATCACGGTTATTACTTAAAGCAAAGGCTTGGTGCTACATTCCGATTCGGAACTTGACCTTCTATTTATTTATACACAGACTTCGCAGCCGACTGTTCAGTGTACAGCAATTGCGGGGCTAGCGCTACGATCCTACGGACACTAACAGTCTCTCCAGAGCCGAGACTCGAGCCTATCTGGATCTGGAGTTATTATTATCTAATCTAAAAATAGATTATTATCAGAAGCCTTCATGAAAATAAACTTTATCAAAAATCATCTAATCATATTATTTGGGATTCGAAAAAATATTGTATGAATATTTCAAATAAAATTAATTTGACAGTATGGGGTGAGACAGTAAAAGTATTAATTGGTATTGAATTATAGACAGCTAACATTGAGTATGAGACCAATTCTAACCCATAATAAATTGAATAAAAAATATTAGTTCATGTAATCTCTAAAATTATCCGAAACATTGAACATAACAGTCTATCAAATCATTAACTGCTATTTACAACTTCATATCTGATTGGTGGTTCCCATATTTCATCGTATTGCTAGATGCATGTGTGAAAATGTAATTATTTATTTATTTACACAATCATAAAAATAAAAGTCTTTCTTCCCCGTTACTCCTTTTCCCCACAGGGCTAACGTAGCAACGGTTTTTCCCATTCATGCTTCGATTGTAATCAAGAGCTTCTCCTGCGTCATCACAAAACAAACCACGAGGGATCGGAATGAGTGAGAAGAAAGAAGAACCTTGTTCAGCATCAATAATAAATAAATTCGACAGACCGGTTACGGGCCGAGTGTCGACATCATTGCAATCGATGCCCACAAGAAATAGAACGGTATTTTTATGTACCGATAAAAAATCTTAGAGAAATTCATCTGTTCCACTGAAGTAGTATATAACGTAAAACCAGCAGATAATTTTTTGTGAAATCTTTCCTCAATGGTGTGACAATAAGGTGAAAGTCACATATCTTTGTTATTATTTTTGATTTTTTTGGCAGCTCCCGGTAGCATTTCTTCACATAGATAAACCATAAAACTACGCACCCGTGTTTAAAAGCAAAAGATGTTATAAAATATCATAAACACCCTTATTAAAAACACAGTTAATTTAGCTAAGATTACAAGTCTAACGATACGAAGAATGTGTAGTTGTGCCATTTTAGATCTAGAACGCTATTTATTTTTTAACGCAAGAATAGACTCCGACCTTTGACTAATAGAAGAACTTTTAAACCTCCAGTGCCTCTCAAATAAATTGATTTATTTAAGATTGTTGCCGTGTTGTTCTTTACAATTAAAATTTGTTCATGTTTAAATGAACAAACAATTGATTCTTTACATGCATTATTCCCTGGGCCAAATCAATATTTACGGTCTGTTTAATGTAGTATCCGGGTAAGCAGTAAAGCCTTAGTGCTACACTTCGATTCAGAACTCGACATTTTGTTGATTATACACGGACTTGGTTTGGTGTACAAGACAATTGCGGGGCTAGCGCTACGATTCTACTGGCACTAACAGTCTATCCCGAGCCGGGATTCGATTCTGCGATGAGTGGCGTACCTTGAGACCAGCTGGAAGGGCTTATAGGAAGTATTCGGAACATGTCACTTATAATTTTTTTGTATTATTTTGAAATTAAAATTTAAACATGTTTTTCAGTTGAGTGTATTGATTGATTGTAGGTACTAATTACGATATAATGCAAAACAGTATACTGCTGAGTATGATGGCAGTTGATTGAAATAAAACCATGTTTTAGAATGATGAAATATTGTTCTACAACGCCAGAAGATGTAAACCTCAAACGCGCACGCAAGTAGCGTGTTAACCACTACCGACTTCAGATAATCCCGTCTATCGAGAATATCCGATTTCCTGTAAAGGCACTCAGCTTTGAACAAACCAGTTACGCTAGTGAATGCGTCAAGCGTCCGCCGGATAACACATACGTACAGCAACGATAATCGACTAGCAAAAAAACAGCACGTGAGAAGTCATTTTTGGACTCAAACGGACAGTGAAGCGTTGGGTCATCCATTCGTCAGTCCATCAATGTATGGCACAAAATAAAGAGCATCGTCCCGAAACCCTGTCACCTCTTCCGTCTAGTTCACTGTCCAGCTGACGAGCTAGTCGATCATCTATGGTGGAAGGAAGAAGGCGCAAAACCGTCGAAATCTACATTGATGAAAAAAAAACAAGCTCCTCAGTTACTCATACCGCCCCAACTTTCGACTGGCTACCAACCAACAAGACATCAGAAAACTCATTTTCACCTTTTCATTTCACGGCTTGGTACAGCGAGCGCCGCTGGTCATACTCACACGTAACCATGAGTACGTGGAAAATGATTTTCTGTTCAGATCTAGTTCTTTTTAAAAATAAATTACTGCGTCGAATGATAGGTGCAAAGAAAAACACAGATAAATATGGACATATAGTCGCTCTCCTAGAGATTTTGCTTGTTGCTGCTGTGAAAGTAGACCATCTGCTGCTACTGGAATGGCGTGATGCATAAGGTCGATTGAAAGCCGCCTTTTTGGCACGCTAGTTCCTGTTTTCTAGGGGAACCTCTATATAGGTAGAGACAAAGTTCGGTCTCAAGTTTACAACGCTCGTTTTGCGCCAGTAAAGTTTACCTGTTAGTAGAAATCGCTGTGCGAGTGGGTCACACTTCATTAATTGCGTGAAGTTTTACTACCGCTTGTAAATATAGGGCGGAAAATAAGAAGAAGAAAATCGTGCAAGTTGCAGACAACGCAACGGTTAAAATTGGCCCAACAGGTTGTAAAAAGTTTTATCGTGGATGGATTTAGCTAATTTGATGATGGCCAAGACATTTTAGGTTATTCATTTTTTCTGTCAAATTTATAATTTCTGGTTCGATAAGTTGTTTGCTATTGTTATTTAAATCACATCGTACGGCCTACATTATGAAGTAAAAGAGTCCGGATGGTACTACAGGGTGTCACCGTGAAAATGATACACACGTTTGAGAACCTCTTTTTGCTCCAGGAGGGCTACCCTGTTAATAAGCTGTGCTTGTTTTGATTGCGACACATGTTAATAGTTCACTTGCAGGTGATAAAGGAAGTGTATTAGTTGTTTAGAGGGAAATTGCAATGGATTCAAGTAGAGAACAAATCAAGATATTGTATCTTGCTTGAAAAAGTAACATAAAGATCAGAAGAAAGCTGTCACATCTGAATTTGAGCAGGTTATTCGTCTACAGAACCATCAAACGATTCGAGGAAACTGTCACGGTTGACCGCAAGCAGAGAATTTGTTTGCATATATTCCAGCACACAAAAGAGAAGTGAGACTATTCCAGAATGCTTTAGCTGTAAAGGTTTGGGGAGCTATGTATATCCATCAGAAGAAAGTTGCTATCAATCGGCAGGGGTGTGAATATATATAAAGAGTACGTCATCAAAAACCATTTGCTACCTTGTGCCAAGAAATTATTTGGAGAAGAAAGTTTCTGCTTTCAACAGGATTCAGCGCCAGCGCATAAGGTATTGGTTGTTCGGAATTGGTGTAACAAAAATTTATCATTTTTTATCAGCAATAGCTCGCATCCTCTTCCGATTTGAATCCATTGCACTTCAATTTTTTGGGATACATGCTAGGAATCTCTCAGATGGTCTCGAGGTACGATGCTGGCCCAACAAGCGAGTCGTCGTAGGTTCGAGTCTCGGTTCGGGAGAGACTGTTAGTGTCAGTAGGATCGTAGCGCTAGCCCCGCAATTGTCCTGTACACTAAACAGTCGGCTGCGAAGTCTGTGTAGAAATAAACAGAAGGTCAAGTTCCGAATCGGAATGTAGCACCAAGGCTTTGCTTTGCTAGGAAACACATGACTTTAAACTCCGATTGGGCTGAAATTTTCAGTGTTTGTTTGTCTATTCAAGGTAGAAAGATTTGCAAAATTTCAGTTTTTTACATTGAGGTTAAGCGGGGTAAAACGGCCCTTGAAAATGATATGTCCAAAACCGTCCAAATACTAAAAAGTGCAATAACTCCTGCTAGATTTGATGGATTTTTTCTAAAAATTTGTGGTAATATTCTACACTAAGAGTACTTTAAAACGCACGGTCACAATATATGGCAAATAGGTAGCATGCCAAAAAAAATGCATTTTTCTTTTAAAAATTGTCAATTTTCAGGGTCATCGTACTCTTCTCAACATCGCTAGAAAAAATATCTGAATATCTGAATATCTGAGCGTTCAGTAGAGCAACTCAAGTGCTATGTTTAAGCCAAGTGTGCCAAATGGGGTAAAACGGCCCAAGTCAGTTTTTTTTTTCAAAAAACCGTCAAAAATCACTATATTTCCTGCTAGACTTAATAGATTTTGCTGAAAATTTGGACAATCACTCTATCTTACCAGAACTACCTACTTTACCGAAGATACGTCATTTGGGGTAAAACGTTCCTTGAAGAACTTTTTTTAGAAAAATGCCGTCAAAATCACCAAAACTTCTAGAACTCGGGTTAAACTTGACAGATTTACTAAAAATTTGGATTATCACTCCAGTTAAATACGAACTTAAGTGACAGATAGATTTACATGACGAAAAAAAATTTTTTTTTCTTGGAATATATTTGGCGAAAACAGTCCAGAACCTAAAGTTAACATTTTATAAAACAACTAAATCCAGATGCATCGTTAGGGAAGTGACTAAAAAGGACTGACTTTGACTTTTCCACTAAGTTTCAAGAAAAGCATCAAACCAGGTAAAGGACATCATCGATAAGACGGTTGCTGAAAGACTGCAATATTTCGAGTTTTGTAGAAGCAAATGAAGTCAGTTATTGTTTGAGTTTCATGTTAATCTTTTTAATTTGATTTACTTTTAAATTTATTGTCATCGATCTCATTCTTCGCTTTTTTTTCAGAGTGTTGCCAAAAATCATGTTACTCATGTTGCTGTTGTATCAATAAAAATAAACAATCATTTAGAGAAATCACGACTTTGAACACTAATGCTTAACAATTTATACTCATGATGTTCTTCAACGTTCATCAAAGCACCATCTTCCTTTACGCTAAGTTTTGCCTGTATAAATATTGCAGGAAACGTGCAAATAATGATTTTATTTGCTCCACGGATAAGTAGAAACTCGGTTGGAATTATTTATTTTCGCAACCGTCGTATCGATAATATTTTTTACCTTGTTTGATGCTTTTCTTGAAACTTAGTGAAAAATCCAAGAAAAATTTTAGTCCTTTTTAGTCAGTTTCCAAATGATGCATCTTTTTTTTTTTTTATTCTCGCCTATTTTCCGTCGGTCTATTTCCGCCACTGTTGTGGCCAATTACCGACGCCCAGGGAGGCGACTCCACACCCAGGTCCCTAAATCACGACCCGTTTATTAACGGACCGGCGCCAACGGCTTTACTTCCTCATGCGATGGAAGGCGTGATCCCAGAGATTTTTCGCCTCAGAAAATCTCCCGGTGTCGGCTAGGATTGAATCTAGACCAGTTGGGTTGGTTGTGAGTGGATCACGCCACCCCACAACCATCGACACCTATGTCGGCGGTGGGATTCGAACCCAGGCGTCGAGCGTGGTTGGCGGAGACGTTACCAACCACACTAGGCCCCCGCTCTAAATGATGCATCATGATTTTATATCAAATAAAAGCTCTTTAGTTGTTCAATAGAATGCTAACTTCGGGTTCTGGACTGTTTACTGTAGAGAAAATAGCACCCCGAAAATCGCCAAGTATTTTCCAAGAAAATTTTTTTTCGTCATGTAAATTTATTTGTCACTTTTGTCATCGTGCCTTTAAGTTCGTATTTCACTAGAGTGATAATCTAAATTTTCAATAAATCTATCATGCCTAACCCGAGTTCTTGCAGTTTTGGTGATTTTGACGGCATTTTTCTAAAAGAAGTTCTTCAAGAAATGTTTTACCCTAAATGACGTATCTTCTGGTAAATTAGGTAGTTCTGGTAAGGTAGAGTGATTATCCAAATTTTCAGCAAAATCTATCAAGTCTAGCAGGAAATTCAGTAATTTTAGTGATTTTGACGGTTTTTTGAAAAAAACTTTCTGAGGCCGTTTTACCCCATTTGGCACACTTGGCTTATACATGACATTAAAGCTCTTGAATTGCTCTACTGAACGATATATTCAGATATTTTTCTAGCGATGTTGCGAAGAATACGATGACCCTGAAAATTGACAATTTTCAAAAGAAAAATGCTACCTCTTTGCCATATATTGTGATCATGCGTTTTGAAGTCTCCGAGTGTAGAATAATACCACAAATTTTTAGAAAAATTCATCAAGTCTAGCAGGAGTTATTGCACTTTTTATTATTTGGACATTTTTTGACATATCATTTTCCAAAGATCGTTTTACCCCAGTTAACCTAAAAAAAATGGAAATTTTGCAAAACTTCCTACCTGGAATAGACAAACGAACGCTGAAAATTTCAGCCCAATCGGAGAACATTAAAACAACGTCCCTCAGAAAGGCGGTTGCGGTTCTCGCGAACTGGTTTTAAACTGAGTCAACTGTACCACTCTACCACGATAACAAAAAAAAAGAATCAGAAAAGAAATTTCATCTAATTTAATTTTATGGCATAAACTAAGTGTATCACTTTGACTGTGAAACCCTGTATATTTCCGCATCCATTTTGGAATCCGGACTTACGTGATTATTGGTCATTTAAATAATCTCACTTTATAGCAGTTAATTGCAACGTTGCATCGTTGTTCGTATAACTCTATAAAACTAAAGCAAAGCCTTGGTACTACATTCCGATTCGGAACTTGACCTTTATTATACACAGACTTCGCAGCCAACAGTTAGATGTACAGGAAAATTGCGGGGCTAGCGCTACGATCCTACTGACACTAACAGTCTCTCCCGAGCCGAGACTCGACCCTACGACGACTGGCTTGTTAGGCCAGCATCGTACCTCGAGACCAATTCTCTATAAAACTACCGTTCATTAAAAGAACTGGAAAGTAATTGTCCTTAGACCCTCAATATGATTGTAGGAAAAACAAGTTTCGAGTAATTTAGTTTTGCCGTTAAAAACGAGATTTATTAACTAATCTCTCTCTCTCTCATAGAGGAGTGCTATATCTCTAGATGGAAGCCATGTCATTACAGTTTGTGTCATGCAGGTTGTAAGCATTTTTCAAAAGTCATCTGTTAACATAACCCTCAGTGCATACAATTTTTCATGATAGAATTTTAAACTCTGTAAACCATAAACCTCAATAAATCAAAATGCTGCCGCAGGTTGTGACAGATTTTGCACGGGGTGACTCCTACACGTTTCGTTCTCTTTGCTGCATTCGTTAATGTTTGCAAAAAAAAATCCGGATCGTGTGAAAAGTGTGTTTTTGACATACGCGGAATGGAAAAAAAATATAATACACAAAAAAAGCCTTGGTGCTACACATTCCGATTCGGAACTTGACCTTCTGTTTTTTATAACACAGACTTCGCAGCCAACTGTTTAATGTACAGGACAATTGAGGGGCTAGTACTACGATTCTACAGACACCAACAGTCTCATCCGAACCGAGACTCGAACCTACGATGACTGGCTTGTTAAGCCAGCATCGTACCTCGAAACTAGGTTGAAGAAATAATAATTTCTTTGTTTAATTTTCCCGCAACTTTTGCATAAATTTGTTCGCCCTTTATCTTTTGGTTAATTTCGTATTATTGTTTTATTGTGTTATTCAGTTTTATCAATAATTTTCCATAAATTCCTCAATATTAAAAAAAAAACTTTACCAATAAATCACTGAATCTTCCAAGTTTCTTTTAAAAAAAAACTCAAGTAATCCAAAAAACAGAATGAAAATGCACAAGAGCGCAAATTTTTAAATTTGAAAAATTAAAGCTTTCAGAACCGTTTTCATTTCAGTTTATTTTATAACATTTGGATAGCAAATTACAGGTTATGTTTATTCGTCTCCATTTTCATTAGAATCAATGTCGTTAGTTTTTACCTACAACATTTGTTCTAAAGTGAACAAAAAGTTAAACTTTTTCAAGCGATAGATTGTTAGTAACTCTAACCACATTTTACAGAAGAAAGTAGTACCATCGAAGAAAACTCAAAGCTCAACTCGCGTTCAAGTACGCCACAGAACAGAAAATGAAGCATAGCAAAATTTCAAGAGTTGGCAAAGCAAGCAATCGCAAGCATTGGATTACAAACTCATGCCATCATGGGTATGGCACATGATACTACAGCAATACCTGCGTCTTATAAAGAACGCAATGTCAAGATGCCGGAATTTGAGCTCTGTTCCGAAACGACATTCGCTTCGGATTTTCACTTTTTTTATCGTTGGCGGAGAATTCGCGCGAAACAAGAAAGTGCTGGGAAATTTGTCCGGAAACTCGCTCGAAACTTTACTTTTACATCTCTGCCAGGCGAGTTTTCGGAACGGATGAGATAGTTAGTGCAGCATGAGAACGTTGTAAACAATTTCCACCCTGGTTCGCGGGTTTCAAAATGTGCTTTGGGGGATTTGAGCTCTGAAATCGCTTTTTTATGGGTCAATTTAACAGAAAATTGGATTTATGGAGTTTAAAATGGCTCTGTAACGCGAACGGATGTGCGATAAAACGCTGCTGCCTGCACCCCGACACACAGACCAACAAAATCTATCGGCGTTCGACCTTGACGTTTGTTATTATATATAGTTCAAACTGGATTTTACACTTTGTGTGGTCAAACGAAAGTAGTTTGCCTTTCACGAACGAAGGAGTTGGAAGATAAATTGCGTTTCTGCCTTCGATTCCTCCGGTA
This sequence comes from Wyeomyia smithii, assembly GCF_029784165.1. Classification (NCBI taxonomy): domain Eukaryota; kingdom Metazoa; phylum Arthropoda; class Insecta; order Diptera; family Culicidae; genus Wyeomyia; species Wyeomyia smithii. Next base: position 193,304,237 of record NC_073696.1, read on the forward strand.
ATCACTTCGCTGTTTCTGTAGTTTGTGAAATTGCAGCTGCCCTTTGTGTGATATGTAGCGGAAAAGCTATTAGTTTCAATTTGATGATAAGAAGCAACACTTTAAATCAACAAAATTAATGCTGCGAAACATCTGAAAAAATCAATTTTGTTGTCCCAGTCACAGTTTCAAGAGAAGATCACATCACAAGATAATTCTCCTTGTTTTATGATGACACAATCAAAAACTACACACCAGCACTATAGCACAACAACCCGAGAGAATTCCCAATTGAATAGGGAATCGAACATGATGTCACTGCCGTGGTGGAACCACTCAACCAATACGGAAAACCACAAAAAAAAAATCAAAAAAATATTCCATACCGGATCAACACCAACTGGCTGCAGTTTAACTCCACCTTCATTTTCCTTGGCATAGTACATGAAAGTGATTGAGTTCACTCTCAAAACGATATATTTTTACCACTTAGCTACATATTCCATTACCCATTCTCCAGCGAACGTCGAAATGGGACACCGAAGCTGTCCGCTAGTGCTGGTCGGAAATGGCTTGGAAAACTGAGCAGCAGAAACAAATCAACCCATCCAGGTGTGCTTACTGCTACAGATGGAGTTTAACACAGGCGAATCAATAATCCATTTCAACTAAGTTTTTTGTTCGTTTCTCGATGCCAAACCACTGTTTGGCGTCAGCAATCTATCATACAAAAAAAAGCAATCTACGTGAGAGACCCTTTTCCACACGGTGTCGTGGCTGCAATTCAATTTATCGAATTTTTCCCCCATACTAGAATAGTGTTCGTTCGTCCAGAGCTTTTTTGACGACTGCACGAGAACTTATGCCTAGCTAGTTGTTAATTGGGTTTACGAACAAGCATATAGTGCACGTGCCGGTTGGGACTCCGTAGATAGTTCCTCTATCTGAAGACTATTATTTGAGGCTGCGAAATATACACGCGCTAAAGCTAGCAGTAGAGCCTGCTGAAAAAAATGTGGTGACACATTACCCAACGGCACACGAGGATTCCTTTCGCGTGTGCCTTAATGTCATAAACATGAAGAGTTAATTGGAAAAGCGGGCAAGCCGGACTGCTTTCTATAAGGCAAGGCTGCCACTGTCTGGTCAACTCGGACGGTGTTTTGCGCGCATGCGGTTGAAAATTTGCGATGGGTGAACAGATTGTGGGCATAACTTACCTGAAAGGAAAAGAAAAAAAAAAGAATTAATAAAAATGTTTCGGGTGGTGGCTAATTAGAGCAGCACCGCCATAAACCTAATGTTGGTTTATGGGGTTTGACCGGGCGGCACGCTGTTAACGCGAAGTGAAACGAACGACTTTCTTTTGCTGTCACCAAAGCGACATTACTTTGTATATAAACGTGGTACTTTGTGTGGAAATGTAAGCCCTGTGGTGAATAATTGAGAAAAATTAAAATTAGTTATCGCGAAAGATTGCCGGAGACGCTTAATTGTTTGAAAAGGTACAGACAACTATGCGTCTCCATAACAATTTATTTTTTCCAGGTGTTAGATGGCAGTCTTCCTTGATAGGTACAACCGCGCTCAAAAAAAAAAAACAACGATACTTTTTGAAGTATTATGGCAGGAAACACTTAAACCCAGTTTTACCAAAATATCTGTGTAACCAATATTTCATCTCAACATTATAAAAGAACGGGATTTCGTTTCGAAGAATTACATAGCGCAACATTTTTTTGCCTTAGCTTCTATGTATGATTTTTTGATGCAGTCACATTTGATATTGCATTAAACAGATTTTAAATAAGTTAATTTAACGTCGAGAAGAACCTATTTCAGTATTGTAGGGTAATTGGGGCAAAATCGACATGCTGACATTTTACCTGGATCAGACACCTATCAATCGGTTTCTGAGACTTTTTCACTCAATATAAGACATAATTTGACTACTGATATTTGGCATTAAAACAAAATGGCGTCCAAAAACCATCGATGATTTCCGATTTCTCAAAAATTCAAGATGGCGCCATTGTTTCCCCAAATGAGTCCAAGCTCGGAGAAATTTATTTTTACATCAAACTATTTAAAAAATCATACATAGAAACCAAGGCAGAAGAAAAAGTAAAATTTTGTTGCACTGTGCTATCCTTATACCGTTATGAACAAATTAAATTAATCGTTGCTCGAGGTACAAATTTAGTTTGGCATATTACCTATGAGTTTAATTTTCTGTGCCATACAGAATGCAATTATTTACCTCTATCTGAGAAAAAAATAAATATTTTCTGCCGCACATTACGTAGATTGTATCAAACTCAAATAATTCTGAGAATATCAGTCGGCAATACATTGAAAGTAATCTGTCATTGCTTTTGTTTATAAAATACTGTCATTATAAACAGATAGTAATATCAATAGCGAAACCCACGTAAGCAGCACGTTAGCACATTTCCAGTTACAAAGTTGGTGTTCCATCCATCTACGAAACCAAAACACCGGCGTCTGGTTACTTTTTAGCATTGATATCTGATGTTTTATTACTCAGTTATTTGGGTTTAGACTTAGTCATATTAACCTAAAATATGTTACAAGATTAGATATGTCGTGATAAGTATAAATAGAATCTATCAATTTTACAAACACGGTTGATATGTTTTATGATTTATTGTTGCTGTAGTATTGGGTACAATTTAATTTTTGAATCAATTAATCCCATTCAGCTAAAATAGTTACATTCACGACCAACGAACGTTAATTTGTTATATTGAATAGCGTGCACAAAACTACAAAAAATATGCATCTTGAAATCGGCCTATCAAACAGAAATGCAGTCTCCGGCAGAGTATCGATCAGTTAATCACAAATAAAAAAGGGTGTTTATGATAAACAGTTATATTATTTAACAGCACACGAATTGAAAAAAAAAATCTATTTTTCAGAAAATAAGCGGTTGTAGAAAAATACAGGAAAAAGTATAATAATGTTTCGTTGGAAACTATAAAACGCTTATTACATTTGGTCCGATTATCGAACCTAGCTAGGTAAAAGCATATTCAGCAATAAGTCGAGTGGTTGCAGAGAGGAATTGAACACTTTATTCTATAAGCGGGTCTCAAAACTTCTTGAATAGTAATATTACGTTCAGATAGTTTTAGTGCGTTCTGTTCTGATAGTATTTCTATGGAAATTACAAGAAAATCACCAATCACTTTAACTTGTCTAACGGTGATTGGGCGCCAAGAGTCAGTTTCAACAAATTCGTTATACTCAAAGAAACAATTGGCTTCTAATTCACAAATTTAGTATGCAAGATATTTTATTGTTCTGTTAAGCATAACGATATTATGAGAAGTATAATTTTGGTCGAGCACTACAAAATATTAAATGATTAATTTTCTCACCACTATACATCATGGTGTAAATGTCCATAGCCAGATATTGCAAAGATTAGTTTTCGATGGAAAAATGTGAAATTAGTTATCAGTTTGACTGATATTCCAGCATTTATTTTTTAGCAAACATTTAAATTTAATCAAAACAGTTATCGAAGTGGATCGCAATACTACCCTGACAAAAAATGCTGCCTACCACCGGGTATTGACAATGCTCAAAGTAATATGGACGCTATAAACATTTAGCATTCACTGTAACGATGATACGCCCTTTTCTCCTCTGCACCACTATAGAAACAACTCTTTTTTGCGCTCACTCAGTGCTGCTTGCTGTATCTTGAACCGTTTTCCCCAGTATTGCAGACTATCACCCTTGTAGCCGTCAGCCGTACAATTCTTGATGTTTTCGTTGAAAGTTATTACGACTATGCCCGTAGACATTAGATCGAATCAATATACATATGGGTTAGAGTGCACCCAGCGAACCACGGTCGTATGTGTGTCGAAATGGATCGCTTGTGCACGAGGCGGGCATTGTGCCTTCCGGCGGGGAAGCGCGCTGGTGATAATAGTGAGCTCTGCTTCTCGATGACACGATTATGGTGAAACTCTTCCGTTGGAACGAATGGTGACACTTTCGGGTGGAGTAAATATGTACCGAATCTGTAGTAAGCGGAGCACTTGTTGTAGTTTGAATTCAACACTTTTCGACAGTGACACAGGGAACGAAAATTGATCGTCATATCAGCACTAACTATAAAAATTGTTTCCAGAGCATGGGAGCTTCAATTGAGTTTATGCCACTGAAATTCGCTTTGATATTCTGTCCAACAAGACAACCTTGTTTTATCTTTATTAAAAAATTTTGTTAAACGCCATTTTGGATTTCGATTACGAATAAACGAAATTGCTAGTTAATTGAATATCGATTAGTCTTTAGTCATCGCTAGGACAGATAATGTGTTTTATTACAATCAATTTATTACTCCCAACGAGCCTCTCATCTTAATTCAATTATAGCTGATGATAGCTTCAAACTCAACCATTGTTTTTTTTTGTCAGTATAAAAACTTTATGAAGAAAATTTTTGTTGCTTTTAACGAACGTTTTAAGGTTTGGAAGATTGGAATTAAACCAGATTTCCGAAATAATGACATCATTATTACTATCAAAAAATGTTTTGTGTTAATCAAAGGTAAAATACTCGAAGTTTTTAAAATTCTAAAGTTTAATTTATACAAGCGACAGATATATTAGGCATGAACTTTTGCTTCTATACTAAGTTGAAAATATTTAAATGAAATTTTAATGAGGGAAGCTGAAAACTTACGCTCCTCTAAGTCGTATATGTATATGTTTATAGTTTTCCCAAGTTCACCCTGAAGATTGCTGCTACTCAGCGTGCAGCATTTAAAATCGATGACTATAGCAATTTTAGTTTAATTCCATAAAAAGCTCCTCTCTGCTCCGCCAGCAGGCTTCGAATGACATTCGCTTGACACCGGAACCGCAACAACGACGTTACCAACCAACTCATGTGTATGATATGGCACTCCTTCCGCTGATGGCGACGTCATTAGTGGTGAAATCCCGTGAATATAGAATAGCATGTTCACATAGCATCATTTAGCCGTGCGAAAGCTTTCCCTAATGACATACAGTGTACAATGAGAGAGGAAAAAAAAAGCTCCCAGCCTTACATACACTCAGACGGCTATCCTTCGCGGGTACAGGGCTAGGCACCATCATCTAGCAATCGATAGTACATAAAAATAAGGATGTCAACATCCCAACTCCCTCGCACAAACTTTTTTCTGCCAACAGCGGAAAATTAAGCGCCATTCTCGCGCGCCGGGTTTCATTGCACAAATTTAACGTTCCTCTGCTGAGTGAGACACGAACCATAATTTCAGATAAGACCAATGCGCCCTTTCCGCTTCCTGTTGTGAAGAAGCGGTGCTTTTGATGTTGCCAATATCTATGTTGAACATGGGCTATGTTTCTAGCTATAAAAATAATGCTTACAACATTGCACTCCGTTTGAGCTAGAGTCTCTAAAAACGATACGCCACAACGTTAAATGAAAAGAAAAAAAAACGATCAGAGTGACACGACAAAGGATTAAGATCTCAGGATGATGGATGAAGATTGCTGCTTGAGTTTATCGTACATGTCTTTTTGTCGATGTTGCACTCTAAAGTCGCAATGCTCGATTATTTTTGGTTCTTACTCGAAAGATCTTGTCCTTGACTCAAAAAAAAACGCAGTTTCTATTTGAATTTTGCGTACGAACATCATCGAAATTTAAAGCTTATGTCGTACGGTACATCAAACTGGGTAAAATTTTTAAAAAGAATTAAATTTTCACGACTTCGACTTAGTAGTAGTGAATGGAAAGTTCGGTTTTACCAGTCAATGGCTGTCATCAGCAGAAGCACTCAATTCGAAAACATGTCGGTCATACTCATTCGAGTACGAATGTTGCGACTGGCTGATTGAACTGCCTACCGATTGAACAGCTCTTGAACGGGCGGGCCGGCAGACCATACACCCCATTCTGCTTATCTATCCAAACATGCTCGACTCTACCGGTGCTGTTTGCGAGCAAATATAGATACCCAACCTACCTACGTAAGCGCAATGCTTCACTAAATATTCCGGCGTTGTCACCAACTTTGAAAGCCGATATCTTGAAATTTCCTTCTCAACCAAGCACACAACAGCGCAACTGTTGCTGTTGCATGAACAAAAAAAGAAACATCATCAGAATCCATGCTTACGTCTTCCGAAAACAGAAAATAAGTCGTCGTCGCCGTCGTTGTTGTCCGCTCTGATGGAAAGGCAAATCGTTTTGTGCTGATGCAAGCAGTTACCCAAGCTTCCCGAAGCAAGCTAATAATAATATTAATATTTCCAACTGAGTATGCTTTTCGTGCTTGCCATTATAGAGAAAGTTCGATTTCATTCACTGAACTGTATGCATTTTGAGATTGAGTAAACTGTTATTGAAACCGAATGATTCCATGTAAAAGACAAACGACTTTTAGAACGAAGTTCATGTATGAAAATCTGAAAGAAATTTTGCTTAAAAACAATGAGAGTGGACAGCGACTTTTTTTCACACAATTTTGAGGTTAGGTTTCTTTTCACTTGACGATTTTGAACCTAAAAATTCCAGCTTTCACCTAATTAATAGCCCTCGAATTGGTACTTTAGGCATACGTTAGCGGTGCAAGCAATCGATCAAAGTTTCACACACGTAGTTTTTATGATTTTCAAGAAAATTCTCTTGAAAAAATGATAATGATAATCAGAGAACAAACGACAGCTCACACATCTTTGTATGCAAACGAACAAAACTGTCGTTTTCTCGAACTTTTTGGTTGATACAAATTATTGAGGAAAATGAATGTGAAACATGGGAATTATCTTCACAGATTTGCAATTCGGAACGTCATAGGAACCTTTTTTTTAATTTTGGGCTCAGTTTGTGACATATTTAATCAACAATAGTATATTTGACACGGCACGATAGTTTGCGAATTTTTTTAAATGGTAGTAGAAGTTTTCCCAGATTACATTTTTTTCGAATTGCCGAAAATTATCTTATTTACAAATTCTTGGGAATGTTTTACAACAATTTTATATAATAGCTTTGCTTTTACATGCACGGTTTAGAGTTATGGTTTTTTTGGCAGGTGAATTGAATCTTGAAAATTTTCCCACTAAATTCTTCCAATTTATATGCATTGTGACAATTTTTGTGGAATTATTTTGCCAGATTATATTTTTACGACTTTTTTTGATTTTTTTTGACTAGCGAACAATACAGTGCTTTCATACAGTGAGGGTCCTTGAAGTTACGCGCAACTTCAGCGATGAACCCCAATTGCCTACTTGCTTTCGAAATAACTGCAGCGCGATGTTTATCAAAAGTAAGCTTCCGGTCAAGAATAACTCCTAGATCAGTTACGCAATCGACTCTACGCAGCACTTCTACATCGACAGTATAGTTAAAAATGATTGGCGTTTGAGTGCGATGAAATTGATCACTTCACATTTTGTAGTGCTTATAATCAGAGAGTTTAGTTTACACCACGTCAAAAATGTATTTGAAGTGATTGTAAACGAAAACAATCCTCGATGTTGCGAATCGTCAAGTATATTTTCAAATCATCGGCGTAAACTAATCTGCAACCGATCCCAAGAGCATCAGCGACATCGTTGAAGAAAATAATGAAGAGAAGCGGCCCGAGGTTACTACCTTGTGGTACACCAGACTTATTTGTGAACGCAGACGATACACCAGATCCCAGCTTGACTTGTAAAATTCTATCACGCAGGAACGATTCAAGCCACTTAACGAACCGAGATGAAGCACCAAGACGGGAGATTTTGTTTAACAATATTTTATGGTCGATTCGGTCAAAAGCAGCTTTGAGGTCTGTGTAAATGACATCGACCTTGTACTTTACGTTCGAGTTCTGAAATGCAATGCGACGTTAAATGCATTAGATTCGTTGTCATAGATCGTCCGGGGAGAAAACCATGTTGATCCGAAGAAATGTAGTGATGATAGATGAGAAGAACACGCGCTCACTGTCCGTCTTGGTGAGTTTCAGAGTCTTCAGGTCGTCAAACAATCCACTGAGCCGAAATGTTGTTAGTTTCTTCTGTAAAACTTTGCGTAAGTCCGCAGAATCGGCCACTGGTGTTTGATCTCTAGAATACTAATGAACCATCAATTCTAGCTCTTGCTACATTTCAATCAGAATGGGAGTGTTCAATTCTTTCAGTTTCGGACGAGGCATTCGGTACGAATTTTATTTTGTAACATTTTTCTTCGGGCAAATATATATGCTATACTATTCTCTTACTAATGAACGGTAGCTAAACCTCTTCGTTCATTTTAAAACGAAAAAAGGCCCTAAAGCTCAAAAAGTTGCCCTGCAAAAATATAGTTTTTCAACCATTCCTGTGAATTTTGGTGCCCCTAGTAAATGCAGAAGTGAGTCAAAAGGCTCAAGAGTATTTGCTCGCTGGGTTCGTCGCTTCTCGAAAAACTCATTTAAGTCTCTGAGTTATTTTCACTAGGGGCGTCAAAAAAGTTATAATCTTTCATTTTTTCCAGATTGAGCAAACCTGTGTTTACCAGTGTTATTGTTAAATGATAAACTGGGGAGCAAATATAAAGGGTGTAACGGCAAAAAATTGGTCAACTTCAATATGCCGTATTATTTTTATCGTGTATCTCAAAAAAAAAAAATGAACACCTCTCATTTTAAAGATTTGTGTGTATAATATCATGCCGTGAGTTTGATTTTGACGCATCAAAATTTTGCTCACGCATCCCAAAAATCCGGACTTCGCACACGTCAAGCTGGCAAGATTGTTGAATGAGGCCAAATCAAACGTCACCAACCTGATAAAAGCGTTTGGAGAACATTTTTCGACTGCCAGGAAGACAGGATTGGGAGAAAATTGGAATCCGAAGGCCACAGAAACGACAAACAGAGTGGTCAGCAGTTTCAAGCGGAATTCCAAACTTTTCATCCGAGAAGTCGCGAGAATTCCAGCTTGGAAATGTCGTCTACAACAGTGAATCGAGCTGAAAAACGAGCTGGACTGTCTACTTATAAAAAGGTGGTGACTCTAAATCGTGACGATAAGCAAAACAAGTCGGTCAGAAACGATCACGAAAGCTGTACGTGAAGATGCCGACCAAATATTATACGAAAGAAGGTGGCGAAGATTTTCAAACACATTAAGCTTTCGAAGTTAGCAAAGAAATATCTCGTGTAGTAGGCCATCTGTCCTGAACAACGTCCAGGTGGTGCCAAAGGACCCTCCCAATACAACAGGGCTCCGCTTTATAGAAAAATACTGGGCTTCCGTCAAGCGGAACCTCAAGAAGACACGAAAGACAGTCGTCAACGAGATGCAGTTCAAGGCTAACTGACGTTTTGCGGCAAACAAAGTGACCAAGAAGGCTGTACAAAACTTGATGGAAGAAGTCAAGAATAGGTCCGCCAATTCGCATCCGATAAAAAGGATATTCAAGTCAATATTTTTCCTTTATTCTATACAAATAGAGCTTGACAGCGAAACGTAATTTGTTTTTTCAATAAAAAATACTGATTTACACACATTTTTGTTTTACCAATGTTTGACAGTAACACCCTTTAGTTTTCATTAGCAAAATAATATTTCATCTGTCACTCGAACCTGCTTTTTTATGGTTCTGGTTAATTGGTGATAGTGTTCGATATTTTTTTTCGAGAAAGAATGGCTTCAAATAAGAAAAAGTGTTGTGAATTTGCCGTAAATCGCCGATTTCGATTTCGGAAATCGTATCAGTTTCACTGCGTCGAAAAAAAAAATCCAAAAATTTGATTTGAAGTAACACCTGGAGGCCCTCTATTGTAGTTTATGAGCAAAGAAAAAATTTAAGCAAACATTAGCTCTGTAGTAAACTCTCTAGCAACCAACAACATTAGACTAAGCAAATAATTACCTTATTTATTATTTTTTTATCAAATAAGACAGCGAAAACTTTTAACAAAAAATTGAAGCAAATATTTAGATGTTACACAGGCAAATATATATTGTCTGCTACTTCAAGCAAATATTTGCTTCGTGTAATGTCCACCTTAAGCAGGTATTAGACGAAGCAAACATTTGCTATTTTTGGTACGAATTTTATTTGCACAAAATAAAATCCGTACCAAAAATAGCAAATATTTGCTTCGTCTAATACCTGCTTTAGTATCGCTGTATAGTTCAATGACGTCACCGTTCCGTTTTTATTAGATATTTAGTTTTATTGCGATGCTCTATAAGAATCTATAGTAAATGGTGAGAATTTGTTCAAGGATTTTGGGAATTACGGAATCCCAGGAATCAATATTTCTATTCTAGAGAATCGGGATAACCGAGAAAAGGTATTTCCTGCGAAATCGTTCCCAGAATTGTAAACCATATATTCGAGCGGGTTTGAAAACAAAAATCTTTCGGGTTTTCAGTTACCTTGATTTTAAAAATTTGAAAAAGGGCATGGGGTGATAAATTCTACTTTAAATTTTAAATTTTAGTGCAACGTAAGAACTCGCGAATGAATATTAAACGGGACACAAACACTTATGGTTCTTACAATGTATGATGTAATGTAATGATGTAATGATAAATTCTATTTTTAAAAAAACCACAATATTCTAAGGCCTAAAAATAATATTGATATTGTATATTTGTCATTTAATTTTTCGTAACAAGTTATTCAATTATGTCATCATGACGCCCTTTTCGAAACTACTACTCTTCTAAAACCTGAGATAGTCGGAACAAAAGTTGAGTTTATTGATGACTGCGTTTAGTGAGTGTTCAAAATCGATTGTAATCAACAGCTGAATGCCAGAATATTATAAAATTTTTGTATTGACAAAAAACGACCTATATAAATCACCACTGAAATTTTATTTACACTTCTACATTTAAGCGTGTACAACTCTATTCGTTCTCAAGTACACGGGGTGTGTAAGTGAAAGAGATCCATCCCTTGGGTACATTTGATACATGAATGCAATGAAAGTTTATAGTGTTATGGGTGTTTTTCTAAAGCCTTTCATTGCTTTCATTTCAAGAAGGCGTAAAGAGAATACCAAGTGGGAATGTCTTTTATTTTGCGTTATTAAAAAGCTATACCCAACCTGGTGTGTAAGTCAGAGGTAGTTTACGCTACTCTGTGTGCTATGACAAAGAATACTACATAAAAAATGTTGTTCTTCAGTATTTGATATTCGTCTCTCGTTTAATAATATAACGAAAAACAAACCATTTAGAAACTAAAACGGTCGAATAACGTTTGAGATTCGTATCGTTCCGTTTGCTGCGACTCGACAGGTAGCGATAAAGAACCACCCCATATCTGCTCATTATAGCAACCGAAACGATGACCCCTAGACGCGCCATGACCGACTTGGTTCTCGTATACAACAAACGTCGCCATATAGTCGAATGAATTATAGTGACATTTTCGCTCAAGCACCACCCTCTTGACCTTTTCGCAGGGACGAAAGGAGGGTGTTAAAGTACCTCGTTAAAATATAACCTGGATTCTGTTGTATAACGATTCAGAGGTAAAGTTCATTCGGTTTCTAGAAAAAAAAAACGACCACGATGGCGACCGTTTGGATAACGATTCATTCAGGCTTGCGACAAAATTTTGTTTCCATCGATTGACAAAGTTCAGCAATGTCAGAAATACGGCAGGATTATGTACGTATTTGCAGAAAAAAAACATAAAAAAGGTAATGTTGCTTGTTTCATTTCTTCAATGTCAAGGTAATATATCTGCGTTCTAAAAGGAACTGTTATACAACATGATTGTTAGAAAAAAAAAAGATAACTTATAGTATAAATCGAACATTCGAGATTATAAAATATATATTTTGTATATTCTTAAAGCAGCAAAAATCAGAACAATTCTTGCAGAATCGATCAAAGCACGTAGAAAAGGTGAGCAATTGTAACACTTAATTTATGAACGGAAAACCCACAAACTGCATTTTTTGGAATCAAATCAATTAGTGCTGAGTTCTGTGGACAATATATAAATTTCAAACAACTTTCTCCCCATCTCTTCCCAAAACTTCATTGAACTTACGAGTTCTTTGATGTCCTTTGTGGCGCACAACGGACTCAGCCACTGGTGCAGCCCAAGGAAGCGCTTCGGGATCAATTTCAGAGCCGGGGCACCCTGGGCATACGGTCCACCCAGTAGGGCGGTAGTCATTGTTGTATGTTCCAGAACCACCATCCTATCCGCTGTGGAGCAAACACGATTGGCACCACTAGTGCTGCAGCAGCCGTACTGTTGTAGTGTTTCAATTTTTGATTGACCTGTTTTGTTGTACCCTCGCGGCGAGTCAAAACGCTCGTAGGACGCCGCAGGTCTATTTTACCATTCGTTAACACTTTACACACTAGAAACGAGGACAGAGTGCCCTTTGAAACCACAAACACTGGGGCAGATTGTGCTTTATAATTAAAATAACCTTAGATAGATAGCACTTTTTTCTTCATTAATTTTATTGGATTTTATTATCACCGCACTTAGTTGCACCTTTTTTTTGCGTCGCCTTCACACACGGACTATCTACTATCGTCCTTTCTTCAATCGCGACAGCACTCTCTATCTCTCTCTCAGTGCATCCTTTCTCTTCGATTTGCTTTCTTCCAAAACAAAACAGCAATTTCCCTCTCACCGCACCACGAGTCTCTTTTACTTTAACGATGCGCTCTGATTGCACCTCCCACGTTATGGGGCGCTGCGCCCTAACGTGAATCGTTGGAAGAAAGTGTGTTCCGTCAGGCGTGTCAAAATTTCACGCTTGTTACAACTGTGTGCTGTTTTCGCCTGATGTGAGCTATTGAAAACCGGTGGGATCGGGGTTCGTTTGTTTGTCCGTGGTGTGGTTTCCTCGGACTCCTGGTCCGAATGCTTCCTGAGTCCTTGGAGTGACGACAACAACTGTGTCTACGCTGTCAGTAGCGCTCTTATTATTTTGATAATTTGTTCGCTCATTATCTTTTATTAGTTTCACCACTGGGCCGTGCCATACTATCGTTCACTGACTGGAGTTCGGTGTCCTTCGTCCGTCTCCGAGAACACTGCAAACCAAAAATCACACGCCGATCGACCGCGCGCGCGTGGAAATGAACGAATGATAAAAATATGCTTTGCGCTTTGTTATTGTGCTTCACTCTTATTTTTTATCGTCCTCGGTCCGTATTGTTATCGTAAATTATACATATTTTGCATAGAGTTATCTTGAACCGCCAAACAAACGCCTATGAATATGTATTATACCCGCTTTGCTTTCACCACTTTTTTTACTATCGACAGAAAACTAAAGCCACACAATTGTCAACTCGATTCGGGCACTCTTTCCCTTGATAACAGTAATGATGATATCACTTCAGCGGAAACTTTCCATCGTATCCTGTATGAGTTTGCCTTTGGCGGTTGTGAGTTGGTCAGCTCCGCCGTCTAGTGCACGTTGTAAGGCTTTCCATAAATACTAATTTTTCATGACAAATATTTTTATGCGTATAAATCTATGTATTGTGCTAATTGTTCTGTTAGAGGCCACTGGTGTATATCCTTTTTTCGCTAGTAACTAGAGATCGAACGGGCATCAATAGAATCAAGAAGAGTCTAAAAACTATAAAACTGGTCCCCAGAGCCTCGCAAGTACCGTTTAAACACACGTGTTATTTGTAACAAGAAGCTAGTCCGACTAAAGCCTTCTTGGGGCAGGCAACTCGAAGCGCACTTATCGATGAAGAGTGTCAATATATCTGCTGATGCGTAATTATTGAACCACAATGCCTTATCAGCATTGATGCTTGCATGTCGCCGACGATATTTGTTTGATTGGCCAATGTAGGCACACACACACGAGCGCTCGTTGTGTTGTTATCCGTTATCGATCGCAGCCGGTCAGCATTAGGGTATCGAACACCTTTTCCTTATCACCAGCGATATCGATGACCACCGGCAATACACAAAAAGCATATAAACGATTCAGGTACTGCCACAAGTAGGAAGCCTATGCGGAGCTGCTAGCTGAGGGAAAAAAAGAATGAAAAACACAGTTTCAATTAGAAAGTAGTCCCTTTATCACCCTCGGAATCCAAACAGGATACCGCTGGCTTCCTACCCACCAAATCATACTTCTTGATCGAAGAGTTTCTGTTCTCGTGCACGCGTAATACTTGGAAAAGTTATTCGTTGCGTGATAGCACCAATTACAAGACCATAGAACACAACACCAATACCCGGTGAAGGTGTACAAATGAGCACTGAGCGGGTGGAAGTGGAACAAAATGAGCTTTTAAGTTGATTAAATATCACTCTTCGTGTGTCTGCCGCACCAACCCTGCGACAGCTGGAACCAGAATACGACCGAAGTAACGGATGGCGGGCGATGGCGTTATTTCTAAATGGTACTTTTGAACGAAACACACACTCGAAATTCAGCTTCGGGAGTTTTTAAAATGGCCCACCAGACAGGCACTGATTAGATTTGGGACGATAACTAGGGTATAAATTCGAAATTAATTCAATTTGGGGCTCACGCAGCGACGAATCCTTGCGCCGAAGTAAATCGATGTAACTCCACTCTAGCAGGGGAGTAACCATGACGCGGTAGGTCATTAGTACTTGGCATTTGTTCGAATTGGTGGAATTAAATTTTACCTCGCTTCTTCTCTTACATTTTTTATCATCTAACGACAGTGATTGTTACAACCAATAACGCTTTCTTAATTTCAGGATTGTGGGGAATGTTCCAATTAATGACTCAATCGGCACTTATGAACCATTTTACTAGACAGCTTGTATTTTTTGTAACTCATTCAATCAATCTTGTTTCCTTTCTAACAAGTTAGTAATATTTTCATGTGAGTTAAGGTTTTGTTTTAAGTTTTTAAATTAAAAAGCTGCCGAATTTTTTCTACATATTTTTGGTATTCACATTGCGACTCTAAACTAGTGAGACAACCTAACCTCAATCTTCAAAAACCGGAATCCGGTAATTTTCCAACCACACGTCCCCACTTGCTAACTTCTATCTAATCTCAAAGGACAAAACGAGACCATGAATACGTTCAGGTACAAATGGAGCATTTTTCTCTGATGTCTACGTAATGTTTACGCGGATGTGAGGCGCAGTCCATAGGCACGCTCAATAATTCAGAATCTTTTCAGTTTCGTGCTCATCGTTCTTTATCCTTGCATGTTTGAGGTTACCTATCTCACCTCTATCGAGTTGTTCCACCATGTACAGCGGTGCAGGGAAGCTTCGAAACTAGCAGACATACAACTCGAGCCTGTGTATTGAAAGCCCGCCTATCAGAATAGAGCTAACTTTCAGTGCATGCTTTTGCTGTTGCTTCACTGAAATATACAACGGTATGGTTCACGTGTATTACACTACTACATGTATATAAAGTAATCTGAGCTTGCTGTTTAAAATTGCAATCTCTATCATCACAGGAAAATATCTCAGGAAGTGAAGCATCATTTTACTGCTAATAAAACACGAAATAGAAGCTTTCAGTTCGCAGTCTTTGTTATTTACTCAAAAGAAATGTGATACAAACTTATTCAACAATCATGGACAATGTGCTAACTCAAACATTCGAGCTATTATTAACCAATTAGCAAAACTTTTATTACACCCTTAAGCAACAAAGCTTTCCCTTAATAAAGGTTGGCTTCATACCATTCGAGTGTAACCACACGCGATGATGAACACGCTTTAGACGATTTGACGTCGCGTGAACCAAATTTGCTGCGCTCTAATGCAAATAAAAGTTTTTCATGCAACTCAAAAAGCAACAGTGAAGAACCGTGCTGAAGACCTTATTCGAAACGTAAAATTGCCCCAACCGCACTCCGTAATCATCAATTAGCGTCATTCTGAAACAGGGTGATGGTACTGACTGTCTTGTGGAACGAAAAAGGAATTCATTTGATTACACCAAATTGCTTACGCGTAGATTTTCAAAAAATAAATCCCAAAATTCAGAGCGACTCCATTAGATGTGTCTCACTTAATGAGACACCCTGCCTGTAAAGACTATAAATTCAAATGGCTAAGCTGATGGCGCTTCTGTCGAGCAAAGCCCACAGATAGCAACTGAGCGGGCTTTGGAGGCACGCTCGTACCAGAAATATTGATTGGTGGATGTGCCGGAAGAGAAACTCCGTCATGGCCGGTTGATTGCGCTAGTCTGTGCAAGAAGGGATGGAAAACTGAGCTGGTTTTTATCGGGCAGGCGGTGCATGAAAGAAGCCCCGCGCAGAGGTAGAACCAGCCATAACTATAGCATACAGATTAATTGAGTACGGCTCATCATCGAGGAATGGCGGCGAAGTAGATTCAGATTTCTGTTTTTTTTTTTTTAGTTTTGTAATGAGATATTTACTGCTTCTGGAAGTGCACTTTCTAGAAATCTCATTTAAAATCGCAAAGCTAGTATTAATTAAACTCATTCTTTTTGTCGAAGGTATTATTCATAATAATACCGCCACCGGACTAGTGAGAAATTAATACTATCTAATGTACAACACGGCAAAATCGGACAGTTAGAAGGTCGTGATGCTCAATAGTGCCGGTAAAGGAATAAACCGAAACGAGTCTCAGTAGAGAGATTTGTTGTTTCCTTTTTTATCGAACCGAGCTATATTCCATTACTTATGAAAACATCCTCAATGTGGAAATGTGGGCTAAACTCAGCCACCGTGCAGATAGATAAATTCTAGATGTGCCAGGACGAAGCAATGAACAGGAAGTTGATTTCAATGTGAGATCAACTGGAACAATGGCAGAGGCAAAATCGAAAGCTTGGTAGAGAAATAGAACATTTCCACGTCAAATAGCATGGTTGGATGCTACTGTTCTTGATTCGAATGGAACTATGCTTATTATTGCCCCCACTCAGATGTTGCATGTTTAAATTATCGTGACTTTTTATCAGTAGTTTTAATAAGCGGGTATATCAAAGTTTAACAGTTTAGGTAGTCCCTGAATTCAAATATCTATGAAATAACGGGTGACAACTAAAAATTTGGAATTTTTATCTACTGCTGTCGAAAACAGGCGGATAAACTTAAAGCAAAACTGATATATTTCTCATGAAGATAGGTGAACTGCTCCATTATTCATCTCAGCCCATATATTCATCTTATACAACATGAAAACACAATTGAAAACAGGAAAAAACGCATATTTTCTAGCTAAACCTATCTGCTATTCCATGGAATGGATTCTTCTT
The DNA here is from genome assembly GCF_029784165.1 of Wyeomyia smithii. Taxonomy (NCBI): domain Eukaryota; kingdom Metazoa; phylum Arthropoda; class Insecta; order Diptera; family Culicidae; genus Wyeomyia; species Wyeomyia smithii. The sequence continues at coordinate 193,321,450 of NC_073696.1, forward strand.
AGTTCACTTCAGATTTCTTATAAAGTAGAATCTTTAAAAAAAACTCACTTAAAAGCTCTAACTTTAATCTTTGAAATGTTCACCTCAAATTTCCAAAAACATGCTTGAATTAGCAGAAATATATGAGATGAATTTCTACAATTCCTAAATTTCAACTGTGTATGTATTTCCATCTGTTTTCACTGCGTTGAAGAAAGTCAAAAGTTGCCAAATCAGTTAGGTACTGTTAATACGAAAAAATCATACCGAAACTGGTAAATTACTCCGACATAATTGACTTAAATCGACAGCACTGCAGTGGTTACCTAGGTTACCAATTTAGCACGTAAACAACTACAGCGGATATCTAGGTAACCTACAACAACGGGCTGCGGCTACGTTCATTCATGATAATGTGATTCACTCATGGTTTACAGTGTGATGAATATGGGGGCGTCCTGAGATGAATAATTGTGCAGTGATTCATGTTTTGAGACGGATATGGAAGCGTTGTGAAAAATGGTTTGTTTTACAAAATTCAGGATAAATTTAGCTAAGTTTCACGAGAGCTTTCATATACATAATCTCAATCCTCTCTCAGCGTGTTTGTTGTGGAGTTTTTTTTTTCCTGTATGGACTTCCTCACTGCGACCAGAATCGTAGATCTATTGTGAGATATGCCCGGGTGTCTGCTGTATCCCGCACTTCTGTTAATGGCAATACCGCTATTGAGAAGTGGCATGCTTATTATTATTGTTCATCAGTGCTTGTGTGTAATGTGATACTCTTCCTTACACGCTTACTACTGTTCTACTATACCGATACTCGTTCCTCTTGCCAAATATCACCAATTATAATTCCCTGGAGAAGTTTCGTCGTGCGTCCTTCTGGCCAGTTTTATTGATAAGAGGGACTTATTTTTTGTTAAGAGGAAGTCACGCAAAGGTATTGTAGATTTCAGCGTAAAGGAAGGGTAACTGGTGGGGAGCCTGACAATAAACCCATGCTTAAGTCCTTTTTGACATCGGATGGCCTGGTTCTACTAAGATTCGAACCCACGACCATCCGCTTGACAAAGCGGACTCTGTAACCTTGCGGCTACGCAGCTCCCCGTTGTTGTTGTTGTGGAGAGAGCCTCAAAAATTTTCAAATTTTTAGTTTTCACCCGTTAATAAGGAAATAAGACAGATGAAAGAGTTTTTACAGTGCAATTTTATGATAGAATCTTCAATACATAAAGAAAAGGAGTTCTGTCTGTCGCTCTGTCTGTCTGTCTGATCCTTATAGACTTGGAAACTACTGAACCGATCGACATGAAAATTTGTATGAAGGGGTTTTTGGGGCCGGAGAAGGTTCTTATGATAGTTTAAGACCCCTCCCTTCTCTGGAAGGGAGGGCCTCCATACAAATGAAACACAAATTTTTCAATAACTTGAGAGCTAATCGAGCAAATGAAGCCAAACTTGGCATGTTAATGTATTAGGAAGCAAGAAATATTTGTTTGACAGCCCTCCCTACTTTGGAAGGGCCCTCCCATACAACCGAAACACAAATATCTGTATAACTCGAAATTAAATCAAGCAAATAGAACCAAATTTGGCGTGTCGTGGTTCACTCCTGGAAGGAGGGGCTACCATACAAACGAAACACAAAGTAAATGGAACCAAATTTGGCATGTGGAGGTTTTTGAGGGTAAGAAATGTTCCTATAGTGGTTTGACACCCCTGCTTTTTGTGGAAAGGGGGGCTTCTATACAAATGAAACACAAATTTTTGCATTACACCAAAATTAATCAAGCAAATGGAACCAATTTGGGATGTGAAAATTTTTGGCAAAACATATTTTCATGGTGGCTTGACACTGTCTTCTGGCAGGGAAGAGTCCCATACAAATAAAACACAAATTTCTGTACAACTCAAGAACTAATCAAGCAAACGGAGCCAAATTTGGTATGGTAAGATTTTTTGAGGGCGGGGGGGAGAGGAAGAGAGGGGGAAAGGGGCGGAGAGCGACTTCCGGTTTCTGGAAAATAATCAAAAAATGTCCGAATACCACCATATATAGGTATATCCGGAACCAGAATGACACCAAGAGGCCAGAAATTAACTTCGCATATCATTTTAAAATTCAAAATGACGACTTCCGGTGTCTGGGAAACATTCGAAAGTGACCGAATATGATATTTCAGTAAACATGATGATGCACAGATACTAAAAATCCATCTCAGGCACTACATGGTAAACAGCCAAAAATGACCACCCAATATGGGTAAATCCGGTATCATAATGATGGTCAGAGGCCAGAAAATAATTCCACACGGCATTCCAAGTTTATGACCTTTTCTGGAAATCAGTTGAAAATGTCCGAATGTCATCCAATATGTGAATTTTCAGAATCGAATCGATGTACAAAACCTGCAATGCCAAGATGTTCTCATTCAGATGAAACCAAACATTTTAAACGATTTTTTTTAGTTTGAACATATCCAATGTCCGATCTGTAATGCATTTGCAGACTATAAACAAATCGAAATCTTTGGATGTAAATGAAATCAACATAGAATGTTTAAAATCATTGAAATAAAAATGGGCGGAACGAAGTTTGGCGGGACAGATAGTATACATTAAAATACAACTGGTATTCTCTCATATGAGCAATTCTCGCTGAAACCGTCCCACTAGTGACATGAGGTCTTTCAAAAAGGATATTTTTATGCCTAAATGATTGAAATTAGCAAAAAAATGAGAAAACCCCTTTTGTTAGTTCATATTGATGGACCCTTCAGGCACAAATCGGTTAAACGGTTTTTACAAAAATTGATTTTTGAGCAATTCTTGATCTTTTTATTGATTTATTTCTCTTGAATTTGTCATTGAAACCCCTGCAACCAACACATTGTTTTCAAGAGGAATGATAGAGCTTTCATTTGAAGTAGAAAAAAATTGGCCGCCATCTTGGATCTCGCCGCCATCTTGGATTTCATCAGAAAAACATGTTTTTGAGCAAGTTCGCAACCACCGATTTTGAATTTGACATCACCATTGGAAAGCTGAGAAAAAATGCTCTAAGATACATCCAAAAAATTAGGTGAGCATTGAGTTTACCTTGTCATTCTGGTCACTTTTCAAAATCGACCTTCAAACAGTACAACGCATGACGTGCGGCCAATATCAAATCATGCTGAGCCTGTGGTGTGTGTCTGTGTGTAGTGTATATTGGGGCCCATCCATGTTCCACGTGGACAGATTTTTAATGATTTTGTTACCCCACCCCCCCCTTTCCCTCCCCACAACTTCTCATATAAATTCTCAAAATTTTGTATTGACCGTGGACATCACACAGACCCCCCTCCCCAAAGTTGTCCACGTGGAATGTGGATGGCCCAATGCCTGTGTGACTTTGGGTCTGTTCACAACTTACGTAAAGCAAAAAATTGTATCTTTGATCCCTTTTCACTGCATTCACATTGTTTATTTCTTCACTCCGTCGCTCCTCCTTGAGTGTAACGTAATTTGTGATTAAGCTTTTCTACGATTTTTTTGCTAGAACGAAGTTGGTTCCCTGTACGGAGGACAGTTTTCGCGTGTTTAGTAATTAAACAAATTAATGTTAGATGTTGTTTTTGCTACTGTTATATACTGATGTTTTCATGCATTAAACTACTATCAACAAACTTAGGTATGGTATACCAAGGTACACTGGGGTCGCTTTTTACGCGGGTTTGTTTTTATGCGTTTTTTTGAACGTGATATTTTTACAATAACGCGGATTATTTCTACTCGATTCAGAAGATTGTTTGTACGCGGTATCAAATAAGCTTAGTATGAATATATCTAATCTAATCTTTTAAATGCGGTACAACCAACCGCGTAAAAAGCGACCCCAGTGTATAGTATGAATCAAGTATATTCCGAGTAATCTGGAGAAGATTTGTGTATTTGTGTAATAATCACTTCTTTCATCCCTAGCAAATTCTTATCGACGAAAAGGGTACGTTTGCTACCTAACGAAATTGAGCCAATTGATTAAAGGCTATTCAAAAATTAAAGGTGCGTGGGTGCACTTACTACCTGTGAACTAGAAATACTGACTGTCCACATCATACACACACCACAGGCTCAGTATATTGCGTTGATTTGATATTGGTCGCGAGTCATGCGTTGAACTGTTGAAGCTCGATTTTGAAAAGTGACCAGAATGACAAGATTACCTCAATACACACCTAATATTTTGGATGTATCTTAAAGCGTTTTTTCTCAGCTTTCCAATGGTGATGTCTTGCTCAAAAACACGTTTTTCTGATGAAATCCAAGATGGCGGCGAGATCCAAGATGGCGGCCAATTTTTTCTACTTCAAATGAAAGCTCTATCATTCCTCTTGAAAACGATGTGTTGGTTGCAGGGGGTTCAATGACAAATTTAAGAGAAATAAATCAATAAAAAGATCAAGAATTGCTCAAAAATCAATTTTTGTAAAAACCGTTTAATCGATTTGTGCCTGAAGGGTCCATCAATATGAACTAACAAAAGGGGTTTTCTCATTTTTTTGCTAATTTCAATCATTTAGACATAAAAATATCCTTTTTAAAGGACCTCATGTCACCAGTGGGACGGTTTCTGCGAGAATTGCTCATATATGAAAGAAACACAAATTTACAATAAGTGAAGTTATTTTTTTCGTTCCAAAAATTAATATCGCATTCGTGAGTTGAATCCACGAGTGCGCAGATAACCACGAATTGATGGCTAACCACCGAGCTTTGACATTGTTTCCCCTATCAGACACGCTTCGACAAAGCTTCATTGACGAACAGAAACGTTATCAGCTCAGGGATATTTTCTCTAATCCGGTTTTCTTTAGAACAGATTATCACAACAGCTTTATCGCACAGGTATGGTGGTAAATAGTGCACAATCAAACTGCGCGCGTTGATTGTTTGTAATCAGGCGTGATTGAATGCTAATTTGATTATCAGCAAGCAGTAATGATTTTAGCTTGCAAATGTTATTATTCAACCGAAAGCAGACCGAAACTTCGTTCGAGACAAATGTTTCATTTCAGGTAATTAAACTACATTGCCCCTATTTCATTTCTGGGCATTTACAACAGCGGCGCTTATGGAAGAGCGAAAAATTCGGCTTTGCCTGGCTTCTCCATTTTGATGAAAATTTTAAGTAATTTTTTATTAAACTGCTCTCCTCCTACCTCGTTTTTTTGTTATCTTTTCACAGACCCGGCGGTTGGTCGGTTTCGTTAATGATAGCAGGTATACCCAAACAATAATGATCTATAGAGTGAATAGATTACCGCGCAGCAAACCGAGATCATGAAAGCGCGAAATCGACAAGAGCTTTTCCAGTCTCGTAGCCTCCCTGCTGTTGCTACTGTATGATGGTAAAGTCCAATGAACTTCGCCTTTCGCGGTATACTTGTGGATGGTGTTTTTTTTTCTTCTCTAATAAGCGCGAAATTGCCGGCCAAGTCGAACCACAAAGATGCGTGTGTGAAATAGACAGAAAACTTAAAGGAAAGCTGCGTGTGTACATATACTTGTATGAATGCTATCCTCCAAATTTGAACTACTTGTTGAAGATACTCGAGTAAATAATTTTCGGACGGTCGATTCGATGATGATACCCCATTGCATCAAGAGACAATATCTCTGGGTTACTCACGAACGAATTCCAATACAGAGGAATACGATTCGTGCCGATAGATGGTCAAAAAATAACACCTCGAATGCCCGCTATGGAAGATTTGATTTCGAAGATTTTGTAAGTAATGATGAGCATGAGAGTAGCAATTTTCAAGTTCCAGACACATAAAATACAATTAAAATAGTTCATGGTTCAGTTTCAATGTGATTTAAATAGGTCAGGAGCATGAAAGACGTATTGTTCTAACCACATATAAATACGTAAGAATTAACCCACTGCTAGAAGCTGTTTCATCATCCAGCATAACCTTCGAATAGCGCAGAAACAACCCTTAGCTCCAAATGTTTGCAATAAACGCGTTGCATATTTGCCACCAGGCACAGTCTACCCACAACATCTGATCATCATCTACTTGTAAGGCACACACAAACACACACACACACGAAAAACTCACACCGGCGATTTCATCGCATTCATCCGCAAAATAGGTGCTCCATCTCCGGTAGAAGGCACTAACGACCGCTGCACCATAAAAATATTTACGAAAAACGCCGTTAGCAATTTGGAGTCGTACCGCAGCTCCACACCTTCCTCACATCGCCACAATTTGCGTTCACGACAGGCCTCGCCTCTCCGGTTCACGGAAAACCAACGAAATTCTCTCGCCCCGCGTGATGTACCTGTCACATCATCATAATAGCGTCATCAGAATGTTTATTTTTAATACGCTCTATTCGGTGTGTCACTTGGAAGAAATGAGGTGGCCACACCGCTAGTCAAGCAGTCAGACAACTAACCACAAAACGCGATGAACGGAATTCATCATTTATTCAGTAGTTTTTGCATGTTTACTAGACGCCACAGTATGCAGTTTTGCCTCTGGCTGGCTATGGGTAGACAACGCCACCATTCGGTTTAAGTGGGTAACAAATCCTTATTCGGTGAAGCACCATTTCCAACCGAGGCCACCATAAAGGGGTTGCCAAAGCGGTTTTCACCGCAAACAAGGGGGAAAAGATTGTAGCAAAATAAAGAAAATCATTTATTTCAAGATCCGAATGCCTCACTTGATTACCTCAAGTTCCGCGGTCTCGGGGCATGGCGCATACGATAGTGAAGGAATGTCTGAGGCTCGTCATGAATGTAGCTCAAGTGAAGAAAATATACCCTTCAGGGCGTAGCCTCGTATACCAAGTAAAGCCTCGAATGATGAAAACTATTTTCCACTGCTAGAATAAAATAGACCACCTTTCCAGCCCTTACAGCTACGTGGGAAGTCTCACGTGTCTTCACGTGCAATAAATGACTTCTTATAGAGCTGCTCCACAAGAGTAGGAAACTACCGTCCGATTCGCATGGGAGATCTTCACGTGCCTTTCGAGGAGGGAACTTGTATTGGTGAGATCTGTAGTACTCCCACTCGGTGAGGAATGTTAGCCATGCATCTTAAACGTTCAGTAGCGCGTTTCCGATGAATGCCAAAGGTAATCATAGGACGGATAACTCGTCTTCTGTAGCGGACATTTCGGTTCCGCAAACTTCGTGGCGAATATGACAAATATACCAGTGACATCCTGGATGACATTTGTAAACTTTCAGTATTAGGAGTGCCTGCTAAGTTTATCAGGAGAGTAAGGGTGACATTTTGCACCACATGTTGTAGACTTTTTTTTTGTTATTTGTTCGTCATACTAACGTTCGAAAGGTGCTATCTTGAGAGTTCATTTCATGCTCTGCTGTAGGCAACAAGTGTTACTCACTTGATTTTTCCATCATCCTCACCAGTTGTTTGGAATCGAAAAGTTTCTTTTTATATCATGTCAATTGTTTGTTTCGTTGTTTTAAAAGATAAGTTTAAACATTAGTTCCAACTCAACGGTATTGTTCGATTGATGTAGTTCCAAATAGTTCGCAATCACTACTAAGCGACACCAAATCCTTAAAGCACGATAAATGCAAACGCATCATAATGCTGAGTTCAGATCAAACTTATGCAATACCCGCCTGACTGAGTCGGAGGAGAAAAGTTTTTCAATTTCTTCAACACAAAAGAACCAGTTGCGATGCACCGTTCATCTACAGCTCAAATGCATTCGTTGTTGAGTGCAAAAACGAAAGAGAAGCTTCTCAGCGGGGCTTCCGTTACCCCGAGAGAAGATTTCTGTGGCTTTCCGGTAGCAAACTTACGTAATCGATTAAAATGCCATTCATGAATTGATGAAACTTCATTTCGAAGGAGCCAGCATAATGTTACACGGAACACAGTCAAACAGAGGGAGAACAAACCTCGGCGAAAACATAACAAAATCAATTTAAACTTGTAACATCTTATTAAAATGGGCCACTTCCTGCGATTAATGACGCCCACAGTCAGCACTGTGAGGACTATTACCTGCTACCAGGCAACTAAGGTGATCTGAAATATGGTTCCTTAGTAATCGGATGGCAACCGCAATCACGAAGGGCACAATTTACGATGCCTCGTTTGCCCAGACAAGGAAGCTTTTTCGCGGACGCCAGTCATTCAGCGACAGGATAGAGGGGTTCGAGCTCCAGAAAGTAAACGGGAACGAATCATCATTTATAACTTTCTGTAACACAGGAGCGTACCAACAGCGTCGATTCATTCGGCCGCATCCCAGCTTGTTTCAATCGATTCGAGACATTCTTCGGCCTCTGGGAGAGAGTTAGTTCGCTACACAACAATCTTACGACTAGGAGGAAACTATGTTATAGCACTTATTCACACCCTTCCCTTTATGTTATCGTCAACGGAACGCCCTGCACCAGGGTAATGGTGGTCGGTAATCTCAAACAGGCACAAAAAAACGCCAACATCAACAAGAGAAACGTGGTAAAAAATAGCGTGCTCTCTTGTGCCACTTTCGTTACCAACTGCCTAGCGTCCATCCTGCAGACCGATAAAGGACACTATCGCATCGACAAACTATAACGCCCACATAATAAGACTGCGAGCAGAGGGTCTACAGTGACGGAAACCAATGGCGAAATGCGCGATTAGCATGTGCTGGCCACATTGTTGGCCGCAGGCAAGGAGTGTCACACGAAAACGTTTTAGTGTGATTATATTTATCCGTTTGTGTGCTTCGTTTGTTTTTCTTTTTCGCTCACCGCACCGACGGTTGTTTCCGGTGACCACCACTGACTCGGGGCATTGTCTGCGCCACCACTGGCATTGGGAGGATGCCTCGAAACACACAAAAAATGGAAAAGAAAAATTTGTGCTTCTAAATTTTGAGACCGGATTGACGTCATGTAATTTGATATGGATTAATCGGACTGTAAAATGAAAATTCTTATTTTCAACGAACTATAGGCTTCACTGCTTGGACATTAGGTTATTATGTCATCTCATCTTCGAAATGTAAACAACTCATGCGAACAAATGATGATTGATTAACAGATTTTACTCATTCTAAGAATGAAACAGAAAAAAAACTCTAATAATGTTCACAAAAGGCACAGGGAACAAATTGATGATGTCCAATTTTCATATGATTGTATATAAATTAGAATGTTTAGTATTATTATATAATAATTTTGTAAATTATTTCAAAAATTTAAAATTTAGCTAGTCGAAAAAAAAATAACCATGCGTCTCCATTACAACAGTCGAGTCGATGGAGGAATAAATTTTTAACTTTTCAGCCTACTAGGGGAACTGCTCCATTATTCATCTCATTAAGCCGATATTCACGAAGAATACACGGAATAAACACCAAATTTTCACGAAATCATTGAACAAATAAACTAAATATGCTTACGTACTCTTATGGAATCGTTCAGCATTGTATATTTAGTAAAATTAGCTAGATTTATCCTAAATTTTGTAAAACAAAACCATTTTACACAACGCTTCCATGTTCATCTCAAAACTTGAATCACTCCTCAATTATTCATCTCAGGACGCCCCCATATTCATCACACTGTTAATCATGAATGAAACACATTATCATGAATGAACGTAGCCACAGCCCGTCGTAGTAGGTTACCTAGATATCCGCTGCAGTTGTTTACGAGCAAAACTGGTAGCCTAGGTAACCACCACAGTGCTGTAGATTTATGTCAATTATGTCGGAATAATTCAATATTTTCAGTATGATTTTTTCGTATTAACAGGAACTGATTTGGCAACGCTTGATTTTCTTCAACGCAGTGAAAACAGATGAAAATACATACAGTTGAAATTTAGGAATTGTAGAAATTCATCTCATATATTTCTGCTAATTCAAGCTTGTTTTAGGAAATTTGAGGTGAACATTTCAAAGATTGAAGTATTCTTAGTGTAGTGAATAAAAAAATGTAAAAAAACTTTGGTTGGCTGCTGAACGAGTCCCGTTGTAGCCATATAGAACAATGTTCGGGTTTTTGTTTTCTGAGGTAGGTGATTGAATAAAATAAGTTTTCGGGTGCAGATGCCCGACTTTAATATCAAATTTAGAGCTTTCAAGTGAGTTTTTGAGGATTCTACTTTATGAGAAATCTAAAGTGAACTAAGAAGAATCCATTCCATGGATTAGCAGATTGGTTTAGTTAGAAAATATGCGTTTTTCCTGTTTTCAACTGTGTTTTCATGTTGTATAAGAGCTGGGCTGAGATGAACAATGGCAGTTCCCCTACGTCCTACTTTTATAGGGTGCCATTCCGAAATATCGGAAATAGAGTGAAACGACAGAAAGAATTTTAGTTATTGATATCTCGTTGGATAGAAAACAAATTTCTCTAGTTGATTTCATGAATCAATTTTTGAAGCATTAATTTATGGGAAGAAGATTGGAATTCATAACAAATTTGATTTTATGTCAACATACTGTTGCTTGTTGTTATCTGTAATGATGCAATCCAGGCACTTCCCCAGCACAGCCGACACTAAAGTTTACAAACGATTTGACTTTGTAAACGATTTGTTGTTATTGTTGATGCTTTGTTCACTCGAGTGCACAAAGTCACGCCCACTGGAAGTATAACTGTAATTAGTCACATAGTCTTCATTTTTTATCCGATCACTGAAGAAAAAGGATGAGCAGACTTGCCGCAGCACAGCAAGTGACAGCGTCTTGTTATTGAACTGCCTATTCCAGAATTCGCAAGGTAAGAAAATTTAGCGTTGCTTCATGAACGTGTTTGTGACCTTCAGCAAGGCCAATTGTTAAGTAGTTACACCGAAGGTGATGCGGCGCGATACGCGTCATTTCTCATGTGTGGAAAAATATCAACAATGAAAAATGACGCGCGTCAAAACATACTTTTTCGCCGCGTGAACGTTTTTATCCTGTATAACATCGGCCTTATTTGTACTTGGCAGGAGGAACGAAACAATTCACTTTAAGCTAGAGTATTTCGTGGCTTTAGTTTCGGGCCCGGCGTAATTGACTCATAGTAGCAGCAAAAGTACGGGAGTTTAATATTGGCTGCTCTGCCGTTTGACCTTAGCCCGCTTATGTCCTAAGTACCATTTTAAAGATGTGCTTGTTGACAGCTGAATAACTGACAAAAAACTAATATACTTCTCGCGCAACGTTAGTCTTTGTACCTAAAAACAATGCGCCATGCAGTCCAACCTTTTTTACATTCCTCCATAATACCACATCCGTAGCTCCGCCTACTTGTGGCGTTAGTCCTCTCCGTAGGTATTTGAGACAATCGTACGGGTTTATTTCATCGCATCATCATTTATTCGTTCACTGACTTTCGCGTGATTCGGATGTATATTTAAAAATCGGTTCCAGTTCACATTTATTCTTCGATTTTCTCGTGTATACATTTCTACCACGAATATAACTTAATTTTTTTAGAATAAAACGAATAAAACTTAATTTTTACCCAAAAAGTGCATTATTTTTATGAAAGCGTTTGTTCGTGACGCTTGTTCACCAATTGGGATGATGAAAAATGCCCATCAGTTGTGTTGTTAAACAATTTCGAGTAGCATAAATCAAAATCTATGATGGCTATTCAATTAAAATTTGAACAAATAATAGCAAACTGTATGACTCAATAATGAAACACTCTCAACAATGTATTTATTTGAATACAATTCCCTACACGCAAAAGTTGGAGTGTGCGTAACCAGGTCATTTATGAGCGAAATTAGCGCATTTACTGATTAAAATTGGAACCAGTACAACGAATGTGCGATGGGCATAACGCATTTGATGCTCTAGCGTATTTTGAATGTATTGCGCAGCTCCAAACCACTACACTTGTAAAGCATCAGCCGATGTTCAGAAGGTTGGCATCGTTAAAACAGTGCAACCAGCAATCAATACTGATAAGTTGGGTACTGACTCCATTGAAGAAATTATTGTCTGATCGATTCACTTTCATGAATCAGGTCATTTGAAAACGTCATTCAATCATTAACAATAAACAAAAACATGAGATTAGTTCAAAACATTTTGCATTTAATTATGACTCTGGTTTCATTCACATGCATTCGGTTCTGCGTTACTGGCACCAGTGTCTATAATTTCCGCGGCAACAAGGCTCGCTATTGGCTGTTTCGGTTGCTGACGATTTTTAGGGATGCACGAGCCGTTGATACGCACCGGCTCGCGAAAATAAAGAACGTTTTTTGAGCGCCTCGAAACTGATCATTCGCCCGAAGACGAAGCTTACCGAGACATTACGATTTTTGTGTATATGATACATATTCTGATTTTGAACTCTATCAATGTATTCCTTGTACAACTTTTGCGTTATGCGTATCACGCATTGGTTGTGCGAAGTCAGATCAAATTCTGTGCGAATTGAAAGGACACATTGGATGATTAAAGCTTGAACTTTTGCGTGTACAATTTTTTTTTTCTTAAGAGTAATTACTTTGGTTTTTTGTTTCAAAAGAGTTTCAGGCAACTAAGTTGTCTATCTAAGAAACTTATTTTGAGAAAAAACAGAGATGACCGAATTGGGTGATAACACGTATTGTTTTTTCAATGGTTTTTTTTGTGTAGTGTCTCAAGTTTATTTTTTCATGTTTTCGAGTAAAAGTTCAGACAATTTTCTAGAAGTCATACTCTGAAAACTTTTCTCTATCTCTTGTTACTTTTCAGACATAAAGATTAATTAAAAAAAAAAAACTTAATCCCTTATCAAATGTTAGTACAGATAAATTAAATAAAAAATCAAAAGTTGCCAAGGGTAGTAAGGCCTACACACGCACAAAATTTCATTGAATTCTGAAAGGGTGCTGCCAACCAACACCTGGTCGAGTTGGCGTGAAATTCTTCATTGCTAAAAATAGAGGGGCGAAATAAAGCAGACATCAGGCAGTATCACAATACCTGCAACCTTTGTGGTTGCAGCCATGAGTCCATATAGGAAAGAAAGTTCATACTTTTTGTTACTCTCAAGATGATTAATTTTTGGCTAAAATAAATGATGCAATATTATTACATTCCAAACATTCATCTATTGAGATACCTAATCAAGATCAGGCCCGGCAAAATATAAGGACTGACAACCTCTTAGCGGGGGCCTAGTGTGGTTGGTAACGTCTCCGCCAACCACGCTCGACGCCTGGGTTCGAATCCCACCGCCGACATAGGTGTCGATGGTTGTGAGGTGGCGTGATCCACTCACAACCAACCCAACTGGTCTAGATTCAATCCTAGCCGACACCGGGAGATTTTCTGAGGCGAAAAATCTCTGGGATCACGCCTTCCATCGCATGAGGAAGTAAAGCCGTTGGCGCCGGTCCGTTAATAAACGGGTCGTGAGTTAGGGTCCTGGGTGTGGAGTCGCCTCCCTGGGCGTCGGTGATTGGCCACAGCAGTGGCGGAACTAGACCGACGGAAAATAAGCGAGAATAAAAAAAAAAAAACCTCTTAGTCTACTTGAAAAACTACTCTACTTGAAAAACTTACTGAGATTTTTGACACACGAACGGTATTCCGAACGACGGTAAAACTACGATGCAGGTATTCGGAAAGCAGTACCTTCCCTTAGCTGTCTCTATTACCCCAATTCAGAAGTACATAAAATTGATTTATTGCTATACTTTCGGGCGCCCGACAGGTCGTGAGTCAACGTATTCCAAATGGTTCAAAAGAACTCCAGAATACTGCACTATCCACTGTAATACGTAGTAATGCTTACATACGTGAGGCTTCGAAACGACAACGTGTCACAGTCTTGCTCTCCGCTGTGGCTACTTTGCACTGGTTGGCTTCGCATGTCCAGCCAAATTCCTGTTGTTGATTTTCTGCACTTTCACGGTCTATTACACCATAATTCTGTAGAGATCAAACAATTTGGAGTCACAGCGCAGGTTGCTAAGGTGCGAAGATCATGGCAGTTGTAACTTTTCCGAACAAACGAAATAAATACGATGCAGGTATTCGGAAAACAGTGTCTTCTCTTGGCTGTATTACGCCAATTTAGTAGTACATAAAATTGATTTATTGCTAAGCATTCCGGCGCCCGACAGGTGGTGAGTCATCGTATTCGTAATGGTTCTGTGTTCGAAAAATTTCAAGAATACTGCACTATTCAGTACAATACGTAACATACGTGAAGTTTAAAAACGACACAGAGTGAAAATCTTGTTCTCCCCTTCGGTTACTTTTCACTGGTTCGCTTCCCATGTCTCGCCTAATCCCGGGTGTTGATTTTCTGCACTTCCACGGTCGATTACACCATAGCGAAATTCTGCCATCTGTGAAAAAGGGATGCTTTAGCGGTACACACGCGCAAACTCCACGCACCAAAGGGGGGATGAGATCAAACAGCTTGGAGTCACAGTACAGGTTGCTGAGGTGCGAAGATCATAATAGCAACCTGGCACCCGACAGCAGAACATACAGAATCATACCATCGTCGCTTCAAGCTCACTTAGGTACGATGAAAAGGGAGGAAAAACAGCTCAATAATGCATACAAGCGAGCCCAATTTAGACAGATTTTTGGAAATGCATTTTTAATGACATTTCGATTGGATTATAAATTGATTCCAAATTTCACGAAACCCTAGTCAGCCTACGGCTAGTTAAAGCTTGCTTCCAAAATTATTCACAGCCTTTTAATTGTTTAATGCACAACCTTCAACCGCTTTATGGGAGAGAGCACTGACATGGAAGAAGGAAAACCCATTGCAAACGGATTCTACACTTGAACAAATGAAATAATAAGCGCTTTTGACCAATGTAGTTACTTGCTTCCGCACAACGGAAGGAAGTAGAAAACCACCAACCGCTAGGTGGTGGATTGAGGGGGCGAATTCCAACCGCAATTTTCACCACATTTGCATACCGGGCAAAATTATTTATTCTGAAGCTAAACGAAAGCTCGAAAGATTCAACGTTTTCCTCTCTGACCAAATACAACCACAGTTAAATCGTTTCAATCTCGGTCAATCTTATCTGGTGTTATGTTGGTTCATTCTATGGGACAGTTGCCCGTCCCATGGGATAGTAAGCGAGGCACACACATTGCAAATCTGAAAATCCAAATAAAAGGCGTTTTTGCATTCTTTTTTTTTTTTCTCTACGTTACCTACATAAAAAAGAGATGAGCGCATCCATCAAAGTCGAGAATACTAAAGCCCGTAACTGAACGAGGATCGACGGTGCAGTAAACACGAACCGCACGAGCTGAATTGAGCTTTCCGGCGTAGAAGATGGCCCGCCACCCATCGTGTAAACAAATTCTGCACTGGAAGAATCCTACTTTGTAAACGGCTCTAAGCCCCATTTTTTTGTACAGCGTTTGTGAGATTGCCAGTCTGATTTTCTGAGTGTAGCAACTACATATTTTGTAGGTGTGCCCAAGTGGAGTCCAATGTAGTGAGACGCAAAAAGTTTCAGTAGAATTGTTTACATATAGAGTTATTATCGATTTTAGTGCTTTCGGAGAGCCTTCAACTTTTTCTATAGCAGCCCGTTACGAATACGTACGTACAAATTTAGTACAATTTACAGGTTTACTTGCCTACCAAGGTGGTGTATATTTAGGATGGGTATTTTTACTTTCCGGTCACGAAAAGTTAGTGCGAGCAATATTTAACGTTTTTCCAGGCAGTGCAGGGTTTCACTACTAAATTTGCGTTTGGACTGTTAGGGTTTTTTTTTCGGCACCCATTGTGTTTAATTGCCTCACCAGGCTGCCGAATGTTCATGATAGCTCTAAACGTGATGGGAAAAAGAAATCTGGATAATATAATCTTCTTCGATGCGTCCACAAACTGTGTACATGCGGACAACAAAAGCTTTCTCATCCGCCCATCGAAACCTATCTCCCAGTTTGATATGCTGCACAGAAAGTGCAGAGCTCAGCTATTCATGGGAGTTAACTGCCCATATTGGCAGTCATGATTCATGCCAGTCGTTGAAGTGTTTAGAGTGAATCCTATCTGAAATCAAACTGGAGTAAAAAAGACGTAAAAAATTCGACATCCGGAAGATGTGACGTGAAAATGTCCGCGCTGAAAAATCAGCTAATTTTTACAAAACAAAAAGAACAAACTCTACAATGCAACGAAAGCACTGAACTTTAACCGTTAGTGCGTGTTCAGTTAGTTTTCAATTTTCCGTACACTAGATGTACCGCAATCTCGACAAACATTTTGCCACTGCATGTGGGAAGAAAAAAATAGTTTGTTGACTGCTATGCTTATCTTGGTAAATAGCACAGAGAAAGCAGACGAATCAACAGATACCTTTTCATCGACTAGAGATAACGAGATCGCAGCATAGCAATAGTGGGTTGAGGTACCAGCGTTTCACCTGGCCTTGTGGAAAACTTTCTTGCATTTCATATTTTTACATTTCTATTGCATGGGAACCGAACGTACCGTACACGTGCGTACGCGTTGCAACTCTAAAGTGAATCGTATTCTTGATTATGTGAAATGGTGCGCACTCACTTATTCAAAATGTTATTTACTCAACCGCTCCGGTCGGACTGTTATAGGAGAACTTTACTGAATTTCTGTTAATATACTGCATTATTGTGAGATTTATTACTTAAATGTTGTGTTGAATAAAGATAAAACGTGGAAAATTACTATTTGTGGTTCAAGTGCTCCGTTCACTTATATCCACTTACAGCTGGAATAAAATAGAATACCATCAAAACCAACACTTGTCGATTTCCGTAATACCTTGTGTTGAGAGTGGTTGTCTGACAGTGAAAAATCATCCTCCCGACAGAACATCACCTTCATCATCATCATCATCTGGCATTAAACCTCCCCCAGTCTCAGGGGCCGCGTGTAATACATTCAAGTAATCCTCTATCTAGAACATACTTAAAACCGCGTAATTCAATAAGCGCGTTTCAGTCGTCACGCAGACGACGAATTGATGAGCCAACGGCAGACCGACCGACCGCAGAGAAAGATGGCACCATTTGTGAATGCGTTACGAACGCAGTCGAAGAAAGATGACAAAAAATGACACACTTTCACCGGTCGCTCAACACAACCCACCACAAGACTAACTCCAGCTTCAAGCTGCCGTGGCCAGCGACCGGCTGAAGATAAGTGCGGTGCCGCGGTTGCTTTTTTATTCGCAACGAATAGAAGGAGTTTAGTAGCGTAAATATACCCCGCTAGGTGTACCGTTCTTCGAGATTTGTACCACTTTCCGGAGTGACTTATCAAGACTCGATTCGCAGTCACGCATACACGCTCAAGAAGCAGCGCGTCTTGTTCCATTAGGGTAAATAAATTGCGTCATTGTTTCAGCACATAACAGTAATGCCGATGCCGATTGGCAGGCTTGCTGATCGAATCAAAACAACACAATGGAACGGTTGCGGTAAATGATACGGAGTAGTAGTGGAAACAGAGGCAAAATGTTGTCAATTTCTTAATTTGCGGAATATGCTCCGGAACTGGGTATGCTTCGACGGACGCCTTTCTGAGCAGCAATCGTTACCGACGAAGTATTAGGTTATTTTTTGTGAAATATTCTATTGAGACGAACTGGGAAAAACACTTCAACAAGCACAGCCAATGTAGTCAGCACTTTTTACGAGTATTTTAGGAAATGTCTGTGTCGCAAGTTTTTATCAATTGAATTTCATTATTTGTTAGGCCAGAATATCACTGGTCTACAAACGTTAACACGTTGCTCTAGCAAGATTATAACTTTTTAACCTTTCCTGTGAAATTGGGAGCCTCTAGTCAGTGCAGAAGTGCGGCAAAGTACCGCAGAGCATTTGCCCGCCAGGTTCGTCGCTTCTACACGTACTTACGACAAAACTGATTAAGGTCTCTGAAAAAGTGATCATGACTATCAGGCACTAAAATTCACAGGAATGGTAAAATTCCTATGATCTTTAGCTTTTTCCAGTTTGAGCTCTAGGGTAAAATCTGTGTTGACCAGTGTAATCAGAACAGGAATTTATTTTGGAAGGTACCGATGCCAACATGTAGCAGGAAGTGAAAATTGATCCTTCGTGTCTGAGAAAACCGTGAATCGAATCTAGTTTCTGACATCATTAGGTGTAGAATCATAATTCGATCTAATTGATTGTTGTGTAAGAGATTTCCAAGCAGAAATTTTGAATCGTCGCTCGTCGGTGAGAAATCCATCGTATGCAGCATTTTGCAGTTGAAACCGATTGCCGACCCACCGTCGAAAGCAGCAGCCTTTTGTAGGTAAATCGATGATCTTCTCATTCGCTCTGATTACTCAATCATAGAATCCGTTGTAAGTTTAAATGAGTAAATCAACTAATTAAATAGTTTATGAAAACTAATTCTGATTTTTTTCCCTGTTTGGACTTCCTCACTGCGACCAGAATCGTTGATCTGTTGTGAGATATGCCCGGGTGTCTGCTGTAACCCGCACTTTTATTATAAGAAATACCGCTAATGAGAAGTGGCATGCTTATTATTATTCTTTTATCCGTGCTTGTGTGTAATGTGATTTTGTCCTTCTTTTTACATGCTATCGGCTTTACTATACCGAGCGTCTCCTTCCACTTGGCTGAATACCGTCATTTATAATTCCCTAGAGAAGTTTCGTCGTGCGTCCTTCTAGCCTTTTATTGATAACCCTCTAGTGCCCAAATTAGTTTTTAGACGGACTTCGAAAAAAATCACTATGAAGTTTTATAAACATTTTTAAGTTCCTAATGAAACTTTTAAGAGCTTCAACTAAAGACCGTCTAAAGGCGGCACTGGGCACTAGAGGGATAAGAGGGACTTATTTTTTGTTAAGAGGAAGTCATGTAACGGTATATAGAATTCAGAGTACAGGAAGGGTAAGTGGTGGGGTGCCTGAGAAAAAAAAAACATCGAATGGCCTAATTCTACTAAGATTCGAGCCCACAACCATTCGCTTGACGAAGCGGACTCTGTGACCTTGCGGCTACGCAGCTTCTCTTTACTAATTCTGATTGAAAAAATATCATTTTTGGAGAGAAAAGTTTTCATGTCGATTTGAAGAACACATTCCAATCAGATTTTTTATGATAACTTTTGATATGGTGCAAAACAAATTCGATCATAACTCAGAATAAGCATTCCTTTTAAAGCGTATGGTTCAAAAGCAAACAGAATCATGGTATTTTTAGCTCATAAGCAAAATTGATTGAATTTAAAGAGAATTAGAATAAATTTACTATTTTTTGTTAGTTGAAGGATTACACCTAGGGGCGTATCTCATGTATGTCATGGCAATTCATCCGATTTAGAATATTGTTAGATAACACGGTGTTTTATCACAGGACTCAAACTAGAGAAATACAAAAGAGTGTAGCTTTTAAACCATTCCTGTGAAGTTTGGTGCCCCTAGCTATCTAGGAAGTGCGTGAGAATGCCGCCGGTTTCGTCGCTTCTACGTTTGCTTACGGAAAACATCATTTAAATCCCTGAGGACTTTATGCACTTCCGAGCTCACTATAGGTACCAAAATTCACATGTGCTTGAGCTTAAGCTTGACGACCGCACATTTCGTAGTTGCTCCTCTGTGATCGATCTAAGCTAGTGAAATTGCTCAAGGAAGCACATATATGGATACTTGGGATTAATTCGCCACCTTTAGTGTACAACAATTCAGTTGCTACCGCTTTGTATGGATCGATAACGGCGCCGGCCACGTCATTATGATCCTCAGGGTAAAAAAAAAGGTGTAACAGTCGTTGTTGTCGGAGACCGAGTTTACCTCTGCATCTCCACGACTGCGACGGAAAGGAAAGGTTGTATCACCGTGGCAAGTGACAGAATCGAACAATGTTGCGCGCGAAGTAAGTCCATTACGAAGACGAACGAAGAATCTTTAATGTCATACACCG
Source organism: Wyeomyia smithii (assembly GCF_029784165.1). Lineage (NCBI taxonomy): Eukaryota > Metazoa > Arthropoda > Insecta > Diptera > Culicidae > Wyeomyia > Wyeomyia smithii. The sequence goes on from NC_073696.1 coordinate 193,341,348, forward strand.
CGAAAATATACAAGCGGCGCGCGCGTAAGCTATCCAACACCCGAAGAATCCAAATGTTTAAATATTTGTTTATGTCCAATACCGAATACTCTCGAGAAAGCAAACGCACTTCGGAAGACGCAATTTTTTTATAGGTATACATTGCGTAGTTATTAATATTGGTACCAAAATTCCTATGACTGGTTAAAAAGCTATAATCTTTCTTTTTTTCTTTCATTTGGACTACTAACGTAATTTTTTTTTGCTCTTTACGATCAATTGTCAACACAAGTTTGCCCTAGAGCACAAACTGGAAAACAAATAAAAAATTACCACTTTTTATCGCTCCTGTTAGTTTTGGTGCCCTTAGCCAGCTCGGCAGTGTGTTAGAAGGCCGCAAAGACGGGGCTCGTTGCTTTTACGTTTGCTTACGAGAAAACTTTAATCAAGTCTCTGAAGACTTTACGAACTTCCGAGCTTGCTTGAGGCGCCAAAAATCACATGAATGGTTGAAAAGCCATCACCTTTCTTTATTTTTAGTTTGAACTCTAAGGCGACTCCATCCAGGACCCTAACTAATGGCTGCCATCGTTTCTACTTCCACATGTGATAAAAGGCGTTATCCCAGAGATTTCAGAAAATTCCACGGCATCCCACTAGGATTGAACCTGCACCAGTTGGATTCGCTGTGCGTGGATCATGGCACCCCACAACCATCGACAATTATGTCGGCATTGCAATTCGAACCCAGAAACGCGAAGTGCACAGAGAGTCTGTTATGCTCTCAAATACTAAATTTGACAAAACACACGAAACAGAAAGTTATCAGTGAAGCCAGCATTGTTCGAATGTCGAAGCTTATAACTTACTTATTCACGATAATTGGCAATTGAATAACAAACACCGCACTCAGCCTGAGTACGCAAAGCATAATAGGCACACGCATAAAATCACGATTGACGAGTTCGCGTCTCACGTGGATACTAACAGCAAACCTGAACCGAGAAAAATCAGCTCCAATTAATCATCTACGATGATTTACGAGCTTTAATCATAATGATCTTCGATTCAATTATTTGGCGTGAAAGTTGCAGTGAAAAGAGAAATTTCTGCATGCTCCAAGAGCATCAGTTTCCAACACATTTTGCCACGATTGACAGCCACTGGAGTGCAATCGCGCTAATGTCGCTGCCATAATACCGTTACGCTAGATGGCACTGCTGCTGACGCTAGGCAATCGCGCGGGGTCTTACACCACTTACGACAGCTATTCTGTGCCTCTTTCTGGAGCACGCTGAACTTGTAACCTGTTGAAGACGGTCGATACCGTTACGAACACCGGGGCCCTAAATTAGATCCCGTTTTAATTTGAAATTAGACGAAGTTGGTGGCGGCAAACTTTGAGTGACGTTAAAGCAATATTTAGTAGTTGCAACTAATTGCTCTGGAGATTTTCGAAGAAGAAACAAATAATAATCGCCCTCATAAAATGGTTCCGTTATCATTAACGCTTGGATTTGCTATTTTCAGAAAAGCGCCTAAGAAAATCGATGGCGTGAGACAGCGTTGTTTTCGGAAGGAAATTTTTACTGTACCTAAACTTTTGTTGAAATGAAGACAACCATTCCGAGGTTGTAAAGTAGAAGTCTGTCACTTGCCTCGAGCTAAGATTGTCTCTCGACGAGAATAACTGAAGACTTAGAAGGCTCACAAGTCTGTTGATATTGTTTTTTTATTTCTATAAGACGAAACTAAATTCAAAACAATATAATCAAAAATCATGAGTGAAACCATTAAAAAATAATACTGTGAAAATCGATTCAACTATCTCTGAGAATTGGCCTTAATTTTGCCGTCCATTTCCACATCATGAATACAATGCACACCAGGACGCACATACGAAAGAGACGAAAATGTCTTCCGTAATATGTCCAACTTGGCATCTTAACCTGTCAGTCAGATTGAAGTCCAAAGAAAAATATTTTCACTACAATAATAAACCAACAAACGAGTTGCAGTCGCTGTGAGATACGCATTTCAGCAATACCTACTATCCCATTAAAGACTTCATCGATAAGTGTTCCACTTTGACTGATATGGTCCATACTTGTCAATGACGAAAGCGGCTAGCTCAACCTCTGCAGAAGCAGAAAAAAAATGGGAACGTTCCATCATCACCTCGACATCATCGAGACAGGAAATCTGGCAGTTTGTCTGGCAACATCACAAGTGAAGCGAAACGTGGTGATAGCATTCGTTCTTCTCATTTTAAAGGAACAATTTCGATCGAGGATCTTTTTTTTTTTTCGAAACAACGAGTAGTACGTTTTCGAATTTCGAGTTATCCGACAGTTTCGATTGAATTTTTCATTTACCAACGTAAAATTTTCGAAGTAGCCTTTCAAATCATCTGTTTGTTTGATAGTAAAACAAATCCTAGATACCGACCATGCTGTGGATGTCTCATTGTACGTTTGCTTGCATTGTGCAGCCTGCTTTCAACTGGAATGATAGTACACGGACGTAGTTCCACTCGGTTGCTGATAATAAGCTAGACTATTATAGACCTTATAAAGTAGACCGCTCCATGGAGGCCCAAATCCGGCACGGGTGCAGCGAAATCACGGCCAAAGAAAGGGGGAAATGCCCCATGAAAGCCTCTTACTGATGTACATATAAATACCCTTCTTTGCGTCCACACTCTTCCATGCTCTGGAAACCAAACCATATACCTCTGCCAGAGATAAATATTCATGCTTTTCGCTTTTGGCCACTGCTTCGTCTATATCTTCGCATGCCTATGATTTTTTCTTGACGTTTATGTGAACATCGTCGGGCTTGTATTCCGAGCGCAGACGGACGTTTACCTCCGACTGGCCGCCACCGGAGTAACACGGTTCAGCTGGAGAACAAGATCCAGTGCACACTCCGCGCACACACCGCACTGGCTCCTGGGGTCGCAAGGGCGGAAGAAGCACGAAGAACTACATTATTCTTTTTACAGTGCCTTCCCCCCATACCTTGCCGAAAAGAGCTACCCAGAACCCTGCAGCAACAAACAGACCCTGTCTTGGAAACTAGTTGCATAACTTTAATTTTTTAGATAGGTTTTCCGCATTTCCGCAGCCCAACCCCGCAATTCGACGAGCGGTGTGCCATTCATTGCGATGAAAGCTGCGTTTGTTCAATTTGCTAGTGTAGTGGAATTGCAAATCCCGAATTTTGTTAAATTTTTCTGCTTCCTTTGAGGCTGGGTATCCTCATCATTGATTGTACATTCAGGCCAAAGAATGAAAATAACCGATTTATACAAATTCCTTAGTAATCTTTAGTGCCATTATTCAAAGTACAGTGCTGTTTCGATTTTATCACGGTAAAAATAACATCCTCCAGTGAATCCCACGAAACTGTGGACTTGGTGAAATGATGAAAATCGATATTTTTTGTCAGATTTCAATGCTATTTAACAAAAAACACTAACTTTCATCATTTCCTCGAATCCACAATGTCGCTAGATTTACCGAAAACTGTTTTTTGACCGTGATAAAATCGAAACGGCACTGTATTCCAAACCACAAGTACAGAATCATTAATACGTCTTTTTCATGCATTTTGAAAATAAGAAAACGCGATAAACTTGATAGCATGCCAACGTAAAATAAAAGCCAGACAAAAACACTTTGTTTGCTTCTAACTAGCTGTAATTTTTATTCAAACTAAACCACAGCAAATTAAGCAGTGACAAACATTGTGTTCATCTCATTTCAATAAAAGTAGATTTCTTACAACTTTTTCTTTCACTCAATATCGGAAGACGACCTCAACATCCTTTAAAAGACGAACTAACGACTGGTGTTAGAAAACGCCGAAAAACATCAGAAAAGTATTAAATTTTACTGTTATATTAAATTATTTCACACGGTGTCTCTGTAATTGGAGAAAATAAGTTATACGCGCTTAAAATGATATTGAAGCGTCCTCGCTGGTTCAGCACGAATGAACTACACAGGCTTACTAATGTGGAAACATTAGAAAATATGTCAAACCAAATTATCAATAAGTTCCGACAGAAATCGTTGCAATCCTCAATTACAACGCTTAGCTCACTTTATAGTTAGTAAGATAGGTGTAAGATTAGATTTAGGTTTAATTTTAAACTCCTTTTTTTCTCTTGACAAGTAGGTTTACAATTTTTCTACAATTATATTCACTTAACTGCGGAAGCAATTACAATCTTTTAATGAAATAAAGCTTAAAATATATGTACATGTTTGTGGTAGAACACACAATAAAAATTCTGAATAATTAATTCATCACAAAACATCCCCCCCCCCTATTAAAAAAAAGTTATACGCGAAACTAATTTCGCATGAATATTTTCCTACAGACATTTATAGTTTTTAAGTGATAATATTTTTGGGATGGACTGTTGTTTTCGAATGCTTTTTGAACATTTTTTTTGTAAGTGTGCAATTATTTTAATGTTTTTTGTACAATTTTTCCGAGAAGTTTTTTCTAAGATTAGATTTAAGATTTTTTATTTATATTTCCGAATTGTTAAGAATATTTCTCAGCATTTATGGTTATATTTTTAGATTATAAACAGTGAATTCTAAAATATTTCGAAATTTTTGAAGGGCGTGTCGATTATTTGAAAATATAAAAAAAATAAGACGGAAAAAAACTACATAGTACTTTATGGAAGAGCTCCATAAAATTATCTTCTCAAAAATTATAGATAAAACATATTATCAATGTAATTTATATCTTGTAAGAAAGATTGAAATTATTTCTAAAGAAATTCAACACAAAAGGCACATTTCATTATTTGTTTAAAAAATTGGAATTTACCGTTCTTGAGGCGGTGGCCAAACCGGGCAAAAACCGTGAAACATTGTTTGTTTTGAATGAGGAAATAACATATACGTTTAGGTATATGTAATCCTTAATTTATAAATTTATAATTTTTGATGAAAGTTTTATAGAATTGTGAGAGAGCACTATCGACGATTTTCTGTCTGGAATTTTAATCAGTTTTACAGTCGAAATTGAACCGGATTTTTGCGGGCGGAAGCATTTCCTGGTCCAGAACACTACGTTCCGGTTCCTTTCCGAAAAAAAATATGAAATTTCGTTTAGACTAGAGTTTCCGAACTCTGCCAGGTCCGATGTTAACCACAACAATTAAACATATCATTTAGCTAACTTCTAATGTCAAAAATGCAAACAGTAAACCAATCGCGAGTTCGATTGAGTTACTTTTTCAATGTTATAAAAGCGATAAAAGCGTAAGGTCCTCAGGTAACTTAGGCGTAACTGATTAGTGAAGGGAAACATCTTTCTGGCGGCTGAAAGCGGAATTCAGCTTTCGGAAAGGCATATCCGCGAACCGTACGATCCGTTAAGTCAACAACGTCGCAAAACAATCGGCCGCCCAAGAAGCTGCAGCCAGCTACCTTGGCACGAGATTCCCAATTCCGGTTTCTCCGTTGATCAACACACTCCCCAGAATCTAATGCCCTCTTTTTTGCTTGTGCGCCGCCATCTTTGCCAACGAAAAGAAAACACAAACTATTGCCAAGTGCCCACTCGTGCATTCGTTGCCTGCCTGCCTCGACGGAGTACTGTTAGATTCAATGAACTTCACACTTTAATTCCCCCCGTCGGGTGGTGCCGAACTCGAAGAGCGGTGCCGGACGGATGGACATACAATTTCTACTTTTGCTTCTGATGGTTCTCCTTCGCTTAATTCGAGTGTTTCTTACTTTCCACTTCTAACGCAACGAGAGCTTCGCACAGATGAAGTATGATTTGGAAGTGGTAAGAATTAATACCAGGAAAAAAGAATAAGCAGAGAAATAATCACCTTTTCCGTAGAGCGGCGGGCGTCTCTCGATCGCTGAAGCTTACTTCAATGCCGGCAAATGCTACGCTTTACAATTGTATATACACCGGGAGAAATCTTATGTTTACTCAATATCCACAAGCGAATTTTCACATAGAGCCGCCTATACACAAAAATCTAAACTGAGTTGATTTAGAGCACTTGATCAATCACTTTCCATTTGTGCACGGAGCATGAAAAATGTTGTTACTTTTCAACACTGAAATTTTTTCTCTATCGTTGAATTATTACACTGACCATATCCTGTGGTTCTTTTTAACGAAATATTGATTGCAATGGGTGGTTTTGGATTGTGATTTTACTGTTCCAGAAGGTGGTGTAAATGAGACCGGTGGGTTAGGTATTTTACACTAAGTAAATAGAAGCGGTGTTTTCCGTTATGTTTATAATTTATTAATCACTGTGGCTTTCTTTCAAAGAGCACATAACTGTATACATTCATCCACTTAACATTTTTTATCTCAGCCTAAAAAATAGTTTTGATAATGTCGTTACAAGGCAACAAACGAGAAACACACGGCCAAGTCGAAATGTTTCTTGCGGCAACGCGGTTTACTTTTTTTTTACAATATTTCACTATGTCCCGTAGAAAGAAGTTAATTCATTTCAAGTCAGATAAAGACTAACTGGTACGGTTACCAGATGGGAGACCGCAGACCTGCGGGTTCACATATTCTCTAAGACTCGCGTTTGTTCATCAACAGTGTTCCAAAGCTTGTTTTACTTTGCACTTGATTTCCATCAGTTCACCGAGCTCACTCTCTCAATCCAAAATTTGATCACTCATGCTCTGGCTGTACAAACAAAATCCACTCGGCGAAAGCTCTTTAGCTTTTTCGTGGCTATCCAATGAATGGTAAATCTAACGAGCGGAAAATAACACATAGGTTAAACAGTCTGTAAACATAACAGAGAGAAACTCGTGAGCAAAAATGACTAACTTCTCATCGCCATAGTAGAGAGTGAGTGACTCGCTCGCGAATGATCGCGATCTACCAAAACAGAGAGCCAGGAAGTCACAAAAGAAAGTAAATGAGTACAATAATAACGAAGAGCAGCGAAAAGAAAACAATGAAAATCGGAATCAAAATTTTTATCTACATATATATACCGCTCGCACTCTCCAGCTCCGGGCGCGAGAGAAACCGTTAGAGGGAAGTGGGTTGATCGAACGCTACCGGAGAGTGCTTGGGAGTGTGCGCGTGGCGAAATGTCATTCCAGTACACACATCCCGACGGATACATTCATCACCAGCATAAAAAAATATAGTTCGACTTCCTCCTATGTTATCCAGCTCCCGGCATCATCGCTCTTTCCTGTGTACTGTTGTATACTTTTCTCCCGCTCGCAATCTCGCCAAACGCGACGAAACGGGTCCGCCGCGGTTATAATGAATTTTAATTTATTTTGATGAGGTTGCCGCCATCATCTGTTCGTTTGCCTTCAGCTGGAGGTGATTTGATGATGGAACGCTAACTGCAGGACCTGCATGTGTCGAGTAGCGCATTATGGGCTACAGAAATGGGTTTAACTGATTTAGCGATTGAAGAACCAAATACCTATTTGTAGATGAAATAAGCGAAACATTCTGAACAACAATAATAACGCAACCATATGGTGCGGAATGGCGTTATCACGCTCTCACTATTTTGTTCTCAAAAATCATACGGTGAGTAACCAACCCACCCACAATCGCAGTTTCACATCTCCCAGAGTTGAGTTCTACGAAAGGCAACTGATTGTATTATGTAAAAGTAGAAACACCCTTCCGACTCTGCTCTAGCGTCATGAACTCTGGAAGCAAAAAAAAAGTTATCGAAATGTCAAACCCGAAACCAAACATATTGTAGGTACTGTGTGTCCGCAACCATTCAAATCTATGCTCTCAGGTAATTTCTTTTACATTACGTACATATATAATAAAAATACGTAAACGCCTACGCAGGATTTGCATTTTGATCGAAATGAAATCGTCTATGCATTATCAGCGTAAATCGGGGGACACACCTAATGACGTCATCGCGATATCTTTGATTGTGCAATCATTAAGTGATTCCACTACAATATTAGAATCGTATTCAATGATTAGGTTTGCGGGTGTGGGTGAGTAGTAATGCTTGCTATCTCATGAAATCGGGCACTTGCTATATACCTACTTTCTCGTTGTCTCGCTTGAATGCTCAGAATTTTAAATTATCAATCATATTTACGACGAAGGTTAGGAGAAGTCTGAATGCGGATAGTGGAACGTTTCGCGAATTGGATATGACATTGCAGTTTATCTTGCAAGATTCACTGTGAATAAAGATAGTCGCTGAAAGCTGCGAATCGATCGAAGGCAAACGAAAGATGTCACAGTCAGTAGATAATACTGTGGTAGCTGTTTGGAAGAACACAAGTTTATAATGCTTAAGTTTCATTTTTGAAAAATCTTGTTACAAAATGCGGATGTTTTTTTTATTTTTGACTTTCTCAGTCCTTTTTAAAAAGAAAGTACACGACAATCTAGATTAATTGCCCGACGTTTCGGCCGTTTTCGTGGCCTTTTTCAAGGGACACAGAAAACTAATATTCTATTATTTCTCGTTTGTTTTTATTTTCACTTTTAATTTTTTTAAAGTTAGACGACTACAGTAAATAGTAACTGTTATCGAAACTGGAACTTGGTTATGGTGGGATTTTTTATATATCATACACAAATAAACGAGTATGAAACTCACGCAACCTTTGTGATGGGAGCACATTGTGCGTAAAATTACTATAACGTAGGAACGTAGAATATTACATTCATAATAAAAATTAAGGAGTGCATTACGGGGAATAAGCAATTTCACGCGATATATTAAGCTAGTCGCTGACGAAAATCTTTGTATTGAACATGTTCTATGTGATCATTCAAAAACAGTGTAGCGTCTAATTCCCAAGTACTGTGCTTTTTCGATTTTATCACGGTAGAAAAAAAAAATTACCATGGCAATCTGAGTTTTGAATAGATCCTCTACCTAAACTGCTCGATTAATACGTAATGTTCGCTCCAAAGTCAAGGAAATACGCTTTTTACGAATTTTCACAAAATCATGACACACGTCAATTGTACCAGAAATGACACTTGGTTACTCTATCCAGAACAATGAGCAGATTGAGTTCATAAAACTATACAGATATAATTATGTTATGAGATGTTATGTTATGAGAATTATGTTTTAAATGCACTTTCTACAACTGAAACTCCATCATTCTTGATTCAGAACTATTTTGAAGAGGCGTGATTCCACTCGAAGCAGAAGTTTGGAAGTAACAAAAAGGTAACTTTTAAACTGTCTTCTGCCTGTGCACTATACTTATCTTTAGCAGCAGCGGTTTTATGGTCACCTTCACTATCACACGTGATTCCTTAGTACTATTTACACCACTAAAATTAGTTTTATTTACGAGCAGTGTTGTCGATCGTTTGTACAAATTGAAAAAAATGGGCCAATATTGCTACCTTGAAAAACACCAAAAAAGTCATGGAAAAAAGAAAAAAAAAAATTTTAGCATGTCATTTACGATTTCGCTGGAACTATTCACAGTTGTTCCTTTTTGATGAAGAGGTCATTCTATGATATCAGTTCTTCATGTAGACTAGCGACTACTGTCCCAAAAGGGCCTATCCAAAATGGTAACTGATGAATAAAAATTTCTATATCAGAAAAATGGCTTGTTTGATTAAAATGGTATCTTCAGCAAAGTTGTAGGTAATAAAGTTGCGGTTCTAGAAAAAAAAATATATACACGGTGAACAAATTGTTTTTCTGTGCCAAATTTTCCAAATCGTCACAAAATATCAAATGTCTCAAAGGTACCTTTTTCAAAAATCTATTTTTTCATAATTTGAAGATGACAATAATTTTCATGTCAATTCATGTTAAAAATCGTTAATCAGCAGTGTCCGTATCGATGTTTTTTCCTACAATAGGCTTTACTGAATGCCGGTGTATGCAACACAACCATAATTGTGCTCGGGGGTCTTCCAAAACTGACGTCCAGTCGTTTGAAGACTCTTCGAAAATAACACAGTGCAACAAAAATTGACTTTTTTTCTGCCTTGGTTTCTATATATAATTTTTTTCGTGTATTTTGATGCAAAACCAAATTTCCCCGAGTTTAGTCAAATCAAAAAAAATCAAATTATATCTTATATTGAGTAAAAAATCTCAGAAATCGATTGGTAGGTGTCTAATCTACGTAAAATGTCAGCAACATGTTGATTTTGCCCCAATTTCCCTACAATACTAAATTAAGTTTATCTCGGCGTTAATTTATTTTATTTGAAATCTGTTTAATGTAATATCAAGAGTGTAAGCGATACTCAAAGATACAATAACAATTTTGCATCAGATGATCCTCCCTCCTTCGCGGAGAGGGGGTTGGGGAGCTATCTTAGGGGGAAGACAAGGGAATTAGCTTAGACAGTAAGTGTTTATATCAAGTAAATCCAGATATAGAGAACCGGGAGCTGAGAGGTTGAGCAGAGACAGGTTTTGCAGACAGTTTTAGATTTTTAAGGAATGGTATATTTTGAGATATTTCATATTTTATGAAAACTTGAAAATTCTTGGCACAGAAAAGTAAATTCCAGTATATATATTTTTTCTAGAACCGCAAGTTTATTACCTACAACTTTGCTCAAGACACCATTTCAATCAAACAAGCCGTTTTTCTGATATAAACATTTTTAATCATCAATCACCATTTTGGATAGGCCCTTTTGTGACAGCAGTCGCGAGTCTACATGAAGAACTGATATCATAGAATGACCTCTTCATGAAAAAGAAAAACTGTGGAAAGTTTAAGCGAAATCGAAAATGGTCGATCAGGATCGATTTGCGAATTAGCATGGAATGACTCCAATGTTAACCGAACTTAATGAACTTCAAGAGTTCTCACTAGCTGCGAATGGTGTCTTTTTGTTTAACCCTCTAGTGCCCAAATTAATTTTCAAACGGACTTCGGAAGAACCACTTTGAAGCTTTATGAACATTTTTTAAATTCTTGTTGAAGATTTTTAGAGGTTCAACTGAAGACCGCCTAGAGGCGGCACTGGGCACTAGAGGGTTAATTTATAAACATATAGAAATGCATATCCATCTGTCTGTATATCTAATCCATATAGACTTGAAAACTACAATCGACATGAAAATTTGTATGTAAAGGTTTCAAAGATCGAGAAAAATAACTAGGATGGTTCGAAACCCATTCCTCTTCTGAGAGGGGTCTCACACAAATAAAACACAACTTTCTGCACAACTCAAGAAAGGAAATCGAGCAAATGGAACCAAATTTGACATGTGAAGGTTTCTGAGGGCAAAAAATACTTTCATGGTGAGTCGGCATCCCTCCCTCTTCTGGAAGGGAGGGGTTCCAAACAAATTAAAAACAAATGTCTGCACTACTCAAGAACTAATCAAGCAAATGTAACTTAATCTGGCATACCCCTCCCCCTTCCCTTATCTGGAAGGAATGGCTCTCATACACGTCAAACACATTTTTTGCATAACTCGAAAACTAATCAAGCAAATGAAACCAAAGTTTGTATGTGAAGGTTTTTGAGGGTAAGAAAATCTTCTGGTTGGGGGCACCAAAAATCACAGGAATGCACAGGAAAACCTTTCATATTTTTCTAGTTTGAGCTTTAGAACCACACCTGTGTTGACCAGTGCAATCAACGTCAGCTAAAACAGTTCGAAAATTTCAGCGGCTTTAAAAACGACCAAGTTGGCTCATAACTCAAACAAAAATAAACTTTTTTAATGGAAAGAAAACTAAATTTCAACTGAATCAATCGTATCCCACAAGTCCTCCACAAATAGATGAAGCTTGAAACAGAATATTAAGTATAATTTAAATCACATGTGTGACATCTCAGGGTTGCCATATTGTTCCTTTCTGTAAATTTTTGAAGTAATTTGACCTTAAATGACCCGTTTCCACCAAGATTCGAAACCGCAAAATAGTTTCAGCTGTACATTTTGTAATAAAAAGAATATTAGACACTACGAAGTGACAACTGAAGGCATGCTGAAAAAAAATATTTAAATGTTTTAGCAAAGCAAACCTTTTAGATTTATTTTCACGATTGAAAATATATAAAACATATATAAAAAAATATAAAAACAAGTGAACAGTAATACATTCGAGCAGAAAAAATTGCTTGTAACTTTTCACTGTAATGTGAGCCGTGTATGTCAATTGATCTGCATCTCGCCAGAAGTATTATAAAGCAGAATCAAAACGTTATCATCGAACGGTATTCTCGAAAAAGCCCGTCGAAGAGGTCAAGCAACTCTTACCGAGAATTGTAGGACCCACGGTACAGGTTTCCTGATCAAACCAAACGAAATCAAACCCATCATCCGTCGACAAAGGCAATCACCGATAATTACGGGTGCCGAAAGGGAGCCACACAGCGCTACCAACTTGGCTGCTGGCTGGTAATTTATCTCTCCCTATGTGCACCCGCGGTTCAAAGGCCGATCGGTGTTCAGTTGTTGTTTGTGCTTTAATTGACCAATGTAATTCTGAGTGACGCTCGCGTCCATTCTGTTTGTGAAAAGTTGTATCACTTTTGTAACAGAAAGGTGAGTATAAACATGAAAACAAACATCGAAATATTAATAATGAGGTGCAGCATCGCACCGGCTGATTACTTGGTAGACTTGCAATATAAAAAAAACTGGATGTAACTAGATAATTTGGAATAATGCAGAACAATCAGACGACAGAGTTTCTGACCGTGTGCATAACCTAGCTCCGTTATATACATTTCTCATTCCATCATCAGTACTTTCAACACCCTCAATACTCATCAGCAGCAAGTATGATCCAGTTAACCACATATACAATTGTGATGATACATTTGTGACAATTTCTATCGCTCCTCACTCACCCTCGTTGCTCAGCCATGGTTCAATAGTCGAACTCATCACAGCTTCTAACAGATTCATCCGTCTGGCTGATGGCATGGGAAACGATGACACAGCAAACCGACAGGGAATCTTTATTGAGCGCATATTTCTCATCGCGTTTGGATCGAGGTTGTCGTTTGCAACTTCAATGTTTATGTGTGTCGAGCTACCGAGCCGAGTAAATCTTCACAACAAGCTACTATTCAATTTATACTTTTATTTAATAACGCTTAATTGAATAAAACTGAAAATATTCTCCAACTCCCTTGATATGTACATACAGTAACAGCGACCATCCATCTCGTGTCGCTGTATATGTAGCTTTAGCTGTGAGAATGCAACGACGTATGTAAAAAATCAACCCTTGATTGTTTTTTTTTTCGTCTAGAGCTACTCCGCAGTATCAACGCAACAGTTTTGGAACTATTTCCTGCTAGAGAGTATTCATGAGGCTGACGAGCCAACTTTTCAAGACAGAGTTATCAATAAATTCGTTCTCTGTATTTGATGAGGTTCTGACGTGTGAAGGTAGATATCACATCATCCACTTTGTTGTGTATGTACGGTATCACATACAGGCTTTGGAATGGCATCTATCGTAAAACTTTGCCCAGCATAGAGAATTTTCAGAATTCCAAGTTTTTTGCTCGATTACTACGCCCCCGGGTTTTCTACCAGACTCAACGACACCAATTAGGAGTGATAAAATTAAGTTAAGTTTAACGATACGCTTCGGTGAATTCTTTCCCTACGAATGCCCATAGGGCTTGAGAAGCTGGCAACTCTCTAGCAGATACCAATTTATTTTCGATGCGAATAAATTTAGAGACAATTCGATTTATCTGCGGAACGGCATTGCTGCAAAGTTCCTGAATGCCTTGAAGATTCTAACGATTACGAAATGATTAACGCATTTGATTGACTAGACAGTCTAATAGAAAATTACCTTTTCTCGAGTTCTCGAGTAGAAAGCTAATTGGCAATTACTTTTTGTATGACAACAACCAATAATAACAGAGCCATTCTAAGCCATTGCCGTGATATTGAACAATAGGTCCAATATCGATTATTTTTGATTTTAATAAAACGTTGACTTAGCAAAATGAGTATTTCCCACGGGTATACAAATCAGTCGAAACTGAAGAGTTATTTCTATAAAAAGACTTTTGGCATACACTTCATAAAATGAAATGATTTTAGTAGTTATGATTAAGTTTACAATCGGGAAGCTTGTAATGATCAACTTCCTAAACGCCTCCTTGAAAAATTTCTAAAAAAAACTTGGAGTTATTCCATAAATTTTGATAAAAAGTTCAAGGTGAAGAAATGTAAAACAATAGGTTTTTTTTGTAGTTTTAGAAATTGAAAAAATAATTTCAACTATTTCAGAATGATTTGAAGGTCGCACTCGGTTATCCGGAGTCTCGAAACTTTTTTTTACTCCGACTATCCGGAATTCTTACTTTTTAAAAATTTTGTTTATTTTTTTTAATACAAAAGGTTAGCTGAACATTGATGGTTGTCTGATCATGGAGAAATAAGAAAATTAGTTCAAATGTTCCAAAAACAAAGAAAAAAAAATTCATTCCGCGTCGAACACCCGACAGAAACGGACGTGCAAAGTGGTCGTTCTATTACAATCCGGTCCGTGTGTACGAATAGCCAAACAAAAGAGTGTATTATTCAAGGCCATCAGTTGACAGTCGAGTCCGTGTCGCTGTGCTGAGTGATCTCACACCCGGCTCACTGCTGGTGGCTGTATTGGTGCTGCTGTACTGGTGCTGCTGGCTGCTTTGGGTGCAGCTTCGAACGATCGGACAACCACTGCTGGAAGGAAGAAGTAAAGAGGTACGTGTTCTTGTCGGCGCAAGTGCGCTAGTGCGCTACATTTAGCGCGATGGATATAGATCCCTCGCCTCCCGTGCCACCATCACCAAACCCCCCTGACCCTGACCCTTCTGTTACCCCCTCCCCTGTTCATTCTCCAGTCCCCCCTCGCCCCAGGCTTTACCCGGACGGATCTCAACAGGGCAGCTATACTGTTTATTTTCGTCCAAAGGCAGGAGTGAATTCAAAGCGATTAAACATACTGCAAATTTCTAAAGACCTGACGAAGGGGTACAAGGCCGTGACCGAAATTTCCAAGGTCCGACCTAACAAGCTCCGTGTCGTGGTCAGTGATCTGGCACAGGCCAATGCTATCGCTTGCTCTGAGCTCTTCACACGCGAGTATCGCGTTTACATACCCGCACGAGACGTGGAGATCGACGGTGTCATAACCGATTCGAGTCTGTCTGTCGAGTGTATCCTAAAAAGCGCAACCGGTTGCTTCAAAAATACCGAAACACAGGCGAAGATTTTGGATTGTAAGCAATTGCGGTCCATGTCTCTCGTCGGCGGTAAAAAAGTTTACACTCCGTCAGACTCGTTTCGCGTTACGTTTGCCGGATCTGCACTCCCTAGCCACGTCTCGATCGACCGGGTTCGTCTGCCTGTGCGATTGTATGTACCCCGTGTTATGAATTGCACCAATTGCAAGCAGTTAGGCCACACAGCCGCCTACTGCTGCAATAAGGCACGATGTAGCAAGTGTGGGGAGACTCATGCGGAAGATTCTTGCAGTGTTAATGCTGAAAAATGTATTCACTGCGGGGAAAACCAGCATGAGCTCTCCACATGCCCGGTGTACATGCAGCGCAGAGATAAAATCAAGCGGTCACTTAAGGAGCGTTCAAAGCGTTCTTACGCTGAGATGCTGAAGAAGACCGTGACCACTTCTACCATAACATCGAACCCCTTTGATCTGTTGCCCTCTGATGAAACCGATTCTGACGATTCATTAGCGGGAACATCTTATGCCAATCCTGGGGAGTCTAGGAAGAGGAAAAATGTTTCTTCTCCTAAACTTCCCCGTAAAGGTCCTAAGATTTCCCAAAGTGTAATGAAAAGTACGAACAAACCAAACAGTGCTGCGGAAAAACCGAAGCAAACTCCTCCTGGGCTTGCAAATTTAAAGTCCCAGAAGGAGTTCCCAGCACTGCCAGGAACATCTAAAACCCCAGTTGTTCCTTTTGCACTCCCAGTTGATGAAACAACCTCTGGATTAGTGAAATTTTCTGACATTGTGGACTGGATTTTTGAAAATTTCAATGTACCCGATCCAATTAAAATGTTTCTTACAGCATTCCTCCCAACAGTTAGATCATTTTTGAAGCAGTTGACTGCCCAATGGCCCCTCCTTGCAGCGATTGTATCCTTCGATGCCTAATTCAACTGCGTATATGAAGGATTCTATCTCTGTCTTACAGTGGAATTGTAGAAGTATTTTACCAAAAATTGATTCGTTTAAAGTTTTGATAAATAAAAACAAATACGATGCATTTTCCCTTTGTGAAACTTGGCTTACTTCAAATGTTGATCTCAACTTCCATGATTTTAATATTATTCGCCTTGATCGAGACACCCCATATGGAGGAGTACTTTTAGGGATTAAAAAGTGCTATTCTTTCTATCGTATTTACCTCCCCTCGATTCCAGGCATCGAAGTTGTCGCATGTCAAATGACAATACAAGGTTAAGAGCTTTGTATTGCCTCAATATATATTCCTCCCAGAGCACAGGTTGGGCAACGGTTGCTCTTTGATTTAATAGAACTTCTTCCCTCGCCACGTTTGATTTTGGGAGACTTCAACTCTCATGGCGTGGCTTGGGGTTCCCCCTACAATGATAACCGCTCCTCTTTAATCTATAACCTTTGCGATGACTTCGACATGACTATTTTAAACAACGGTGAAATGACACGTACCCCGAAACCTCCAGCGCGCCCAAGCGCTTTGGATCTATCCTTATGTTCGACGTCGCTACGGTTGGATTGCACATGGAAGGTAATCCTCGATCCTCACGGTAGCGACCATTTGCCTATTCTTATTTCAATTAATAACGGGTCAACTCGCATGCGACCAGTTGACATTCCATATGACCTCACACGGAATGTCGATTGGAAGTTATACGAGGAAATGATTTCAAAAGCGGTCGAGTCGATTCAACATCATCCACCACTTGAAGAATACAACCTCCTCGCGGGTTTGATTCTCGACGCCGCGTTGCAAGCCCAAACGAAGAAATATCCCGGCGTAACGATCAAAGAACGGCCTCCCACTCCGTGGTGGGACCAAGAGTGCTCCGATGTCTACACGCAAAGATCCGACGCGTTTAAGGCCTACCAGAAGGGAGGTATACCCGACGACTATATACGGTATTCGGAGCTTAATATCAAGCTTAAAAGCCTGGCTAAAGCAAAGAAACGCGGATATTGGCGTCGGTTCGTGAACGAGACGTCGAGGGAGACATCGATGAGCACTCTTTGGAACACAGCCCGAAGAATGCGGAATCGCGTAACGGTCAACGAAAGCGAGGAGTCTTCAAGTCGGTGGATATTTGATTTTGCCAGGAAAGTATGTCCGGACTCTGTTCCTGAGCAAAACATTGTTCGCGATGCGTCTCCGGGCCACGACGCGATAGAATCACCTTTTACGATGGCAGAATTTTCAGTTGCCCTCCTGTCCTGTAACAATAACGCGCCTGGGTTAGATAGAATCAAATTCAACTTGTTGAAGAATCTACCCGGCAATGCCAAGAGGCGCTTGTTGAACTTGTTCAATAAGTTCCTGGAGCAAAACATTGTACCGCAGGATTGGAGGCAAGTGAAGGTGATCGCCATCCAAAAACCAGGGAAACCAGCTTCTGATCACAAGTCTTATAGGCCGATTGCAATGCTATCCTGTATCCGGAAATTGATGGAAAAAATGATACTCCGTCGTTTAGACCATTGGGTCGAATCAAATGGTCTACTATCAGATACTCAATTTGGCTTCCGCCGTGCCAAAGGGACGAATGATTGTCTTGCGTTGCTTTCAACAGATATTCAGCTGGCGTATGCTCGCAAAGAACAAATGGCGTCTGCGTTCTTGGACATTAAGGGGGCTTTTGATTCCGTTTCTATTGACATTCTTTCGGGTAAACTGCACCGACAAGGATTTTCTCCAATTTTGAACAATTTTTTGCACAATTTGTTGTCCGAAAAGCACATGCATTTTACGCACGGCGATTTGGCAACTTTTCGTATTAGCTACATGGGTCTTCCCCAGGGCTCATGTTTAAGCCCCCTTCTTTACAACTTTTATGTAAATGACATCGACGAATGTCTGGCAAATTCATGCACGATAAGACAACTTGCAGACGACAGTGTAATCTCTGTTACAGGAGCCAAAGCTGCCGATTTGCAAGGACCATTGCAAGATACCTTGGACAATTTGTCTGCTTGGGCTTTACAGCTAGGTATCGAATTCTCTCCGGAGAAGACTGAGATAGTAGTTTTTTCTAGGAAGCATGAACCTGCTCAGCTTCAAACACAATTAATGGGTAAAACGATTTCTCAGGTTTTGGTACACAAATATCTTGGTGTCTGGTTCGACTCTAAATGCACCTGGGGTTGTCACGTGAGGTATCTGATGAAAAAATGTCAACAAAGAGTGAATTTTCTTCGTACAATAACCGGACAATGGTGGGGAGCCCACCCAGGAGACCTTATAAGGCTTTACCAAACAACGATATTGTCTGTCATTGAGTACGGGTGTTTCTGCTTCCGCTCCGCAGCAAACACACATTTGATCAAACTGGAGCGAATACAATA
Source organism: Wyeomyia smithii (assembly GCF_029784165.1). NCBI lineage: Eukaryota > Metazoa > Arthropoda > Insecta > Diptera > Culicidae > Wyeomyia > Wyeomyia smithii. The sequence goes on from NC_073696.1 coordinate 193,359,872, forward strand.
TCGTTGTTTGCGTATCGCCTTGGGTTGCATGCAATCGGCCCATACGATGAGTATGGAGATCTTAGCTGGAGTACTACCATTGAAAAACCGCTTCTGGAGCCTGTCTTCTCGTATTCTAATCAAATGTGAGGTCTTGAACCGTCCCGTGATTGAAAATTTTGAAAGGTTAATCGAACTTAATTCTCAAACCCGTTTTATGACATTGTATTTCAATCACATGTCCCAAAATATTAACCCTTCTTCGAATATTCCAAATCGTGTCGACTTATCAAATACTTCTGATTCTACTGTGTTTTTCGATACATCCATGATAAAAGAAACTCGTGGAATCCCGGATCATTTACGCGTGCAGCAGATCCCTAAAATTTTTTCCAATAAATATCGAAACATCAACTGCAACAATATGTTCTACACTGACGGATCACTTCTTGATGGGTCCACTGGCTTCGGTATCTTCAATAACAATTTAACCGTCTCCCATAAGCTCGATAATCCTGCTTCTGTTTACGTCGCAGAATTAGCTGCAATTCAGTACACCCTAGGGATTATCGAAAAAATGCCCACGGACCATTATTTCATCTTTACGGACAGTCTCAGTTCCATTGAGGCTCTCCGATCGATGAAAGATGTTAAGCACTCTCCGTATTTCCTGGGGAAAATACGGGAACATCTGAGTGCTTTATCCGAAAAATCTACTCAGATTACCTTAGCGTGGGTCCCTTCTCACTGCTCGATACCGGGTAATGAGAAAGCGGACTCTTTGGCTAAGGTGGGCGCAACAAATGGTGATATTTATGAAAGACCAATTGCCTTTAATGAATTTTTCGCATTTGTACGTCAGAATACGATCATCAGTTGGCAAAATTCTTGGACCAAGGGGGAACTGGGAAGGTGGTTACATTCCATAATCCCCAAGGTATCGACGAACCCGTGGTTCAAGGGGTTGGATGTAGGTCGGGATTTCATTTGCGTGATGTCCCGGCTTATGTCCAATCACTATAGATTTGACGCGCATCTCCGTCGTGTTGGGCTCGGGGAGAGTGGTATCTGTGCCTGTGGTGAAGGTTATCACGACATAGAGCACGTTGTTTGGTCATGCCCTGTACACCGTGATGCCAGGTCTAGATTAATAGCTTCCCTGCAGGCCGAAGGTAGGCAGCCGGCTGTTCCTGTTCGTGATGTCTTGGCGAGCCGTGACCTATCCTACATGTCCCTTATATACGTTTTCCTGAAATCCATCCACGCCCCAGTTTAGTCCTATCCCCTTCCGCCTACATCCAACCAAACGACAAGAACACGTTAAGACCCCGGATCCGGAAACAGCAATCAGACCCGCACGATACTCTCAAGGCCCGATGGAAACAACCCAATATGCCAGTCCGTAATATCTTGGCCCAGCAGCGGAACAAATTTAATATGCTGCTTACCTATGGCAATGAAAATCATCAAACAGCAAACCTGTGCTTTTAATGCAAAATATTCTAGCTTTAAGTTAGATTTAGTTTCAGCTCGTAGTCGGCAGCGAGGATAAAAAATTTGCTTTTAGTTATTAAGATACTTTAGAAAGTAAGCTACCAGATATAATTGGCGCCGTTAAACATTGAATTGTATTTGTGCCGTGTCAAATAAACTATAGATGAAGAAAAAAAAAAGAAAAAAAATTGAAGTCAGCTTATTTGAATGGTAGGTACACTGTCTTCGGGAAAGTTGTAAACAGTTTTTTTTCTTCCAAGAAAAAACTTACACCATGAGACAAAAATATGAATAAAATAACAGAAAAGGGAATTTTCAATCTAATTTTTCTCACGAAAACTACACAACGTTAGCTAAAGAAAGATAGTTGACTGAACTTGGAGATATGAACAACAAAATAATAGGTATAATCTTCTAAAAAATACATTTGTTTAGAGTGTATATTTTTTGGAAGGAAAAAAATACTATCTATAATTTCTCTGAAGACACTATGTTATTGGTCGTGGTTAAAAAAAATTAGTTATAGCACAAAATGATATCTTTAGCCCAGAGGAACTTCCGTGCAAATTTTCAGCTAGATTAAAAACAGTCGATAAAAATAGTCGCCCGTTTTTTGTAGAATTGCACTGTTTATAGATTTCAAAAAGGCATGCGATCCAGTTTAATTAAATGAGTTATGGTAAAATAAGCATGAAATGAACAGTGATAATGCCATATCAACCTTCAGGATCTTAAGTTAGATTGCTCGTTCGTGACGATATAAAGTCTGAAGTATGTATAAAAACCAATTGTTAATTATACTGTTCAGTGTTGCGTTGATATGTGTTTTCCGGAAGAAAATTGTGCGAAGAAATGACTCATATTCTTTTGGACCTTGTGGACGAAATTAGCATCATTGACCTTTCAAACCTTACTCGTCCGATACAGGCCCAAATAGTGGCTGCAACAGCCTTTTATAATGCTCGGTAAATTAGAAGTTACTATACAACAACAAAAAACCTGCGAGCAGGCTTGTCATTTATCCTCAGAGAACTGACACAGAGAACCCTCACTGCGAAAACAACTACTCTCACACTGGTGGGCAAAGCGACGCACTTGCTTGAAGAGAGCAGCGAATCGTGTGTATCTGAGTAGCTGGCAAAAAAACACCGCGGTAGAATCTGAAATATCTCTCCAAAGAGATAATAAACTGGTATGAGCTTTCTCCCACGATTGAATAATTAGTGTGAATTAGTGCATTATTTAGGTAGAATTCGTTAATAGCTGTAAAAATATGTGAAATAAAAATAAACTTCCTTCGCAAATATTGTTTATTTTGTTATAGAAATAAATATTATAGAAAATGAAAAAAATTGTAGAAAATCACTACTAAAAGTTATATTGAAAACAACTGGTTTTTAGTGGCAATCTGTAGAAAACTCCACATAAGTCCATTTAAATAAACAGATAGAAATATTGTGTCTTTGACAAAGTTGTTTCTTATGAAATGTGCTGCAACTTTGCCGAACACGATAAATTTTTATATGCAAAAATGAAAAAGGTAAAATTCGCTTTAAACTGTTAAGTGGATTGATCACAAAACTGTAAGTTCTGTAACATGCGGAATAATTAATGGAACAACTTTAGTGAAGACACTGTGGCTATAAAATCAAGTTTATTGGGTCAAAATAATTTCGATCACGTTTTTGCACCTTTGGAAACAGTGTGCGCCCGTCACGCAGGTTTGCTCTTCAAATACCTGCAAATTTATCTCAGCAGTGAACAACGCGGTGTACTTCTGTCATCTGTGTATCTTCAATAGAGTGATTCACCACTCTTGTTTCGCTCATCGGTGGTGTAAGCAGCAAGTGTATTATTTTTCTACGAGCGATAGAAACACAGCACAAAGCAGAATGAAGAATTCTGATGCAAGATATTTCTATACCTACTTTTCGAAGTCCGATTGAGCCGAAATTTTGTATAAGAGCATTTCTCGAGGAGAAGAAACTTTTGAGCCCTAACGCTACACGAAAATCTAAGGTAAATTTTTTCGATTCGTTCCATTTCTATTCATCTTACCTCATGAAATTTTAAGTCCCGGAAAGCCGTTTTTTTTTCAAAAATATTTTTTTAATGTTGCATCAGATTTAAACGTTTCATGCATTTTTAAGGCATTTAACATAAAACTTTGTGGCATGTAAGCTGACATTTTGCATGGGGACATTTCGGAAAGAACAAAACTTTCGATTCCGGTCTGTAAACGAAATTCGAAAAGTCGATTTCCATTGCCACCCTTATGCCTATTAACGGTATTTTAAATACTATCAAAGATACTTAGAGATTTTGATCAGCTCCATATTCAGTTGTTTTGAACTAAAGAATCATCCAGGTCCCGTGCAATACAATCATTCTCTAAATTTAAAAGTATCAAACTACTTTTGGCCTAACTCAGTATTTTTCATCCACAAATAGACATTTAGTTTACTTGATTGTATTGCAACATAAATACAATACAATGAATCGACAACTTAAACTGGACCGCTGCCAAAGTGAAAACCTAAATTAATCCACCTAGCGGTCAGACCAAGCCTTTCTCATTCAATTTTTTATTTGTAAAAATAGATTTACATGAACGCTTCAATCCAATAAATGTATATTCACTCTTTAGGTTCTAAAATATTGATGTTGTAATCTATACATATAAAAATGCAGTCAAGTCTGTCTGTCTGTCTGATCCATATAGGCCCGAAAACTACCGAACCGATCGACGTGAAAATTTGTATGTAGGGGTTTTTGGTGCCGATAAAGGTTCCTACGATAGTTTAAGACCCCTCCCTCCTCTGGAAGGGAGGGGTCCCATACAAATGAAACATAAATTTCTGCATAACTCAAGAACAAACCAAGCAAATGAAACCGAATTTGGCATGTGGATGTTTTAAGGGGTAACAAATATGTCCATAATAGTTGGATGAAACACAAATTTGTGCACATCTCGAGAACTAATCAACCAAATGGAACAAAATTTGGCAGGTAAATGTTTTTAGTGGTAACAAATATGTACATAATGGTTTGAAACCCGACTCCCTCTTCTATAAGGGAGGGATCCCATGAAAATGAAACACAAATTTCGCACAGCTCAAGAACCAATCAAGAAAATACAACCAAATTTGGTATGTGAATGTTTTTAGAGGTAACAAATATGTCCATAATGGTTTGACGCCCCTCCCTCTTCTGGAAGTACATGTTTCTTCACAAATTTCTGCACATCTCGCGAACTAATCAACTAAATGGAACCATATTGGCAGGTGAATGTTTTTAGTGGTAACAAATATGTTCCATAATCGACCTCAGACAACATTTTGGATTGTAAGATGGCAACTTCCAGTTTATGGAAAACAGCCGAAAATGGCCGATTTACACCCAATATAATAGTATCCGGAATAGAATAATACACAGGAGCTAAAATCGACCACAGATAGCATTTTAAATTCTAAGATGGCGACTTCCGGTTTCTGAAAACAACAGAAAATGACCAAATACCACCCAATATGAGTTTTTCTTTAACCAGTATGCCGTTCAAAATCCAGAAATTGTCTCCAAATGCCATTATGAAATCCAAAATGGCGACTTCCGATTTCGGAAAAACAGCGGCAAATGACCAAATACCACCCAATATGGGTATTTCCGGAACCGTAATGATGCACTGGAGCCACAAATCGACTTCAGACAACATTTTAAATTGTAAGATGGCAACTTCCGGTTTCTGGAAAACAGCCTGAAATGGACGATTCTCATTAAATATTAGTATTTCTGGAACCAGAAAGATGCACAGAAGCTTAAAATTGATCACAGACACAATCTTGAATATTAAGATGGTGACTTCCGGTGTCTGGCAAACAGCCGGAAATGACCAAATACCATTCAATATGAATGTTTTCGGAACCAGAATTACGCCCAGATGACAGAAATTGATTTCACAGGCAATTTTAAAGTCCAAAATGACGACTTTCGGCTTCTCAAAAACAGTCCAAAGTGACCAAATATCACCCAATATGAGTTTTTCTTTAACCAGTGTCCTAAATACCATTTTGAAATCCAAGATGGCGACTACCGGTTTGTGAAAAACAGCCTCAAATAAACAAATACTATCCAATATGAATATCTCTGGAACCAGAATGATGCAAGGAGCTAACAGTTGACCTCAGGCACCATTTTGAATTGCTAAATGGCAACTTATAGGCAACAGTCGGAAATGACCGAATAATACTCAATATGGATATTTCCGTAAACGTGATGATGCAAAGAAACCAAACATTGACCCTGGACACTATTTTGAATTTAAAGACGACCACTTTTAGTTTCTGGAAAACAACCAAAAATACCTCCCAATATGAGTATTTCCGGTGTCAGATTGATGCCAGAAAATTTGCTGAAAATGACCGAATACCACCCAATATGAATATGTTCAGAATTAAGGCGATGTACAGAAGCCAAAAGACGAGGATGTTGTCATTTCGATAAAACCAATCATTTCAAACGATTTGTTATTTGACTTTGATCATATTCTATGGCCGATTCGTCGTGCATTTGCTGACTTCAAACACATCGCAAGGAATCAATGAATTCGGAACGTTCAAATAGTACGACACCACATTTAAATTATGTTGAGGCCACATATATCGATCAAAGCAGGTATAGTTTTAAATAGCCTTTGAATTTCTTCTCTTTCCATAACTTTTGAGCCACATATCAAATTGTTATGAAGTTTGTTATTTGTAAGTTTGAGAGATGACTCGTTCGTACGACACTAGTTATGTTCAAATAAGTCATGTAATCTTTAAAATAATAGACTTTCGATGTTTTATTAACAATTTAATACATAACGGTTGCTTAAGTTCGAATATAATCAAATGAAATGGGAACGAGTAGGGCAGCCAAACTTTGAAACCACGTGTTCAATCATAATTCATCAGTTAACCCTTAACTAGCCCGCTCATCTGATAATTATAATCAAATCGGTTGTGTAGTTTCTGAGATAATGAAGTTTCGTGATTTTCACAAGTCGGCACGTTACAAATGAAGTTACAGTTCGATTACAGTAAAATTCAATAGGGTCTTCTGAGGCAGCTAGACCATTCATTTGACTCTAATTTTGTGGAAATCGGGTCGGCCATCTCTGAGAAAAGTGAGTGATTCCAAGTAGTCTTCGGAATATGTTCCTTTGCATAGCTGGATTTCACATTTTTAAACATAACAGGCAAAGTAATAGTCCGATTGCAAAACAAATCAATAGGGTCTTATGGGGCAATTAGACCTTCCATTTGGCACTGATTTTATGAAAATCGGTACAGCCATCTCTGAGAAACATGAGTGAGATTAAACAGTCTACAGAACACGTTTCTTTTCATAACTTTTGAACCACAAGTTCAATCTTTATGAAATTCAAAACTTAAGGGTTTTCTAGGAAGCCCGTTCTTTTGCGACCAATTTTGTTCAAATCGAGTGTGTAGTTTCTGAGATATTGATGTTTCATGATTTTCACATTTTTAATCATAACCTCTAAACTAAAAATCCGATTATAATGAAATTCAATAGGGTGTTATGTTTGCAATTCATTTCATGAAAATCGGTCCAACCATCTCTGAGGAAAGTGAGTGAGAATAAAAATCTGCACATACACACACACACACACACATACACATACACACACACACACACACACACACACACACACACACATACAGAAAATGCTCAGCTCGTCGGGCTGAGTCGAGTGATATATGCCATTCGGCCCTTTGGAGCACTTTTATACTTTCGGTTTTGCAAGTGATTGCTATACTTTTCCAGGAGAAAGGCAACAATGATCAACCGATCTGTTATTGCAGTACCGAAAAATTTATCTAAATTTTATCATCTCATGTTGACATAATATTATTCTTTTAAGCAGTACATCGGAAACATTCATCATCCTTACTAATTTGTCTGTTCACAAGCAACCTGATATCAGTTTGAAACCTCTGTGAAGGAAATAGATAGTTTTTCCAGACACTGCATCATTAATTTTTCTGATAATGTTGTTTTCTCCGTCCGCATCGGTCTATTACCGGTCGCCTCAATCATGAAATCATTTTTGTTTAGGAAACAATTACGAACCATTCAATTTTCTCGATGGAAGCTAATTTACCAATTCACCCATCTATCCATAAACTGTGCGAATAATAGCAGCATTTGCAAAAAACAGAATGAAATTCTCACTAATTTTGTTTCCAGCTGTTTGGAATCTAACAGAGCAGTGATAAAATCCCCAATTAGGACGACACTAAACGGCCGGCGGAGGGAGTTTTATCGGTTGAATGGGGAGAAGAAAAACTTTCCAATCTGTTGCACGCCGCTGCTGCGATGAAGGTTTGTTCCAACACCGTTGACATCGATGGAACGGAGCGCCGAGGTAGCCATAGATTGACAGATCGGTTTGTCGTGGATGAACAATCTGTTATTGGAATGGGGCCAATGGGTATGTTAGATATCCATCATCGGCACTAAGCGACGTGGTGTGGTGAGGGTATGCTATGATTTAAGGACGAAATAATGAACGTCGTTTATGGCGATCAATTTCTACGGGAAATTGACATTTCAAATGGGTTGTTTCTCCTGGTTATTCATGTTGTAAGTGATTATTTTCGAATTACGTTTTGAATCAAAAATACAATTGAACTAAAACTACTCTACAGACCGTGCTCAGAGGCGATAGGAAAACCTTTGACGGAAATGTAAAAATGTCTGTAACTTGAGTCAGTCACTACAAACGTCACTATAATAAAACGTGTAGGTACTGGTAACATCCACCATCGTAGCGGAAGAACGATGTTAACCAAGGATGTGACCTACTTTCATGTGTGCATTATATGATTTTCTCACCTCCCACCGATGTGAAGGGGAAGCACAAATTGTCCAGTTGTTAAGTGATACTTGAATGCTTCATTACCGAACCAAACAAGCGCCGACGAAAAATTAAACTATCCAACAACTTTTTGCCATTTGGGTATTCCGCGACGCAAGGTCAAATACTTGCAAACTAATTCGAAGCGTGTGTTATCCTTACAAAGAGAAAATTGAACTTTCGCGTCTACGCCAGTTGCCAGCGAACAACTCTGAAGTACTTACATTTGCAGCAAACTTGACGGTATCAACAAAGCAGCACTGGAGTGCATAAATTAAAGGGTGGAACCTTTCACTGGTCCACGTGAACAAAAGTGGCACCAGACATAAATTCGCGCAAGGAGGCCATGTCAGTCATCAGGAGGGACAAAAAGGACTAACCTTTGCGAGTGTTCCATTTGGGTGACTTGTGCAGTCCGCCCCGTCGCGAGCATGGAAGCGGGAAAGCGTGCTTCAATGTTAAACTATAGCCACTTGGGTAAAGCTAAAACACAAGAACCTGTTTATATTTTCACATGACTAGAAAAGAAACGATTTCATTGCACACCCCCAGCGTCAAGTGAGGGAGGCAATAAACAACTATGACTTACTTGAGAAAGTTCCACAACGTAGTGAGAATACAATTTGTCTATATTTAGGTGGTTAAAGGTTTTACTGGTTACTAACGTGACGAGTATGCACACATCAAGCGGCGCACACATTTCGTGAAAAGGCCAAGCGTGCGAGAGTGGTACAGTTATGGGTTTCGGGGTGATCAAATCGTGGCACCGCAGTTTTATTCGCATGTGTCATTCGGCGGAGCCTATATTTCACGCTACCCTACAGTCTGATTTATGGAAAACCATATTCTACCAAGTGGGCACGAAAGTAATGCATTTCAAGTAAAAACCTGTTTGTTGAGATTTTTGATTGGGATCGTGATCGTGGAGCTCTCGCATTACTCATTTAACTCGTATCATGCGCTTCTTCATTTTTTCTACTGTTCTAATCAAGATGCAAATTCTAAGATTTGAAAACACGATATATTTGAGAAATTTACGTCGGATTTGCTATGAATTATTGTTTCTGTAAACTATTCTGATAGATTGTTTCGACAAACGTAATTTCTTCACGATTTCATGCGATACAAATACTCAAATGATTTATATTTTTTCGGGTTTTATGATTTCAGTTGAACTGCTGGACTTACATCATAATCACCGCAAGCCTTCCAAGAAAATAAAAGTATCGAGAAATGATCAAAACTACTGTCAGGACGACTTCGAAAACACGAAATTGAAGCTCTTCTTATTTTTGTAGCAGGTAGCTATGAGACCTGAAAATCAAGTAATTTTATGACGGTTTAAAGAGGTTGTAATGAAGGTGTTAGTTTTCTATATACAGGGTGCTATAAACTCGAATACAACATTCCATCGCTGTTTAGATGCGCGCCATGTGGATTCTGTGTATAGGTATAAGTGTCAGCGCTAGCCTCATATATAGGATAAACGACGCGCACGGTGTCGATTTGCTGTCATTTGTTGTTTGTTTACCGCGCTGGATGAAGGATTACCGCGACGTCGTAGCAAAGCGTAGGTGAGCGGCCCGATGATATTCTGGCGGTTGAAACCTCACGGAGTAAAGAAGAATTTCATCTATGCCACCATCCGTCGGTACCAGAAGACGGACTCGGCCAAGGACCGTGCGAGATCCAGGCGGCCGCGTTCGGCGATGACGCCAGCAGCCTTCAAGGTGGTGAAGGAGCAGGTTTTTCGAATAATGAACCGATCGATCCGGAAGACCGCTGCTGATCCGAATGTGGTGGATCGGGACTGCTCACATCATCATAACAAAGGACCTGGGAAACATGCTGTACAAGAAGCACAAGGTTCACGTGGTAGCGAAGGCTACAACGAAGAAGAAACTGACCAGCATCCCCACGTCCCACATAAACATCGTGCGGGTTCATAGTACCGCGTCGGAGATGGTGTATGGAGAAAAACACCGCGTTCTATAAGACCGAGGATCTGGAGAAGATTGAGGCCCCGGTACTTCGAAACTTCTACTGGAAGTATCATATCGTCTTTCAACAGGACGATGCACCAGCCTACACGGCGAATTTCATCCAAGCGAGGTGTCGGGAGAACTTGGCTGATTTTCTTGATGAGACTTTATGGTTTTCTTGATTCCCAGACCTTAATCTTCTGGACTTTCATGTAAGGTCGTACATGCTGGCCAAACAGAGCGAACATAAAGTGAATAAAACTTAAAACATTAAAAAAGCTAATTTCCAAGCCCTGGGACGAGATGCCTATGGACCTGGTGTATACCGCGTGTGATTTTTTTGAGAAACGTCTCAAACTCCTCATACAGCTGGGTGCTCCCAGCTGATGTGTCGTAAAGGTTCTCAATAAACAATAACTCAGGAAAAAATATCTTTACTTTCATTTTTTAACACCTTTTTAAAACGTGTTTAAGCTGATTAAACACCCTGTAAAGTACAGGGTGCGCCAAAATTATTGCAACAGGACTTTGTTTTTGACAAGTGTGAGAAAACTTTTGAGATAAAAATAATTTATTGAATAAAGCCAGTTAAAAAACAACAACTAATTCAATGTGTCCTCCTTTAGCTCTGATGACAGATCTAGCAAGTTTAGAGGCCACTCATCCTTAGTGATGACAGCGGGAAAGTTGGACTTACATCAGTCTTGACCGGTCTTTTTGTGTGAGCCGGGACCACGTCTTGCATGAAGGTCCAATTTTGATTGTTATTCGTTTCCTGGGCCCAACAAATATCAACCCGCAAACCGACTTTGCATTTTTGTTACAATAATCATGGCGCACCCTGTATTCTTTAAGTATTTGGTATTCTATATAAAGTTTGAATGGATTGATTGGGAAAACTGCTAGCAGATACAATAACTGAATCTTCCCGAGGACTGTGAGCAGTAACTCACAGTTCCTAATTTAATGACACTGTATTAGGATGACATTAATCTCACTATGTTAATTATAAGTCACTTAAATATAAAACAGTTAATAATTAGTGTCTCAATACTGCAAAGTTTACAATCCTAGGGTTGAATGAAATGTTGACGTAGGACTGAACAGGGGCTTCATAATTATAAGGTTAGGAAGTACACTTTTAAAGCACGTGATCGTAGGTTCGATTCATGACAGCCTTTTTAAAGCGTGTACAAACTGATTAAACACCCTGTAAAGTACAGGGGGCGCCAAAGTTATTGCAACAAGAAATAGAGGACCGTTAACTTTGTTTTTGACAAGTGTGAGACAACTTTTAAAATAAAAACAATTTATTGAATAAAAACAATTAAAAAACAACAACTTTTTCAATGTGTCCTCCTTCAGCTCTATTGACAGCTCGGAGACGCTTAGGATAAGACTCGACGGTGGACCGAATGTCATGTTGAGAAATTCCCTCTCAGCAAATTGAGCAAAGACTGCCACAACTCGTCCAAACTTGTGTGTTTTCGTGAAAAGACTTTTGCTTCTAATATCTCCAATCCCGTTGAAATCTGACGAGTTTGGAGGCCACTCATCCTTGGTGATGAGTAAAAAAGTTGGACGCGCATCAGTCTTGACAGGTCTTTTTTGTGTGAGCCGAGACCACGTCTTGCATGAAGGTCTAGTTTCGATTGTTAATCATTTTCTGGGCCCAACAAATATCGACCCGCAAACCGACTTTGCATTTTTGTTGCAATAATTATGGCGCACCCTGTATTCTTGAAGTATTTAGTATGCTATACAAAGTTTGAATGGATTGATAGTGAAAACTGTAAGCAGATACAATCACTGATCTTTTCCTAGTAGGCTGAGGTTGTAAGCAGTAATTTACAATAGCTAATTTAATGTCACTGTATTAAGATGAGATTAATCTCACTACATTAATAAGTCATTTGAAAATAAATAAAGTGAAGGGTCTTAATACTGCAAAGTTTACAGTCCTAGGGGTTGTATGAAATGGTGACATAGGACTGAACAGGGGTTTCATAGTTAGAAAGTTAAAAAGTCCACCTTCAAGGCGCGTGATCGTAGGTTCAGTTCGAATCATTACTGAATTAGGCCAGTAACTGTAAATATGCGTCCAGTAACTGTAAATATGCGTAATATTCACTCTCAGGTTTCCCAAAAATCCCTCCTTTATCATATTTTTTACAACACCTGCTTGTAGAAGTTTTTGAATGAACACCAAGAATTCCATCCAATGCACAAAAAAAAGAGTTCATTCTATTTTCACAAAAGCCAAGAGCTCGATTCATCTCGAATACACCAAGATTAACGAGGTGGTCTGAAGTTGGTCCGATCAAGTCCATTACTTAGGACTGATTTGTTATACGAATTTTACTCTGAAAAGGTATCGAAGCCTTTATACAGACAACTCAAAAGAAAACCGCATATTTTTTAAATCTAACCATTTGGACAGCAAAAAAATTATAAAAAAAGAACACAATTCATTAATTTTTCAATACGACACATATTTTCTAACTGATTTTTTTTATGCCAAAAAAAGGATTTTTTTGTTTTCTAAAATATTAAAACCTTTATAAAATTTTCCTCGCCATTTTCGTGAAAGCTTTTTTCGCGGGGGATACGTAGCGTCTGGAAAAACGCGTAAATTCCGAAATCTGCGTAAAAAACGCGTAAGTTCTGAAACCCACGTAAAAGAATCTTCATTTGCTGAAATCTTTTAATCATTTCTGCTAAATACTTTCGTAATATAATCAATAGCACTGTTATTTCCACCTGCGATTCATGCTGAAAATTAAGAAAAAAATAAAAAGGTAAAGCTAAGTCAGTGAATATTTAGTATTTGGATTGAGTGAACTCATTGGAGACTCTAAGTAAACGATTTGAAAATGAAAAACCATTAAAATAGGCCGCGTAAAAACTGTAGTATGAAATATTTGAGTTGCATATTGCAAACAGATGTGGCATAGCAACCTTCAATTCTATCGTTGAGGTCTCGCAGCGTGAGCAATAACGCTTGGGTTCAATTGCCTATGTTAGAACCACCAACGATGCAAGTTCACAGGCTCAGCCTCGACCGTACTCAAATTACAGCATTTCCATATTTCACGACAGGTTGACAACCGTCATAAAATTCAAGTACACATGCCTGTTACCAGGTACCTCCAATTCTCTCTCTTTCTTGAGAGACCCTCTCGTCTCTCTATTTTCCAATTAGGTATTTTGACTAGCATTAAGTTCGATTTAGTGATATTGAAATAAACTCATGCATTCGTAACCAGTACTTGATGGCGTAAAGTCCTCATTCAGAAACAAGTCCCTAAGTTGGGGTTAATCATCATCCACAGTTTAACTGGGTAATAACCACATGGCTGACCGTAACTCGGAACAAGAGACCTGTAATTATTGCAGTAACTCAATTGATTTGATCTGAGTGGTAAATTGAATTTACCAATAGTGCTAGTGCCTGTGTAAAAACCAGTCAAGTTATCAACTGTGCAAGATAAAATGGGCAACTCCAAGTCAAAAGACACCGAAATTAACGGAGACCCTCAAGTGCAAGTACTGAATCAATTACAAGTACACGAAGAACTACATAGCAGCCACGATACAAAACTCAACATAATCCTGGCTTTGTTAATAGTGCAGTTTGCCGTTATGGTGTATAAGCTCTTCAGGGAGCACACAAAAAAGCAGGCTTTGAAAGCAGCCAAAAGCATGGCTTCAATCAATCACGTATGAAGCTCTTCTAGTGATTTGAACAATCAATGGTAAATCTGACTTTTAAGTGACTTTCATGTTAGGGAACAGTGCAAAAAAAAAATGTGAAGAAAAAAGCAAACACATAATACAACAAAAAACGGAACAGCGAGGAACAACACGATCGACAGCAGAGCGAGCGACAGCAGCAGAGCACAACGAACCCGTAGGAACGGTTACCAGCGAGCGGCGATTTCCAACGACGACATGCAGATGACGATTTCAAATCGTAAGTTACCGTAAATGGAGATTTTTTTTAATTAGATGGATTTTGAAGTTGATAACATAAGAGTTCAAAACGGAATAAGAGAACTAACTCGAATACTTAATAATCTAAAAAAAGCCCCCTATAGGAATTTTAAAAAAGATACATTGCTGAAAAAAATAACATATTCTAGGGAACTTTTTAAAAATATAGAAAAAACGCTAATTAAAATCGAAAGTGTAACTCTTCCGGACACTTTAAACTTCTATATAAAATCATCCAGACAAACTTTTCTTGAAATTAAAGATCTAATTGAGGCAAAATTACCTTTTGCGAAAAATAGCCTTAATTTAAATCAATAGTGTTGGCAGTTCTATTTTGCATAAAAGTGAGTAGAGCTAGCAGAAAAATAATAATAATGCCGTCAGTAGATATAAAACTGGGCACCGCATTGGTTAATACCTATGACGGTTCACCAGCGCAATTAAATGCATTTATCGACGCGGTCACATTATTTGCTGACACCGTCGAGGCAGAGTTTGAGGCCGCAACAGCTGCACAAAAAGTAACAGCGCAAAACACAGTGGTCCGTTTTATTAAAACGAGGCTTACCGGTGTAGCGCGACAAGCGATTGGAGAACTAAATGAGCTCCAACAAATACTCAACGCTATAAAACTTCGATGTGCCTCAAAAGCAACATCAGATGCAATTCTGGCCAAACTAAAAATAACAAAACAGAATTCAACCTCCGAACAATTTTGCGACGCGGTTGAAAAATTAACAAACGATCTGAGATCTACCTACCTCACTGAAGGAATCCCTCCAGACACAGCCGAAAAGATGGCTACGAAACGAGGAGTGGAAACATTAATAAATGGTATAAAAAGCCAAGATACAAAGTTAATCCTGAAAGCAGGAAACTTTGAAAAAATCAATGATGCAGTTCAAAAACTGCAAGAAAATGACTCTTCAGAGTCATTGCAACAAAAACATATTTTCCATGCAACACAGAGAGGTCATGGAAGACACAGATACCAACGTGGTCAGAGCGGACGAGGATATGGTCCTCGAGGTAGAAACACATATAATAATAGTGGACGCTATAACAATAACCGCAATTTTAATCAGTACAATAATAACGGTTACAGAACTGGTAACAACAATAATTGGCGTGGTAGAGGTAACCAGCAATCCTACTATCGAAATCAGGGAGCTGGACAGCAAATTTATTACACAAATCAGAACCAGGGAAACGTCCAGATCCCCCAACAGCAACAACAAATTGGGGGAATACTTCCGAACCAACAAATACAGCAACAAAATCAACCTGTGCGTCTAGCCCAAATAGTGCAGCGCCAGTAAAACCAACGAAACAATTCTTTGCAATTAATTCAACCTGTAGTAATTTTGTGGTCCTGAAGCTAGATTTTCTCGACTCAGAATGCACTTTACTAGTGGATTCTGGTGCTGAAATATCTATTTTCAAAACAAACAGAATTAATCCAGCAACATTTGTTGACACCAATGACCAATGTTCTGTTTCAGGAATAAATGACTTTGCAGTACCTACTTTAGGTACCGCACTTACCTACATTACTTTACAAAATCAAAATAAAATTGGTCATAAATTTCATCTAGTTGACCATCCTTTACCGATCCCTACCGACGGAATACTCGGTAGAGACTTTTTATGCAAGTACCATTGTACTATTGATTATGACACCTGGATTCTGACAGGTAGAAATAAATCTGAAAACTTTGAATTTCCCATTCATGACAGCATCGAGGGCAACATTTTTATCCCACCTCGTTGCGAAGTGTTTAGACAGGTCAATATTGGAAGCACGACTAGTACATATTTAGTAAAATCTAACGAAATTAAACCAGGAGTATTCGTCGCAAACTCTTTAGTAAATTCAAAAAATTCAATTTTAAAATTCTTAAATACTACCGACAAAATGGTAGCTATTAGCAGAAATTTTCAAAATCATTTGACCGATATCGAGAACTACGACGTTTATACTTTCAATAAGCATAATAAAAATGTAGAAAAACGACAAGAACAATTGATCTCGGAATTACAACTGGATCAAACACCGCGAGAACTAAATTCAAAAGTCATTGAATTATGTAAGGGGTATGACGATATATTCGCCCTAAAGACTGATAACTTAACGAGTAACAATTTTTATAAACAGGGAATCGAGCTCATTGACAACTCGCCTGTTTACATTAAAAATTATAGACTTCCTGAAGTTCATCGGGAAGAAATTAAAATCCAAGTTGACAAAATGTTGAAGGAAGATATCATACAACCATCGTTATCCCCTTACAACTCACCCATTCTAGTTGTTCCCAAGAAGTCTGCGTCAAATGACAAAAAAAGGCGTCTTGTCGTAGATTTCAGACAATTGAATAAAAAGATTCTAGGGGATAAATTTCCTCTCCCTAGAATCGATGATATTTTAGATCAACTAGGTAGAGCTAAATATTTCTCTACTCTAGATTTGATGTCCGGATTTCATCAAATAGAAATTGATGATAATTCGAAGAAATATACAGCCTTCTCCACTGATTCAGGCCATTACGAGTTTAAAAGACTTCCATTTGGTCTGAATATATCTCCTAACAGTTTCCAAAGGATGATGACCATAGCATTGAGTGGTCTCCCTGCGGACTGTGCGTTTTTATACATCGATGACATAATTGTCATTGGATGTTCCGTTACACATCACTTACAAAATTTAAAGCTTGTTTTCGATAAACTTCGCCAACGAAATCTGAAGCTAAACCCAGCGAAGTGTAACTTCTTTTGCTCTGATGTGACCTATCTTGGTCACCATATTTCCAATGAGGGGATACAACCCGATAAATCTAAATTTTCAGCAATCAAAGACTTCCCAGTTCCTCAGAACGCAGACGACGTAAGAAGATTCGTCGCCTTTTGTAATTATTATAGGCGTTTTATACCCTATTTTGCAGAAATAGTACATCCTCTAAACAATTTATTAAGAAAAAATGTAAAATTTGAATGGTCAGAAGATTGTGGAAATTGTTTTGAAATTTTAAAACACAAATTAATTTCTCCACAAATTTTGAAATTTCCTGACTTCAGAAAACCTTTTATTTTAAGCACGGATGCATCCCAAATAGCTTGTGGCGCAGTGCTTACTCAACAATATGACGACATTTACTTGCCAGTGGCATTTGCAAGTAAATCCTTTACTAAGGGTGAACGCAATAAGTCCACCATAGAACAGGAGTTGATTGCAATCCACTGGGCAATCACCTATTTTCGACCATACCTGTATGGAAGACGGTTTACAGTGAAAACTGATCACCGCCCATTGGTATACCTTTTTACGATGAAAAATCCTTCCTCTAGATTGACTAGAATTCGAGTGGATTTGGAAGAGTTTGATTTCAGCATTGAACACGTCGAAGGAAAGCTAAATATCGGCGCCGACGCACTTTCACGTGTAATTGTTGACTCAGATGAACTGAAATCTATCTCTGTTTTACCAATACAGACAAGGTCTATGACAAGAAGTAAAGCCAATAACGACACTGAAATTCGAAACCCTGAGACTGATCACCCTAGGGCATACGACTCGGTGAATAATATTGACGCTTTTAATCTCCCGAAACTAGTTTTGAAAATAAATGAAACCACACCAACTTTGACAATGGATATATATGATAAAAAAATGAAAAAGAATCTTGCTCAAGCGCAACTTTCTGAAAATAAGTGCAAGGAAATACAAGATGTCAAAGAAATAATTGACATAATTAATGTGATGGCCACACATTTAAATATAAAAAGATTAGCAATTGCAAGAAACAGTGTTATTTTTTCGAAAATCAACTCTGAAAATTTTAAAGCGCTATATAATAAATCACTAAATGAAGTAGACCTAGTAGTCTACACACCAGCACAAATTATAACAAACAAAACTGACATCGACAAAATAATTCTTGAAAGTCACACGTCTCCTCTAGGTGGACATGTTGGAACCACAAGATTATTAAATAAACTACGAACGACATATTACTGGAAAAACATGCGAAAAACTATCAACCAGTTCGTTAAAAACTGCATTGATTGTAAAAGAAATAAACACACGATACATACGAGGGAAAAATTTACTGAAACAACTACTCCCAGTAAAGCATTCAACCTTGTATCTATTGATACAATAGGTCCTATGACAAAAACCATAAACGGGAATAGATACGCCTTGACGTTACAATGTGATCTCACAAAGTACGTTATTGCCGTACCTATACCCGATAAGCAAGCACAAACTCTTGCGAAAGCATTCGTAGATCATTTTATACTTATATTCGGATGCCCAATTTTGATAAAAACAGATTTAGGAACGGAATACAAGAACGAACTGTTCCAAAATATATGTCTATTACTTTCAATTAATCACAATTTTTCTACAGCCTACCACCCGCAAACAATAGGTGGCTTAGAACGCAATCATCGATGCCTTAATGAATATTTACGACAATTTATTAGTGAGCAACAAGATGATTGGGATTCTTGGCTTAAATACTATACTTTCTGCTATAATACTACTCCCAACACTGAGCATAATTACACACCATATGAATTGGTCTTTGGAAATTTGGCAAATTATCCTCAAAGATTAGCAAATCCCGAGAAAATAGATCCAATATATAATTACGATAGTTATTATACCGAACTTAATTACAGACTACAATACGCAGCAAGTAAGGCTAGAGAATTATTAATAAAATCCAAACAAAAAAGAATTACAAAACAATCAGCAACAGCAAAACCTACAGATATCTCAATCGGAGAAAAAATACTACTAAAATCTGAAAATAATAGAAAACTAGATATGGTATACAATGGCCCACACGAGGTAATATCAATTAATCACCCAAATATAACAATAAAAAATTGTATCACAAACGGACAAAAAACAGTACATAAGAACCGAATAATTAAACTATAACGTAACATTGAAAACGATATCAAACCATTATTATATAACTAGATTTAAAATTTGAAGGTATTTGGTAACATTTTATGATTTAAAAATGATTTCCCTACGCTCATCATTTTTCATAAAAGGGGAAGATGTAGTATGAAATATTTGAGTTGCATATTGCAAACAGATGTGGCATAGCAACCTTCAATTCTATCGTTGAGGTCTCGCAGCGTGAGCAATAACGCTTGGGTTCAATTGCCTATGTTAGAACCACCAACGATGCAAGTTCACAGGCTCAGCCTCGACCGTACTCAAATTACAGCATTTCCATATTTCACGACGGGTTGACAACCGTCATAAAATTCAAGTACACATGCCTGTTACCAGGTACCTCCAATTCTCTCTCTTTCTTGAGAGACCCTCTCGTCTCTCTATTTTCCAATTATGTATTTTGACTAGCATTAAGTTCGATTTAGTGATATTGAAATAAACTCATGCATTCGTAACCAGTACTTGATGGCGTAAAGTCCTCATTCAGAAACAAGTCCCTAAGTTGGGGTTAATCATCATCCACAGTTTAACTGGGTAATAACCACAAAACGACTTTTTGGGAAATTCGCATGAATTCGCGTTAGTTAAGAAATCCACGAGTTGCGAACTAAACTGAACGTCAAGATGAAATTCTTATTACACTGGGAAACTTTGCTGAAGACTGCAAATGGGTTGGATAGAGTATCAGAGTACTGGATCGTGTATTTCATGCAATAAAAACATTGCAATTGTATTTTTATATGAAACCTGTGGTTATATTCAAATTGAAATATCACAAAAACACAAAAAAAACACTTGTTTCAAAATTTCAGAAAATAAAGATTTTTTGATGGACAATTTTTAGAAAAAATCAGCAAACCATGATACTTGCTAACCTATGAGATATCTAATTCACAAAATTATGTTTTTTTTTTTCAAATTTTGTGTAATATTTTCACCTTAGTACTTCAAAAACTTCTGTTCTCGGAAGAAAACGATGTAATTATTCAATTTCTATCGAGAAAAAAATTGTAAGCAATTAATTCGAGTGAACTCATAAAATTATCACAATAACACGTGAAAATCAGACGAATTTTATAAAAACTCGTAGATCTCTGGAACTTGAAAAGTTTGAAATTTTGTATATTTTGTAAAGTTTCATAGAATTTAGAGATCTACAACTTTTTCGGAAATCGCAAAGCTCTACCGTGTAAGGGAAAGAAGTTAGCATCGCAATGCCACCTTCGCGGCCAAATTCCGAACTAATTCAAACATCCAAAATGAAGCCCTTACTATACCAAGAAACTTTGTAGAAGATTGGAAACCGATTGGTCAAACCCTGAGAGCGCTAATAATTTCGTTCCGCTAGATTCCATTCCTGGCCCAGTGCGCAATGTAGTTTTCACTTTGCTGCACAAATAGAAATTAAGTTCTACTGCACTGACAGACAACGAGTTAATAGCGCTGTGACTACTCATGCATGACACGGTGCGATACTGTTGTCTGTGCCAGTATGTTTTCCTTCAAGACATCAGTATTAACATTAACAACTATGCATTACATTTTAAAGATCGGTAAACTGTCTGATAAGGCGACATCCATAAAGAACGTAACGCAAAAAGCCCAATTTTTGGACCCCAACTCCCCATATGTAACGAGACGTAACGCCAACATGTACCCCCTCATCAAAAATATGTAGAATAGGTAGAAAAATTTGCGTAATAAAAATGCTCGTTTTTGGAGAGTCTCTCCAGCAGTGCTGATAAAAGTCATTTTCCCCAGCAAAATTCTTCGAAAATTACAGCCAATCATTTTCAATTTCCACTTCCAATGATCGCAGCACTCTTTCAGATACACTAGATTTTCGTCCTAGTAACGTGCTGTTATACTCAGATGAAATAGATCGCGCGCATCGTTCACGGTTACGGAATAAAATTTGACGACAAATCCAACCAAATGATCTTCACTTCAAAGCGAAAAAGAAAAACAAACAGTCCACTCAACCAAAATAAACCTCACCGAAACACTTTTTCACTGACACTGACCGATGCCTTGACAATCTTCGTTAACTGATAAACTGATTTTGTTGTCTTGCTTCCATCGCATGAAATATAATGAGGTGTTTTGACAGTTCACTTCCATGCAAAAAGCGGGAAAGGAGAACTCTGAAAGGATTGTAAAAAAATAACGTTTATGGATGCTTTTTCCACTTTCACTCAAGAGTGTCAACAAATATCAACCCTGCTTCCAGAGATATTTTGAACGTAACGCTGATCTCACTTCACCCGCCACCCCTCCCCTATGTAACAAATCGTAACGCTGAGGGATACCCCTTCCTCCCCCGTATGAGCGTTGAGTAGTTTATGGATGCCGCTTAAAGGAAGTTTTCTCGAAAAAGTTTTTCTTTTGAGACATCAAAATCGTCTAGGCTCATGGA
This sequence comes from Wyeomyia smithii, assembly GCF_029784165.1. NCBI lineage: Eukaryota > Metazoa > Arthropoda > Insecta > Diptera > Culicidae > Wyeomyia > Wyeomyia smithii. The sequence continues at coordinate 193,381,627 of NC_073696.1, forward strand.
AGGAAGCAATTTTCACTTCTGATAGCTGAAGTATCACATGATTATCTATCATTTTATCAATCTAAAGACATATTGATTATTGTAATTTATCATGTGGTTACACAAGTATTACCATTCGAAATATTTCATTCCGAAGTCACACTTTGGCTTTAATATCCGCAGAATGTACCCCGACATATTGCGGTAAGACGTAGTCCTACGTCTAAGCTAGATTTAATAATTAAAATGGGTTGACTACTAAAAATATATTTAATAACTTTATAGAGTATAAGTAATTTGAAGCAAAAAAAAAAACGATCAATTATTTGTGATAAGTGAGAAAACCCAACCAGAAATGCATGAATATTCGTGGTAAGGTTGCGTAAGACTATAGACTATATACTACAAAGCTTTAAGTACATGATTAACGATGGATTTTGATCAGTAAGCACCGGTTACAACTACTAAATCTAACCAGTGTCAACTGGTTACCTGCCACTGAAGCCTGCAGAATGTCGATTATGACGCGTGGTTGGCATGTTACCCACAATAATATGATGGAATCATATCTAACGTCCGTTTTACCGTGAGCTGCCTCGAATAACTTGTAGCCGTTATTCGTCATACACATATACAGTCGGAGCCGGCAGGAGCTGTACCGAATGTCATGACGGTTGACGGTTGATTGCTATCGCCTTCTACTCTAGTAGCGCGTCGGTACCTTTTTGTAGGGCTGACGCTGTTTGTGAGACAGAAACTATAAACACGAACACACCATATTTTTTATAACCCTCGGCCAAAAGGACCCTCCCATCCGTCCTTACTGCCTTGGTCAGGTCGACTTTTGCTATTTGTTTTTGAATTCCACTCGATTACTGATATTTCATGTATTCGAGAGGAAATAAAAATTGAATATTTTATCTCGCATTCCCTTTTGGGTGTTCGCAGGGGCTGAATAGGGCCGCGATTGTGCTACCATTTCACCTTTTTCAGAAGGGCGTTTAGGCAAATATTTTGCACCGAAGGGAAGAAAGGTTGGAAGTAATAGTACTCTAACTTTTACTTCCACCATCAACGAGCGAATTGGTGGGTAACTCCAGAAGAACATTTGCTTACAAAAGCATCAATTTCAAGGTCAATAATATCTGTATAGGCACACCCTTTTTTTTGGTATATGTTGTGGGAGACTACCTTTTTCGTGGATTTGAATGCGTTATAATTTGTAATTATTAACAGTTCTGAGAAAGGACCTTTAGCATTTCTATTTCGACAGATTGTGGTGATAGAGACAGCACAAATTACTAGAAATCTACATACCAAACACAACTTCTAAAAACCCAAGCTATTTGGCTGTGGAATTCGATCGGTTTCATGATTCATTAGCTGATTAGGTCAGTAGCATTTCCTTTTGCATAATTTATGACTAGGCCGCCGGCGTGGTTGTATCGGATTTTCTACAGAAATGAATGCGGGTGGACGCGCAATTAATGGTCGATTTAGTGGCTGCTTCAACTGAATGTAATTACACGTACCCACTGCGGGAGAGCTATACAAAGTCATAGTGAAAGGACATTTCTTACCCCTCAGGGGGGCCACGATGTTGTGTATATTGATTTTCTAGCGAACGACCAATCCACGTGTTTCACTTCAGAGAAAATGAAATATAGATTGCATGTCAATTCCCCCGAAAAACCAAATAAATATTCTTCGACACTGGAGTAAAGTCTGCACTTGAAACTAAGTGATTTCAAATTTTTACCTGCAGTTAAGCCGTGTTGCGGGAGATGGGAGAAACTGTTTTCTATTGAAAAATTTTCGATGTTCCCTCTCGTTAGCAAATACAATTTGATTTTTCTAGCGAGAACAAACAGTTACCATTCACCAACACTTATCAAATTCAGGTAATGTTTTTCAGAATTCTGTCGTGCACATCATGAAATACAGGCAAAGTAGATGCAATTGCTTTTCGAGGGAAAAAGCAATTCGCTAGTTGCTTGAGTTTTCGAATTTCTATCCACTTTGTAGCTTGTCAACCTCACTTCAATCACTGTTATCGCAAGAATCGTTACGAATTATGCGCCTCCACTGGGAATAAGCATGATTTAAAACACTAAAACAGAGGATAAGGAAAGTGCTTGATGTACATGTAAATTCCCACCCAATATAATAAAGAAGCGAGATTATCTTCAATTAAATAACAGGCGCCACCATTAACGTTGAAGCTGAACATTAAAAAAAGAATATTAACAACAATTAATTAGGTTGTAAATTTTTTCGAATGGTGCTAAGATCGGGACAATTTGTATTGGTTTCTAATGAATCAAAGCCATATGATTATTTTATTTTCAAAAAAAAGGTCTATAGTTTTATAAGGCACTGTTATGTGAGCTTCAGTTAAAAATGCTTTCTGTTGGAGTGAACTTACTGCCTTCCATCGATGGGAAAGCAAAACATTCAATGGTGCCCATATTACCTCGGCACATTTCAAATCAATTATAACCTGAATGGGGAGCTCAGTTCAAGTGTAATGCTTCTCTATATCCGAACATCAGTGTGTAGAGAGTCACTTTTTCCTATCGTGCAGGTAGATCCACATCAGATTGATACTTCAACGTCATTTGCAGGATTCATCGCAAACAATAACAACAGGCAGTAGCAGTAGTACAATAGAAGAACGAAAAATAAAACCACTGCTCCAACCTGTCAGTGTCAACTACAGCAACAGCATCATCAATATCAGCTTGTTCTTCCTTCCGCTTAGGGCTCAGTAACCAATGATGAAGCCTGGTAAAAATTAATTTCCCATTCCCAGGGGCAGAACCGACTATCTCAGCGTTATTTAGCGCAATGAATTGCAAAAGCTTTCATTTACATTCGCTCGGAAGCCGATGAAGACCGGAGTAGCTGACTTTCCATCGATACATCGATATAGGCACAAAATGTGCAGTTCCTGGTGCTTAGACAATGACGTTCCGATATTCCGACAGACGACGCTCATAACTGCTCAGTACAAATCACGGCAACGATTCATTCATATGATTTCGATTATTATCCTTGTGCTAGGCATGTGTCTTGCAGCCGTAGGACAATCTATCCATCCAGGGAAAAGAGGCAATCAAAAAGGGATCAAATACACTACGCTTGCTAGAAAAAGGCTGTCCTGTCAAGCAAACGCTCTTGCCGGGAGCGTACAGGAACAAGCACGAGATTGAGCTTGTTTGATGATAGTGCAAAACGATTACCATAAACCACAACACCTACTTGTAGCAACTGGGCTTTCTACGGAAAAATGCAAACCCGCATTTCGAGAACTGCGTAGCAAAGTTTGCAAAGCAACCACTCGGAAGTAGTGGCCACTTTACCAACCGGAATTCAAATGATGCCGGCCTGTTTCTTCAAACATATTGAGCGACGATGAAATTTAATTTCATAGATAAACAGAGATGGAATTCATATTTGTAATAAAAATAAATACGAAATCTACGGTGCGCATCTAAACAGCATTCTTTCAGTTGCCCTGATACAATAGGTGTTGCGATATATCTTTAAGACGTGAACGGTCGTCCCCAGTAAATGTATTTTAAAGTTGACGGAATAATAACATGTAAAGGCAATTTGTATTTAAATTTGCGATTAGAAAAGGAAAAGAGGGGCGTAAGGTTTTTTGCGAATTGACTATGGCATTGCACGTACCGGAAAAAAAATCTTACAAATTGATCTCTGCTACGCTCTTAATACGTAAACCTCAATTTTACAAAACAAAAAAAAACATACATATTCAAACAACATCGGATCATGATCTTTAAACCAACACTACAGTCGTCGTTTTTTCATCCTGCCGATAGTTGGGATACAGCAACAGCACCTAGGCTTACGTTCCGTAGAATTTTTATTTGCATATTGGCAAACAACTACTTTGCATGAAATGCTCGCATTTGAGCCTTCGTGTTAGATAGCTACTTTATATGACTTGAAAAAAAAACGTTAGACCGTGAATTTCGATGTTAAGCGAACGGAAAAGGTTGCCTCACCAATGGAATAAAACAAACGAGAAGCTTTTTAAAGCAGCAATAAACGCCCTAGTATTGATATAGTATAAACCTAGACGTATTACCACCCGATAGGATATCACATTATTCCACACTATTATGAATTCGAAAAACAATTTTTTTTGCACTCGATTGCTGAACTTAGAAACGCAAAGGTGGAAGTCATTTGTAACCGCTCGATATTCTCTCGATAGTCTTCCGCTGAAAACAATAGCGTCGTCGATGTACACAAACGCTCCAATCGTGAACGATTGTCTAATTCAAACGGGTGTACCAGCACTCGCACTACAATTGGATCGAATGTCTCGATGGAGACGCGAGGTACTTAACTGCAACCTACACATCGCGCACCATAAGAGATTGTGTTTTATAGCAACCGGCTTTCAACAAACAAGCGACCCAACTTGGCGCTAATAGCGTGCGACAAACATCACGAGCAATCATCATTAGTAATCGTCCGACACATATGCTAGCGATAATCGCCGGATAGCGCTACAGCGGCTACAAGGATAAGGGGTGCGGCAAGCTGTACAACTGTACCGCTAACACATCTATGCTCATCATTCACTGTCAGAGAAAAGGTGTCCAACTGTTACATCATTTTCAATAGATGTCATTATCATTAGCACCGTCATTGTAGAATTAAAGTTGATTGTCGCTGGTACCATCATCATGGTTGTTACCATCGGAGAAAGACTAATGATGTGCACCGACCCCTCACGATCAAATGGCTACTACTTTGCTTGTACTTTAGATAGAGAAAAAAGGGTTGATAATTTCCAACCCTCAACGAACACCCCCCGGGTGTGGAGAAGGACGTGACTTATGCATTATTCTGGCCGTTTCTATTTTTAACAATTCATCTGTTTTTTTTTGCTGACATCAAACAACATGTTGATGCCAACAACAGTTTAGCTGTTTACCAGAATCATTCTCGATGATGGGGCAGCGTCTGAATTGACCACCTTTTATATTATTTTTTTATAGTTTCATAATAGTTTTACCACGTATCAAGTATTAAGTGTATCGTAAATTGAACTGATATTTATAGCTGCCCTGGAAAATGGCACGATTGATTGCTTCAGTTCCCTAGTAGCTACATATATGTGAAAGTTATATTGGAGCGACCGAAAAGTTTTGCGCCTTGTGCACTTTATAAGGGTTAAAAAAAAACAATGTTTCGGCAATTCATCATGTCAATATGATACAAACTAACAATAAGTTTTGACGTGTGCACTTACCAATCATAATTTTTGAATCACCTCATCTGAACGGAAAGCAAACTTTTCCTTTTAACTTAGCTGTAAGGGTTTTTGGACGGTATTGACATAAGAGATCCAAAAATAAACATTTTTATGTATTGAAATCAAAGTTTTTTCCTGGATAATCACATGCTTTGAGCTTATAATTTTGAGATGCAGTGTTATCATTGCCTTGTTCATTAGAAAACATTGATTTTATAATGCGTGATGCAATGAGTCAAAAATGATTTTTATTCTATAGGGTGAGGGATTAGTTCGTCAGGGGTTTTCTTCGTCCTAATTTTTGCTTCATTCTAATGAGAAATATATGATGAAGAAAACCCCTGCCGAAGTAGTCCCACACCCTATATGCAAGTTGAAATTGTGTGGTTCACTGCCTATCGTTGAATCAAATCCAAGTACAAAACTTCTACATTATATGCCAACAAATGGAAACGCATGGTTATCTATAGTCAAGTAATTGAGTCATCCATGCTACCTCACAAATTGATCCTGATTGACCATTTCCAATTTCGCTGCAACTTTTCACAGTGGCTCCTTTTTGGTAATAAGGTCATTTTATAATATCCGCTGTTCATTTTGACTAACGACTGCTGTTTCACTCAAAAACCTACCCAAAAATGTGACTGATGATAAAATTTTCTATATCAAAAAAACGGCCTGCTGGATTGAAATGGTGTCTTCAGTAAAGTTGTAGGTAATGAAATTGTGGTTCCAGAAAAAAATATATACATCGTAATAAAAATTCTTTTTCCTGTGCCAAATTTTCCAAATTGACACACATTTTTATTTAAATCTAATTTTTTCGCACACTTAAGACGGCAATATGTCATATTATCAGTCAAAATTTGATTTGAAATGAAAAGAGTTATGAACGTTTGAGTATTTTGACATTTTCACTCTGATTTTTTTTTTAGGTTTTTTTCTCATTACAATGTTAAAAATTTGTCACTAAGAGCATGATACCAATCCAACGCGTTGTTTTTTACCATAATAGATCTTTTTTTTACTGACCCTGTTGAAATTGAATATGAGTAACTCACACTGTTATCAGAAGGTTGTAAAAATGAGACGAACACACAAGGTAAATACTTTACGTGTTCATATCAAGTAAATCCAAATTTAAAGAACCGGGAGCTAGGAGGTTAAGCAGAGACAGGTTTCTCAATTAAACCATTAAAAAGATACTTTTTGAGACAATTTTGTGACAATTTGGAAAGTTTGGCACAGAAAAAAAATTACAGGTACTTATTACGAGAGTCACTTCACGGTGAAATAGATTTCACTCTCTCGCTCACTCCACTTTGTTAGACCTATTCCCGATTCCACCACGATTCCATTCCAAGTGAGGTGACAAAAATTAGCTACGTGAAGTGAAACTGACAGGGAAGTGAAAATAAGAATAGAACAAGTGAAATGAGTGAGTTTCCCAGCTCAAAATTTTCGATTGAGCTGAAATTGTGTATGAGGACATTTTTTGATAAGACGAAACTTTTGCGCCTTGCCGCTAAACGAAATTCATAGGTCAATTGGCCGCAGCTCAAAAATTTGTAAGTCCCAGAGAATCGATTTCAAAAAAATTATTCGTCTTGTTACTGAAGAACAAATCCGATATATATTATCATTAGATCACAAATCAATCGATTTTTAAACCTTCCCCAGCTTCGTGAAATCATTTCACCGTTCAGAATGGTCGTGAAATAATTCCACGCGAAACGTCCGTTTCACTTCAGTGAAATGACAATCATAATAAACCAGATTTCACGGTAGATGTCACTTTGCGACGTTTATCTCACTTACGTGAGTTCCGTAATAGGACTTAACTTCATCCTGATTTTACGGTGAAATGGCTCCTGTAATAAGAACCACAGTGTACATATTTTTTTTCTATAACCGCAATTTCATTAGTTATAACTTTGCTGACGACACCATTTCAATCAAACAAGTAATTTTAATTCGGTATTTACCATTCTGGATAGGCCCTTTTAAAACAGCAGTCGCGAGTCCACACGAAGAACTGATATCATAAAATGACCTCTTTCGCAAAAAGGAACAACTGAACAAGGTTTCCAGGATCAGTCCGATCAGTCCTTAGTGGTTTTTGCTTAGTTTCAGTTGGTTTCCGTGACTTTCTTCTTTCGAATTTGGTTAAGTTTCTGCTGTGATCGGTGTGTTTCCATAATGTCACATGTTAGTTTTGGGTCATAAAAAAATGGCGTCTTTTTAGAGGCCTGGTTCTAAACGAAAAGGTTAAAGGTAAACCTGTACCTGTTTCAGTAAGTTCTGGTTAATTTTGGTTATCTGTTGCCGGAACATTTTTAGAAGGTTCCGGTATGTATAGAAACGAGAGACCCGAATGTTAGAGTATTTTTTGAATGAATTCTAAGGGATTTTTGTGTTGATTTCAGTTTCGAATTTCTAGTGTACGTGGTCAAAGCACCTTGAAAAACTTTTTATATTGTTACTATTTATTTCAACAATTTATCTGACCAAGGTCTTAAAAAATATAACAATATTTGAGTGTCATGTCAAGTTCATAAAATCTTCGTTGTTTTTAATCTTCTGTTACAAAACACAAGCAAAAACTCTAATATAGGCAGCTTATTATAGCCAAACGATGTGCGATGAAAAAGGGTCTGCAGAAATCCAGTTTAACACAAAGCGCGTTGTGATGCACGAAAGTTCACGAGAGACCAAGGCTTCGGTAAGTCGATTTCTCCACGGAGGAATTTGGCTATAAACACAACTTGATGCAATCGGCGACGGCGCTCAAGTGTATCAATTCCGATCAAGCGGCAGCGATCTGGATACGGTGGTAAGTTAGTAGGATCACGCCGGGGGAGCGTCACGTAGTGCAATACGGACGAATCGTTTTTGGATACGCTCAATCCGCAAGTTACAAGATAGCTGGTGAGGAGACCAGATTGCAGTTCTCAACCAGTGAGCGTACTCAGGAACAGTAAAGCGCTTTTAGGCAGTGCGGATCATTAAAATCACGAACGACTTTTGATATAAAACCAAGCTGGCGTGTAGCTCCCCACTAAGAGCGTTACGTAATTTATGGATGCCGCCCAACCCTCTTCAGTTCCAATCCGTCGATGCGATTGTCAAAGATAACCGGTTTTAAAACACGATGGAAGGTTATACCTTCGCATTTGGTTATACTAACCACTAGCCAGTTCTTTCGACACCAGCTAGTAAACACATTCAAAAAAAAATTCTAGACAATGGCAGTCTTCAATAGTTCGAACGTCCAGAAACAACTTACTTCAAATCATTTGCGTACACCAGCTTGTAGCCATCGTCAGCAGCAGTGTCACGTCATTGAAAAAAATGCAAATAACACAGGCCTCATATTGCTTCCTTGGGGAACTCCTGATTTGTTAGTAAATTACGATGAAATAGTAGAACCAAGTTTTACGCGTTCTTCCTCGTAAATACGAGCTCAGTCATGAAGCGAACCGGTGGGAGGCACCTAGGCGCGAGATTTTACACAAAACTATTGAATGGTACAAGCGATCGAAAGCTGCTTTGAGGTTGGTGTAAACTGCATCTACTTTCTGTTCCATTTGTGAGATGCACGACGTGGTGAACTCTAACAAATTGGTACAAACCGAGCGGCCCGGCATAAATCCATGCTGAGTGGTTGAAATATAGTGTTTAGTGCGGGAAAGCATATAACCGCTTACTATGATCTTGAATAGTTTGGACCCAGCGGAAAGACTAGTCACCGGATTATAGCACGGGAAACATTCGCAACTACTTCCAAACTTCAGGTAACTTTTCTTGCGTAAAAGACAAAACAGCAAGACAGGGGCGACTCGTGGTATTTGAACCTGCCTGTTCAACTACGAAGAGTATGAAATAAAATACGTTACTTCATGCCAGGGGCGACTCGTGGCTTTTGAACCTGCCTGTTCAACTACAAATTCTGGAAATCTCAGTTTGAGAAAGTAATCACAATCATGTCCACGTAAACACACAAGTCCTTCTATTTGATACTGCTGGAAAGTGAAACTAAAAATCGATAAAATATAAATTTAAATTTGCGTTTGGAATGTAGTTTTTGTCTGGCGTACTTCGTGTGCAATGCACAGGTTGTACCTATGGACGAGTCGCCCCTGCAGCAAGAGTGGTGGCACAACGACTAAAAATGACAGCAGAAATTTCATCAGGGCCTGCCGAATATGACCGTTTCAATTTTTTTGCTGCAGCCAATAATGAAAAGTAAGTTGGTAAAACACAATTTAGAATATGTTGAATGTTTGTATTAATGTAAAATGAATATTTGCGCTTGTTGCAGATATGATCTTCAATTGACTCAGTAAGAAGAATCAGATTTCATCATAGGTGAATTAAATCAGATTTTCAAATATTAAAATAGGGGACATCATGAGCAAAGCAAAGCAAAACCTTTGCGCTACATTCCGATTCGGAACTCGACCTTCTGTTTATTATACACAGATTTCTGTGGGGACATCATAATGTTGTTAAAAATATGTAACAAAATAATTTTTAATTTTCAGGAATAAATCCTAATTTTTCGAATACGGTTGGATATTCAACTCAATAATTAAGTTTGGAAGAATTTAAATTCACAAAACCTCGACAAATACCTCTTGACAAAAATAAGACCCCTCTTACAACAACACTGGCCAGAGGGATATTCAGTTGAAACCTCACCAGGGAATTTTAATTGGCGATATTATTAGCTGGAGACAGCGAAGCTCGGAGTACTAAGTGTTTAAAGAAAGGATGAAAAAATCATACATACAAGCACGAATTATATTGATCAACTCACTTACTTCCAAAAATGATAATGCTAATAAGAGAAGCGCGAAATACGGCAAACACTCGGGCGATACCACCAAAAATCAATGTGACGTGTTTTGTTATAAACTTTTAAGAAATTTCTTGGAATCCAGAGACCATAATTATTTTTGTAAAGAGCCAAATGAAAAATAGAAAAAATGTAAGCACATCTTTGATGTTCATAGCAGTATACGAGTAGACAACTGTGACAAAATTTATATACTGCTAATGAAAAAAAATTTCAACATAAGCCACGAAACGTATGTAGAACATCTTCTATGTACATATGTCATTTCTCTCGTTCGTTATAATTCTTTGTGGAGAAGCTATTGCCATCTATCAACAGAAAAATTGCCATATCGAAAGCGCTTCTCACTGTCATGCGCAGTCGCTGCCGGTATAGCAATGTCAACCTCTGAACAGCTGATCCGTTAGTTGATCACGGTGACAAATCGTTCGTTCGTTTCACTTGCAGCAATAATTCGGATGAACAATACAGAATTAAATGCTTCACTTACCTGAACATCGAAGTTGTGTGGCTGTTGCAGCAGATTGGCGGGCGATTCAATCTGGTTAGGACCCTGTCCAGGTTGACTAACCATTTGACTCTACAAAAAAAAATGACATTTCAGCTCTAAACTGCACAGCTGTAGGTTAAAACAAAACAAACCTGCGTTATCTGCGGAATTCCTCCGACTCCATTCATCACGTGGCTTTGCATCTGATTAAGCTGATTCATTTGATTCATCTGACTAAGCTGATTCATCTGGCTCATCTGATTGGGAATCATTTGCGGATGATATGAGCCCAGCGCGGCTGCAGCTGCCTGTTGGGCAACATCGTTGGCACCGCCACTTGCGCCGACGGCCGCAGCAGCGACAGCGGCCGCAGCTGCAGATCCCAGCATATGGTGCAGTGAGGGATGCTGTGGAAATCCGGTACTATGGTGTGACGGTGCATCAAGCAGATTCGACCCTCGAGGCAGCTGCTCCTCCGCCGGTGACGGCTGGCGGGAGCCAGGAGTGCGACTGGAAGTGAAAATATAACTACAGTGCAATTGCCGACGGTTGTTAGGTGTACTGAGCACATACTTAAATCCTTTGTCGTCATCAATTCCGTTTACGATCACAACTCCATTGGTCGAGTTCACTTCCTCCTTCTTCAGGCCGTTCGACTCGAACGGCGAATTAGCTTTGTCTTTATCGTCAGATGCCTAATGGAATAAAGAAAGATAGGGGAGTTAAACATGGAATGGTGGACAAAAAAGGAGTGGAATGTTTACCTATAGCAATTTGATGAAAATTGAGTTAATAGTTTGGTGTATGTCGTACATTTTAACTTATTCTGCAAATGATTGCCAACGAATATTAACAAATAACAGAAATTCGACTAGACGCTGGCGTCTTGCTTCGAACTCTTGAAGTTCCCAAATGCTTCAAATTACCACGGTGATAGCGTTATCTTGAATCGTTAAAATAACGATACTTTATTTTTATACTCTTTTTATTTAAGCATGCTCAAATGTATACTTCAAAATCCTCGATAACCGTTATGTACAGTAATACTCAAACAAATATCGAAAAAAGAACTCAAACTTTTTCCCGCAAAAAAGTCGCAGCTAACAAAACATCAATACCTAATATATTTGTGAGCTACCGAGTTTATCTAAGGGCTCTTGTTACACCCACATGCATAGCATCTCCTGTTGGGCATTTATTGCAGTTTTACGAAGTTTTGATCTTGGGTTGTGACATAGGGCTTCAAAAACAAGCAAAGGCGATTCGATGAAGCATTCTTTGACGACGCAGGAAAAGTGGTTTTGCAAAAAAAAAATCACAAAAGATCTCCTTCATGTACCTTCCTGTATCTTGTGTAACCAACTTTACAAAAATGACTGAGTCACAACAATTGATTTTTGACAATATAAATACAACGTACTATGGTCATAATAGCGGAAAACATATCCTGCTACAAAAATGGAATGATGTTGTCAGTTTTGTTCAAATTTAAGTTTTTTTGAAAGTGTCACAAAATTGTTTGTGTCGTGAGTCATTGGAAGTGCACTATTGCGAGAGCCCTCAGAGTGTGGGGCCCGTGGGCCATGGCCCCTCTAGATCTGGCAATGATCTTTTTAGGATAACTATTATGAGCTTTTCATGTCGACCAGTGTTATGATCAAACTTTTGTTCCTTGCAAAATTGTTCCAAACTGTGTTTTAAATCAAAGATCAGCAAGTATTTTTTTTTTTTAACTAAGCTTAGACTTTTCAAGATATACTTGTTTTTGCATACCTTGTCATTATCATCGAATTTCATTCGATTGAATCGAGGTTCTAAGCTAGCAAGCGGACTTTCCTTGTTTGTGGGCGATCCACCGAGTACGTATTCAACCATTTTAACGCCGAGACCGCCGGTTGAATCGCGAGGGCTAAAAATTCAAAAAAAAATCATAAAATCTTCATGAATCCAAACGTGCAAAATGTCGAATCATACCTTAAAATTCCCGTCGATCCGGTCGGATTCGTATCTGGAGCATGTGGAAATATGCGTCTCGAGGCCAGTATCGCATCGCCCTGCGTAGACCAAGTGGAATCACGCCAAACTTGGTGATCGGTGCTTCCGTGTAATTGTAGTGGAGCCAACGGCCCGGTCGCTCCAGTAGCCACTTTGACATCGTTGCTACTACCTTTCTCCCAGAGTTTTTTCGTTGCTGAAGTAGTTATCTGATTAAAAGAGAAAAAAATAGTAAGAAAATACTCCATAATTACAATAGTGACCGCAGTACGAATTCCAAAAGTCAATCTAATAAACAGCTATGCGTCTGACGTCAATGACGTGAACGCATTCCGCAGACAGTATCAAATCAATCAGTTTTCACCATAAAATCGACCCCACGTTTCTAATCCCGAAAAAAAAACTTACAACAAATCGATCAACTGAATTTGAAACAATGAAAGACCGCTCTCAAGAGGAAAATGATAATTATCCATTGAACATAGCGACCTACAATTTTTGGAAGCCTCATCCCCATGTGATGTTTGCACTCAGTTGAAAATGATCACTGCAACAGTGGATGGAACGCAGCAGACAACCTCGAAACAATCCGCGCGAATTTCGTACCTCAATCAAGACAGTCAGCGCCGATTCGGCACAACGAGAGCCGAGGGCACCCATGTGAAAATGAGATCGGATAGAACACCTTCGCGCTACCAAATTCACATATAATTACTGTGATTCCACGCTTGCTGCTGGTGTGCTTCCTATTTATTGCGCCTCCACCAATACGACAAACGCCGTGGAGAGCGAATATCGAAAAACATGGTCCTCTTCACCGATGCCGCCTAAGTGTGGCAGCGAAAAGTGAACTTTTACATATTCACAAGCCTGCATAACTGGACAAAATGTTGTAAAATTGGAAAGTGTTCAAAATATCTATTATTATAACTGTCTAAATATTACATTGAATTGTTTAGATACATAAGGCTATTACTGATAGACAAGGTTCGAGCAAAAACCGAAACAGCACCACCACCATGTTTGTACTAGAAAAAACCATCAATCTTTCTTGAGATAAGAATTAAACTACCTACAAAAGATACAAGCTACCTTGGAAAAAATTAGTTAAACTGGCTGGCTCTTTTTTAAAACATTGGCAGGCCACCGGATGATCAACCGATTTTTTGCAAAACCACACAGTAAACCACTGCGGCAACAGTTTGTACCGTATTATTGCAATCAAATGTGGCTTTCTCCTTAACTGAATTTTCCATCTGCTGAACGTGTAATTCGTTCGTCGATTTACTAAGAACAAGGTTACAACATCGTCGTCAACCCGGAATAAGTGAATAAGCAATGTAAGTTTATTGAGCAAATGAAATAATGGTAATAGCGTGTGCCCTCTGCACGATGAGGTTCAAGTTCGATAGGGAAGAGTGTGAGAGAGAGAAAAAAGCAGTTAAGAAATTAGTGCAAAAGATGAACAGAAGGTTTCCTAGTGATGTTTGCCCAGCTAGGCCGAATGGGTGATTGCGCGCCCTGCTTTGGTAGCACAGAAAAAAAATATCACTATGCACACTGTATGTTGAACGCTGGCGGCTCTGCGGTAAGCATAGCGAGCGGTTACCAGAAGTGACGTGAAAAAGTTTATACCGTATTTTATGCGACGACGATCACACGAGATCAATTCAGCTCTAACGAGGGGCCACAAGCGAACAGTGGGCCTATGAAACTCTCGGTGTTACGGATAAACGTTGCCGTGCATATAACAAACCAGTTCTGCAACTAATGCGGGGTGCTGCTAGTTAGCAGTGTATTAAACTACCGGTAACAATAATTTTCAATTACGGGGGAAGCTGTTGTTCACGAAAACAAAAGTATCAACAGAGTGAGAAAAAATAAGAAGTGAAAAAGGAAAGGGCATAATTTTGTACGCAGATGTTCCTCATAATTACAAAATTTGACTTAATCGATCTAATCGTCGAAATAGATGAATATCTGCCAAAGAAAGGGCACTCTAAGGCCTGTGTCCAAAATAGGCAAATGAAGTAAATAAAACTAAACTGAGGTAGACTGTAACTACTTTGTGAATTCTGATACGAACTTCCACTGAGCTCCGTTACTTTTTTTCTTACTTTCCTAACATTTTGATGTCAGTTTTATTCGGCGTCATCCATAAATTATGTAAGGATTTTTCATCGAAATTTTCGACCCCCCTCCCAACATAATAAGGCTTAGTGAGATTTTGCATTATCCCTCTCCCCCTACGAATCTTACGTAAGTTTTCTTTACAGGGAAAAAAATATTTTCGAAGATGAAACATTAGATTTTACATATAGCGTATTCGTAGACGATAAAAACAAAACAAGTTAATTCAGGTCATATAATGTTGAAGTAAATAAAATTTGAAATCAATTAGAAATTAGGTAAAGTACATAATCATTCAGCGACGGTGAATTCACTGCTTTGTCAAGGTTCAGCTGTTAAGATCATAGCGAGAAATAATTTACCTAATTTTTATTTTTCTGCCTAATTTTTTTTAGTTTAAAAAAAAATCAATTTTACGTAAGATTCTCTTGAGTTCCCCTCTCCCCCTTCGTAAGCATTCGTAAGAAATTTGACACTGAACCATCTAGCCCCTGCTGTTAAAAATTGTCAAGCCTATTTAATCGAGAATGAACTCTCTAAGCTGTATAACAGCCTGCTTCTGCTTAAACTAATCATTTTACTAGTGAATGGGGGGCAGGAGTGTGGTCCATACCATAACGCCTAGCAACTCCTATCTCTACCTCCTCGTGGCACCGACTGAGATACGAGCAAGATCCGCGAACAACTTGGCCAGAGAGCAACGGAAGGCGAAAGTGGAGATAGCAGCCATACAAGAGGTGCGTTGGCCAAAAACTGGAGAACGTGAATTCCGGGCGATTGATCAGACCCCAGGTACTTCTTTCAAGTACCACGAGCGGAACGGGGCGTCGGTTTCGTGCTACTAGAAAACCAAATAAGCGTGTCATTAGGTGGAGGCCGACAAACGATAAAAACGACGACGTGAAGAAGGAATTCTATGAGCTCCTTGAAAAAACGTATGGAGAGTGCCTACAACACGACATAAAGATCATCATCGGAGATATGTTCGCACAAGTAAGACGAGAGGAGTTCTTTCGTTCAGTTATTGGTAGGAAAAGCCTTCACTCTACCACCAACGACAATGGCTTGAGGTTACTAAACTTCACCGCGACCAGAAGAATGGCCAACTGTAGTACCCATTTTCTACGTCCTAACATTCGGAAGTCCACCTGAAGGCACCCCAATGGAGAGGCCTGGTCCCAGATCGACGGCCGGCACTTTTAAGACGTAATAGATGTGCGGTCCTTTCGAGGGCCAAACATCGACTCGGATCACTATCTCATGGTAAGCAAAATTCGTGCCCGGCTGTCCAACGTATTTAAATCGAGATCGGCGAGGAAGATACGTCTGGACATCCAGAGGTGGCTGCAGAGTATACTGGGAAAGTTTATAGGCGGATCGATGAGACAGCTGGAGTGGGCCTGAACGGGCCTACGCTAACACATTAGTAGCAGCTAATCATGGGACGCGTCAGACGCGGGAGAAATACCGGGAAGTAAGCCTGATTACCGATAAATCGGAGATGGCCAACGTTGGAAGCAACATTTTGAAGTGGCGTTGAACGGTGAGGAAGCTAGGAAAGTCGTCGAGGGGATAGAAATTGGGGAGGACGGACAAGCCTTGGACCCACCAACATTTGACGAGGTGAAAATCAAGGCATAACCCCTTTCAATTCCGCTTATAAAATTGTCTCCCGTATCCTGTTCCAGCAACTGAAACCGTTGCAGGAAGTCTTTGTTGGAGATTACCAATGCAGTAGCAATCGAGCGGGACGATCTACAACGGACCAGATGTTCTCCTTAAGACAGATCCTCGACAAGTTTCGAGAACACAACTTGTAGACACATCATCTGTTTACAGACTTCAAGGCGACGTACGATACAGTGAAATGCAACGATCTGCGACAAATTATGCTTGAATATGTTTTCCAATAAAACTAATTAAACTGTTACGTGCCGCGCTTGACGGATTCACATCAAGAATCGACGAATTTGTTTAACTTGGTACTCTCGTGGCATGTGACAGCAAGGTGAGACGCGAGACGAAATTGTCGAGCTGATGAAACATTGCAGGTTACCGTGGCCTGGCCATATAACACGGATGGCGGATGAGCGACCGGCAAAGATAATAAATATTGAACAGTGAACCGGATAGAGGCCGACGACTTTGAGGCAGACCTCGCATGCGCTGGATGTGTGCTGTGGACAAAGATGCCCGAAAAGCGGGTGTAAGAGGAGACTGGAGAGGAGCAGCGCAAGACCGAGTTTTGTGGAGGCGTATTCTGGATATGATCTCAACGATATGTCGCCATAAAAGTTAAAGTAAATGTTGGTAAGGAGGGCAGGACGGTTCCAACCTAGTACTACTAGGCAGCAGCTGATAGCTGTAGCGGTTAGCAACAGCGACAGCGGCAGCGGTAAGGCTAGCGGCAGTGGCAGCGGGTACCAGAAGCGTAGCGGTAGCATCAGACTTGCCGACAGGCTTGCCAGATTTACGGATTTTTCCGTAGATCTACGGATTTCGTTCACTCCTACGTATGTATAAGTATACAGAGTGTTTCGTAAAAAAACAGTGGAGTCTACAGATTTATACTACATAGTACTGCTATCTCTGTTTGCCGTGGCTTCATTTGGCATCAACAAAAGCTTTCTGGCTCCTGGTAATCAAAATCTACCGGCTGTCTAATTTTCACTATGTTCTAAGAGTACCTTAATCCGTCCGGTTGGGGTAGCACAGAAATGCGATCAGCATCATATCCGATTTTTAATTGAACAATAATTGTCCTTTTGAGGACAAAACAAAAAGCTGATTGAAGATTTAATATTTTTTCGTTCTGTGCTAGAATTAAAAGTGAGATGATAAATTCCATATAAAAAGTTGGAACGCCTTAATAAAGACAGCTATAAATACAACTAAAGTAACAGTTCGAACTCTATCCTTATGTCTGTCAGCAACACGCAACAGGGTAATCAAATGTTGCCTAATCGAGAGTGAGCTGCATCTTTTGCCATCCGTTCCCATCAAAAAAGATCCGGAAAGAAAAAAATGCTTGTCGTTCAAAACCACAACATGATACGGTTTATATTGTGAGAGCTCATCAATCGATCCTTTTCCTTCATTGGAATTGCTGCGTTTTTCTCAGCTGTACGCTTTTGGCATTGTGACTCTCTTGCGTTATGGGGAGTGTTCACCCTGTTTTACAGTACAAAATTATGTAACGCAAAAAAAAATCTAGATTTCAGACTCCTTCCTCTATGTAACAATAAACAAAGTTTGTCCCTCTCAGAATTTCTCAATTTGAAAAAAAAAATTAAACATTTTTTCCCGACATGATCTTGAGCTAATTTAAAAACCATCATTGATACTCTCAAAGGCAAAAAGTTAATTACATTTTTCCTTTCTTTGATTTTGTAAATTAGTTCCGTTACTGTCCCAAACATCAGACCCAACCAATGATTAACACTTGCGTACCCGACCCCTCCGAAAAAAAAATTCTTTTATCTGCCATTTCGCAAGAACTCAACCGCATTTGATGCGACCACTTTTAAAAGATCACAAATTTATCATAGTTTTTGGGACTGTAGAGGACATTTCAAAATTATCCGTTATTCCGGATTTATTGAGGAAAACCGTGGGGTAAGTAGCCTTCCAGGGACACAGGCTAAATTGAAAACGGAACCGAAACCCGCGACGTATCAAACTTTAAGTTTTTGCAAAACAAGACCATTGCTGATCGGTTCATGTGTATTTGGCCATTTGGACCTCTACTGGCCACTCTTGGCCGAGTTCCGAGAATCGAGTGCCCCGGGGAAAATGTTTGTTTTTACAATGGTTCCTAGCTTGCGGCATATCCGGATTTACGCAAGTGTTAATTAACATCATCTGTTGGATTTTTGGAATATTTTCCATCATAAAATTATACACTGCTGATTGTCGTATATTTACTTTGCCCAAATAACAATATTTTTGGTGCCACGTCCCAAAAAAAGAAACAGGAAACCAGAAATTCCCTATATATGCGGCAATATTCCAACCTAATTCATGCATAATCGTCCATCAACCCGACATAAAACCCCATCTACGAGCCAGTGGAGCACGGCAAAAATTCGCACATACATTTTGTACTTCGCACTCTTCGGCTTCGGCTGCATCGGGCACCTCACTCGGCCGACACAGCACCCCCAGAGCGCAGAGCAATACGATACAGTATAATAGGCAAGTGTTAGAATTTCCGCTTTTCGCCTTTCCCGCAATGTAAAACCTCATTCCATCCATGCGGTAGTAATTGTTGGAACCCTCAGCTTGAGATCGATGCTCATGTAGCACGGAGAAAACTGCTAAGCTATATACGAATTGCTAACATGTGCAAATTTAATGAAAATTTTTGAATATGTAACACATTAACTATATTTTGTCAAGTTTAACACAGTATACAAAGCGAAAAGTTTATTAGATTCGCCAAAAAATATCAACATAGGTAATAACAAAACTAGAAAAAGGACATATTTTCCAGTAAGATATTAACAAATAATTGTTAAAAATATTTGATGAGATAACATGGGGAAGTTACTAATGTATCAGGCATCCACAAAATGAGAGAAATGTTTTAGTTTGCTGATGCTCAAATCAAAAGAAACTCGGAACTAAACAAACTAACAAAATGCGGTAAGTTTTCACGTCCTGGTTGAAGTATTCGTATAAACTGAAGACCCTCTTGTATCGATGCTCTCATAACATAATATTCCATTATGTTGGTATCGTTTGATAATACCTTATTGTTGCGTTCTCGCAAGCTCTCAGATCCAAAACACTCTTACAAGAGCAACGAATAGCGCAGCCCCGGAGAACAGTGGAGATGGTCACTAGAACAAATCGCATACACTGATGAGACGATCACACGGCAGCGTGAAGGAGAAGGATAAACTAGGTATAGGTACACCTATGTGTGCCTTGACAAAAGGTGTTTGGCTTTTGCGCGGTACAGTCAAGGCCGGGCAAAAATCGCCACTCTGGTGCTGCTGCTGCTGCTGTTGCTGACCGTCGCAACTGAAGACGAGAACTTGTTTGTGGAGCCGGCTTTTTTCATACTTCATCTACCACTACCACAGCCAAACGCTCGTTCTTAAATTATGTCACGGGCTTAGTCGGCGGCTACCGAGAGGTAGGTCAATGACTTCGATAGCTAGTGCTCTTCGGTTAGAAGAATATATCTTCTTTGCATAAGTTCACGCTTGTGCACGTATGCTCAGGTGACCGGTATTTCATACTCGTTCATGTCTGCAACCTCAATGACAAAAAAAACTTCATACGGCAGCGCGCACCTGGAAGGATGCAAACAGTGTTAATAGCCGCATTACATATTTGCATTTCCCTTCATACGTTCTGGCCGATTCGTTCACTCAATGTCGTCTGAGTACACAAAGTTTGAAACACAGAAATAAAAAAATATTGCATATTTTAAACTGTGTCTGTGTGCTGAATAGCCACATATGGACATCTAATAAAGAGAAGTGTTGGACATTCATGGAACCAAATCGAACTCACACAAAGACGATTCATTTTTTTTTTCATTTCACAGACCATTGCAAAGCAAACAATACGAAAATATTGCACTAATATCGCTCCCTTTATATCTGTAATAATTGAATAACTTTACATATAATAACATAAACCTCAACTGAAGTATCACTGTTGTGCATTATAATTCACAACGACAGTATTAATGAAATTGTAATCCCTACCAGAGAGGTTATCGTTAATGTTCCAAAATCCTTAATTATTACTTACCGCTGCATTGTTTCTGGCGATGTACTGGTTCTGGGGCGCTAGGACGCCATACTGCTGACCACCACCTAGATAGACCAGCTGCTCCTGCCCCGGAGGATGCTTGGGAACTACACCGTTCACGTTCACATTCGGCGGATGCAGGTGATCGTACATTCCGGCACCCTGCATCGGCATTTGCATCGCGGGCAGACCACCGGCAGCAGCAGCAGCGGCCGCTGCGTTCCCCATAGCCGTGTGGTTGAGCATTGTTTGATTGAGATGGTTCTGGTGGTTGAGATGGTTCGCCAGTTGAGAAGGATGGTTGATCATTGGCAGTTGCTGCTGTTGTTGCTGCTGGGCTTGCATTTGTTGATGTGCTTGATGTTTATTTACAGAATGCATCGTCGGCGGCGGAAGCAATCCACCAGTGCTGTTGTTTGTTAGAGTTGGATTGTACTTCCATTTATCTTGATTCTAGAAAAGATCGTAAAGAAAATAGTACGACAATGATACAAGAAAAATCTAGACCGTTGAGAATCAGTTATAACTTACATCGATAATTGCGTCGTCCCCGGATGCCCAACGGGACTGTTTCTGGGCAAACTGATTGAACTCGTTCTCATTGGGATGCCGCTGGAAAACGTAACCCACTGCAGCGTCGTCCTGGGACCGGATCGGAGCTCCCCGTCCACCGCCGTCGTCATGTCCCCCCAGTAACTTCATTGCGGCCGCCTCTGGCTCGAGTGGGTGGTGCAACTGTTAGATTAGAGCGAAATTAATTTTGAGTGACATTTGTCTTTTTCATGAAGTGCTATTGTTCGAGGGGGATGTACGCAATAGAGCGTTAACAGCGATTTTCAATAATTATGCCTGCAGCAGACGATGTTGAATTTTGATTTGATAAGAATTTTTGGTCTCACTATATTTGTAAAACCTTGGACACATCCAATCCAGTTTGTTATTTTGAATGCAAGCGGACAATGTCCGAATCTTCACGATTCCGTTGCAGAAGATAGGATGAGATTTATTTGAAGCTTTTTTCTACTTCTGTTCATTTTATTTTGTGAATGTATTAACATCTGTTACACCGGTTACACCGACCCTTTTCAATGTGAGCACACTTTTTCTCTGCATAAGTAAATAACGCTGTAGACCTTTTTTAAATTGATGTTGTACTTTTTTTTTATTTTACAATAACAATTTTTATCAATTGTGAATCTCCAATATTACCAAAATTCGGAAAATCAATGGAAAAACTTGATGATAATGACTTATTGTAGCAATGAGTTACAACCGTCACTATAAAAATACTTTTTTGAAACGTCTTTTCTCTAAAACCTACACGGTAAGAGTCGAAAACCCATTAATGGGTATTGTTGTACCCATTTTTTTTCTATCATATGCGGCTGTCAAAAAAATGGGTAAATTTAAAAATGTGAAATGGGTAAAATTGTACGCATTAGAAAGACATGTTCTTAGAAAAAAAATGGGTCATTTGTTTACCCATTAACGGGTGAAAAAATACTTCGATACTACTGTCGATTTGTTCGCACGCGTTACTTCTACGATCTGTTTTGTTTATTACTTGTCAACAATTGCCATGGAAGGACTTTAAAAGAGATTTGATACTGCGTCGTTTAAGAAGTTGCAAGGTAAAGAGTATGTTATATCAAGTATTAAATTTTACAATGTGAGATTTTTTTATGTTAGGTCAAGAATGTTCACTATCCGTATGGTATTGGCTTTGTTGCAGAGAATAGCGATTCTGACAATTGATGATAGCAGGTGAAATACTCCTGTATTCATAAATTAGATTCATTTTTGCAAATAAATAAAAATAATCGATTTCACTTTCACTTCTTATTATATTTTTGACAAAAATTTCACAAAATTTCCGTTTGTTTAATAATGGGTAAAATTTCACCCATTTCCTTGAGAAAATTCATTTCTCAAAATGAGTGAAATTGTACCCAGTTTTTGACGTTTAATCGGTATACCCGTTAATGGGTAAATCGAGTTTACCCACTAAATGGGTTGGCTCACTTTTTGGCGAAATGGTTGAAAAAGTACCCATTAATGGGTTTTCGACTCTTACCGTGTAAGACAAGACGTGACAGCTGGTCACCGTTACGTTCAACCAATTTGAACCGGCTGCTGATTGGCTGAATTCGATAACGCAATCGTCACGTAGAAAATACAACGAGGTTACTTTCCACTGTAAAGCAGTGATGCTGGAGAGTCATAATTTAGCTATTATATTTGTTCATAAATAATTATGCAAAAGTATGCAAGGTACATGATATTACCGAGTAATGTATTTCACTGTTATAACTTTGAAAATGCATTGATTAATCGTTTATTACTATTTCGGTTGAAGTCCAAGAAACTTAGAAAGAAAAAAATTGAGTACCAAAAATCTTAGGAAGAAAAAATTTGATAATAGAAGTATGCTTTATTGAACATAAAATAATAAATAAGAATTGAGTATTATTCGCCTATATATTGCAATTTTAATTTGTTTTATTTTCATTGACCTGCAGAAGTTGTTAAAAATAATCATTCTGGCATCAACGGTATGGAACGTTCAAAAAAATTTCGACGGGGATGACGGCCGTTAGGAAAAGAAAAATAAGAAGCCAGCTGTCGCGTCTTGTCTTAGTCTAAAACCTAAGAGAAGAGTGGCCAAGTCGGCCAAGTGGCTTCTTTCTCTTCTTCTTTGCTATGAAACATATCCCCGGTTGAACATTATTTTCGTCTGCCTTACGCCAGTGCAACCAGAAAAAGTTATTTATTTGATATCTTTATTTAACAAAAAACACAACAATGAAAATTAGATTACAAACAACATATAAAACAAAACAACAAAACTTCGTCCATATTTATATCATCATACTACCACTGCCAAACTTTGTTTTTGTTTTTCTGACTTCTCCGGACTTTTTATAGAGAGCAGAATGAAAAAAATTAGGCAAAACACTTAATTCCTGTTGCAAAATCAAGGGGAAAATTGCTTGTTTTCAAGAAAAGCTTGATTTCACGTTACCACGAACAATTAAATAAACAACATAATAATAAAAAGAAATACCTTCACTGCATTTTTGACTATTGCGTGAGATTTTAAAATTTGGAATATCTTTTTCAGATTTTTCGCATATTTTTAGCCTCCGCGATAAGGTTCTGCATCCTTGGGAAATCGATGAAATTTTACGACCAAACTCTTGGCACTTCATTCAAATTCTTTTTTGCTTTTTTTGTCGCAACGAAAACAAAATTGTGTCCACAATATTTCAGTTTTACATACTCAATGATTGGGTCGAACACCAGCTGTTTAGCAACACGGCAGGCTGAACCCCTTTTGAATATTGTCACACACGCGTGCTGTCAAAATCAGCCAATCACGTTTGGAGCAAAAAACCTGGAGCAAACCGAGGTATCATCTTGGCCACTCTTCTCTTAGTCTAAAACTAAGACAGGCAGCGGTGCCAGATTTGCTTGACCACAATTTCGAAAACGTCCGACATTAGAACCTCATAAAAATTTCAGTTCACGCCGCTGGATGTCAGGTATGTTACATCGACATATCGAACATCCATATATTACGTAACGCAGAATTTGGCCATTTTCAATACCCTCAACCCCCCCGTATTGCAATTTTGCATGGTGGCCTCGCGCATTATAAAGCTTCGCTGAATACCCCCGTTCTATTCGCGAATGAACAAACGGCTTGCGGAAATGAATTACGTCTTTACAAGCGTACCAAAAACTGATGGTTCGTAAACCGAAGTTCATCAAAACAACGCGATCTGTCAACCTCACAATCAAATCATTGTGACCCATGAGCCACGTGCGCAAAGATAAGTGAGTGGTTTATTGCCGTTGGCCCACCCCTAGAACATCGCCACAGGTTGCTATAGTTACCCTTCTTTTCATAATAACTCGCTCTCATAGATCATTGCTCTATTGTACGATAACGTCATTTGACAATTAATAAATTTTGTGTGGTTAGATTTATTTTTGATAGAACCGAAAGAGATTCTTATTCTAATGCTTTTCGGGAACAATTCACTCTTATAGAAATGTGTTCATTGTTACTAGTTTCTTATGCGCTTTCTAATGCAACAGGTCACAATCTTTGTAAGAACAAAAACAATCGATTTATCGTTCCAAATTCTACCAATGTAAACAAACCTTCCGAAAATATCAATATCAGTAAGGTTCCATGCAAGGATCTATCAAACTTTCGACGAGCGGTAATGACGGATACATTTGACGTTTAATGGAATTTGTCAAGCTCATGATGTCTGAGCATAGGCAAACGACATAAATCAACAAAGCTGAAAAGTTTATCGAGATTTATCCATTTTCACTATCAGTTGCATTTAGTAATCCCCAATGATATCTTTCACTTCAACGCTAAACATAATTTTCATATTAGATTGATGGATGGATGGAGCAGTAACTGAAAGTTGTTGTAGTTATTGCTCTTGCTGTTGAAAAGCGTTGCGATAAAAGATCTTGCAGTTATCGAGAGTCGACTACACTCCTTTTGCGATATTGTGGCGCGCATTTTAATTTCCAAGTATTTCAGACTAACAACAACAAATTTTATTGTGAATATGAAACACAACCGGAAAAAATTTGACCGAGACCCTGCGGCCGAGTTTCGAGACGCCGTGATCAAAAGTGATCAGAATTTAATCAGTAACGAACGGCAGAGCTGTCTGTTGCAAAGTGCCTGACTGAAACAAATACTTTCTGAGAAACATTTTAAATATTCTATAACACATATGTTGAATAAAATGGTCGACTTTTTATAAGATGTTTTCGGCCTATTCATGTTATCCTCCTTTCAAGCCTATGTAACACTATAGAGACTATAGTGTTACGCTAGACGTTTATAATTACGTTTTGTGTACGATTAACTTTCTAGCCATTTGTACATCAATCAATCCAACAGTGATTGCAAATTCCCGTTGCAAAAAGACAACTCATATTCACAGGCTCTGGTGAGAACCTCACAATAACACACCTACACAATCACACATCGATGTCAACAACTCACGGTACTCAGAACTCACCAGTGATAGCTGCATCACAAATACTAGCAACAAAATCAGAACAACCTACCAGAAGGAGAGCATGCGATCCAATCCAGAAGTACAAAAAAGTGAACACTCAAAAAGGAAAAAAAAAACGAGCGAACGACCGATGGAACGTTACGACTTATTCACCTCCCATGTTCTGCTCTCCCTTCACCCGGTGAAGCACATCACAAACTTTTACGTCTTCATCTATTCTCTGGGTTTGGATTTACCACAAACCAGCCAGCAGTAAATACATAGTCAATAACACATATCCCGTCGTCGTTCTCGCTCAGCTCTCGCGTAAAGTGCGTTCCCTGACCTGTGCTGCTGTCGATGTCTGTGCTGTCTGGCTATTATAAACCCCTTCCCACATAGCCCGGACATCGTTCTGTCAAAATGCTCTATCTATCTAGCCGAAGCCGTACAGCAAAAAAAAGCATAGAACAGAGTAGTAGGTACACAGAGTGATTTAGAGACTGTGAGAACTTTGTTAACTAGCCATAGACTGCTGCATGCAGATCAATCAAAGCTAAAAGATAGCACTAAATTCACTGCTTGTCACCGTTGGGCCCATACATATGAAACAATTTATTACTGTAAAACTATTTGTCCACCACGGTAAATTGCTTCGACGGTCCTTCGGTTATCGAAGTAAAAGCAAACATTTTTGCCATTTGGATATTGGGCAATAGCGTACATCCACAAAAAAGACCCTCGATAAGGTCTACAATTACATAATAGAAAAAGATCGATTTACCATTGAGAATACGTACCACTTCCAAATGAATTTTGAGAGCTTTTGTGGCAAGGTCGGTATTTTAAAATAGACAAATGTCGGAGGATGCGACTGGTGCTCTAGTTGTAATTAGATCTGCAAATTTTGTCTGTAAGTAAAGAGTGAAAATAAACCAAGTATTAAAATCTAATATGCATAACTAATAAAACTATTTACATGGCGGATGCAAAACTGCAAGTAATAGAAAATATTTAACGATCGGACGTTTCAACTCGTAGATATGTAAGGCAGAAGAACCGTTTTCGACCATGTCAGTTGTTCTATTGTTATTTGTAGTATGCTTTGTTATATGCTATTGTATTGTATTGAATTCATGAATGAAATTTTGACAGAGAGAACGGAACTGCTGACATAACGCATGAAAAAGCAACATCAACAAACACCTCGTCTCCTGTCAGTTCTTAGAATGGTCTATTCTCATGTACACAAACAATAAAAAGACGGTAAACTTTTAAATCATCATATCAGTATCTGGGCTTCGCTTACTCTACTGTCAAATAATGAAACATCTTCTTCCAGAATTGGGTTGTTTAGCTATTCCCGGATTTTTGATTTTTATATATCAGCTAAAATAGGATAATTTTCTGAGCAAAACGTGATTTTTAAAATCTTATCTAGCTTCTTACGCGCCATAATGGCGGACGCTATAATGCAAAGTTCGAAATAAATTACCCACCCTTTTGACAAATCTGCTTACGTCAGTTTGAAGTCTTGAAAATATATCTGGCAACATTTGTGTTACCAATTATTTCAGAAATCGCAAATCTGACGTAAGCATAGAGGTTCGCATATTACGAACACGCATTATAGCGACCGTCATTATGGTGCGTAAAAATCTGGATATCATTGTCCTTCGATTTTTAATTGAAGAAATAAAAATTGCTCTAAATCGCTACAATGACAGTTGGTACATGGGCGAACTGTCATTGTAGCGATTTCGGCAGATGCAGTTTCGGCATGAGCAGTTTTAATTCGTGATTTAAAAATTGAAGGACAGCGATAGAAAATTTTTGAAAATCACGTATTGCTTAGAAAATACAGCTCTTTCAGATGATATAGAAAACTGATATAGCTAAAGAACCCAATCGGTGTCAGTACAACTTACCAACTCACCATCTGTTTATAGATTTTAAGGCGGCATACGATTAAGTGAAAAGAAACGAGCTTTGGCAGATCATGCTGAAACACGGTTTTCCGGCGAAACTAATTAGGCTGATTCGTATGACGTTGGAGGGAACGAGATCATGCGTGATAACTGGCGAAACATCAGCCGCGTTTGTAACGCTAGATGAACTAAAGCAAAGGAATGCGCTCTCTAACTTACTGTTCAACATCGCGCTTGAAGGTGCAGTACGAAGAGAAAACGTGCAAAGAAATTGTACGATCATCACGAAATCTCATATGCTCCTTGGTTTTGCGGACGACATTGATGTCATTGGTATCGACCGTAAAGGCCCGAATACACACACGGCGTAATGATGCCTTCTCCATACAAATTAAAAGGCGTAATCGCGCCTTCCGTTGGGACGCCTTTCAACCAGAACCTTCTAGCTGCGCTTTTTAGTGGAAAAGATAGTCGTTCGCCGCCTTCGGCTGCGTACTTGACTGCCTTTCGTGCAGACGCATCGTACCTTCCACACGGTCTTGTGTTGCCTTCTTTTGACGAAGGTGCTGGCAACGCCGTGGTGTATCATTTTTCGCCTGCTGGTGATTCTAGAAGTGTGTTGCCTTATTTTTTCTACCAACAAACATAAACAAACATGAATTGGGTGGCATGACGACAAGAAGGTTAGCACACGGCGGTGTTCGAGACGGCGTGATTGCGCCTTCCGTGTAGACGAGCAGAAAGTGGTTGATGCTAGAAGGCACACTAGAAGGTTTCAGGAAGGTACTGACAATTTTCGTCAGGAAGGCGTTGTCACGCCGTGTGTGTATTTGGGCCTTAAGGCCGTGGAGGAGGCCTTCGTAACTTTCAAGAGGGAAGCTGCAAGATTAGAAATTGTCATTGACTCTACCAAAACCAAGTACATGGTAGCTGGTAGGAAGCGTGGGAGTTCCCGTGGTGTTGGTGCTGAGGTGGAGATAGATCGGGAACGATTTGAAGTGGTTGATGAATTCGTTTATCTTGGTACGCTTCTGATATGTGACAACGATATGAGCCGTGAAGTGAAACGACGAGTTGTAGCTGAAAACAGGGCCTTCTACGGACTACATAACCAGCTACGGTTCCGTAGTTTGCAAACTCGCACAAAACTAGCACTGTATAGGACGCTGATACTCCCGGTGGCCCTTTACGGACATGAAGCATGGACGCTGAAGGAAGCTGATCGACGAGTGCTCGGAGTTTTTGAGCGTAAAGTTTTGTGGTTGATACTTGGCGGTAAATTGAAGATGGAGTGTGGCGCAGACGCATGAATCACGAGTTGTACCAGGTATACAAACATGCTGTTATAGTGAAAGTATTACATCGGGGCAGGTTTCAGTGGGCTGGACATTCAACCAGAATGCCTGACGAGAGAGCTGCCAAAACTATTTTCAGTAGAGAACCAAGAAGAGGCCGTCGACTCCGTGGTAGCAAAGATGACTAGAACAAGATTCGTGACTCTTGCAGTATCCAGCGGACACGATTGTCGCTGCGCGTGAACGAAAGTCGAATTAACTTTCATACTGGCAATTTGATGATGACGGCAAGGTGGCGAAAAGGTAAAGCAATTTTTTCCAATATCCTTGAATAGTCTTGCCATCTGATTTTCAATATCCTTGCACGGTGTGGTCATCTAATTTTCAAAATCCTTATATGGTGCTGCCATCTAGTTTTCATTTTCATCTGGCGGATTATACACGATAAATCGATTTTACTTACAACGAGTTTTAAGCCATCAGATGGCAGCACTAACCGTTGTAAAGATGTCGTGGGCAAAATGTATGAAAAAACTGGAAGTCAGGTATCTTGTTCTAGTCATCTTTGGTGGTAGGCCTCGCACGCGGCGGATGTACGCGGTGGAAGAAGATGCACGATCTGCTGGTGTACGAGGAGACTGGAAAACGGCTGCTTAAGACAGAAGAAGCTGGACATCTCTAGTTCGTTCGGCCCTAGACCGGTGAACGATCCGTTAGCCAACAAACTAAAGTAAGTAATACTCTAATGCACTAATTGAAAAAAGAATCATAAAAGCAAAAAACCGGCTTATTCGTAAGAATCCAATATAAAAGCCGAAATGCGAGAATTTGTAAAAAGAAAAAACGCAAATTTCGAAATCCACGTGAAAACTGCGTAAACCCCGAAATCTTCGTAGAAACTCGAGATTTTGAAGTATTTACGTAAAAATATAACGCGTATGAAGCGTCTCAGTTTGGGAACTCAACCCTGCAAACCGGAATCAGGTCTTACATCACAGTTACCGTTGTGTATGTAAGAATTTTCTGTTAATCAAAGTGTTCTTCCAAAGAATTTATTACTGGAACTAGTATGGACACAAGTAACTGAAGGTTAGAAACGCGCAATTACCAGACGGATTCAGAAAGGTAAGTATAAGCACAGAGAACAGACATTCATGTTCATATAAAGAAATTTGAAAATCGTGTGTGAAAATTTGAATCCAAATACAATAATACACTAACGAAATCTGTCTTGTGGTGCCCCAGTTGCACTGCATAAATATTGCTGAATAGATATTTTATCGATATCTGTGCTTGGTTTTTAAGTGATGCGAGCGCCACATAGCGGGAGCATTATCACTTACTGTTAAATGACGGTTGCAAGTTTTTACACATCTTTTGAAAATAAGATGAACGTCTGATCTCTGTGGTAACAGTTATATTTAAGATTTTCTTTGTGTTGACATCCAACCAGGGTTGATATTTGTTGAAACTCTTGAGTGAAAGTGAAAAAAAGCATCCATAAAGGTTTTTTTTTTTTTTTCAAACCTTTCAGAGTTCTCCCTTCCCGTATTTTGCATGGCAGTGAACTGTCAAAACTCCTCATTATATATCATGCGATGGAAACAAGGCAGCAAAATCAGTTTATTTCTTTTTACTTTGCCTATGGAACTTCCAATGCAATGTTCATATACTTTTTTTTCGTTCTTTCGTTATTCATTAACGAAGATTGCCAAGTCATCACAGGGATACCAAATGTGCAGATTTGTCTGCAAAGCGCAGATTTTTGGAGTCCGTGTGCAGATTTTTATTCATTTGCAGTTTTTTCACGGTTTCTGCAGATTTTTGTCACAGTCTCCTTAGATATGCGCAGATTTTATTAAAATGTGTGCAGATTTTTACAGACTTTTGCCTGCGCGATCGAATTTTTTTCGGATCACGGATAGATTTTCTTCAGATTTCGAGCACATATTTCCGGTTTTTCGAGCAGTTGCAGACATTTTTCAAAAACATCTGGCATCTCTGAGTCATCGGTCAGTGTCAGTGTCAGTGAAAAAGTGTTTCGGTGAGGTTCATTTTGGCTGAGTGGAACGAAATAGTGATCGACGACAACAATGGAC
The DNA here is from genome assembly GCF_029784165.1 of Wyeomyia smithii. Classification (NCBI taxonomy): domain Eukaryota; kingdom Metazoa; phylum Arthropoda; class Insecta; order Diptera; family Culicidae; genus Wyeomyia; species Wyeomyia smithii. The sequence continues at coordinate 193,412,496 of NC_073696.1, forward strand.
GAACATATTACGCCACAAGAAACTGGCTCCGGAAAATCCACATAGATGTTTCAATAGGAAAAAGATGCCATTTTGTGCTATTGGTTGAATTTTTTGGAACACGACTTATTTTTGAGAAGCTTAAAAGATTGATGATTACAAATATTTGTAGGGCCAAAACGGGTTTTTTGATCGGTGTGATTTTTCGGCAAAGTTGTAGATAATAACTTTATCTTTCTGAAAAAAATGTACACTCTGAAAAAACTCATTAAATTTTTGAAAAAAAGTCAAAAGAAAAATTAAAAATAATTATTTAAAAATGCTCATTTTTTTTAAATCTAATTTTTTTTATAAAAACTGAAAAAAATTACTTAAACAATGCAACCGATCCGATCATTGAGAAATCAGGAAAAATAGCTGATTTCTTGAAAAAGAAATTTAATTATTTTTTCACAGGGTATTTATCTAAAACTTTTCCGAAGACGTCACACCGGAGACTGGCAACAAGGCCAACTGAGTGTTGTGCGCGTTCTACCTCAACGTAAAATTTTAGTGATAAAGGTAGTTTCCCGCGGAATAAAAATGATGTAATTGGTGGAAGCGCGAAGTTCCGGTTCCTCTGATATCTAGAAAAGTGAAGAAGAGCATCAACGGACCGCTCTGGGCAGGATAGGTATCGCTATATTTTCGAAGTGTTTTGTTTTTGAGGAGCACTTGAACCAGCCACAAAACTCATCGACCAAGAAGTAAAATTTGATACGCTCGCAGCGCCACCGCCGTTCGGTGGCGGGTAAACGAATGAGCTGCCATGGAAAACGTGGGCAGATTCGAATCTGTACACTAATAGCGAAGAATTTCTTCAATAAGACGTTGGTAAGATCGTTCTGAACTGTAACTGTATTATCAAGTAATATTAAATACGAGCCACTAATGTAAATTAGTCTGGAAGTGTGAATACAATGTTATGTCCAATAGATATAACAACGTATTCATACGGGGCTTAGTGTTTATGAAGACGATCTCGGAATGTACGTGTATTACCAGGCATTCTTGAAATGGGTCGTTGGATGAACACTAGAGCTGTCACCTTTCATCTTCAGGGCTAATAATATTTGCATCTTTGTATTATGTAATATATAAAAAATCAATAAAAAATAAATCAACTTTAAATAGAAATAGATGCAGATAGGTTTTTTTTTCCATAAAAGCACTGCCGGCCAGTGGGAGATGAATTGTAAAAAAACACACACACACACACACACACACACACACACAACTTTTCCGAAGACGTCACACCGATCAAACAAACCGTTTTGGCCCTTAAAATATTTGTAATCATTAATATCTTCCCACAATAGTATTTTTCAATAGCTTCTCAAAAATGAGTCGTGTTCCAAATCAAAAATGGTTGATAAAATTGGTTGCTCGTTATTTGTGGAACTGCTCTGCAGATATTCGTCACAGCAATTGTATTATCCATATCCATATTAAAAACGACGTGCCACCGTGCTACCAGAAACAACCACCGCTTCTCCCGGTTTCGGCAAAATCTTAATCTGCAACTTTCGAAAATTAGAGAATAAAATGACAGAGCCGCAACCAAAACCCTTACCAGCTTGCAATCACACAGTTTTCCTTCATGCTAAGCAAAAACAAACCGGCACTAAAGAACAAAAACAAACGAACGCTTGTGTTAAATGGGGATACATTTTAACCACTGTTTTCTTGGAGTCACTTGCTTGGATCAGTTTTGACGTTTCGTCTTGATAACGCTTGCTGTTTGTTTTTGCACTTTGACGAAGGAACAGTGAAGATCATTTGGTTGGATTCGAACGATGCGCGCGAAATATTTAAATTGAGTAAGCACGTTACTAGGACGAAAATCGGAAGTAACGGAATATAAACTGTTGTGTAATATAGCGCTAGCTAGAATTCGAACATATGACGAAGATTGTTAAAATAGTGTTGATATTCATACAAAAAAAAAACCTTTCGGCTTCTCCGCTAAGAGCACCGACGATTTAGGCAAGGGTGTTTCAATGTAAATTACGATAAATTATTTTGTGTCTATTATTGATCGTCATATATTCGATGTGTTTTTGTTTGTTGTACTGTATAAAATGTTTAGAAATATATTTATCTATAGCTTTTTACGCACCGTATTGGCGGGTGCTATAATGCGTGTTCGTAATTTGCCAACCTCTCTGCTTACGTCAATTTCGTGATTTCTGGAGTTTTGGCAACAGTAATGCTGCCATATTTATTGTTTCCCTATCGAAATACATGAAAAGATCCCTATGGCATCGCGCCAGGTTTCAAGGACTAACATCCCAACGTATATGTAAACGAGATAGCATATCATCGTCACTTCTCATACTCATTTATCTGACAGCTGACAGCGAGCACAAGTGAGATTGAGCCCAGGACATGAGTTCATTGTCATTAACTGTTATTCGGTATAGGGATGTCAAAAGCTCGGTGAAAAGTCAAACTGACGTAAGCAAAGTTTTCAAAAGGGAAGGTAACTATTATGAACATTTCATTATAGCATCCGCCATAATGGCGCGTTAAAAGCTGGATCGAGGAGGTGCTACTTCAGTTTTGTACGCACCATAATGGCGGTCGCTATACACGGTGTCTCTGGTTGAAGAGCTTATCAAAAAAAAATTAGTATCGCACTAATACTCGTCATTCGAAAGGTTGAGCTGTCCCCTTTAATATCCTACCAAAATTGAACTGTTCTATCGGGGGGTCTAGAACAATTTGTTTTCGAACATATATTAGTAATTGAAAAGCTAGTGAAATGAAAATATGTTTCAGAAATATAAAAAGTTATTAGGGTTCCCTGATCGTACTGAAATATTAAGGGTTGTTTTTATTTATAAAACAAAACAAAACTTCACATAATATCAGATTTTTTGAAAAGGGTTAAGTGGGACAAAAAAGACCCTCGAAAATTTGGAGTCGAAAATCAGCTGAAAACAAATGAAATGTTATAACTTTGATTATATTGATTTTGATTCATAATTTGGTTGATGATTGATTTGATTTATTTCTTCAAAATTCGACATGGTAATTCATCCTATAAAAATATAACAGTTGCTGTCATGGTTTCGTTACAGGATATTTTCATTTTTCTTCAAAAAATGGTGATTATTACAGCTCTTTTTTGCTTGTCAACAAAACTGGACCCTTTATCTAGGCTATACGTTTTAAAGAGCAACTCAAGAGCTTTCATTTGATGTTATTAAAAAATGCGCCGTTTTAGAACGACCGAGAAAATTTCATTATTCATACATGTTTTAAATCATTATTTAAACCCATTGTACCAGGAACGCAACTCCGTTTTGTATCGATGTCCTCCAATTGAGCTTAAATTTCCAGAGTTTGTTCATCCATGAAATAATGTGTACATATAAGTTTTTTGGGAAAGGAGTTAGTGGGGTGAAATGCATGAAAGCGGGATTCAGGTGTTATGGGCCCGGGACAAAAATTTTCGTGGGACCTCTTTTCTCAAAAAAATAGTTGAAATGATTTAACGCTTCGCTGGAAAGTGACGAGCAAAACACAAAAAAGGTCTCCAACCTTTATTCACGTCTGGCCTAGGACCAGGGGGCCCCTCGTGTCGAAAGGCCCGGGGCATTCCCCTCCCCCCCTTAAATCCGGGCCTTGTGAAATGGCATCCTAAACTTTAATGTCCAGGTGCTGCTAAAATCATAATGTTACTGTAACTGTGAGTAGAATGCATCGAATTTTCTGCAATTTGGTATGCTTATTGTACCATTAAGAATGTTTGAAGTACTGGCTACTAGGGATGGTCGGGTTTGGCTTTTTTCAAACCCGTACCCGAAACTTTTTTTCCGATCAAACCCTAACCCGAAAATTTTATATTTCGACCTGAACTCGAAGCTGTGAAACCCGAGTCCGTCTCAACCCGATATTTTTTGGTGGTCAATTTTTTAAACCAATTTGCTTCTGATATTATGTGTAAATAATGCAAAGTGAGTATCAATAACAAAAATTTAAGATGTGATTGATTTTAACGGTCTTTCCCAACCGGAATTGGAACATACGAGGACTGGCTTGTAAGACAAGCATCGTACCTTGCGACCAACTGGAGCGTTATAGAGCTATAGCCTGCTATAGCAAGCATTTTAAATGTAGGTACAAAATGGAGTTGCGCTCCTTGAGCAACAGGTTCAAATGATAGCCTAAACCTTGTTATGAAAAAAACGCACTTTTTCAATACCTCCAATAAAAGTTCTTGAGTTGATTTATAAAACGTTGTGTTTAAATTTAGGACCTAGTTCTGATGACAAAAGAAAAAAACTCCAAAAATCACCATGTTTTAGAAGAAAAATGTTATTATCTAATTATGTAGTCTCGACAGCAACTTTCAATAACCGACATTGTATATTTTTATAGGAGAGAGTTACTATATCAATTTTCAGAGAAATCGATTAAGCGTACAAAAAGTTATAGCTTTTTTTGTCTTTTCAGCAATTTTTGGACTCAAAATTTTCGAGTCTTTTTTACCCCACTTCACCCTTTCCAAAAAATCTAAGATCATGCCAAATATAGTTTCGTTATATGAAAAAAAAACTTGAAGGTTTCAACACTATCTGATCGGGCCCCCCAGCACCTAAATCCCTTGATAAGTATACATAGTTCCCATTCCACCAAGTTTTCAATTACAAAAAAATGTCTGAAAAAAAAATTGTTCTGGACCCGCCGATAGAACATTTCAATTTCAGTAACATATTAAAGGGGACACCTTGAGCTTTCGAATGATGAGTATAAGAACGATACTTAGTTTTTTCGGATAAGTTTCTTCTACCAGAGACACCGTGTATAATACGTTTCGTAATATGTGAACCTCTCTGCTTATGTCAACTTTGGGATTTTTGAAAATTTGGCAACACAATTGGATTTTATAGCGTTTGTTATTATGGCGCGTTAAAAGGTTGAATAGACCTTTTCACGTACGAATGTGTTAGTGTCATTAGTTGGGGAAAATATTTATAACTAGCTGTATTGTTTGCAATGCTATGTTTTCAGCTGCTGGACAAAAATTCAGTTGAACACTCATTATATGTTTTAAACTTCTTTCTGAATAAAATTTTCTCATTCGTGATCAGAATTCGGAAGAAGGCGCTAAATATAATCGACCAAAAATGGTGAAAAAGTGATAAAAGTCGAAGCGATGATTTACAGGTTGGAAAAAAACAAAAGCAATTTTAAACGGGTTTACACGTTTACTAGTGTGCGTAGGTGAAAAGTCACTTATCTCTATAGGTACGACATCTGACTCAGATGTCAGAAACTTATTTTGCCAATAATGGACGATCCATTATGATATCACGCAAAAATTGTCTTTGTCTTTTTTTTTGTCTTTTGGAGAGCCTAATTCTGCTGGAGCCGGAGGGCTGGGGGTAACTAAGCAGAGCTCTTCAGATTTGCGTTGTAGCATACCAGACGAGACGGGTAATGTCACCCACTAAAACACTGTTTAGCTGTCATCCCCCACACGGGCCTATTACTATGTAATATGTATGGGCAAAAGACAGCATCTAGCATATATCCTGTTAGAATTGGTTCGTGTTCTTGCTGTCTCTGATCCCTCATGCACCATGTTTGCTATCCTTTCAAGGATCTTATGTATCAAGATTGTTCTTCATTTGGTCGTTCTAGTATACTACTTGTTTTTTTTTTTTCACCTTCTTCTATCCCCCTCTCTTTCTATTTTGACCTGAAACTGACTCATTATTTTATAGAAAATGAGAAGGAGAAAAAAGGATGTAATAAATAATGGTACACTTAGGTCTCCCCTTACACGGTTTTTAACGCATCTTTTTCACGCGGATTTCGAAATTTATGCGGATTTCAGAATTCACCCGGTTTTTCAAGCGGATTTTGGGACTTATGCGGTTGTTTACGCGCCATCCCCCGCATATAAAAGACTTCAGTGTACATTAATGTCAGTATGAACTCCACCCCGGCACAACTCAAAACTCACTCTGTGGTCCCTTTTAGAACATTCAAAACTTTAGCCATAAAAACACATCCACCTACAACTCCTGATTTTTTGTGAATTATGAAACGGGTCCTTGTGAGATGGAATTTAATAGTATTTTGCATCGTTTGCCAATTAAAACTCAAAACTGCAAAACCCTAAGCCGCGCCAACATTGAATCCAACCGACGATATGAGCAAGGATTCATTTTTTAGGAAAGGTAGAAGGAAAAAAGAAAGAAAACATAGAAAGAAGGAAAAAAATAGATAAAAAAGAGAAAAAAAGAGAAAAACAAAAACAATAAAACGGTGGTTTGGTCCACGTGTGAGATCCATTCTTCAAAACTAGCCTTTTGTGAAATTAAGAGCATATTTTATTTTGTAGAAGAATTCTCCCACATAGGAGATAGCCAAGAGAAGTCATAATAGGAATAAAGGAAATTTACAGATGACCAACTCTCTTCATCTCCCACTCCCATCCGCCACCCGGGAGTACGCGCCCTATAGACTAACCACCAAGCCCAGGGGTTAATGATGTCACGCAAAAATTGGAAAAAAAAAGGGATCGTAGAACTATAAATGAATGATGCAAATATCATAAATAGTTCTGAGTTGAACTCTGTGGTTAGGTATGTGACTTTTTTGTTTATTTATTTTTTTAAGTTTAAATGTGATGTCACACTCAAGCTAACCACAGCCCCCCCCCTCCGCCATATGTCGCAAAATGTCACAATAATTGAAACCCCCTTCTCCCCTTGAACGCGTGACATCATTAATGGATCGTCCCTAAAGTGAGTGATCGGATGAAGCTTTTGCAAATTCTCAAAGAAGTAGTGAGACATGAACTATCTTTAACGGTATTTTCGATATTTTGTGCAACGCAAAAACTGACGATCACATTACGCGACGCGAGACAAGACAATCTTGAATGCAAGCTATTTGTTTAGGGGAGCTCCGTAGCCGCAAGGTAACAGAGTCCGCTTTGACATGCGATTAGTCATGAGTTCGAATCTTAGTACAATCAAGACTTTTTACGCATGGGTTTATTCTCAGGTACCCTGTTGTCGATTACGTTATTGATCATAGAAAAGCAGAAAGTTGCACATTGAGAATGATTTGCTACTTTCAAGCATTATTTTTACGGTTCTTTGAGCAATTTCTGCAAAACCGGACCAGACCATCAATGATTTATTCACGTGAGAAAGATTTGTTAGGGCGTAGTACAAATATTACGGAACGCAAAAAATCTAGAACGTTTATCAGACTTCGTGGGAAAAAATTCTACAGAATATTAGACATTCTCTATTAAATCATAGTTACCGTATGGGAAACTTAGGGAAAGGGAGGACCCGTAGTTCAACGGGGCTCAATAATCTTTTGCACTGGAGGCTCATAAATAAATAAAACTAGATACTGACTAGATATGTTTCTAGGTACTGGCTAATCGATTTTCATGCTGAAATATACGCCATTCTTGAGTGTGCTTAACATTTGTATTGTCTCCGACAGCCAGGTATCACTCAAGGTGGTAAAAGCACTTATTTGTAAGTCTTAGCTAGTATGAGAATGAATTCTTCCGCTTCGATAGTTAGCACAAAAAATTCTTCCATGCTGGGTACCAGGACACTACGGAATTGAAGCTAATGGAAAATCCAATTCACTAGCTAGACAAGGATCTTCTGAGGTGTTTCATCAAGGGCTTTGAAAATGGAACTTGACGAGTGGGAGAGGGTGGCTATAAGAGATAATCTGTATATCTTGGGTGGCTTACGGCAATCAAATATTTTATAATACCAAACTGCGGAACCGCGGCGATTTCAGGCCTATAGAAAAGATCTATGCACGACTACAGAACTTTTCACTAATCACTATTCGAGCAAATATCGTCTGAATAAGTTAAGCTCGATGTCGAGAAGTGTCACATCTGCAGAATTGAGAATGAAAACCGAAATACCTTCTCTGCGAATGCCGAGTATTACAACATAGACTGCGTATCCTCGGTCAAGGAGTCATGAGTACTTTCGACGCGTGGAACGAGAATCTATCTCAGATAATAAACTTCATTCTTAAGATCTTGGTTCAACGTCGACTTTATGTCCAAGTGTTTCATCCTCTCGAGTGACTTCTGGGTTCCCTGCATATTTTATGCAATGTTGTTTCCCATGATTATGGATGGTATGCTATTTACTAGAGATGGTCGGGTATGGGAAATTTGTTACCTGTACCCGACTAATCGAAAATTTTCAAACCCCTGCCCGACCCGAACCCGAAGACTTGGTTTTTAAATTACCCGTACCCGACCCGAACCCGTAAAATATTTTTTGGCGTTACCCGAAACCCGACCCGAACCCGTCGGGTACGGGTCGGGTACGGGTTTCGAGTTAAAATACCCGTACCCGACCATCTCTACTATTTACATCCAATTTTTTCAAGAAGTTGGTCAACACCACATGTTTTCTCTTCGCGCATGATAAACCTATCAATTCCGTTTCTGATGACGACAGATAATTGTTTGTTGTTTCTTCGTTGGCCATGCAATTAAGTTTCCCTAAACCTCGAAAGCATATCCAGATACCGATATGAGGTCATCTTCTTCGTTGGCAAAGTCTGCATTGGCATACCCTATCAACACTTGGATTGTCTTGGTGTTGATTAACTATTGATGTATCCGTCGTCATGTTTGTATCCAATAGTGTCCACATTGGTTCACAATAATGTATACCAAACCGTTTCAAGGTTCGTTAAGTGTAACCAGGCTGAGGGATTTGTAAAGTATGAATTAAAAAAATAATTTCCATTCTAAGGAAATATTTCACCTCAGATAAGTCTTTCATTTGGAATGGCTTTCCTAGTTCCGATTTCATCCAATTTATTCTATCCAGATTTGTTTCTGCAACCAAAAGGTTATCTACGGACAAATACTCTATACACAAGAATCAGAACTAAGCTGCTTCTTGGCCAAAACGCTTGTTTTAACTTCTGCTAGCCTGTTTAAATCCATTTGACCTTTGCTAATTAGGTCATTGGAATGTTGCATATAAATAACCTCACCAAACTTCCCATTAAGAAAACCGATTTTTACATCCGTTTGATGGATGTTGCAGTTTCATTTCATTAGCCAAGGATAAAACTGTTCTATCCATCGGGGGAAAATTTTCACCATAATCAAACCCAGGACGTTGCGGACATCCTTTAGCCACTATTCGTGCTTCAAGACGTCTGTCTTTTTTGATGTTGAAAAACTCTTTTGATAGTGTAGCCTTCTTGATTATGTTTTCATCTGCAACATCCCATGTTTGATTTTTTCTTGAAATGGTTTGATTTCACTATCGATAGCAGTTTTCCACTGCTCCCGACCATTTCGTTTCTTCAACTACTCAATGGTTTGTGGAATAGGTTTTCCAGCTGATGCCATTGTAGTTATCTTTGCCATTTAGTAATACACCTTGCCGGTATTTATCTTTGCCAGTCACTTCTCAGTGTTGGTGTTCCTGCTTCACTTTCTGCAGGCTGATCCTCGGAAGTACTTTCATAGATAAGTTTTGCCGATATTTATGTTAGTGTCTGCTCTACATTGTCAGAATCTTCTCCTTCATCAGGCTCCTCATTACTTGCGATATTCTTTTCTCTTTCTTCGTATGCTTCAGTCTGTTTGTCTGCATAACATTGATGTAGTCAATTGCCGAAACATGCTGCAACTCAAGCAGAGCATCGCTGATTAGTCGACGACGAATCAATAACCTCGCCAAAGCTCAGAAACAACACACTGTCAACTACAAAAATAATCAGTTTGCCCATCTCATTTGATTTTCTAACCGAAATTAGATTAAAATCTAAACCAGGATTAGATAGGACAATCTTATTGTATCCGACTTCGTGAGTCGAAGCTCCTGGCCTAATTTGGCAGTTGAAATGTTAGTAGATTAGTCCTAACCTTTGACATCCTCCGGTGGTTTTTCGATTCTTACTATTTGCTTTGTTGCCTTAGAACCACCAATGAAGCGAACCTGCGTCGCACCAGCAACCGGAATCACGCAATCTTCTTCGTCCAGTGTTCGTTTGAGGCTAAGGATGAGAACTCGTTTGAGGATGAGAGTTCGTTTGAGGCTAAGGATGAGGACCTAAGCCAAATGATGCTCTACTCTTATTTTCACACCGAAAAAATACAAGCCTCTAATTACCTCGGAGGAATTTCATCGTAACATGGGTTCCTTTTGTAAAATTATAAGTGAAATGATCTGATTATTAAGTTCTTTTTTAAAGCTGTTAGAATCGAGATAGTTTAAGAAATCTATAAAAGAAAAACAAGTAACCATTTTTCTTTTGCAAATGCGCTGAGTTATTTTCAAAATATTAACGTCAAATTAGAACTATTTACCTGTAGTTGGTATAAACCGCAAATTACTTCGCACCCCAGAAAACGCTTTCAAATCTCGGGAAAAGCAGATAAGACGCTTTCTACTGTGTTGTGACTGTTGCCGTTGGGTTGTTTGAAAACAAATGCTCAAATTGTTGTCGATTGATCCGTTTATCGCTTAAGCAGGGCGACGCGATGCACTTTTGCTGCTTAACACACTTGCTCAGCCCAAACCAAACACTCGCACATAACAAATCTGTCCTTAGCGCTAGTGTCACTGTTAAATCGCCCGTTCCTGTCGGACGTAAGGATACTAAGCTGCTATTTAACCATTACACACAGTAGCAGTTTCTTCAACCAGCCCGGGACTCTTCCGGAAGCTCTCGTGCACGCATACACACAGGCAAACAATAATTCACTTCCTCTCTCGTTTTTGCGTTCAGCAAAATGATACTGCTTTATTATCTTCCTTTTTCTTCACTCGGGAGCCATTGATGCATTCAGAGGTCACTTTTTGCACCAGCCACTTCCACGCCCGTCACTACCGTCGCGTAACAAGATCTTTTTTGATACAATGCTAGAACCGCAAGACGAGCCCACCGCACAAACACAAACAATTCAATACGCACTTTATGTGCGGGCTCAATCACTCTGCTGATCCGGTGTAGGAAAAACCGCACATTCGCCTCGTTCTGTTCTCATTCACAAGTTACGAAAACTGAAGTTCTTCTCGTTCCCGTGCGGAATCTATCGGGATAAGATATTCCTCCAGAAGCGCTCGTCTTGCTCTCGCTCACTCCAACACTCACACGGCGCTATGCCAGTCGACAATGGGAAATGCCGAAGAAAATGTCTATCACTAACTGTACAGGGAGCAACTTTTCCTCCTGGAAACACGTATAATTCATCCACAGAAAGTCAATTCACTGCTTTTTTTTGTGCAAATCACACCTCAAAAGCTATGTACAATTCTGCTTTACAGAACTATTTCGCCGTGTCTGTCTACTCACTGGGGATGTTCTTAAAAAAGTTGCACTTTACAAAATATACAGCTAAAAAGGTTAGATTATTTAACACGCCGAATTAGATAGCTACTACAATCATTATACTACACGAAACAGGAATCAAACGGCTTGATCTTGTTTCGAATACTGAAATTTTCTGGCCGAAAACGAGCGCGCTGGACTTTTTACACAAACTTTAGCTCGATCTCGTCCCGTTCCGAATGTACGATGTTACGCCATTTGTTTTTTCGCGACTTCTCCGTCTGCGGAACTGAGAGAACGTCTGGTGAGTATAACACAGATATCAAACTGTTATGTATGCAACGCTGTGTGTGAGAGAGAGGCCTGTTCCTATAAGAACTCATTTCACAGTGTTGCTGGAGTTTTCTTAGGGAATAAGGAAAGTGCCAGTTTGTTATTCAAAAATGCACTTGTTTAAATTTTTTTGCAGGTTTTGGGCATTTTTTTTGTTTTGTAGTTAAATGTTAGGCCCTCTAATTAACTATACAACCATTTATGGTTACATTGTTCAAAATCTAACGAAAATGGGTAGGCCCAAGTTTAAAACCTCTATTTTTTTGGTTTTATTTGCTCTCCATATGAATACAAAGTTTTTAACTTGATACGGGTATGAAAAAATCACTAATTAAGCTTTCTTTCGGATTATACAACATTTCTTCTTATTTTTTTCTTCTAAACTTTAGTGAATGAATATGAATATTTTTAAAGTGATGGGAGCAATAAGAGATAAGGGTAATCCTTATGAGCCCGGTTGCAATTTTTTTGCGAATATTTGAAAAATAACATAAATATTACCTTCCCTCCATTGTTGGAGACCATTCTTCTCCAGTTATTTACAATAACAATATTGATGTTTTAAAAAGACAAGTGAGGTTTTGTGTCTTCATATTGAGCACAATGGCTAAAATTAAAAGCACTTCAAGGAAAAAAGAAGAATGAACTTCAAGAATACCTTTATCAAACCTCTATCAAAATCACAATCCACAGGCGAACAAGTAGAATTCATAATTTGTGCATGCAATGAAATTCCAATCAACGAAATCACAATGCCACAACTGTCCTGTATCAGTCATACTATAAAAAAATGTTGATATACTTTAGTTGTTGATAAAATACATTGGATGATTGCTACTAAATGGTTGGCAATTGACATAATTTTACATAACTTGCGGAATTGAACTCAAACTACTGAATGAAATTGAACATTTATATTATCTTCAACATATATCTAAACCGAATGCAGTGCTCCATTCATGTTCAGTGTAAAATGTTCTAATACATCAAACTACTGCCATTCTTTTCTCAGTCTGATATCGTTAAACTTAAAATTATTTTAAGCTCATTTGACAATGTTTCATACTGACAACACTTCTACACCTGGAGCTAAAACACTCTTTTCAGAAGCTTATCTGCAAGTATATGTGAAGTCTTGTTAGCTTATAGCATGCAACACTATCCGGTATTCCCACACACTTTTATTTTGGAGCACCACTCACTGTCTTCTTCTAGTAGCCACTCATTCTCTCAGAACGCAACAAAAATCCGGCGAAATCGCGTTTCCTGGCTCTATTGAACAAAGCAATTCCGGAACGGTTTTCAGCAACTTTTTGCCTAACTCTTACGACCTAACTCGGATACAAACCTGTTGGTCGAATATTTTCACTATTTACAACACTTTGAGTAAGAATTTCAAGCAACTTGAATAGAGATTAACGCTAATTACAGCAATCAATTTACATTTTCCGTATCTTCTGCTTGCTAGCTAAATTTCTCTTCAAAATATGCTGCTTGCTTGTCTCGCGCACGAACACACACTGCCTTGGGGTAGCGGACAGTGACTTGCTTTGGCTCGTGCGTGTTTTACAATTTGAGTACCCACGAGTATTCGTTGTAGGAGCCGAATTCGACATGCAGAGGCGCCTCGGTAAAATGATGAATTTCTTTGGGTATGAATCCAAATAACATTTTTTTAACAATAATAACGCCTCTCTCAAATGAAGGAACAACCATTGTTTAAAATCGATGTCAAAAAAAAACTCGTTTTCAGTGTTACACAGTTAAAATTTTTTATGCCGGGTCTCAGTATTTTTTGCCGAGAACAGCATCACTGAGTGCTCGGTTAAAAAAAACAATGACAGCTGTCACATATTTTCGCAAATCTCGAAAAATTACGACGAACTCTTATTGCAAATTTGAATGATGATGTGCCGAAATCAAAGAGATCTTCCACTTTGGAGAATGATCGGATGCAGCAAGCTAACGGGTCGTTGAATCCGGAATTAGTTCGGTGAAAGCTAGGTTGTAACAATCCAGTAGAGCGATAAAGACGCTGTGAGGCCCGGAAATTCAATTTAGAAAGGATTTCTGGTGAGTCGATTCCGGAGTTTAAAACTTTTGCTACGAACACCGATTGTTGAACTTCTCTGCGTCGTTGCAATGTGTCAATCCCAAGCAGACGACAACGATCAGGATATGGAGGCAGGTTAATCGGGTCACGCTACGGAAAATTTCTTAACGCAATCCTCAGGAATCTTTTTTGCACTCGCCCTAGTCGCAAATTCCAGACAAATTGTTGGGGGCCCTAGACCAAGCTGGCATTTTCAAGGAGTGGCCGAAAGATTGCACAATACAACGCCTTCAAGCAATGGGGATCCATAAAGTCGCGAGCAATTTTCGATACGAAACCAAGTTGTCTCGTCGCTCTAGCGATTATGTTGGTACGATGTAGATTGAATATAAGTTTGGTATCCAATAAAACTCCGAGGTCACTAATGCGGTCAACTCTTGTTAGGTCTTGATTATCGATTTGATAGTTGAATAAAATTGGATTCATTTTACGGTGAAAAGTCATCACTTGACACTTATTAATGCTAATCGTCAACCGGTTTTTGCGACACCAGTAAACAAACTTATCCAAAAGTCCCTGAAGCCACCGACAATCGTCGATAGAGCGTATAATCAGATACAGCTTAAGATCGTCTGCGTATACTAGTTCACAGCCAACATCCAGCAGTAAAGAAACGTCATTAAAAAACAGCGTAAACAGCAATGGTCCTAAGTTGCTACCTTGTGGAACGCCGGAGGTGCTTGGAAACTGAGACGAACCACAGGAATTAATATGTACTCGAAAAACTCTATAAGCCAACCGATAAACCTCTGCGATGCACCAAGCTGTAGGATTTTTTTAGTAATATTTTATGGTCAATCTGATCAAACGCAGCTTTTAAATCTGTGTAGATTACGTCGATTTGAGCTTTCATAAATGTAATGCATTATGTAATGCGCCAAGCGGAGGCTCAACCAATATAATTATTATATTTATTATTACTTGTCTGGCTTTCATTATGGTCACCTTATTTTGTCACTCTAACGATCCAACAAAATAATTTAGGGGGTTTGATTATTTATGGTAAAGATCAATCACTGATATTTTGAGCACGATGTACACACTTAAGTTTATGGCCGAGTCTCGGTAATTTCAATAATCTTAATAAATCTCGGTTAACCTAACTGAAGCTTCGGTACAAAATATCCGTAATCTCGGAGGTGATAGCTCGGCAATATTTTATGCCGAAATTTCAGTTACACACTCAATCACATTTTTGCTGGTCGGTAATTTTCTTACAATTTTCGGTCTGTAAATCAAGAAAATTAAAGGGATTTCAGCATTCTCAGCAACAATCTCTCAGTATAAATTTTTATGATTTACTGAACACGACTAACAAAACAGCCGATATTTCCGTAAAAAAATAACCTCACCGTACACATTTAATTTATCTTGGCAAACTTCCCAACAGCTGATGCACACATCAAATTTCCATTGCTGGAAACCAGCAAAATTTTGCCGATTTTTGGTGTGCTGTGCTTCCGGCAATCTGTTCAGCAAAATGAAATTTGCTGATTATTCAGTAATGCTCAATTGCATAAAAGTGACAGATCGTTTACCGCATGTTCAGTATAATGAAATTGGTTGTCAGCTATGACAATATACTGTACTTCCAGCAAAGCATAAATCAATTTGCTGATTATCCAGTTAGTTCAAGGGAACCGCCCATCGGATAGTAGCCAAATTACTGTTGAACTAGAGATAGGATGTATGTTTATCATATAAACTTTTAAGTTTATCTAGCCCAACAGTTACTTAGCTATGGTCCCATATCCACTATCTGGAACATAGCGATGATCCCGTACCAGCTGCACAGCGGTTTGACGCGTTTTACTAATGAAAGCTTGACGTAAAATGTTGTTGGAAATGGGCGGGCCGAACTATTGTAGGCAATGTATTTTTTTTCACCTATCATTTATTTGATACGGCACAAATTAGGTAATGTAATTCTGAAGAATGTCGAGGACCCGGACATCTTGAAGGCAGTTCGTGCGGCCGCTCGTTAGATTGTCCTAAAGCTACAAGGCTAATGGCGGGTCGATGTTAATATCAAATTGATTAATCCTAATATAAACACATTTAAAATTAATTGGCGGGTTTCGGTAATTTTTACCGAGAACGGCACTACTGAAGCTGTCATTATTTTTTGAACCGAGCACTCAGTGGTGCCGTTTTCGGCAAAAATGATCGAAATCCGGCAATAAATTTTAAGTGTGACTTTTGCCATGGTCTGAATAAAATATAAAAAAAATATTGAAAATAAATAATATGGTAAACCCTGAAATTTTGACATGTGTCAATGTAAATATATTGCAGTTATTAAACGGCGACTGTGAAGAACATTGTTATCCAATTATGAAAGTGAAACAAATTAGGTTAAATGAAAGTTTAAATTGTTATATTTAACGTGTGAGGAGAAAACTCCAAACAACTTTTAAATTGGTCTACGATTTCGAAGTGCTGCACAAATCGAAAAATCCTTTTCCACAAAATGAAGATCCACTTTTATATAACTGGTAACACGACCAGTCGATTCTGTCAAGTGACGCTTAGTAGGCGTGGTCGGAAAAAGATCGTCGTAAATTGATTTGCAAATTTTTGTGAGCAAAATAAAGAAAAATCTAAAAGTGTATTCTAACGATCTTGGATATAAAAAAAAACATTTATATACATTATTGACAAACTCTTCGAGAATGGAAATACCTTCAAATAAAAATCTGGTTCCGGGCGAAAATGCACTTTGCAAGAGAGCAAAGTTCGAGCGAAATCGGGGGCGGAAACGTCTGGTCGGTCAGCGAAATCATATCGTGAGCTGGTCAATAAATATCAGAAAGATCCAAAAACGGTGAAAAGGTATCTGCATGAAATAAGTACCACAAAAATTACAAAGTAGTGTTTTGGCCAGACCTTGCATTGTCACACTATGCTAATGCAACTTTAGTGAATTTGCGGCAAGGCAATATCGGGTTTATTCCGAAAGGATACAATCCTCAAAAGGTGCCACAGCTGCAGTCTATTGAAACTTTCTGAGCAAATTTGAAGCGAATGGTCTACCATAGAGGTTACAGAGCAAAAACAGGAGGGTTGTGTGCAAAGCCACGACCGCAAGGTTGAAGTAGAATACTTTTACAAGAAAGATAACCCGGCTGCTTGCGTGTCAGTCATTTTTTCTAGTAAATAAACGTTGACTAATCTGATCAATCGAATTTTGCGCTTCAACAAGGATTGACCTCCTTCATGATAGAGGCTTGACAATTTTTAAATTTTGAGATGAATTTTTTTTCGGATGTCGTGCTCATGACTGAAGGAAAAGATAATTCAGTACGTTCTGAGACACGGAAATCAACTTTTACAAATTTAAAAATGTAAATTAACTCAAGAGAAAACATTACCGCCTTGATCATCAGGTTTTTATTTCATCCTGAAAAGGACAAATTGTTGTTCAATTTAGTATCGGATAAGATGCCGATTACATCTTTGCGTTATCACTGACAGTGCGAACAAAGTATTCGTTGTGATAAAGTAAACAGTGAAATGCTGATATAACACTCAAAACTAGACGGCTCACGTGTTGTCAAAATGAGTCAACTTTTCATTGAATGCATTCACTAGCGCCCACTATCGCACAAAGACTGTATTTCACTAAAGTGCCTCACTGCATCAGCTGCTATCGATGGTGAGATCCGCTGCAACTATTGCGCTATCCATAGCCAAGCCACAGTAGTGGCCGCTATACGCTGCCATTGGTATCCACTGTCCCTGCATCAGCTGGCCCAGCTGCTATCGTTGCTGGAATCCGCTGCAACTAGTACGCTATCCATTGCTACGTCACAGCTGTGGCCGCTTTCCATCATCGCTGGTATCCACTGCACTGCTAGTGCTGCTGCTAAGGGAGGACGACTGCTGTTGTCGCTGTCTAGAACTATAATGAGCGGCTTCGGCTGAAACAGGCTCTCATATAGGCCAAATAGCATGTTTTTAGTTGCAAGGTATATGATTCTGTCGACCGTGCTTGGGAAGCAATCATATAACAACCAGAGGTCGAATTTTTCGTTTTGACAAGGCTTGACTATTTTCAATAGTACAATAGTGTGAATAATAAAATTAGAATTATCTTCTTTTGGGAAGAATCTTAGAAGATTTTCCAATCTATTGCTGCAAAAACGAAGGAAATCCATCAAATACTAACCGATTTATTAGCATTTGAAATTGGACATATTTTCAACTTTTTTCGGTTTTAGATTTTCATTTCACATCCCTATGTAGCCGAACTTCCTGAGAGAAGTATTCTACTTCAAAAACGTCGATTGTTGGAATTCAAAACAATATCCACATACTTAGATTCTATTGCCGAGAACTCAACAACTGATAAATTCAGGAAATGTTCTACAAGTTTTCGGCAGAATTTTCAAGAACTTCGGTAAAAGAGATGTCAATACTTGTTGGTTCACGGTAGATCGACGCTATAATGCAAAGTTCGTAATAAATTACTCACCCTTTTGACAACTCTGCTTACGTCCGTTTGAAGTCTTCATATATTTCTAGAGAAACATTTCAAAAGGTCCTATCTGCTTCGGTCGATTTTTTGATCGATCACTTTCATTCAATCACCACAACTTGTTAAACACCTTTTATGAAACGTTATTTGCACAAGTTGCTAGCGGAGGGATCACTCTAGTCTTCTGAATGAAAACCACGTTTGGAAGAGTTACTAATGCTGGGTTTTTTTTCTCTGTATGCCTGAAGGGCACTGGGTACTGAAATGCCACTGCGACATTCTTGCTGATTGTCTTTTGTGGCGGGCCCCGATTGCTGTGCACAGGTTATGGATTGTTCGTACTCATTGATGGAGTAGAACTGTTTTGTTGTAAACCTGTACCCCAATTAGGTAAAACATAGTAGGTGAAACTAATGACCTGCTTGGGATTGGAGCTCCATGCTTGGTATGGAGTTAAAAGGTAACTTCCTAAGAAGTTGTACCTAGAGGAAGCAAGAGCTTCGCAAGAGCAAAGCAAATGCTCTGAACTCTCTGGTTCAGATTTGCAGAATCGGCAGGTGTCGTTCAACACTACGCCGATTTTCTTCAAATGATAAAAAGCGGGACAGTGTCCGGTGAGGAGTCCCGTGATTATCCGTAGGTCGCTACGATTTAGACTTAGTAGCTTTCTGGCGGTTCCAGGGATAGATAAACGGATAGATAAACTGTTTGCCTTGTCTACAACCCTGTGCCTGTCGCCATTGGGATACTATTTCTAGCCTTTCCCAAGTTAGTAGTTCGCTTTTGATAGCGGAAATGGACGTACCCAGAAACGGCTCGGGGCCAATAAACCACTGAGCTGATCCCTGTCTTGCTAGGTAGTCAGCGTGTTCATTACCCTCGACTCCGCAGTGTCCGGGCACCCAAAACAGAAAAACTGAATTCTGTCGGGAAAGTTCCCGTAGAGTTTCAATGCATTTCCAAACAAGTTTGGAAGTGCATTTGACGGACTTAAGTGCTAGTAGTGCTGCTTGACTGTCCGAGAATATACCGATTTTCGCATTCTGTAGTTGCGTTGCAGACATATTTTTGCGCAGATATATATGGCATATACCTCTGCTTGAAAAACGGTGGGCCATCCGTGCTGAGTAACTAGTAGTTACTGAGTTTTTCCTATGAGGTTTGTAAATGAGTTACATTACTTGAATAAACAAACAAGTATAGAAAAATAAGTTGCGCAATATTTTAATTTGGAGTTGAAAGTTTGTTCGCATTTTTTTCCTCATACGTTAACAACGTAATATTATGGTACATACTTTGTTGTCGTTCGTATTGTGTGAATATGGTGTGATGTTACGTACGAAAAATATTTTTTGTAGTCATTGTCGATATTTGTGGTAACGGCACGCAACCCTATATGTGAATGTCGAACTGACACATTCGTATCGCGCAGAAACTGTCATAATTCAGAAGACGAAGGAAAAGGAGTGTGAAAAATCTTAAAAATCATTGGATACAGCAAAAATATTAACGTACAACTAAAGCTCCAAATTACATTGCCAAATTTAGTTCAGTTAGCTTGTTTCTTCGCGAGTATCTACTGTGTCGGATGCGGGACGTCGGATTACATAATAAGTGCTGTTTTATATCCCTAGAAAACAGCTGAATCTGTGACAGGAAAATCATTTTCACACAAGGCTTACTACCAAGGAACGAGGCAGCTAGTGCCCGTCAGATAGGATTTTTTCGATGGAAGTTCAAACGGAGGACGCTCCACTAAATGGAGTCGAGAGCAGTGCAAATTCCACTGCTAAAAGTGGGAAGAAGAAAGTTAAAAGGAAAAACAAATCTAAAAATATCGGCACAAGCTCAAGTCAGGAAATGTCACTCGGACGGGAGAATAATAAGCTAGCGGAAGTTGCTCTGAGCCCCAGTGGGAAACTTAACGGTATTTCCGAAAGCGACTTATGCGAAGATCCCGTGGATACAGTGAGAGACAAACTGGAAAAAGGATTAAAATTAAAAGGTCAAAACGGTATAATAAATGGAACTATAACTAGTGCGGATGAACACCCAGCTGAAGTTAAATCTAAAAGTTCAACCGCGAAGAAAAGACACAGAAACCGTCAAAAGTCGAAAAGTCAGCAACAACTCGCAGCTGCTAGTGAAAATTCAAGTGATCTTGCACAAGCGAAGGTTGATGCCGGAAGTAGTACTGAACAGAAAAGTGAGATTAAATCTGTTGCTTTGATTGCGACGGTGCCAGTCAAGGAAATTCCTTTGGTGGAAGAACCAGCGAAACCTGAAATCATTTATCAGGTATATGAATCAGAGCTTCAAATGCCTAGCATTATGTCGCTCATTCAAAAGGATTTATCGGAACCCTATTCAATATACACTTATCGGTATTTCATCCACAACTGGCCGCGGTTATGTTTTCTAGCGCTTCATCAGGAGCGTTGTGTTGGAGCTATTGTTTGTAAGCTGGATATCCATCGGCAAAATGTGCGAAGAGGATATATTGCGATGTTGGCCGTCGATAAAGATTACCGAAAGCTGAAAATTGGCACCACGTTAGTGCAAAAGGCTATTCAGGTGCGGTTTTGACTTGATTTGCAGACACAAAGGATGCAGACTCAACTAAATCTTACTATTGTTAACATTATTTACAGGCAATGCTGGAAGATAACGCTGACGAGGTTGTGCTGGAAACAGAAATAACTAACCGGCCTGCACTACGATTGTACGAAAATCTAGGGTTTGTTCGGGATAAGCGACTTTTTCATTATTATCTCAATGGCGTTGACGCTCTAAGGCTGAAGCTGTGGTTTAGATGAATCGACTTAGCTTAGTCGATGGCTGAACAAAGTATGCGACAAGCATAAACGCTGTCTCCTCACATCGGTGTGTTTGAGCATGTACTAGGGAATGCTTTGATTAGGTACATTTAGATATAATTTCAACAAACCTTCGTTGATGTGTTGTTATTCTCTAGAACTCGCCTGTTTGCAAGAAAAAAAACGTACTTTTTATTTTGAATTCATGATGAGCCAACTGACAAGCGCATATTCGTCATGGTACTCTTATATATGCTTTTGATATGGCTCAAGTCGATAACGAGAAAATAACAATGTCAGGATAATGTCTAGAGAATAGCAGAGAATGTGAACACACAGTCACGT
This sequence comes from Wyeomyia smithii, assembly GCF_029784165.1. Lineage (NCBI taxonomy): Eukaryota > Metazoa > Arthropoda > Insecta > Diptera > Culicidae > Wyeomyia > Wyeomyia smithii. The sequence goes on from NC_073696.1 coordinate 193,433,914, forward strand.
GGTTATCCAATGTCCGACTTGGATGCTTTTATCCACGTTTGGCACATCAAGCGTAGTAGGGTTGATATTAACATAGAAAAACTTTCTAGCAGCTGGACTCTTACTCGCCTAACTGCCCATTAAGGCATATCAGCTCTACGGTTGGCGGGATATTCTAATTGTATGGGACAGCTATGTGTTCATGGGTAGTGAAAGTATAGAAGGAATAATCAACCTACTAAATTTAACCAATAATAGACTTACTATAACCAACCAATTTATAATGTCTGAATCAGCGAGAGCAGTTGGAAGTACTACTATTTCAAGGATTTGTACGTGTATAGGATCACATTAACAATCTATTATTTATACAAAAGAACCATGAAACATATGAAAAAAAGTAAACCGAAAATATTATGCAAGATTTGAAGTAATCATTGATTTCAGTTGTCCCTTGGCCAGCTTGGCGACATACGAACCAAGTTCGAGTAAGCTGATGTGTGCTCTTTCGAACACTTTAATATTACTTTTTGTTGAAATTTGTTCACTCATTTGTACAGTACGAACAATCTGTAAATAAAGTTATTTGTGAGCTCGCTCTGGTGTACTTTTCAAAGCTTTGCTTTTTATTCGCCTTTTAATAAACAGATATTTTACATACGAATAGACACACGACTTCCGTAGTACTCCAGCTAATCTTAAGTTATATGTTCAGTGGACAAAAAACGGTAAATTTCTACTGTGTTACGGTTAGCACCCTTGGCAAGCCTTATCACCTCTTTGTAGAAGAAGCTCTTCAAATTGTCGGGTCTGACTTCTGTACAACTCGTACAAAATTTGGTGAGTAAAAACTGGATGCTGGATGCTTATACGCTAAAAGCAAAGCAAAGCCTTGGTGCTACATTCCGTGTCGGAACTCAGCCTTCTGTTTATTATACACAGACTTCGCAGCCAACTGTTAAGTGTACAGGACAATTGCGGGGCTAGTGCGACGATCCTACTGACACTAACAGTCTTTCCCGAGCCGAGTCTCGAACCTACGACGACTGGCTTGTTAGGCCAGCATCGTACCTCGAGACCAGCTGGGATACTTATACGCTAGCGGGTCGCAAAACTCAAAATAGACTTCATTCACCAACTGTAGTCAGCTGGGGCGAAGGCTAGAAGAAGACTATCATTTTGCAGCTATGCGTAACGCCCGATAAACGTTCTGAAGGAATCAAGTTGTTACAATAGAAATGAATGTATCAGGTCAAGAATGAAAAATTTAGTGACTAAATGCGTTACAAGGCGACCGGATCATGTTGGAACAGCTAGACCCCTGCCACTACGACATCGTTGTGCTCCAGAAGCTTTGCCAGAAAAGATAGAAGATACGGAGGATTTATGGATGCAGAGCACATTACTACCAGAACGGCGGCATCACCAACAGAGTCTTGTGATCAATTAGCAGGCGAACAGCAACAGGTATGTTGAGAATAAAAGGTTCTACAACTACACCATCATCGACGTGAACTGCCCTCAGAATATGTAGCTGGCCCACGGCCGCGATGGGTTGCCGTCTACTAAATACTTTCCAGGACGTACAACCCGATGTAATGAGAAAAACGTTTTACGGGCTGCGTCATCGGGGACCAGCGATGCGTTAACCTTCTAGGTACCTTCTTTTCTCGCAAAAACATCTACAAAACCACTTGGATATTACCTGACCAACAGCAAATTGACCACGTTTTTATCGACGGCCGTACGCACTAACTGCGGTGCGGATATTGATTCGGACCATTACCTATAGTTGCGCTATGCTTGCGCTCGAACCTGTCGACCGTGTATCACGCACGACACAGTCGAACCACGTGGCTCAACATGAAGCAGCTGCGGGACACCCGGGCTGTGGCGCGCAACAGCTTGAAGCGGTTCTACCCACGGTGGAGATGATTGGCGCATCGTCTCTCAGAGACGGCTGGTGCAGGATTCACACAGCTATCTGGGAGACCACAACGACGACACTAGGAGTGAAGGCACCGTATGCGAGTCCGCGGTGAATGAGAAGAACTGCACCTGGGCAAGCTAACGAGGGAGAACAAAGCCAAGTACAAACGAACACAGAACGACATGATCACGATTCTCAGACAAAAAAACACCAACAAGAGGATCGTGAACACGAGGAGTTTGAGCAGCTGTCCCGTGCCATTGATACGCGAATGTTTGATGAGAAGGTAAACCATTCTCGCAGAGATCATGCGCCGCAAGCCAATATGTGCAACGACGTGGATGAGAACCTTCTCACGGATGCCAGCGAGGTGGTCGATAGGTGGAAGGAGTACTCCAATGGACTAAAAAGGCGATACAGCAGTAGAAGCGAAATATGAACTGACCTAGAAGCACCAGTAGCAGATGACCGAGTACCAGACTTCGATGTTCATGAAGTTCGTTATGAGATCGGGAAGCTGAAGAGCAACAAAGTCGCCGGCCAACAAGGACTGCCGAGCGGGCTCGTTATACATGGCAGAACTGTTCAAGATCCCCCTCGAGGAACGATTTTCACAAGGTCGGTTCAGCTTCTGGGCTTCGCCGATGACTTTGACATCATAACACGTAACTTCACGATGGCAGAGGAGGCCCAAGCCCGACTAAAAGCCGAAGCCAGACAACACAGAAACTAGACTTAACACAAGCTTTAGTCCTTGACTAAGGCTTGTGTTAAAGCTTTTTTTTCCTGTATGGGCTTCCTCACTGCGACCAGAATCGTAGATCTATTGTGAGATATGCCCGGGTGTCTGCTGTATCCCGCACTTCTGTTAATAGCAATACCTCTATTGAGAAGTGGCATGCTTATTATTATTGTTCATCAGTGCTTGTGTGTAATGTGCTACTCTTCCTTACACGCTTAATGTTCTACTATACCGATATTCGTTCCGCTTGCCAAATATCACCAATTATAATTCCCTGGAGAAGTTTCGTCGTGCGTCCTTCTGGCCAGTTTTATTGATAAGAGGGACTTATTTTTTGTTAAGAGGAAGTCACGCAAAGGTATTTGTAGATTCAGCGTAAGGGAAGGGTAACTGGTGGGGAGCCTGAGAATAGACCCATGCTTAAGTCCTTTTTGACATCGGATGGCCTGGTTCTACTAAGATTCGAACCCACGACCATCCGCTTGACAAAGCGGACTCTGTAACCTTGCGGCTACGCAGCTCCCCGTGTTAAAGCTTTAATAAAAGAACTAAAATTCTTATCTGGTTATTTAGCCACCTTATCCCGTACGTTATGTACGAACGCCCACGCTGCTCTTACTCTAGTACACTCAGCGAATTTGTGTTGAATTGTTTCGATGCCTAACATACAGCGCTGGCAGTTAGGATCGTTTGCCCGCCCGATCACATGCATCAGACGGCGTTGTTCCGTCTTCTCATTAACCAGCAGATAGAGGTTACTTCGGTATTGTGATGAAAGTCCGCCGGAAAAAATGTTTGTCCATATTCTCCGCCAGTTTGTATTAGGTCGATTTTGTTCAACCCTAGGTAGATCAGTTTGATCTAGGTAGAAGCGATGAATTTGATCACTGAAGGGGTTTTGTTGGATCTGTTGTGGAAGCAATGGAATCTGCTGGGAAAGGATTTTGAGGCAAGGCAGGTCCGCCGGAGGAGGAATATTTTGGGTCAATAGGGAAAAATAATAGGGGAGAGAAGTAATGTCTTTTAAATGGCGATTGATCAGCAGCGCTTTGCACTTAATCGCCGGTAGCTGAAGTTTCAAACCACCATGCTCTCTGTTGCGCGCCAACTGATGCATCGGGACTCGTGCTGGTAGCCAAAAAGTCCCCATTGTCGCTGTCAGCTTTGCTGTGTGCGCACATTGTGGTGGAATCACCGACGAGAGGTACCACACCTTCGACGTGGTAAAAGTATTCAGTAGAATTACCTTCTGTTGCAGGTTTAGTGTTCGCATGCTGTGCAGCCATAATAGTTGGGATACTCTGGACACTAAAGCATCCCAGTTTAGTTTCACCATGCTTCGCACTGAATTTAAAAATTACACCTAACACTTTCACGGTGTCAGTTGTCTGCAGTCCCGGTACCGTCAATGGGTTCCCATTGATAAATCCAATGTCGATTGCCACCGTTTTCTGCCGATTCAGCTTTGCTCCGGAAACTATCTCGAAATCGTGAAACAACTGATACAGCCGTTCTATTGTCCGTGTGGATGTAGCAATAACCGTGACGTCATCTGCATACGCAACGCAGACACGCTCCAACAGCAGACACGCTGCCACAGACACGCTCCAATTTCGTGAGCAGTGGATGGAGATAGAGAACAAATAACAGCATAGACATTGGTTCTCCTTGCCGTACGGAACGCTCAATTCGAAACGGTTGTGTTAGGTGCCCATTGACGAGAGGACGAGGCAGCAGCAATGCGGGAGAGCCATCCGATGAAGTCCTGGTTGAGCCCCAGGGAGAGAAGAGTACGATGCAGGAACTCATGAGAGACCCGATCGAAAGTGTGGTCGAGATCGAAAGAAATAATCTTACCTCTTTGCTTACTCGCGATCAGCTGGGCCATGCGATCTTTAAGAGAGAGCGAAAAAAGGTTTTTATTTTTGGCTTCGCGTATGATATCCACCACGCCAGCCAACTGGGAAAATTTCTCCGTTGCCGGGTCCAAAACTGCCATCGAGTTTGGAAATCACTGCTGTTTTCGGTTGTCAAGAGGTGCGGAAGAAGGGACCAGAAGCCGCGCCCCTGTTTACGGCCCAGGTGTGGAAGACAGATACGTGCTGTGAGGGCTTTGTGGTCTAAGAAAGAACAGACATGCGTGGCAGCACTGCGCAGCTGTTCGCATAAGCCAGTGCTCACGTATATGCGATCCAGTCTGGATGCTACGTTGTGTGTGACATAAGTAGGTGCGGATGTTGCGGGGTACAGTTTCAGCCACACATCGTGCAGCTGGAGTTGCTGTACGGTCGCCTGAAGAGCGGGGCTTGTGTTGGCACTCGTAGAATCGCTCGAACGAAGCACGCAGTTGAAGCCGCCGGCGAGGATGACGTGTGGCGTGTTGTGATGAAGACAGTAGGCGATCGAGCTGTTGAAGAATCTCTCCCTTTCTGCACGAACAGCTGTACCCGAAGGAGCGTATACATTGCGGAGATTCGTGTTTTGCACTCGCAGAGCAGTGAGGCGGCCATCCAGATTCTTCTCCACATGTGAGAAGATTATGTGGTCCATCAGCGCAATTGCCGTTCCCCGCCTTGCCTGATCCACATTGCAGATCACGTTAAAACCGGGTAGGGAGAGTTGTTTGTTCTCCACCTCTTGAAGAAAAACGATGTCAAGATCTAGCGTTCGTACGAAATTCCGAAGCGCATCGATATTCGTTGCGTTCGTAATGTTGTTGATATTGATGGAAGCGAGGTTGTAACCAGCGTTGCCAGGTCATTTTTTTAAAAATCTGGAAAAGGCAAAATAAAAATCTGGAAAAAATCTGGCGGTCATTTCGTGGTGTGAAAGGTTAATTTTTCGGATAAAAGTCTTGAAGTACGCAAGATTTGAGGTGACAAAATTGCAAAATTTCGCGCCAAAATTGAAGTGATGACCTTTTTGCGGAACAGAGAAAATAAAATCTGGATAAAATCTGGATCATCCATGAAAAATCTGGATAATTGGACATCAAAGCTGTCTACCTGGATACATGTTCAAAAATCTGGATAATCCAGCTAAATCTGGATACCTGGCAACGCTGGTTGTAACTGGAGAACTCAGCCATTACGATAAAATAATACTTCCATCTCTCGAGTCGTCGTCGTCGCCTACGCGAGGTTTTTTACCTATAGCCCGAGTGCGAAGCTGCCTTCTAGAGCTGGACGAACCAACGGACGAGTCAGTTTCACTTCCATCAGTCTTATCTCCATAAGTCTTACGTATGATTCTCCCACCAGCGTGAGTTTGTTGACCTGTAGGAGAAGTCAACGAACCGCCGGCTGGCGAATGAGCTTAGTTCGTAGTCGCGGCTAACGGGGGAAAGTTTTGATCAGTTAGGGTTGGTGGCTGCACCACTTTCTGTTGATGGCGGTGGGGAATTTGTTTCGGAGGCGGCATTGATTCTGACGGCGACAAGTTTATGGAGGTTGGTTTAGTGCCAGGCGGTGTTTGGTTTGGATTCGGGTTTGTGAGTTTCGCTGCTGGAGCGAGTTGCTTCGTTTTTTGCAAAGCGATGGAGGCTGGATTCATTTGTTTTGCGGCATCAGCGTAGGACTTCTGCACGAGTAGTTTTTTATTTTGCACACAAGTAGCTCCAATATGGATATACTCGCGGCAGTGTCGACACGTCTGACGTTGTCCATAGTACGCGACTTGCGTCATTTCCCCGTCTATGGTCACCCACGATTCAATATTTCGTTTTACAATCATTTTTGCAACTCGAATACCCGTCGATATACCAGGAAAGTCGACATCGGCACCGTATTGCTGTTCTCGTATCGCGATGACATCACCGTATCTGTTCAAAAATTCAGCAATTTTCTGGTCCGTCACATCTTCCGACAAGTCGTAAAGTCTCACTTCCACTGCTCCGTCCTCTAGGGTGATCCTCAGTGGGTATTTTTTACCATCGACCGAAATCTCGTATTTGTTGTCGTGTTCTTCGCATACACGCTGCGCCAGTGCTAGATCCACGACTTTCACAAAGGAGGCACCAATGGTTCTACTGTTCTGAATTCTTAACACTTCACCTTGTTTCAGACCCAATACGGTCGCACAAAAACTGTGTATTTTGGCATTGTCCGGCTTTTTCGGCACGTTTGAGAAACGCGCAGTGCCACTCGTCAGAATGTGGAAAGACATAGACAGAAGAAGATGTGGCGAACCCAAATCTTCCGGGGAGAAAAGGGCCACCTGGAGTAGTATGCAGAGCTGAAACAGCTATATCATTCTCAAGAAACGCGAAAGTGCTACCAGAAACTCAACGCATCCTGCAGAGGCTTTGTACCGCGAGCCGAAATGTGCCGGGATGAAGATGGTAGTATTCAGATGGACGAACGTGAAGCGACCGAAAGGTGGAAGCAGCATTCCGACGAACACCGGAATGGTGCCTAGGCAGAGGGCCATGGCGGCGATCCCGTCGGTGCGACAAACATAGAAGACGTGCCAGCCCCAACGATAGACGAAGTTAAAGATGCAATCAAGCAGCTAAAAAACAATATATCGGCTAGGATGCTGATGCACATTCGAGGGCTGATTGGCCTCCACCACCCAATCACCCGTTTCCGCATCTCCATGCGTATTGCCGCAGCTCTGGTAGATGGCCTGACCATCCTGGAACGTACGTACCATTGTGCCCTTCAGGCACACCGGCTGCAGCGCTACGACGTCGAATCTGCCGGATTTCAATACTTCGGAAAGCACTCATGTGCTTCCTTGGAAATCGAGAGACCGGCAGCTCCACGCCCCGAGTTTCCAATCGGTAGTCCGTTTTCGTCGCATGGGTCAGTGCCGATTGTTCCAGTCCGAATTTCTTTGTTCCTCGTTCATTACTTGTGAATGTTTTACAGTGGCGGCTTGTAACGCCTGCGCACCAACTCCCTTTCTCGCCAGAGGACCACGTTGGCACGAGGACGGTAATCGGCCGCCCCTAACCTGGAGTACAGACGCCGTTTTGAGCCGCTTCTAACATGGAGGACAGACGTTCGGAAACCCAAAAGAGCCCCCCTTTCCTGTCAGCATACGTCCAAGTTCCCACCAGGGTTGGTGACCCGATCTTCCCTTGGTTGCTCGTATCCCAGTAACGCGTGGAGTGGCTGGATAAGAGGTTAAGGACCACGTGTGGTCTTTTTTTATTCCAGTAGGCGCACTTTGCCCCGATGGTATGCATTATCCAACCGTTCAGCCAACCACGTGCCAGCCCTAATGATAAGCGAAATTAAGGATGCCATCAAGTAGCTGAAAATCAATAAATCGACTGGAAAGAATGGCCTCGGAGCGGAGCTTATAAAGATGGGCCCCGGAATCACCGTCCTGAATACCGTCTACAAAGTGCATTCCCAAATCATTTTCCACCGACTCTCACCGCTAGCCAACAGATTTGTAAGAAGTTATCAGCACGACTACGTGGAAAGACGGTCTGCGACGGACCAAATCTTTATTATACGGCAGATCCTCCAGAAATGCCGTGAATACAGAACCCACACACACCATCTATTCCTCGACTTCAAGGCTGCGTACGACACTATCGACCAAAAAGAGCTATGGAAGGTCATGGATAAAAACGGCTTTCCAGGAAGGCTGATTAAGCCTGTATCAGACTAACCGTTGTAGCGGTTGACCGTTACCGTTCCGTTCCTTTTCGACCAATCAGAGCACAGCGGTCGACCGTCGCTTGTTGTTGTTGTAAAAAATAGAATTATTTCTATTTTTGCCGCCAACCGTTCCCAACGGTTGGCGACTGCTGTCATTGACATGGCGAAGGCAAACGAATCTCTTCACACCTACACAAGATCACATACAGAGACTTGACAAATGAAAATGTGTGCTTCTCTTTTTGGCACACACGACAGCCAGTCAAAACATTGATAGCACCGGCAACGCTGGTTGGCGATGTCAATTTTCGACCAACGCACACTGGCAAAAATGAATCCAAATTTCCACTAATTAAAAGCCGCTGGGCTGGATACCTTCAATATAGCATTTCTTATGTAAAATTGGTCAACAAATTTATTGGCGATGGTTTCATTTTGGACAGGGCACGGGAAAGGGTCTATAGGGGTCTTGTGTAGGTGTGAAGAGATTCGTTTGCCTTCGCCATGTCAATGACAGCAGTCGCCAACCGTTGGGAACGGTTGGCGGCAAAAATAGAAATAATTCTATTTTTTACAACAACAACAAGCGACGGTCGACCGCTGTGCTCTGATTGGTCGAAAAGGAACGGAACGGTAACGGTCAACCGCTACAACGGTTAGTCTGATACAGGCTTAATCAGCCTTCCTGGAAAGCCATTTTTATCCATGACCTTCCATAGCTCTTTTTGGTCGATAGTGTCGTACGCAGCTTTGGTGTTGGGAACGGTCGGCGGTAAAAATAGAAAAGGTTCTATTTTTTGCAACAACAATAAGCGACGGTCGACCGCTGTGTTCTGATTGGTTGAAAAAGAACGGAACGGTAGCGGTTGACCGCTGCAACGGTTAGTCTGATACAGGCTTAAGGACGATCTCTGACGGCGTGCAGGAGAACGGAATATGCATGTTGCAAGAATGCCGGATAACTGCCCTGCGAAGATGCCTCGAATCCAGTAGAAAAAAGACGATCAGGTGCGCAGCGGGTAAGATGGGTAGACCAGGTGGAGCGAGAGATGGCGGGGAGTACACGGTGTCCAGGGATTGGGATTGATATGGGCAATCCGCCATCAATGACAATAAGATTAAAACGCGTTTTTTTCGGTTAGTTGACTTATATAAGGAAGGTGATTAATATCAGTACATCTTTATTATGGCTCCTGTTATTACAAAAGAGGCGAGTAAAATGGGTAAAATGTTGTATTGTAGAAAAAAAGTAAAATTTGACTGGTGACAGATGAGCTTCTGATAAGACGAGTAGCTAGCCGCGCCTTATGTAATAGGAGGGACCTATAACTCGATCATGCAATTTAATTGAGACGAGTTACTCGTCGAAATTTTTGTAGTACGACAATAAAAAAATCCGATTAGACTCGCTAGGCTTTGTTATCAAGAGTACAGTTTTCATTAATGGCAAAAAACTGGTTGCTATAACCATTTGCTATAACGGTAATAGAACAGATAATCATTAAAGAACGCAACGAAGTGTATTTTTATGAAATAATTTATTTGAGTACTGTCTGCTGAATTTACGGTCTTACTAAATCATGAAAACACTTGCTGATAGAGGATCGCGTATTGTTACGCGGTTCTACTGCCAATAAAATAACAATACGCGCAGCTCCTTCGTGGTATGTTATTTAAAAATTGTGTAACTATTGAATCAATGTTATGAACCAAATCTAAAGCTTCAATCGTCAAGTTGCATCGTTGTTTATATGCGTTTTAATTCGTACAACTTCACGATGGCATTACACAGTCCAGGCTACACTGCATAAAGTATTTCGTTCGATGACCAAAGTTATTGTTTGAGAGAAAATAGTCGAAAGTTAGCCAATTTATTACGAAATGACAAAAAACTACATTAAATTTTCAAAGCGCCGAACAAGGAGACAACCTAAATAGAAAAAAAGTACCTATACAGTTTGGAGCACGCTTCGGTTGCTATTTACGTCAACTTCTTGGCCTTCTGGTACAGTGTATCTACTACTTTACCCATATGCTGTATCGTTTCCAGAGCAGTTTCGTATGTTTTATCTACCGCCGTTTCCTCGAACACGATCAGCACCCCGATGCCTTGATCCAAGATACCACTAAACTTCTTATCTAAAATCATCTGCGAGAGTTTTTTTTCGACCTGGGCAATCGGCAGCGCAATCTGCTCTGCAATGTAGTTAACCTCGACACGAGCGTATGGTTCAATTATACGGCACAAGTTCTGCTCAAGCATCGTATCGTATAAGGTTCCAAGATGCGCCTTTACGATCACGTCATCCTCCAGTTCGTGCTTATACTGTTTCAGTGCTTCTTGAAAGTCGGCCAGTGAGCGCTTATGCGAAGCTTGAGCAACTGCCTTCATAGCGTCAATGTCTCGGCCAGAATAGGTTATTGCCTAAAATTAAAAACATTGATGAATGTTACAACTACACTTCACATAACTATCCCTTAAAGTCCTACCAATTTCCCGCTGACAATTTGGTTGACATCGTCGCTCTGGCCTAACATTATCTTGCACAGAAGCATGTACTTCAATGCAGTCAACGCTTTTGGGCTCTGAACGCTATCGAAGCCCTCAAAAGCTTCGTAAAAGTAGGAAAAGGCTGTCTTAAAATCTCGTTCGTCTGCGGCATGCAAGATTCCCGACTGCAGATCCAGTGTTGCCTGAACCTTCGGTGGGCAGTAAATTGCATTTGCTGTTGTCCTTGCGGAGGTCAATGCGGCGCGGGCCTAAGAACAAAGATATTGTATTAAGTTTTTACATTCATCACTACACTACTACTTACCTTCGGAAGATTACTGAGCGCATGATAAGTCTTACTCTCCAGCAGTTGCACCTCGACCAACAAATTCTTATCGTCTAGCTTCTTGAGTTCCCGCAGCAGCTGACTACCGAGGGCCAAAGCTTCAGTGTACATGGCCGTGTCGAAGTACAGCGCAATCAGTCGGGCTTCCAGCGACTGCCGCAGAAAAGTACGTTTTTCTTGTTTAGCCCATTCTATGCATTCCTTACAAAGCTGCACTTCGATTCCAGTTTCCGCTTCTAAATCCAGGAATAGATCTACTAACGACCGAACCAATTTAGCGGCCTTCGCTTTGCTCAAGAAACTCAAAAAAGGCCTGGTCACCTTAATTAGATCGGCCAGTTCTTTGGCCTTTCCTTCCTTTTTGTAGGCTTCTCCCAGTTCCATGATTTTTTGCTCTTTCTGACGAATCTGCTCTTCATCATTCTCATCCACCTCGAGATCGGCGGCAATCTTGGACAGATCCTGACGATTCATCTGTATCGACTGGGCGCGATCGAACATCATTGCTCCTGCCATTGTGCAAACTATCTGGGTTATTTGCTCCTAACGTCCTTTATTATTCCTTTTTATTGGATGACTATGACGGAAAACAGAAAATATATCTTTTATTAATACGCTTGCAGCACAATGATCGTGCGAACAAGGAAACGAGCTGGAGGCGAACCGAAGGTTGTGCGAGCGAGACGTGCGAGTAGCAGCAATAGTACATAAATTGGGGACGAAAGCTTTCAATCGTACAAGTCATTCAAACGCTACCAAAGTATATCATAACCAGATGTCAACAAGTAAAGGAATTAACAGAATTATGTCGCTAAATCGTCAATTTAAGCAATGTTTTTGCAGCTGTTAGTGAGGAAACACTGTCAACTTACCGTTGATGATAAATTTACTAGCTACTTGATACCTTTGCAGCGTAATTTTCACAATTTTCTGCGGCAAAAAAAGACTTCTTTCTAAACTTCGTGACTCTTGCGCTTCAATTTGACAGTCACTTGCGGAGGGCAGTTTTGGTAAAGTTGGTAACACTGAAGATTTTGAGTAATTTGGTAACCATAAGTGGTAGCCATTATTTATACACTGAGTCAAAGCGCAGAGGGTAGTATTCGCGTTGACTTGTGTGAATTCGCCCAACAAGAAACGTACCCAAAAAAATCGTGAAATATTTCATTTTGTTAGGTAGCTGGTTTTGGTGGTTTAAACCCGGATTTATATGCTGCGTGATTTCACCGATTTCACCCTTCGGAACTAAACCATTAAAAACGAAATATTTCAACAGGAGAATGGATATAATTAGCGCTAACTGAGGGCAGCACTGAAACTAAAAATGTGAATTAAACCATCAAAATAAATTAAAGATAAAACTCAATAACTAATAAATAGGCAAGATAGAGCATTATAATGAATTGGAAATGTCACTAGAATCCTAGAAATAGTGGAAAATATTGAGTAGTTCGGCCCAATTGACATTCCTGGTCACCAGGGTAGATATGGGAAAATTCAAGATTTTTAGATTTTTCCCCATATAAGCCTCCCCCTTATCGCATATAGCTAAAGTATGCCTACTGATAGAGAAATCTAATCGATTGGAGATGTTGACTAGGACCCTAGGCATGTTGGAAAATATTGAGTTGTTCGGCCCAATTGGCATTCATGGTCACCAGGGTAGATATGAGAAAATTCAAGATTTTTAGATTTTTCCCCATATAAGCCTTCCCCTTCTATCAGTAGGCAGACTTTTGCTATATGCGATAAGGGGGAGGCTTATATGGGGAAAAATAATAAAATCTTGAATTTTCCCATATCTACCCTGGTGACAAGGAATGTCAATTGGGCCGACCTACTCAATATTTTCCAACATTTCTAGGATTCTAGTGACATTTCCAATTCATTATATTGCTCTATCTTGCCTATTTATTAGTTATTATCAAGAGCGGGGGCCTAGTGTGGTTGGGCCTAGTGTGGTTGGGCCTAGTGTGGTTGGGCCTAGTGTGGTCGGGCCCAGAGGGAATCGTCTCCGCCAACCACGCTCGACGCCTGGGTTCAAATCCCACCGCCGACATAGGTGTCGATGGTTGTGAGGTGGCGTGATCCACTCACAACCAACCTAACTGGTCTAGAGTCAATCCTAGCCGGCACCGGTAGATTTTCTGAGGCGAAAAATCTCTGGGATCACGCCTTCCATCGCATGGGGAAGTAAAGTCGTTGGCGCCGGTCCGTTAATAAACGGGTCGTAAGTTAGGGCCCTGGGTGGAGTCGCCTCCCTGGGCGTCGGTGATTGGCACAAGAACAGTGGCGGAACTAGACCGACGGAAAATAAGCGAGAGTAAAAAAAAAAGTTATTAAGTTTTATCTTTAATTAATTTTGTTGGTTTAATTCACATTTTTAGTTTCAGTGCTGCCCACAGTTAGCGCTGCATTATATGCTTTTTTCTGTTGAAATATTTCGTTTCTGTTGGCTTAGTTCCGGAGGGTGAAATCACGCAGCATATATAAATCCGGATTTAAACCACCAAAACCAGCTACCCAACAAAATGAAATATTTCACGATTATTTTGGTTACGTTTAATTTAAATATGGTTTATTTGACGCGGCACGATACAATTTTAAGTTTAACTGAGCCAAGTACACTTTTTATTATTTCTAGATTAGCGGGAAAAGGAGGGAGGCACTTTTTTATTTCTCGCGGCCGACTACTAATCCCAACTAGATTAAAGGTGAGGGGAGAGGAGATACAATACTTGCTTAAAACTAATTAAGATATACGATCTATTTATGTTTCGACTGGTGTTCTTTTTTGTTTTTCAAACATAGATTTAGGCTCTTCGTGTTCGTGTCTCCAGCGTCGTATACGGGTATTCTGACGAATAGACAAAAGAATATTAAATTTTAATGTCAGTCTTTTTCAAATAACAGTACAGTTGTGTCATGTACTGATCACCGCTTCCCAGAATGTCTCTAACGGGAACGTTCGGTTGTTTTCCTCGGGCCCAGAGAGAATCTATAAGCTCGGACCTAACATCACAGAATTCGGTACACGACCAAACAACATGCTCGATGTCATGGTAGCCATCGCCACAAACGCAGTGATTACTGTCTACAAGCCCTATACGAAAGAGATGCGTGTTTAACGTGTAGTGATTGGACATAAGTCTGGACATCGCGCGAATGAAGTCCCGACCTACATCCAACCCCTTGAACCATGCTTTCGTCGATACCTTAGGAAAAATGGAATGTAGCCACCGTACCAGTTCATCTGAGTTCCATGATGATTGCCAACTGTTGAGTGTTCTCTGACGCAAAATGCTATAAAATTCATCATAAGCAATTGGTCTTACATAAATATCGCCATCAATAGCACCCACCTTAGCTAAAGCGTCAGCCTTTTCATTGCCCGGAATGGAACAATGAAAGGGGACCCACGCTAAGGTAACCTGGTAATTTTTATCTGTTAAAGCACTTAAAAACCGCCGTATCTTCCCCAGAAAATACGGGGTGTGCTTCACAGTCTTCATCGATCGCAGAGCCTCAATGGCACTGAGACTGTCTGTGAAGATGAAGTAGTGATCTATGGGTAGGGTTTCGATGATCCCAAGGGAGTACTGAATAGCAGCTAGTTCTGCGACGTACGCGGAAGCAAGAGCATCGAGTTTGTAGGAGGCGGTAAAATTTTCGTGGAAAACACCGAAGCCAGTGGACTCATCTAGATTAGATCCGTCAGTATAAAACATTTTTTCACAACTCACATGTTTAAACTTATTTGAAAAAATCTTAGGGATCTCTTGTGGGCGCAATTGATCCGGGATACCAATAATGTCTTCTTTCATGGTGGTGTCGAAGGATATAGCATTGTTAGAAGTATCTAAAGGTGCGACATTGGAGGGAACGTATGAAGAAGGGTTAATATCTTGAGCCATGTAGTCAAAATATAAAGTCATAAATCTGGCTTGGGATTGAAGGTCGACCAACCTCTCGAAATTTTCAATCACTAATGTGTTCATTACCATACATCGAATTAGCAACCGGTAAGAGAGATTCCAAAAACGATGTTTCAACGGAAGAATACCCGCTAGCACTTCAAGACTCATCGTATGGGTCGACTGCATGCAACCCAAGGCAATACGCAAACAACGATATTGTATTCTTTCTACACGCAAAAGTTGAAGTCTTGTACAATCATTGTGTCTTCCCGATTCGCACAAATGTTGCACAGAAATCGCACAATAAATGTGTAAACCGCATAACGCAACAGTTGTACTGCGAATACATTGACATAGAATGAAATCAGAATATGTATCATATACCGACACTTTATTTCTCACTTCGAGTGTATTAGTTACTAGACTAGACACATCACATAAAATTTGCAGGTTGCTCTTTCGCTTCTCTTTCAATTCAGATTGCGACGCGCAAGGCAATATTTCGTTGCTTCACGAAATGAGCGAGACACCCGTGCTGTACATACTTGATACCATAGTGTTGTTAGTCTCACTCATACTGTCGGTGCGTGCTTGCTGCTATTCAGAGGAATGCATGAAGAAGAAAAAGTATCTCGAAAGCGTGTGTGCAAAAGACTTGAAAAGCGTAGCATATGTCTCGTCCTCAAGCAGAAAGGAGGAGAATGGTTTTGCTTCTCGCTCGCTTTGCAATGCTGCTTGATACCAGTTGAAATTGTTTAGGTGTAGTAGTTTGGAGCTGCCAAATACATTGGAGAAACGCTAAAGCAATTATTGCGTTATGCCCAACACACAATCATTGTACTGGTTCCGAATTACATCAACAATTGCGCTAAAAACGCACAATTTTGTACTGGTTTCGCACCATCCAACTTTTGCGTGTAGTTTCAAAATATGCGTGTTCGCAGCGGAGCGAAAGCAGAAACAACCGTATTCAAGAACTGACAGTATTGTTGTTTGGTATAACCACAGACTAACAGACGTAACACTGGAACCTAGCTCCATCGCCACAAAAAAAACGATCATTTCAAATTTCTAATCAAATAACAGTCATCGCGCGACAACGCCGCCCGGGGCGCTGTCATGCAATCACATACATATTTTGTGGTTCCCCATTTGACACATGCAGTAACGCTAGCGCTGATGTCGAAATATTTAACGCAGCGCGAACACGGCAGCAGATGGTGCTAGTGTTACTAACGTAAAGTACTGGAATCATCCAAACGATGATTTTATTGGAAATTTGTTCGAAGTGTTATGTCTGTTAGTCTGTGGTATAACCTTAGAAGGTCTCCTGGGTGAGCACCCCACCAGGTTCCGGTAATCGTACGAAGAAAATTAATCCTTTGTTGGCATTTTTGTGTCAGATACCGAATATGACAAGCCCAGGTGCATTTAGAGTCGAACCAGACCCCGAGATATTTAGCGGCTGAAACCTGAGTGATTGTTTTACCCGTTAATAGGAGCTGCAGCTGAGCTGGGTTATGCTTCCTAGAAAAAACGACCAACTCAGTTTTCTCCGGAGAGAATTCGATACCCAGCTTGAGAGCCCATTCAGACAAATTGTCTAAGGTATCTTGCAATGGTCCTTGCAGATCGCTAGCCTCGCTACCAGTAATGAATACAACGCTTTCGTCTGCAAGTTGCCTTAGCGTGCATGAATTTGAAAGACATTCATCGATGTCATTGACGTAAAAATCATATAAGAGTGGACTTAAACATGAGCCCTGGGGAAGGCCCATGTAACTAATTCTGGAAGTTGTCGAATCGCCATGTGAGAAATACATATGCTTTTCTGACAACAAATTGAGCAAAAAGTTATTCAAATTTGGTGAAAGTCCCTGCGAATGAAGTTTCGCGCTTAAAACTTCTACGAAGACAGAGTCAAAAGCCCCCTTAATATCCAAGAACGCAGAAGCCATTTGCTCTTTTCGAGCAAATGCGAGTTGAATTTCAGTAGAAAGCAACGCTAGGCAATCGTTCGTCCCTTTGCCCTGGCGAAAGCCAAATTGAGTATCTGAGAGTAAACCGTTTGTTTCGGCCCATTTGTCTAACCGTAAGAGGATCATTTTCTCCATTAATTTCCGGAGGCAAGAGAGCATCGCAATCGGCCTATATGAATTGTGATCAGAGGCAGGTTTTCCGGGTTTTTGAATAGCAATGACTTTTATCTCCCTCCAGTCGTGCGGAACAATGTTTAGCTCAAGAAACTTATTGAACAAGTTCAACAAGCATCTTTTTGCAGAATCGGGTAGATTCTTCAACAAGTTGAATTTAATTCTATCCAACCCTGGAGTTTCATTGTTGCACGAAGGGAGAGCCATTGAAAATTCCAACATCGAAAATGGAGGCTCTTCCGTAGTTACTAAAAACGCGTCGCGAAAGGTTTTCTGTTCCGGTACAGAGTCCGGACAGACCTTTTTGGCAAAATCGAGTATCCAGCGATCTGAATACTCCTCACTCTCATTCAAAACGTCACGGTTCTGCATGCGTCTGGCGGTATCCCAAAGAGTGCTCATCGCTGTTTCCCTCGACCACGGGTTTACGAACCGCCGCCAGTACCCGCGTTTTTTCGCCTTCACTAAGCTCTTCATCTGCCCAGTGCCTCGTACTTTCGAAGTAGGTTGACAGTGCCGTACTCCTGGTAGTCCTTATACGCCGCGAACCTTCGCGCGTACAGCTCAGAGCACTCTTTGTCCCACCATTTGTTGGGAGGGCGCTGTCTAATCGTTACCCCGGGTATCAGTTTCGTCTGAGCTTGAGTCGCGGCGTCGATTATCAAGCCAGCTAAGAACGCGTATTCTTCCTCCGGAGGAAGTTCCTCGTGAGTCTCGATAGATTCCGCTATAAAAGACTCATAACGCTTCCAATCAATATTACGTGTAAGGTCGTAGGAAATATTGA
The DNA here is from genome assembly GCF_029784165.1 of Wyeomyia smithii. Classification (NCBI taxonomy): domain Eukaryota; kingdom Metazoa; phylum Arthropoda; class Insecta; order Diptera; family Culicidae; genus Wyeomyia; species Wyeomyia smithii. Next base: position 193,451,874 of record NC_073696.1, read on the forward strand.
TTGGGTTCGGGGGAGTTGAACCATTAGCAATTGATATAACGATTGGAAGATGATCACTACCGTGGGGATCGTTGATTACTTTCCACTGGCAATCTAACACTAGTGATGTCGAGCAGAGGGATAGGTCAAGCACGCTCTCACGTGCTGGAGGATTAGGTACACGTGTAGCTTCCCCAGTATTCAAAAGTGTCATATTGAAGTCGTCGATCAAGTTACAGATTAAAGAAGATCGGTTGTCGTCGTACAGCGACCCCCATAGCGAACAGTGAGAGTTAAAATCTCCCAAAATCAAAAAAGGTGCGGGAAGCAATTCTGCTATATCAAGGAGTTGCTTCTGTTCAATCCGCGCGGATGGGGGAATATATAACGGAACAAGGCAAAGGTCTTTTCCATTCATATTCGTTTGAATGGCAACAACTTCAATATTCGAGATCGAGGGGAGGTCGATTCTGAAAAAAGAATAGCACTTTTTGATCCCTAAAAGTACCCCTCCACCGTGTGAGTCTCGATCTCGACGAATGATGTTGAAATCGTGGAAATAAAGTTGGTCATTTGAATTGAGAAAAGTTTCACAGAGCGCGAACGCATCACAATTGTATGTGTTTATCAAATGTGAAAATAAATCGAATTTGGGGATGATACTTCTGCAGTTCCACAGTGATAAAATTCCTAAACTCTTTCGACGTATTAGTCATCGAAAGATACGATAGCTGAAATGAGGGGCCAAGTTGCTGTGAGTTGCTTCAAAAAGGTTTTCACTGTAGGGAGAAGGGCAAGAAGAATGTTTTGGAGGGGATCTGGTATGTTGAATGTTTTAAATATCCAGTCCACAATATCAGAGAATTTTATGAACCCTGTTTCTTTTATGTCTTCTGATCGAGAAATGGGTGCACGAGGGGTTTTCGGTGCCCCAGGAAGCGGTGGGTACTTCTGGTTTAATTTGAAATTAAAACCGGGGGGTACTTGCTTCGGTTTTTCTTCCCCGCTTCCTTTTTGTGTTGTCTTATTGGTCATTCCGCTAGGGGTTATCTTACGACCTTTGCGAGAAAAATTAGGAGAGTTGAGCATTCTCCTCTTCCTAGATCCCTCTGGCAAGGCATAAGAACACCCTTCGACGGGATCGTCAGATGTACCCTCATCGGTTGGCAAAAAGGAAAAGATGTTTCCTGTCGAGGGTGGCTCAGCCCTCTTAAGCATTTCTGCAAAAGAGCGCTTTGATCGTTCCTTAAGGGAACGCCTAATTTTTTCCTCGCGCTGTTTGTACGCGGGACACGCCGAAAGGTCATGCCGAGTTCCCTCGCAGTAAAGACACTTTTCAGTATCCTCACTGCAAGCGGTCTCAGCATGATTGCCTCCGCACTTGCTGCAGCGTGCCTTGTTGCAGCAGTAGGTGGCTGTATGACCTAACTGCTTGCAGTTTTGGCAATGCATGACCCGCGGTACGAACAGGCGTACAGGCAGACGAACCCTGTCCAAAAAGATGTAGTTCGGCAGTGCGGATCCGGCGAATGTTACACGGAAGGAATCCGAAGGGAGGAATTTCTTCTTCCCTTCTTCGATGGATACTGAATGCAATTGCTTGACATCCAGTATCTTCACATCTTGAATCAGGGGGTTCTTGAAGCAGCCAACCCCGTGACGCAAAATGTCATCGACCGTGAGGCTTCCTTCGGTAACCACAGCGTCGATCTCCACGTCCTTGGCAGGGATGTACACGCGGTACTCCCTTGTAAAGAGCTCGTGGCTAGCAATTTCGTTTGCTTGCTTCAAGCTACTCACGACAACTCGCAGTTTGTTCGGCCTCACCTTCGTAATCTCGGTTACGGCCGAAAACTGTTTTGCCAGGTCTTTGCCTATTTGAATTATATTCAAAGGTTTTTTGTATGGGCCGGAAGTAAACAACGTAGTGACCGCTAGCGGCATCTGGGTAAGCTTTTATCCGTATTTCCGGTACCCTTAATACGGGGCTAGGTAGCGGGGGTGGTGCAGGGGAAGGTAAGGGAGAACTGCTGGGGGAAATTTCAATTTCTTCCCCATTTGTTTCCACATCCAGAAAAAGTTGCACCTGCATGTCGTCCATTTTGCGGGAGCGTTACGCTCTACCGCACACAAACGATAAATATTCGAATGTGTGTGGGGGGGAGGGGGGGGATCAAATAGTTGATATTAAATTTTAAAAACAATATTTCAAACTACAATGGATCAAATAAAAAAAGACAGTAATACTAATAATAATAACTATAGAAATAATACTAATAATAATAATAATAATAATAATAATAATAATAATAATAATAATAATAATAATAATAATAATAATAATAATAATAATAATAATAATAATAAAAATAATAATAATAACAATAATAATTATAATAATAATAACAATAATAGTAATAATATTAATAATAATGATAAAAATTCTAAAGTGAATACTTCACCGAACGTCTAAGTCACGACCTCACGGCTGATAGTAGGATCAATCGAGCGTCTCCGCAGAACAAACAATGACGATCCAGCTTCGTGTTGGGACACAGTGGCCGTATCCTACACGCGACCTTGTAGATGCCACTTGTAGTTGACTTCCACTCGCTCGATCGTATGGTGGTCCGTTCTGCTAGCGGGGCAACAGCGGTGCGGGAGAATTATTCTTGCTGATATATCAGCTGCGTAACAGATCACTGGCGGGGTAGCCTGCCCCTACCAGTGTGCAGGAGATGTTTCTGCCGATATATTTCAGGCTATTGTTATCGCACAGCACAAGAACTAATCGACAAAAAACTCCCGTACGATAACTCGTGTATTGTTATTTTGCGAATTCAAACGGAGATAAACAATTTGCGTCTAATCGAGACGAAAGCAAAACAATGAATGATTTTGGGTACGTTTCTTGTCGTGCGAATTTACACAAGTTCCGCGTTGACGGTGTTGCTGATATTTGTTTGGTTTGTGCTACAGCGTTGCCAGGTCATTTTTTTAAAAATCTGGAAAAGGCAAAAAAATAATCTGGAAACAATCTGGAAGTCATTTCGTGGGGTGAAAGGTAAATTCTTCGAATAAAAGTCTTGGGGTACGTAAAATTTGAGGTGACAAAATTGCAAAATTTCCCGCCAAATTTGAAGTGATGACCTTTTTGCGGAACAGAGAAAATAAAATCTGGATAAAATCTGGATCATTCATGAAAAATCTGGATAATTGGGCATCAAATCTGTCTATCTGGATACATGTTCAAAAATCTGGATAATCCAGCTAAATCTGGATACCTGGCAACGCTGTTTGTGCATGCGAAAAAAAGGAAAGAAATATTTTTGCTTTTGCCATCACGCACATTTTGACAATTACATATGAGTAGGTGCGAATGCGAATAACCCGAATTCAAGACAAGACCGCATGTTTGATGCAACGAGTATAAAAGAGAGGTGAGGAGGAAACTTACTATCACTTAGACGCGCCCCCCTCTACTCAGAGTTGATGCCAAATAGTGACGTAGCTATTTGGGTTTACCATTGAGTTCGTTTGGTTGTTTACATTTGAAGCGTTTACGAATACTAGCAAAATGCACTTTCCTCCTCACCTTTTATGCTCATTGTGTTTGACGTAGAATACGATACACTCAAGCAACTGGATTAGCAAAATTCATTAAAATACCTTATGATTTTTTTTTCCACAAGAAAACAATATTATTGAAAATTTCTGCTGAAACGCGAATTCTCGCTGAACATGTGAAAAGGGCCCAAGTGCCATATGTAAACAAGCCACAATTTCACGTTTTTCAATGAATACAAGCTTAATCTACTCGTACAAATAAGATTGTTTGATTTAGAGTAAATTCTTTTATCAATAAATCTTATTGGTAAGAGCAGATTTCGCTTGTATTGATCAAAAAACGAGAAAATTTGGCTTGTTTACATATGACACATGGGCCCTTTTCACATGTTTGGCGAGAATTACAGACAACTTGTACGTCAGATTTATTGTACACGCTCATTTTTTATTATTCTAAACTGAGTAAGATATCACTCATTTTTGTTGGAAGTGGAGGTACCCTAATCTGAGTTTTTTACGATTACTCACTTTTGAGTAAAGCTTCCATACGTCAAAAACTGAGTGAAACCTATTCTGCTATGCAAGCCAGAAATTAATAAAATGGGTAGAAGTTACCCAGTTTGAGTAAAATGATAAAATTTTATGTTGGTGGGTTTGTGTAAATCTGACCCAATGAAAAAAACAATTTTAAAACTTTCAAAAACTTATATTTATTTCACACTGAATCCTTATAAATGTTTTAAAATCACTTCAGTGTCTTCAGTCTAAATGGCTTCATCAAATGAGCACAAGGGGATTGCGGCGAATTCTTCACGAATAATACCACCAATACGAGCTGATTTATATATTTCTGAACCCTCCGCGATCCTGACGTTCGGCTGAAATTTTTGTGGAATATTGCTATATGTTGTTTGTAAAAAAATTTAATAAGAAATTGATGTTTCGATGACTGATTAATTACTTACTGCTAGCCATGAATAGGAGCGATGCCAAATCTCAGATGCTTTCAAATGTTCTTCGGATGATAACTCAAAACTGAATTAACATGGTCATTACTAAAATCTGAGTAGTATGAGTTCTATCACAATAGATCAAAATGTCTCTGGTCGCAGTGATGAGTCCACACAGAGAAAAAAAAATCTGAGTATTGTTACCCATCTTGATTACTCACTTTTTGACATTTTGCATAAGAATACTAAACTGAGTAGATCTTAATCAGATTATAGTAAAAACAACGGAGCGTGTAAGTATCGAAACAAAACAAAATATCGAAATATCGGATCGGAAGTATCGATTTTTTTAATACCAGCACAATAACGTCCAATGCTAGTGGGCAGATGAATACAAAAACGGTTAGAATACAAAAATAGTTTTTTATAGTATTTATATAGTCATAGCATAAAATAAGAAATTACAGTGTAATTATCGGAACACAGTTTTTTTTTTCTTAAAGCACTATGTATATACTGCTAGTAGCTGCATTTCTATCGCAACTCCTGAGTGCCTTTTGCGAGATCGGATGCCGAGATGAAAACGGTGTTCTTGTTGACTGGTTAGTATAACGGTGTCAAGGATGTTAAGCATCTCCAACCATTGCTCAAAAAGGAATAAGATTTTATAGTTATCTGCATTGTCTAATGTTTTTTTTTATTCAAGGTATTATCTCTACAAATTACCGCACGAAGACTTTGACCGCCACTCTACCTCTTCAGGGTACCGATATGCCTATATAACTTCAACCGACACATCGCAACAGTGGAAGCTGTCGGAACGTACTGTCAATGATAGTACTAGTATTCCTGGTAACACATTGGAACCTGTGTTGCTTGGAAGCACAGAAAATTCTCTGGTTCTCATGTATAACGATGAACCACCGGAAAACCAAACCGATGGATTACGCGGCCACACTAAAGGAGTAGTGGCAACTGACGGCAAGAATGGTTTTTGGCTAGTCCATTCTGTGCCAAAATACCCACCTCCTATAGGGCAGAAGTATCACTATCCAAGTACCGGAAAACTATACGGACAGAGTTTTCTTTGCATTTCTGTCGCCGCCGATCAAATGGAGTCTATTGGACAACAGCTACTGATGAACGAACCTCATGTATATTCTTTTCAAATACCAAATAGACTGCGTGATAGCTTTCCAAAGCTTGTTGAGGCTACCGAGATGAAAACTAATGAAAATCCCCCGCATTATAACATCCTGAACGTGAAATCCCTTGGCGGCACAATTTTTCATTCTTTTGCGAAAAACCGTTTCTTTAAGAAAGAACTGTACGCCGATTTGATTGCTCCGATGCTACGAGTAGGACTTTTGGTGGAGACTTGGCAGCATGGTGCCGGGAATCTACCGGACAGCTGTTCACACTATCCTGTTCTGAATATCAAAGCTGTAAAGGTGCTAGGTGATTATCGATTCAAAACACTGAAAGACCACTCCAAGTGGGCTGTTTCTGAAAAGTCAGAGGTCGATTATGTTTGCGTGGGTGATCTCAACCGGCAAGAACATCAAAATGTTCGCGGTGGTGGAAGCGTTTGCAGCCAACTGAGTGCGATTGTCGACGCCTACCGGGGTTCTGTAGAAGATGTTGAAACCTGTCCAACGGTTTTATAAGGTAAGCTCCATTGCTTATAACACTGGTTTTCATGTATTTTTTGCCTTCAATTATCTTGGTTGTACCAAGCTCTTAAAATTGGGTTTAACTTAAAATAGGGTTATTTTTGGTCGACTGTTTTTCTAACGATCTCATATTATGATATACATTATATTACCCAAATATATACAAGTAGATAAAATCGTGAAAGATATCCGTGAAACTTCTTTGAAAGAAAGTTTAAAAATTAGACATCAACATGTTTGTTCATAGGTACAGTTTTCGAGCGTTTATTTACATTTAGTCTGTATCATTTGAGAAAAAAATACGTAAAATACTTGACAATGCAATAATGCAATCCACGGGTGACGTTTCAATGCTTGTACGTTTGTTATTGTTGCTTTTTTTCAAGCTGCGAAACCAAAACACGACCAAAACCGAAATCTTCTAATGTCGGCAATAATATCAAAAGTGATTCGTTATTGTTGTATTTAGGTTTGGCACCCGCAATACTAGAGCTACCGATCGAAAAACATTTGTTTTTCACGCTTCTGGATCCGGGTTGCATCCGAGTTGCGACCGATCGAACATACGTAAAGCTGTCATAAGTTGAAAACAGACTGAAATCAGCTGTTCGCAACTGTCTCGTGGATTGCCTTATTATACCGTACTCGACCTTTTTCCGATGTCAGTGGTCAATCGAGAAAAAAAATTATAGCTATGTTTGAAGTATTAATGTGTCCATTTGATTTGTGTGAAACTCAATTTTACAACAAAAAAAGGAATAGGAACAGCAACAGTCTGTTATGGGAACAATCCTGATTAAAGTTCTGATTCTGAGGCAATTCTACCCTTATAATGTTCTAATTTCATATTCCATTGCTTAAGGCATTCCACATAAAAAAATTTTGATACATTTCTCAATTTAACCACATGTGTCATTTTAAACGGCAAACACACCTTATACTTTAAAGCTTTATTTAAGTACAAATACCACGTATTTTGTTCCAGTCCCCTTATACTAAACGTGCTTGTTCACTGGTTTTTCTGTTTGCTTATGAAGCGATCCCCCAGTCCATGCAGTATACTGCCGGGCAGCCGTTGATTTTTGTTGATCAACTCCTCGATAGCGTATGCTACTTTCTCCTGCAGCTGTTCTGGCGTTAGTGAAGAATCGTAATAGATGGGTTTGCCAAGGTGGCTGCGAAATTTAACCGGAAACCCGCCGTATACTGGCCGAACCGGGAACCGGACAATGTTATACAACCGTATGAATAATCGTTTGGCGAATCCGATCGAGCGAAATCCTTCGCGAAGGTTTTCCGTAAACATGGGAATGATGGGCTGTATAAAAAATAGAGTTTCAAGCGTGAAATATTTTTAAATACTGTAGAAAAAATACCGCCTTTGATTCGATGGCCACTTTAGCGAATCCTACACGCCGTTGCCACAGCAACTCATAGTTACTGTCTCCAAATTGAGCCTCGTACACACCTCCAGGAGCAATTGATAGCATGTTACCCTCCTTTAAGACATTTGCGCAGGATTGCACCGTACCAGGGCTGATTTTCATAACCCGTGCTAGGCAGGCCCAACCGGGCAGTTTCCCCAGAAAACGATCACCGACGGTGTAAATCAGTCTTGATCGCTTGAGGTACACTCGAGCTACTAAGTAGTACATATCGATGGGAATAGCACCGTGGTAGTAAATGATTAATGCGGGTCCGCTCTCCGGCAGGTTTTCCATTCCGCAAACCTCATAGCCTACGGTTAATTAAAAGACTCGAATGATGCAATAATTTAGCTTATTGATAATTTTAAAATTAATAGTATTAATCATGAGAGGTTTAAATTACCGTGGAATATCCATCCGTGAGCATCCCACACCACGGCGACAAGAGTTCGTGCGACATCCCAGAAGTCAAAGTCTCCATCATTGTAAACTTGCAGTATAAACCGACTGTAAAGATCAGAATGAAGTCATCGTCATTTAATGTACGGGATTAATTGTGTGACTGACCTGTGTAATTTGTATACATAAAGGAACGAAATGGATAAGTAAATTAGTAGCACAAAGAATGAGGGCAGTACGAATGTAACCAATAAGGGTGTCAAAAGCCTATAGAGCCATATCGAGTAGTTTAAGTCGACGTACTGTCCTGTAAAATATGAGGTTTAGCTGTATTTTTTCGCAATAAGAAACACATCATTAGAGTTGACAAATGACCCCTCACTTACCGACAAAACTGAATATTGAGTTAAGCACGGTGTCATTGTTCAAAGCTATCAATTCCTCGGCTACGGAGCCCATTGTCAGGTTTAGATTATAATTACTGTTTTTTTCGTCTCGATAATAAGGGTTTCGATCCCAAAACACACATTCCTACAAAATACTAACGCCTCGACTCTCACTAGGTGACGTTACAGCATTATGATTAAGAATTGATTTTTCCTTTCTCTACTTCTGATGAAATATGTAGTCTGCAAGTGACGTAAAAGCCTCTGATAAGCTCTTTTGAAACGCTTCATTCACATTCATTGTGCTTCGAACAGATCATTGCACTATCGACGTATTATTGATATGTTAAACTTAAGAAACACTTTCGTCTAAACATGACCTAGAAAAGAGTCAGCCGTGCGTAAACAAAACGATGCCGTGGTACAAGGTAGAAAGGCTTCATAGAAAACCTGACTGTTTTGCAAACTTGTGATCTCTTTTTATTCAATGTTCGATTCTATCTAAAGTGCTTTTCTACTGTTTACGATCAGTTGGATCCTCTTTGGTTGTGTGAATGTAAAAAGACAACAATCACGCTAACGTCAGTGTCGGTACGGTATCCAAGTATAAATGACAGTTCTAAAGGTATGCTACATTTTTGTCTATACAGGCACACGAATAAATCACGTTATGAAAGTTTTCGCGTTTTGTATGTACTTCGGAACATTTTTGGGAATTTCTCGTTTTATATTGTTTTATATCTATTTTTTTTTGGTTTGAGAGAGAATCTCCAGTTGAAACACACTTGATATTGATATTATTTGAGATTTAGTGTGAAAAATTGCTACAATATGTTGAAATAAAATATATAAAAATGCTATATTTGTAATAGTTGAAGCATAATCTTAGTCATTGTCATAGCTCATGACTTTTGTTACCGTATGAAATATCAGCGGCTCTTTTAAGAAGCGCTTTAAGAGTACAAGAAAAAAAAGAAAAGTGCAAAAAGCTTACCGGCAAAATATGAAAAACAGCATATGTTACCTAAACCCCAGCATGTTTATGTATTTCTCACAAATACATGTTTCAACATCATTTCTATAACTTTTCAGGAAAGTATGTTATATAAGTTTAATTTAAAATGCTTAATCATTTTAAATCTCATACAAAATTTGGAAACAGTTCATAACGCTCACTAATACTAATAAGCAAAACTCAGAGGGAGAGATATGCGAAAAGAGTGTTGTGAGCCAAACGAACATGTCAAAATTCGAGCCAAACGAACAAGAAAGATGACATCGAGAGGTATTGCAATAAGGTTCAATAAACAATATATTAATTTTCAGGTTCTATCCAGCTTGTTACGCACCATAATGGCGGTCGCTATAATGCGTGTTCGTAATATGCGAACCTCTCTGCTTACGTCAGATTTGCGATTTCTGAAAAATTGGCAACACAAATGTTGCCAGATATATTTTTCTTTTGATAAATTGTATGAAGACTTTAAACTGACGTAAGCAGAGTTGTCAAAAGGGTGGGTAATTTATTACGAACTTTGCATTATAGCGTCCGCCATTATGGCGCGTAAAAAGCTGGATTGCTAAACGATGAATTGAGAATGCTCCAAAGTTGCCTTATCATAGTGATTTTAACTGGTGGTTCACAAACTCTTTGTATGGTCTACAAAATAATGATGAAAGTATATAAAATTAAACATAAACATAAAACTTAACACCTTCACGGTTTTTGTGATGCACGTTATTATTCCCCAGGACTTCCACCGTCACCATCAATTATACGCAGGGGCCTATAAACGTTAACAAAATGTCAACAAAATGCCTACCAATCATAAATTCATCACGGCGGTAATATTTCATTTCAAATGCTTACAAAACTTATCTTATTCATTGAAAGTGCACATTGCACTAAAAACAAATGTTGAGCTCTTGTTTTTTCCATCTAAAACGACATTTACTCGAGAATAAGTCTACCGACAAAAACAAATGTTGAGCTCTTGTTTTCTCCATCTAAAACGACATTTACTCGAGAATAAGTCTACCGACAAAATGGGACGTTTACTCTATTTCACTTGTTCTAGGGCAAACCAACCAAAAAGTGGGTACCAGAAACGCTGGTACCAGAATCAATGAGTGGTAGATGGAAAATGTATGGAGTTTGACAGCCACAAGAGCCCCCTGGTTATACGAGCCGAATAAAAAAGTAAGTCAACATTGCGCTTTGAGAAGAGATCTGGCACCTCTGATATGTGAACCCTAGTTGCCAAATCAGCGGTTTTTTCATCGCTTATCTCTCTCTGAGGATCTCTAATACTAATGCATCGACGTGAATAACATACCTTCTAGAACTGTCATTTATACTTGGATACTGTATCACCGGTATCACCTAGCAATACTCAGAGGGAGAGATGTGCGAAGAGAATGTTGTGAGCCAAAAGAACATGTCAAAATCCGAGCCAAACGAACAAGAAAGGTAACACATTGAGAGGTATTGCAATCGAGTACAATAAAGAATATTTTTATTTTCACACGTTTTTCGTGTTCTATTACGAAACAATGAATTGAGAATGCTCCACAATTGCTTTATCACAGTGATTTTTAACTGGTGGTTCACAAACCTTTTGTATGGTCAACAAAATAAATATCAATAATGGTGGAAGTATATAAAATTAAACAAACATTAAATTTAACACTTCCACGGTTTTTGTGATGCGTTTTATTGTACCCCAGGGCTTCCACTGTCACCATCAATTATACGAGTCGAATGAAAAAGTTAGCCAACATTGCGCCTTAAGAAGAGATCTGGCAGCTCTAACATGTGAAACCTAGTTGCCAAATTGGCGGTTTTTTTCATCGCTTATCTCTTTCTCTGAGTATTGTCCTTTCACAAAAAAATTAGAATGCAGGGTATTTTTAAGAAAAAGAAGAAGCAACTGACAGACATCTCAAACACTGGTAAAAAAGTGCTGTAAGGAATAGCACTCGATACACGATCAACTGGGGATAGTGAAATGTTCGTAATTGAAATACAAAAATATCCGAATAAGTTTTATTCTCTACACCTTTAATTAGATTAGAGTCTTTATTTGTTTCTTAGGTTTTCGTTTGTCTTGATCGAGCAAAGAATATCATATTCATCATCAAAGGCATGTACGATTTATTGCTTTCAGCGATGGGCACCATTTCGCCTATTTTTAGATCGGTTGGTGAATATGATACGACAACATCGGGTACGGGTTTGTTAAAGTTCGCATGCTTTTGGTGATTTGATGTATTTATCACAACAATGCCATGATATATAAAATAAAAGTTGTGGGACAACTATGTCTATAAAGCTAAATTTTGAAGATGCAGGAGACAGACATAGAAACGATGCGCTGTAGACTTTTGCGGTACTGGAAGACATTTATGTTATCTCGGGAAACAAATGTTCAAAAAAAAAAAAGATTTTCTGAAGCATAGGAATTCTCAAGCTGGAACCAACAGAAGTTATGGGGAAACTAGGCCTTCGAATTTCGTTTAGCGGTAGGGCTCAGAAGCTTCGGTTTTTCGAAAAATGTCTTCAATGGTAAAAATAAATTAAAGCTGAGAGAGTTCCCAGTGGTCCAAATCTTACAAAAAAAAAAAAAAACACTAGATTTTAACGTTTATTGCATCTTTAAGGAATCTGGCATCACAATTTTTTTTATCGATTATTTTTTTATTGGTAAAAAGGTATAATTTTACCCGCACGACTTCCCGAAGTCCGATTGTGCTGGAATTTAGAATAGTGACTTATTTCGAGAAGACGAAACTCTTGAGCCGTACCTCTAAATCTCTGAACGAAATTCAGAGGTCTTTTTCCCATATATATCATCGACACATTTTTTTGTTGAGGTTTTAACCGGCGGTCATTCACCAGTCAATGAAAACTATGTTATATTGCATACTGTTTAAGCAACATCAAATAATGGATTACAACTAGTTTATTCGTAGAACATTCTGATTGCAAACCATATCAATGCGGCTCTGCTGCATAGTCGAAAGCAAGTAATCAAGGGGGCTTCAATGCTATTCAATTTCAATTGAAGTAAATTAAGAGTGTATACGCTTTGACAAACAAGTTCATGAGTCGCATTTTTATCGGTGCTGTCTGAGATTGTCATTTTCGGTTGTCAGTTGCGGTTGTCAGTTAGAGCGCAAAATTCTAATTTTTCTCTGAAATCACAATATCTCAAGTATCACCATCAGTCAAGGCTGCCAGATAAACTGGTTAATCTATATTCGTAAAGAAAACGTTAGGGACACGACACGATGCATATCGATAACATATCGACGCACGACGTGAGTCGTGGAAGAACTATAACCCTAGGACAGGACGTGACAAGAGAAACCAAAAATCACCCAAAGTTCTGTCAAAGTGAAAGCCCTCTTTGATTGGCGCACTGTTAAATTTTGTTATTAGTCGGTACGGTTGGCCATGCTGCGAAAACTATTGATATTTCTCGTTAACACTGTTTCTAGTTACAAGTAAACAAACTGCGTTTGGCTCACAAATTTTTCGAAACTTTTCATACACCGAATTGTGTTATATCTGTAAAAATCAACATTCAAAATAATAATCATGTTTTTTGAAACTACGTATGATGAATAATCGCTGATTCATTTCATGAAAAAGAAAAGAAATCCTGAATGAGTCGAAATTATGACTAGTGCTTATAACTCCAAAATAAACCTTCAGATCAATTCAAGATTCCATGAGCAATCATTATCCCACGAATTAATTATAAATAAATTCAGAACTTGAAAACATTTTGGAAACACTGGTAAGCGTCGTGCCGGAAAATCAAATTGTTTCATGAAGGCGATTTTGAACGAAAAGAAGAATAAGTCCAAGCTCTAACCGAAATACTTCGTGATAAGGGCGAATCTAGCAAATAGTAAACAAATAGAGATTTTACCGAGAACGTATGAAGTGAGCTTCCGCATAATCAATAACAATAAAACGTGCCTAACAACTAGTTCGGGATATAGTCCCGACTGCATAACCCATATGGAATTTCATCCCTTAATGGTTATTGATTGCGGGCTACTATCTACCTTCAATCTTCGAAATATTCGAGACTACGAAGGTGCTGATATTTGATTGGTTTTGCATGACAAAAAGAAGGAAGAAAAAACTTTTACTTTACTGCGAACAGCCTCTAAAATCTCTTTCAACTTCGTAGTCGCGAATTGTATCTCTTTTCTAACTATTATAAAATTCGATGTTTGTTAAGCGCGAAATCTACTTTATTTCAAAACGAATAAACTTTTCGTTGTAGCAGTGAGGTCACCGTGCGGCGCTAGTGTAGAAGGGATTTATAACAAATTTCTGTTTGAAAATTTACACGGAGTTTTCGATCAATGTTTCCTTGCTTGAACGTTTTTTTATGACCATCCCCTCTTTTTTCAAAATGAACTCGTCGTCTTTGCAATTCGATATGAGGCGAATCGTCTGAAATGCTAAATAATGACCTTCGGGTGTAAATAATACCTGATCGGAATGAACAGAATCAAAACGGTACATCAGTGAGTTACTTTACACAGCACGGTTGTTCTGCTCAGTCACTCGTTTTCGTACAATAGGGGGTTTCTATTAAAAAAAAAGCTTCTTTTTCTAATACCAATTGATGACCGATCTGTCAACCTACGTAACTTTTCTCAGATCTCTACAATTTTTCTTTGATTTTGAAATTTAAAAATAATTTAGTTTTAAATTTTCACTACCGCTTGTGTATAAAGTGGCATTTCTGCTGCTGGCCTGTGGAAAATTTAACCCTGGTTAACGTGTCATGACAGGGATGCCAAATGTGAAGACATGTCTTCATTTCGAAGACATTAGAGCTCGTGTGAATAACAAAAAACAATATCGCACGCTGAGCCTTGGGGCTAATAGCGGTCTCGATCAACTAGATTAGTTGAAAGAGTTCGTTATCGATATTGTTTTTGGCACATTTTGCATGTGTAGGATAAGTACAATGATACACCGTGCCCCAGTGCTGAGTCAAAAAGATCCTCGACTCGATCGGGAATCGAACCCGATATCACAACTGTGTGGGAGAGCTAGCCGACCGACATCGCTAACCACAGAGCCACGGAGACCTGTGAATAAGTGGAAGCCTAATAATTGGTTAATAAACCCGCACCAGATTGAATGTGTTTACTGAGATTTCCGACAACTTTCAATGGGAACCGTGTTTACAGATTCTTACGTGTGAAGACATTTGAAAAATGGCTTGGCATCCCTGTGTCATGATTTCTTGACGGCAGGGTTGTCTCAAAATCATTTACGGCTGTTTAAGTTTAAAATAGATTTTTTCAATAGTTTTACTGTTTAAATTGAAAAAAATAGTGGTATATGTATTTTTTTTGACATTTCTTGTCATTTTTTGTACGCCAATTTTGGAATTTACACGAATTTTTCAGAAAAGTTGTTTTTTATGTGGCATGTTTTTATTGGTACCTAATCCAATTACTGAAAATTTACTGATTTGGCCGAGCATTTTTTAATTTTTCCTTGATATTCAGCTCGATTCGCAGGTGAAATTACCACTTATATTGATGCTTTTTCGAAAGTATTTAGCAGAAATAATTAAAAACCCTTAGCAAATAAAGTTTTTCTACGCGGATTTTGGAATTGACGCGTTTTTACGCGGAATGCGGTATTTACGCGTTGTTTTACGTGCTACGTATCCCCGCGTGAAAAAGTCTTTCGTGTAGATAATACACATCCTTGAAATACCTTATAATGCAATCCACGGGCTGGGAGGGAGAAACGGATACGAAGCTGTGTAAGTGTCAAAATGAACCAGAATGAGCTGTCATCGACCGTCAATTTGAACCAAGGAAAAAGCATTTTTTTGCGATGAGTATTGTTTTAACTGATACCTTTCAGTTGCTCGAAAAAATATTCATCGCAAACAGTTTTTGCATTCATTGTCATTTCACAAAATATTTTGGTTTGTTTTTACGTAAAATAATAAATTTCATAAGCTTTAAGTAATAATCATGCTAGCGTACTTCGATTATTAAACTTGCGCTTTTCTGGATTTAAGGCTTTGGTTACAATTTCGAACATGCTCCACTACGATCGAACTCAAAACTCTTAAAAAACTTTTATTCAACGGCAAATTGAAAAAAACATAGACTCGAAAAATTATTCTGTAAAATTTGCACATTACCGCACGCAAAAACCAAACAAATATCAGCAACACCGTACACCGTTTGTACGTTTGTTATTGTTGCTGTTTTTCAAGCTGCAAAACCAAAACACACGGGAATGGCACCGCTGTCAGCTACCATACATTTGACGCGTTACCAACATCACTGGCACTGGCACCCGAAAAATGGTCAGTTTACCCTTATCTTATGATGATTCGGGCAAACCGACCAAATGTTGACTGCAGTTATTGACAGCATATAGGATAATTTTGAGCAATTTTTCAAGATTTTTGTATGTAATGTGATATTCTAAGTGATATTTTGTACAATAATTGTGCCTCAAAACAAATAGAAGCAAATTGTGACGGCATAAAAGGAAGTTTTGTGATGAACGGTACAGAAATAGATGTCCGTTACGCTTGAAGGCTACCATACCAATCCCTTGCCAAAACATGACCAAAACCGAAATCTTTTAATGTTGGCAATAATACCAAAAGTGATTTTTTATTGTTGTATTTAGGATAGGCACTCGCGATACTAGAGCTACCGATTCGATAACATTCAATTTTCACGCTTCTGGATCCGGATTGTATCCAAGTTGCGACTGATCGAACATACATAAAGCTGTCATAAATTGAAAACAGACTGAAATCCAAGGGATTGGTATGGTAGCCTTCAAGCGTAACGGAGAGGCAAACAACAACCATGATGTCAAATAAATTTGACCATTATGTCAGAAGGTCAAATATTTGACCATTAGACAAAGAGTGTACTACAGGCTTTAGGCCTCTGCCATGGTGAAAGCGAACGCGAGCGATGGGGCGAGAAACTTGCCGTAGGTAATTATTGTGCATGCAGAGAAAAATCGGAAGCGACGAGTCGCTCGTCTGACAAGGATTTTCCAGCGAATTCAACAATAACAACAATTGATTCAACATAAAATGTCCCGAAATGTGCCACTGTAATATTTTCTAATAGTTTTGAATGTATTCTAGTCGCAAAACTATGTCAATTTAATTAAAGAACATTAAAACTGCATTGTACTGTGCGAGAAATAATCATACAAAATGACATCGCTGGAAATCTTCGCGTCGCTGGACTCACCAGCGGATTGCAGAGTAGTGCTGCAGCGACAATAAATGAACAGTCGTAAGGAGAGCTGTTTATTAACCTACGGCAAGTTTCTCGCCCCATCGCTCGCGTTCGCGTTCACCATGGCAGAGGCCTTATTCTTTGCTATCGTCTTGATTTGACGTTTCGTCGAGCGAAAACCTGCTGCTGAACCTCTTCTTCACGTTCTTGGCCCAATGTTACGCACTATTTATATGTTCCATCGTATTGCACCACGTGCGTTTGACGCTCACATAAAGTAAACAAAGACGAGGAGATAAAGGTAAACTGTAAGTCGAAACGTACGTGCAGTCATGGAAGCGCTAGAAGAAATAACTCCTTTTTTGAGCAAATCTTCGCGGTTAGATCTTAAAGCGGTTTCACTATCACATGTGCTAGGCCTAACTGGGTCGAAAGATGGTATAGTGCTCATCGGCAAGTGTACACCACTGTTGATTAACATCGTAGAACTCACCGGCGATGATTCGGAGGCGGTTCAAAAAGGTGCAGTGTTGACACTGGTTAACCTTTCGGCGGAACAATGTGGGGCCGAACAATTGGTGACAAAGGTAATAATTATTATAGTACCAGTTAAAATTGGTGATGTTTTCAAGCATTGTTTAAGCTAGCAGATCGAATAGTACCGTTGGCGTATGAAGCGATTTTAAACGAAAATTCAAAAATGTCAGATGCATGGAGTATGGTACTTTGTAACATGACACGACCGGAACACCTGGTCGAGATAGTTGTAGAGCAACTGGACAAAATTGAATACGCTTTCGAAAAACTAGCGACATGTTTCAACAGGATTAATTTTAATCAACAGAAAGGACATTTGAATTATTTAGGTCCATTGTTCAGCAACCTGTCGCAAAGTAAACGTGGTCGAGAGCTGTTTTGCAATCGAAAAACGGACTTGCTGACACGGATTCTTCCTTTTGTGCACCATGAAGGCAGTATTGTCCGTCGTGGCGGAGCAGTTGGCTTGCTGAAAAATATTTGCTTCGACACTACCGTACACGAATGGCTTTTGAGCGGCGAAGTTGATGTTCTCCCTTTTATTCTATTGCCGTTGGCCGGACCGGAAGAGTTTGACGAAGAAACAAACGCTAAACTTCCCGTAGAGCTGCAATATCTGGGTCCAGAGAAAGGATGCGAAGAGGATCCGGATATCAGGAAAATGTTGGTGGAATCGTTAGGTCAGTTGTGCGCTACTAGGAAGGGCCGTGAATACTTGCGCGACCGAGGCACCTACGAGATTCTGAGAGAGCTGCACAAATTTGAGTGTAGTCCAGCTGGAGATCCGCGTGTTCTGGCGGCGTGTGAAAGTGTGGTAGATGTTCTCATAAGGTATGGTTTTAAATGCCAAGTTCTGCATTCGTTTTATTCCTTGACATATTTTTACAGGACGGAGGATGAAATTGGTGAAGATAATTTAAAGACATTGGATATTCCTGATGATGTGATTATGAAACTGGACAACCTAGGAAGTAACAACGAATTGTAATAAAAACTACAGATAATTTCAATGAGTCTAGATTTTTTTAATTGTAAAGAACTAATCTTTTTTTTTTAATTTTCGTTGGAACGAACAGGGAGTGTAATCATGTGCTTATTCATTAATTTGACCGTTATTGCTACCTTGAGGCGAATTTCATCCAAGTGTAATTCTGTTGACAACCTGAAGCGCTGCAATACACCGACTAGGATAATTTTCATGGAAATCCATGCATATCGTTTACCGATACAATTTCGTGGACCAGCACTGAATCCTAAAAACGCAAAAGGATGATGTTGAGATTGTAGAAACCTCTCCGGTATAAACTTGTCAGCGTCTGAGCCCCAGTTGTGTGAATCTCGATGGATGTTGAACACATCGATAGCAATGTTAACTCCAGCCGGAATCGTTATTTGGTCCAGCTGAACCTCATTACATGTTTTTCGACCCAGAATCGTAGTGACAGGAAATAATCGCATGGATTCTTTTAGAACAATTTCCATGTATTTTAGCTGTTGCAGTTGTTCAGAGGTAATTTGATCTCGATTATTTCCGAAAACCGTTTCTAATTCTGCTACTAGTTTATCCTGGACCTGCGGGTGCATTGCTACTAACAGCAATGTGTTGGCTACGGTTGTTGCTGTGGTTTCATTCCCACCAAATATAATCGTGTTCAGCTCCTTTTCGATAGCATTTCTATCGAAACGGCATTCACTTCTGGCGGCCTCATAAAGTTGCTTGATTAGAATTTGAGGCTCGATTCTTTTCTCCTCAGCGTGCTCCCAAAGTTGGTTTTCAATTGGTTTGAGGCGTAAAACTTCTTTAGCGGGCTCGGTAAAAACTTGCCTCGCTTTGGTTTCTCGTCGATGATAGCTAGTGAAGTGATAGATCCAGGCAGGATGCAACAGCACGTTTGTTACTCGTTTTGTTACCAGCTCGAACAGTTCATCTTGAATAGTCAGATAATCGCAGCGCGGTTGTCGTTGTATGTTCATGTCCATACCCAGGGTAGTAGCTGAAATAATACTGTCGGATAATTAGAAAGTTACGTATATCTCCGCAAATTTGCGTAAAAGTTGGTTAATTTAATGAGGAACTTATTAGAGTAATAAAATGAATGCAAAACCGAAGCTGTTACAAATCGTGGCAAAGGTATCTTATAAAGGCAAAAACTGTAAAAAGTTAATAGCTCGGATGCTTTGTTCTTGGAAACCGATAAACAACAGGGGTACCAACTATTCCCTTACTTAAATTAGTTTCAATGTCTATAAAAACTATGCTCAAAAATATAACGCTGGAAATACTTAAAGTATAGTCCATCGTTTCCCCGGCTTTTTGCATTTTCTGTCATAGCACGTATACCACGACGATTCTCATCTAGGCATAACGCCTGACTACCTGTCGAACTTTCCAAATTGGAATTCGTCTTTATTATTTATCTCATATTGAAAATATTCTGCCATTTTATTACAAAAAATGCGAGTTGTTGAGCGGAATGGAGATAAATGAGAAGCAAAAGAGCGCTACTCTAAAGAAGTTACCAGCAAAGTACAGATTCAAAATGATGGCAGTAACATTAACCAGCTTATCGATTCAACAATAACTGCTGTATTTAACACTGCATCAACAACGCTGAACAGATCCATGTCCCCATCAACTTCTAGAAGAGCCGTTAAGAGCAAAAGTGGTACATGTGCCATTTTTACACTTTTTGGGTAGCACGCAATAATGTACTAGAATATCCAAGAAAAACCGAGATCTGATAACCTAAACCATTGTTATAGCCAACACAATTTTTGGTAATTAACATAATCACTATTTCGTTTAGAGCAAAAGTGGTACATGTCCAGTCTGTGCATGTTAGATGAATTGTAAGTCGAGAATCTTAGGATATAAAACAATCATGTCTTCAGCAAAGTTGGTCAAGTGATTGAGTACTAGGGTGGGGAATCGTTATATGGAAAAAACGAAACTTGATAGCAGAAAGCCAGAACCAAGTTTTTTTTGTTCTATTTGGGGCACTAAACAACCCTAAATTTATCGGAAGTCAATTGGTTTAGTCTCCGCTTGGCGCATTGCATTTCAATTTTATATGGAGATTTGTATGGAAAAACCAACGTTTTTGCATTTTCCATTCTAAAAAGCTCAAAGTGGCTCAAACCATAGGTTTCATGACTTCAAATGGTAGGTTTTTTGATGCTCAACAACTTGGCCGAAGACATCAAAGAGCTAGGGTGTCTCAAAAAAATACTGGAGCTGTTCAAAGTTGAGTATGTCGAAATTTATGTTGCAAATCATTTTTTCTGCCAACACTGCCAGTGTACCGGCGTTAGTCAGATTTGCATCAGAAGTTGCCTTTGAAACACGTTGTAGATTATGCCTACGCCTAGAATATTGACCTGAATTCGTTTGTTTGATCCAGCTGAGTGTATAAACTCGTTACGACAAGTTATTTCTGATGGAAATCCTATCACTCAAAATATTTTTCACGTTATGATTACCGGAAAAGTTATGTGAATATTTTCTACTGTCATTTTCACGTAGATTTTACGTGATTGTCATTTGAGTTCATCATGATCTGGTGAGATGATTTATCCTGTGAATATTATTCAGTAGACATATGCGTTTCATGTGATTTTCACGTAGAATTTAACTACCGGCAAAGTGAAAAGCATTTGATTAACGGATAGCTACTACGTTTTATAAAACGTATTTATTTCGATTGTGGTTTCCCAAATTCTTAAGAGAGAAATTAGATTTCAGAATTTTTTGAAATATGTTGCTAGATAAATCGCACGGGCATGCAAAATTTCCAATTCGAAAATGGATTGAACGACATTAAAACTGACAAATATTAAGACGTTCACCGTCTATAATTACTGTTAGCTGCTACTGTTTATGTTCAGGTAACTCCTGGATCTTTGAACTGAATCTGTACAAAATCTGTAAGCTAAAGATTCCATGTCGAATTATGGTTTTTCCTAAATCTCACTCATTGGCAAGCCATCGATGAAATCAATTTTATGTTCAGAGACCGAATTACACAACAGCTTCGCCATTTTGATTCTTGTATATTTTCGCACGGAGAGTTCATTCTGTTTGACGTTGCCAAGTTCACGTAGATACTACGTGATAAAACATATGCATGTGATTTTCACGTAGATGTTATGTTTGTCACATGAATCATGAAAACTGACAGAAAATGAATAAGTACAGGAAATTTCACGTAACAATAACGTGAAAAATATTTTGAGTGTACTGACGCCGGTACATTGGTAATGTTGGCAGAAAACAAGATTTTTTGCATTTAAATCGACATACTCAACTTTGAACAGCTATAGTTCTTCTTAGGGTCATCCTAGCACTTCAGTGCCTTCTGCAAAGTTGTTAGGCATCTAAAAATACTATACTTTTACATGATGTAGTGCATTATTAGATCATTATTGAGCTCTCTAGAAAGGTAAATGCAAAAAAGTAGGTTCTCCCATATAAATTTTCATACAAACTTAAATAGCAATGCGCCAAGCGGAGACAAAACCAATCGACTTCCGGTATGTTTAGGATTGTTTGGGGCCCTAAAAGGAACCAAAAAACTTGGTTCTGGAAAATCGATCATTTTTCCCCACCCTATTGAGTACTTTCAGATTAGGATCCGTCTGCTTTGGAATTTTCTCACTACGTGGCGCTAGTGTACCCGTGACTACTTTGTAACAGAAAGCATTTTACCTATTTCAGTATCAACTTGTATGCTGTTACCAAATGTACATGTATTTGCGCTGTACTAGCGCTACGAAGAGACAGAATTCCTCAACAAACAGGCCATCATTCTATAGTACTCAATCACTTGGACATCTCTGCTGAAGATATGAATGTTTAATGCCCTAAGATTAGAGAACTCTAATGCATCCTTTATGCTCACACTGGACATGTAACCCACTTTTGCTCCAACGTTTTCTGGTTGTCATTATTTTTTCCCATAGAACAAAAGTGGTACATGTTTTTCCATTGAAGTTTGGGTAAGTTTCTCAACTAGAACTCGTTATGCCTCTATGTACCGTCTTTCGAAAACTTTCCAGCAATGATTTAGTGCAGTTATGTCGGAAAAAATTGTTGAAAATAATTTACTAGTTGAGTGTTTTTGTTTATTGCGTCTCCTGAAAAATTTACTCAATGGCACATGTACCACTTTTGCTCTTAACGGCTCATACGGCATGCTGAGCTCAAAAGAAAATACCGAGATGCTCGGAAAAGAAAAAGCACAGCGTATGAAAATCACCAGGAAGAGAAAGTTTTACTGTTTTTTGAAAACATAGCAAACTTCTCGGTTTTAAAAAGAGTGCGTCTAACATTTCGTTATTTGAAACGTCATCGACGCAAAGTCACGAAAAATATCTCAACGTATAACCCTATTCAAAGATGGAAGGAAAAACTGCCAGTCAGCGCTAGTCACGAAGAAGTGGTATTGCTTCCAGCGCCGAACGAACCCCTCAGGCTCACCAACAATCTGTAGAACGTCTGAGTTTATCCCTACGTTACAGTTGCGGGAGTGGACGCGATACGCTGTAAGTTATTGAGATATTGGCCCGAAAGTTTGCATCGACGCATCCACGAAATATTTAAATAAGTATCGGTTGCTTAAAACTGTTACAATACCAATTTCTAAAAAACACACAGCCAAAAATGCTGACGAGTGCAGACATACGCCAGATACCTACTGGAACAACTGGAAACATATCTTGGTAATGTCGACAACTATCAGTTCATCACAACCAGGTCAACCAGGTCATTACAACAACTGCTGAAGATCAATAATTCATCGTGCGGCAAATGCTGGACGAGCGTTGGCGTAAAGACAGAACAACGTATATCATGTCGGACTGAGGGCAAGCATTCGATACCATCGATGTACACGTGGTGTCCGAGACGTTATCGAGGTTGGGCGTACCCCCGTACCTGATACACAGAATTGTATCCGTGTGCCTTACTGAACCTACCTCGCTCCAATGGTTTGGGCATAGAACGGAAACATACGATAAAGTAACAGGAAGGATGTCCTCTGTCACCAAAATTATTAGAGTACCTTCTCGACCAAGTGCTCCGAAGACTAAAACAACAGATGCAGAATAAAACTCTGCATAGATCCCAAGACTACTCAATCTTGTTGGTTCCTGCTTGAAGGAGTTTGGATTGAAACTCAATGCTGCAAACTGCAAACTGCTCGCTGAATAGACGGCAGACAATATCGGATCGGATTCTGAAAGCGTTACGACGAGCATACCACGATGTTGATGGCTTCGTGAAAACCTGTCAGCTCTGATGGGAAACATCACTTCGGATCTACCATGCAGTGATAGGCCCAATTGTGTTGTATGATTTAAAAGTATCAACCGTAACAAAGCGCAATCAAAGCGCAAAGCGTCCATCTATCCTTCGCGGAATCGGACAATTCCTGTTGCCATCCGATCATCGAGAATGGTCTTTTTGTACCTCGTATGCCCCTTGTGTCACGTTGGTCGAAGTATTCTACGTCCTCCCTAATGGCTATGCTGATAGGCATCATTCCGGAAAGGACGCGGACTGCGAGGTATGACATTATACGAAACGCACTCGCAACCCTCAGGTACATGGGGCCTGCAGGTACTTTCCAGTTTACCACGATACTTGTTAGTACCTAGCGATTTGGACCACATTGGCCCCCCGTACCTAAGTTTGGACGAAACCACGCTGGCAAGAAGTTTACGCTTGCTGCCGTTGTTTACCGCTGAGCTATTCGACATCATTCGAGATAGTGCTGCAATAGCCGTTGAAGCCCTCTTGCAAGCATAGTTGACGTGACTCTCAAATGTGAGCTTATCGTCAAACATAGCTTCAACGGTCGCTTTGAGGTAATGGTGCAGTCTCCGACTCTGATCACCGCCTGATCATGCTCTGATTTGCGGTTATTCACAACCGTGACCTCCGTCTCATGGTGCGCTAACTCCAGTTTCCTGGAGTGCATGCAGTCTTCGGCCTTGCGTATACAGTGCGCGGCCGGTAACTCGACCTCCTCGATCGACTCGCCGTAGACCTCTAGCGTTATGTCGACTGCAAAGCCGACGATCACAACTCCTACAGGGAACTTAAGTTTCAACACGGTTATACATGACATTCCACAACACCGGTCCCAGGTTAGAACCTTGCGGAACTCCTACGGTAATTTTGGACGCAATTCTGACTTTTTTCCGTGTTGTAAACACGTACTCGATTCTGGAAGTAATTTTCCAGAATCTTGTACAGCGACACCGGTACATGGATGCTCCTGATCGCAAGCGCTATGGAGTCCCAGCTGGCGTTATTGGACGCATTCTTCACGTCAAGCGTGACGATTGCGCAATAACGTATGCCCCTTCTCTTTCGCTAAAAAGCCACCTCCCTCGTCTTGGTGACGGATAGGATAGCATCCAGCGTGGACCTGCCCTGCCGGAAACCGAACTAGTTGCTTGCCAGACTGTTTACACCCCCCGTGTCTGTTGAGGATAATCCTCTCAGGCACCTTGCCCACAGTGTCCAGCCGGCAGATAGGCCTGTATGCCGATGGGTCCCCTGTCGGTTTGCTATCCTCCCGCAATAAGATTCTGCCGCTCCCACCTCTTCAAGAAGAGGCAGTTATCCGAGCACTTCTGCAAGACGGCCTGAAACAACACGGGGGTCGTTTTTATCCCCAGCCTTATTGCCAGGTTAGGGATTCCATCCATTCCCGGTGCCTTGCTCACCTTTAGGGAGATGACGATCACGATGAGTTCCTCATTCGTGACCCTAACCTCTTCCTCGATCTCGACACGGCTGTTTGGATGTTCGGCAGGTTGGCCGACCATCTCTGGTCTTTGTCTGAGATACTGGGACGTCGGGCGTGAGACTCGACTGCCGGAGGCCAAGGACTGGGCTCGTGGTGTGGACAGAGCTCCCCGATTATACACTCCAGCGTCGCTGGTGATCGCTCTGCAGGCGCCGGCGCTCCTCTGGTCTTGACCATTACGATCCTGTATGCGTTACCCCACGGGTTCGTATTGGCACTCGCGCATAGCCTACCGAAGCGGGTCCTCTTGCTTGTCTACATCGCACTCTTTAGCATCGCTCTTGCAGAACTAAATGCTGCGCGGCGCTCTGTCCTCTGTTCTTCATTTCGCTGCATCCTCCGTCTTGCACGGAGCCAGTGTACGCGCGGCTGACGCGATGAGGTCGACCGGCTGAAAAACAATAAATCAGCTGGAACTGACCAACTCCCCAGTGAGCTGTTGAAACACGGTGACTACCACGATGAAATAATATTAGGCACATTACGTCATCTCGACACCATTCTTCAAAAAAAAAGAAAAATTCTTGAACGACAAAAATCTCCAAATCATCAGCTTACAACCTATCCCAAGACGAGCTGAGACATCATTGAAATACCATAGGTACCAAAAGAAGTGGTCTAAGATCACTCCCATTGGGAACAGTGGATGTGCTTGTGAATCACCGGAATGTATAAAATCAAAGATTTACCAACATTAACCAAGCGGAAGATGACAAGGATAAATTCTACGCGCAGTGAGTACGACTGCTGCCTAAAACATGATATCAAGATCGTCATCGTGAATCTCAACGCTCAGGTCGGCCAGGAGCAGGGATACAAACCGGTGATTGGAAGGTGCAGTGCGCACCGTTGGTCAGCTGACCAACGAAATGGGCCTAAGACTCATCGACTTTGTCGCCTCCAAGAACATGGTCGTGCATCGTACCTGCTTCCAGCACAACCTCCTACACAAGTACACCTGGAGGTCACCAAATCAGACAGAAACACAGATCTGCCATGTTCTGATTGACTGTCGGCACTTCTCAGACATCATCGACGTTAGATCCTATAGGAGCGCTAACGTCGACTCTGGTGATAGTTAAGATGCGCCCAAAACTTTTCGTTGTTAACAACATTCGGTACCGGCGTCCGCCTCGGTTAGATTTCGCGCGACTGAAGCAGCCTAACGTCGCCGAAAAGTACGCGCATTCGCTCGAAGCTGCGCTGCTGAAAGAGGACCAGTTGGAGGAAGCTCCTCTCGAGGACTGTTGGAACACCATCAGAACAGCCAGCGGAGAACGTCATCGGGCATGTGGGACGAACCCAACGAAAAAAGTGGTTCGACGACGAATGTAGGAGGGTGATGGATGAGGAGAACGCCGCGCGGGCAGCTAAGATGCGCAGTGCCACTCGTCAGAACGTGGAAAGACATAGACAGAAGAAGATGCAGCGAGCCCAAATCTTCCGGGAGAAAAAGCGCTGCCTGGAGGAGGAGGAATTAGCAGAGCTGGAACAGCTATATCATTCTCAGGAAACGCGAAAGTTTTATCAGAAGCTCAACGCATTCCGCAGAGGCTTTGTGCCGCGAGCCGAAATGTGCCGGGATAAAGATGGTAGTATTCTGACGGACGACCGTGAGGTGACCGAAAGGTGGAAGCCGTCCATTTGAATCACGCAGGGGGCTTCGACAGGGTGATGGTCTCTCCTGCCTTCTATTCAATATTGCGCTACAGGTTGTAATGAATCGAGCGGACATCAACACGCGGGGTACGATTTTCAACAAATCCAGTCAATTTGTTTACTTTGCCGATGACATGGACATTGTCGGCAGAACAACTGCGGTGGTGGCAGAACAGTACACCAGTCTAAAACGCGAAGAAGCGAGGATTGGGTTGCAGATTAATGCGTCTAAAACCAAGTATATGCTAGCCAGCGGAACCGAAGCCGACCGGCATCGTTTAGGTAGTAGCATTACGATCGACGGCGATGAGTTCGAGGTAGTCGACGAGTTTGTCTATCTTGGCTCACTGGTAACTGAGGAAAATGATACCAGCCGTGAGATCCGGAGGCGTATTATCAGTGCAAGTCGAAGTGTAACCTGTACAAAACGCTCATAAGGCCGGTTGTTCACTACGGGCATGAAACGTGGCCAATGCTCGAGGAGGACCTGCGAGTGGTCGGAGTTTTCGAACAACGAATACTAAGGACGATCTTTGGCGGTATGCAGGAGAACGGAATATGGAGGCGAAGGATGAACCATGAGCTCGCACAACTCTACGGCGAACCCAGTATTTAAAAGGTGGCCAAAGCTGGATGGATACGCTGGGCAGGGCACGTTGCAAGAATGCCGGATAACTACCCTGCGAAGATGGTGTTTGTCTCGGATCCGGCAGGAAGAAGATGACCATGGGCGCAGCGAGCAAGATGGGTAGATCAGGTGGAGCGAGATCTGGCGGAGAGTACACGGTGTCCCAGGGATTGGAGAGCAGCAGCCAATAACCGAGTGAATTGGAGAAACTTTGTTTATCAGGCTGGGTCATGACGGAATGCCAAATAAATGAAATAAAATGATAACTAAGCCGTCGGTTTAAATTTGATCAAATGCAGCTTGTACACAAGTCTTTGTACACAGTATCCGCCAATTTTCCATATTGACACCATCCGAGATGGAGCAAAACAAGTTGGTTTCACAGAACGACGAGGATAGAAACATTATTATACGCACATTTTCATGGCATTTTCTTTTACACTCAAGTATTTTTTAACGCGAGAGATACGCAGCGCGTAAGCAAAGTGTAAATTCCGATATCCGCGTAAATTTCAAAATCCGTGTAAAACTCTTATAAAAGACTGTAGTGTATTTCTTATTCCGTTATCATCATATGTTCACCCTTTTTTTCGATAATTTCCGTCTCGCCTTTCTATACGGGTTCATTTTCATTTCATACTGCATACAAACTAATTGTGTAATAAAAACTGGAATCGTACGTTTTTTATATCATATTCAAATAAAATGTAAAAAAAATCAGATAAGCTATTCGCTATCCGATATTTTTTTCAATTTTTTACCATGTAAAAAATCCCATTTTAACATTTCATGAAAAAGGTGCGTAAAATGTTTTAACAGTACTCACAGTGTAAACAGTACTCACCGTATACCATATCCAGTGTACAAGCCGAAACAAAACCATAAATATCGAACGCGTTTCCTTGGATGGCCATCGTGTGTAAGTTTTCCAAAAGAACGTCCACTTCCGTTTTGAACAACGGTATGAAACTTCTCAAGACATTCCAGTTGAAGCTAGGCTGAATTATTTTCCGGTGTAAACGCCACTGCCCGAGCGGGAGCGAGAAAATTCCTTCCAAAGGGGTGAACCGATAAATCCACGGTTTTTCGAGGCCTGATGTAGAGCTTAGGATAGCTCGAGCATCCTCCGGTCGACTAATGATAACAAACGGCACTGTCCCGAGATAGAACCGAATCGGGTGACCCTGGTGGCTATACTTTTGGGTCAGCTGTGCGAAGGTGTAGAATATTTCCGAGCTAGTCTTACCGAAAAACAAGTAGCTGGACCCGAGCAGCGGTAAACTGGGTGGACCCGGTAGGTGGCGTAAAGCGAGGTGAATTTTTCGATCGCGCCATAACCAACAGCCGCAAAAAGCGATGGAAGAGAAAATCACGAATAGCACGATAGTTTGATACATCGGAAACTGTTTCTGGCGAGGGAGGAAAATTGTCGTTTTATGCCATTTGAATTGATTGCGAGCAGCATGAACAATGGGAATCTAATGGTAGTAATTAATTAAGATACGGTGTGCTTTGCAGTGTCATCTTGTAACAAGTATCTGGGATATTATTAATTTTAATTATTATTGTTTGTACTTGATGGTAATAAACAATCATAGTTGATTTTATCTGGATATTTATTTCGCATTTTGTGAAATGCATGTTAATATCAATTTCAGGATTACCACATTCAACTTTTTTTAAAACAATCTGCTGCTTAGGTTACTGCAACAGGTTCAGGGCGAGTAATCAAATAATTGGCAAAACATTCAACCCCAGCAACGAGTCCCCATACTTTCGCTTGCTGTGCAAGCAACCACTGGTTTGATCGAAAAGTAGATTGACCCTTTTTTTCTCTCTATTCTGTGGGACTTTGCCGAACGAAAAGTTCTGTGCGTTTTAAAGCCCATAGATCCCATAGATAGACCCTTAGATAGCTACTCCATTTAAGGTTTAGGCGCGAATCTATTTTGAGCGTGTAAAGAGTTGGAGACAAGAACCTGAATCTTGCCCAAAGGCGGTAGAAAATGGAACAGTCAAATTACTTCTGATTGATTCGTACTACTCATCCCCTACGACACCAATGTCAGCTCCCACGGTTGCCCGGCGGAACACAAAACCGGAAGACGACAACTTTATGCTTCATCCAACTTTTCAAATCCATTCAAATTCAAATCCCGTTGTTGAATAGCCCCAGGTTACCGCGTAAGTAAAGTCATCCGACGTGTCTCGTGGAGTATATCGAATCGTTTAAAACTTCCCTTCCGAAACGGGATGAAAAGAATCTTCCCTTGGCTAGGCAATCAAGCTTCGACGAGTAGTCTCTCTTAGGAGAGTGGTGTATTTCAAAGCACCCGCTTGTCATTGGGGAGCGATTTGGCCTTTCAGTTACAATTCACTCGGCAATTAGTATACCGGCCGGAGCTTTCAAGTAAAAGCTTTGTATGCGAATCAATTAGTATTCCTAATATGAACTGTACATTTTATTCATGCTAGTTATCAATTTACATGATCCATTAGTTAGTGCAAATATTGTTATCTACAATCTCACCATCAATAGCATGCAAGGCTATTACGCAACATTTGTTCTTCATTTCCGGTGTTAAATGAGTGAGCGTGTTGTTGCATAAACGCACACTCCGCCCGCCGGTAATTGCATCTACATCTGCTAATTACAATAACGGGTATTAACGAGTTAAGTGTGAGATACTTTTCCAGTTCGCTGCTCGATGCGTATCATATAACCGTTTGCAATTTTCATTACAATTGATGCTACAAACTTGAGATCTGCGAGTTTAAGGTCGGTGGAGAAGCGATAGTTTTTCACTAGTTTTGCCAGCACGATTTTTAAATTTACGAGCGAATATTTTACGCCTATGCAATTCCGTATACCCGCACTGAAGCCTAGAAACGCGTATGGATGTCGCTTTGCGCAGTTCTCCGGCGAGAAATGCTCCGGATCAAACTGCTCCGATCGTTCACCCCAAATGTTTTTGTCACGATGCACCTTTAATATCGGGATCACTATCTGTGAGTTGGCAGGAATTGTATATCCTCCGACTTGAATTTCTTTCTCGCACACACGTGCTATGGCGGCACCCGCTGGAATCAAACGCATCGACTCTTTGATAACCATCTCCAAGTAAACAAGTTTCGATAAATCCTCATAATCGATGTAATCGCGCGGGAGTGCTTCTGTTATTTCCTGATAGAGGCGCTCCTGAACCTCGGGATGCATCGCTAGCAGTAGCAGCGTCGTAGATATGGCGGATGCTGTTGTATCGTTACTGGCAAATATAAATGTGTCCAGATTTTGTATCACACCTTCCTCGTCTAAAATGTCTGTCTCTGCAGCAATCTGCTCCAGATTTTGTATGAAAATTTGATTACGACGAACATTGTCCTCGTCTCGGTTAGGGCTGACGGTTGACATTTCAAGGTTTTTCAGTCTCTCCGCTTTTCGCATTTCAAATACCTATAGTTAATTGAAATCAGTATCACAAAATACTGCAATTGAGAAAAGTTGACTCACTTTTCGTGACATTTCTTGAAACATTTTGTAGCATTCTTTCTCCTCCTTGTATCCGCTTGTCAGTTTGTAGATAAAATCTGGATGAAGCCACGCTTTATAGATTCTGGTCCACATCAATGTAAACATTCTATAATAATACAATTTCAAATAGAAAACAGAATAGTAAAAATAAAGCATCTTTAGAAAGCTTATACGCACCTTTCGGCATTCTGGAGATAGCGTTTCTTATAGTCACTGTTATCGTTATCCAAGTCTATTCCAAGTGAGTTGACCATCGATGAGGACAGAGAATAATCACCGGCCATGTGAATCATATCAAACATTACCGGCCCAACTTTGCACTGCAAACTCGACACTAATTTGTCTGCTTTTTCGTTAAATGTGGGCACGAAATTTTTGGTGTTGGCTACAGAAAATGACGGATTCAGCTGTTTGCGTAGTTTTCGCCACAACTCTGGTGGCGCGTTGAAAAGTCCTTTCTCGATTCCGAAAAATTTATACACATACGAACGTTTGACACAGTGTGGGGAGTTCATAACTACCGCTAAATGTTCAGGTTGATCCACGGCGACGAATAGGAAAGGACCCACCCATGCTCGCATCGGGGTTTTCACGGTGTGCAGGAACTGGATCAAGTAGTTTAAAATTTCCGTTGGTCCTCGTCGGAAGCCCAGATGTATACTACCGATTATTGGCAGATCGAAAGGACCCGGTAACTTAAAAGCCAACTCATACAAACGCCTGCGCGACCATCGGTATTGGTAGTACACAGTAATCAATACGATCGTGGTGAAAGTCAATACGGTAGCAAACATGTTTTTCTTCTTTTGTTGGGACTACGAATAGAACTGCATTCACGAGACAGGGCGGTGTTGACCAGCCGAGGTGCTACATTCTACTGAAGGACGGCGCGTAACAATCGGTAGTATTTATGATCTCTCATCGGAGAAAAAATAACGCTTAGGGGAGATTTTGACCCCGATGGTTTTTCTCACCCTCTTAAACTCCCATCTCCATTTAATTACGACTGACACCGTTCGAGGAAGCTGTGGGGATCGATGGTTTGTAAAGGTTTCTGTCATAAATTAACCTAAAAGCCATTGCCGCTAATTGTAAATGTTTCAATAGATACGAATCGGTTTCTTTATTACATTGTTGTGGAGTTTTTGCGTCAACACTTTCATGTTCGAGATCGAACTTGTCAATATATTCTGTTCTATGCGTAAACTAGTAACAGCCATTAGGACTGCTATGTAATCTAAAGAGTCGTTCCTAAACCTCGTTTGTTCAGAAGAGAAGGGCGGAGCTTTTACCAAGAGATTTTGTAATATTTTTACTACGAACCACGTGACAATTATTTCTGAATTTTCAAATAATACTCTCAAAAACCAACAGAGTAATTGAAGTAGACAATGCGTTCAAATTTGTGACACTTATCTTGTCCAACCTAATCAAAATTCATTAGAAACTTTTACGAGCTTTTACAACTTCAAACAAATCAAAACTTTTTTTTTTTTCAAGGGGGGATTTGTTAGTAGCTTAAGTATTTATGATAAATATTAGTAAATAATGAGTATGTGTGTCCAATCACAAATGGTGACTTCTCAACACTGCTAGAAATTTGTAATTTTAATTGTTAGGATTTGTTTGCTTTCGCAATTAGGACTTATCATTCGTAGGGATTTAAACCTACTTGTCAGAAAAGGGGAAGTAAACTTACAACTAACTTAATTGCTAACTTATTGGCTATAAAGAGAGCTTATCGTAGCAATTGAGGATTGCAACGATTTTTGTCGAAAATTGTTAATAATTTTATTTGACATAGCTTCTAATGGTTCAACACCAGTAAGTCTATGTAATTCGAGTGTACCAAACCAAGGAGGACGCTTCAAAATCATTTTCAGAATTTTATTCTGAATCCTTTGGCGTTTCTTCCTTGTTGAACAGCTTCCTTGTTGAACAGCAACTTGACCAGATCGGTACAGCATAAAGCATTGCTGGTCTAAAAATTTGTTTGTAAATCAAAAGTTTGTTCTTTAAACAAAGTTTAGAATTCCTGTTAATGAGAGGATATAAACATCTCGTATATTTGATGCACTTGGCTTGTATACTCTCAATGTGCTCTTTGAAAATAACTTTTTTATCATAAATTAGTCCCAAGTACTTAACCTTGTCGGACCAACTTAAAATAACCCCATTCATCTTGACAACGTGATTATTGTTTGGCTTGAGGAAAGAAGCCCTAGGCTTATGCGGAAAAATTATCATTTGAGTTTTAGAAGCATTGGGAGAGATTTT
Organism: Wyeomyia smithii; assembly: GCF_029784165.1. Taxonomy (NCBI): domain Eukaryota; kingdom Metazoa; phylum Arthropoda; class Insecta; order Diptera; family Culicidae; genus Wyeomyia; species Wyeomyia smithii. Next base: position 193,484,973 of record NC_073696.1, read on the forward strand.
CCACTTTTGCAAGTAGGAAGAAAAAATATCTAAACTTTTCTGCAATCGACTGCATATGACACGAAGACTTTTTCCTTTTACGGAAATGCTTGTGTCATCGCAGAACAATGACTTTGTGCATTCTGGAGGCAAATCAGGAAGATCTGAAGTGAATATGTTGTACAGGACTGGACCCAAGACTAAACCTTGAGGTACACCTGCTCTGACAGGAAATCTATCAGATTTTGAATTCTGATAGACAATCTGCAGAGTTCGATCAGTAAGATAATTTTTTAAAATTTTGATTAGGAAATTGGAAAATTAAAAGTTTGCAATTTCGCAATCAAACCTTTATGCCAAACACTGTCAAATGCTTTTCCTATGTCTAAAAGAGCAGCTCCAGTGGAATAACCTTCAGATTTGTTAGCTCGTATCATATTAGTAACTCTGAGCAATTGATGAGTTGTGGAATGCCCATGGCGAAATCCAAACTGTTCATTTGCAAAAATTGAATTTTCGTTGATGTGTGACATCATTCTTTTAAGAATAATTCTCTTAAACAGTTTACTTATTGAAGAAAGCAAACTGATTGGTCGATAACTTGAAACTTCAGCTGGGTTCTTATCCGGTTTTAAAATGGGAGTGATTTTTGCATTTTTCCATTATTTGGGAAAATATGCAATTTTGAAGCAGCAATTGAAAATTTTCACTAAAAATTCCATTGTGCTCTCAGGGAGATGTTTGATTAGTATATTAAAGATTCCATCGTCACCAGGTGCTTTCATATTTTTGAAATTTTTAATAATTGATTTAATCTCATTCAAGTTAGTTTCAATTATTTCTGCAGGTAAAAAATTCTGGGAAGAAATTAAATCAAATTGACGTGTGACTTCATTTTCAATTGGACTCACAAAATTCAAATTTGGGTTATGAACACTCTCAAACTGCTGAGCAAGTCTTTGAGCCTTTTGTTCATTGGATACAAGAAAACGTTCACCATCTTTTAAAACTGGAATAGGCTTTGAAGGTTTCTTAAGAATCTTCGACAGCTTCCAAAATGGTTTTGAATATGGTTTCAATTTTTCAACTTTAGTCTCAAAATTTTGATTTCTCAGAAGAGTAAATCTATGTTTAATCTCTTTCTGTAAATCTTTATAAATAGTTTTAAAAACAGGGTCACGAGAACGTTGATATTGACGTCTGCGGACATTTTTCAAACGAATTAGAAGTTGAAGATTTTCGTCAATTATTGATGAATCAAATTTCACTTGAGCCTTTGGAACAGAATAATTCCTGGCATCAACAATTGCACATTTTAATGCTTCCAAAGCGGAATCAATATTCACTTCGTTTTGCAAATCAAGCTCATTATTGAAATTTCTCTCAATATGAGTTTTGTATCTTTCCCAATTAGCCTTGTTATAATTAAAAACAGAGCTCATAGGGTTTAAAACTGATTCATGTGATAAAGAAAAAGTTATTGGAAGATGGTCAGAATCAAAGTCAGCATGTGTGATCAAATCACTACATACATGACTTTGATCTGTTAGCACCAAATCAATTGTTGAAGGGTTTCTTACAGAAGAAAAGCATGTAGGACTATTCGGAGACAAAATAGAATAGTATCCTGAAGAACAATCATTGAATAAAATTTTGCCATTGGAATTACTTTGAGAATTATTCCATGAACGATGTTTAGCGTTAAAATCGCCGATTATGAAAAATTTCGAACGATTTCTGGTGAGTTTTTGTAAATCACCTTTAAAATTATTTTTGAGCTCGCGTGTGCATTGAAATGGTAAATATGCTGCGGCAATAAATAAAATCCCAAGTTCAGTTTGAACTTCAATTCCCAAAGTTTCAATAACTTTCGTCTCAAGATGGGGAAGAGCACGATGTTTGATTCGGCGATGAATAACAATTGCAACTCCACCGCCGGAACCCTGAATCCTATCATATCTATGAACCACGTAATTGAGTTTTAAATAGTTTATTTGACACGGCACGATACAATTTATGTTTAACTGAGCCAAGTACATTTTTTTTTAAATTCTAAATTAGCAGGGAAAAGAGGGAGGCCTTTTCTTTATTCTCGCGGCCGACTACGAGCTAGTGGGGATTTAAGGTGAGAGGAGGGGTGTTACAATTTTGTTTTTAATTATTTTATATTACAGAATGTATTCATTTGTACGTGGCTAACCAGTGATGTTCTGTTTGAGCAGTTTTGGTCTGAGGTGTCTGCGTAAACATAGAGATGCCGAGTCTTCATTTTAGTGTCTCCAGCCGGGTGTATCATTCTCTTTCAGTTTGTGACAGAAATTGTATTCTAGCAAATAGATAAAAGAAATCAAATTTTAATGCCAGCATTTTTTATAAACCCGTATAGTTGTGTCATGTACTGGAGATCACCGCTTCCCAGAATGTCTCTAACGGGTACGTTCGGTTGTTTTCCTCGGGCCCGAAGGGAATCTATAAGCTCAGACCTAACACCACAGTATTCGGTACACGACCAAACAACATGCTCGATGTCATGGTAGCCATCGCCACAAACGCAGTGATTACTGTCTACAAGCCCTATACGAAAGAGATGCGTGTTTAACGTATAGTGATTGGACATAAGTCTGGACATCACGCGAATGAAGTCCCGACCTACATCCAACCCCTTGAACCATGCTTTCGTCGATACCTTAGGAAAAATGGAATGTAGCCACCGTCCCAGTTCATCTGAGTTCCATGATGATTGCCAACTGTTGAGTGTTCTCTGACGCAAAATGCTATAAAATTCATCATAAGCAAATGGTCTTTCATAAATATCGCCGTCAATAGCACCCACCTTAGCTAAAGAGTCAGCCTTTTCGTTACCCGGAATCGAGCAATGAGAAGGGACCCACGCTAAGGTAACCCGGTAATTTTTATCTGTTAAAGCACTTAAAAACCGCCGTATTTTCCCCAGGAAATACGGGGTGTGCTTCACAGGCTTCATTGATCGCAGAGCCTCAATGGCACTGAGACTATCTGTGAAGATGAAGTAGTGGTCTATGGGTAGGGTTTCGATGATTCCAAGAGAGTACTGAATAGCAGCAAGTTCTGCGACGTACACGGAAGCAGGAGCATCGAGTTTGTAGGAGGCGGTAAAATTTTCGTGGAAAACACCGAAGCCAGTGGACTCATCTAGATTAGATCCGTCAGTGTAAAACCTTTTATCATAACTAACGTGTTTAAACTTATTGGAAAAAATCTTAGGGATCTCTTGGGGTCGCAATTGATCCGGGATACCAGAAATGTCTTGTTTCATGGTGGTGTCGAAGAATATAGCATTATTAGAAGTAGCTAAAAGTGCGACATTGGAGGAATCGTATGAAGAAGGATTAATATCTTGAGCCATATAGTCAAAATATAAAGTCATAAATCTGGATTGAGATTGAAGGTCGACCAACCTCTCGAAATTTTCAATTACTAATGGGTTCATAACTGTGCATCGAATTAGCAACCGGTAAGAGAGATTCCAAAAACGATGTTTCAACGGAAGAATACCCGCTAACACTTCGAGACTCATCGTATGGGTCGACTGCATGCAACCCAAGGCAATACGCAAACAACGATATTGTATTCTCTCTAATTTTATAATGTGCGTGTTCGCGGCGGAGCGAAAGCAGAAACAGCCGTACTCAAGAACTGACAATATCGTTGTTTGGTATAACCTTAGAAGGTCTCCTGGGTGAGCACCCCACCAAGTTCCGGTAATCGTACGAAGAAAATTAATCCTCTGTTGGCATTTTTGTGTCAGATACCTAATATGACAAGCCCAGGTGCATTTAGAGTCGAACCAGACCCCGAGATATTTAGCGACTAAAACCTGAGAGATCGTTTTACCCGTTAGTAGGAGCTGCAGCTGAGCTGGGTTATGCTTCCTAGAAAAAACGACCAGCTCAGTTTTCTCCGGAGAGAATTCGATACCCAGCTTAAGAGCCCATTCAGACAAATTGTCTAAGGTATCTTGCAATGGTCCTTGCAGATCGCTAGCCTTGCCACCAGTAATGGATACAACGCTATCGTCTGCAAGTTGCCTTAGCGTGCATGAATTTGCAAGACATTCATCGATGTCATTGACGTAAAAATTATATAAGAGAGGACTTAAACATGAGCCCTGGGGGAGGCCCATGTAACTAATTCGGGAAGTTGTCGAATCGCCATGTGAGAAATACATATGCTTTTCTGACAACAAATTGAGCAAAAAGTTATTCAAATTTGGTGAAAGTCCCTGCGAATGAAGTTTCGCGCTTAAAACTTCTACAGAGACAGAGTCAAAAGCCCCCTTAATATCCATGAACGCAGAAGCCATTTGCTCTTTTCGAGCAAAGGCAAGTTGAATTTCAGTAGAAAGCAACGCTAGGCAATCGTTCGTCCCTTTGCCCCGGCGAAAGCCAAATTGAGTATCTGAAAGTAACCCGTTTGTTTCGACCCATTTGTCTAACCGTAAGAGGATCATTTTCTCCATTAATTTCCGGAGGCAAGAGAGCATCGCAATCGGCCTATATGAATTGTGATCAGAGGCAGGTTTCCCGGGTTTCCGAATAGCAATGACTTTTACCTCCCTCCAGTCATGCGGAACAATATTTAGCTCAAGAAACTTGTTGAACAAATTCAACAAGCGTCTTTTTGCAGAGTCGGGTAGATTCTTCAACAGGTTGAATTTTATTCTATCTAACCCTGGAGCCTTATTGTTGCACGACAGGAGAGCCATTGAAAATTCCAACATCGAAAATGGAGGCTCTTCCGTAGTTACTAATAACGCGTCGCGAAAGGTTTTCTGTTCCGGTACAGAGTCCGGACAGACCTTTTTGGCAAAATCGAGTATCCAGCGATCTGAATACTCCTCGCTTTCATTCGAAACGTCACGGTTCCGCATGCGCCTGGCGGTATCCCAAAGAGTGCTCATCGCTGTTTCCCTGGACAACGCGTTTACGAACCGCCGCCAGTACCCGCGTTTTTTCGCCTTTACTAAGCTCTTCATCTGCCTGCCCAGTGCCTCGTACTTTCGAAGCAGGTTGACAGTGCCGTACTCCCGGTAGTCCTTATACGCCGCGGACCTTCGCGCGTACAGCTCAGAGCACTCTTTGTCCCACCATTTGTTGGGAGGGCGCTGTCTAATCGTTACCCCGGGTATCGGTTTCGTCTGAGCTTGAGTCGCGGCGTCGATTATCAAGCCAGCTAAGAACGCGTATTCTTCCTCCGGAGGAAGTTCCTCGTGAGTCTCGATAGATTGCGCTATAATAGACTCATAACACTTCCAATCAATATTACGTGTAAGGTCGTAGGAAATATTGATTGGGTTCGGGGAAGTTGAACCATTAGCAATTGATATAACGATTGGAAGATGATCACTACCGTGGGGATCGTTGATTACTTTCCACCGGCAATCTAACGCTAGTGATGTCGAGCAAAGGGATAGGTCAAGCACGCTTTCACGTGCTGGAGGATTAGGTACACGTGTCGCTTCCCCAGTATTCAAAACTGTCATATTGAAGTCGTCGATCAAGTTACAGATTAAAGAAGATCGGTTGTCGTCGTACAGCGACCCCCATAGCGAACAGTGAGAATTAAAATCTCCCAATATCAAAAAAGGCGCGGGAAGCAACTCTGCTATATCAGTGAGATGCTTCTGTTCAATCCGCGCGGATGGAGGCATATATAACGAAACAAGGCATAGGTCTTTTCCATTCATATTCGTTTGAATGGCAACGACTTCAATATTCGAGATCGAGGGGAGGTCGATTCGGAAGAAGGAATAGCACTTTTTAATCCCTAAAAGTACCCCTCCACCGTGTGAGTCTCGATCTCGACGAATAATGTTAAAATCGTGGAAATTGAGTTGATCGTTTGAATTGAGAAAGGTTTCACAGAGCGCAAATGCGTCACAATTGTATGTATTTATTAAATGAGAAAATAGATCGAATTTGGGGATGATACTTCTGCAATTCCACTGTAATACAGTGATAAAATTCCTAACCTCTTTCGCCGTATTAGTCATCGAAAGATATGATAGCTGAAATGAGGGGCCAAGTTGCTGCTAGTTGCATCAAAAAGGTTTTCACTGTAGGAAGAAGGGCAAGAAGAATATTTTGTAGGGGATCTGGTATGTTGAATGTTTTAAATATCCAGTCCACAATATCAGAAAATTTTATGAACCCTGTTTCTTTTTTATCTTCTGATCGAGAAATGGGTGCACGAGGGGTTTTTGGTGCCCCAGGAAGCGGTGGGTACTCCTGGTTTGATTTAAAATTAAAACCGGGAGGTACTTGCTTCGGTTTTTCTTCACCGCTTCCTTTTTGTGTTGGCTTATTGGTCATTCCGCTAGGGGTTATCTTGCGACCTTTGCGAGAAAGATTAGGAGAGTTGATCATTCTCCTCTTCCTAGATCCTTCTGGCATGGCATAAGAACACCCTTCGAGGGGATCGTCAGATGTACCCTCATCGGTTGGCAAAAAGGAAAAGATGTTTCCTGTCGAGGGTGGCTCAGCACTCTTCAGCATTTCTGCGAAAGAGCGCTTTGATCGTTCCTTGAGGGAACGCTTTATTTTTTCCTCGCGCTGTTTATACGCGGGACACGCCGAAAGGTCATGCCGAGTTCCCTCGCAGTAAAGACACTTTTCAGTATCCTCACTGCAAGCGGTCTCAGCATGATTGCCTCCGCACTTGCTGCAGCGTGCCTTGTTGCAGCAGTAGGTGGCTGTATGACCTAACTGCTTGCAGTTTTGGCAATGCATGACCCGCGGTACGAACAGGCGTACAGGCAGACGAACCCTGTCCAAAGAGATGTAGTTCGGCAGTGCGGATCCGGCGAATGTTACACGGAAGGAATCCGAAGGGAAGAATTTCTTCTTCCCTTCTTCGATGGATACTGAATGCAATTGCTTGACATCCAGTATCTTTACATCTTGAATCAGGGGGTTCTTGAAGCAGCCAACCCCGTGACGCAAAATGTCATCGACCGTGAGGCTTCCTTCGGTAACCACACCGTCGATCTCCACGTCCTTGGCAGGGATGTACACGCGGTACTCTCTCGTGAAGAGCTCGTAGCTAGCAATTGCGTTTGCTTGCTTCAAGCTACTCACAACAACTCGCAGTTTGTTCGGTCTAACCTTTGTAATTTCGGTTACGTCCGAGAACTGTTTTGCCAGGTCCTTGCCGATTTGAATTATATTTAGAGGCTTCTTTATGGGCCTGAAGTAAACTACGAACGGACCTTTCGAAGCATCTGGGTAAGCTTTCACCCGTGTTGCCGGTACCCTTGGTACGGGGCTAGGTAGCGGGGAAGGTAGAGGGGAATTGATGGGGGAGATCTCAATCTCTTCCCCAGTTGTTTCCACATCCAGGAATAGTTGCACCTGCATGTCGTCCATTTTGCGGGAGCGTTACGCTCTACCGCACACAAACGATAAATATTCGAATGTGAGGCGGGGTCAAGTAGTTGCTATTAAATTTTAAAAACAATTTTTCAAACTACAATGGATCAAAATAAAAAAAAAGGCTGTAATACTAATACTAATAACAATAGTAATAATAATAATAATAATAATAATAATAATAATAATAATAATAATAATAATAATAATAATAATAATAATGATAATAATAATAATAATAGTAATAATAATTATAATAATAACAATAATAATAATACTATTAATAATAATGATAAAAATTCTAAAGTGAATACTTCACCGAACGTCTAAGTCACGACCTCACGGCTGATAGTAGGATTAATCGAGCGTCTCCGCAGAACAAACAATGACGATCCAGCTTCGTGTTGTGACACAGTGGCCGTATCCTACACGCGGCCTTGTAGATGCCACTTGTAGTTGACTTCCACTCGCTCGATCGTATGGTGGTCCGTGCTGCTAGCGGGGTAACAGCGGTGCGGGAGAATTATTCTTGCTGATATATCAGCTGCGTATCGGATCACTGGCGGGGTAGCCTGCCCCTACCAGTGTGCAGAAGATGTTTCTGCCGATATATTGCAGGCTATTGTTATCGCACACAAGAACTAATCGAAAAAAAAAACACCCGTACGATAACTCGTGTATTGTTATTTTGCGAATCAAACGGAGATAAACAATTTGCGTCTAATCAAGACGAAAGCAAAACAACGAATCAACCACGTAATTGGGATCATATTTTAATTTTATGTTAGGTTTCAAAAATGTTTCAGTAATAATTGCAATATGCACATTATTTACTGTTAAAAAATTAAAAAGCTCATTCTCATTGGCCTTCAATGAGCGAGCATTCCAATTTAATATTTTAATTGTTTTATTTAAAATCATTGCTAAATTTTAAATTAGAAACAATTTTAATAGTAAAATTTGTGCCTATTTGAATGGCTTCAAACATTGATTTTGCCTGCAACATGGCGTTCATAAGATCGAACATTGCCTGTTGCAAAAAAGAAAGTTTACCTGCCGTAATAGGCCCCAGGCAGTTGACATTAGAAAAAATATTTTCGGCAGCAATATTAGCTGGAGTAATAGGTGTACAATTATTTTCTAGCGTGTTTTGCTTACCCATATTAACGGTCATTTTCGAACTACCAACACTAGGCGGTATAATGTTCGAACTACCTGTAACCTGTGCATAAGTTAAACGGGTATGCAAAGGAGTAGGTAAACTATGCGTCACTGGTACGCTTGGAGAATTTTGTTTTCAAGTTGGTTTTAATTGAGAAATTGAATTTTGTTTACCTTGCCTTGCCTTAACAATTGCTAAACGGACTGGGCACTGATAAAAATTTGACATATGGTTGCCGTTACAATTCGCACAGCGAAAATTTTTACTCTCTTTCACAGGACATGTGTCCTTTTTGTGAGAAGAGTCTCCACAATTAAGACATTTTTGGTCCATGTTATAGAATTTGGAACCATGGCCATAACGTTGGCAAGTACGGCATTGGGTGATATGCTTTTCACCTCCGCCATACTTCCTATAAATTTCCCACTTTACACGCACATTATACAAAGCATGTGCTTTTTCAAAAAAAAATTAAGTTGTTAACCTCATTGCGGTTAAAACGAATTAAATAATTAACAAGGGAAATTCCAGTTCTCTGACTGTTTTCGCCTCGTGATTTTTGTTTCATTAGAATTACTTGGGTAGGGGCTATGCCAAGTAATTCTGTTAAAGTAAATTTGATCTCGTCAACGGTTTGATCGTTGGTGAGACCTTTCAAGACAACCTTGAACGGTTTGGCGTTCTTGGTGTCATATGTAAAAAATTTGTACATCTTGTCAGTTAAATACTGAACAAGACGATCACGACCCTTTACTGAGTCGGCTAATAAGCGGCAATCACCTCTACGGCCAATTTGATAGGTAACTTTAACGTCAGAAACAAACGTTGAAAGTTCCTTTTTGAATATATTAAATTCAGAAGAAATAGTTACCACAATAGGTGGAACTTTCTCCTTTTTAAAGATTTTATATTTTGTATAGTTTCATTATTGGTAACTTCCATTTCACCAGCTTCTTGCTCAGGCAAAATATCAAAAGGATTGTCACTACAGACACTCGAAGTGTCAGAAAGAGATGCCTCTCTTTTCCTCCCCGCAGCGATGCGAGGTTTCTTTTTCCATCCAGCCATTTCAGGTGATACGAAAAAAGTTAAAACAAATGTTAAATTCAAAAGTAGGTAGTCTTGAGAAAGACTGATGGGAAATAACTTTCAGGTAGTCTTTAAAAGACACACTGACAAAACACAAACTTTGAAGCTATAGGCAGTCAAAGACCAGTCCACAAGCAACCGAAAAAACGTCTGATCTGTAGGACAGTTCAAGACGCACTGAACAAATCAAAACTTATTTTTATTCAAGGAACAACTTCACTTAAAGGAAGAGCTCAATTATTTTCAAACAATAAAATATTTTGTAAATTTACTCATTTTCTTCTACTTTTGATTTAGGAGAGTTGAAAAATTGCCATCATTTTTATTTGATTAAGAAACCAAAGAATCAAATTTTTCAACAAAGTTTTCGAATTTTTTCTAAATTTGAAATAGGGTATCGAACGTCTTCGTCAGTGGTTTTCTTCGGCCCCCTTTTGCATAAGATTGCTGCAGAAAAACTGCCGAAGAAAGCCACTGACGAAGACGTTCGATACCCTATGTCAAATTGCACACATCTTTGTAAAATTTGGGCACTTGTCCAAAAATCATTTTTGTTCTGAAAAAAAAAATCAATATGGCGGCGAATATTAATATGGCGACAACCAAATTTAATGTCTACCAAAAGCGGCCTCAACTTTTTCCTCTCCCATGATAGGTTTCAGAAATAGGAATAAAATAGGAAAAATCAACTAGAGCAATTTTGGTTAGCCAAGTTTGACGAGAAATGAAAGGCCGAAATCCGCCTTTTTAGGCAATTCTGCAATCTGCGAAAACCTACCGTGTAAATTCCGCAATCAGCGTAAAAAACGCGTAAACTCCTGAATCCACGTAAAAAAAAAGACCTTGAATTGTGTATTTTATTTTGCTCTAAATGAATTTTGTGAATCTCCAGTGAGATTTTAGAGTAGCGTTGATCTACGTTGCACTTTTTTGTGCCGAATGCTGAAATCAATCAGGGAAATTAATGTTATATTTCAGGGAATATCATGGAAAATCAGGGAATTTAGTTTTGAACATTTTTTCGCCACTCTGAAAAAAAGTGTTTAACCATTATCGTGTTTTGAAGGGTTATTGAACGTTGAATGACTTATAATTGCGCAAAAACACGTATATAGATAATTGATATTCTGAAACGATAAGAATAACGCACTCTGATAGTTCAATAGTTTTTATTATGAGTTTAACCTATATTGAATAAAAAAAAAGTTTTTAACCCGCTAGTGCCCAAGCTAATTTTAAGACGGACTTCGAAAAAATCACTTAAACTTTATAAATATTTTTTAAGTATTGATTGAAGCTTTTCAGAGGTTTAACTGAAGGCCGCCTAAATGCGGCACTGAGCACTAGAGGGTTAATATTTTTTTCCATAGCATTTTTTCTCATTGCAATTATAAATTCAATTTCAATTTGGTACTGTTCTGCCCTTTCTATAGCATAGTTAGGTGAATTTATTGCTTGTTTATGGGGAACTGAAGAACGCAAGATTCACTAGCATAATTGACATCATTTACATTGATTTCAATCGGCGACTCACTGACAGTAGCATCGTCAATGTCATCTAACGATCTGTCGTTTGATTCTTCTTCTCCTGAAACTATTCTCACGATTCCGCTATCCATCAATCTCTTATTGCAGGGCCATTTTTCTTCGTATTCTACTGTAATGTCTTCTATTTAATCAAAGGTAGGTCATCTTTGTCAATGAATTGGTCGTCTTAAATGACCCCAAGTTTCTTCCAAGATCCTCTGATACATTTAACACAGTTTCCATAACCAAAATGTAGCATCCTTTATGTTCACTTTGTTCATAACTACTGCAACGTCTGAGCTTAAATATCAAAAGAAATTTCGTAAAATAATGATTAAAAAATAACTTGGGTTTCTTTTGTTTTTTTTTTAATAGGGCGGATATTTTGTGATGAATTAATTATTTACTAATATTATTCAGAATTCATATTGTGTGTTCTGACACACAACAAACGGTAACATATCAACACTATTACATATATTTTAAATTTTATTTCATTAAAAGATTGTGATTGCTTCCGCAGTTAAGTGAATATAATTGTAAGAAAATTTTAAACCTATTTGTCAAGCAAGTTCCTTTTATAATAATTTGATGTTTTGCATGACGCTTCCATAAGTTGGGCAATAGATGTTACGTGATAGGAAAGAAAATAACCTCGATCTATTTATCGTCTGATACCAACTCATCGCAACAATAATGGGCACTACACATATCCAGCGATAAAAAAGCCAGTAGAGCAAGATCGCGCCAAATGACCTATGGTCGAATATCGACCATTTTTGATTTGAATGAAACTTTGCACACGTATTTGGCTTAGCAAACTGAGCATTTTTCACAGGTGGAGAGATTTTTTACACCCATGAGTTACATTCTAAAAGGGCGTATGTCTTCTGGCATAGGTTTTATTTGAAGCATTGTAGCTCAAAAACCGTTGGCTGTATAGAAAAACTGTCTGAGAATAAGTAGTAGGGAATTAAAAATGCACCATAAAAAATATACACTGTACAAAAAAAAATTTTTTTTGACCAAAAAAAATTAAAAATAAACATTAAATTTCAATTTAAAAAAAAGAGTTGAATTTTTTTTAATTTTTTTAAAGAAACTTGACGTTAATACGCAACTTTAAAAAAAAGTCCAGGATGGAGAAATGAAAAGTATTTTTTTTATGGTAGATTCATTTTTTTATAAAAATTCTAATTTAAACATTGTTCAAAATATTTGTATTCTGATGATTTTAAACGATGCAGAGAGTCATTTTGAATCAAAAAGCTCTTGGTAGTAAACAGTCTTATGAAATTTTTTTTTTTCAAATGAGCTACTTTTTAAGATACTAATCAATAACACTAAAGGGATCATTGTTTAGGAATGATTTGTTTCTATTCCTCTTCATTTTTTATAAACTATCTTCGAAATTCAAGTATTAGTTTTAAATTCAAACTTCATTTTTAAACTTCATGTTCCATCTACTATAAAGATGTTGAACTTCACTCGGTAGTTCAACAAATAAATGTTCTTTTGTTCTATGATTCAAAGAAAGATGTGAGTTAAAGGCGTTTGAAAACATTTTCGATGTTTACGATGCGGTTGAATTTTCTTGAGTGAAATGCTCGATAATTCCTGATGGATTTATTCCGTCTCTCCTGAACTTCTTCATCGATTGGAACGATTCATAAGTGATTTATTGAGTTTCGTTGTGCCCGTACGAGCACAGTTAAAACGTCGAAAAAATCCATGATATTATGTTGAATGATCCCAAAGTGAAATTGAGAGAGGGAGCTAATGCTGTAGGGTCACTCATTGGAACGCGTTGGCAATATCGTACATTCAGTTTTGTGCATAAAGAAGCCATGCGCGCGAGGGGTGCCGCGTTTGGTCACAGTGGACCAAAAACGAATTCGTGTTAGGACTTCCCAGCAGAATTTGTCATTGTTTTCCGAGTTTTTGCGCCGATTCATAACCATGGATAAAGCCTGGATCCATTACTACACTCCTGAGTCAACGCAACAGGAAAAACAGTGGGTTTTACCGGGCCAAAGTGCTCCGAAGCGTTCAAAAACGCAACAATGGGCCGGGAAGGTTGGGGGCCATCCACATACCTCGTGGACAGATTTTTAACGATTTTTCACACGTCACCATGAATGCAAGGTACAATTTTTAAACCATGTCAACTGTGATCACATCAAGATTGTTTACGTGTGCTACAAATGCACGTTTTTAGACAAAAAGCATTCATATTCAATTCTCCTTCCGGTTCCGGATCCGGAGATATTAATTTTGTTCCACTAAATTGCATTCTTGGACCACTGTGCATTGTGCGTTACATGTGTTTGTGTTTCAATTTTGTAAACAATGAATCGTAAATAGCGTCTACTCCAATGACCTTGAAGTAGAAATTACGTATTATTATGTGAGCAACTGAGAGATGAGATCAATCAAAACTTCAATTTGCCCTACAGTTTGGTACTCATAAAACAACTGTGCATATGCATACTTTTAGACCAAAAGATTCATATTTAATTCTCTTTAACATCTTCGAAAACATTTGGCATAATATTGGAAACAAAATAGCACATTTATTTTCTAATTTTGTAGAATTATACTAAATTACTCACGGAGTGAAAACTCCAAAGAGTTTTGGGCTGAATTTTCGCCTGCATACATCTATTTCAATATTCTTCCAGCCCTGAGAGGTTTAATGTTGCACTTTTGTGCGCTAATAGAGATATGACACATTAAAAAAATCATCAACATTTTCGTTTTTAATATCTCAAAAACTACAGACCATAGCATTTCTGCGGCAAAGTTCGGAGTTCAAAAAATGTTTAATTAGAAATTCATAGAGAGCGTAAGAATGATAGAATAAAAATAGAAGTTTTTTGTTTATTTTGTCAAAAAAAAAAACCAATATTTTATAAACTGTGGCTTCTTGGATAGTTGTGACTTTGGAATATGTTGTGAAAAAAAAACTATGTGAAAAACCATCCTTCTGAATTAAAAAAATAAAGAGAAAAATTTAGTACTAGTTTAGTACATGTCTAGTACAAATATTTTCATACAAAAATATTGCTTGGTTATTCTCATGAACATTGTCGAAAACACTATCTCAGAAAACAAAGAAAATCCGGAGTTCCTAATTTCGTTCCGGTAGATTGCATTCCTGGACCACTATGCAACAGACACGAAAACGGATTACCAATTTTCAAAAACTAGTATAAATATGGGTTAGTGGCTTGTCAAGGCTGTCCCGGTTAGAAAAATCGGGTTTATTTTTTCTTCTAATTTTTTTTTAAATTTTATAATGCTACGAAAAATGAGATCATGTTTCATTTTTGATTGCAAACGTTTTCGAATGCTTCATATATAAGTTCTATTTTTGGCGAGCAAAACAAAAGAAACGATGCGAAGAATACTCTAATGCGATGAATTTTAAAAGGATGGAATGTTCAAATTAATATAAACGATGTTCAATTACAATTGGCAATTTTTGTCCTATCCAGGAAAGTGAGCAATTGAATTGAGTTCATTAAACTATACAGATGCACTAAGGACGAAGAAGCGTAATAAAAACTAAAAAAAAACGTGAGAAAATCGAGCGTAAATTTGGTGAGCAGTGATGAAAACGACTGTTAATGAAATCGAAAAGCCCTGTAAAATCATTCGTTCAATAGAGTCGATTAAGGTGAAACCTCATTGAATCCAAAAATGGTCGACTCCGAGTCACCACTTCGAATTTTCGAAAGCACAAGACATAGTAAATGCGTTCCCTGTGAAAATGCTATTTTATGTTTGCTGTGGTGAAGCAAACATAAAATAGAATTTTCACAGGGAACGCAATGAGTATTTCCGAGTCTTGTACTTTTGAAAACTTGAAGTGGTGACTCGAAGTCGGCCATTTGTGGATTCAATGAGGTTTCACTTTAATTTACTGCAGAAAATTCTTTCGTATGAAAATTCGTAGTTTTTTGAATAACTTTTCTCTTCCTGAATTTACAATCTCTAGCGAAAACGTGAGCCCGTAGGAATTGTACAAGTTTGGAGCAGGGAGGAAAAATGTTAATAGTCGTGGGAGAGAGTTATAACGAATACATGTGAATTTTTGGCCGAAGTTTAACATATGACATCAGAGCAGCGGTTCTCAACCTTTTTTTGTCCGCGTACCCCTTGGCGATATTTTTCATATCGACTGTACCCCTTGGCTTGGTGGTAGATCATGTTTTGGTAGTCTAGCTCAAGTTTCAAATTGAACTATGGTTTATTTGATTGCTACAGTCTTGTTTTAAGGTAAAACGGGACGGAATCCAAGCATTATTTCACTATAGGTTACAGGACATGGTTACCCAATTTTTATTTTTTTAAAGGCCATAAAATTCCACACAACCATCAGGTTGAACATTTTTATATGCCAGCGCAGCCTGCTGCTAATAGTGCTAATAACACTGTCGCACAACTTGACACACACACAATTGACTTGAAACTAGAAAAGAGCAAAAACCGGGATTTTTCGAGGCGTTACACTTTATAGGCAAGTTTTAGACGACTTCGGCCAATTTTTCGTGTAAATTAGTTTCGATCGTGACGTTTATCAGTGTTAAAAGAATAGAATACTTAGTTTGAGTGGTTACGCGACTGCTTTGTACCGGTATTTGTTGAAAGGTTTTACGGTAAAACCACAAAAACAAAGTAATTGAATTAGGTGCTCTGGTGCTGGTTCAGCAGTTTAACTATAAATAATTGCAGGTCAGTTGAAAAATAAACGATAATTTATGACGCATTCCAAAAGTTCGGTAGTATGCTGGAGGAAACCATCGGTCATCCCATGCTCGGATTCCGTCCCGTTCCACGTTAAAAGCAAGATTGAACAACAAATAAAGTATTATAAAAAATTGCTGTGTCCGCCATTACTGATTTTTCTTTCGCGTACCCCCTGAAGGCTTCCAAGTACCCCCAGGGGTACGCGTACCCCAGGTTGAGAATCGCTGATCTAGAGTAAGACACCATTTATTTATTACCTTTCGATGTTTTCTTCATTTGTTTGTTTCCGATTTCCTTGGTAGCCGCACTTAAGAATTCCAGAAAATTCATAATCTTTGTCAATGAAATTTGAAACAAGCAATGTAGAAGACAACGAAGCGTAGAAATAATAAAAAACCTATTATTGTCTTCACGCAAAATTTTTGCTTGTTACTTCAAAAGTAATACCATAAAATTCTCCCTTTAGCAATAAATTTGTTACTTAAAAAGTAATAACATTCATCCCCAGTCAAGTAACAACACATACTATCATATATTTTGCTCATGTTTCGAAATCACGACTATCTCATGATGGCCGTAACAACTACATTGACCAAGAATTCCTTGTTATATGATGGCTTCATTTATACAAAACAGCAGCTAGTAGAAGTACTGTCACCGGTGGAACCAGATGAAAAAGAACAACCTTTTGAATGAATTTTTGATTTCGCGTACTGTACTAACAAGTGGTTAATCGCCGGATTGATGCAAAAATATCGAATCGAAATTGTCTTCTGTGTTGTGATGCATATTGTGATTCAGTGATTTAGTAACAGAAACAAAGAAGTGATTGTACAGTTTCGAAAAAAGGTAAAAGTAAATTCAAGATTGAAAAAAATACTACTTGCTGTTTTAGTTTTACATGTCAGGTTTTAAACATATATTCCGTAATTCGATTCACCCACAATACCAATACCCTGTTAAAGCTTGATAACGGCTTGTATGAGATACACAATTCGTTACGGTGCGAATCATAGTGTAAACAATTGTCAATTTTGTGATACAAAGCGTTCAAATTCAACCTATCATTTATAACAACCCCCTTCATTAACCTCTAATAGACATCACTTTTGAATCGCACCACATATTACCGGTTTCTTCTCCGATTCATCTGGTGTACGTGTGTTAGTATACCCGCCGTGCGCAAATGGTAAAGAGAAAAAATGTGTCAAGAGCTGCCATCTACATTTTGTTCTCCATCATGTATACGGCAAATGTTGATGCGAGACTTATATGCTCCTTGAACTCAAAAATGCGGTTTCTTAATACTGTCCGTTAAAGAAAAACACAAACATTTCGTTCTTGCAGGGGAATGTAATCAATGTTGAAAACTGTGAAAGAAAAACTAAACTTTTCTTTCATCGCTTCAACTATAAAACTTGTGCCGATTTATAAAACATATATTCACGTCGAATAGCAACTCTGATCGTTTACGAGTAAACTGTGAAATGATTTTGTGAGTTGAACAGTGGCCGGCGTTCAATTAAATATTTCATTCGAAAATCCATGTAAGTTTTTGATTCCATTTCCAAATTTATTATTGTGTTTTCAAGGAAATAAAAATCTGCCAAACTTATATCGGTTCGGTTTCAATAACCGTCTGATTGTGTGATATTTCGAGACACAGAGCAAGTTTTCGTTTCTGACTAGTGGCATAATGGCGTCTTCTGTTTGCAGAAATTTTAAAAATACCTTACATCGATATTTTTTGTTTATCAGATTACAGTGACGACTATGGCAGATCAAGCGGCTCGAGAATCCCTCGAGTGCCACGGGTTGGCTCGTATTCAGGGAAATCTTGGAAATGCAGGAGTAAAATTTGAAGATTTCTGGTACTTTAAAGCAAACATCGGGGAGCTCCAATGTATATTGCCAGACTTGAGGGACAGGATGGATTTCCTTCGATGTTTAAAGTACATCGTAGCAGACAAAGAGTGCCAAACCAATTTACCAGCGCCGATTTGCGCACATGAAGTGAGTACATACATATTAAGATATTTTTGCTTATAAAGAGATATCGTACAGTGCCCATTCACCGCTCATTTTTCACTGAAATTTTTTTTTATAACAAAACACACTTCACGATCAATATTTTCCCTAATCCTTCAGAAAAGGGTTGCTGAAGTATCGGTGAAAATATTTTTCAAAAAGTGTGTTTCAATAAAAAAAAATCTTCCAAGTGAAGAGTGAGTGTAAGAGCATTATCAATAAAACGTATTATTATTTCGTATATCTTTCCCAACAGAGTTTGCTAAGCATTTGTGAGCGATCAGAATCAGGACGTAAATTCCTTGACATTGTCAACAATAACAATGAAAGTAATATCTGTACACCGGAATGCCGGAAATATATTAAAGATGCTGTTGTTGAATATTTCCTCGTTTTGAAAAATGGAAAAATTTTCGCTTCGGATTTCACTCAAATGGCACAAATTATATGCAATCAATTGCCGAGGGAAGATCCTCGCACTTGGTACACTCCAAGAACTCAAAACCAAGCAGCCGGAGGGCTACTTTACACTCGGTACAAATATGTTCAACAACACGATACAAGATTCAAGAAAAGCGTGAAACATCCATCAGCAGCGGCTCCAGTAATCGAACAACAGACTGGAAACACAACACAATTTCAGGATCACTGGAACCTCTTAAGTGTGGATGAACGTGATCAATGCCTAGGTAAACTACTTTCTCTACATGTAAAATTTTGATTTAGCAGATTTGTTTGAATTTCTTGGATTTAAGATTCGAGTGAATTTGAAATTTTAATTTACTACTTATTATTCTCTTTTCATTTTAATTCAATTAAGTTTTTGTTGAAGTTTTATTATTATTTAAATTTCAATTATAATTCAAATTTTATTTTATGTTAATTTTAGTTTTATTTTAATTTTGATTGTAATTTCAATTGAAATTATAATCGATATTACCATTTGAAAAAAAAAAAATTAGAATTTAAATTGAATGTAAATACACTAAAGTCGCTTATTACGCGGGGGATACGTGCCGCCTAAAAAACGTGTGAAATCCGGAATCCGCTTAAGAAACTCGCGTTACAAAAACCGCGTCAAAAGCGGCTGTAGTGTATTAGTTTAAATTTAATTTAAATTTAAAATAAAAGAAATTAATGTAAACATTAGATTCAATTTAATTTTAATTTCACTTAAGTACATTTTTTCTAATATTAGTTTTAATATATTATTATTTTGATTTGCGTGTTGATTTGACGTTTATTCTTGTTTGAATGGTAATTTTAGTTTGAATTCATATGCAGAACAAACATTTATATTCAAAATAAATATATAATTGAAATTAAAATTAAATTTCAATTTCAATTAAAATTCTAATATTATTTAAAATTTATTTTACTTCTATTTCAGTTTCGATTTTTATTAATATTGACTTTGATATTATTACTAATTTTGATTTGGTGTTGGTTAAAATGTACTTTGATTTAACATTTTATATATTTTAATTTTATTTTGATTCTGTTAAATTTTATTATCAATATTTTTCTTATTTTGATTTTAATTCGAATTTAATTTTAATTTTATTTTAATCTTAATTTTGAATTTAATATTTATTTCAAATTTAATTTTTTTTATTAAATTTGATTCTGTTTTTTTTTTGTATCTTATTTTTATTTCTAATTGATTACAATTTAATGTTAAATTCTTTTTTAGATACGATTTTGAGTATGATTATGAGTCAGTTTTGAATTTGTTTTGATTGGAACAAATTTACCAATTATTTTTTATTTCAACCCGCAGCTGCCAAGATCAAATTGAATACAGTCGGTTTTACCTAAAAGGAAGAAATAATGAACTTATGGAATACGAGCTACCCTCTTCGACGTTTCCAGTCCGTCACAGGAAAATTAGCGTTCGAAGAATGGGATGTCTTAACTCACTATGCAGATGTGCACGAATTAGTAATATTAACGATCTAATAACAAGTTTCTTTTATTTATTCACGTTCTTTTGCACAGATAACTGTGGACTTCAAACGAATTCATCTCAATTATGTTAGCATTGAGGACCGAGCTCTTGCTTTCGTTCATCGATTCAATAAAGTATTCGTGGATTATAAGAGATTTATTGTAGAAGACTCGGAGCTATTAAATAGTTTGACTTGGATTTTTGGAGAAAATTTTCAACTTACAGGTAAGCAATGAGTGAAATAGACAAATTATAAGGTTTTCTTTTATAACGACGAGTCGCAAGACGTGTTTAACAAAACTTTTTTAATTTTTTATAAGAGAGCAGTTCCACAAAAAATGTCAAAATTTTCAATTTTTTTAATTGTCGTTTGTGAATTGGCAAAAACTTTGCATAAACGTTTCTGTGGGCAAAATATGCCATTTTGTGCTATTGTTTTTTTTAATATTTTGGAACACAAATCATTTATGAAAATCAAAAACTGCTATTTTGAGATTACAAAAATGATATTTTGAGGTTACAAATATTTTTAGTGCCAAAACAGTTGGTTTGATCGGTTTGACGCGTCTTTGACAAAGTTGTAGATAATAATTTCGCCCTTGAAAAAAATATACACTCTAAAATAAATTGTTTATTGAAAAAAAGTTTAAAGAAAAATTAAAGTTATTTTTTCTAAAAAAACTGTTTTTTTTTATAAAAACTACAAAAGATTACCTAAGCAATGGAGGCTGTCCGATCGTGGAGAAATCAGGAAAAAAAAGGTATTTTTAATTTATTTTAATATATTTTTTACAGGGTATGTTTTCTTTTAAAGGACAAAACTATTATCTGCAACTTTGCCTTAAACACTACGCAAGTTAAACAAACCGTCTCAATTGCAAAAAATGTTTTTATTTTTCCATAGAGTGGTCTATTGGAGATTGAGATCAGTGTTACAGACAAAACGATTTGTCTGACGGGTATAGTGACTTTGGCGAAGTTGTAGATAAAAACTTTGTCCTTCCAAAAACATATGCCTCACGAAAAAAATGTTTAGGTCATCTTTCGCAGTTTTTACGAAAAAAAAAATTCAAAATGGGTTATTTTACAGAATAATTTTTCTTTCAACTTTTTTTTTTCAAACTAAAAATATAATTTGTTGGGTATATTTTTCTTGGAAAAGACGAAATTATTATCTACAACTTTGCCGAACACGTCACACCGATCAAACAAACCGTTTTGGTTATGAAATATTTGTAATCATCAATACCTTTCCAAAATATCATTTTTAATAGCTTCTCGAAAATGAGTCGTGTTTCAAAAATTAAACCAAATAGCGCAAAATGGCATCTTTTGCCAACAAAAACATCTATGCAAAGTTCCTGCAAAACAAAAATGGTCGATTTAATTGTATGTCCGTTTATTTTGTGGAATTACTCAAAAGCGACAAAAACTCTAGCAAGTTCAGTTTAAAAAAAAATACTTAATACAGTACTGCGTCTTAGTAGCTGTATGAAATATAAGAATTATATAATATTTAAAGTCTATCATAATTACAACATGAAACCACTATTTCAGAGACGTCCATGTTTCTATCGTTTTACGCATTACCCTTAATAATCCGTCAGCATTTTATCAAAAAAGGAAGGAAACGCACAAAGCCATCACTTTTTCAAAGTAGACAGGCCTTTATTTCTATACTGGCGGTAATGTATATTCAAGGTTATATTTCTTAATCCGTTGATTCTGAACATTACAAATTGCAGACAGAGGCCACGTTAGAGGAGACCATTGCTTCGCGACGACTTGAAGCTCGAAATATGGGAAAAAATGTACAGCCATTCATAGTGCCGAAAGGGCACGATGCCAAGCATTAGAAAAAAAATTGTCGTAATTCTGGATAGCATTAAGTTTATATGTAACAATATTATATCTGCCATTGACCTTTTGTTCAAGTTTCATTCAGTCTTTCATCTGCAATACGCAGAAGAATGCGAAAATGTATTGAAGTTTATACAGTTTCATTTTTATAAGATATCATATAGTGGAGATCGTTTCGATTCAACAACAACAGCTTTAATAGCTGATTTAGAACGCTGATGATAGTTTTTATATATTGTTAACCTATGTAGCTCGTCGAAAACTTAGTTTCATGTATTTAAGTAGTTCATTGTTATGAATAAAATAAAAACACTAAGGAGGATGGTTTATAGAAAAATACCCTGAATGTTGTATTTTCTATTTCTGAATCTTGTAAAATTTATTACTGCCGTCATGTATTTTCGATTCATTATAAGAAAATAGCTCTAGCAATCAGTGCTATCATGCTTCTGCTTACCGTTCATGTTTGTAGTATTTTTTTTTCTCTTCTTGTTTATAGCTTAGACCTATCGGTCTATGAAGCCAACGTTTGTAGTTCATATCTTGCTTGGCATTGTACTCAAGGCTTTTGTTTGTGGTAATACCCAGTCATACTAGTCATATTCATGTCATTTCCATAACAGATTACGTACTATTTAAAAATCTGCTCAAATACTCAGTTCGGGTTCTGTCACTTAAATTCTGACATTTGGAAGTTGTTTGATGTTTCATGCCTACCTTGAATTCTGTTTTTACTCAAGCAATAACATTTTAAATTATTTACCAGTGTATAGTTGCTATTTCGAAGAAGTATGTTAAAACTAAGAGAATGGATGCATTTTATCTCATGCATTCAGCTTTTTCTATTCTAGAAAATCAAATAACGACTGGTGACTTCCGAATTTTTTACCTTATGCACAATGCGCATAATGTCGCATCTAGTGCGCTGGTAAGTGCATCTGAGGCGCTATAGAGCGCACTAGATGCGACATTAAGCGCATTATGCATAAGATAAAATATCGAAAGTCGTGAGATATTTCGATTTTCAACTGGAACAATAATAAAACGCCCGGAAAAAGAAAACACCCTATGAAGCGAATGAATATTTTGACATTTGAGGCTGCAACGCCTATCGGAGAGATTCTGCATATGTATGAGTGAAGAAGACTGAAATGAACCTGAACGTTGCACCACTACAAATGCAGTGAGTGAAATTCCACTAACACATGCATTGCGATTTTCGGTTGTATGTTCCTCTGCAAAAACACATACATGCGCGTAGCTGCATATATTTTATTACTTTTAGTTTGTTACCTTTTTTGGCTAAGGCGCGGTCCTTATACACAAATAGTAATAAAATGTTGCTAGAAAGTAATAAAATGTTCTCCGTTTGTGTTGGGTGTTGTTTTAGATTGCGTCATGTGATAAATCTCATGATAAAATGCATCTATCCTTCTACGAAACTGTGCGATGCTTATGGGCTCATATATTTGATAAAGATTGTAAAACGCTATCAACACAAATAAACAAGTTACTTGGAAAGTACGTTGTATGATTTGAGTGAACTTTTATATCTTCTCAAATATAAGAGATAGAAAATTGACATCTTAAACAAACTTGCTAGTAGAAGCATCTGTTACTATTTCTTCGAAGATAATGACTGTTCTTCATATCACTTCTAAATGGATTAATCACTTGAAGTATCTCCAGAAATTAAAACACTTCACAGTTCTCACAAAATGTGATCGTAAATCCTGAACCTCTCTTAGAAAAATCAAAAAGTGGTAGTATTAGGAGCACATTAGATCAATCTTTGATGTCAAACTACAAAATAGGTTCAACAACAGTCTAGAGATTTGTTCGATAGTAAAAGTCATGGATTTTGTAAATTTTTTGCGTCTTTTGGTAGAATGTATTTATGTTGAAACATTATGGAAACATGTCTGTTTTTAATTTACTGTGTTATCCTGTATGCTAGATTTCTTAAAACCTGTTTCATATGCTTAAAGAACCAGTTGTGGTGATGTGTTCAGTTCCTGCAGAAACATTTCTCTTTCAATTTTATTGTTATTAAGTGAAAGCTAAGGATGTCTTTTTCGCCTATAATAGTTACTCAGATCAGATTGCTCTAGATCGGGATAGCCCAATTAACTTTTGCTTCGTTCAACAAAGTTTATTTAAAACAAAAAAACACTAATGGAAAATATTTATCTAATGGAAAACACTACCGATAATCAGATCACAACGTACACTTAAAATTGATTTCTTATCTTTTTTTTTCAATTTAATAATTTTTTTTAATTCGGTCTTCTCTGTTGGCGTTATGCACTTTGGTTTTAACGGCGATACCAACCCAAGCAGCAAAATATGTTTCGATTATGAACTTTGTGCATCACAGCAACAAATTCTTATGCGAAACTAAATTGCAGCTACATCTCAGTTTCTTATACAATGACAAAAAAAGCGCAGGAGGTGGAGTCAATTGCAACTTTTTCGTTGTTTCAACACAAGTTTCAAGAATGAAACCGCAATGTGTATGAACTTATGCATGGAATTTGATAACGAAATGGTAAATGCTGCATGTTAAAATTTCAGCTACGAAGATGCATCGAACTAGGGCGCAATAGAAACTACATGGCGTTGTGGTAAGATTGTCAAATGGCAAATGGTCAGATTGGAAAAAGATTATCTGTATAGCGATTTATCTTTGATAATTTCCAGAAATTTGATGAGAATTCAACTCCAGTTGTCAATTTCTATTCAATTTTCTCGTTTCTACTATTTACGTCATTTGCTGTAGAAACATTTGCAAGTTTATGGCTCAGTTTCAAATTTTGCTTCCCTTATCATGCCAATGATCATTATCAGTTTTTAATTTTGCTTCTTCAATTCATCAGCACCTCAGCGTGGTAATGAAATTCGGAGCAATATATCTCATTTCGCTTTAGAGACCCACACTTTTTGGACGACTTCTAGTCCAAGTACGCAAAAGTTACAACGCCGTAAATAACCTCATCTCAAAAACAAATATAAGGCGAACGATCGAGCATAAGTTGCTGTTACATGGCTTCAGAACATGACAGCAACTTTTTTGTATTTTTGTGTGTTTGTTTTGTGTATCTCGCAAGCATCACGTTGGCAACCTATATGCTCCACCCACTAGATCGATTCAGTGAAGGTTAGGTTTTCAAATGCCGTTTACACATTTCAACAACAAATCCAACCACGCGAATGACGTTGTTGATGTAAAGTTTTTTGAAGCAGCGATGCAACTTTAGTTGTTGCTTGTTTCTTTACAATTTCATCGTAGTAACAAAAAATGTTTCTTAAAACCTCGGAATGTTATTAGTGCAACGAATGATCACAATTTATTTTTTTAATATGTTTCAATTGTTGTTTGGGAACTTCACTCAGATCTCGAATTGCAGCGTGCATTCGCTAGGGTGATAGTTTCCGATCAACTGGGTTGAAATTGTCAATGCGCGGCGATCAGTTGATTCAATGTCCAGCTGCAATGCATATCCTCATAATCTGGTTAATACTAATGGCGGGAACTAGAACGAGGTTAGTGCGGCGATAAAAGCAACTTGTTTAAGATCGAAAAAATGTTTGCTTGGCCGGAATTTGAACTAAGGGTAGAATATTCTTTTAAGGCTGTTTAGTTTGGTTCATTAGCCATTTGCCATTCAGAATAGGTGGAAATTGCTTTCCAAGTCTGTCAGCTGGTCTAGAGGTACGATGCTGGTGTAAAATACTAGGCAGAATCTGTTAAGGCTTAAGCACAATCGATACGTTGCGTTTGCGTTTTTTGACAGTTGCCCATACATATTCTGTCAAATAAACGTCAACGCAACGCAAACGTTTCCATTGTGCTTGGACCTTTAGTGTCAATAGAATTGTAGCGCTGGCTCCGCAGCTGTCATCTACATTCTACCATTGACTAGGTACATTGGTGTACAATATAAAAAAGATCAAGTTTTCGATGCAGCTCCTAGTTAGAATGGATATAAAGCTGTAAAGTTGGAACAAAAGATGTAGGGGAACTGCTCCATTATTCATCTCAGCCCATATATTCATCTCATACAAAAAAACACAATTGAAAATAGGAAAAAACGCATATTTTCTTCTTGAACCAATCTGCTAATCCATGGAATGGATTCTTCTTAGTTTACTTTAGATTCCTCATAAAGTATAATCCTCAAAAACTCACTTAAAAGCATTAAATTTGATATTATAATCGGGCATCTGCACTCTAAAACTGATTTAATTCAATCACTTACCTCAGAAAACAAAATCCGCGCATTGTTATATACGGCTACAACGGGACTCGTTCAGCAGCCAACCAAAGTTTTTTTCATCACTAGCAGAACAATTTTCATTTTAATCACTTAACAAAATCACTCACTACACCAAGGAAACTTCAATCTTTGAAATTTTCAACTCAAATTTCCAAAATCAAGCTTGAATTAGCAGAAATATATGAGATGAATTTCTACAATTCCTAAATTTCAACTGTATGTATTTTCATCTGTTTTCATTGTTGAAGAAAATCAAAAGTTGCCAAATCAGTTTCTGTTAATACGAAAAAATCATACTGAAAATGTTAAATCATTCCGACATAATTGACATAAATCGACAGCACTGCAGTGGTTATCTAGGTTACCAATTTTACACGTGAAGAACTACAGCGGATATCTAGGTAACCTACTACGACGGGCTGCGGCTACGTTCATTCATGATATAGTGATTCATTCATGATAGAGTGATTTATTCATGATTAACAGTATGATGAATATGGGGGCGTCGTGAGATGATTAATTGAGCAGTGATTCAAGTTTTGAGATGGATATGGAAGCGTTGTGAAAAATGGTTTGTTTTACAAAATTCAGGATAAATCTAGCTAATTTCACTAAATATACAATGCTAAACGATTTCATAAGGGCACGCAAGCATATTTAGTTTATTTGCTCAATGATTTCGAGAAAATTTGATGTTTAATTCGTGCATGCTTCGTGAATATTGGTTTGAGATTAATAATGGAGCAGTTCCCCTATAACTTGTATCCAGCAATATTTATGACCTCTCAACACACTTTAATAAGATTGACTTTTAAACGAGTTTGCTTTCGCTGTTAAGTATTTTATTTCAAATCATCAGAATTTCATTCCAGAATCAATTAAAGCGACGCATTTTCTTGTTACACGGCCGCTTCACCACAATATGAGGCTATGCTGTTCCAAAATTTGCTGGTCTAAAAAACATCTGTAAATGATTGTTGTACAGTATTGTGATACGCATCTAAAAATAAATTGTAATATTTTTGATGAACTATATTCACAACTTTTTTTGACAGTCGATTCCGAAAGTCGTTGAGTTTATTTTGTAGACAAACAAAATAAAAATGCACTTCCTATTTTTTCAATCGAAGATAACTTTTTTCACAGTGCATATTTTTTTCTAGAATCATAATTTCACTTTCCACAGCATTGCTGAAGACATCCGTTAAATCGAACTCACCAATTTTCCAACATATATAATATTCATCAATGATGACTTTTAAAACTTTATGAGAGAAAGCATATATTTTAGAAAATTAAAGGATAGAAAGGCTTTGTGTAGAAAAACTCAATTGCAAGCAGGACGTAGGACTATGGATGAACTATCACATACTCAATAATATTTTGTTACAAAGGCCGTACACAAGCGGACGGGTCAGCTGCAGACACTAACGAACGGACGGCATGGTGTATTTTTTTGGGACACATTGCAGCATATAAAATTTTGTACGAATGCCGTACACATCCGTAGGAAGAGACCAAATGGAAAACAATCACACTAAGAATAACAATTTATAATAATTTAATGTTATAATTTATAACATTAAGCTTAGGAATACTTTTACATGTTGAAATCATGGATTTTTTACACTTAATATACTGAAATACGCAACTTGCCAAAGTCGATGTAATTTGTCAAAATGTGTGTTGCTAGGTTTTAATTTTGCAGAGAACCGACGGAAGCAAAGTGGTCAACAGTGTAGTTTACCCAATATGAAATTTCGCCTGTGAGAAATTTGTTAAAAGTTTTTTTTTTATTATTGGGGCACATGCGAATAAATTTAAACGAGGTGCTCTACTTGTTTATTAAAAAATTATGCGTATTTATTTATGCGGCAACAAATGAATGTGACAATTACTGTAAGCAAAGTCATTCGATGAAAAAAGTGTTTCAAAACTCTCTTTCTTCTAAACATTAAGCTGCTGTAGACATGACCGGCGCCACACGACTGAAACTACTTAAGCGTGTGCTCAGAAGTAAACTGCGGCCTATTGAATCCCAACTAATCTTACATGGCACGCAATTATATACCAATCATCTTTATTTTCTAATTATTCCACAAGTTCCTTGTTCTATTACAGCTAATTGCACTCTCTAGTAACTAGAGAGTTGGTTCCCAAACAGAGTTCGAATCTATGCTCTACGTTCAATCCGCATCATGTGCCCATTGGTGATCACGAGCACAATGGATGCTTGGAATTTGAGATCTTTCAATGTCAATGCCGTTGTAAATTTGTATTGCTTGATTAGTTTCGCTAGTACTATTTTCAGCGAAATCCAGGCGTACCTCATTCCGATGCAGTTTCGGATCCCCGCACTAAATGGAATGTAAGCGTAAGGATGCCTCTGGGAGCATCGTTCCGGGAGAAAGTTATCTGGATCGAATTCATCCGAACGCTCTCCCCAAATAGTTTTATCTCGGTGCAGTTTGAAGATGGGTATGTTTACTTCCGCTCCAACCGGTATGGTCCACTCGCCAATCTGCAGTTCTTGCTCACAAATCTTTCCAAGTATGGCTACAACCGGTATAAGTCGCAGTGATTCCTTGATTACCATTTCCAGATACTCTAACGAGGCAAGATCCCCGGTAGTAATGTAACCGTCTTGAGGAATCACTGCTATGACTTCCTGATAAGCACGATCTTGCACTTCCGGGTGCATAGCCATCATGAGTAGGGTAGTTGCAATAGCAAAAGACGTTGTGTCATTACTGGCGAATAGAAAGGTATCGATGTTGGTCATCAAAATTTCTTCATCGATTTCGTGTGTTATAGTCGTCATGCTTTCCAACCGCTCGATTAGTATTTCTTTTTGATTGGGGACGTCTTCTGACTGGTCTATCTTTTGTGTAGATTTTATTGACTGGCGTTGGTAGTAAACCTACAAAATATGTTCTTCTATCTTTCTGAGATTTTTTATGTAACTATCATTTTTACCTCGTACGAAAGATCTCTTAGTTTCCGTAGGTGGTTCTGTTCCTTTCTAAAGTTACTTGTTAACTGGTAGGTGAAATCTAGATGAATCCAAGGTTTATATATTCTACGCCACATCAACAAAAACATTCTGTAAAAATAAGTACTGCTGATTATTATTTCATTTGTAGACCATCGAATAAATATATCACTTCATTGAATTGTCCGCAAACTGCTCTAGATAATCGTTATTATCGACACGCACGTTAGCTCCGAGCAAAGTTAGTAGCGTTGAGGATAATGTATAAGAGCTTGCCTTCGGTAGCATATCAAACGCTTCCCGGCCGACGAATTTATCCAAGGTCTGCACTAATTTATCTGCCCGTTTGTTAAAAATGGGCACGAACTGATTGATAATCGTTGAAGAAAAACTAGGATTCAATCGTTTGCGCAACAATCGCCAGAGTTGTGGTTCAGCACTCAACAGGCCTTTTTCAAATCGGAAAAATTTGTAATAGTATGATCGTTTGACACAGCTTGGAGAGTTCAAAATCACTGCTATGTGTTCTGGTCGGTCAAAAAAGACAAAAAGTGTAGGTCCTAGCCATGCTCGAACTGGTGTTTCTATTGTATGCAGATGCTGCAGCATATAGTCGAACAACTCTTGCGGTTTGTAGCGGATGCCCAGATGTACACTGCCTATCAGAGGCCAATCGAACGGCCCAGGTATTTTCGCAGCTAGCTCGTATAGGCGTTTTCGCGAACGATGATAGGTGAAATAATAAACGCAGGCGAAAAATATGGAACAAATGAGTAGCAAATCGGCCATGGCGCGTACGAATAGCAATCGGGCAGTGTGAAAGAAACTGCAGTTGCAACGATACTCGAAAGAGACGTACTAAAAGCTTCCATTAGAGACCGGCTTGCTTTTATAACTGAGCGTGATAAGATTGAGTTGTTGTTGTTGGAAAACCTTGCCTAGGGTGCCGTATTTAGTTTCAAAAAAGTATAATAGCGCCAGCTTTTAACGTTGTTATATGTATGCGATTCAAATGGGTTATTTCGAACAATTGTGCATTTTTATTTTCTTTTAATTTGAATGGAGCACATATTGAGCAGCGAAACAATACATCCAAATCCACCCTATGTGCTGCGATGTGAGATGTTTCATGATGAGAAGTTTATTCCGTTAGTGTAACGGAGAGAGAATTAGAAATCATTGGGTAGCTTTTTCAGGAGTTGGTTATAATATTCTAACGGAAACAAATAGATTGATGCGTAGGTCAGTCTCTTGACGTGTATCGTGATCGAGGACTTTCGCCGAGAAGGGGTGAGTTGGGGAGTGAAGTTAAGTTTGCGCTTCAGTAGATGATCAGATAATGCCACGTATTTGTTGGATGAGTTTGCTAATACCGTAGCATTGGTTAGTTTGAATGTTCAATAACCATATTATTTGGCAGTGCTTGAACCACTGTTTTTTAAATCATTTTGATTGTTAGCTGTGCGGTTTGTTTTTCAGGTATGGCTTGTGGGTTTGATTCGAAATTAGCCATTAGCCAGCGTTTAAGATTTCATCACGCTCACTAATAGTCTATTTCAAACTGTTAGTGCACCTTTTTTAAAATTTTGGAAGAATTATTATTGTTTCGGTTTGTCTCAGTCCGATGAGAAAGGTATCCGCCATTACTTAAGATTGAATAGACAACACAAAAGGTAAACAAGAAAACTCAACGGTTTGAGATTTCTAGTGAGCAAAGCAATGATTACTGACCGTTGCGCAAAGTATGTGTTTGTTTTTGTTTGCACTAATTAAAAAAAATCGAATGGAAAAGTCCAAAATTCGAAAATGACAGTCTTGATTTGAATGAAATTGGCTACATCGACCGTGTGCAGTATGCTCAAACATTTTCGTGAGCAGCATACTATAGATCAGCAGGATTATCGTAACCTGGAGCTAAAGGTCGAGCTGTCGGATTATGACATCGCCAAGAAATTCGACACCACGCCAGGAAAACTATGAGAATATGTTCTAAAATTGTTAATATGTTGTTATATTGTCGGTTATAATTAATCAAAACAAAACTTTCCACATTCAGTTTTCGCGGAAATGTGAAAAAACCTTGCCGTTTTTTACAGATATTCGAGCCACTTTGACTTAAGCGATGTATTTTAAAAGGGCGTTCTAGTTTTAGCCAGTGAAATTTATGAAAATTATATTTCGAAAACTTCTACTAACCTCGTCTATTGACGAGTTGTTGCAAATTAATTTTTAGACTTGGAAAAAATATTCATTGGAACAAAAAATTTCAATTTAAAGTATGTAAAATTGATGTCACTTGAAAAATTGAAGGGTGGAGCAAAAAATATTTTTTGATTTTTTCGCAGAACAAAGACGATTTCGTTGGAATGAGTTGCATAGTGTTTTAAAACGAACTCATGACTGTCTTCAGTTATTCGATAAATATATCGAATAATTGAAGACAGTCATTAGTTCGTATAGAAATATAGTTAAATTTCTTTTCACGCAGCTTTTGGTGTAGTTTTTCACGTGTCTCTTTTAACGCAGATTTCGGAATTTTTGCAGTTTATCATGCGAAATTTCTGGAAAAGTCGCGATTTACTCTGATTGTTTTGATTATTTTTTTTTCGATTTGTCTATTTAGGGTCTCGGTTAAATTTATTTCATGGATCTTGGAAAAGTTACTCTTAAATTCCGTTGGCCTTACCTCGAAAATATCCCAGAATGTTGGAGTTCTTCTAAAACAATTTTGTCGAGATCTCGACGTTCAATGCGTTTCTACGACATTTGCTATAAAAAAATAATTTCGACGTTTTCATGTGCATTTTTCATTGGTTTTGTTCCCCAAGTCCGCTTGAAATCGATTTGATAGCAAGAAAAAGCAAGCAAGAAAGCGCGAAAAGGTGAAAATTGTCAACGATTTGGAGATGCATTGTGGTGTATTATGTGGTCTTTATGAAAGTACTTGTGAAAGTCGACGAACAACTAAAAGCGATGAAGGACTTTTATAACACTATTTTTGCATAGACATAAATAAACATGTGTAAATTAATGTTTTTCTCATATTTTTTTTTTAAATAAAACACCGGGAAAATTTATGAAATATCATCGGAAAACCCAGAAAAAAAAACGGAAATTCGAAAATTTATTTTGTTTGTCCACCCTGCATCTAAATGTAGTTCTTTATGCAAGTTCGCTAGCTCAGATCACGGTGGAGCTCCAAAAAGGTGCAGTCGGTCAAGCTCAAGCTCAAGCTCACTTCGAAGGTATCTCCATCCATCACCCCTGCAGACCCGATCAAACGTTTATAACAAACTAGTAACACAAATATATCTAAACTTAATAGAAATAACAAAGCCTGTAAAATTCTTGTTATGCCAGAATGATAAAAAGCACAGAATTATATCAAATTGTGTTATCATACACTTGAATGTTTAGAAGCGTGTTTTTTAAACATATCTATAACAAAACTTGTAACATTCTAACTGATTTTTAACTTTTGCTACCAAAAACTTTAAGCTATAATATTCAGTAATTTTGATAGGAATTTTGATATTTTAACTATTAAGGCTGTAACAAAATATCAAGATTTGTTATGATCCTGATATATTTTGACTGATCGGGAAACCAACGCCCGTAGGACTGTCTCGCTCTTTGCCTTTCAACATGCATATTTTATGATAAGCCCAATTCTTACAGCTTTCCTTCTGAGAGTCCTACACAGTTCTACGATTAACACCGATGATATCGATGTCGTACGCAAAGCCTAGAAGCGTATGAAACTTTGTGATGATGGTGTCACTCCTCTGCCTACCTGCCTTTCGTATAGCATCTTCAAAGGCTATGTTGAACTGCAAGTTCGAGAGTCCGTCCTCTTGCTAACGTCACAAACACGTCCGGAATTCAGCCCACTATCCTTCTAACTTGATGGGAAACTGTTGAGAGTCGCACGTACCAGTTTAATCAGTTTTGTTGGAAAACCATGTTCAAGCATAAGCTGCCATTGCGTTTTACTGAATCGTACGCCTCTTTGAAGTCTATAAACAGATAATGTTGTGTTCTCGAAACTTGTCTGGGATCTGTCTTAAGGTGAATAATATCTGGTCCGTTGATGATCGTATCGCTCAAATACCACACTGGTATTCACCACCAAAAGTTTCCGACAATGGCATCAGTCTGTGAAACAGGATACGGGAAAGAATTTCCTATATGTGAAGTTGGATAGGGTCATGCCTCGACAGTCACTACAGTCGAGTCTATGTCCGTACTTATAAAACGGGCATATGAGTGCTTTCAACCGTAAGTAAATTCTGCGCTTGGTAAATTGCACTATACTGAGATGGATTTCCTTTATTCTTGAAATAATCGATTGGAAAATTAACTATGGGTCATTCCATACGAAGTGACCACTGACCACGAAAAAGCACAAACTTGGACACGACCATCACAGATTTTGCTCAAAGTTGGGAGAATTATTCATCCACTGTCACTTTGGAAAAATCCCAAATTTGGTGTCGATTGGAATACCCCCCGCTTTGTGGGACCCCCCTGTTTATTGCAAAGTCACGCATTTTTTGTTCAAAATCTCTTTTTTCTTTTTCTTACAATTCATAGACGTAAGATGTCCGAAAAATACTGATAGATGATTTTTGAAGAAAATAAACCAAGGAATCCAGAAAAAATATAAGTTTTGACCGGAAGCGTTGCCAGATAAATAATTTTTGTATTTGAAAACTAAATTTACATTTTTCGGCTAATGCAACCATGATTTTAAATTTGATAATTTCATCGTGTTCCTTGGAAAATTTCACATAGGAAACAACTATCATCCCGAGGTAATATGAGCCAATCTCGAGATATAACATTTTTACGTAAAAAGTTGAAAACTTCGTAATTATTTTTTTTTACAAATTATTGAAGTAAGACACCCGAAAAATAGTGACAGGTGTATTTTGAAAAAAATAAACCAAGGAATCCGGAAAAAATATTGTTTTTAACCGGAAGTGTTGCCAGATAGATTATTTTTGGATTTTAAAACTAAATTTGTATTTTTCGGCAAATGCAGCTAATTTTTTTTTTAAATTTGACGGTTTCATCGTTTTTCTTGGAAAATTTTACGTAAGAAGCTTCTATCACCCCGATGTAATATGAGCCAATCTCGCGATATAGCATTTTTACGAAAATAGTTGAATTTCGAAATTAATTTTTCGTAAAAATGTTATATCTTAATACTGGCTCATATTACTACGGGGTGGTAAGTGCTTCTTACGATTTTTGGGTATCAAGGCTGAACAGGAGACGTTCCATCGATCGCAGCGTTTCATGTTAATAATTTTGTCCGGATCGCTGCTAATAGCTGTGAGTACCGGTAGCGTGTGCTTGTTTGCAGTGTGTGCGGAGTTGAAAATAACTAGAGAACCAGAATCATCCCGTGTCATCGGTAAATGGAGATTCAAAATCAACACTTCTTTTCATGGTTACCAATCAATTGATAAAAACGAGAGAGGAAGGTAATAAGATAGTATATGTGTTTTAGCATGCTGTAATACAAGGACCGTGATGTCTAGCCTTGCAGCGTTTGAGCTGTAGCTGGTGAGACACCGCATTTCATTACTCAACCACCCACTCCGGATCAGTCGCTGTTTATGACGCCCCTATAATGGGGAACAGACGCTTATACAAACTGCCCTCCAGGGTAACAGCTTTTCCTTTGTTGTCAGCATACGAGCAAGCTCCCACCGATTCACCGACCTTATCTTACTCTGGACCACATTGGGGTCTATCTTATGCCAACTACTACGGGTTGTACTACTACTGGTACGCTCTGCCCAGCCTTTTATCAACCATCTAATCTAACATGGTACGCAATTATATACCAATCATAATATTCTTTATTTTCAATTCATTTCACAAGTTCCTTGTTTTGAAGCAGTTGATTGCACTCTATAGTTAAGTACTAAAGATTTTTGGTGGAACAGAACTCGTATTCTTTGCTCTGCGTTCAACCCGCATCATTTGTCGATTGGTAATTCGGTAATTGGGATCCGTGCTTGAACCTTTGCTTTTCTGCTGTTACATAAACGACCTTCCCAATGTGCTCAAATATTGCTCGATACAGCTGTATGCTGACGATGTCCAACTGTATACTCTCCAAACTGATGTACCTGCAGCTGAAACTGTACGCATGGTTAACGAAGACCTTACCCGAATATCATTATGGTTACAGAGGAATCTTTTGGAATGTCCTTTGAACGCCTGTACAACCATCTATCATGCACGTTCTTGCATAATCTCATCACTTCGCAAGCTCCTGCACCTCTGTACCGAAAGATATGTTTTCTCCGAGGACAACACCGACAAAACTTGGTGGTCCCTGTAAACACGCCAATTCGCTGTTTGTGCATGGTGTGACAAATTGAAACTCTCTACCTACCTCATTTCAACGTTTCACGTCGAAAGCATTTTTCAAAAGGGGCTCATTAGATTTTTGGAACCGTCAGTAAAATGGTTAGGTTGAAGATAATTATGAAAGTGTGACTACGTCGACATTCGGAGATAGGAAATTAAAAGGTTCGCCTTACGCTACTGGACAACAAACAATAAATGAATGAATAAATAAATAATTCCTAATACAATGGACGCTTGGAATTTCAGATCATTCAATGTCGATGCCGTTGTGAATTTGTATTGCCTAATTAGTTTTGCTAGGCGTACCTCATTCTGAGGCAGTTCCAAATGCCCCCACTAAATGAAGTGTATGCGTAAGGATGCCTCAAGAAGCAACGTTCCGGGAGAAAATCATCTGGATTAAATTCGTCCAAAATGCTCTCCCCAAATAGTTTTGTTTCTATGCAGTTTGAAGATGGGTATGTTTATTTCCGCTCCAATCGGTATGGTCCACTCGCCGATCTGCAGTTCTTGCTCACAAATCTTTTCGAGCATAGCTACTCCCGGTACAAGTCGCAGTGATTCCTTGTTTACCATTTCCAGATACAATACGCATCGCCGTTGAGCAATACGAGCAGAAATACGGAAAAGTGATCTTACTGCATGACAACGCTCGGTCTCATACTGCTTAAGTCGTAAAAACTTACATTGAAACAGTCAAGAGAAAAGTTCTACCTCACCCGCCATATTCCTCATATATTACGCCATCCGCTTATTAAATGTTTTGTTTGATGGTAGGTACGTGGTTTGGCATATTTGGTGGTTTCTACCTCTAAGAAAAAGACGAACACTTTTATCGTAACGGTATTCGAGCTCCGTTAGAAAGATGGGACAAAGCTGGCGTTGGCAATATTTTGAATGTTATACCGGTTCTTATTACGAGAGTTCACGGTAAAATTGAAGGAGGGTGGCCACTAGGGCGCCAATCATCGTATGGAAAAAAAATGATCAGAAAATTTCAAAAATAAACCCTATACAGAATGTTCACCTGCTCGAAAAAACACCCTGTGCAAAATTTCAGCTCAATCGGACTTCAAATGGGGTGGCGCAAAGCGATTGAAGTTTGGCTTTTTTGAAAACCGAAAAATCACCCAAGGAGGGGGTACGTGAAATTTCGATCTACGAAAATTTTTTTTTGATGCCAAATGACTTCAATACGCATAAAACGTCGAGAATTGGTGTCATCTGAAAAATTTGTTTTTTGCAAAAATTTGCTCTCTGGGACTTTTTTTCAATTGTGGACGTTTTTTCAATTGTGGAAGGCGGAGTTCAAAATGTTTAGAGTTTATCTTTTGAAATTGAAACATTTCTCTTCGTTTCTCTTAAATCTAATTATTACACCACTGATACGGCTAGCTACTCTCAGGGCAACGAGGCGGAAGGAACGAAAAATTGGCACTTACCCGCTTCTCAAAAGTCTCACAATTCGGCCTTTCTCGCAATTGGTTAGAAACGCAATAGAATTTAAAGAAAAATATTATATATATTATAAGAAGGTTTAATTAAAAGGATTTTTTTGCTCTTAACTCTATTTTAAATGAAAAAGGTTTTACAAATATTTACGTTGGCATGCGTTCTCGTTGCGGCCGTCGGTCGGTTGGGCGCCTGCGATGAACCGGGAACGTCTGCTGACCAGCGAGGTGCGTAGCTGAGCGAAGAGCCACTCGGAGAAGAAAACGGGTGAACGTACCTTGAGTGACGAACGATAGTGGTTATGTCAACTCGTGCTATCCCGTAAATGCCGTCCCTCTCGGCAGGCTGGGGAATTACTCTCCGCAACACAGAGATGTCTTGATATCCCACGAACGTGGTGGTGGGTTTTAGTCGGGGCGCGGACCGTGTGTTGATGGACGGTCTATAACTTCGCGACACGTGACACTAGCTTTACCTGTTGTGCACAAATATCTTTTGGAGTGGGTTTTTTTTGGGGGAAGTGGGCACCGCACTAACAAGGATCGGGCGGATGCCAGGACAGTCGATCTATAACTTTAATATTCCGATCTTCCGCCGGCAAACTAGGAACCGAAGTTCACCACTCCGCGATGCTAACCACTTCACTTCACTCTTGCCCGATCGTAACGTTTTGTCAATTTCTCTGATTGACCGCGTCGCGTTATCACGTCCCGACTCACACTAGTGTCTATCGTAGAAGAGAGTTCCCATATCGCCCCAACTCCCTTTTATAGTCTCGCTCTTCCCTGTGTGGTTGTCTCCGGATGCATGCTGCCGCAGTTTGGGTCCCTATTGTGCTCCGCTTGCGTTTTGGAGTAACTCGACCCATATGGCAGATTTTACAGCTGACTCCTTTTAGTTTGAATTGACCGTTAGTGATCGTTACTCTAATATGAATCATTAGGATTTTGGGAGTGATTTTGCGCGACTTACTGCTGGTAGTTGATGGAAAGGAAATTACAGTGGAGCATGCAAGCGCTCTCTTTTAATATAGACAAATCTTTCCATCAGCTTGATAATTAAGAATTAGTTTATACAATGCAAACTGTGTTGTCGGTGCGTTGCCCTGTTTGAAAAATTGATTTCTCTAATAGTTTTAATCTTAGGTTTATTTTTTTACGATTGATTTTGGATCACTCCCACATCAATGTTTGCTGATCCAACTTTTACCCGCCACCCAGGCCAATTCACTTGTATTACCCAAACTTTCTAGATTTGGAAACGAGCCTGACTAACGAGCGCGACATCTCACGCGGTGGGCTGGATCAACAAACATAGGGTACGTTCCAAAATAGCATCGAATTTTGTCATACATTTGTCTCGTACATTTTTTTTTTGGCATTTGAGAAGACGGTTGTAACCGTTGGTTACAATGCTTCCTTTACTGGGAGAAAAAAAAAAATTCGAAGTAATTTTTTTTTTCTGTTTTGTTTTTATCAAACACCTCATAATTTACATCTTATCATCTGATTCATAATTGTTCTGCAAATAATTAGTGGGTATGGGTTACCCTTTTTTTTTTTTTTTTTGGTATCTAAAAAAAATAGAAAATTATTCTGAGATATTTTCTCGAAGAATAAGTAGTTTTCTCAAACCTTTAGGCATTTTAGTCGAATATAAAGCAATTATCATGATTATCAAGTTACCCCATTAAATCGCATTGCCTGTCTTATCCTAACTCTCTTTCCAATAATATCTATCGCTGAGTACTTGGTTCTCACTCTCTCTTATCATACACTCTACAAATGAGGCCTCTGAATTTACCATCTCCACACGATAAGCATTCACACCAACCATGCATACTATCCAAATTCACTCCTATGAAGTGCTCTTACGATTGGATCGACTTACTACTACCAATTCTCTAACTCGATTACATCATCCGATTTCTGTCCGCGTCCGGCACGATCGGATAAAAAAAACACAATTAAATTTATATTGATCTTCGCATCGGTCTTCTGGTGTGTGCGCACTCGGTCTCGTCTAACCACACATCCAGTAAACATCAAGCTTTCTTGAGGGCATGAAGGACAATAGCTCCGTTCGCCTGCTCGTAAGAAAACCAAAAATATCGTTGCGCTTCGCACGTTTAAAGGAAAAATATATTTTCGATATCTGGGTTTGTGAATAAAAACCAGTGGGTACAAGAACTAACCAGGCTTGAGATGAGCTGCGGGCCAAATCCCAAGCGATTTGCCATGCAGGTCTTCTAAGTCGTAGGAAGAGCTACCAATTTTAGCTTTTACTCTGCAGGGTAAATACTGGGCACCATATTTAGCATTGTAATTATCTGCGGCACTCGATTGTCGCATGTTTCGGCGATATATTAACTGACCGGGTGCGAAAGCTTTGGCAAACCGGCGATGCCTCAAATTATATTGTTTTGTACAAAGCTCCTTAGCGGCTTCTAGTTTTTTTCTAACTACATCATGTATGTTACCAAACAAATCTCTTCTAATCTTATCTATTTCATCCGGAGATTTTTCTGCCCTATCGAGGTACAAGCGATGATCGGATCCTTTGGCAAAAATTTCATGCCCGTGTGTAACAAAATAGGGTGTGAGACCAGTTGAATTATGGACACTGGAGTTCAAGACGGTTTCAATCTCCGTTATTTTCGTGTCCCACAATCGTTGGTCTTGCTTAACATAGGTTCGGATGGCGGCATTTACGGTCCGATTCACCCTCTCAACTGGGTTAGCTTGCGAATGGTAGCGAGAGTTGAGCCAGTGAGTCAGCCCGAATTTATCAACTAAATTCTTAAATTCGCGGGAGGTGAAACAACTAGCGTTGTCTGTGATGATAATTTCAGGTGTTGAATTGCGAAAAAACCAAAGATTGGTGAGAGTAGCACAGAGACTGCTGCTCTCGATGCGTTTCACCGGATGCAAGAGGACCCATTTACTGAACAGGTCAGCCACTACAAGTATGTGTTGGTTTCCTTTTTTACTGCGAGGCAACGGACCAACAAAATCGACAGAAATGATTTGCCATGGGTGATGGGCTATTTTGCGGTCGCCCATCGGTGGGACTACCGGGACGTACGCGGGTTTAACCTCCTTGCATGTCTTACAATTATTCACGTATCGTTTAATTTGTGCTGCCATATTTGGCCAAAAATAACGTTGCCTTATTCTGTGCAACGTTTTATCATATCCCAAATGCATTTGTTCATCGTGACAATCTCTCAAAATTTCCGATTGACTTCCCGGGGAAGGCACAAGCTTCCACTGGTATCTAGCATCAAAAGCGGATTCTTTGCCAGCGACGAATTTATATAATTGATTATTTTCTATCTTAAAATCTTCGTGATCATCGGGGTTAGCCGTTATTTTCTGTTTGAGGGATTTATACCACTCTGATTCGGATTCGTTATCAAGAGTTGCAACACTTCTCGACAAAGCATCCGCCACGACATTTTCTTTCCCCTTTCGATGTACCAATGTCATGTCAAATTGTTGTAAGGTCAAACTCCACCGGCTGCAACGGGACCCCACCTTCCAGGAAGTGGTAAGTATATGGGTGAGAGCCGATGAATCAGTCACAAGGGTAAAGTGGCTGCCTTCCACGTAACCGCGAAACGCTTCTATGGATAGCAGAGCTGCGAGAGCCTCTTTCTCGGCTGGGTGGTAATTTCGTTGAGGGGTAGAGAGTTTTTTCGAAAAATAGGAAATGACTCGTTCCTGCCCATCCTGAATTTGTGTCAGGACACCGGCCACCGCCACATCTGAAGCATCCGTCTGTATCTGGAATTCGCTTCCGAAATCTGGACTGCTAAGAATGGGGGCCGTTATAAGACTTTCTTTAATAGTCTCAAACGCCTTTTCGGCCGCCTCATTCCACTGGACGACCTTGCTTTTAGTTTTAAGTAATTCTGTCAAGGGGGCAACTATTTCACTGAAGGTGGGAATAAATCGGCGATAATAGTTCCCCATACCCAAAAATCGCCTAAGCTTGGTGATTGAAGTTGGGCATTCGTAATCGACTATGGGTCGTATTTTCTCCGGGTTTGGTCTAAGACCATCCGTGGAAAGGAGGTATCCCAGAAAAGAAAGCTCCGACACCCCAAATTGTGACTTTTCTAAGTTGATTGCTAAGTTGGCCCCATGCAATCGGCGCGCGATTTCCGACAGCAATCGTACATGTTCATCGAAGGTTTCACTTACTACAACAATGTCATCTAAATAAACGAAGACATTCGGTTCCAGTTCACCAAACCCCAGCACTCGATCCATCAACCTTGACAGCGTAGCTGGGCTGTTGATCAAGCCAAAAGGAAGCTTGGTGAACTGAAACAACCCTTTGCCTTGCACACAGAACGACGTATATTTTCGGGATTTGTGCTCTAGCGGTATTTGCAGAAACGCTTCCGACAAATCGATTGTCGATAAATAACGTGCTTTAGGAAGCTGACCAAGTATTCGGGCGGGGTGAGGTAAGGGGTAAGAATCACGCACGGTCCGCTCGTTGATTTTTCGAGCGTCTAAACACAAGCGCACTTTACCTGTTGGCTTGATGATAGGGACAACATTCAGTGCCCAATCAGAATGGGTTCTTTCAATTATTCCTAGCATCAACATTCTCTCCAACTCTTCAGCCACTAACGACTGAACTTTAGGAGACATGACGTACGGAAATTGGCGAATGGCTGGTTTATCTTTCCATTCTTCTTTTAATTCTATACAGTGGGTGATCAAGGGGGTGGTTGAAATTTCTCCTGGCATAGCGATTTTGAACATTGTCTTCACTTCGTCGATCCTCTTCGCTTCAGAAAGAGTGAGAGTCGATTGAAGTGGTGGCGGCATAGGATCTAATTCATCGGTGTAGGCAGTATAATGAATAGTTGGCACAATATTGAATTTTTGCCAAAAATCCATCCCACACAAACAATTAACCGTAAGCCGTGGTACCACTAAAGTAGGTATTATTTTAGAACGATTTTCAAAACTAAATAATATGTTTATTTCTCCTAATATGTCTAACGTGTCGCCCCCGGCGGTTTTTAATACTATCGGGCGTTTTAAATCGTGCATCTTATGGGGTTTTAGTCTTTCGTACATTGAAGCGTTAATCATGGTGGACTGACTACCACTATCTAGAAGAGCTTTAGATCGAATTCCGTCCAGTTTGACTTGAATATAAGGGCGGCTATCGTTTTTCGTAGCTACCGTAAGTTGATTAACTTCCTCGGCTGGACTATAAATAAGTTCATCCGCTGGATGTCCGATCAACTGTAGCTCCTCTTTTATACTAGGAAAATCTACGTGCGCGGAGGGAGGTTCGGTGGAGGGCGACTTACATCCACCTGAATCCCGTTTTTTTTGCAATACGGGCAGTTCAAGGTTTCAAAGCCTTTGAATCCACAAATAAGGCAAAAAACTCTTAAGGGCTCCTGACATTGTTCATGTTGATGATTGGGCTTCCTACAGTTATAGCAAACTGATAGACAGGGAGGTCGGTGGGCTGCCACTAATTGACCTAAGTTAAGCAACTGTTGTCTACCAGAGCCAGTAGCACTGGGTGGTCTCGAGGACTTGAACGAATCGCCCGTAAAAGAGGGTACGTTCCGGTTATTTCGTTCTTGGTCTCCGCTCACTTTGTTATTGGTATTAGTTTTAGATGCACGATTAGCATTCTGATTTCCATCTGCGCGGTTGGCGATTTTTTCGATATCATTTTTCTTTTCATTTTGTTCGGTTAGCAAGTGAACTGATTTTTCCGTCCCGAATACACTATTAAGTAAGGAAAAGTTATGAGTATCAAGTTTTCGCCCCGCGGCAATTAAAGAGGGTAAATCATAAATGGGAATAAAGGTTAACGCTTTACGATAATCCGTTCGCATATTTTTATGCACTACTTTCATTTTCTCATCTTCCGATAGCGGCCACATCAATGCTCGAAACAACTTTTCCATTTCATAATAATATGATTGAAAGGATTCATTTCGTTGTTGCTTCCGCAAAGTAGTTTTCTCTCTGATTACATTATCTAGGTCCGGGTGGACAAAAGCATTTCTTAGTTCATATACTAAATGATCCCAATTATACAGGCGACCTATTGATCGCATGGAATGATACCAGCTTAAAGCTGGACCTCCAAAAAGG
Organism: Wyeomyia smithii; assembly: GCF_029784165.1. Classification (NCBI taxonomy): domain Eukaryota; kingdom Metazoa; phylum Arthropoda; class Insecta; order Diptera; family Culicidae; genus Wyeomyia; species Wyeomyia smithii. Next base: position 193,527,975 of record NC_073696.1, read on the forward strand.
TGCAATGCCGAGTCGAACAATTCAGTATCTGACACTTTTTCAGAAATGGCCAAACTTTGGACTTTAAATAAAAATTCGTTCAGATATAACCCTTAATCGTCTCCTTGGTACTTATCGATATTCCACCGAGAAACCGGCAGCGTTCTGTGACAATTATTATAGGACGGATAACAGTGCGTCTTGAACTGTCCTACAGATCAGACGTTTTTTCGGTTGCTTGTGGACTGGTCTTTGACTGCCTATAGCTTCAAGGTTTGTGTTTTGTCAGTGTGTCTTTTGGAGACTACCTGAAAGTTATTTCCCATCAGTCTTTCTCAAGACTGCCTACTTTTGAATTTAACATTTGTTTTAACTTTTTTCGTGTCACCTGAAATGGCTGGACGGAAAAAGAAACCTCGCATCGCTGCGGGGAGGAAAAGAGAGGCATCTCTTTCTGACACATCGAGTGTCTGTAGTGACAATCCTTTTGATATTTTGCCTGAGCAAGAAGCTGGTGAAATGGAAGTTACCAATAATGAAACTATACAAAATATAAAATCTTTAAAAAAGGAGAAAGTTCCACCTATTGTGGTAACTATTTCTTCTGAATTTAATATATTCAAAAAGGAACTTTCAACGTTTGTTTCTGACGTTAAAGTTACCTATCAAATTGGCCGTAGAGGTGAATGCCGCTTATTAGCCGACTCAGTAAAGGGTCGAGATCGTCTTGTTCAGTATTTAACCGACAAGATGTACAAATTTTTTACATATGACACCAAGAACGCCAAGCCGTTCAAGGTTGTCTTGAAAGGTCTCACCAACGATCAAACCGTTGATGAGATCAAACTTACTTTAACAGAATTACTTGGCATAGCCCCTACCCAAGTAATTCTAATGAAACAAAAATCACGAGGCGAAAACAGTCAGCGAACTGGAATTTCCCTTGTAAATTATTTAATTCATTTTAACCGCAGTGAGGTTAATACCTTAAAATTTTTTGAAAAAGCACATGCTTTATATAACGTGCGTGTAAAATGGGAATTATATCGAAAGTTTGGCGGAGGTGAAAAGCATATCACCCAATGCCGTATTTGCCAACGTTATGGCCATGGTTCAAAGTTCTGTAACATGGACCAAAAATGCCTCATTTGTGGAGACTCTTCTCACACAAAGGACACATGTCCTGTGAAAGAGAGTAAAAATTTTCGCTGTGCGAATTGTAACGGCAACCATATGTCGAATTTTTATCAATGCCCAGTCCGTTTAGCAATTGTTAAGGCAAGGCAAGGTAAACAAAATTCAATTTCTCAATTAAAACCAACTTCAAAACAAAATTCTCCAAGCGTACCAGTGACGCATAGTTTACCTACTCCTTTGCATACCCGTTTAACTTATGCACAGGTTACAGGTAGTTCGAACATTATACCGCCTAGTGTTGGTAGTTCGAAAATGACCGTTAATATGGGTAAGCAAAACACGCTAGAAAATAATTGTACACATGTTACTCCAGCTAATATTGCTGCCGAAAATATTTTTTCTAATGTCAACTGCCTGGGGCCTATTACGGCAGGTAAACTTTCTTTTTTGCAACAGGCAATGTTCGATCTTATGAACGCCATGTTGCAGGCAAAATCAATGTTTGAAGCCATTCAAATAGGCACAAATTTTACTATTAAAATTGTTTCTAATTTAAAATTTAGCAATGATTTTAAATAAAACAATTAAAATATTGAATTGGAATGCTCGCTCATTGAAGGCCAATGAGAATGAGCTTTTTAATTTTTTAACAGTAAATAATGTGCATATTGCAATTATTACTGAAACATTTTTGAAACCTAACATAAAATTAAAATATGATCCCAATTACGTGGTTCATAGATATGATAGGATTCAGGGTTCCGGCGGTGGAGTTGCAATTGTTATTCATCGCCGAATCAAACATCGTGCTCTTCCCCATCTTGAGACGAAAGTTATTGAAACTTTGGGAATTGAAGTTCAAACTGAACTTGGGATTTTATTTATTGCCGCAGCATATTTACCATTTCAATGCACACGCGAGCTCAAAAATTGTTTTAAAGGTGATTTACAAAAACTCACCAGAAATCGTTCGAATTTTTTCATAATCGGCGATTTTAACGCTAAACATCGTTCATGGAATTATTCTCAAAGTAATTCCAATGGCAAAATTTTATTCAATGATTGTTCTTCAGGATACTATTCTATTTTGTCTCCGAATAGTCCTACATGCTTTTCTTCTGTAAGAAACCCTTCAACAATTGATTTGGTGCTGACAGATCAAAGTCATATATGTAGTGATTTGATCACACATGCTGACTTTGATTCTGACCATCTTCCAATAACTTTTTCTTTATCACATGAATCAGTTTTAAACCCTATGAGCTCTGTTTTTAATTATAACAAAGCTAATTGGGAAAGATACAAAAATTATATTGAGAGAAATTTCAATAATGAGCTTGATTTGCAAAACGAAGTGAATATTGATTCCGCTTTGGAAGCATTAAAATGTGCAATTGTTGATGCCAGGAATTATTCTGTTCCAAAGGCTCAAGTGAAATTTGATTCATCAATAATTGACGAAAATCTTCAACTTCTAATTCGTTTGAAAAATGTCCGCAGACGTCAATATCAACGTTCTCGTGACCCTGTTTTTAAAACTATTTATAAAGATTTACAGAAAGAGATTAAACATAGATTTACTCTTCTGAGAAATCAAAATTTTGAGACTAAAGTTGCAAAATTGAAACCATATTCAAAACCATTTTGGAAGCTGTCGAAGATTCTTAAGAAACCTTCAAAGCCTATTCCAGTTTTAAAAGATGGTGAACGTTTTCTTGTATCCAATGAACAAAAGGCTCAAAGACTTGCTCAGCAGTTTGAGAGTGTTCATAACTCAAATTTGAATTTTGTGAGTCCAATTGAAAATGAAGTCACACGTCAATTTGATTTAATTTCTTCCCAGAATTTTTTACCTGCAGAAATAATTGAAACTAACTTGAATGAGATTAAATCAATTATTAAAAATTTCAAAAATATGAAAGCACCTGGTGACGATGGAATCTTTAATATACTAATCAAACATCTCCCTGAGAGCACAATGGAATTTTTAGTGAAAATTTTCAATTGCTGCTTCAAAATTGCATATTTTCCCAAATTATGGAAAAATGCAAAAATTACTCCCATTTTAAAGCCGGATAAGAACCCAGCTGAAGTTTCAAGTTATCGACCAATCAGTTTGCTTTCTTCAATAAGTAAACTGTTTGAGAGAATTATTCTTAACAGAATGATGTCACACATCAACGAAAATTCAATTTTTGCAAATGAACAGTTTGGATTTCGCCATGGGCATTCCACAACTCATCAATTGCTCAGAGTTACTAATATGATACGAGCTAACAAATCTGAAGGTTATTCCACTGGAGCTGCTCTTTTAGACATAGAAAAAGCATTCGACAGTGTTTGGCATAAAGGTTTGATTGCGAAATTGCAAACTTTTGATTTTCCAATTTTCCTAATCAAAATTTTAAAAAATTATCTTACTGATCGAACTCTGCAGGTTGTCTATCAGAATTCAAAATCTGATAGATTTCCTGTCAGAGCAGGTGTACCTCAAGGTTCAGTCTTGGGGCCAGTCCTGTACAACATATTCACTTCAGATCTTCCTGATTTGCCTCCAGGATGCACAAAGTCATTGTTCTGCGATGACACAAGCATTTCCGTAAAAGGAAAAAGCCTTCGTGTCATATGCAGTCGATTGCAGAAAAGTTTAGATATTTTTTCTTCCTACTTGCAAAAGTGGAAAATCTCTCCCAATGCTTCTAAAACTCAAATGATAATTTTTCCGCATAAGCCTAGGGCTTCTTTCCTCAAGCCAAACAATAATCACGTTGTCAAGATGAATGGGGTTATTTTAAGTTGGTCTGACAAGGTTAAGTACTTGGGACTAATTTATGATAAAAAACTTATTTTCAAAGAGCACATTGAGAGTATACAAGCCAAGTGCATCAAATATACGAGATGTTTATATCCTCTCATTAACAGGAATTCTAAACTTTGTTTAAAGAACAAACTTTTGATTTACAAACAAATTTTTAGACCAGCAATGCTTTATGCTGTACCGATCTGGTCAAGTTGCTGTTCAACAAGGAAGAAAACGCTCCAAAGGATTCAGAATAAAATTCTGAAAATGATTTTGAAGCGTCCTCCTTGGTTTGGTACACTCGAATTACATAGACTTACTGGTGTTGAACCATTAGAAGCTATGTCAAATAAAATTATTAACAATTTTCGACAAAAATCGTTGCAATCCTCAATTGCTACGATAAGCTCTCTTTATAGCCAATAAGTTAGCAATTAAGTTAGTTGTAAGTTTACTTCCCCTTTTCTGACAAGTAGGTTTAAATCCCTACGAATGATAAGTCCTAATTGCGAAAGCAAACAAATCCTAACAATTAAAATTACAAATTTCTAACAGTGTTGAGAAGTCACCATTTGTGATTGGACACACATACTCATTATTTACTAATATTTATCATAAATACTTAAGCTACTAACAAATCCCCCCTTAAAAAAAAAAAAAATAGGACGGATAACAACCTTGATTTATGCTTGAGGGTGGGATACCGAATGAATCGAAACCGGTGTGGGCAAAATTGTTTGGTTGCCCGTTTGACGGGTAGAAACCAGCGAACATCGGGGCGTTCCACGTTTGGTTCGGAACTTGTGCATGTTCGAAACGGAAACGGTGGCTACTATGCCCAGGGGTGCTCTCCGTTTTCGGCGGGCCCGTCCAAGCAGAGGTATTGGCCCCCATTATCACTGGGTTGCCAGTATACAATGAGGGTTGTATTGAAGTAGATGGTATCGGAGTGGAGGGTGGTAGAAATTGATTACTGATCGAATACGACGGTTGCCATCTTGTTAAAATACTGGCGGACGTGGGGATCACCGCAGCAGGTGGGTTTTGGTGTAAAGGTGTAGGGGGTATTCTTGAGCTGTGATTTAGACTGCTCGAGTACTGAGTACCACTGAAATAGCACTGGCTCGTGCTCGGGGCCCGAGTAGGTCTATGGTTTGGCAAGCTCTCACTACTACCAGGAAAATGGTACGGTTCCAGCTGGGCAAAACTGGATGAAGTCGGAACCGCGGAACTTTGCCACTCGGTCTGAACCGAACGGTCCTCACCTTGCCACCGCGGAGATTTGAATTTCTCTTGAAGGTTTATCAGTTGGAGTTTATAATAGTTTTCCGCTTCTTCAGCTCGCTTACGTCTACCTATCTCGTCAAGCAAAACCGAACGATCAATTTCAATTTTGATCAAATCTTGAGGCACTGTGTCTAAAATTTCTTCCAAAGTAACTACTTGGGACTGCAACGGGCTAAGTTGTTCTTCATCTTCATTTTCGTTTTCGTCCGACTCTTCCGATTCAAAATTAACTCTTTTGTAAAAAAAATAATATAGATGATCGACCACAATCACAAACATCGTCTCGATATCATCTTTTAAATTTCCTTCTACTTGATTCAACATCAATAGAATTCTTCCCCCCAAATGCAGCAGTCGATCTTTGCATCTACTATCATCTTTTTTTTCACGCAACACGGCCTCTATCTCATCAAGCTTTGTCTTGCATAGTTCAATTTGTAAATTAATATCCTCTCTCCACGATTTGATCGGAGTTTCCTCCCCTGACTTTTCCTTCTTTAGTTTAGCCCTTAAGCAACGTAGTAACTTCGATCGCTCTCCTTCTAATACAATTTCGCGTATCTTTAATTCGAAACATAATTCCTCATCAGTCAATAAATCTGGACGTAAATCATAATACCACTCTACAAAAGCTTCTTGGCGATTCCGTGAATTGGGAAAAGAGTTATAAGAATCCATTACAACCCAATCAGATGATATGCACTGCTTAATTCTGAGAAAAAGATGATTGCCTACGTTCGACTACGATCCTTTTATAAGGGAGACAAAACTTTCGTTATCAAATCAGATGTATTCTCTATCAATCGCAGATCCAATATTTTTTTTTTAACACATGCCTTTTAATCATGAACACAGCAATAATGAATCAGATTTCTTCATGCAAATATCCGAAGTGGACTGAATATGATCGCGATAGAATGCCAATTTATCGATCTTCCCCTTCACAATGAGAAAAAAATTTCGAGAGAATATTTTTTTCATTATTATTTTACGCTGCGCGCCACTTGAAACATTTCTCTTCGTTTCTCTTAAATCTAATTATTACACCACTGATACGGCTAGCTACTCTCAGGGCAACGAGGCGGAAGGAACGAAAAATTGGCACTTACCCGCTTCTCAAAAGTCTCACAATTCGGCCTTTCTCGCAATTGGTTAGAAACGCAATAGAATTTAAAGAAAAATATTATATATATTATAAGAAGGTTTAATTAAAAGGATTTTTTTGCTCTTAACTCTATTTTAAATGAAAAAGGTTTTACAAATATTTACGTTGGCATGCGTTCTCGTTGCGGCCGTCGGTCGGTTGGGCGCCTGCGATGAACCGGGAACGTCTGCTGACCAGCGAGGTGCGTAGCTGAGCGAAGAGCCACTCGGAGAAGAAAACGGGTGAACGTACCTTGAGTGACGAACGATAGTGGTTATGTCAACTCGTGCTATCCCGTAAATGCCGTCCCTCTCGGCAGGCTGGGGAATTACTCTCCGCAACACAGAGATGTCTTGATATCCCACGAACGTGGTGGTGGGTTTTAGTCGGGGCGCGGACCGTGTGTTGATGGACGGTCTATAACTTCGCGACACGTGACACTAGCTTTACCTGTTGTGCACAAATATCTTTTGGAGTGGGTTTTTTTGGGGGAAGTGGGCACCGCACTAACAAGGATCGGGCGGATGCCAGGACAGTCGATCTATAACTTTAATATTCCGATCTTCCGCCGGCAAACTAGGAACCGAAGTTCACCACTCCGCGATGCTAACCACTTCACTTCACTCTTGCCCGATCGTAACGTTTTGTCAATTTCTCTGATTGACCGCGTCGCGTTATCACGTCCCGACTCACACTAGTGTCTATCGTAGAAGAGAGTTCCCATATCGCCCCAACTCCCTTTTATAGTCTCGCTCTTCCCTGTGTGGTTGTCTCCTGATGCATGCTGCCGCAGTTTGGGTCCCTATTGTGCTCCGCTTGCGTTTTGGAGTAACTCGACCCATATGGCAGATTTTACAGCTGACTCCTTTTAGTTTGAATTGACCGTTAGTGATCGTTACTCTAATATGAATCATTAGGATTTTGGGAGTGATTTTGCGCGACTTACTGCTGGTAGTTGATGGAAAGGAAATTACAGTGGAGCATGCAAGCGCTCTCTTTTAATATAGACAAATCTTTCCATCAACTTGATAATTAAGAATTAGTTTATACAATGCAAACTGTGTTGTCGGTGCGTTGCCCTGTTTGAAAAATTGATTTCTCTAATAGTTTTAATCTTAGGTTTATTTTTTTACGATTGATTTTGGATCACTCCCACATCAATGTTTGCTGATCCAACTTTTACCCGCCACCCAGGCCAATTCACTTGTATTACCCAAACTTTCTAGATTTGGAAACGAGCCTGACTAACGAGCGCGACATCTCACGCGGTGGGCTGGATCAACAAACATAGGGTACGTTCCAAAATAGCATCGAATTTTGTCATACATTTGTCTCGTACATTTTTTTTTTGGCTTTTGAGAAGACGGTTGTAACCGTTGGTTACAAAATTGATCACTAGTCTCCCGAAATAGCTTGTATAATGATATACACTATAACTAGCATCGAATACATTATGTTTCATTAGGGTGGTTCATTTATTCGACATAGGGTGGTTCATAATATTGTGTAAAAATGAGTATAAAATGAAAAAAAATCACTTTTCACTGAATACCAATAGAAAAATTCCTGAAAATATAATATTTGTTATATCATTGTCGTTAGGGTGGCAATGTTGAATTGAAAAAATTATAAGTAAAATGGCAAAATATTACAAAATAAATTTACAAAATGTATCAAACTACTCTGTGCAAAAAAAAAAAAATATCTCAACCAAAATTAAGATTTTGTCGCGTGGAAAATGTTGAATGCTTTCACACACAAAAAAAAAAAAAAGAAAAATCACACATGGGAGGTACATGGAATTTTAATATTTGAAAAATGTTTCCGATTCCAAGTGTCTTAAACTTTTAAATGAAACGGTGGAAACTGATGGAATATGTTATATTACTTTGTTTGAAAAATCTACTCTCTAGGACACTTGCACTCGTCTTTCGAATGTTGTACCAGACAATTTATTCGTTTTATTTACCACAATAATGTCCTTTGCCAACACTTGATTGAACACACAGTGCTCTGGCTTATATAATCGGACAAAAGACTGTATCGATGTTATTCAGTGATAATGAGAGTATAGGGATCTCAATCAGATACGCAACACAATTGACTCGTTGTTTCTGGGTTTGCGTCGTTTTGGCAGTTCGACCATACATTTTCTGTCAAGTTTACATCATCAGAACGTGAACGTGCCCATAGGCTGAAACTTTGCATAGACGTTTTTATAGGCAAAAGATGCCATTTTGTGCTATTGGTTTAATTTATTGAACCTTACCTTACCAGTCAGCTCCAGGCCGAAGTGTCCCTTGCTGTTCGAAGAAGTCGTCTCCATTCAACTCGGTCAATGGCTGCAGCTCGCCAGCCATGTCGTCTGCGGAGGCCCCGCAGGTCGTCTTCCACTTGATCGAGTCACCTTGCTCGCTGCGCGCCCCGTCGCCTCGTTCCAGTCGAGTTGTTATCAAGAACCATTTTCACCGGGTTGTCGTCCGACATCCTAACGACATGCCCAGCCCACCGTAGTCTCCCGATTTTCGCCGTTTGAACGATGAGTGGTTCTCCCAGCAGCTGATGCAACTCGTGGTTCATCCGCCTCCGCCATGATCCATCTTCCATCTGCACTCCAGCACAGATGGTACGCAACACCTTTCGTTCGAAACCCCCAAGGGCGCGTTGGTCCTTCACGAGCATAGTCTAGGTTTCGTGGCCGTAGAGGACTACCGGTCTGATCATTGTTTTGTAGATGGTTAACTTCGTGCGGCGGCGGATTTCATTCGAGCGGAGCGTCCTCCGGAGTCCAAAGTAGGCACGATTTCCTGCCATAAGGCGTCGACGAATTTCTCTGCTTGTGTCGTTGTCAGCAGTCACCAGTGAGCCCAGGTACACCAACTCGTCTACCACCTCGATTTCATCACCGCTAATATGAATTCGTGGCGGGAGGTTGACACTGTCTTCTCTGGAACCTCTTCCTCTCATGTACTTGGTCTTCGATGCGTTTATGGCCAATCCAATTCGTCCGGCTTCAGCCTTCAGTCTGATGTACGTCTCCGTCATCTTTTCAAGGGTTCGTGCTACAATATCAATGTCATCGGCGAAGCCAAAGAGCTGAACAGACCTTCTAAAAATCGTGCCACTCGTGTCGATACCAGCCCTACGTATCACACCTTCCAAAGCAATGTTGAATAGCAAGCACGATAATCCATCACCTTACCGTAACCCTCTTCGAGATTCGAAGGGACTCGAGAGTGTCCCCGAAACTCGAACTACGCACATCACCCGATCCATCGTCGACTTGACCAACCGTGTCAGTTTATCCGGAATGCCGTAATCGTGCATAATCTGCCATAGCTGGTCTCGAACGATTGTGTCGTATGCCGATTTGAAATCGATGAACAAGTGATGTGTGGGCACGTTATACTCAAGGCACTTCTGTAGGACCTGCCGTACCGCGAATATTTGGTCCGTGGTGGCGCGGGCACCCATAAATCCCGCTTGGTATTGCCCCACGAATTCCCTTGCAAACGGTGATAGTCAACGGCACAGAATTTGAGAGAGTACCTTGTAGGCGGCGTTCAGCAACGTGATTGCGCGGTAGTTGCAGCAATCCAACTTGTCGCCTTTTTTGTAGATGGGGCACACTGTACCCTCCATCCACTCCTCAGGTACTACCTCCTCCTCCCAAATCTTGACAATAACCCAGTGTAGCGCCTTAGCCAGTGATTCACCACCGTGTTTTAACAGCTCGCTGGGGAGTTGGTCAGCTCCAGCGGCTTTATTGTTTTTCAGCCGGCCGATCTCCTCTCTAACCTCCTGGAGGTCAGGGGCTGGGATTCTGTCGTCATCTGCGCGTACACCAAGATCTATTACCACTCCTTCGTCGTCCTCTGCTACATCGCCATTAAGGTGCTCATCGTAGTACTGCTTCCACCTGTCAATCACCTCACACTTGTTCGTGAGAAGGTTGCCGCCCAGGTCCCTGCACATGTCGGCTTGTGGCACATAGCCTTTGCGGGAACAGTTCAGCTTTTCGTAGAACTTTCGTGTGTCATTCGCACGGTACAGTTCCTCCATCGCCTCGCGATCTCGATCTTCCTCCTGGCGCTTCTTCTTCCGTAAGACCGAGTTTTGCCTGTTCCGTGCGCGTCGGTAGCGCTCCACGTTCGCCCTCGTTTGGTGTTGCAGCATTCTCGCTCGTGCTGCATTCTTCTCTTCTACTAACTGTTTGCACTCGTCGTCAAACCAGTCGTTTCTCCTGTTCGGAGCCATAGTACCAAGCGCCGCTACAGCAGTACTACTTATGGCTGATCGAATGTCCCTCCAGCCATCTTCAAGAGTAGCTGCGCCAAGCTGCTCTTTCGTTGGTAATGCTGCTTCCAGCTGCTGCGCGTACTCCCGTGCAAACTCGGCGTCCCGTAGTTGCCCGATGTTTGATCGCGGTGGGCGACTTTGACGCGTGTTTCGCACCGTCGAAAGTTTTGAGCGCATGCATACTGCAACAAGGTAATGGTCCGAATCAATATTCGCACTGCGGTAGGTGCGAACGTTGATGACGTCAGAGAAGAATTTACCATCGATTAGAACGTGGTCGATTTGGTTCTCCACTTGTGAGTCAGGTGATCTCCAGGTGGCTTTGTGGATGTCTTTGCGGGGGAAGAAGGTACTTCTGACTACCATACCGCGGGAGGCTGCAAAGTTCACACATCGTTGGCCGTTATCATTTGATGCGGCGTGCAGGCTATTCGGCCCTATCACCGGTCTGTACATTGCCTCCCGTCCTATCTGAGCGTTCATATCACCGATGACGATCTTAACGTCCCGTTGCGGACAGCTATCATACACCTGCTCCAGCTGCGCATAGAACGCTTCTTTCTCATCGTCGGCTCTTCCTTCGTGTGGGCAATGCACATTGATGATGCTGTAGTTAAAGAACCGGCCCTTAATTCTCAACTTACACATCCTCGCACTGATCGGCTGCCACCCGATCACGCGTTGGCGCATCCTACCCAGCACTATAAAGCCCGTCCCAAGCTCGTTGGTAGTGCCACAGCTCTGATAAAAGGTAGCCTCTCGATGTCCGCTTTTCCATACCTTCAGTCCCGACCAGCAAAGTTCCTGCAGTGCTACGATTTCGAAGTTCCGTGGATTTAGTTCATCATATATGATCCTGTCGCAGCCGTGAAAGCCTAACGATCTGCAGTTCCATGTACCGAGTTTCCAATCGTAGTCCTTATTTCGTCGCCTAAGTCTGTGCCGATTGTTCCGATCTGTATTAACTTCTTCGATATTTGCAACATTTGGTGTTTTTCGGGGCGGCTTGTTGGGCCTTCCCCAACCCCCCGTCTCGCCGGAGGGCCATCGTGTCAGCTCTGATTAGAGTCCCACGCTGACACCAGGACGTTGATCAGCCGCTCCTAGCATGGAGATCAGACGCTGTTTTGAGCCGCACCATCTTGGTGGACAGACGCTCGGGTTGGCGAAGCATTTCCTCTACCGCCGAGATATGGTTACCGCGCCAACGATCGCGTCGCACCTTCTCACTTAGCTATTGTCGGATGACAACATTGCCCAGGCAACGCCAACCAGTTGTGTCCATGTTTTAACTGGTAGTCTATTGTATCATATGACTCGTGGAGGCGTGAGATAGGAACTTGTGAGGACCGGAACTAAGTTTGACACTCCTTCCAAGTTGTCGACTCACCATTTGAAACCCAAATAATTTATTGAAACACAACTCATTTTTGAAAAGCTGTTGGAAAATGCTATTTCGGATAGGTATTGAAGATTACAAAATTTTTTAGAGCCAACACGGTTCGTTTGAGCGGTGTGACATCTTCGGCAAAGTTGTAGATAATAGTTTTGTTTTTCAAAAAAAATATACACTCTAAAAACAAATCACTAATTTAAAAAAAAAATACAAGAAAGTTATAAATTAATTATCGAAAACAGCCCATTTAAAAAAACTGATTTTTTTTTTATAAAAACTACGAAAGTTTACCTGAACAACGAAACCGGCCATGGAGAAATCAGAAAAAAAAGTTATATTCTTGACATTTATTTTTTTTTCACAGGGTACATTTTTTTGGAGGAACGAAGTTATTATTTACAACTTTGACAGATACACTATGCCAATCAAATAAACCGTTTTAACTGTAGAAATATTCTTGATTCCTCATAGAGTGCTCTTTTGGAAATAAAAAATATGTCTACAGTCGAAACGACATAGTGTCTTCGGCAAAGTTGCAAATAATATTTTGTCCTTCCAAAAAAAATATGCCTTTAAAAAAAAATAATTGAAAATAATTTTTTTTTTTCAAAAAAATATTTTTTTTTTAAATGATAACTTATTTCTCTTGATTTCTATATGATCGGACTGCTTTCATTGTTTTGGTAATCTTTCGTAGGTTTTATTGAAAAAATCAAGATTTAAAAAAATGAGCCCTTTTGAATAATTAATTTTTAATCTTTCTTCTAACTTCTGAATGAATAATTTTTTGAGTGTATTTTTTTTGAAAAGACAGAATTATTATCTACAACTTTGTCGAAGACGTCACACCAATCAAACGAACCGAAGTGCTTTTTTTTATTTTATACTCATTTTTCACAATATTATGAACCACCCTATGCCGAATAAATGAACCACCCTAATGAAACATAACGTATTCGATGCGTGTATAGTGTATATCATTATACAAGCTATTTCGAGAGACTAGTGATCAATTTCAAAAGATAAATTCTAAACATTTTTAACTCCGCCTTCCACAATTGAAAAAACGACTAAGTCCCAGAGAGTAATTTTTTGCAAAAAATTTTTTTTTTCAGATGACACCAATTCTCGACGTTTTATGCGTTTTTAAGTCATTTGGCATCAAAAAAAAATTTCGAAAACCGAAATTTAGCCCGTACCCCGCCCCCCGCCCTTGGGTGATTTTTCGGTTTTCAAAAAAGCCAAACTTCAATCGCTTTGCGCCACCCCATTTTAAGTCCGATTGAGCTGAAATTTTGCACAGGGTGTTTTTTCGAGCAGGTTAACATTTTGTATAGGGTTTTTTTTTTAAATTCGAGATGACCATTTTGGCTGGCACCCTATTACGTATGTGCTTTTATATGTTTAGCTGTTAGTTCTTACACGTTTAATCCACTATGATTTTTTCAATGTGTGTACGTAACATTTGAATTATCTTTTTGACAACTTTGTTTTTGCAACTTGCAAGACTCGATGTATTTTGTCAAAGTGTATGTTGCTAGAATTTAGTTTTGCGGAGCTTACTGACGTAAGCAGAGTTGTCAACAGCATAGTTTGCGTAGTACAGAATTCTGCCAGTGAGTAATCCGTTGCGAGTGTTTTTTTATTATTAAAGCACATTCGTATGAATTTCAACAAGATGTTTTTTCCTTTCGATAATAATAGTATGCATATTTACACGACTGATACGAGTTAAGCGTACGCTCAGAAGTAAACTGCGGCCTATTGCATTTTAACTTATCTAACATGACATGCACTTATATATCAATCATAATAGATCTTTATTGTTAATTCATTTCACAAATTTATTGTTCTATAGCAGCTGATTGCACTCCACAGTAACCAAAGATGTGTTCCGAAACAGAGGTCGAATTCTATGTTCGGCGTTCAACCCGCATCATGTGTTGATTGGTTATTCCTAGCACAATGGACGCTTGGAATTTCAGATCATTCAATGCCAATGCCGTTGTAAATTTGTATTGCATAGTTAGTTTCGTTAGCACTATCTTCAGCGATATCCAGGCGTATCTCATTCCGATGCAGTTTCGAATCCCCGCACTAAATGGAATGTATGCGTAAGGGTGTCCTTGGGAGCACCGTTCCGGGAGGAAATTATCTGGATCAAATTCATCCGAACGCTCTCCCCAAATCGTTTTGTCTCGATGCAGTTTTATGATGGGTATAGCTATCTCCGCTCCAGCCGGTATGGTCCACTCGCCGATCTGCAGTTCCTGCTCACAATGCTTTCCAAGTATGGCTACTACCGGTATAAGTCGCAGTGATTCCTTGATGCCCATTTCTAGATACTCTAACGAGGCAAGGTCCTCGGTAGTAATGTAACCGTCTTGAGGAACCACTTCTATGACTTCCTGATAAACCCGATCTTGCACTTTGCATAGCCATCATGAGTAGGGTTGGCGCAATAGCAAAGGACGTTGTGTCATTACTGGCGAATAGGAAAGTATCGATATTGTCCATCAATATGTCTTCACCGATTTCATGTGTTCCAGTCGTCATCTTTTCCAACCGCTCGATTAGTATTTCTTTATGATTGGGAACGTCTTCTGACTGGTCTATCTTTTGTGTAGATTTTATTGATTGACGTTGGTCGTAAACCTGCAGAAAATGTTCATCGGTTTAACTCAGAAAGTTACTATCATTTTTACCTCATACGAAAGATCTTTTAGTTTCCGTATGTAGTTCTGTTCCTTTTTAGAGTTACTTGTAAACTGGTAGGTGAACTCCAGATACATCCAAGGTTTATATATTCTACTGCACATCAACAAAAACATTCTGTAAAAATAAGTACCACTGAATATTATATGATTTGAAGATCATCGAATGACTGTATCACTTTGCTGAGTTGTCCGCGAACTGCTCTTGATAGTCGCGATCATCAACACGCACGTTAGCTCCGAGCAAAGTTAGTAGCGTTGAGGATAATGTATAAGTACTCGCCTGCGGTAGCATATCAAACGCTCCCTGGTCTACGAATGTATCCAGGGTCTGCACTAATTTATCTGCTCGTTCGTTGAAAATGGGCACGAATTTATTAATAATCGTTGAAGAAAAACTAGTATTTAGCCGTTTGCGTAACAATCGCCATAGCTCTGGCCCAGAACTCAACAGGCCTTTTTCAAATCGGATGAATTTGTAATAGTATGATCGCTTAACACAGCTTGGAGAATTGCAAATCACTGCTATGTGTTCTGGTCGATCACAGAAGACAATTAGTGCAGGTCCTAGCCACGCTCGAGCCGGTGTTTCGATTGTGTGCAAATGCTGCAGCAAGAAGTCGAACAATTCGTGTGGCCTAAGGCGGATGCCCAGATGTACACTTCCAATTAGAGGCCAATCGAACGGCCCAGGTATTTTTGCAGCTAGTTCGTATAGGCGTTTTCGCGAACGACGAAATGTGAAATAATTAACGCTGGCGAAAAATATTAAACAAATAAGCAACAAATCGAACATGGCGCGTGCGAATGGCAATCGAATAGCAGAGTGAAAGCCGTACTGAAAGCTTCTATTATAAACTGACTCGCTTTTATAACTGAGCGTTTAAAAGATTCAGTTGTTCTTGAAACCTTTTCCTAGGGTTCCGGGTGTAGGTTTGAAAACTTTATTTTGTTTTTGTTATATGTATGTGATTAGAATGGGTTAGTTGAGAATAATTATGCGATTTTTTTTATTTTAAATTTACATGGAGTACATATTCACCACCGCAGCAGAACATCGAAACCCACCCTAGGTGCTACGATGAAATGATTCAGGAAAGTTGAAAGAGTTGTTTATTATATTCTTACGGGAACAAATAGAATGATTCGTATCAGTCATTTGACGTGCGTCGTGAGCGAGGACTTTCACCGAAAAGGGGTGTGTTGGAGAGTGATGTAAGTTTGCACTTCGGTAGATGATCAGATATATAGTTAGATTAGGATAAAAATCTGTTGTTATCTGGTTGTAAAACATCATCTGATTCGTCGCTCGATTCCAAGTACATTTCCGTCACTAATTTTCAATACCATGCACATTAGAGTGGCCATTTTTGTAACATCATGCGAATTCGATGAGCGCCGGGCGGAAAACGTTTCCTTTTTACTCCAAAAATAAGCCATGAAAATTTGAAGTTGATCCGAGTTCATTAAATGGACCCACAAAACGCTTATATTTAAAAAATAATAGATTCTCATAAGAACTGTTGTTTTTAACTCTTTTTGGAATTTTCGCCTTAGTTTCTTAAAATAGTTGTATATTTTGCGACGAAATACTCTTCAATTATAAAATCATGTCGTTAGGGACATTCACATATTTCGTAACGCTAAATTATAGCAATTCTGAACACCTCCCACCCATAAATAACGCAATTTTGCATGGGGGCCTCGCGCAATGGAACTCTTCGTTGAATATCCCCTTCTACTTAGTACGTAATGAATGAATGACCTCTCATATTCGTTAGAGGTTTTGAAACTGCCATTCAGTGATTATATCCTCAATCGTACTTCATTGCTGCAACTGCGTAAAGTGAACCGCCACAATCGGATTGGTGAAGCAAAATTATTAAAATTATTAAGAACTTTTTGTATGGATTTGATGTTATTTTGAATATTATTATTATTATTATTATTTTCTATGAAACAGTTCAGCACTAGTGATCTGAATGCACTACGATGGCGAATTTTATCAAATACGGTCGGTAGATCTCCTGTTGATCGAATAGCAATTCTCAGAGTTTTGATGAAAGTGCAAAGTTCTTGGGTGCGCTCAAAATAGATTCAAGCTACGGCAAAAATATCGCCTAAGAAGTTCATAATACGCTAGTGGATCGAAATATTTCGGAAAAGTTTCGAAAATTAAAAAATATTACTTGTCCTCTTCATTTCTATGAACTTTTATGCAAAATATATTACATGGCAAGAGCATCGGACTTCAAACACTTGTCTTTAACCGTTTTACAAGAGCATCAAACGAAATCAACTCATTCACAGCCAATCAAGTCACTCACAGCTTCAATGATCCAAAAGTTCTGATCATTGACCATAAATTGCATTCAAGACATGTCCCTGTTGGTAGTCAAACTTCACATTCAAGTGTTTTTCGGATGTACGACTGCTGGCTAATGTATTTATCAAGTTATGAATTTTCTACGTGATTCTTTCGCTTATGCCGAAATTGATAGTCGTCTCAGACGCTGTAACTGAAAAGATGAAGAATCGCTTGTGGTATTTAAGCTTGAATATAAACAAAAAATGATCAGGCAAATAAAAGCGAATGGTCCTTAAGGTGAAACGGTGTTGAAGCCAATAACAGCCAATTTTGAGCCACCACTTCGTATTTTTAGAAGCACAGGACTCGGAAATAAATAATGCACTCCCTGTGAAAACGCTATTTTATGTTTGCTTCACCACAGCAAACATAAAACAGCCTTTTCACAGATGACGCATTACTTGTTACCGAGTCTTGTGCCTTTGAAAATTCTAAGTGGTGGCCCGAAGGCGGCCATTTTTGGTTTGAATACCGTTTGGCCTTAAATAGCTGATGTCGAATGTATGTTATTAATCCCATCTCGTTTTATACAAAACCAATGCTTTCTTTTCGAATTTTGAACTTAATATTGATTTTTTCGACCGTGACCCAGCCGAATAGAAAAATAATGAGGAATAGCACACTTTATTCAAAAATCATTCGCTTTAAACGACGCCAGAGAACATGGTGTTAAATTCATGAAAAATTCTAACTGTGTTCCAACACATAATTAAGACGAACTTCAGTTTATATTGCATGTAGTTGGTTCATACCGTAAAAATACCCACCTCATTCAAAATCCGATCTTTTTAACAAACATCAAAAGTTTTAAATTTTTTTTAACATAAATTAGGACAATAATATAACGGTTTTATAAAAATACAAGTGTATTTGAATACGTTTATCAAGAGATATATGTTAAAAAAAGAAAAAACTCCGTACAATTTTCATGTAAATCGATTTCTAAAATATAAGCGCTTTGTGGGTCCATTAAATATACTCCAATCAACTTCAAATTTTCGTGGCTTATTGTAGAGGTCAAAAGGAAACTTTTTCAGCCCGGTGCTCATTAAGATCGATAGTTTAAAAAACGGCCATATAAAATATGGCCACTCTAATGCACATTTTTAACTGCAAATCAGCTAGTTTCAAATTTGTTGTGAAACGATAATCCCACAGCAAATGAACCAGCATTATTTTTATGAGTTGCCAGCTGTATCGCACTTCAACGCAGTTTCTTATCCCTGCCATGAACAGAATATGACAATAGGGATGTCTCTGGGCTACTTTTTCCGGTAGAAAATTTTCCGGATCAAATTGATCCGCTCGTGATCCCCAGTGATTCGAATCTCGGTGTATTTTAAATATTGGAATTGCAATGTTTGCTTCAGCTGGAATAGTAACGTTCTACAATCGAATGTCGCCCGTAACTCGTCGACCCACCAACGGTCCAACGGGAAAAAGTCGCATAGATTCTCGAATCACACATTCCATATAGGTCAGTCGAGAAAGCGTCCTTGGATTGAGAACGTTATTCTCACAAGGATTTGGGCACACTGATTTTATTTCCCGATAAACGCGATCCTGAACCTCTTGATGAATAGCAAGCATTAGAATGGCGACGGAGATTGTGGTGGCTGATGTTTCGCTTCCCGCAAAAATAATCGTTACAATGTGATCTTGGATGCAATTTTTGGCTCCGGTTACAGACGCTAGTCGGATAACTCGGTCGATGAATTTTGTCGATGTTGTATCTGGCGTTTTCTGATGCTGGCGGTAAAGTAGTTCAGAGTGTATTCGGTTCGGCAGTTGCTTTAATGTTCGAAACAGAGCGGTTTCCACCCGAAAACTGGATGTCAATTTGTATAGCATATCGGGGTGTTTGAGAGGGTTGAATATTCTGTCGTTAATTACTGAAGTAAGCCTGCGATTTAAGAAACAAAATGTGTTAGTGTTTTTCCATAATTTAATACATTCTTGTTACTTGTTTATACTGCCAATGTAAAAACGCATCCATTTCATCATTCAGATCTATTTCATATTCGAACATTGTCGCTGTAAATAAAAAATCACAAAACATGTTACTTTTACTTCGAAAGGTACTAATAAGGTTATTATTTAGTGTATACAACTTAACTTTACTGCTCTGCTTATGATTGTTATTTAATCTACATTTGTTTGAAATAGCGAGTTCGCAGAGGTCAAACTAATACAAAACGGTTGAACCTGCCCATGTCAAAGTATTTTTTCTTTTGAAATGTTTTTTCAACGTCACATTCAGATGGTGCAAAACTAGGTTGATTTACCGCTATCTCGGAAAGCTTCTTTGAGCTTTCTATAAGAACGATGAAAGGAATTTAATGATCCACAGTTTACAATTACAACTCTTTAGCTGTAGTGAAGACTAATTAATATAAATCTTCACAAGCAACAGGGATCTTTTAGGGATTCACCTAAAGGAAAACCTAAAGGAAAACTTTTCCACTAAGTACTGGATGTCCACTCTGCCTTTTCCCACGAACTTTTCCAATTCGTCACACAGCTGTTTGCACTTAACCGCAAATGTGGGTAAATATCCATCGATAACTTTAGGACCGAATGAAGGCATCAGTATCTTTCGTTTTTTTCCAAAGTTTTCCGGGATCAGCAAATAGAGCTTGATCTACGTGGAAAAAGCGGTACGGTTCCAGCTTACCTAAACAGTGCTCCGAGTTGAGTACAATTTTCAGATCCTCAGGTCGATCAATCGTGATTACCAGAAGCGGACCGAGCCAAAATTTGGCCGGAGACGGATATTTTTCTGCAATCGCCAGTAGTGCAGTTGCAAGTTCCGTTTCTGATTTACCAAAAAAATGCACAATTCCTCCGATTAGTGGTAGAAATCCGGGTGGGCCTGGTATGCGTGATGCTGCGCTTATAAGTTTACGATTCAACCAAAAAAACTGCAGAATGTAAGCGAAAAATGTGAAAGCAACGATTGTCACTAGGACAGCAAGCATCTCGTGACTTCTTTCCCGGTACTAGTCGTAGTGAAACGTTTGGATAATGTTGACATAATGTCTAACGAATGGTGATCGCTTTCGTTTATATTAGAAGAGGTAAATTGGTTGCTCGTGCTGTTCCATGACCTTTCCATTGAATGAATCAATAATGCTTGCATGTTATACGTGAAACAATTGCTTGACGTTCAATTGAAATAAGTGTTTGGTTTGTTTTACCCCAAGCATGCGATCAACCAATTCGATTAAAATTGTGAGTATTTGCGTAAATGGTATAAAACCTGTATTCGGAAAAACGCACCAAACAGAAGTGTTTGCCAACAATTTATTTTAAGTCGTATTTTTAACTTTTAGGGAATAAATTGATTCATATGGATTGTGTTTCGGCATAATTACTGTATTAAATTTTCTTTCCATCGCGGAAAGCCCACACTTTTCCCTTAAGACCCCTCATTACATATTGTGCAATAGTGGAGCCGACCTTTTTGGTTACTTTCATTCATTCTTTCTTCAACTCTAACTCGTTCTTGAACACCTTAGACGATTTTCAAACTTTGGCCTTCATTATGGCCCAAAATCTACCACCGGACGAATCTCTGGTGAATTTTGGGGGTTGGTGATTTTTGTACAATAATAAAACGTTATTGTCTTTTTATCAATCCGGCCAAAATAACGTCTTGTCTCCGTGGGACCGCAGAAAGGGCAACAGACGCTTCTGGAGGCACTCGGTGCCGTAAATTTCGCTGTTGATGGTACCCGTTTTGATGTAGGTACGGTTAATTCAATTTATCGCATTGGCATATGGCCTGCCAGAGCAGGTATTTTTTTATTACGCTTAAAATAATCCAACGCCTTCCGGGCCTTCACAGGGTCAGCTGTCTTCGATTTTCTACCACTTCCAGCCCGCCGCTCGGTCGTCTGGAAGTTCATAAACGATTTTACCACCCGAGACATTAGTTGTATGTACCAGTTGACTTCCGATCCATCTCATGGTGGCAGTCGGATTTTTCATGACGCGGCGCACAGTGCGTTGAGCAATAAACAAAAATCGTTTTCCTTTTTTTTATTTGGATGCAACAAGTACCCCGAAGTGTTTAAAGATACCTCCTAGGTTGTAAACAAGTATTGGTGAGCTTTGGGAAGCATCACAAATACTATTAGGGACCATTCATTAATGATGTCACGCGTTTAGGGGGGGGAGGGGGTTTCAATTATTGTGACATTTTGTGACATATGGGGGAGGTGGGTTAGCTTGAGTGTAACATCACATTTCAACCAAAAAAAAAAAAATAAATAAAAAAGTCATATACCTAACCACAGAGATCAACTCAGAACTATTTATAATATTTGCATCATTCATTTATAGTTCTACGATCCCCTTTTTTGCTTAAGATTTGCTTTAGATAAAATAAATGACAATTTTTTTCTCCCAAAAAAAGCACAATGTTCTTTAATTCCGTTTCACCGTGCATGTTCATTCATGAATGACAGCGCAATTTCATTAATTTTTAGTGTCTCTCAATCCAATCAATACAAAAATTGTGACAAAACGTAAATAAAAATGCTTGGTTATTGTAACATGTGGAGAATATTTGGATTGCGAATTGATTGAAGAAGAGGAACTAAATATTGATGGTTTTTCAAAAATCAGCAATGATGCTGCAGTTAATGTCTCGGCTTTCTATGTCGTCGATATGCGACTCCATCAGCAGCATCCTTGAACTGAGAACTAAACGCCTTTTCTAGTTATCTTCTATAATCTTCTTTTCCTTTTAGTTTCAGTTTTTCTTTCAGTAAAATCGTTCTTATTAAGAAAAAATACATTCCTAACAAATTTCTCGATTTCAATCAATTATCACCAAAGAAGGGGGAGGGGGATATAAAAACGTGACGTAATCAGGGGGGGGGGTCAAGGAAGTTGTGACAACTTGTGACAAGGGGGAGGGGGGGAGTTATTTTTTTCCAAATTTTGCGTGGCATCATTAATGGATCGTCCCTTACAAGCATAGCAAGCGTCAGTGTCCAAAGCAATCATTAGTTTCACATTTCGTGCTAAATTGTCGCTCATTTTCTAAACGTTGGAAAAACTTAAGTATGTAATTCTAAAAAAATGAAATAGAAAATAACAATCAAGGTTAGTGTAATATATTTCATTGATAGAGCAACTTAGTTTCGATTGCGATTTCGATTGTATGAGTAATTGGTTTGATGAGTTGGTAAAGGTATTAATTCTTAAAAAAAGGCGAACTCAAACTTTCGTTTTTTTTTCCTTAGTGCTATATTTCGATTCGGAACTCGACCTTCTGTTCATTATACACAGACTTCGCAGCCAACTGTTAAGTGTACAGGACAATTGCGGGGTTAGCGCTACGAGCCTACCTCCACTAACAGTCTCTCCCGAGCCGAGCCTCGAACTTACGACAACTGGCTCGTACCTCGAGACCAGCTGGGAGAGTCGTCGTCGACTTTCGTTAGCGTTTTAAAAATAGTTCCACCGAGTTCCTCTCTAAAACATACATTAGAAGTTTGCTTGAAGTGTCCTCTACAAAATATATAGGAATTAGGTGCAACTTCCTGCAACTTTGCGAGATTTTTTGTTTTTCGTAGGTCGATCGCTCGTGAACCGGCAGATTTTCGAGACGTGGGTTAACTGCGATGTAAGCAAAAGAATGTCATGTGTATTTCGATACTCGATATTGCCTCTACCAGAAGACACAGTTGAGCAGGTTTAAGGAAATTTGCACATATTTTCTGCTGTATATTGTTCGAAATTAAACTAGAAGTGGGAGAAATGTCAGAGAATAAAAAAACATTTCATGAGAAAACATGAAATTTGGTTGGAGTCGCCGTTTGCTCTTCTGAATACAACAAAATTTCTTCTCGTAGACGTCCTCAGAAACTTATTGAAAGCTGCTCAAACAGAACTTAGTTAGCCCTATTGCAGATCTTCTAAATATTTTAAATAACATGAGCTATTAAAAATAAATATGTGCAAACTTTGAATGTATGGCAAGTTATAGGTTTCCTAGCCGCGACATCAACTTTAGAGAGTTAGAATACAACTTTTCATCGTTGTGCTGGTGCGCATTATGTTTTGTTGTCTGTTCTGTGTCAATTTCAGCCTCACATATAGGCTACCCGACACGCACGGCTTCGATTTGCTGTCATTTGTTGCGACGTTGTATTGAAATTGTTTGCGAGAGGTGAGAGACCTGACGACATCATCTGGCGGTTGAAATCCCACGGATTGAAGCAGAATTTCATCTATACCACCATCCGTCGGTACCGGGCGACGGGCTCAGCCTAGGACGATCAAGGTGGTGAGGGAGCGGGTTCAAAGAAAAATAAACCCCTCGACCGGGAGACTAGGGCTGACCTGGATGTTCCGATCGGCACTGCCCACGCTATCATGACGAACAAACGCAAGGTTCACGGGGTAACGGAGACTACAACGAAGAAGAAGAGGTTGAACAGAGTCAAACTGATAACTGCAGATAGACATCCCAGCCGAGTTCCAAATTTGTGTAGTTTTTAGTACTTGCAATACTTAACCAGAGAGCGCTACGGCGTCGCTACCTCGTACATTTGCGAAAAAATATTTGTAGTATTAAGGTCACTATGCGGCGTTATTGTGATTTATACAACACATTTCTCTTTAAAAATATACGCGAAGTTTTCGATCAATGAGTTCTTGCTTGAACGTCTGTCTGTGCTGATACTTTCGCGGCACGCAGGTCGGGAATTTGTATTTTTTGATGGGAAACTCTTTGCCATGCAACAGCCGCACAATGTTCAAAATGATCGGCTGCAGCGTCGACCTTGGCTAGAATTCCTCATTACCACATAAACATCCTGCGGTTCCGGAGCGCCACGTCGCTGATGGTTCGGGCGAGGGAAGTGGTCTTAATCGTGAAAAACCGGGTACTATAAGACTGAGGTTTCGGAGAATGTTGCGGCCCCGGCACTTCGGGACCTCTACGGGAAGGATCACTAGGTCTATCAACAGTACGGTACACCGGCTAAGACGGCGAATATCGTCCGGAAGAATTTGACGGATTTTGTCAATAAGACATTGTGGCCTCCTAGCTCCCCGGACCTCAATCCCTGGACTTTTGTTTATGGTCGTACATTCTGGTCAAGCAGAGCGAACAAAAGGTGAGCACTATGGATCAACTTAAGAAGCTCTTTTCCAAGATCTAAGACGAGATGCCGATGGACCAGTACGTGCTACGTGCGATTTTATCTAGAAACGTCCCAAGCTCGTCATACAGCACAGAGGGGGATACGAAAAACGTGAAACAATAATGTCGAACCGCCTTAAAACGGCACTAGACATTGCCCTGGACTGGTGCGCTCAGGAGGGACTGAACATAAATCTCTCTAAAACTGTTATTGTACCCTTCACTAACCGGAGGATGCACACACTCTCTCCTCCTTCACTGAATGGCATTCTTTTTTTATTTCAGGTAGAGGGAGAAATTTCTGCCAAACATCTGAGGGACATGGGCATAGCCAGAATTTCGAAAAAGGGGGGGGGGGGGGCAATTTCTTCAGAATTTTAGAAGTAAAAATTTTTATTTTTTTTAACACTAAATTAAACTAAACTGTGATTTAATTAACACTAAATCTACCGTAGAAAGATAACAATAACAACGTCGTTAACAAAAAACCATCTTCTATTTATCCTCTGCAAATCGCTTCAGCGCTAATTCAGTAAATTTTCCACGATTGTTGTTAACCATCTGCCGATGAACACTCAGCAAGCAGAGAGCACTCAACCATTGTTGATCTCAGCTAGGTTTGCACCCGACGTAATGTGCTGAACGAGAGCTCAATGGTGTTGGTTTACATGGTGAAGCAAGTGCAATTTTAATTGCTTTCTCAGTCGCAGGGAAGAACGAACGGGCTTCAGCAAGCAAGTCTATAAGATCCCGGTCTTCCAAGTTCTTACCGTCTGCTCTCATGCTGTTGCAATGATGATACCAGACTTCCATCTCTCCACCAAATTTGTTAACTTTATAAAAAATTACGAATGTTCCAGTTTTGCACTTTAACTCTTCCAACGACATGCTTATTACGTTAGCAGGATGCAGCGAGGACAACGCGTAGGCAAGTGCACTATCTTCACTGAACCGTGTTTCCAGTGAGGTTATTAGAGAATCAAGGTAAGGAATTGTCACAGCTCGCTTCCAATACTCCAAGCTAGTTGGTGCAGGTGGATTTGCCTGGTACTTTTGACGCTGCAATGTCCTTAGTGGATCAACTGAAAAACCTGTGCAATTCCACGTAACATAGGCCAAGCATTTCAATCAATTATTTTTGAAAAATGTCGTTTTGTGCTAACGTATGCGTTGAAAAAATGGATTTTTTCGGATGGTGGTTAAAAAATTACTAAGACCGATAATTAGGTTTGATAAATTTCCTATTGAAGGTAATTATGCTAGCTTACGTGCAGAAAAAATCTACGATCTTGAATGCAGAATTTCGGCAGTTAACCGGATCGTTCGCCATGGCGGACAAAAACATGCGTGTAGGCATGTTTTTAAATTCGTTTTTCATTTTATTCATCAATTCCTCCTCAAATTTCGCGACTAAATTGTTGGAGTAGATCTTACGCTTCAGGCTTGCCAGAAATCCTCGACGAGACGCAACTTGGGGACGTTGGGCTGGTTCACCAACTTGGGTACCACATCGATTTAGCCGTTCCATCTCCTCAAACGATCGCCTCGAATAGTGAGCCGACTCCAGATCCGGCCAAAACACCGTGTCTTCGACTTTGTTTTTTTTTGGTGAACGACGCTACTTCCGGCAGGCATTTCGTACTATAAACTCCCCCGTTCTCGGCCAGTCCGGAGCGAAAGAAGAGCAGCTTTGACATCCCCTTAGTGATTACTTCTTTCGTGTGGGAAGTAAAATACAAAGTGCCCTACCAGTCGTTGCCATCCAGGATGAGACAGGTCTCGTCGTCCATCACCACCGCCACGTCGTGAATTGCCGGGAAAATCGGTTTGACGATCTTATTCTGGCGCTGCCGCTGCGTCATTGCTTGCAACTCCGAGACTAGTAAACGGGACTGCTTCCTAACATGTATGTCCATGTTCGCCAAGCACTGCCAGGTTGCACCGACCTCCAGGCCAAACGCAGCGATGTAGCCACTTTTCCCTAGGTCTTCCTCTTTAGCATTCTTTGGAGCTTCTTGTCGCTCAGGGTCGTCGGCCGTCCGGAACCAGGCTTTCTTTCAATGCCCTGATTGTTGTCCAATAGTGCCAAGATGTTGTAGATGCCGGAACGGGCGTATCCGGTGTCCACGAATTGCCGCACGATGTCTGTTTACGACGTTGCGTGGGTACCGTGATTTAAACGGGCAAATCAATTTTTTTCTGATAGCTCATCGGTTAATACGATTGATGCTGCGTGCGTAATTTCGTCAGTGTGTGTACAGGTAAACCCATGAAAAATTGGCAGTTTTTGTCCATTTTTTAGCGCAAACGTTATTAGAGTAATTGAAAAAAAAAAAACTGCACCAATGCTAGAAATTAGGGGGGGGGGGGCAAGCCCCCCCCTGCCCCCTGGCTACGCCTATGCTGAGAGACCAACCTCAGGTAGTGTGGGGTTTGACCCACTAAAAACCCTCCAGTCTCCAGCCCATAATACTCCCCGGGACGATCGCTAGGTATTGTTCCGCTGAGCGGCTTGTATGCTCTGTGCAACATCCTGGCTCTATCAAGTCTCCTAGCTAACTAACCTGGAGTCTGGCAGTTAGCTAACACTGGCGTGTCGGTGGTCAACCTGTCGTCTGCTTTGGAACTATAGGACTATTTGAGAGGCGGCTGTACGAACCGCTCTTCAGATGTTCGGGTCTTCACACATCCTCCGAAATTGGTTGTCCGGAGTAGTGCCTGGCCCGCTCCCTACCATCATGTCGCTTCGCGCACGCGCAAAACGAGGTCTTACGAAGAAGACATTCTCAGCAGTCTCTCCCGCACTCGGGACGCATGCCCGAACCTGTGTAGATACTGCCGGAAGCAGCCATGACCTGACAGGACCTGTGTCAGGTGAAAGTTAACTTTTCCATGGCGCCTTCTGACTCATTCGGATGCCATCGTAATAAGTTGGTGCGTTCATCTTCGAGGAATTGGGCCATTCCTGCTGGCATCTGATCATTAAGAATGATTTTCTGGTATCTCGTATACCCCTTGTGTCATGTTGGTCGAAGCATTCTACGTCCTCCCTTATGACAATGCTGATAGGCATCTTGCCGGACAGGACGCAAATTGCGTCGTATGACACTGTACGAAACGCAGTCGCAACTCTCAGGCACATGATCCTGTAAATACTTTCCAGTCTATCACGATAACTGTTAGTACCTAGCGCTTTGGACCAAACTGGACCCCCATGTGTTGCAATAGTCGTTGAAGCTCTCTTGCAGGCATAGTTGACGTGACTTTTAAATGTGAGCTTATCGTCAACTATAATCTTGCGTATACAGTGCACGGCCGTCAACTCGGTCGGCGCGCCGTAAATCTCTAGCGTTATGTCGTCTGCAAACCCGACGATCACAGGAAACTTGAGTTTCAACACCTCGTCATACATGACATTTCACCAAACTCCACCGGGCTCCTAAGCGCAAGCGCTGTGGAGCCTCAACTGGTGCTATTGAACGCATTTTCCACGTCAAGCGTGACGATTCCGCAATAGCGTATGCCCCATCTCTTGCGTTGGAGTGCTACCTCCGCCGTCTTGACGGAGAGGATAGCATTCAGCGTGAAAATGACCTTCTGTAAACAAGTTAAATACCTGGGTATTATTTTGGACAAAAAGCTAAATTGGACGACCCAAATTGACAACGCAGTCAAAAAAGCTACAACGGAAATTTAGGCTTGCAGCACACTATTTGCCAAAACCTGGGGATTGAAACTACAATTGGCCAAAGGTGAATGAAGTGACAGCCCAAGCAAAGCCCAATAGAGTTCAACCTGACTGACCTGTCTCTCCGTTACCAGTGCCATGCGCATCACACCAACGGCACCTTACGGGGCCATGCTCTGCCTACTGCGTCTACATCTTTATATAGAAAAGAGGTAGAGCTTGGTGCATAAAGGCTTTAACAAAATAAAACAATCTTCGAGAGCGATCAGATTGGTCTTCTTCGCATTCTAAGGAAGTTTTATTTCACACCCTTGGTCGCCACAGTTTCTGCATGGCGGTTCAGAACAATCTAGACGTTTCATATAGGGCGATTAAAAGCAATCGCTATATGTAAAGCAGGGAAGGTACTGCACTTCCGTCAGGCATCATCTACTTTTATACAGATGGTTCGAAAAAAGGATCCAACACTGGCTCCGGAGTTTACGAGCCCGGTGTTTAGGAAACTATTCCAAAGGGTATAATGGCACATCGTTTCTCAAGTAGAAATGTGCGCAATACTCATCTGCGCCAAAATATATCTTAAACGCAATTACAGGCATGCGAAAATCGGCATCTTTTCGGTCAGCCAAGTTGCATTATTGGCACTTAAGTCCTCTAAATGTGCGTCTAAATTAGTTTGAGAGTGCAACGTAGCACTACGGGAGTTATCCCGATAGAACCAAGTTCTATTGTACTGGGTACCTGGACTCGCAGACTACCTGGCAAGACAAGGATCAAGACAGCAAATTATTGGCCCTGAACTATTTCTGGGTAATTCATAATCTGCCGTCAAGCGCGAACTTAACACAGTTATTAAACAGTTTATCCCTCCAATACCTGCAATAACCAGGAGGCCTCTTGGTCTCAAGCGTGGCGAACTACGTCTCTACACGGGAGTTATTACCGGACACTACCTTGTTTTTTACCTCCTAATGAACATCTGTATTGTATCATACTATAACTGCCATTTCTACAACCTTGAAGTTGAAACGTCAGTGTGAAGCCCTTACGACTGCTAGGTATTTTTTCTTCGGACGTTACATTCTAACTCCACATGAGGTATGGAATTCCAATCCCAAAAAGGTCGTTTGTCTCTTTTACAATGCGATATCGAATTGGGGCACAGCATTACTACCAGCCAACGCTGCTCCATCAATGAGTACGGGTACTTCGTAATCTGATAGCAGAAAGCCAGAACCAAGTTTTTTTTGTTCTATTTTGGGCCCCAAACAATCCTAAATATATCGGAAGTCGATTGGTTTTGTCTTCGCTTGGCGCATTGCATTTCAAAATTATATGGAGATTTGTATGGAAAAACCAACTTTTTTGCATTTTCCATTCTAAAGAGCTCAAAATGGCTCAAACTATAGGTTTCATAACTTCAAATGGTAGGTTTTTTGATGCTCAACAACTTGACCGAAGACACTAAAGAGCTAGGGTGTCCCAAAAAAATACTAGAGCTGTTCAAAGTTGAGTATGTTGAAATTTATGTTGCAAATCATTTTTTCTGCCAACACTGCCAGTGTACCGGCATCAGCCAGATTTCCATCAGAAGTAACCTCTGAAACACGGTGTAGATCTTTTCTACGCCTAGAATATTGACCTAAATTTGTTTGCTTGATTCAGCTGAGTGTAAAAACTCGTAACGACAGGTTACTACTGATGGGAATCCTACTGACGCCGTTACATTGGTAATGTTGGCAGAACACAAGATTTTCTGCATTTAAATCGACATACTCAATTTTGAAGAGCTATAGTTCTTCTTAGCGAGTTCTTCAGTGTCCTCTGCAAAGTTGTTTGGCATCTTAAATATTATACTTTAACATAATGTAGTGCATTATTAGAGCATTATTGGATTAAATGCAAATAAGTAGGTTTTCCCATATAAATTTTCATACAAATTTGAAATGCAATGCGCCAAGCGGAGACAAAACCAATCGACTTCAGGATTGTTTAGGGCCCCAAATGGAATCAAGAAAACTTGGTTCTGAAAAATCGATCACTTTTCCCCACACTACTGTGTATAGCCATCGCGGCCAGTCGCAAAAGATAATAATCAACAAGACGATCGCAGTCGCTCTATTAGTCCCAATGCCGTTTAGTCATACGAAAAAAGGGGGTATGCTCCCAGCATACCTGTCGTAAAGGTTCTCAACGAACATTGTCAACCACAATGTGAAACAAATTTAAGTTGAACATAACGCTTTATTCATGTGCATATGATTACAAATATTTTAGAGCCAGAACAGTTTGTTTGATTGGTGTGACGTCTTCTGGAAAGTTGTAGGCAACTGTTGTCCTTCCTAAAAATATATACCGTTACATTTTTTCCCTTAAGCATAGCCTAAACAGTTGCACAAATTCGTAGTTGGTGCCAGCAACAATCCTCTTTTTATGAGGACAAGTAACCCCCGTTCCTTGATAGCGACATGAAACTTGGGATCCAATTACATGTTACTCCACAAGTATTGAATGTCTCCAGAAATTTGCCACCGTTCTGGCTACGTCCTTGCAACTGTTGGGATTGGAAAAGAAATGTGAGTCCAACATTTACCTGAGAGAACCACATAGAACTCTACGTGCCCTCTTAAATGTCACATAATATGGGAAGTGTTAGTGGGTAAAAAAAACTCAGGGAAACTTTTAAAAGATGTTTCAGGAAATTGCTCTTGACTGCAACTAATGTACATTGTGTAAGGGATTCTCGACTCATCAGTCTGCACGCATTGGAAAAACGTAGTCGCTACTGATTCTCCAACTTTTCGACAATTTATTCTGATTTGTATGAATTTTGGATGTATCGCATATTGACGATTTGTTAAATCAATGTTCAAAAGTTCGTTCGTTCAGTTCATTTACATTGCAGGTTCTCGGAAATAGAGAAAAAATAACCCCTCCATTCTCCCTAAACAACGCACTAAGATACAGCAATTCAATTCAGTCAATGTCACTGAAAAACATGCCTTGTTGCTGGAAAACCTCTTTTCAAATTTACATCGGATAGAAGTTTTCAAGTTTACAGACAACCAGTTCATTCCCAATGCTTGAAAGATAAAGCCTATAACCTTCCTGGGGAAAATAAGTAAGCATGCACAGTTTTGCATTATTCAATGGCGTAGCTTTGGCGTGATGCTCCTACATTGTACAGACATTCACCTTGGTCTGTCATCTGTGAGAAAATTTTCTGGCAACGGTATTTCTTACTTCAGTACAAAATTTTGCCTTTATTTCAAACCGTCACTTAGAAATAAAAATACTAGTAAATAGTGATCAATTAGTCTATGATGGCTTCAAAATGGAACTGTTGGGTACAAATCTGACAACTCATCTGCTTAAACCAATCCACCAATAGTAATAAGAAAGAAATGAATTTTCTTTGAATGATAATGATGTAATGATTGAGATCTAATTAACTTGAACGCCAATACTAATAGCCGGTGTGGTTTTCCGTGAACGACCTTACCGCGGTGGGCAATTTCAAAAATATTTTATTTCTCTTAAACCCTTGAAGGCAAATAAAAAACTAATCACGTTTCTCGATACTAATCAGGCAGCCATTGAGCATTTTTAAAAGAACTGAATATTTAATATTAATAGAATCCATAGTTAGCGAAGTTTTGAGCTGGTATCTACGGATTATGTGTACGATCATGATTTTCATGAATACCCACGCATATCGAATGCCTAAACAATTTCGGGGGCCGGCACTGAATGGAATATATGCGTAAGGATGGCGTTTCGCTGCCTTCTCCGGTAGAAAGTTATCAGGATCGAACAGATGTGCATTCGGACCCCAGATTGTCGGGTCTCTCTGGACCTGGTAGATTGCTCCTATAATCACAGAGTTTGCCGGGATAGTGTTACGATCTGTGATAGAAGATATGTTTTAAATCCATATCATGAGTAATACACTCAACTTACCATTTAGTTTTATATCGTGAGTTGAAACCCGGGCTACTATTGGAGCAACTGGGAACAATCGCATTGTTTCCTTACATACTAGTTCAGTGTACGTCAGTTTTGCAATGTCATCAAGTGACACAGATTGATCTTTATCCGGACAGGTCTCCATAACTTCTTGATAAACTTTTTCTTGTACTTCGGGATGCATAGCCAGCATCAACAATATGCTAGCCATCGTGGTTGCGGTGGTGTCACTTCCAGCGAATAAAATTGTGTCTAAATGCTGAGCAATATCTTCTTTCGTTAGTTGTTGACGTTCTCGACTCAGCTGCAAGAGAGAATCCAAAAAATTGAGCGGTTTTGTGTTGATTACTTCCGGTTCCTGAGGATTTTCTTGGACTTCGACTGATTTTAGTTTTTCTTCGACATTTCGCTCCTGCATTATTTTATACGTAAGCTGTCGAGCTGAACGCAAAATCTCTTGTTCTCTTTTGTACGATTTAGTCCACCGATAAATAAACTCTGGGTAAAGAGTTGGTGAAAACATTCTTCGTGTTATAATGTCGACAAATTCATCCTGAAGTCCTAAATAATAATCGCCGGTTTGAGTTCGTTGCATGTCGAAGTCTAATCCGAGCGCAGTATCTAGAATTTAGTTCTAAATGATTATTTGATACAGTTTTATTTTTTTTAACATGCGTACAGTAAATCACATCCAATGTGCATTTCGCGATGTCATGATAGTAGTCGCGTTCTTTACCATCAGCTAACAGTTCTAAGCGGTTAGCTAGAATAGCGCTTTTGTCGTTAAATACGTCCGCTGAGGCATTGGCGATTGCTGGTCCCAACGAAACTCTTAAAGATTTTCTCTGTCCTCTCCAAATATGAGCTGTAACAAATAAGCGTCATACTAAAAGCGATAACGCAATAAAAAACAAAACCACTCACCTGGAGATGCAAAGATACCTCGGTCAACACGAAGGAAGCGGTAATGTCTTGACTTGCTAAGACAGTATGGCGAATTTAGCATGACTTGTAGCTCTTCGGGACTGTACAGGAATATGTGCAGAGCCGGTCCAATGTGGATGCACACTGGAGAACGATAATAGTTGCCAAAATTTTTAAGATGATGATAGATGGCCTCTAAAAAAACAATTGAATTTACGTGTTGAACGCTTTAAAAAGTTATTGATTTCTTTGAGTTATAAAATGACAGTGCTCGCATTGCATAAACTTGATTACTTTCGTTCGTTACTTGCTTTGAACAGATTTAGTTATGTTTATGAAGAACCATGCACTAGTTTATTAAAAAAAAAATATATATTTAAAAATAATGAAATAGTTACTGATAGTCACAATATCATCACACCCATAACGATGATTGTGATGATTATGTACGAAGACATCTGGTGTATGGAGGATGTTACAACCGGTATTTCTAGTTAGAATTATTATCATACGAGCAGATTATCTCGCTCGGTAGAGAAATACTTTTGTATTGATAAATATGACGCATTATCTTCTAACCTAACTAGTTAGATACCGGTTTAGTTAGGGTGTTCATATTATTGTCTACAATGAGCAAATTCAATCAATTCAAGGAGAAAGTTCTGGGATTGGATATTTTTTTAATTTGAACTGCGATTTGTCATGAGTAACAAAGTTGAAAAGTTCTTTCAAAATTTTTGACTTCAAACTGTAATATTTTATGAAACATAATAAAAGGTAATAATCCAAATAGTACAAGTACTAAACACGAATTATTTTAAAAAGCTCAACGAAAAAAAGGTTATCTATTATTCCTATCTAAAAAAAGGAAAAATAATAAAAAACACTATTTGTGAGTAGACTTTGAGTGTGTTATTTCAAACATTTCTCTCTATTTTGTTACCACCTGTATGCTTGATTGAGGTTACCTAAATATTAACACTTTTTTGTTTAATTAGGCAACTCTGCATATACACATTTTGTTTGGAAAGACGAAATTATTATCTACAACTTTACTTTACGAACTAATTCATTTTTGTCATATGACTTACATTTTAAGTTTTAGTAAAGCGGGCAATGTATGCAGTTTGCGAGGATGCGAAAATGAACGGGAATAGAAGGTGTGACTTTTAGGCTTAGAAAAAATTTTCCCTCGTCCAGACGGGACACGAACCCGCAATCTCCGTTGTCTCCGGCAAGGTGTTTTGGCCAATTAAACTACTGGGAAAGGTATAAATAGTTCTAAACCAAAGTCGAATCACCCTCTACTATTGTGTTCCCGTATCTCAGCACGCCAACGATGAACTGCACACACTGCTCGGTGGGAGTTTATTTTTTATAACTGAGAGAGTGATCTCTTCACGCACACAGTGTATAATGACTTATTCTGGACGAGGGAAATTTTTTTCTAAGCCTAAAAGTCACACCTTCTATTCCCGTTCATTTTCGCATCCTCGCAAACTGCATACATTGCCCGCTTTACTGAAATCTACAACTTTGCCGAAGACGTCACACTGATCAAACTAACCGTTTGGCTCTAAAAATATTTGTTATCATCAATATCTTCCCAAAATAGCATTTTTCAATAGCTTCTCAAAAATGAGTTGTGTTCCAAAAAATCAAACCAATAGCACAAAATGGCATCTTTTTCAGTCGAATAAAAAATGGTCGATCAGATTGGTTGCCAGTTTTTTGTGGAATTGCTCTTCTAGTGGTATTTTTCGCGTCTTGACAGAACTTGACCTGGTAAAATATTGTCCTTAATTTATGACAAAAGTTCACATCGTTGGACATCGTAATTCTATTCTTCTAACGAAAAATTGTTCTCAATTCGAAGTGTCAATATTTTGACGTAGAATTACGTCTTACGGCAGTATATAGGGGTTCAAATTTAAAAACCGAAAACATGAAGAGGGTCACGAAAATTGTCCAACTTTCGAGTAATGCTTGCTTTTCCTTACACGGTAGACAGAATATTATACCTAGTTAGTCGACAATGCACTTTTTGGGCTATATAGTCAGTTTTTTTACGTGGGAATGCGGACCAAATTTGTATGGAACAGCGTAAAAAAAGACTAAATTGAGTTGAAAAAATGACGTACAAAACAGTCCCAAAACGTTTGAAATTTGACTGAATATAGTAGTGGTTAGTTTAAAGGCCAAAAAGCAGTATTATGAATTTTCACACCAAAAACTGCTTTTGAGGTCGATATCTTGTAGCGTTTTTGAGTTATTGAAGAAAGCAACTCGCGTAAAAACACGACTGTATTCAAACCAACCAGTTTACTGGTGGATGACCACTAACACGGTCCTAACTAAGTAGCAGCGAATAGCAGCAGTTGCAGCGGATACCTGTGTTTGTGCGGTGGAGCGGCAGCGGCAGTACTTCCTCTTGTAAAAGCTATTTTTGTGGGGTAGGGGCAGCATCAGCGGTAGCTACAATGGCCGGTAATTTCTTCAGTACAAAGCAGCCGTATTTTGGTTACACACAAAATCTGTCGGCCGTCAAATTTTTGACGTAGAATTCCGTCTTACGGCAGCAGACTTAGGGGTACAAATTTAAAAATCGAAACAATCACGAAAATTCTTCACTTTCAAATGTTTTAAACTCAGTTAGTTTCTAATCGATTTTCTTTATTTTTACAGCAACTGATTGGAAAGTCATATATGCCACCTCCCAAATGCAGAAAATTATAATTTCATTATTCTAACTATTGTACTCTTGGGCTATACAAAAGTTTGTTTCTACTCAAACCAATAATTTTACAAATTGATGATGAGAAGAACAATCCCAACTTAGTAGCAGCCGGTCACTGTTGCAAGAGGATGATTTATTGCGAACTAGACCGCCCCGCAGAGCTGCAGTAGATGGCGATTTCAAAGATATCGCTGTTTCAATAGCGGGCGGACCGACAGAGTAAACAACACCTTCCACAGAACTAGATTTTGGATCTTATCTTCCTTCTGTGTGGAAAGTACCGTCAACATGCAGGAATGTTTTTCAGTTTTGTGGAAATTAAAACCAACCGCCCTTTTAAGGACGATCACATATTTTCAATTTAGGTAGTAAAAATGAACTTTCACCACATGAATACTACAGTAATCGTATGTTTGCTATCAAGAACCGGAGTGCTTTTTATTCCTAGGAGCAGTAAACTTCTTAGTAAGAAATTACAGCACCCTAGATTGGGTCGCAGTGACTTAACAAAACCAATAACGAACAAACTGTCCCAAAATGAGTTAAAATTAAATTAAATTTATTAGAGTCGTTTCTGTTAAAAATTAAAGTTGTGTGCAACTCGTAATTCATAGTTTCGAGAATAACGGGATTGAAAATATAAAACTTCCTATTCTCATGAAGGGGTTATATGCCTTTTTTCAAAAAATCGATTTTTTTTTATTGAATTATCTTTGTGTACAACTTCTTGAGAAAAAATATGAAAGATCTAACAATAGGGAGAAAGTTAGAGCGATTTAAAGCTTGCCTCGTCACGGCCGCATAAGCTAAACTTGAAACTTTATACGCGTTTTTCTCGGAATGGTGTTTCTCAAAAAATGACTTTGCCGTGTTTACGATTGTGGTAAAACTACTGAACCGATTTTCTTTATCTTTTTTTTAAATGTTCGTTATTGAATTCCCCGGTCGCTGAACGATCGTTTTTTGATATACGAAATTTACTTTGTCGAACAAAATTTTAACTCAACTTTTAGCGCTCAAAACATGTTTTTTCGAGAAAAACGTTCCCGTTTGCACTAAAAACAGAATACTTATGAAAATGCTCGTTCAGATACCGGCACACATGGAAGCTAATGATATAATATGAGTTCTTTTATTTCAGTTGATCTGCTGGTTCTCAAACGTAAACACACAGTAAAAAAAGTTCGCGTAAATTTACATTTCTTAATACGCACATAAATGGAGCATTGAAAGCCATGCAATATTCCGTGTGACATTCAATTCCCATGCATTGTAAATTAATATATTGTAAATTTGAATGCATATTTATATTTACAGCTTTAATTTTATATCACTCAACGTACAAATTTACACGGTTTGAAACGATTCTGTAATGTGCATCATTCACGGTGTGAAATTGTGTGTGTTTTTTACCTTTTGTGCTAGAAACCGTTACGTGTTTTCATTTGTATTAGTTGTAAATTCCATTTTTTGGTACTGTGAACCGCAAACCTCTACAAAAAAAACAGCGTTTCGGGGAAACGGCCATTTCTCCACAAATAATTGGTATTTCTTATGAACAAACGTGTTTTTTTGTTGTTCATTAACAGAGCTCTCAGAAAGTTACTACCATTAAGCCATAAAAAAGGTGCTATAGGCTTACGCGTTTTTTTACGTGGATTCTCTAATAAATACGGTTTTTTTACGCGGTTTTTCGAATTGCCGCGGCTTTTAAAGCGTCACCGCGTTGCGTCTAGAAGGCTTGGTAAAAAAAAAATTCTCCGCCCTCCGAAAGCTCCGGAATTCGACGATCATTATGTCTGACTGGACTATTCTGTATAATGGTCGTAGAGCGTCTCGGTGGTTCGCGGATTTTTAAATTAACGCGGATTTTCGAATTAACGCCGATTCTCGAATTACCGCGGTTTTTTACGCAGGTTTTTTAGTTAACGCGGTTTTTTATGAGGTATATGAATAACGGATTTTTGCAGTTTTTGTTTTATTTT
This sequence comes from Wyeomyia smithii, assembly GCF_029784165.1. NCBI lineage: Eukaryota > Metazoa > Arthropoda > Insecta > Diptera > Culicidae > Wyeomyia > Wyeomyia smithii. Next base: position 193,565,558 of record NC_073696.1, read on the forward strand.
TAAACACATCAGGTGTAGCACACACTGATTTTACGTTGAAGCAGCATGTTTTTCGTGAAAACTTTAGTTATCACATAACATTTGGTAGAAATTCCAAATTGGAGAAATGTGAAGAATTTTTCTGAAGATTCAATTTTGAAACAATTAAAAGCTGTTATGCCCTGAAGCATTAGATTACAAAAAAATCTAACGATTCCCCAACCTGATTTATTACCAAAAATTTGAAATTTTTTTAGTTCTAAATTTAGTTACTTTTCGTTGCACCTAAGGATAACAGGCTAGCATTTTAAATTAAATAAATAACATTTTCGTAAAGCTTTTCAACAGTATTTTCGATCTTCAGAAGAGTCTTCCCACAAAAATATCTTGTTTCGAAATTATTTTATATTATGTTAAAAGTAAAAATTCGAAAAATTATTTTTCTGCTATTTCTTGAAGTAACACAAGCTATGAGAGAATGCAATCCAAAATAATGAAAGTTAAAAGCACTGTTTGTAAAAAGTGCGAGAATTTCAACATAACTCTTCAATAAAAATGAAAAGTAGTATGTGTAAAAAAACTTCATTTATCGAACTAAATACTAGCGAAATTAACTGTAAAATAGTGCCATTCATTCACATTGCTTGCAGAGTTTGACCGAGATACATTAATAGCTACCCATAACGTCCTTGACACTCAGCGAATAGTGGTTTTTAGAATGCAGCATGAAACATTAGTCGCTTTGTCCCTCTCCCTATCTGCTGAAAACTGCCCGGTTACCTACCAGTGGTGGTGAACTTCAAAAGAATGTAGGAGTTTCCGATCAATGGCAGTAGCGGAGGTCCGTTCATGTTGGCCACGGCTGCAAGAATCTTCCGGCGAGACCATCTCGAATAGATGACGAGTGCGATAACCGTTGAAATTAAATACACTATCACTGTGTTCCACATACTTGCTGTTCAACTGCCAGCACAGGTGGTCGTGGTTCGTTCTTTTAACCGACCGGTTGCAATCGAGCGCGCGCACTAGTAGCTAATTTGAACTCAGCAACTGTTTACACTACTGTGGTAAAGACTTTTCAGCACGAAACTGATCCGAATGTTCTTTAGCAGGTGAGCACAGCGTCACTGCTCGAAGGTAAATGACTTCATAGACTTTTCCTACGAGGTACTGATTCAATTCGAATAACGTTATGTTTGAGACTGTACTAGTGGGCGGTGGGGGTTTTATTAATGGATCTCGTTGTATTTTGACAGTTGATTTTGTTTTGTTTTTCGTTCTAATGTATTGCCCTACAGTGCAATTTAATTGCCGATTGGCAGTGTGTCTTGACCTCTGTTGAGAAGGGTAAGCTATCATGTTACAGTAGGTCGTGGTCCAGATGTTTTCGGTGTTATTTTTACATCAAGTGGGGCAACTGGTGTTTTTGAAGTATTTGCCTTCACTGATTTAACACGCTTTATTCATCAATATAGTAGGGTACTTTGAATAATGTTTATATAAAATCATCTCAAAAACATAAGCTACTATTTAGAGGCTGCTGTTTCACTGATGGTTTACATTTACAATTTTTTCGATAATTTCAAATAATGTTCAATAAATACATTTTATCTGGCAGGGAATTCACTATTTTAAATAAAATAAAAGTTTACGATTTACATTAAATCCTTTTTTTCCATTAATCATCTTTTGTCAAATTTCGCATAATGATTGGCAGTTCCTAATTTATCAAAAACAATATCACGAGGTGTTGGCAAATCAAAGCATATTTAAGAAAAAGAGAAAAAAGAAAACAGAAAAAAGAAACAGAAAAAAGAAAACAGAAAAAAGAGAAGTGAAAAGAGAGAAAAGAAAAGAGAAAAAAGAAAAGAGCAAAGAGAAAAAGAAATGAGAAAAAAAAGAAAAGATATAATCAAAAAGAGAAAAGATATAATCAAAAAGAGAAAAGAGAAAAGAGAAAGAGAAAAGAGAAAAGAGGAAAAAGAGAAAGAGAAAAGAGAAAAGAGAAAAGAGAAAAGAGAAAAGAGAAAAGAGAAAGAGAAAAGAGAAAAGAGAAAAGAGAAAAGAGAAAAGAGAAAGAGAAAAGAGAAAAGAGAAAGAGAAGAGAAAAGTGAAAAGAGAAAAGAGAAAAGAGAAAAGAGAGGAAAGAGAAAGAGAAAAGAGAAAAGAGAAGAGAAAAGAGAAAAGAGAAAAGAGAAAAGAGGAAAGAGAAAAGAGATAAGAGAAAAGAGAAAAGAAAAGAGAAAAGAGAAAAGAGAAAGAGAAAAGAGAAAAGAGAAAAGAGAAAAGAGAAAAGAGAAAAGAGAAAAGAGAAAGAGAAAAGAGAAAAGAGAAAAGAGAAAAGAAAAGAGAAAAGAGAAAAGAGAAAAGAGAAAAGAGCAAAAAGAGAAAAGACAAAAGACAAAAGACAAAAAGACAAAAGACAAAAGACAAAAGACAAAAGACAAAAGACAAAAGACAAAAGACAAAAGACAAAAGACAAAAGAGAGAAAGAGAAAAGAGAAAAGAGAAAAGAGAAAAGAGGAAAAGAGAAAAGAGAAAAGAGAAAAGAGGAAAGAGAAAAGAGAAAAGAGAAAAGAGAAAAGAGAAGAAAAGAGAAAAGAGAAAAGAGAAAAGAGAAAAGAGAAAAGAGAAAAGAGAAAAGAGAAAAGAGAAAAGAGAAAAGAGAAAAGAGAGAGAAAAGAGAGAAGAGAGAAGAGAGAAGAGAGAAGAAGAGAGAAGAGAGAAGAGAGAAGAGAGAAGAGAGAAGAGAGAAGAGAGAAGAGAGAAGAGAGAAGAGAGAAGAGAGAAGAGAGAAGAGAGAAGAGAGAAGAGAGAAGAGAGAAGAGAGAAGAGAGAAGAGAGAAGAGAGAAGAGAGAGAGAGAAGAAGAGAGAAGAGAGAAGAGAGAAGAGAGAAGAGAGAAGAGAGAAGAGAGAAGAGAGAAGAGAGAAGAGAGAAGACAGAAGAGAGAAGAGAGAAGAGAGAAGAGAGAAGAGAAAAGAGAGAAGAGAGAAGAGAGAAGAGAGAAGAGAGAAGAGAGGAGAGAGAAGAGAGAAGAGAGAAGAGAGAAAAGAGAAAAGAGAAAAGAGAAAAGAGAAAAGAGAAAAGAGAAAAGAGAAAAGAGAAAAGAGAAAAGGAAAAGAAAGAGAAAGTGGAAAGGTCAACAGAAGAGAGCTAGAGAAGTTTAGTATTCAAATAATATTAATAGAAACACTGGAAGAAAGGAGAAAAACAATTATCAGAAAATTTATAGTGGTATACCCACCAAGAAGATCAAGGGAAACAGTAATAACGAAATTGATACAGAATAAATTTGTGTTTAATAGATTTGTTGCTGAATGAGAAAACAGAAAACTCACCTGTGGGAAATTAAAGAAGACCATGCAAATAAAAACAAGACATCAATTTCACATAGAACTACTGTTGTATGAATAAAAAAATCCAAACATGATATAGAAAAAGATTTGGAAACAGTGCGTGGTTTTTATTAAGAAAATTCCATAAGTTTCATATCATACCGAACATATTTTAGTTGGATTTGTACTGTAAAAAATACAAAAAATATGTTGAAAAGCAAGTTACTAAACATGTCATACATTTTTCTGATCTCATAAAATTCACTGATTTTATTAAAGGAAGGTTGAAATAAACATTGAATCGCTATAACTAAGTTCATTTGTATATTATTTTTTTTAGAATAAAAAAACTGTGATTAATAGAAAATGATGTTGAAAGTCACTCTACTGAACATCGGATACGTTTTTCTGATACAACTTTTTTCTCATCAAAATTAAATTTTGCTTGCAATGAAAAACCGAGATAATTTACTTGCAGCTTTAAAATAAATTGAGTGGCAGAGGTCGACTATTATTGGTTTCAAAATAAAGTTTCAACATAAAATCCTATCTCATTTCACAAGATATTCTATCATAAAATTCTCAGAAAATAGAGAAAAAATGAAAACATAAAACGTAAAAAAGCTTCAACTAAGCTGCTCCTAAAATTTTACCAGTAAGAGGACAGTAGGAGGAATGCATCAATGAAAGATAATCTCATATGACGGTCTTGAACAAGTTGTAACCGGATGGAATCGAAAGAGCGAAAAAATAGCACTTTTTCTCTCCATCTCCGGGATTCTCATGTATTGTTAGTGATATACACACTAACAATTATATAGAAATTAGCTCACGTGCTATGTTAAACCAAAGATTGTGAATAACATTCAGAATCACTTGTAAAACAGATCAATCAAAGGAATAGTTATCGGTTTCCGTTATACTCTACTAAATTTTTTGGAAATAAATATTGAAATTCAGTCCGCAAATATATATTTCGACTGTGACGTACAGTCTTCCTCAGTGCTTATGTGGACTGGTAAAGAGCAAAGCGTAAATCCTGTTTTTTTATTTGTAGTAGGTAAAAATGAAAATTTAGCACCCTTAATTGGAGTTAGGTAGGGAATTATGCGGTCGATTGTTTACCGTACCATGTCTGGGGTTTTTGGGAAGCAGATTGAATAGCCATGAGGGGTGATTACCTGCGTCTTTATTGAGAAGCGTGCATGAGTGTTGTTTATAAATTTCTAAACTTTCAGCTACGTCTAATTTCCATAAATTATTAACGGGGCGGAGGAGATGAATGTTATCCGAAGTTAGTGGATGTTCCTCGTTAAAAATATGTTCAGCCACCTTTGATCTGAAATGGTGTGGTGGGGCATTTGTTGAAACTTTACTTGCTTTGGTCACTTCTGCGAAATGTTCTTTGAAACGTATCCCTAGGTTACGTTTAGTTTGTCCAATGTAAACCATGTCACAGTGACTGCATGCAATTTTATAAATTCCAGCTTTGTTCAGGGTATCAATAGGGTCTTTGGTAGACCCTAATTTTGTTTTGAGTTGGGTATTTCTACTAGTGTAGACAATATCCATCCCAAATTTTCTAAATTTTGAACGAAGTGGGCGTGTCAAGTTAACGTCATATTCAACGGCTACCCTTTTCAGATCTTCTGTTATTGGGGTGAGTGTTGTAAAAGATTTCCGAATTTGGGCACGCTTCTTTTTATCAACAATGGCTTGAATGATACTTTCATTGTAGCCATTAAGTTTAGCAATTTCGAAAATATATTCCAGTTCCTTTTGCTTGGCTACTTCACTTAGAGGTAAAGTTTCCATGCGGTGGATCATATGATGGAAGGATGCCATTTTATGCTGGAAGGGATGGTTTGAAGTGTTAGGTATTACCCGTTTTGTATTCGTGGGTTTCCGATAAATTTCAAATTCCAAGTCCGTAGACTTTCTGACTACAACGACGTCCAAGAAAGGGAGTCTGTTGTTAAGTTCTTTTTCAATTGTGAAGTTTATATTTTTATGGGTATTATTAAGGGATATGAAAAAAGTTTCAAGATCCGCCCTTTTCAAAATACAAAAATATCATCCACATACCTCCACCATCGAATCGGTAAGATGTTCCTCTTCTCTAATGTACTTTCTATATTTGCCATGAAGAGCTCACATAGAAAGGGAGAAAGAGGATTCCCCATTGGTGCCCCTTTAGTCTGTTTGTAAAATTTACCACGAAATGTGAAGTAGTTTTCTTTCATGCAAAGGCGTGAAAGTTTCAACAAACTGTCAACTTTCTTTTTCCAAGTATTATCAAAATATTGGGAAAGAAGCCAGTCCTCTAAAAGGTTTAAGGTTTCATTCACTGGAACGCTAGGAAATAAGGCCGTAACGTCATATGAAACCATTATCTCATCAGATTGGATGTTACCCGAGGATCTTAAATTTTCAACGAAATCTCCGGTGCTCTTTACTGATCGACTTGGAAATTTATGGGGCATGGCCTGAAATTCTTTTACCAGCCATTTAGCCAATTTTTCTGTGGGAGCCCCTACCGCTGAGATAATTTCTCTCATTTCATTTCCAGGTTTGTGAATTTTGGGGAGACCCTTTATTGTTGGAAGAACTGGATTTGAAACACGAAGATTTTGTAACGCATTACCCAAAACGGGTTTGCATTCTTTTATTGTATTTTCTACACGTTTTACCATATCAGCAAGAGGATTGAGTCGCAGTTGCCAATATGGACCTTTATCAATTTTTTGGGTTATTTGTTCATCATAGTCAGACTTGTCCATGATGACGGTTTTGTTCCCCTTATCTGCTTTTAAATAGAAAACAGGTTTTTTACGTAATTCCTCAACTGTCTTTAAATCAGACGAATTTTCATGACGTGGCAGTGTCTTAGTAATTTTTGAAAAAATTTGGCGTACTTCCCCAGTTTGTTCTGTGGAAAGTTTACAACTGTCCATCCCAGCTTCTATATCGATGATCGATTGTTCAATATTGGGTCGTGAAGGAATTGCGAAATTTAGGCCCATATTCAGAAGATTTTGCTGGGGTTGTGAAAACTCGTACGAAGACCTATTGACCACAAAGTCGTCAATGAGGTGTACTTTGGCTGTCTTTCTACTACTGTTATTTCGTAGAAGCAGTTGATTTAACTTTTTCAATCCCAATTTTCGTTTTCTTTCCCCTTCACACTTTTCGGCTACTTTAACTTTAGTTAGAAAATTTTGGAATTCAAAAGGAAATTCTTTGGCAAGTTTTAAATGAAGTGAATAACATTCCAGAGTTGTGGAGCTAAGTTTACTATAAAGAAACTTGATGCTACTTTTCAAACACTCCCGTTCCATATGTTTCATAATGGAGGGGGCTATAGGACTCTTAACTTTTACTCTATGACTCGTGGGAGTGACATGATATTTCAAACAATTTTTAAGAAAGGAAATAGATTTGTGGATACCCGCAATGCTCTTTTTTAACTTTAAAAACCTATTTGGCTCATTTGGCTTGGATGCCATTGTCAAATCTAGAAAATCTATAACGAGCGTCTTAGCAGAGTGATTGAGATCAATCAAAGAAATAGTTATCGGTTTCCGTTATACTCTACTAAATTTTTTGGAAATAAATATTGAAATTCAGTCCGCAAATATATATTTCGACTGTGACGTACAGTCTTCCTCAGTGCTTATGTGGACTGGTCTAAAGTAAAAGTAGCCGAAAAGTGTGAAGGGGAAAGAAAACGAAAATTGGGATTGAAAAAGTTAAATCAACTGCTTCTACGAAATAACAGTAGTAGAAAGACAGCCAAAGTACACCTCATTGACGACTTTGTGGTCAATAGGTCTTCGTACGAGTTTTCACAACCCCAGCAAAATCTTCTGAATATGGGCCTAAATTTCGCAATTCCTTCACGACCCAATATTGAACAATCGATCATCGATATAGAAGCTGGGATGGACAGTTGTAAACTTTCCACAGAATAAACTGGTGAAGTACGCCAATTTTTTTCAAAAATTACTAAGACACTGCCACGTCATGAAAATTCGTCTGATTTAAAGACAGTTGAGGAATTACGTAAAAAACCTGTTTACTATTTAAAAGCAGATATGGGGAACAAAACCGTCATCATGGACAAGTCTGACTATGATGAACAAATAACCCAAAAAATTGATAAAGGTCCATATTGGCAACTGCGACTCAATCCTCTTGCTGATATGGTAAAACGTGTAGAAAATACAATAAAAGAATGCAAACCCGTTTTGGGTAATGCGTTACAAAATCTTCGTGTTTCAAATCCAGTTCTTCCAAGAATAAAGGGTCTCCCCAAAATTCACGAACCTGGAAATGAAATGAGAGAAATTATCTCAGCGGTAGGGGCTCCCACAGAAAAATTGGCTAAATGGCTGGTAAAAGAATTTCAAGCCATGCCCCATAAATTTCCAAGTCGATCAGTAAAGAGCACCGGAGATTTCGTTGAAAATTTAAGATCCTCGGGTAACATCCAATCTGATGAGATAATGGTTTCATTTGACGTTACGGCCTTATTTCCTAGCGTTCCAGTGAATGAAACCTTAAACCTTTTAGAGGACTGGCTTCTTTCCCAATATTTTGATAATACTTGGAAAAAGAAAGTTGACAGTTTGTTGAAACTTTCACGCCTTTGCATGAAAGAAAACTACTTCACATTTCGTGGTAAATTTTACAAACAGACTAAAGGGGCACCATCTATGTGAGCTCTTCATGGCAAATATAGAAAGTACATTAGAGAAGAGGAACATCTTACCGATTCGATGGTGGAGGTATGTGGATGATATTTTTTGTATTTTGAAAAGGGCGGATCTTGAAACTTTTTTCATATCCTTTAATAATACCCATAAAAATATAAACTTCACAATTGAAAAAGAACTTAACAACAGACTCCCTTTCTTGGACGTCGTTGTAGTCAGAAAGTCTACGGACTTGGAATTTGAAATTTATCGGAAACCCACGAATACAAAACGGGTAATACCTAACACTTCAAACCATCCCTTCCAGCAAAAAATGGCATCCTTCCATCATATGATCCACCGCATGGAAACTTTACCTCTAAGTGAAGTAGCCAAGCAAAAGGAACTGGAATATATTTTCGAAATTGCTAAACTTAATGGCTACAAGGAAAGTATCATTCAAGCCATTGTTGATAAAAAGAAGCGTGCCCAAATTCGGAAATCTTTTACAACACTCACCCCAATAACAGAAGATCTGAAAAGGGTAGCCGTTGAATATGACGTTAACTTGACACGCCCACTTCGTTCAAAATTTAGAAAATTTGGGATGGATATTGTCTACACTAGTAGAAATACCCAACTCAAAACAAAATTAGGGTCTACCAAAGACCCTCTTGATACCCTGAACAAAGCTGGAATTTATAAAATTGCATGCAGTCACTGTGACATGGTTTACATTGGACAAACTAAACGTAACCTAGGGATACGTTTCAAAGAACATTTCGCAGAAGTGACCAAAGCAAGTAAAGTTTCAACAAATGCCCCACCACACCATTTCAGATCAAAGGTGGCTGAACATATTTTTAACGAGGAACATCCACTAACTTCGGATAACATTCATCTCCTCCGCCCCGTTAATAATTTATGGAAATTAGACGTAGCTGAAAGTTTAGAAATTTATAAACAACACTCATGCACGCTTCTCAATAAAGACGCAGGTAATCACCCCTCATGGCTATTCAATCTGCTTCCCAAAAACCCCAGACATGGTACGGTAAACAATCGACCGCATAATTCCCTACCTAACTCCAATTAAGGGTGCTAAATTTTCATTTTTACCTACTACAAATAAAAAAACAGGATTTACGCTTTGCTCTTTACCAGTCCACATAAGCACTGAGGAAGACTGTACGTCACAGTCGAAATATATATTTGCGGACTGAATTTCAATATTTATTTCCAAAAAATTTAGTAGAGTATAACGGAAACCGATAACTATTTCTTTGATTGATCTCAATCACTCTGCTAAGACGCTCGTTATAGATTTTCTAGACTTGTAAAACAATTTATCTCCCTGCGCCTGGGAAAACATTAGACCTACAATGTGGTTAGAAATTGAAAACAAAATTCTAACGGTTTCAGTAAAGTAATTTTGTTAACACCTGTTTGATCATTTAAGGAAAGTGTAGCACGTGAGCTTATTTTAATAGGCTCAGCATGCCACAAAAGCATGACCAGCATGACAAAACAGCATGCGAAACTACTCACGGTGCTATGCTGGGAATAAATCTATCAAGTTTTATTAAGTAACAAGAATTTATTATTATTTTTTTCATTTTTGCAGTCTTTTGATTAACACACAAGTGTGACATGTTATAGAAATACAACGGTTGCAATCAAACATAAATATGATAACGGCGGTTGCACAATTTATTGAATAAAAAAACAATGTTTCTACGCTTTACTAAATAAGAAGTCAATTTTTTCGTGGGCCCGCCAACAAAACCTATTTTGGGGCCCACCTCTACATTTTGAACTTTGTTGTGGAACTATGTCGAACTAATCATATTCTAGGTAAGCATCGTTTCGTTATTTTAGGCGTTTGAAAATGTGTATCGAGTTTATGGTGGTTTTGAATGCATTAAAAACTGTCAAATTATCAAAGCTTAGTTAGATGGTACGGCCAAAATAGGTTAGCTGTTTTTCACTTGTAGAAGTATACAAATTTTTCTTGTAGTATCTTATTGATGTTATTACAGTTACAGTTGAATTGTTTCAAAAGAATACATATGTGTACAATAGATTTTAAAGGTTGAAATATGTTATAGTTTTCTAATTTTCGTCCAATTTACCTAAAAGACGTTTAAATATTCCCAGATGGGACAAAACACCCTTGTTACCCTACTATTTACCTAAATAGTTTCTATGAGTTTAAGCTAAGCATTTAATAAGATTACTAATTGATCTCGTGCATCCTGTAGTCTTAATCGTTGCTAATGACAATAATTAGACTCACTCTTTCATAAGCTGCGCATTAGGGTGCCTATGAAAATAGTATAGTTGATTTATGAAGCATATCATTAATCAACATTTTTTGAATAACGTTAAAAACGTTAAACTCTTTATGATTTCCTTAGCAGTTTGATAGAGTGAAGATATAAAGTATTCAGTTTGATGTTTGATTGAAATAACATTTTGCATGCAGTTTTTTTTCACTGCAAAATATTTTTTTCCGTATAGTAAAGTTTGAAATGTCGGAGTTCAGTTTTTTCTCGGACCATATCAAAGGCACCCATTGCCACTGTAACAACTAACAGTAACTCCTAATGGTCTAAGGTATACAACGTCTAAATCGCTAATTGAGGTTATATGGAGCCAACCTTGAAACTGTGCTTAATTAGTTATATTTATTGCATTCCTATCAATTTCCAGGGTAATACGCTACTATATATATTGCATCATTGTACATATCTATATTTCCGGCAATGAGAAAACGGCATACAATGGTGCGCAAAATTAGAGGGAAATAATAAGGGGATTTAATAGATCTAACTCGACGGTTGCTAAATTCCCATAGATGTTTTCAGCATGAAACGGATGGAAAGGTGGAGTTTGCCATTGAATGCAGAAATATATCTCATCTTAGTTGCACTTTGTAATTGTAAATTACTCGGTGAAGCAACTAAAAATCGCGTATTGTGATTCTCAATGAATTGATAAGTTTTAGGTACTAGCAAGCAATTGCAAAGACGATGTATGGGAAGAGTGGGATAACTCGAACTTCACGAAGAAGAAAATTAAGATCTTTTTTATAGTTTTATCTAAATACATAAAATTGCGATACTTACGAAAAACCTCAATTGCCAAGTATTCAAACCGCAAAAATTTAGTAAAACCAATTAAAAATTGTCAAAAATAAATTTATCATGTATGAATATAACAAATGATGAATATGAATTAAAAATTTTCATGCCAAACTGCTAATTTTCAAACATATAAAATATAGGTACTGTCATACTCTTCACTAAACATTCTTAAAAATTTCTTAAAAAAGCCCCTGGTGGTATATCTTTTACCCCTAAATGCGTAATGTTGTTTTAGAACAACAACGAAAACTATTATACTATATTATATTAATTATACTAACAAAAGGTCAATTTCAAAGTTACTGTTAACAAAAGTCATTGTTTCGACTTTACTCTGCGATAAAGTCGCAGTGTTGTTTTAAAACAATGAAAAGTAAATCTTCTAATTTTTTTATGCATATTGGTTAGTTTCAGGGCAGTAAACCTGTTAAACAAAGATTTCATGTGTTTAGATGATTTTTTCATGTCGTGCGCATTTAAAGGTTAAGTCACTAACAAAATCAAAAAGAAAATTTGCTGTGCGAAAACTATTCAAAGGTTCTTACAACAACAGTACAAGCTGTACTGTTATTTGTTTCAGTGTGGACCATCAGCGAAAAACTTCTCCCTTAACTTTGGATATTTTTGATAATTCAATAGTATTGTGATTGCATTTTTCAGTAGTATTCACATACCATCAAATTATTGGTACATATTACAATATTCAAATTTTATATTACTAAGACAGTCACTGTTGACTTTACTGCTTCGTACAGGTCAATTCATGAACAGTAACAAGCAGTATAAATTGTAACGGAGAGTCTGGGTTCGCCACAGAAGGCAGAAGCACGAAAGGCGGGATCATGAAAGGCAGAACTCTATGACCGTACACACAAGGTAGAATATTTCAAAAGGCAGAATTTCGAAGGACACGAAAGGCAGAATTACTGGTAGCAGAACCTGACTCACGATAGCCAAGTGCGTGATGGCAAATTGGTGAGAATCTTGGTCACGGTATCAAAGCTGCTACTCGACATTTATTATTCAATATTATTCGGTAACCAGACATAATAACTGGTCACACAGAAATGACCAGTTTTGATCAGGCTTCTTCCGTTCTCTTGATTTTTGCCCAAATTTCTTTTTCTACCTGCCAAACCCCTTGGAGAACTAGACTTTCTCTCACACAGAGTGAGTAATTATCCACATTTAGGCGTAAAGCGGGTATTACACGAAGCAAATATTTGCTATTTTTAATACGGATTTTATTTTGCGCAAAAAAAAATCGTACCAAAAATAGCAAATGTTTGCTTCGTCTAATACCTGCTTTGGGGATAAACAATTATTTGCTCTCTCAGTTTAAGAGGAAGTAGTTTTCGTTAGCTTCTCCTTTACTAGAAGAGAAGTTGGCCAAATATCAAAACATTTGAGTTCACATTGAAGCTACATCCTAACCGTTTTTGAATTTAATATTAGTTATAGGAAGATTCACAACTCACCATGGGTGCGTATTCTGCAGAAAGTTCGATTTTATACCGTTTTTGCCGCACCCCAGTGCGATGAGAACGGTAACGCAATGCTCAGTTGGTCGCCGAGCAATTTATTTCATTTTTCTTGCGTGCGCGGATGAGCAATTTACAAGAGTTTCACTGGATTTTTGCTCTGTCAAATTAGGAGCGTTTTTTCGTCAGAGAAACTATTACTACTTTGCGCTCTCTCTACAGCAGATGGTGTGATGCACATTGAATGTAAGCTCGCAGTTGTTAAGAGGGAAGAAAACTCTTTCTCAAGATGAAGATGAGCAAAACAAAGCCTGGTTTTGATGGAAGGTGCGAATCAAGCCTAATTATTAGATCCGAAACGCGCAAAGTGGTTTGGCTCAGGTCCTTAAGACTCTCATGGCATCGCGGAGAGTAATTTTTTGATGTTAAGTATAACTTACACTAGTCTCAACGGCTTGTTGGTTATAATTAACATAAAACGGCGAAGACGCATAATCGAGAGCAAGGAACCGAGGCGGCACAAAGCCGGAGTGGTTCCCGCGGTCCGAGCCGACGCCGACCCGCCGTCGGAAGCGGCGGCCTCTCGCATACAAACAACTGATCTACTTTCTAAGATTATTCAATCAGGTTTTCTTTCCCTCAGTTAATTCCGAACTAGCGGTAGCGAGTAAGGACAGCATACACTTGGACAATAGAGTCGGCCAAAGGCCGCGAGTGTGTGTTGTTAAAAAGAAAATAGACCATTTTTTGATTCTGCCATTCGTGCTCTTTGTGATTCTGCCATTCGTTATTCTGCCTTATGAAATATTCTGCCTTAAGTAATTCTGGTTTTCGTGATTCTGCCTTTCGATTTTTGCCTTTCGTAGGAGACCCGGAGAATCTATATCTATAAATGCTAATGTTTGTCTGTCTGTTTCTTATATATTCGAAAACTACTGAGCCGATTACTGTGAAAATTTGTAAATAAGGGTTTTCTTGTTCGGGTAGTAACACTAAAAGATTAGTTTTGTGAATTTGCAGTTTATGAACGTACCAACTTCCTGTTCGATAGTCGAAAATACATAGGTTTTGTAGTATCAGACGTATTTTTTGGTGTTTCTATGCCATTTGAGATTTTTCTGTATCTCATTGGCGTAACGAGGATGTAAAAGGAATGAGTGATATCACTCTCCAACCATTTTCAAAACCGCGAAATCGATTATCATTAAATTCGGTATGTGGAAGTTCCAACCTCTTTGATTTATATGTATTTCATGTGGCAAGAGGGGAGGAATATTTTTTTTATTTAACGGGTGTTAAATAAAAAATGAGAACTTTTTCAATCACATATAAAAAAAATTTTTTTTTCATCGATTTCAGTATTTTTTATTAATAACATAATGTATTTTCTTCAAAAAAATATCAGTGAATGATTGAGTAAGGGCCGTGGTCTGCTGTTCGACGCAACTTTGTTGCGATGCTCTCACAAGAACGTTGTACGGCACTTACGTCCATTTTCCGGATACAATTCCGGATTCTTGTAGTCAGTTGCTTCGTATCCTTGGCCCTTCAATTGTTTTTATATACTAGGGCACTGAGTGAGCCAAAGAAATCCTCTATTGGGCGGCACTGGGGCAAGTTTGTTGGGTTACGATCTTTCGGCACGAACGGTTTCTTTTTCTCCTCAAGAAACGCCAGCGTCTTCTTGGCGTAATGGAAAGACGCCTTGGCTGGCCAGAAGACGTACTTCCCATCCGCGTGATGCTCATTCAGGAACGGCAGCAGGATTTTATCGAGGCACTCTTCTTGATAGATTTGTTGGTTGATTGCCAGACCGCTCGGCTTAAACCAAGGCTTTGAAATGCCCCGGTCGGAAAGGGCGATGTACAACATGACCTTTTTTTCAAACTTGTGCTTGAACTTGTATTTCACTTCAGGCGGTGTGGATGACTTGTCGCTGGAGTAGTAATTATCATTTCCTGGAATATGCGTTTTGGACAGCGGAAAATAGCTTTCGTCGTCCAGAACGAAAGACGTCCCGCGGTATTTTTTGGTCATCCACCGACACTGTGTTTTAACCGTCTCAATCTGCTCCTCCGTGTACTCTGGCGACCTCGTCTTCTTCCTGCAGACGATTCCTTCCATCTTGAGGGTCCGATGGATCAATACGTGGGAGCAGCCATATTTCCAACCGGCGTCACGCAGGCTGGTTGCGTCCTTGTTGTCAAACAGCTTTTTTAACGATGTCTTCCTCTGCTTCGTCATTATCGTCACCGGACGACCACTTCCGACCTTCCGCTCTACGTTCAGGGAACCCAGGATACGATATACCGTACCGACAGGTACATTTTCTTCCTTAAAATGTGTCACCGTGAACTTTTTTCCTTGTTGGAAATGCGTTTCGTAGAACCGTACAATGCGTTCGCGGATCACGTGCTGTTTCGACGCCATCTTTGCTTTGACTAAATTCAAACTAGCAAAACCAAACACGCCTACTGTCTCTAGGGAGCCCAAAGAGCAATTTTCTTGTAGAAAGAAAATTTTACGCTCTGTATTTGAGTTACTGAAAGGTATTAAAAAAATTCTCATTTTTTATTTAACACCCGTTATTAACTCCCTAACACCTAATTTGATTACCGTGTTAATTTGTATACATGGGTTCTCGAGTTTGTTCCGTTGACATACATTTTACTGTATCTCAGTGGGGTAGTCAAAGGGGTAGAGGTATACAAAACTTCATTATATGTGAATTATTGAAAAATTCATCATGACAATTTTCACACAGCGGGGGCCTAGTGTGGTTGGTAACGTCTCCGCCAACCACGCTCGACGCCTGGGTTCGAATCCCACCGCCGACATAGGTGTCGATGGTTGTGAGGTGGCGTGATCCACTCACAACCAACCCAACTGGTCTAGATTCAATCCTAGCCGACACCGGGAGATTTTCTGAGGCGAAAAATCTCTGGGATCACGCCTTCCATCGCATGAGGAAGTAAAGCCGTTGGCGCCGGTCCGTTAATAAACGGGTCGTGAGTTAGGGTCCTGGGTGTGGAGTCGCCTTCCTGGGCGTCGGTGATTGGCCACAACAGTGGCGGAACTAGACCGACGGAAAATAAGCGAGAATAAAAAAAAAAAAATTTTACACAGGCGTTTCCGAGTTCATACTTCCGAGTTTTACTTTACTGTGTCATAAAAGACTTTTCTATATTCCAGTGGCGTATTTAGGAGGAGAAAAAGGAAGTGGTTGCATGTTGTGAACTTTTATTTATTTTAATCATATTTAATCATATATTTCGGTGCAAAAAGGTCCTATAGCAGCGTATTAATTTCAAAAAGCAAAGCCTTGGTGCTACATTCCGTATCGGAATTCGACCTTCTGTTTTACGGTTCTGAAAATGATCATATACTACCCAATATGGGTATTTCCGTAATTGGGATGATGCACAGACACAGCCTAATATCGCCGCCAGAAAAAAATGGTCATTTTAGAATCGAAATGATGCCGAGAGACCGAAAATCAATCTCATTTTGAAATCTAAGATGGTAGCTTTCGGTTGCTGGGATAAAGCCATAACTGGCAAAATACCAACCAATATGGATATTACCGGAATCAAAATGATGTTTAAATGCCAGAAATCGGTTCATTTTCTGAGGACCTGGCAGAAATGGTATACACCTAAGATATGTTTTTTTTTGAAAACCGGAAAGATATCCAAAGGCCGGAAACCGATCCTAGATGCCATATTGAATCATTTCAGGGGCACCACAATATTTCTAGAGAGTTTTTTTTTTGTTCACACAACATTTATTTGACACGGCACAATACAAATTAATGTTTTACGGAGCCAATTAAATCTAATGCCTTATGGTCTAGAATATCTTATAATCTAAAGGCAAATTCTTTACCCTCGCTGCCGACTACGAGCTGAAACTAAATCTAATACTAAAACTAACATGTTTTTTTTTGTTTCGCTGTTAAATTGGCACCTTGATGCTCTTCAAGTAGCTATAAACATGTAGCATGTATGGCAAGTTTCGCTGAGCGAGAATATCACGAACTGGCACATAGGGCTGTATTCCTCGGCCCCTGAGGGTATCCAAAAGTAGAGATCTGGCGCCGCAGAATTCAGCACACACCCAAACCGTGTTCAATGTCTTGATACTCCAATCCACAAACGCGATGATTACTGCTCGCCAGCCCAATACGCAAGAGATGTGCATCTAGCCCGTAGTGGTTGGACATAATCCGAGACATCATGCGAATGAAATCTCGTCCTACATCCAACCCCCGAAACCAAGGTTTGGTGGAAACCTTGGGGATGATGCTGTGTAGCCACCTCCCCAGTTCTCCCTTATCCCACGAGGCCTGCCAGTTGACAAGTGTACTCTGACGTGAAAGTTTTAAAAATTCATTGTAGGCAATCGGTCTGTTATAAATATCACCGTTTGTTGCGCCCACCTTAGCCAAAGTGTCCGCTTTCTCATTGCCCGGAGTGGACGATGAGAAGGGACCCACACTAAAGTAATCTGAGAAGATTTTTCGGATAAAGCACTCAGATGTTCCCGTATTTTCCCCAGGAAATACGGAGAGTGCCTTACATCCTTCATCGATCGGAGAGCCTCAATAGAACTGAGACTGTCCGTAAAGATGAAGTAATGGTCCGTGGGCATTTCTTCAATAATCCCTAAGGTATACTGAACTGCAGCCAATTCTGCGACGTAAACAGAAGCAGGATTATCGAGCTTGTAGGAGGCGGTAAAATTATTGTTGAAGATACCGAAGCCAGTGGACCCGTTGAGAAGTGATCCATCAGTATAAAACGCATTGTCGCAGTTGATGTTTTTATATTTGTTATAAAATATTTTAGGGATCTGCTGCACGCGTAAATGATCCGAGATTCCACGAGTTTCTTCCATCATGGATGTATCGAAAAACACAGTAGAAACAGAAGTATCTAATAAGTTGACACGATTGGAGATGTATGAGGAAGGATTTATACTTCGAGACATGTGATTGAAATACACAGTCATGAAACGGGTTTGAGAATTAAGTTCAACTAGCCTATCGAAATTTTCAATTACCAAGGGGTTCAAAACCTCACATTTGATGAGAATACGAGTAGTCAGATCCCAAAAGCGGTCTTTTAATGGGAGAACGCCCGCCAAAACTTCCAAACTCATCGTATGTTAGGTTGCATGTATCGGTCGAATGCATGCAACCTAAGGCAATACGCAAACAACGATACTGCAATCGTTCCAGCTTAATTAAATGGGTGTTTGCAGCGGAGCGGAAGCAGAAACACCCGTACTCAAGCACCGACAATATCGTTGTTTGGTAAAGCCTTATAAGGTCTCTGGGTGGGCGCCCCACCATGATCCAGTAATTGTCCGGAGAAAATTCACTCTTTGTTGACATTTTTTCATCAAATACCGAACGTGACATCCCCAGGTGCCTTTCGAATCGAACCAGACACCAAGATATTTAGATACCAAAACCTGAGAAATCGTTTCACCCATTAACTGTAAGTGGAGCTGAGCAGGCTCGCGCTTCCTAGAAAAAACTACTATCTCAGTCTTCTCCGGAGAGAATTCGATACCTAGCTGTAAAGCCCAAGCAGACAAATTGTCCAAGGTGTCTTGCCATGGTCCTTGCAAATCGGCAGCTTCGGCTCCTGAACAGAGACCACGCTGTCGTCTGCAAGTTGTCTTATCGTGCATAAATTTGCCAGACATGCGTCAATGTCATTCACATAAAAATTGTAAAGAAGGGGCTTAAGCATGAGCCCTGGAGAAGACCCATGTAGCTAATACGAAAATTTGCCAAATCGCCATGCGTAAAATGCATATGCTTTTCGGACAACAAATTATGCAAAAAATTGTTCAAAATTGGTGAAAATCCTTGTCGGTGAAGTTTGCCCGAAAGAATGTCAATAGAAACGGAATCAGGAGCCCCCTTAATGTCCAAGAACACAGATGCCATTTGTTCTTTGCGAGCATAGGCTAGCTGAATATCTGTAGAAAGCAACGCAAGACAGTCATTCGTTCCTTTGGCACGGCGGAAGCCAAATTGAGTATCTGATAGTAGACCGTTTGATTCGACCCAATGGTCTAAACGACGGAGTATCATTTTCTCCATCAATTTCCGGATACAGGATAGCATTGCAATCGGCCTATAAGAGTTGTGATCAGAAGCTGGTTTTCTCGGTTTTTGGATGGCGATCTCCTTCACTTGCCTCCAATCCTGCGGTACAATGTTTTGCTCCAGGAACTTATTGAACAAGTTCAACAAGCGCCTCTTGGCATTGCCGGGTAGATTCTTCAACAAGTTGAAATTGATTCTATCTAACCCAGGCGCGTTATTGTTACAGGACAGGAGGGCAACTGAAAATTCTGCCATCGTAAAAGGTGATTCTATCGCATCGTGGCCCGGAGACGTATCGCGAACAAAGTTTTGCGCAGGAACAGAGTCCGGACATACTTTCCTGGCAAAATCAAATATCCAACGACTTGAAGACTCCTCGCTTTCGTTGACCGTTATACGATTTCGCATTCTTCGGGCTGTGTTCCAAAGAGTGCTCATCGATGTCTCCCTCGACGTTTCGTTTACGAACCGGCGCCAATATCCACGTTTCTTTGCTCGGATCAAGCTTTTGAACTTGGTCTCAAGCTCCAAATACCGCTTAAAGTCGTCGGGTTGACCTTTCACCCAAAAGAAGGCCTTAAACGCGTCGGATTTTTCCGTGTAGACATCGGAGCACTCTTTGTCCCACCACGGAGTGGGAGGCCGTTCTTTGATCGTCACGCCGGGATATTTCTTCGTTTGGGCTTGCAACGCGGCGTCGAGAATCAAGCCCGCGAGGAGGTTGTATTCTTCAAGTGGTGGGTGATGTTGAATCGACTCGACAGCTTCTGATATCATTTCCTCGTATAATTTCCAATCGATATTCCGTGTGAGGTCATACGGAATATCAACTGATCGCGTGCGAGTTGAACCATTATCAATTGAAATTTGAATAGGCAAATGATCGCTACCGTGGGGATCAAGGACTACCTTCCATATGCAATCCAACCGTAGCGATGTTGAACATAAAGATAAATCTAAAGCACTGGGGCGCGCTGGAGGTTTCGGAACGCGTGTCATGTCCCCGTTGTTTAATTTTGTTATATCGAAGTCGTCGCAAAGGTTATAGATCAAATAGGAGCGGTTATCATTAGAAGGGGAACCCCAAGCCACGCCGTGAGAGTTAAAATCTCCCAAAATCAAACGTGGCGAGGGAAGAAGTTCTATTAAATCAAAGAGCAGCCGTTGCCCAACCTGTGCTCTGGGAGGAATATATATATTGAGGCAATACAAAGCTCTTTACCTTGTATTGTCATTTGACATGCGACAGCTTCGACGCCTGGGACCGTGGGGAGGTTAATACGATAGAAGGAATAGCACTTCCTAATCCCTAGAAGTACTCCTCCGTAAGGGGTGTCTCGGTCGAGGCGAATTATATTAAAATCATGGAAGCTAAGATCTATATTTGAAGTGAGCCAAGTTTCACAGAGGGAAAATGCATCGCTTTTATGCTTATTAATCAAAACTTTAAATGAATCAATTTTGGGGATGATACTTCTACAATTCCACTGTAAAATAGAGATAGAATCCTTCATCTCAGCCGATGAATTAGCCATCGAAGAATACGATCGCTGCAAGGAGGGGCCATTTAGCAGTCAACTGCTTCAAAAACGTTTTAACTGTTGGTAGAAATGCCAGCAGAAGACTTTTAAGAGGATCAGTTATGTTGAAATTTTCAAAAATCCAGTCCACAATATCTGAAAGCTTCAGCAGTCCAGATTCTGGCTGAATCTTGGACGAAAAAGAAGGAACAGTTGGGTTTTTTGATGTTCCTGGAAGTGCCGGAAGCTCCTTACTTGAATTCAATTTTGCCAATCCCGGAGGAGTTTGCTTCGGATTTTCTACAGCACTTTTTTGTTTCTTAGTATCAGTCACTTCAGATGGAGACCTTCTCTGTCCTTTCCTAGGAAGCCTGAGAGAAGAAAGGTTTTTCCTCTTCCTAGATTTCCCGGGTTCAACAAAAGAAGATTCCCCAACTGAATCGTCAGAATCAGACTCTTCGGATGGCAAGACCTCGAAGAGATTCGGGGAAACCAGTTTGGTGGCAGCGGCCTCTTTGAGCATTTCTGCGAAAGTGCGCTTAGAGCGCTCTTTCAGAGACCGCTTGATCTTGTCTTGGCGCTTTTTGTACGCGGGACATGCAGACAGCTCATGCGGAGTCTGCCCACAATAAAGGCACTTTTCAGCACCCTTATTACAGGCGTCATCCGCATGTTGCTCTCCGCACTTGCCACAACGTGCTTTATTGCCACAGTGGGAGGCCGTATGGCCCAACTGTTTGCACTTGAGGCAATTCATTACCCGCGGTACAAACAAGCGCACGGGCAGACGCACCTTGTCCACGAGCACATAGCTCGGCAGAGCAGACCCGGCGAAAGTCACGCGAAAAGAGTCTGAAGGGGTGTAAGTTTTTACACCCTTGTCGAGCGATACTGAATGTAATTGCTTACATCCAAGTATCTTGGCAGGTTCAAGGCTAGAATCCTTGAAAAGACCTTTTCCAGCCTTCAACAGGTCCTCGACAGTCAGACTCGATTCGCTGACCACACCGTCAATCTCAACTACGCGAGCTGGAATGTACACGTGGTACTCCCGCGTGAAGAGCTCACAAGCAGCAATCTCGTTTGCTTGCTTGAGGTCGGACACAGATCTTTACATATTTGCATTGTGTTCAATGCTTTCACTTTCGGCCGGAAAAATACAGCCCCAATACCAGCTTTGCCCTCCGGATACTGCTTAAGCCGATGGGTAGCTTCCTGCGGTGTTCCATTCTTAACCCTTGGAACTTTGTATCCGGGAGGGCTAGGCGGTAGAACGAGCGGGTTTTCATCTCCGCGTTCGTCGTCCATGTTGAACGCGTAAGCCACACACGCAAAATGCCAATCAACAAATAATATTGTAGAAAAAAACCAAGAAAAAAAAACTACTTATCTTCTGCAGCCGCTCTCCACCGCAATCAGCGCACGGGCGATGCCAATCTCCAGTCCTTCACACAAGAGTCCGGTAGCAAAAGCTGCAGCCGCTCCAGCCACACAGCAGCACCAGTACAGCCAAACAGCAGTACGCCGGGTACTGGATCTCTCGCAGTAGCGACACAACGTACAGTCTGTGGCGTACGGTAGCAATAGGCGATGATGCGTTCTTTTGTCTTCAATAGACGACGGCAACGAGCAGCAGTGCACACGCAATACAATGCACGGTGACCTTGAAGGCGATTTACTGGTCGGCACTATCGAGATCGAAATGAAATTGCGACCGAACACGACGAGAGCGCAACTCGGAATGATTTCTAAAGAGTTATTTTATTAGTAGGGGAACTGCTTCATTATGCATCTCAGCCCATATATTCATCTCATACAACATGAAAACATAATTGAAAACAGGAGAAAAACACATATTTTCTTACTAAACCGATCTGCTAATCCATGAAATGGATTCTTCTCAGTTCACTTTAGATTTCTCATAATGTAGAATTCTCAAAAACTAACTTAAAAGCTCTAAATTTGATATTATATTCGGGCATCTACACTTAAAAACTTATTCAATTCAATCACCTCAGAAAACAAAATCCGCGCGGGACACGTTCAGCAGCCAACCAAAGTTTTTTTCATCACTGGCGGACCACTTTTTATTTAAATCACTAAACAAAATCACTCACTACCCCAAAAAACTTAAATCTTTGAAATGTTCAACTCAAATTTATAAAAACCAGCTTGAATTAGCAGAAATATATGAGATGAATTTCTACAATTCCTAAATTTCAACTGTATGTATTTTCATCTGTTTTCACTGCGTTGAAGAAAATCAAAAGTTGTCAAATCAGTTTCTGTTAATAAGAAAAAATCATACTGAAAATGTTAAATTATTCCGACATAATTGACATAAATCGACAGCACTGCAGTGATTACCTAGGTTACCAATTTTTCACGTAAACAACTACAGCGGATATCTAGGTAACCTACTACGACGGGTTGCGGCTACGTTCATTCATGATAATGTGATTCATCCATGATTAACAGTGTGATGAATATGGGGGCGTCGTGAGATGGATAATTGAGCAGTGATTCAAGTTTTGAGGTGGATATGGAAGCGTTGTAGAAAATGGTTTGTTTTACAAAATTCAGAATAAATCCAGCTAAGTTTACTGAACATACAATGCTGAACGATTCCATAAGAGCATGTAAGCGTATTTTGTTTATTTGTTTAATAATTTCGGGAAAATTTTATGTTTAATCCATGCATTTTTCGTGAATATCGGCTTAATGAGATGAATAATGGAGCAGTTCCCATCAAGCATGGAAAAGTTCACTCACTAACAATATTTCATGCAAATGTGTTCTTTGATTTATCAGTTATCGTTCAACTATTTCCACTCGCGTACAAGTTTTTCATAGAAACGCTGCTGATTGTTTTTCGCTTCTAAGAGTTCCGAATACCATAGAAGGTGACTGAATGATTCAAACACGATAGTATTTATTGTATCCAAGTTCACTTGCATTCAACATTATCGCGAGAAGCTTTGAGATATTATCGCCAGTGATACAAAATTATGAATCCAAATGAACGTTAGATTGCGTTCAATTGTTTGCTTGCCGGAGCAAATAGGTGCTTACGGAAATAGTAGCATGGTGGATTAGCATCTGATACTTGAAATCACCATAAATCATCGTGGTATATCACGGTGAAAGCACGACGTGGAGTAGCCGAATTACGCCTACAAGCAACCAACATTTGAAAGAATCATTGCGATCGCTTGAGTGCAATCGCTTACGATTCTTTCGTGAAACACTCGCTATATGTTGCTCGCTCCGCCTAAAGCAGGCAATACTGAAACAAAATCATCAAAGAAAGCTACTATATATTTCTTTGCTCTAAGTTGTCTCTTGCAAGCTTGAGAATGTGTAACTTTTAATAGCGATGGTTTGCTAGGATCGAAAGCTTATAAATAGCACGTTCAGAAATGATACCCGAATGATTGCTATGCGATACGAGTTTTTCCATCCTTGGTTCCCATATCTGGACTGTATATCATTTAGAGAACTATTGAAGAGAAAAAGTTCGCTTCGAACTTATTCTTTGCGATCATTCTTTAATACAATATTGCAAGCAATGTCACGAACAGCATTATGTAGTTCTACGTCAACATTGCGGTCATGGCTTTGCAAACAAACCTTCTGGTTTTACATTACGAGATAAATATCTCATTAAAATTAATTTAAATTGGGCTTATACTGATTTTGCTAACTCTGAAACAACTTGTTTGATACTAAACCTTTTGAAGTTTATTTTTGAAACAATTGTTTTCAACCCAACACTAACAGTCCATCGGACAATTCTCTGTACTGGCGACTGGGATCTCTATACGATAGTGCCAATCCGAATAGCTGGATATTATTTTTATATATTAAACAGAACACAAACACTTATGGTTCTTAGAATGTAAAAAATACCTGTTTAACTGACCAGTTTCGGGTAAGCTGTTACCAATAAGGTATATTACAAAGGAGTGGCAGATAAATTCTCGATATGCGATCAGAGGTGGCGAGTTAAAAGTTGTGACGTCACAACAATAGTTTCCGTTCGGCGTTCAGTGCGGATTTTCGACAAATTATACTTTTTTCGAGTTTTTAACATTTTACGGTTACCAAAGAACGCGAATGCAATCGTGTGGAGGTAAATCATGTTGTGTTTCAGTTTATCAAGCCTAAAAGTTAGGCATAAACATACATGCTTCTCCCAAAAATCCCGATGTTGAGAAACGATGGCGTTTGTTCTGGCGGGTACCAAATCTTCCCGCAATGTTTTATATTTGTTCACAATATTTTCGCGCGGAGGATTTCGAGCATAGGTTCCAGGCCGATTCCTGGCGCATTTTACATCGGAAGGTAATTTATAAATTTATCATTCGTAGCTGTCCAAAAGTAATTGTTTACGTTTTAGCCGTTCCAACAATTTCTACACTTTAATCGGTGAATCCATCATCACGGACGGAGCAGAGCTTTTAAGGCAACACGAGACAGATGCACCAGCTGAAAAATACGCTCCTTCGGCCAAATATCAAAATACATATTTCACACCATTCGAAGAGAAGTTCATTATGAGTTGCCTGTTTGAAAATAAAAAAGAGCTCTCCAACAAACTTGGAATCGCGGAAGAACGATCCTTAAGTGATGAAGAGGACGGCATGTGGACCTACAAGTCAGCGAACTCTTGAGAAATCAGATGGAGTCTCTACTCCATCTACGCCATGAATTATATTGCTCGATCAGTTTTGGAAAGTAACCCCGAAATGGACATTTACACCAATGAAACTATTAAATATTTTAAATATTTTGAAGATCTCTTTAACGGTGGGCTAATTTAGTTAACCTATGACAATACCTGGGAGACACATGTTGTTCCTGATATTATCATAGTACAACAATATAATGCATTCGTTACGATTTCAAACAAAATCTATATATTTTCCTATGTTCAATTGGTTGTTGTGACGTCACGATCTCAGTACGTGAAAAATGTTGCTGTCCAACACTTGCAACCACGCTCATCTGCCGCTCCTTCGTATATACCTTATTGAGCTGTTACCCATCTATAGGGCGATGAACAACTAGGTAATAGGAGAGAGTTACAGTTCCAATTTGGTGAGGTGGAAGAAAGGCGATAATATGGGAGCATCCTCGTTTATAAGCGGCTGTTCCGATGTTGTGATATGCATCGACTCCCATGCATTAAGTTGCGAAGATTTTCTGTAACATTTTTTAAAATGTTCGCGTTGTCCCAATCAGCATTGTGTTGGAGGAAAATAGCATGACTTGCCACACTTAAGTCGTTGGTTCGTCTGTTGGCTACAGCTTTTTCCCCGTGTGTGGAAGCGGTACGTCAATGATGTTTTCGCCATCGTAGAAGAACATCATTTAGAACAAACACTAGAGCTGCTAAGTACTCGACATCCGACGATCAATTTCACTGTAGAACAAGAAGTGGATAAAAAACTCCCCTTCCTAGATTTGATCATATCTAGGAACACTAGCAATTCGCTAAAATTTGGTATCCACCGAAACATCCACGGACCGGTACAGTACCGGTAGGTTTTTGGGCAGAATAAATACAGCCTTATAGATATAGCATGGTAATGCTATCATTTGTTTGAAATGATGTACATTTAAGAGGTATGCGGTTGTCATCGTAAACTTAATGGCGCATCAACGCGGGCCGGGTATCAGCTAGTAGTAAGTGCATTTGTAATCTTGACATTTTGATAACCATTTTAGTTCAAAACAGCATACTCCTGAAAATATATATTTTAGAGTATGACGGGGGTCTAGCGTAGCTGGTAAAATCTCCGCAAACCACGCTGGTGGCCTGAGTTCGAATCCCAACGCCGAAATAGGTGCCGATGGTTGTAGGGTGGCGTGATCCACTCACAATCAACTCAACTGGTCTAAGCCGTTGGTGCCGGTCTGTTAATTGCCGGGTCGTAAGTTAGGGTCCTGAGTGGAGTTTCGCCACCCCGGGCCTCTGTGACTAGCACAACAACAATGGCGGAGCTAGACCGACGGAAAATAAGCTAGACTAAAAAAAAGGTATGACAGTAATAAAATATTAAAAACAGTTCAAAGATTTATTCACCTTTTAGTATTATTGCAAATAGATAACAGTTCCTAACAGAACTAAGAACACGTCCTCATGGTACCACAGCTGAAGTGTGACTCGCTCTAGAGTTGCAAATTAACCAATAATATACATATCTGGCTTCTACGTTGAAATTATACTTGACAAAACCATTACATAAAAAATGAGAATAGTGTTACCAGTTAGCGCAAGCGGGAGGCAATTTAATCATACATACATGAGTGCACCTAGCAAACGCTGCAGCACGCAAGTGGAGTATTGGCTCTGAAAGGTTTAGCGCTTATCGAGAGTTCTTTATTACCACAATCCACTGTATCGGAAAACTTCCCGCTTAATAGTGCTTCAGCATCGAATTTTTCGCTATCTTCCATTGCGATACGTACATTAATTTTCGTCTCATCCTGATTTTCTAGCATCAGAATAACAGCATCGATTGCTCGTGAGTCTGCGTACTTCGTCATTAGAGGCGCAAGTGTAAAATCGGCTGTAAAATCACTGCTAGCAAACCACTGCTGTTTACTGACTTTCGTACTTAAGGTATCGATTACGTTTGACAGTATAACGTGTGCCACTTGAACCGGGTAGTCGTGATCGGATACCAAACCAGCACCTAAGCCGTTCGTTCTCACATACACGTGACATATGAACTCGTCCTGCTTTACTGGTTGACTTGTATTCGTTTGTGTTCGCTCGATTAGTATTTTGCTTGGCAGACTGAAAGAGAAGCCAACAATTTATTGTCCCGCTTTCAAAAATCACTTTGTACAACTTTTTACCTGATATATTCTAGTATCGAATCATAGTGGAAACCTGAGAACTTTATTCGGTCGTAATCAAATTTTAGTAAACGTGTCTCGTTTGTGGTTTTGTAAAACAAACTTACAGCGTACAGTTTGACCATTCTTACGAACTCCTTTTGTATGCGTAATTTTCTTTTATGTCAATATGACAAGTCACCAAGATGGCTAGCCGGTAATAATATCGTTGATCGCACAGTGGGGCCTCTAGGTAGAAATTTTAAGTAATTTCAAGTAACCAAAACTGCAAAACTTTCTAGATTGGAATGATAATAAAAATCTAGCTGGTACGAATATGAATTATATGTTAATCAACCCGACCAGTGGTTCATAATAGAATAGAGGTTATCACAGTTAGTATTCTTTGATGTTTTTGTCAGTACTTTTTTGAAGTTTGTTCACGGTGTCTTCGTTCATGATTAGTACATCGTACGTGGGAAATTTACCATTTGTGGTTCACTGCTCGGGAAAAGAAGAAATATCCAGCACAATAAAATAGTTCAACATTTTGGAAAATATAACTCCTTTTTTGACAGTTGTTTACTCCAGTCAACGACTCATCTAGTTGATTGTTAAAAGCATAACATAACTGAAATAAAGTTCAAGCCTCTATGTCTTTTGCTCAACGTTTGACTACCCAATAGATTTGTCTTGCGAACTTAATGTGTACTAACGCTACCATACCCCTTGATTCATGAGCAAAAAGTGCGACAAATACTTTGTTCTTCACAACTGTCACGATTATTTAATTAATACTCAATGATATAGCTACGGCAATCCATCATTGCATTGTCACTAGTTGCGTGAAGTATCTGTAATGACCGTTCAAAGCGAGATGAATTGCCTTTCATCTTAATACAGATCAGGTATGAGTAATTAGCTGTTTTTATTCTTTGATAGATTAGTGCGACTGTGGTGCGGTGATCCGCCGTTACACATACCTAATCGTGATCGTGATCTCAGTTGTAATGTTAATAGAAGTGAGTGCCTTATTAAAGTTTAGGGGAAGCGAAAAATACACAGTACAACTTGCGCATAATTAAATTTGAGGGGAAAGAAAAATTTCACAGGTAGTATTTTTGGAAAATATTTTGAACTGTCTTCTAATTGTATGTTCTAAGTTTGTTTTAGTGATAAACTGGCCAGAATAGACTGGAAATATTTTTTCGGCGATAGATTGGGTTATATGTTGGTAATGTTCTTCGTCAAGAATAACTTTCCTAAAAATTACAGATGAGTTGAGTGCAAGACACGACCGCAAGGTTGACGTAGATCTAATTGAGACTATTTGTTGTACAGTACACGCAAAAGTTGAAGTCTTGTACAATCATTGTGTCTTCCCGATTCGCACAAATATTGCACAGAAATCGCACAATAAATGTGTGAAACGCATAACGCAACAGTTGTACTGCGAATTCATTGACATAGAATGGAATATAATATGTATCATATACCGACACTTTATTTCTCACGTCGAGTGTATTAGTGACTGCTACTCATAGAGCGAGACACCCGTGCTGCTGTACATACTTGATACCAGAGTGTTGTTGGTCTCACTCATACTGTCGGTGCGTGCTTGCTGCTATTCAGAGGAATGCATGAATAAGAAAAAGTATCTCGAAAGCGTGTGTGCAAAAGACTTGAAAAGCGTAGCATATGTCTCGTCCTCAAGCAGAAAGGAGGAGAATGGTTTTGCTTCTCGCTCGCTTTGCAATGCTGCTTGATACCAGTTGAAACTGTTTAGGTGTAGTAGTTTGGAGCTGCCAAATACATTGGAGAAACGCTAGATCATTAATTGCGTTATGCCCAACACGCAATCATTGTACTGGTTCCGAATACATCAACAATTGTGCTAAAAACGCACAATTTTGTACTGGTTTCGCACCATCCAACTTTTGCGTGTAAGGTCTTTTTTTACTCGGTTTTTTTACGCGGGTTGCTATTCTTAATTACTCAAAAACGGTACAAGATATCGACCTCATTTCAATCACGTTTTCCGTTTCAGGCCAAAGGTTATCATATATCCGTTTTCAAAAAATTCACAATTTTTGGTGTAAATACTCAATATTTAAAATGTTGAATTTTGGTCTCTAGATTGACCACTATCATATTCAAACAAGGTTCAAACATTTTCAAGACGGTTTTCTTCGTTATATTTACAACTCAAAAAAGTCTTTTTTTACACGATCCTATACAAATTTAAAACGCATTCCTCGTGTAAAAAAAGATTTTACTGTATTACCTTATGGTTTCAAAATTACTTCTTAGTAGCATCTGTGACCAAACTCTTTGACGGTCACAATAAAATCCATTGGTCGCTGAGCCAGC
This sequence comes from Wyeomyia smithii, assembly GCF_029784165.1. Taxonomy (NCBI): domain Eukaryota; kingdom Metazoa; phylum Arthropoda; class Insecta; order Diptera; family Culicidae; genus Wyeomyia; species Wyeomyia smithii. The sequence continues at coordinate 193,595,052 of NC_073696.1, forward strand.
TTGATCTTTACTCGTATTTATATTGTATTTTTTTTTTTAGTGTCAGCAGACCGCAGTGCCAGGTCCACAATTTGTGTTTGACGATGCCTGTTGTTTGTTTACACGTATGAATAATTGTCAGTAAATGTCTAAGCAAAAATTATGCATTTACATACTCCAATGTTATGTTTGAGTTTTGTTTAATTTTTGTTTAATAGCCTCGGTTTGGTGCCATTTTGCTTAGTTTTTGTATATAAATTATTTCTATTGTTTGTTTATATGAATTATTTATTTAAACTATTTTGTTGTATTTTGCATGTATATAAAATTTAAATTTAAGAGAAAACAAGTCGTAAATTAGGTAAAATCAATAAATTGTTCTAAAAAATCAAATAATGATAAATAAAACCCTGGCACCAAACTAAACGATAAGTTTATAAAAGCTTCGAGTCGTCGGGTACAAACAACGGGGCGGTGCGCTACGCGGCAGGGAGGGTCTACGATGGAAAGCGGACAGGTTGTAAATAAAAAGGTCGGATAGCAAATATGCGGGAGAATTTTTGATTATAACCCGGAGGAGTGTAGTCGCGCGTTAAAGAACCAGTGTCGAAGTTTTGGCGGAATAAAGCCCTTAGTGAGACCTTTTGTGGCCAAATTGGAAGGCCATTTTGTACGCTTAGTTTTGGCGCGTCGTTGAAAACCGCGGCCGTGGTGAAAGGCAAGTTAAAGCCAGTTGGAGCCATCCAGAGTGCAACAGTGACACCCTCCGGGTTACCCGCCAGCCGATTATCCAGCGATCGACAAGCCGGTGCTACGCTTGTGACGCCCCACTGGTGACCACCGACGCCGCTGCGTCCGATACTACAACGCCCAGCTGGCCAGAAGACCGGATCCGACCGAAGAATCCACCGCATCTCTAAGGCAACGAATCAGCCACCCGATCAGCATCTACACCCCCAGCGAGCGGAGTGCCCGACGGACGTTTCATCGCGAAAAAAAAGATATGCGCAAGTAATATTATCCCTACTAACCTTTCCTTCCCGTGAAAAGTAATTATAATAAAACTATTGTATGGTCTCGTAATTTTCAAGCTGTTCTTTGTTAAATTAATTGTGAGTCCTTTTGACTTGTTTCCGCTCAGTATTAGTGTGTAATCCGTGAATTTCGCTCAGTGACCAACGGTATAGGTGGGTTGAAAGTCCGCCCAATTGAATTTTCTACAGGAGACCAAAGTAACGACCCGAAGCTGGGAAGTAAAAAGCAACTAGAAGCGAATGAATAGTAACAATTGGCGCCCAACGCAAAATTCAAGAAAAAGTGATTTGCTTCCTAGACCAGAAGCAAATCCCTTTTTCAGACGGACTCCTGGAGAAAATTCATTTCACAATCGTTCATTCATTGTCATTAGATCGATTTAATACTTTAAAGATTTTCCGAAAAAAAAAATCATTATGTGTGAAAAAACGAATCGTTGCGAGTGATGAGAAATCATACTATGGAAGTTCCGTCAGTTCCGTGCCAGTTCGAGTAGAAATGTCATACACCGTTTGATCGTTTTCATCGCTTGCGTTTGGCAGTAGCAATCAATCAGCCTTGTTTATATTGCTTCATTTTCGGTTGTGTGATTTGGTGCGATAAGTGCATTTGGGTTTTATTATTTAAATTGTGGGTGAAAAATTTATAATTCCGTTTATAATTTAGTAGTGAATGAAAAAAAAATTGAGATGGCTGTAGCGCGTCTCACATTTGATCAAGCTAGTGAGCTGTTGTTCGAATGGTACTATGGAATAAGAGTGGAATATTTGACTGATGAGGAATTAGATCACGAATTGGTTTCTCGTGCAGTTAATCTCTCAGCAGGTCTCGAGAGATCGCACAAACGCAAATGGTTGAGAAATCAGCTAAAAGCGGAAAAAGAAGGGAATGGTGATATATCTTTGCGAACTTTCGGGGGAGATCCAAATCAAGAGCTGCAACAATGCATGCTTAAGTTTTCCGAGTTGAAAAATGAGTTCGAGTTGGAAGTGAGTGAAGATGCACGGAAAGTCATTCATACAAGAATGTTGTGCCTCAGTATTCGCATGATAACGGCTTTGACTGACTCACGGGGATCACCAAATTTGCACGGTCAGGTGCAAAACGCTCTTGTCGAGTTTGCTGAGGGTATTGAGGCTTTGTTTGTTTCACCGACTGATGAGGAAACCCCTGCTCCCCCTGATATTAACTCAACTGTACCACGACCTGTTCCACCAATAGAACCCCCTGGGGACGAAAATAGTTCTGACGGTGTTGCAAACGGCAGATTAGTTACTCGAGTAACTACATTGAGTCAGGAAGACTTGGACTGGATGCACTCTTTACAAGCTAGAATTTTCGAATTAGAGACTGAGCTGTTAAAAGTGAAATCCAAGCAAGATGCTGGCACGCAAACCGTTAGAGACGATATTCCAACTGGTCAAGCTTTCCAGGATTTTTCCAACTATAATAACCTTCCGTTTTATTCCAGTGCTATCCCGAATCATCACTCCATTCCGAATAATACCCATTTTCAAAATCAGAGCCCCAACCATCATTTTCAAACTCCTAATCCTAGCCTTAGTCCTTTTAAGAATCCTAATCCTTTCACTACATCCCATTTTCCGAACAACAACCAACAGTCAACTCAGCGCAACATTTCAAATTTTGCCCAACCATCATATCCAATTTCAAACCTACCTATTCCTCACCAACCTGCTTTACCTATCCCAAATCGGCACACTCTACCTGTGTCCAAGTGGAATATAACGAAATATGGGGGCGAGGATCAGGGATGGAAATTGAATGAATTCCTGGAACTTGTTCAGGCTTTAGCTCAAGCTGAACGTGTTTCGGAAAACGAACTTTTTGAATCTGCGATTCATTTGTTCACTGGATCAGCCCTTAAGTGGTACATGACCCAGCGGGCAACTGGCAGATTGCTTAATTGGCAACACCTGGTTTTCGAGTTGAAACGTACCTTTATGCATCCAGAGCTTGATGCTTGGATAAAGAAACAAATTTACCAACGACATCAACAAAGGAATGAATCGTTCCATGATTTCTATTTTGAAATAGAAAAATTATTCCGTACAATGAACGTACAAATTCCTGAGTATGAAAAATTACAAATTCTGTTGCAGAATATACGACAGGATTACAAACGGGCCCTGACGTTTATTCCGATACTAGATTTAGTCACGCTGGTGTCTGCGGGACAGAAACTAGACTCGATAAACTCATCAGCTTACAACAGAGTTTTCGGCAACGAAAAAACTGTCCATACAGTCGATGAAACCAGTACGAAGTCGAGAAAGAAAGCTAAAACCCAACCATCCTCTCAGCAAACTGCTGCCCCAGTCAGCACTGTTTCGCATCCCAACAAAAGCCTCAATACCACCTCTGCCAACACACAAGATAACTCTCGCCATAACCAATCTTCTTCTAGACATGTTCAGCCGACCGCCATCTCACAACAGAACCAGAAAGTACCGACTAATTCGGCCCAACCTGAGCCAGTAGCAGGACCTTCTGGATACCAGAACCGTCCGCAGTTAAGCTTGGAAGACGTGGTCAACTCACACGTGCCACCATCCATTCATACGTGCTACAATTGTGGCCGAGCCGGACATCACATGGCTATGTGTCGGCATCCACGGGGTATTTTCTGTAGCTTTTGTGGTCTTCGCGGTTTTCCAACCCAACTATTGTCCATATTGTTTAAAAAACGGTTCTCGTGCGACCCAAAATCGCGGTTCGCAGAGCACCGATGCGTAGGAGATGTTTTTTCCGAAGCGAAAAGTCCACCCGCGTACTGGACAGCCGCGCACGATGATTTGTACGAACGTGCCAAAGAAGTTTTACACATTACATACCCAGTAGCGAATGATAACCGACCGTATGTCGATGTCCACATCTACGGATATTCGCTGCATGCGCTTCTTGATAGTGGTAGCAATTACACACTTATCAACGAAACCGTTTTTTTGAAGCTTAAAAATAAAAAAATGCAACGTCTTCGTAAAGACGTGATTTTGCGGTCCGCCAGCGGAGATGAGCTTAATGTTTTAGGCGAAGCTCAACTTCCATTCGTTTTTCAAGGATCAGTAAAAATAGTTCCTACTTTAGTTGTTAAAAACCTTTCCATAAATTGCATTTGTGGAATGAATTTTTGGAGGAAATTCAGAATTCAGCCTACAATACGGGATGCTAGGGAAGAGTTTGTTGCCACATTAGCCGATAGTGCCCAGCCTACTTCTGATACAAGTTTGACCGAAGAAGAGAGCGCGGCCATCGACGATGTAAAAAAATTATTTTTGCCTGCCCGTGAGGGAGAATTAACGTTGGCTAACGGTGCTGAACATAGGATAGTTATAAGCGAAGAGTGGAAAAGTAAACCCCCAGTAAGACAGTTTCCTTATGTAATGTCCCCTAAGACGCAGGAACTTGTTGCGATTGAGCTCAACCGGCTGCTAGGCTTGGGAATACTGGAACGAAGCTCGTCAGACTGGTCGTTGAATTGTGTGCCAGTAATCAAACCAAATAAGGTTCGGTTGTGTCTGGATGCGCGCAAGATTAACGAGAGGACGGTGCGAGACGCGTATCCGTTGCCTCATCCAGGTCGTATCTTGGGACAGCTTCCAAAGGCGCGATACTTATCCACCATCGACCTTTCGGAAGCTTTTCTTCAAGTGCCCCTGGAAAAAGATTCGCTAAAGTTTACAGCTTTTAGTGTGCAAGGGAAAGGGTTATTCCAATACACACGGATGCCTTTTGGTTTGATCAACAGTCCCGCCACCCTGGCAAGACTCATGGATAAAGTTCTTGGCCACGGTATACTAGAGCCGTACGTTTTCGTCTACCTAGACGATATTGTCGTGGTGACAGAAACGTTCGAGCAACATCTGCAACTTCTTAAAGAAATCGCGCGTCGCTTAAAAGAGGCCAATCTAAGCATAAACCTCGAAAAGTCTAAATTCGGTGTATCAGAAATTCAATTCCTCGGATATCTTCTGAGTACTAACGGTCTGCGTGTCAATCCCGACAAGATTCGCCCAATCGTTGAATACGAACGGCCAAATACAATAACGAAGCTCAGAAGATTCCTTGGAATGGCGAATTATTATCGCCGATTCATTCCGGACTTTAGTGGGGTGACTGCTGCATTAACTGACCTGTTGCAAAGCAAAACGAAAACCATTCAGTGGAATGATAATGCTGAAGTAGCCTTTTGCGCTATTAAAGAGCGATTAATCTCGTCGCCCGTTCTAGGTAGTCCCGATTTTGAAAGGGAATTCACTATCCAGACGGACGCCAGTGATGTCGCTGTTGCGGGGATACTCACGCAGGAGCATGAAGGTGCTGAGTGTGTCATATCTTACTTTTCCCATAAATTGACCACCCCGCAGCAAAACTATCATGCTGCTGAAAAAGAGGCATTGGCTGCAGTTCTTTCGATTGATGCTTTCAGAGGGTACGTTGAGGGTTACCACTTCACCCTGATAACGGACTCTTCAGCTTTGACGCACATTTTAAGCACAAAGTGGAAAGTGGGTTCGAGGTGCAGTCGATGGGCGTTGAATCTGCAACAGTTTGATATGACCGTACGACACCGCAAGGGAAAAGAGAACGTAGTACCCGATGCCCTCTCGAGAAGCATTGCGGCTGTTGCAGACTCAACGTGGTACTCGGAAATGCTCCACAAAGTTACTGAGCAACCGGATAATTTTGTGGATTTTAAAGTTGAAAACGGCAGACTGTTTAAATTTGTGAATGATCCCAACGGCATACCTGATTCACGCTTCGAATGGAAGCGAATACCGCTTCATTCAGAAAAAACAGAAATTCTGAAACAGTGCCACGATGAAATATTTCATCCCGGTTACGACAAAACACTTGCGAGAATCAGAATGCGGTATTATTGGCCTAGAATGGCAACTGAAATTAAAACCTACGTCAAAAAGTGTGGAATGTGCAAAGAAGTGAAAGCTGCATCTGTTCCAGTGGTACCTGAAATGGGAAAAATGAAAATAGCCACTCGCCCGTGGCAAATAATTTCGGTTGATTTCATTGGCCCTCTTCCCCGTAGCCGTCGTGGTAATCAGTACATGTTAGTGGTGTGTGATTACTTCTCAAAGTGGGTGATGATCCACCCCACTAGAAATGTGAACAGTTTACCGATGTGCACGGTCTTAAAAGATCAATGGTTCCACCGGAATTCAGTCCCAGAGGTTATTATAACGGATAACGGTAGCAGCTTCACTTCGAAGGACTTTAAAGAGCTACTAGACCGCTTCAAAATAACACACTGGCTAAATTCACGGTATCACTCTCAGGCTAATCCTGTAGAAAGGGTGAACCGAACAATTAATGCCGCAATCCGCACGTACGTTAAGGAAGACCAGCGACTGTGGGATACGCGAACGGCTGAAATCGAGATGGCTCTAAACACCAGTGTCCATTCTTCGACAGGCTTTACACCATTTTTCGTAACCCACGGCCAGGAGTTATACGAGGTCGGAACGGATCATAAAATCGAGCGCGATAACAAAAACGTCACTCCCGAACAGCTGCAAGACCGACGTAAACAAATGTTTGCCCGCATTTTCGAAGTCGTCCGTAAAAACCTGGAAAAAGCACACGAATCTTCACAACACAGGTACAACTTGCGTAGTCGTCGCTTTGCAAAACCGTTCGTGGAGGGGCAGCTAGTTTATCGCAGAAACATGAAGCCCTCTAGCGCAGCGAACCACTACAATGCCAAATATGGGCCACAGTTCGTGCCTTGCCGAGTCAAAGCTAAAATCGGTTCTTCCTCCTACGAACTGCAAGATTTAGCCGGAAAAAGTATCGGTATTTGGCCTGCCGCTCATCTGAAGCCCGATTAAATCACGCGTTACCACAACTGTACCAAAAAAAAAAAAAAAAAAAACCAACCAAGCAAACATCACTGTATTTAATTTCCGCTTTCAATGTTTATAACCACCATATCAATTGCTGCCTTCTCGTGCCATCGTAACTCCATCCAATTCGAACTCCTGTGGAATCGATCCTAGATCCTACAAAAGAGAAAAAAAAATTAAACAATTATACTTACCAAGTGTTTCTGCTTCTGCTAGTTGGTGTGATCCTGCACGTTATTATGTTGAGATGATTTTGACAGTTCCAAACCGCATAAGCATAAGTCGACATCGACCGGGTTGTGTTGTGTCAGGCTACATCGGTAGTCTTCGCGCACGTACGCAGCCATGTCGACATAACACTCTTATTCGTGAATTATATAATTCTGCGTACTTCTTACTCATTTTTCTCTCGCAAGTCGAGAGAGTCTTTGGAAGCGCGTAAAGAGTGAGATAGTCCACAATGTGCATCACAATTAGATGCAAAATTATAAGTTTTAGGGGCCCCTAGCATAAATGATCAATATGTGTTAGTTTTAAGAGTTGCGATTGCGAAGTAGGAATGAGTGTTTGACTGAATGAGATGAATGTTTGAGTGACCCGAGTGAGATGATAGCAAGAATTGTTTATCCGTCCAAAATATGATTGTGACGAAAAGGATAAAGTAAAAAGTAAGGTTGATAGGTTTAATCGGTTCGGTTCTTGGTTCTGTAAGACATTTCTACACAACATGTACGGCGATGACGAACAAAAAGGTTTTTATCTGACGCAACACCTGCCACTTCGATAAGAAGCATGTAAGATCTCTAGTATGGAAAATCAGGAGATTATAGTCGATTCTAATTTTGACAGATTCCGGATGGAGTGTAGGGCAGGATGGCCAGGCTCACTCCTTCAGTGCCTCATACAATTCGTTGAAAAGAGTTCCTCTGAATACCATGACAAATCATTCAACGAAGAGTACTGGTACTGGAGTAGAAGTAGTCGCATCCTACTGTCCCAGATGGTGGGCAGGCTCACTGTTTCAGTGTCATACAATCCTTGAGAAAGAGTTCCTCTGGTTTCCATGACAAATCATCTCACGGATTTAACTGATACTGAAAGAGAAGTAGTCGCATCTGACGGTAGGTGGACAGGCTCACTGCCTTGGTGTCACACAATTCATGAGAAAGAGCTCCTCTGGTTTCTATGAAAAATCATCTCATGAATTGAACTGATACTGAGGGAGCAGTAGTCGCATCGGACAGTGACGGATGGTGGACAGGCTCACTGTCTTAGCGTCATACAATTTGTGGGAAAGAGATCCTCTGATTGTCATGAAAAATCATTCCACAAATTGCCCTGACTCTAAGAGAGCAGTCGCACCTGAAGTTAACACTCAAAATAAGAAAAAAAAACCTTCAGTTTTTTTTTATCCGACTCCGGGAAAATTGTGACCAAACTCTTTGACGGTCACAATAAAATCCATTGGTCGCTGAGCCAGCTTGATCTTTACTCGTATTTATATTGTATTTTTTTTAGTGTCAGCAGACCGCAGTTCCAGGTCCACAATTTGTGTTTGACGATGCCTGTTGTTTGTTTACACGTATGAATAATTGTCAGTAAATGTCTAAGCAAAAATTATGCATTTACATACTTCAATGTTATGTTTGAGTTTTGTTTAATTTTTGTTTAATAGCCTCGGTTTGGTGCCATTTTGCTTAGTTTTTGTATATAAATTATTTCTATTGTTTGTTTATATGAATTATTTATTTAAACTATTTTGTTGTATTTTGCATGTATATAAAATTTAAATTTAAGAGAAAACAAGTCGTAAATTAGGTAAAATCAATAAATTGTTCTAAAAAATCAAATAATGCTAAATAAAACCCTGGCACCAAACTAAACGATAAGTTTATAAAAGCTTCGAGTCGTCGGGTACAAACAACGGGGCGGTGCGCTACGCGGCAGGGAGGGTCTACGATGGAAAGCGGACAGGTTGTAAATAAAAAGGTCGGATAGCAAATATGCGGGAGAATTTTTGATTATAACCCGGAGGAGTGTAGTCGCGCGTTAAAGAACCAGTGTCGAAGGTTTGGCGGAATAAAGCCCTTAGTGAGACCTTTTGTGGCCAAATTGGAAGGCCATTTTGTACGCTTAGTTTTGGCGCGTCGTTGAAAACCGCGGCCGTGGTGAAAGGCAAGTTAAAGCCAGTTGGAGCCATCCAGAGTGCAACAGTGACACCCTCCGGGTTACCCGCCAGCCGATTATCCAGCGATCGACAAGCCGGTGCTACGCTTGTGACGCCCCACTGGTGACCACCGACGCCGCTGCGTCCGATACTACAACGCCCAGCTGGCCAGAAGACCGGATCCGACCGAAGAATCCACCGCATCTTTAAGGCAACGAATCAGCCACCCGATCAGCATCTACACCCCCAGCGAGCGGACGGGCACGGACGTTTCATCGCGAAAAAAAAGATATGCGCAAGTAATATTATCCCTACTAACCTTTCCTTCCCGTGAAAAGTAATTATAATAAAACTATTGTATGGTCTCGTAATTTTCAAGCTGTTCTTTGTTAAATTAATTGTGAGTCCTTTTGACTTGTTTCCGCTCAGTATTAGTGTGTAATCCGTGAATTTCGCTCAGTGACCAACGGTATAGGTGGGTTGAAAGTCCGCCCAATTGAATTTTCTACAGGAGACCAAAGTAACGACCCGAAGCTGGGAAGTAAAAAGCAACTAGAAGCGAATGTTACTATGACAAAACCCATATTGGGCGTTATTTGAGTGTTTTTAGGCTGTTCCTCATAAACTGAAAGTTATCATTCTGGCGTCTAGGCATCGCTACGATCTCGAACGAAAATTTTCATATACAATGGTAAGCTCAAGTCGCCATCTTGGAATTAAAAAGGGCTGGTTCCGGCAATATCCATTTGAAAGTTGTTCGGCCATTTCCAGAAAATTCAATATGGTTCGGCCATTTCCAGAAAATTCAATCTGGAGTTGATTTCCGACCTTTAGACATCATCGCGATTTTGGAAACACTCATATTGAGCGTTATTTGGCCATTCTGCTCAGCTCTTTATCTGGGTTTAATGAGGCTTGATATTTTCCAATTCAAGTGAAAGCACAACTGATTTTCCAATAGATTGCTGCAAGAACAATCAAAATTCGTTGAAAACTGACGAAATTATAAGCATTTGAGATTGGATAATTAATTGGAATTATTTGTAAACCATGATTGTTTCTTTTATGAAGATATATATAAAAAAATAAAAATAAAAGTGTGTGATGAACTCTGGTGCTGAAAGAATCGACTATAGTTTATGTATTGGTAAAAGTTAAACGGTTTAGAAATATAACGTTTACGGTAAAAAATGAACTTTTTTCTGATGGCGATGAAAAAAACTAAGACAGATAATTGAGTTGGATAAATTTCCCATTAATGGTAATTATCTTATTTGCAAAAAAATTCTACGCCCTTGCGAGCGACCTTCCTGCAGTTAACCGGAACATTCACCATGGCGGACGAAAACAAGCGATGAAGGCATGTTTTTAAGCTCTTCCTTCGTTTTTTATTGATTCTTCCGCGACAAAATTGTTGGAATAGATCTTGCGCTTCAAGTTTGCCCAGAAATTCTCAATGGGACGCAGCTGGGGACCTTGGGCGGATTCGCCGACTTCGGTACCACATCGATATTCAGCCGCTCCATCTCCTCCAGTGATCGCTCGAGTAGTGGGCCGACGCCAAATCTGGCCAAAACACCGTGTCTTCGCCCTTATGGTATTTCTTGATGAACGACGCAACTTTCTGGCAGGCACTTCGTACTACAAATTTTCCCAATCACGGCCAGCCTGGAGCGAAAGAAGAGCGGCTTTGACATCCCCTTCTCGCTGATTGTCAGCCACAGCAGCACCTTCTTGGGGAACTTGGTGTGTGAAATAAATTTCACCTCGGAGCTCACTTCCCTCGTGGGAGAAGTGAAATACGAAGTTCCCTGCCAGTCGTTGCCATCCAGGATGAGATAGGTCTTGTCGTCCATCACCACTGCCACGTCGCGATTCGCCGGGAAAATCGACTTGACCATCTTATTCAACCACTCTCGCTGCGTCATTGCCTGCAGCTCCGAGACCAGTAGACGGGACTGCCGCTTCCTGACCTGTACGTCCATGTTTTTCAGATTCTTTCTCACTGTTTTATCGCATGCACTAACTTCCCGGTCAAGTGCTCGTAGCGATTTAGTCACTTTTCCCTCGGTCTTCCTCTTCAGCATCCTTTGAAGCTTCTTGTCGCTCAGGGTCATTGGCCGTCCGGAACCGGGCTTTCTTCCGATGCTCTGATCGTTGTCCAATAGTGTCAAGATGTTGTAGATGCCGGAACGGGCATACCCGGCGTCCACAAAGTGCCGCACGATTTTTTTTGCTCAAATTTTTTTTGCTAACTCATGGGTTACTATGATTGATGATGTATGAAAAGTTTCGTCAGTGCGATTACAGGTAAACCCATGAAAAATCGGCAATTTTTGTCCCTTTCTCACCGCAAATGTAACTCATTCCCGGCGGGTGATGCCTTTTGGTATCACCCAACATCTAAACTTTGATTGTAGCTTAACAATTTTACTTGCAGTTTTGAACAACGAAACTATTCAATGCGCTCAGAGAAAAGATCGATCTACAATATACAATACAGATAATGTTTATGTTTAGTTACAATACAGTTTATACTATTCGAATTTGTGCTTCAAAAAGCGCCTCATAAGTTAAAACAATCAAAACTGAGACATTTATTTTCCTGATGAGAAGCGAAACATAAACAAATAAGGAAAAGTTTCTTCCTGTTGCCTAGTGATTTTTCGTTTCCAACTCTACGAAGTGAATAAACGTTTCTTCACCTCGTGCCTGCTTTTTGATCAAGTCGTACACCATTCGCTACCACAGCAGACAAAACTGGCATAAGGCGTTAGTGAGCCGATAACGTCTAGTGACTATCGTTATCGCCGATATCGTTAATGTTTGAAGACGCTATCGTCATCGTCAATGACGATACTATACGTTATCGGTAACGGCAATGACGATTATCGACGATAATCTATCGTATTAACAACCTTGGTTAAAATGTTATACCTGAAAAAAAAAAATCGTTATTAAAAATGCAGTCATGTGCATCGTTATGCTTCCGAAGAGATGTAAAAGTAGGAAATCATACCCTTTGTGGATTTTAAAATATTATTATTACCGTCACGTAAGTTTTGCTTTAGAACAAAATCAACTATATGATGGCACAAGTCCCCTCACCGGGTAGTTTATTCAAAATTAAAACATTTCGGTACAAAGATAATGATATGACTAATATGGCTGATATGATTGTGAATGTTTATTCCGTTACAAACTTTGGCAGATAATATACATTCGGCAAGTTTTGTGCAAGTCAGAGTGAATGATAATGACCCTTATGTCACCTAAAAACTTCAATCTAAATGTTGAAACCCATATAATAAAGTTAGCGAAAATGTTATTGTAAAACTAGACAAATCTAGTACTAATTTTGTGAAGTCTACAAAAACATAAGCTAAAAGTTGAATTAAGAGTAATCTGGCCAGCAGTTCACCATCAGCTTCGTTTCACTGGGTTGCGGTGGGGTGATCACGTTTCTCAAGGGATATCCTGCATCCACCCGTAATTTTTAGGATTATCGAATATTCAATACCAATGGTATCCATCGTGTGCGATGTTTTTAGCCGATATTTTCTCAGTATATGTGCTATCATGACTTTCATGGAAAGCCAGGCGTACCGTACTCCTATACAGTTGCGGGGTCCCCCACTAAACGGAATGAAAGCGTACGGATGTCTCTGAGCCACAAGTTCCGGCAGGAAATTGTCCGGATTGAATATTTCGGCGTCTGGACCCCAATGTCGCGGATCTCTATGCATCGGATAGATCGCACCCACCACCGTTGTATTGTTGGGAATGGTTGTTTTGGCTAAAAAAAAATCAATAGTTTATATCGTCTCTGCATGAATACTAGTGAATAAAGGAAAAACTTGCATACCATCTAGCTGAATGTCACTAGTTGTAATTCGAGCAACGACTGGTGCAACGGGGAAGAGGCGCAATGTTTCCTTACAAACCATTTCGGTGTATAACAGCTTTGCTACATCCTCTACGGATACTTGCTGATCTTTTGCGGGACAAACCGCCATGATTTCCTGGTAAACGCGTTCTTGTATTTCTTGATGTACTGCCAGCATCAGTAGCACGTTACTAACGGTGGTGGCCGTTGTGTCAGTGCCAGCGAAAATCATTGTGTACAAATGATCTGGAATGTCTTCCTTCGCTAGCTGAGTGTTTTCTTGGGCCAATTCCAGTAGTTTGTCTAGGAAATTTTGCGGTTTTCTGTCATCATTCTCTGTTTTTGAAGGTTGTGTTTTTGGTGAGGAAAGTACTTTATCGACATTACGTGCACTCATGATATTCGATATGAAAAGCCGACCCTCATCCATTATCTCTAATTGTTTTTTATATGCATTTGTCAATCGGTAGATGAAATCTGGGTAAAATAATGCATTAAATACTCTACGCGTCACTATATCTATATATTCAGCTTGTAGTTTTAAGTACAGGTCTCCAACTGGTTGTCTTTGTAGATCGAAGTCGCAACCGAAGGCTGTACCTGTAAATACGACATAGGTTAATGAATTGGAATTAAAAAAAAAAACGTGTTTCATATTTCGAATTCGTTTTCGCGGTGTAGCTACACTCGGACTACACTTTTTACCCTGTAACTTTTTTTCACTTTCCGAACTACACTTTTTCTGTCTCTGACTACACTTTTTCTGTCCCGGAATGTACCCGAAAGAAGCAGAGTATACTTCTGGGAGTTACCAACACATTCACACGTATGTGTCAAAACTGCTTTGTTTCGGTTCTCGTTCCACATGGTAAAGTGTCAGGTAAATTTTTTTTCAGCACATTTGTGAGATGGTAATATAAAATGGAAACGAGAAAAAAAGACGATGGCGATAATAACCAAAACAAAACAAATTGACAGTCATCTCTATTATCACGCATACCAAGCTGCAGGGTGTAGTCCGGGACGGTGTAGCTTCACCGCGAAAACGAATTCGACAATAAGTAACTTACAATAAATAGTGTCCAGGGTACAAAGAGCTATACTATGGAAGAAATCCCGTTCTTTCTGTCCAACGTATTTTTCCATGAGTTCTGCCAACATTGCACTCTTTTGGTTGAGCGTACTGACGTGGCTGTTCATGATGGCGGGCCCGAAGGAAAAGTTGAGAATTTTTCGCTGTCCCTTCCATAAGCTGGCTACAAAGAAATATTATAAGAAGTGTCCAAAAATAGTTAAATAGAATATGCCACTAGCCTTACCTGGTGCCGAAAAAAGACCTCGATCCACGAGAAAGAATTTATACTGTAGTGATTTGTTCAGGCAATGCGGCGAATTGAGAAAAACTTGCATGTGTTCAGGCTCGTACAGGACAATATGTGGTAACGGTCCTAGGTGAATGCAAAGCGGGGACGGGTATTTTTGAACAAGATTTCTCATTTCCCGAGCAATCGCCTCTGTAGGAATAAAACATCGTTAGTTGCGAGTACTGGATCTGTTACTTTAATTGTGCCGTTAGCAACGCATCTTACTTTGAACATATAAGTGAAGCACAACTTTGTTGTGCTACACACTTTGAATTCTCTGTTAGTTTAGTTTAGTTAGCATTTAAGAAATAGCGTGTAGAATATGGATTATGGTTTTATATGATCTGATAAAGTTTCATACCCTTGTTGGCGTGGAATGTTTTGAATGAATTTGACAATACATCTGCATTTGAGTAAAATTTTCTTGTAGGTTCAAAAGGTCTCAAACCGTGACGAGAAGCAGGATATGGCCAAACGGATCAGCAGAATACGACCAAAAACTGACGAAACCGCACTAATGCGTAATGGACGATGGAACATATATTAAGGTGAAAGATTTGTTGTTCCAGAGTACCTCCGAACACGAAAGATGTGAGTAAATTATAAAAAATAAAAAATGGCAACCATTTTAATTGACCATTTTTTATCGGACTAAAATTTTACACAGATTTTTTTATGAGCTGAAGGTGTTACTTTGTGATATTAGAAATTTTTCCACGAGAAGTTTTTGAAAATGGTTTATGTAAGAAAGTTATTTAAGATTACACATATTTTTAGAGCTAGAAAGGTTTGTTTGAATAATCTGGCATCTTCGACAAAGTCATGAATAATAATTTTGTTTTTACGAAAAAAAAATACTCCGGAAATTGTTTGAGAGGTAAAATAAACAAAAAAAATTATCTCAAAAAGATTATTTTTTAAAATCTTTTTTTTTTCAATGGAATTTAGAAAAGGTTAGATAAACAATGATTGCTGTCCGAACATCAAATAAGAAACAAATTGTTAAAGTTTTCTAGCAAAAAAAAAAAAAATACAGCCAAGACCGGTTTGTTTGATTGGTATGGTATCTTCGGCAAACTTGTGGACAGTGATTTTATCCTTCTAGAAAATAAAGAAAAAAAAAGTGTAAGGAAAAACCACAAAAATCTTATTGTACATTGAATATCTCTAAGAACACACTGTCTAAAAATCTGAATTTTTTTTTTAAAAATGTGTAGCTAACTGAACATTGATAGTTTTTAGTGCTTGGAGAAGTAAAAAAGTTAATAATTTTCTTTTAAAGTTGAAATGTAATACCGAAACAATATTTCAGGTTTTCTCGGTGCATGTTTTTGATCGTTGGCGCGGTAACCATATTTCGGCGGTAGAGGAAATGCTTCGCCAACCCGAGCGCCTGTCCACCAAGATGGTGCGGCTCAAAACAGCGTCTGATCTCCATGTTAGGAGCGGCTGATCAACGTCCTGGTGTCAGCGTAGGACTCTAATCAGAGCTGACACTATGGCCCTCCGGCGAGACAGGGGGTTGGGGAAGACCCAACAAGCCGCCCCGAAAAACACCAAATGTTGCAAATATCGAAGAAGTTAATACGGATCGGAACAATCGGCACAGACCTAGGCGACGAAATAAGGACTACGATTGGAAACTCGGTACATGGAACTGCAGATCGTTAGGCTTTCACGGCTGCGACAGGATCATATATGATGAACTAAATCCACGCAACTTCGAAATCGTAGCACTGCAGGAACTTTGCTGGTCGGTACAGAAGGTATGGAAAAGCGGACATCGAGAGGCCACCTTTTATCAGAGCTGTGGCACTACCAACGAGCTTGGGACGGGCTTTATAGTGCTGGGTAGGATGCGCCAACGCGTGATCGGGTGGCAGCCGATCAGCGCAAGGATGGTTGAGTTGAGAATTAAGGGCCGGTTCTTCAACTACAGCATCATCAACGTGCACTGCTCACACGAAGGAAGAGCCGACGATGAGAAAGAAGCGTTCTATGCGCAGCTGGAGCAAGTGTATGATAGCTGTCCGCAATGGGACGTTAAGATCGTCATCGGTGATATGTATATATGGTGGCAATGTACAGACCGGTGATAGGGCCGAATAGCCTGCACGCCGCATCAAATGATAACGGCCAACGATGTGTGAACTTTGCAGCCTCTCGCGGTATGGTAGTCAGAAGCAGGCTTCGAAATGGTCACGGTCGAACCACTTTTTACTGCGATAATCGTCTTCTTCTTCCTCTGACGCTATCAAGGCTCGCTGTCTTAATACAGTCTTGAACGAACATGTCAAACGAGCACCGCCACCACGACGTTTTTTTCCTCAAACGTATTTTGACATATTTTCTAGAAATGAGAATTACGCACGTTGGGTGCGGATAATAATATTTATGCGGGTAATAATATTTATCAACATAAATAGAACGAAGTAGACAGAAATAGGCCGAAATAACATCGCCAAACGAATGGCAGTGTGAATCTCTTTGATGCGCGAGTGCCGAATGACCATCCTTTTCTTTGTTTAATAGGCGACGGTTGTTTTACATTTACGAGCGAAAGCCGACTGTGATGCACGATGAGGAAGCGAGATCAAATGAAAATGCTGACCGTTTCGAAGCCTGGTCAGAAGTACCTTCTTCCCCAGCAAAGACATCCACAGAGCCACCTGGAGATCACCTGACTTACAAGTGGAGAACCAAATCGACCACGTTCTAAACGATAGTAAATTCTTTGACGTTATCAACGTTCGCACCTACCGCAGTGCGAATATTGATTCGGACCATTACCTTGTTGCAGTATGCATGCGCTCAAAACTTTCGACGGTGCGAAACACGCGTCAAAGTCGCCCACCGCGACCAAACATCGGGCAACTACGGGACGCCGAGGTTGCACGGGAGTACGCGCAGCAGCTGGAAGCAGCATTACCAACGGAAGAGCAGCTTGGCGCAGCTACTCTTGAAGATGGCTGGAGGGACATTTGATCAGCCATAGGTAGTACTGCTGTACTGCCTATAAACGCATACCTGTCCCAAATGGATTTTCATCGTTTTTGAGTTAAATATCAGATTCTATCTATTTCTTGCTCTACTATCGATTAGGGAAACAAAAAAGTATATTTTATTTGAAAAAGTCAGCATAGCATAGCATAGCATAGCATATTTGATCGCCCGTGTGTTGCCCGCGATTGACCAGAATCAGCTGAAATTGCACAAAGAACCGTCAAAATGGTGCCTAGGTGTAGCAAGCCATTTTCAGTGTACAATTCCTGGTGATTTTTCTTTTCACTGGTCAATAACGTAGCTGGCCACGCCCAATGCAGATCAATAGAGGAAGGGATATCGGGAGTGTTAGTTTAATACTTGTTGCTACTAGAGACCGAGGAATCCTCTGCATCATCCACAAGTGTCAAAGGAAGGGATTAGTGTTAGTGGAAAGGAATTGATCTGGATCCATCGAGGTTGATGGTGCGATCTTTTCTACACAAATTCGCGCCCGATATGGATATTTCTCGGTCTCTGCGCAACCGACCACCAGAAGACGATATAAATAGAACCGCATCACGATCGCTGTATCGGCATATAGGAGAATCGAAGTTTCTAGTTGTCATCGGCAACCTATCAATCGTTAACTCTGTATCACACCAAACTTTGCGTTTCATCCCGTGAACTATTAAAATTTACCTCGAAACGAATGAATTTCGTAAAACGCACCGCACGCCGAACGCAAACTACTGGTACCAGCTCAAAGAATTGATAAAGCGAGTAAAAAAACCCACGAGGCACACCCGAGCATTATACGATGTAATGGTCATTGAACTCCGAAACCGCTGTATTAAGATAGTTACACTGAGCGCAGTTCAAATAACGTGCGCGAAACTGAGCTGACCTCCCCGAAGCAAACAAGAGCGTGCCCACTACACTCCGGAAACCCTTAAATAAGCAAAACTCACCCAGGCCGATGATGCGTTTCACCGGGGCATTATGCACGACCGCTCCATTTTCTCCTACCGACGCTTACGCGACACGACGTTTCGCACCAAAGACACCTACTGAGTATAAAAACTGGCAAAGTTTCATGCATTCATAGCCCAAAAACTTAAAAAAAAATGCAAACATACATATCAAACAAAACAAAGATCCAAGTTTATTATTAAAATGCCAAAATAATTGCAATCAAAGTTCAGTTGTCATGAACTATTTTCACGCCCAAAACGATTTCAACATAATTAAATAAAAGTTACTTTTGTATATCAACATTTGTCCAAAAGCTAGGAAAATCATGAAACAAGAACATAGAACTTAGTGAAATGTGCCAGGACTCACAATTGTAGACGATGCATCAATCGCATGCCGCATTGTCATGCTCGAATGATAAATTTTGAAACCTACTGTAAAATTGCCAATTTTGACCTGTCAGAGTGCATCGCACAATCTGGTTTGTAAATACAAAAAAAAAACTACCCGCAACCGAAAAGCTACCACACTTTGTGCACCCAACAGATGACTCATTTACACTTAAGTGTTACCTACTGAATACAAAAACAAATGGCAAAATTTCATGTATCCAAAGCCTTAAAAATTAAAAAAAAAACTTCAAGTGAACATATTGGTCAGAACATAGTTTTAGGTTTGTTGCTAGAAAAATCGAAAAATTGAAGCATAAGATATCTACTATCATAAGCACACCAAAGCTCCAAGCTTTCACGAAACAATCCCACCAACAGACGTGTTGAAAACGTCCCTTGATAACAAAGCCCTACCTTGAACCCGACCGCGCACAACCGTGGCAACTGACGAGTTCCAAGCGAGATCCATTCTGACGTGAATCGCATCCCCACAAAATCAATGGACGCACCTACTTGGCCAAAAGTCCACCATAAGACATGTTCAGTCATCCGGGCACTATTACAAAGTTAACAGAAACTCAAGCCCAACGAGTCGGTGGCCGACTTGCACGCGTGTTGCTTTGGTATTTTCTTTGTTTCCCCCACACTAAAACAACACCTGGCTCAAATTCCATTTTAAAGAGCGATTCCGATGTCCACCCTCACGAATCATGAGTTGGCCCAAACAGTACTAGATACATTTGTTGTAAAACTATTGATTATTTAACCTTATTCAGCTATAAGTTGGAAACAGTAGTGAAATATACACGCTCCTGGATGCATCTCCGCAACAAGAATACTCTCCAAAACTACAATATTTTGTCCCTGGCACACACAGCATCAACCAGTTGTTGGACATAAGTGAAGCATGTTCACAAGGCTCTATTAAACCCCCGGACATTCAAATTTCTGCATATTCTCACTACCAAAGAAACGGCCCCGATGTAACCTGTGATGCAGTGTAACCTGTGTGTGTGATGTAAGATGTAACCTGTGATGTAACCTGAGGCCCCGATGATGACCTGATGCAGATTCGCACTAACCACTATTATATAATTCTCCTTGCGTCTCCGTCTTTTGTTTAATGTATAAAACAGATTCGCAAGTGATCATTAAATTAACAATTGATTAGGGTAACGGGGGTATTTTGGCCAGCTTTGGGAAGTGTTCGCACAGTTCATTAAAAACAAACACAATTTTTTTAAATAAATACCTACTCTATTATACCATTGTTAAAAGTTAAGTGTCTATTTTAATATACACCGTTCAACAATGCAATATATTGAAAAATATCCTGGAAATATCAAAATTTTTACGAAGTACTAAAAACATATTTTGGTCCACCAAATTTTTACTTTGGCCCACCTTTATATCTACAGACGTGTATGGAAATAGTTCGGACTGATTGTATTTAAGATCATCATCAGTATTTTTAGAGCAAAAATAGTGGTTTGGAGGTTCTAAAAATGAAATGATTTGGCTTATAGCGGTTTGACAGGCATTCTCATCCAATTTCATATCGTTAAATTTGATAAATTAAGAAGTGATTACCTGTAAATTGTCACAAGCTGCTTCTTTGTTCACGTGCAACGGCCGAACGGTAATAAAGGGAGATGTCAAAACATGGCATGGCCAAAATATGTTTGCTTCAGAAAGAGGCAAACATATTTCGGCCATGCGTTTAACCACTTTTTCAGCTTTTACCAACATGTTAGAGTATGCAAACTGTTTCTATGACATTTTATTAATGTTACTACAACAACGAGTTGTTTCAAAAGCATACATATTTGTTACAATAGCTTCCGGACGTTGACTTGTATATTACCACTTCCTCTTGACTTTGGGTTGACTCAGCCATGACTTTGAATATGTATGAACTAATTCCAAAACAACACTACCTAGAGCCAGTTTTTCGCCGAAAATTATTGTGTTGTATGATTCTTAGGTGTGTCATTCAATGTTGCATGCATAGTTTTCTAATATTCATTGAATTTATCAGATAAAATTCGTAAAGTGTTACCGGGTGGGCCAAAATATGCATGTGGGCCAAAATACCCCCGTTACCCTATATTAGTATTGATTTCAATTTGATCACTGCGATGAACAAAACTTGGGGAAGAGGAATGGGCCGAAATTGATAAAATCATCATCATATTCGACCCATCATAACTCTGCAACTATTGCACTAGCAACGAGATACTCACAGAAGAGAAAAAATGCCCAGACGCTTCAGAATTGAATTTTCCTGCGAAAAGCATTGCTTCAGAAAGTGGTTTGGGAGCAATTTCTATCCGCCTAGGTACACCAAACTGATGATGGCTGGAGAGGCACGATTAGTCCAAATCATCGAATTTCAGCTAAAATAGCTTTGCACGCGGCGCAATGGACTTTTCCTGTTAATCTAATTATGATTAGCTAGTAATTATTACCGTGTTTGTGGGGGAAGAAACTCTCCATCAGCGGCTCGCACAAATTTTCAATTGCATCAAACGCATGTTTACCAGTATATTTTATTTGAAAAAGTCAGACAAAAAACTGAGGTCAAATTGTCCCATTCTAAAAATAATCGCATATCAGTCCCACCAAATGTTTATCCTGATTATGGCCATATTTTTTTCTTCAACCCATATAATAAATCCTTGATGCTGTTTTACAAGCTTTTAACTGTTAAAAAATCTTCAAATAATTAATAAATGCAAGGTTATTTCAAATAAATTTCACAAAAATGTTAATTTTAAGTAGACACTGAAACTGACACTTTTTCTAAAAGTTCGTTCCCGAAAGGATACTGGTTTCGTCAATCAGTGGGATAATAGCCTTGACCAAAGCTGCATTCTGTAAAGAGTTAATTTCCTGTGGGTGATCTACTCATTCTGTTGTGATGAAATTGGAAACTTCTCATTCTCAATACCACTTTTCCAAAATGCTTAATGCACGGGCTAATGCGGAATAATTTTATTAGCACGTATTGCGAAACACTGAAGACGAAAGAAAGGAAACTATTCAGTAGCATATCCAAGACTTCAACCTTATTTTTTGGTTTTTCAACGACGACCTTAAATTTGGGGTAAGTAATGGGTGGACGTCTCCGTCATTCTCCATGCAGCATATTTAGAAGTTGTCTGCAACCATGAACGTCTGCCCATATTCAAAATACTTGATAAAAATACAACTACTCCTACACCGAGCGGTTGAAAGTGAGACTGGTATGCGATTATTTTACTACTCGATGGCCTAAATAATCGCATGTCAGTCTCTTTCTTATTTTTCATTGTAATTTTCACGAAAAAGGAAATTCTTTAATGTAGAAGTTATGATTGAGGTCTATTTCATTACATTATGACGAAAAAATTAGAATAACCCACCCCAAACAGGTGAAATACACAAAACAAGAAAAATATTTTCAAGCGCTGTTTTCTCAACTCGATGATTTTCCAGATGGGACTGATATGCGATTATAGGCAGTGTAGCGGCGCTTGGTACTATGGCTCCGAACAGGAGAAACGACTGGTTTGACGACGAGTGCAAACAGTTAGGGGAAGAGAAGAATGCAGCACGAGCGAGAATGCTGCAACATCAAACGAGGGCGAACGTGGGGCGCTACCGACGCGCACGGAACAGGCAAAACTCGGTCTTACGGAAGAAGAAGCGCCAGGAGGATGATCGAGATCGCGAGGCGATGGAGGAACTGTACCGTGCGAATGACACACGAAAGTTCTACTAGTACTACGATGAGCACCCTAATGGCGATGCAGCAGAGGACGACGACGGAGTGGTAGTAGATTTCGGTGTACGCGCAGATGACGACAGAATCCCAGCCCCTGACCTCCAGGAGGTTAGAGAGGAGATCGGCCGGCTGAAAAACAATAAAGCCGCTGGAGCTGACCAACTCCCCAGCGAGCTGCTAAAACACGGTGGTGAATCACTGGCTAAGGCGCTACACTGGGCTATTGCCAAGATTTGGGAGGAGGAGGTAGTACCGGAGGAGTGGATGGAGGGTACAGTGTGCCCCATCTACAAAAAAGGCGACAAGTTGGATTGCTGCAACTACCGCGCAATCACGTTGCTGAACGCCGCCTACAAGGTACTCCCTCAAATTCTGTGCCGTCGACTATCACCGTTTGCAAGGGAATTCGTGGGGCAATACCAAGCGGGATTTATGGGTGCCCGCGCCACCACGGACCAAATATTCGCGGTACGGCAGATCCTACAGAAGTGCCGTGAGTATAACGTGCCCACACATCACTTGTTCATCGATTTTGAATCGGCATACGACACAATCGTTCGAGACGGCAAGGTGATGGATTATCGTGCTTGCTATTCAACATCACTTTGGCTGGTATCGACACGAGTGGCACGATTTTTAGAAGGTCTGTTCAGCTCTTTGCCTTCGCCGATGACATAGATATTGTAGCACGAACCCTTGAAAAGATGACGGAGACGTACATCAGACTGAAGGCTGAAGCCGGACGAATTGGACTGGCCATAAACGCATTGAAGACCAAGTACATGAGAGGAAGAGGTTCAAGAGAAGACAGTGTCAACCTCCCGCCACGAATTCATATTAGCGGTGATGATATCGAGGTGGTAGACGAGTTTGTGAACCTGGGCTCACTGGTGACTGCTGACAACGACACAAGCAGAGAAATTCGTCGACGCCTTATGGCAGGGAATCGTGCCTACCTTGAACTCCGAAGGACGCTCCGCTCGAATAAAATCCGCCGCCGCACGAAGTTAACCATCTACAAAACACTGATCAGACCGGTAGTCCTCTACGGCCACGAAACCTGGACTATGCTCGTGGAGGACCAACGCGCCCTTGGGGTTTTCGAAAGGAAAGGTGTTGCGTACCATCTGTGGTGGAGTGCAGATGGAAGATGGATCATGGCGGAGGCGGATGAACCACGAGTTGCATCAGCAGCTGGGAGAACCACTCATCGTTCAAACGGCGAAAATCGGGAGACTACGGTGGGCTGGGCATGTCGTTAGGATGTCGGACGACAACCCGGTGAAAATGGTTCTTGATAACAACCCGAATGGAACAAGGCGACGAGGCGCGCAGCGAGCAAGGTGGCTCGATCAAGTGGAAGACGACCTGCGGGGCCTCTGCAGACGACATATTTTTAAAACTAATATGCACTCGGTTTTCATGACTAGAGGTGCTTAAATTGACGTAGTTTATACTGCTCGCCAAGTTGGAGAAATTAGGAGTTGTTTCTGCTTACGTACAGTGGCTAAAGTTCTATTTCGTAAATCGAACGCTGCACGTTAAAACCGGATCACAGCATTCTGGAAACTTCTCGAATCTATCGGGCGTTCCACAAGACAGTTATCCAGGATCACTACTCTTTGCACTGTTCATAAATGACGTATCATATTACTGCTAGACCCAAGCCGTTTGTTTTTGTGGACGATGTCATAGTAATGGTTTTGCAGTGCTCAGCTACACCATGTTTGGCCAAACATTGACGAAAGTTTACCAGGTTTGAGATTTGGGTGTTACTTTGGAAGTAGCGCTATCACTCAGAGTGCAGTACAACGAGATTTTTATAACGGCGTATCGACAACTTGGATTCATTTTCAAAATAGCCTCGAAATTCCACAATCCGTCGAGCCTTCGATCACCGTACTTCTCGTTGGATTGTTCTGTTCTCGAAACGAGTTCCATAGTGTGGTGTTCATTCATTGCAAATTGGGTAATAAAAATCGAACCGTGCAACGAAAGTTCTGAACGAATTCTGATCGCTGCCAGGCATGGAAATACTGGATTCACTGTATTCAAAATTTTGACTGATGAGGTTGGCGTCCTAAAAATTTGCTAGCGGATAGATTTATAACGTTTTCCTTCACACGCACTGACGAAACTACCCATGCAGCATCAAACATAGTAGCCCATGAATCAGCAGAAAAGAATTGGCAGTTGACAGAACTCTAACCGTGATGGCGAAAACAGTGAAGCTACTCCGTACAGGAGTGTGCGCGTTC
The DNA here is from genome assembly GCF_029784165.1 of Wyeomyia smithii. NCBI lineage: Eukaryota > Metazoa > Arthropoda > Insecta > Diptera > Culicidae > Wyeomyia > Wyeomyia smithii. The sequence goes on from NC_073696.1 coordinate 193,619,738, forward strand.
ATAGAACGGTGCCCCGTTGCGTCGAAAACGGACAGCGTGTGGACGCCGGATTCGCCCGTTCCGGCATTTACAACATCTTGGCACAATTGGACAATAGTCAGAGAATCGAAAGAAAGCCCGGTTCATCGCTGCGTGCGCTTAGCCGGGAGGTCGGTGCAACCAAACAGTCAAAAAGTACCTAGTGAACATGAATATATATGTCAGGAAGCGGCAGTCCCGTCCACTGGTCTCGGAGCTGCAGGCAACGACTCAGTGGCAGCGGCTGAATAAGATGGTCAAGTCGATTTTCTCGGTGAATCGCGACCTGGTGGTGGTGATGGACGACGAGACCTACGTATCTCACCCTGGATGGCAACGACTGGCAGGGCGCTACGTATTTTGTTAACCCATAAAAGAAGTGAGCTTCGAGATGAAGCTCCCACACAAAGTTTCCCAAGAAAATGTTGGTGTGGCTGACAATCAGCGAGAGGGGGATGTCAAAGCTGCTGTGCTTCCGCTCCGGACTGGCCGTGAACGGAAAAATTTAGTGTACAGAGTGCCTGCCGGAATCATCGCTGCATCGCTCATCAAGAAATACCATAAGCGCGAAGATGCCGTGGTCTGGCCGAATTTGGTGTCGACCCATTACTCGAAGCGATCGTTGGAGGAGATGGATCGGTTTAATAACTCAAGTCGGCGAACCGCCAACGTTCCCCAGCAGCTTTTCGAAAATTGATCGTGATTCAAAAAAAAAAAAAAAATACACTAAATAACACCTTTAGCACACAGGAACATATGCCCAACTCTTGGATATTAATTAACTAGCAAAAACTTATATTTATACTCTGTACTTAATGCAACAAATCAAATAAACTAAAAAATCAATTTGAGAAGCAGCAAAATTTTATGGTTGATATGGAAGCACTGTTTTGATGACATGATGTACGGTGTCGTAAATTGTGCATATTCGTTGCGAGGACTTTTGCGCTATTTTCAAGCGAGATGATCGTTTTTATTACTGCGATTAACAAGGCATTTTTTCTTCTCATTCTGCGTACAAAATCCGCTTTCATGTTCTGTTCTTCAAGGAAACGCCTTAGAAAAAACTTGTGTGGTTTTTAAAAGGTGCACATCACACTGGAAACATTGTTTACTTTGTTACACATCCTCCGACAAATCTCGAGAATGGAGACTCACGGTTTATATCAAGGCAACGTACGATTTAGTTAAATGAAAAAAGGTGTGGTGGATTTAGTCCTGAAGGTGACATGAAAACTGTGAACTATCCTGTAAATTGACGGTCTTGAAAAGGGTTGGAAGGCTGGTGACTCGGTGCGAGTTCTTTAATTTTTTGATGATTGTTTCTTCCAACGAATGTTTGTAAAACGAAATAACTGGCACAAGGATAAATGATTGCTATAATCCCGATAAACTTTTATTACCTGTTGATGTAAACTTTAACAGTAAATACGAGTGGCCAATAAGTGGTAAGGCTGGTGGAGCATTCATATTAGCCACAAGGGCCAACATCCTTCTGCGGGACCAATTATAATAGATGGCCAGCACGATCACCATCGCACTTAAATACCACAACGTCGTATTCCACATGTTAGAAAAAGGTTCACAATATTCACACACGCGACGTTGAACTTCCTTCCGCTCGATTACAACTGATGCATTAAATTCTTACGGTGGTAGTTAAAAAAAACTACGGGAACACTAACTTCTAACCCTCGTATTAGCAAGATGCTTTTTCCAACAAGTCTCGGACGTAAATGATTCAACCGAGGGCTGTCAAGTATGATATTATCCCTTGCACTTTCTCATAATCAAGATTTATTTTGCGCGAGTACAATGAAGGGCAGGAAGGACCATTAAATGCAACAATGGTGAAGGGGTAACACGTACAACGGGACGAGATTTGTTGTTTTGATATTTTTAGTTTTGTGACTACAGTAGACTGTAAGATGATATCACAATGTCACCTAATCGTAGCATAACTCGCTAAAATCCTTTCGAATTTGTTACGTTTTACCCCAGAGGCTTCTAAACGTGGTGAATCAATGATGTGGCTGCAGTGCAAATCTGATTAAATTGGCGGCAAAAAATGTAACAACTACTAAGAATGTGCCGACAATTAGAAGGCACAATCTTTCTGCAAATGTTTTCTAAAAAAAACAAACGATCTTACATTCGAGTTGTAAACTTGTAGATTTTTAAAATACTTGATTTCCTATTGTGCATTATGTAACGATGAAAATTGGCGTTAACAGAAAGATTTAAAGCTGCGTGTGCAATGCACACACTGTGATTTAATTAATGCAACAATTTAGAACTTGCACACTGATTTGTTCGTTTGAATAAGATTGATTTAATGACAGTGCAAAGGCGGTGTTCCACAGAATGAACCCTCACAGTCTTAACATGCATGCAGATGGAAGTTATACTTATCGAATGAATTATTAATAGCTTCGTCGTAAAGCTAGTAAACGCTTTTCCACCAGTGTGTAACGGTAGTTTTCGTGTGAGGCGCGCTTTATGCCATTTACTCTATATTTGGAGTAAAAAGTATGGATCTTGCTTCCGATTCTTGCGAGTGTTAGTGTTAATTCAAGGCCAAAGAACCGATTGATTGTATTAAAATCTTATTGTCCATATTTTTTTAATAAAATAATTAAATAGTTGAATCGTTACTTTTGGTATTGGTGTTGATAGTGTGAGCAGTATGATTTAATAGATAAATCCGTCGTTATCGTGCTCAGCATACCAATTCGAGAGAATAGATCACATCACGTGAGTGATTTATGACAGTTTGGTACCGAATAGTGTTCTGTTTACTATAATTATACCGTAGGTACGAAGCACTCTATAAAGCAGTCGTCAAAGTTCATTGCAATCGTCGAGCACGGAAGTGAGACTTACGTGTTCCTAAGTACTTTCTACATAGGAAATCTGTTGTAGATCATGCCACTGTTTCCTGTCGCAAAATTATGCATCGTCGGAGTTATTAGCGATGTATCAACTAGTTACTGATTGACAAACGTTAGTTTTGATATCAAATTGTTTTCAGCAATCGGCCTTCTAGAGACAAAAAGGGACTAAGAGCTGGTAAAAAATGTGCCAGAATACAAGTTTAACCTTACATATTTGTTAGATTTATCTTATAATATTCCGAATAGATTTATCTTATAATATATTGTTATCGATAACATAATTAAAATAAGTGAATAAAATAAATTCCCACAATGTTGAGGCCTTTCCAACAAAGCTCCGTACAACTGTAAGATGCTATCAGTGTACTAACGCGCATGTCGGTTCGCGTTAGAGACAGCATGGCATGTTTTGTTTAATCAAATCATTTCATCTGCAGTTGTTGAAATAGAGAAAAATTATAAGATGGACAAATTCACATTGCTATAGGTACAAACATTTGCTCAACTCACGAAGGCGGTGTTAAAATGTGTAGTGTGATGAACAGACATTATAATAACAATTTGCACTTTAAAATACCGTTTGATACCGGCATTACGGAGCTGCTTGAATTTAATGATTGAACTAGACTGAATCTACCTGTACGAAATTTTTGCCGTGATAAATCAATAAAAAATATACAATTTTTGTCATGAGTTTTTGTGTTAAATTCTATTTGATTCGATTGAAAATTTTTGAAAACGACTACACTACACACTACAAAAAGTCGTTCTTTCAAAAAATTCATAAATAATTTTTACTCTATCTTGTGACAATTATTCTGAATGGCATCGGTTTTAGATGGTTGAAAGTAAAATAAAAATAAGATATTCGCAAAAAAGCAGCACCTTATTTTTAGTGTATATATTTTTCTAGTCAACAAATTGATTATATTCCGATAGAAAAATAAATTTCGTACAAGAAAAAATAATAAACTTCATTCGACAAAAATATTCGTCCTGCAAAAGATGAGTCGTTTGTGGAATTTAAAACAACACTATTGCTGGCGCTCCGCTCTGAGCGTCTCCATCTCGCAGTTGTTAATACCTTTCTTTCTTTTACCTGTGTGGACTCATTACTGCGACCAGAGATTAGATCTATTGTGATATTGCCCAGGTGTTTTCTGTACTACGTACTTCATATAACTGGCAGTATCACTATTGAAGTAAGTGATACGCTTATCGTTCATATCCGTGCTTGTGTGTAAGTTTTTTTACCTTTCCGTTTCAAGCTTACTGCTCTACTACACCGAGCGCCTCTGTCAATCCTAACAATATCGCCTAGTTACAATTCCCTGTAGAGAACTTTCATACGTTACTTAAAACCAGTTTTATTATAATAGGGACTTATTTTTATTAGAAGGAGAGTCAACAGGGGTTCTGTAGAATTCAGATTGCAGGAAGGGTACGTGGTGGGGAGCCTGAGAATAAACCCATGCTGGAGTCATTTGACAACCAAATGGCCTGATTCTACTAAGATTCGAACCCACGACCACTCGCTTACCAAAGCGGACTCTGTAACCTTGCGGCTACGGAGCTCCCCTACCTTTCTTACTTACTTCAGCAGCTTAGTGCCGTGGTGATTCAAGTGGTGATCAAGTATTTTCCTCTATTCGTTGCGTTCCTGAGCTACTCGTCACCAATTTTCTAGGGTACTGGACACTCGTAAAACCGCTTTAACCTGGTCATGCCAACTAGCACGTTAGGCACCAGCGATTTCCAGCGTCGTGGAATCTTTTTACTTGTGTTATTGTCGGCGGTTACTAGAGATCCTAGGTATACGAACTCATATACCACTTTGAGTTTATCGCCGTCCATGATCACCGTTCGTGGGAGGCGAAGGTTGGTTTCTCTCTAGCCTCTTCCTTTCATATACCTGGTTTTCGACGCATTAATTCCTAGTCCAACTCTTCTAGCCTTCACTTTAAATCTGACGTAGATTGCCTTCACCGTTCCAAAGTAAGAGGTTGTCTACGAAGCCTATGAGTTGACTACCTTTGCTGAAAATCGTACCTCTGATTTCGATGCCCGCTCGCCGGATTACTCCTCGAAGAGCAATGTTAAACAACTTGCAGGATAATCAATCTTCTTGTCTCAACCTTTTGCACACCTCGAAGGGATTCGGGAGTGTCCCCGATATTGCACACGTAACACACCGCTCGATTCAAGGTAGCTTTGATGAGTCGTGTCAGTTTATCCGGAAATCCGTAGTCGTGCGTTAATTGCCATAGCTGGTCTCGACTGTATCATATGTTGCCTCGAAGTCCACGAAGACGTGATGTGTGGGCACGTTGTACTCCCGGCATTTCTGAAGGATCTGTCGGAGAGTGAAGATTTGACTCGTAGTAGCGCGAGATTGTGTGAAGCCCGCCTTGTACTGCCTTACGAATCCTTTTGTTATAGGAGAAAGACGGTGGAGCAGAATTTGGAAAAGAACTTCGTAGGTGCCGTTGATCAACGTTATTCCACGGTAGTGGCTACAGTATAGCAAATCGCCCTTTTTGTAGATGGGGCATACAACTCCATATATCCATTTCTACGGTAGTTTTCTACGGTAGTCCTTATCTGCGGCTCGATTGGTTTTTAGTGACTCAATTTCCTGTTTGATCTATCGGATATTGGGAACTGGGATACTGTTATCGTCTGTATGCACTCCAAGGTTAACTTCCCTTCCGCCTTCTTTCGTTATGAAGGTGCTCATCAAAAAACTATTTCCATCTGTCGACCACATCGCGCTCGCTTGTGATCAGGTTTCCCTTCTCGTCCCCACACATGTCTGGACTCGGTGTGTAGCCCTTCGGGATTGTTTTACTTTCCCGTAAAACTTGCTCGCGTCATTGTCCGAAACAGTTGTTCTAGTTCTTCACGATCTTTGTTCTTCTGCTGGCGTTTCTTTCTCCACAGCAGCGATGCCAACCTTTTTTTTAAAGAAAAACTGGAAAAATTCAAAATGAAAAAAACTGTAGAAAACTTTATATATGAATATGAAAAAATTTCTTTAATTTTCAGGTCAAAAATGTTGCGTAAATTATAAATTTACACCGTGTTACTGCATGTAAACAAGAAAGGTGAAAGGTGTTATTTTGATTTTTTTACTGATGGGGAATATTGTCACTAGATGCAAGGTCTGGCTTACTCAAAATTTTGAAGAAAGCTGGATAAAACTGGAATTTTTTTTGAAAAACTGTGGATATTCAACCTTTAGCTGTTTTTCTGGCGTGCCCAAAAATAACTGGAGATATCCAGGAAAAACTGGAGGGTTGGCAACGCTGCTCACGCAGAATCGTGGGCAAATCATTACGAGCTCGTCGATTTTATCAAGCTAGTTTTTTCCTCTTCATCGCTCGCTTACATTTCCTATCAAAACTGTCATTTTGTCGGCTCGACGCTACTTTACCTAGTGCCGCAGCTGCGGCCTTTTCGAGCGTGAGTTGCCCCATCCATCGTCGAGAGTTGAGTCGTCGAGAGAGATAGTTTCTTCGTGAAAGGTAGAGTCTCGTCACGTAAGCGCGCCCAATTCCTGGTAGCCTGTGGGTTGTGCAACTGCCGGATGTTTGGCCGAGGAGGACGGTTTTGTCGTGTGTAAAATACTGTGGATAGTTTTGAGTGCACATGTACTGCTACTGTACTGGTGGTGGACCGAGTGTGTATCCGCGCCCCGAAGGGAACGTTTGTTTGTGATGTTCGAGAAAAACCGGCCATCAATGAGAAAGTGGTCAAATTTATTTATTGTTCGGTGGCCAGGTGATCTTCAGGTGGCTTCGTAGATATCTTTGCGTGAAAAAAGGTGCTTCTAAAATTACCAGGCCTCGGGAGGCTGTTGCATCGTAGGCACTATCACCGGTTTATTCATCACTTCCCTACCAATATCCGTTCCCAGCTCGTTGCTCCACCTCTGGACCATGCTGCCACGGACTCTCCATACCTTCCACCTTTGCGTCAGATCTCCGGCAGGGCCACGATGCCGAATTTGCAGGATTCTAACTGCTCGAGCAGAACCCTGTCTCCGCCAACAAAATTTTGCGACTTGCATTTCCAGGTATCCAGTTTCCATTCGTGGTCCGTTTATCCGGTATGTATTCAGTTAAGAAGAAAGAAAATGTCATTCACGTATAATAAACAAAAAGAGGGCCCAGGAGAGAACCTTGAGCAACCCCGGAAGTTACTTCTATTGGGTTTGAAAAAGAATTTTGAATGCGGACTATTGGTGTTCGTTTTGTTAAGTATGACTGTAGCATTCCAAAAATTTTGTTTCAATTTCGTATTTTTCGAGCTTGAAGAGCAATAAAGGTATGTCGATTCTGTCAAATGCCTTGATGAAGTCCATATAAAGAGCTTCTACGTGGACGCGTTCACGCTCAGAAGAGTTGGGATTTCCGAAGAGGTCAGACCCCCTTCTTCCTTGTCAGAATACGACCGAGGTCCCACCATGGATTGGTTATCATTATCTTCGCTTGGTTACTAGTATCCCTGCTTGTATAACGAAAAGGTAGGGATAGGAGTTGCTAGGCAGGACGTGACGGACCAGAATGGAGTCTATTTTATGCCTGCAAGTACATGAATGCACTGCCAAGCTATTTACCAACCAACATCTAATGATTTTGATTTTTCTTCAGTCAGTGCAAGCGGGCTAACGATGGTAATAATGATGCACCACAAAACAGCAATTTGTTGTGCGGCGTTACTGAAACATTTTGGAAACGATTTTTCAAGCTAAGACCTCAAGTCAATCCCAACAGTTTAAACTGATATTTGTGGCTAGAGCTAGATGAAAATAGATAATTGTTTGAAAATATCGAAATCAAAGATGGGGATCTTCGGTCACTGAAAACTGAAAAATTTTTAGTATGTGACTATTCGTTTTGAAATCCGAAAAAACTATTTTTGGTTAAATTTACAATCTAATTTCTTTTTTTGTCTTCTAACTATATTTTATATTTTTGTGAAGGTGCATGTAATTTTACAAAAAATGAACGAGAACTGAGAATGTGAATCAGGTTTTAGGAAAATTATACTTCATCCTGACAGAACTCGAGCCAGCGTCGCGGAAAGAACTGGAAAGATACATTTTTCAGAACCCAATATCGTATCACCCTCTACCATTGCGCCCGGTTCCTAACACATCTCAATCAACTACACACATTACGTTGTGAGAGTTATGTTTATGACTGAAAGAGAGTGTGTTTCCTCATACGCAGAGAATACCTTCGACTTGCTGTTATATCTATGTACCTGCGTGATCGGGGCTGTCAGTCGGTGTTTTCTTAGTCATCGTTCTAGTGAAAAAATATATTCGAAAATCAATAAAATATGAGTGTATTTGATTAGAATGAACAGTAGTTAAATATAGGTTACATGCGTCTAACATATTTTATTTATCTAAAACGTTCTAGTCGGTTCATCATAATGCGGTTAGTTAGTGTTCTTATTATCATGCTTGATCGTTCCTCGGACTGTTAGCATAGCAGTGAAGTAGTTCTTTTTTTTTATTTTTTGAAGTAGAATACTTCTCTCAGGAAGTTCGGCTACATAGGGATGTGAAATGAAAATCTAAAACCGAAAAAAGTGAAAAATATGTCCAATTTCAAATGCTAATAAATCGGTTGGTATTCGATGGATTTCCTTCGTTCTTGCAGCAATAGCTTGGAAAATCTTCTAAGATTCTTCCCAAATGCAGATAATTGTAATTTTATTTTTCAAACTATTGTACTATTGAAAATAGTCAAGCCTTGTCAAAACGAAAACTTTGGCCTCTGATTGGTTGTTATATGATTGCTTCCCAAGCACGGTCGACAGAATCATAGACCTTGCCATTTGAAATGTGCTATTTGGCCTATATAAGAGCCTGTTTCACCCGAAGCCGCTCATTATAATTCTAGACTGCAACAACAGCAGTCCTCCCTTAGCAGCAGCAGTAGCAATGCAGCGGATAACAGCCACAGCTGTGGTATGGCAACGGATAGCGGAGCGCGTCTCAGCATCGATAGGAGGACCAGGTGATGTAGGGCAGCGGATACCAATGGCAACGGAAGCGTCCACTACTGTGGCAACGGGGATAGCGCAGCGGTTGGCGTTAGTCTCAGCATCAATATAAGCAGTGCCAGCTGATGCAGTGTGGCATTTTAGTGAAATGCTGTCTCTGAGCGATAGCAGGCACACTAGCAAATGCATCCAATGAAAGAACGTTCTGGAAGGCTTTTCAGTGTTCATTTTCCCCCAAGGAATACTTTATTCGCACTGCCAGTGATAACGCAAAGATGTGATCGGCATCTTATCAGACATTGAATTAAACAACAAATTGTCCTTTTCAGGATGAAATAAAAACCTAATTGAAGAGTTAATATTTTTTCTTAAATCAGTTTACACTTTCAAGAAATTTGGAACAGATATATATTTGGCTTGATCTCCGTGTCTCAGAACGTACTGAATTATCTTTTCCTTCAGTCATGAACACCAACCATCCGAAAAGCTTTCATTATCAGCATAAAAATTAATTTTTCGCATAATCAAAATACAAAAATTATCTAGTCCAAATCATGACAAGCAACTATATTATTGAGAATGGTCAATCCTTGTTGAAGCGCGAAATTCGACTGATCTGATTAGTCGTTAATATGATTGCTTCCCAAGCACGGTCGACAGAATCATAGAACTTGCCATTTTGAATTTGCTATTTGTCTGTATAAAAGTAAGGATGGGAATTATCAACTGAAATGGCTGTCGATAGTTATCGATGATTTCCTACTACTATCGATAGGTTTTTCATCCCTATATAAGAGCCTGTTTCAGTCGAAGCCGCTCATAATAGTTCTAGACAGCGACAACAGCAGTCTTCCCTTAGCAGCAGCAGTAGCAGTGCAGTGGATACCAGGCGGATAGCGGCCACAGCTGTGGCATAGCAATGGATAGTGCACTAGTTGCAGCGGATCTCAGCATCGATAGCAGCTGGGCCAGCTGATGCAGGGACAGCGGATACCAATACCAGCGTATAGCGGCTAAAACATTGGCATGGCAACGGATAGCGTAGCAGTTGCACCGGGTTTAGCATCGATAGCAGCTGATACAGTGAGGCACTTTAGTGAAATGCTGTCTCTGTGCGAAAGCAGGCACTAGTAAATGCATTCAATTAAAAATGTTGATTTATTTTGACTACACATAAGCCGTCTAGTTTCGAGTGTTAAATCAGCTTTTCACTGTTTATTTTATCACAAGGAATACTTTATTCGCACTGTCAGTGATAACGCTAAGATGTGATCGGTATCTTATCCGATATTGAATTGAACAACAAATTAAAAAATGACTGACACGCAAGCAACCGGCTTTTCTTTCTTGTGAAAGTATTCTACTTCATTCTTGCGGTCGTGGCTTTGCACACAACCCTCCTGTGATTTTTTTTTAATAGGGGGGGGGGGGGGGGTGTTAGTTTGTAATGATTTATTTATGTACTAAAATATCTATTCAGAATTAGTATTGTGTGTTCTGCCACAAATGGTGACATTTCAACACTATTATATATATTTGTACGCTATTTAGTATTATTGAATGTTATTAGCTTACGCAGTTAAGATAATGTAATTTTAGGAAAATTATTAAACCTACTTGTCAAGAAAAAAAAGGTATAAAAGGAATAAAACGAAACTTAAAATAAACTTAAAATTAACTTAAAACTATCTTACTGATTATAAAGTGAAGTAGTTCTGTGATTGTGCTTGTCATAGCGAGTAAATTAACCTTGTGCTAATGGGCTCAACTGAGGATTGCCTGTTTTGTTTCGCAGTTCAATGCTTATTTCGATTGCGAACTTTTACTGTAATAAATAATTGAAATTCATTAATATGTTTTATTTTTATACTTTTGGGTACACATACACATTGCACTTGAGTTATTTGATTGGTAGTGATTTGCGACGTCTCAAAATTAATCCCGGTTCGTTAGAAAACTTTAGCACAGAATCAATTTTTAATTTCAGATCCATGAGACTAACGTTACTTTTAAGTTTAAAGCTTTTTAACAAATGCACAACCATTATCTTGAGACTCATCATGGCATATCGATGACCTGAAATAAAAAAAAAAAAACAATTTAATTTGCTACTCATTATGAAGTATAAAGTTGCCGTCTTGACCTACCTATGCAGCTACGATTACCGCCACTGAAAGGAAGAAAAGCGAACGGATGACGCTTGTTTATATTTTCTTCACTAAAATTTTCCGGATCAAATTGTTTCGCATTAGGGCCCCAGACATCTTCCCGGCGATGCAAATTATAAATATTTAAAGCAAACGATGTACCAGTCGGTATCAGCATTCCGTCCAGCTCGATGTCGCTCGTTGTTTGTCGCAGAATAATTGGGACTATAGGAAAATGGCGGAGGCTTTCTTTGATGAACATTTCCGTGTATTGCAATTGTCTCAAATTATCAGAAGCGAAGTGCAATTTACTAGCCGGGGGAAAAACTTCACTGATTTCTTGATACACTTTCTCCTGAAGATGTGGATGTATCCCGAGCAGCTGAGCAATGAATCCCATTGCTATTCCCGTAGTGTCATAATAAGCATGATAATAAGCATGATTTTGCATAAACATAAAAGTGCGTCAAACATACCGCTGTGATCATTGTGCCAATGTTATGGGTCACTTCGATGTCACTCAGAACTTTCAAATCATGAAGATCAAGTAATTGGTCTATGAAAATTTTTGGTTTCTTATACTCATCCTGATTATCGATTTCATTCGATTTCAGCCGTTCTGCTCTTTGATTCAGGACGTTACGAAAAACCTGCCAATATTCTGCAGCATTTTTTCACATTCTTCACAAATATTGTGCAAGTTACCTTATCAACGAATTCCCACGCATCTTGTCTCATGCTTTTTTCCACTCTAAAAGCCTCCGTGAGCTTATAAATAGATTCCAAGCATGTGAAAAGATTTAAACACCTTTTTGCGACCAACTCCAAAATACTGAATGAGAATGCTCGTAAGAACTAAATAATAAGTTAACACTTATTACATACCCATTCATATTGCAAGCAAACTTTTCAGTGTCGCGGTCTTCATCGATATCAGAACCAATTGTAGTAGCACAAACCATGGCCACAGTACATCTTGTCGTAAACTTTGTTATTTGAACCTCACAATCTTCTGGAATCTGTAATAAACGTTCCACCAGCTTCCGTGCATATCGATCAAAAATTGGGAAGAATCTGTACAAAATCTTGTGATTGAAGGACGGATTCAGCGCCTTCCGTTGAACTTTCCAAATGTTAGCTATGGTCGAGTTGTGACATGAGTGAAATATTTATTGATCGTGCGAAAAACTACTCACAGGGGGCCGCAAACAAGCCGAAATCTATTTTGAAAAAATCATAAATGTACGGCTTTTGAATGCAGTGCGGGTGCGTTAGGATGCCTCGAATCGAATCTGGATCGCTGGTGCCAATGAACGATATTGGGCCCATCCACGCTTTAAATAATTTGGCAGGGTTTTTCATTATGTGCTGTACATTATCAAACATTTCCTCGTCGTTTTTCCACAAGAATGACAATAAATTTCCGACAAGGGGATAGCATGGTTGTGCCGTCGGCATATCCTTTGCAAACGACATCCGTTGTCGAAATTTTATGTAATATCTCAAACATAATGCTAAGAGCACTAACACAAGTATTTCTACTATCATTGCCAATAATTTAAACAGACTTGATCGATAGAATACTCACAGTTTGACTGATCGATGGCGAGATTGGATAGTAACTTTTATCGTATCATTTCAATTAAACGATGATTGATAAACCAAGTCATCGCCATTAAATTACGGGACTTAATATTAAACTCAGATAAAAACAGGCACATGAATACAATGTGTTTAAAGAATCGAGCGCAACAATCTGCCAAGTAGAATAAAATGATGCCAGCAAATATTAGATATATCTGAGCTCTTCCAGTCTACTAAAATGCATGTTTGTTCGCATGAGAGAATGCTTTGTTCGATCAAATCGTTTCATCTGTAGGAGTTGAATTCGAGAAAAATATAAGTGATAAGTTTTCACATACAAAAACTAGCTCAGTCAATTATTTTCCAGTTCATATGTAAGCATTATAATTAAAGTTTGCATTCAAAAGTATCTACTATTTGATACCGGTATTAGAAATTAGATGATGATACTAAACGAACACTTATGGTACTAAAGCTCTGGGCATCTAACTGCCATAATGTAATGTTATGTGTTGTGCTTAAGTCACTTTTTCATAAGATTTAATGATAAATTGATGAAAAGTTAAGGATTGTGTATGACATATAACCGCATGGCTGATATTCTTTTAAAATCAATGCTGCAATATTCAATCGCTACTTGTTGTTGTTGTCCATAGATTTAAGTTATTTTAACTACCAAATACTGTTCTATCAAAACAAAAATAATTATGGTCGATTTATCGCCAAATCGATCGACTAGCTCAGGAAAATAAATAATAATTAAAGTTGGCAGTGCATCGAAACATGTGACATGGCAGTTATGATTTTCAGTAACTGGTTTTGGTTACAAAAACATATAATCTTGGTATTAAAAGCAATGGTTGGGATTTGAAAGATAATTCACACAAAACATAATGACAAATGAAAATCAGCCAAAATACGAAAAAAAAAGTTTTCCTCACTCATACTTACCTCACTTAACTTTGTTGGCCGACGGTCCATTAACCGGTCAAAGGCCGAACGAATTAGACAGTGCGAGACCTACCACGAAGTCAACGACCTCTTCCTGGCTCTCTGATGAGTATAGTTTTGGCGGCTCTCTAGTAAGACATTCTGGCTACATGTCCAGCCCACAGAAGCTTGTCTCGTGGTGTTACCTTCCCTATACCAGCATGTTTGTTCGCTTGGAACAATCCGTGATTCATCCGTCTGCACCGCACTCCATCTTCCAATTTACCGCCAAGTATCGATCGCAGAACTTCACACTCGAAAACTCCAAACACTTGTTGATCAGCTTCCTGCAGCGTCTTTGCTTCATGTCCGTAAAGGGCAACTGGAAGGATCAGCGTCCTATACACCGCTAGTTTTATGCGAGTTTGCAAACTATGGGACCTTTGCTTGTTACGTAGTCCGTAGATGGCCCTGTTCGCAGCTGCGACCCGTCGTTTTACTTCGCTGCTCTCATCGTTACCACATGTCGTAAGCGTAGTAAGAATAACGAGTTCATCAATCACTTCAAATCGTTCTCCAATCAATCTCTACTTCAGCACCAACACCACCGGAACTACCACGCTCCCTGTTAACTACCATGTACTTTGTTCTGGCAGAATTAATGCTGAGTTTCAGCATTGCCACTTCCCTTTTGAAAGGCCTGAACTGCCTATAATCGCATACCAGTCCCATATGGATTTTCATCGTTTTTGAGTTAAAAATCAAATTCTATCTATTTCTTGCCCTACTATCGATTAAGGAAACAAAAAACTATATTTTATTCGAAGAAGTCAGAAAAAAATGTGAAGTAAAATTGTCCCATCTTAAAAATAATCGCATATCAGTCCAACCAAATGTTTTTCCTGAATATGGCCATATTTTTTTCTTCAACTCATATAATAAATACTTGGTGCTGTTTCACAAGCTTTTTACTGTTAAAAGATCATCAAATAATTAATAAATGCCATGTTATTTCAAATAAATTCTACACAAAAGTTAATTTTAAGTAGACACTGAAACTGCAACTTTTTTTGAAAGTTCGTTCCCGAAAGGTTATTGTTTTCGTCAATAAGAGGGATAATACCTTGAGCAAAGCTGCTTTCTGTAAGGATTTAATTTCCTGTGGATGATCTACTCACTTCAAATGGTCATTAAAGTTGAAATTTTCAGAATTCAGAAGAAATCGTTTTTAGTTGCTTAGCTAAAAACAGCTTGTACCTTTTTTCATCGCCGTCGTCTTCCGTCAAGTCACTGTTGTAATGAAATTGGAAACTTCCCTTTCTCAATACCACTTTTCCAATATGCTAAATGCACGGGCTATTGCGGAATAATTTTATTCAGCACGTATTGCCGAACACTGAAGACATAAGAAAGGAAATTATTCAGTAGCAACAGTAGCATATCCAAAACTTCAACCTTATATTTTGCTTTTTCAACGACGATCTTAAAGTCGGGGTAAGTAATGGGTGGACGTCTCCGCCATTCTCCATGCATCATATTTAGAAGTTATCTGCGGCCATGAATGTCCGCCCATATTCAAAATACTCGAGAAAAATATGACTACTCCTGAACCGAGCGGTTGAAAGTGAGACTGGTATGCGATTATTTTGCTACTCGATGGTCTTAATAACAGCATATCAGTCTCTTCCTTGTTTTTCATTGTAATTTTCACGAAAAAGGCAATTCTTCAATGTAGAAGTTATGATTGAGGTCTATTTCATTACATTATGACGAAAAAATTAGAATAACCCACCCCAAACAAGTGAAATACGCAAAACAAGAAAAATATCTTCAAGCGCTGTTTTCTCAACTCGATGATTTTCCAGATGGGACTGATATGTGGTTATAGGCAGTGAAGGCCTCCTCCACGACCCTACGGTTGATACCGATGATCGTACCGTTTCTTCGCACGTTTGTCCTTCGTACTGCACCTTTAGGACAATATTGAGAAGTAAGTTGGAGAGCGCATCCCTCTGTTCCAGTCTATCTAACGTTACGAATGCGATGGATGTCTCGTCAGCTATTCGCATGCATGATCTCTTCAGCGTCAAATGACTCAGCTTGATTAGTTTCGTCAGGAAACCGTTACCTACCACAGCTCTTTTTTGACTAAGTTGTTGTTGCCTTAAAATCTACAAACAGATGGCGAGTTTGTATGTTATATCCAAGGAACTCATCGAGGATCTGTCGCAGGGTGAAAATTTGATCCATCGGGGAACGCTTCTGTCGAAGACCAGCACGGTATTCGCCGACGAAAGATTTCATTAACGGTTTCAATCATATGCGGAGTTGAGCAACGTAATGCCTCGATAGTTACAACAATCCAATCGATGGCCCTTCTTGTGGATTGGGTATTGGGTATGAGGCCTTTTAACTAATATGAGGCCTTTTAACTAGTCGTTCGACGTTTGTTCATCCACTCAGATCCTCAGTATGATCTGGTGGATCACATAGTACAGCCGCTCGCTTCCCGCTTACAGAAGAGGGGCCGAGATACCATCCGTCCTAGTGGCCTTGCTGTCTTTCAGCTTACTAATCGCCTTTTAAACCTCCTCCTGCGTTGGTGGCTCTACAGATTGTCCTGTCCTGACTGTAATTGTCGGTTTAGACGTAGGCAGGTTACCGTCCATGTGGACCAACTTCGCAGCGAGCTGTCAAAATACGGTGGAGAAACGCTGGCTAGAGCCGTGCACTGGGTTGTTGTCAAGGTTTGGGAGGAAGAACGAGTACCGGAAGAGTGGATGGAGGGTAATGTGTGTCTCCTCTACAAAAAGGGTAACAAGCTGGAGTGCTGCAATTACCGGGCAATCACTCTGCTGAACGCCGCCTACAAGGTACTCTCCCAAATACTCTGCCGTCGACTATCACCATTTGCGAAGCAGTTGGTGGGGAACTACCATGCGGGATCAGATATTCGCGGTTCGGCAGGTTATGCAGAAATGCCGCGAATACAACGTGCCCACACATCATTTGTTTATCGATTTTCAATCGATCGAGGCCAGCTATGGCAAATTATATACGACTACGGATTTCCGGACAAACTAACGCGGTTGGTCAAAGCGACGATGGATCGAGTGATGTATGTAGTTCGAATATCGGGGGCACTATCGAGTCCCTTTGAAACCCGAAGAGGTTTCAGGCCCAGTGAAGATGGTTCTCGAAACTAATCCGCCAGGGATGAGACGGAGAGGTGCACAGCAGGCAAGGTGGATCAATCAGGTTTAACACAACCTGCTGACCCTACGCAGACTGCAGAGCTGGCGAACTGCAGCCATGGATCGAGTGGAATGGAGACGACTCTTACGTACAGCAAAGGCCACACCACGGCTCGAGACTGTTTGGTAGGTAAGATAAGCAGGGTTGATATTTGTTGACCCTCTTGAGTGAAAGTGAAAAAAAGCATCCATAAACGTTATTTTTTTACAATCCTTTCAGAGTTCTTCCTTCCCGCTTTTTGCATGGAAGTGAACTATCAAAATACCTCATTATATTTCATGCGATGAAAGCAAGACAACAAAATCAGTTTATGAGTTAACGAAGATTGTCAAGGCATCGGTCAGTGTCAGTGAAAAAGTGTTTCGGTGAGGTTCATTTTGGTTGAGTGGACTGTTTGTTTTTCTTTTTCGCTTTGAAGTGAAGATCATTTGGTTGGATTTGTCGTCAAATTTTATTTTGTAACCGTGAACGATGCGCGCGAGCTATTTCATTTGAATATAACAGCACGTTACTAGGACGAAAATCTAGTGTATCTGAAAGAGTGCTGCGATCATTGGAAGTGAAAATTGAATCAGCACTATCAGCACTGAAGGTAAGTAAGGTTACCGTCCATGTCGTTACACATTATCCAGCTCCATGGTTCTTATACAACGCCATCAGCTTTCATTCAATCACTGTATGTGAAAATGCATTGTCCTCTCTGTGCGTGATTTCAACACGGTCGACAACCATGCGCAGATCTTAAAAACGACGCTAGGTTCCCGGAAGACTTAACATCAGTAGCAGCCGAAAAAGGCGATTGTCAATCAGTACGAATCTGGGGGCAGGTTTCTCCATTTGGATGCCTTCAGGTGTGTTTCCGAATATTCAAATGTGGAAAATCAGAGTTACATATGGCCATTCGTCTGGTCGCGGCAAAGTTCATCAATCTCAGGTCGTTTCCATTAGTTGACGAGTAAAGGCTATACATTCCAATGACTGGGCGGCATAATTCCTTCCTCCCAAGCCGTCAGCTTGCATCTCCGATGACGACTTCTGCGTCGTGTTTTGGACACTCGACATAGGTTCGTTCAAACTTTTCCTGAAACTCATTTTTGACTTCATCGAATTTGTCGTTTGTCGGTGCGTAGGTGTTTAATCTGTAGTTCAAGAATCGGACGTTCAAAGTGTCCCATTTTCAATCGTTAGCCGTTTTTTATTTCCGTGTTCGTAGCCTAGTTCTCTACCGATTGTCCCGTTTCATGTTTCTAATTTCGTTGATCGTGGTTAGGAGAGGTCCCTTACCAGAGTTGCGATACACACATCCTACTGATGGGGCTGCCATCCCTAGTAATAATATTAATTTTATCAATGTTTTATAGCGCCTAATACAACTGAAACAGCGCAATAAAACTTTGATAAAACCAGTTTTGTTACTTGGGATCTTAGGTGTAGCTAGATACAGTATTTCATGATTCAGCCGTTCGCTACGGGTCAGACGCTGTTTTTTCCGCCCCTAACATAGGAACACAGCCGCGTACAATTACTCATATCCCGGTCGGCATGTCGTGGAGGTTGGGATAGAAGTTACTGGGTCTATATTGAATTTTATTGAACGTTTTAAGATGTTGGCCTGGAATCGGAAGTCGCCATCTTAGATTTTAAAATGGCATCCTCCTGGTTCTAAAAATACTCATATTGGATGGTATTTGATTACTTTAGGCTTTTTTCAAGAACTGGAAACCGCCATCTTGGAATTTAAAATAGCGACGGAGTAGATTTTTTGCTTCTGTGCACATTCCTAAGTTCGAAAATACTTATTTGACAATTCTACAGGCGCGTAAATCTTGCAAGGTTACAGAGTCCGCTTTGACAAGCAAGCGGGTCGTCGTGGGTTCGGATATTATTGGAATCAGGTCATTTGGTCAAAAGGGTTAAACCTTATACACAAGCACGGATTTAGCAGGTCACATACTACCAATAATATGAAGTACGGAGCATAGAAAAAAAAACCTGGGAAAAATAGATCAAATGTTTCTGGTCACAGTGTAGAATCCACACAGAGACAAAAACCTCAGAAACCGAGGGAACAGTGTCAATAGGATTTGATCGGGTTCACATAGATTTTTTTTTCGGTGAGATGCACTTTCACCTTTTTCCGTTTTTTGTTTAATCGTGCAATTGATGAAAAGTGATGATGTGCTTGTACCGAAGCTTACCTGCTTTCTAGCTCACTAATATGTGATAATATTTTAATTTTGTATTTGTATTTTGTTATTTAAACGACTGGTAGTAATTATGTGGATGTTTTTTGTTTTGGCTTTCTCAGTCTTGTTTTAAAAAAAGGAAGTACATGACAATCTAGATTAATTGCCCGACGTTTCGGCCGTTTTGGTGGCCTTTTTCAAGAGAAACTTTTTTTGATGAATATTAAATGAAAGTTTTCATCACAGCCGAACCATAAACCAACACTACAAGACTTCCGACAGTTGAAATCAACCGTTTAGACAAATACGACACAACTAAGTGAGTGACTATGTTAAATTTTGTACTATTGTTACAAACATTCAATATCAACTCGAACATGGTTTTCCAACAAAACTAGGCTGATACGTGCCACTTTCGAAGGCTCTACATCATGCGTCAGGATAGCCGGTAAGATATCGGACTCCTTCGTGACGTTAGATAGTTTGAAGCAAGAGAGGCGTGCTGCCAAACTTATTGTTCAACATCGTATTGGAGGGTGCTATACGGAGGGCTGGTGTGCAAAGAAGCGGCACCATCATTACGAAGTCTCACATTCTTCTAGGTTTCGCGGACGACATCGATGTCATTGGTATCAATCGTAGATCAGTGAAAGAGGCCTTCGGACCTCTCAGAAGGAAAGCTGCCGAAACGAAATACATGGTTGCTGGTAGAGAACGTGGTAGTCCGACGGATGTTGGTGCTGAGGTGGTATTAGTTGATGGGGAAACTTTTGAAGTAGTCGACGAATTTATTTACCTGGGTACATTGGTGACATGTGACAACGTGCAGCTGCAAACAGGGCCTTCTACGGATTGGGTAACCAGCTGAGGTCCCGTAGTCAGAAAACCCGTACAAAACATGCACTCTACAAAATACTAATTCTTCTCGTGGCCCTCTACGGCCATGAAGCATGGACGTTGAAAGAGGCCGATCGGCGAGCTCTTGGCATTTTTGAGCGTAGGATTTTGCGTGCAATCCTTGGCGGCAAACTAGAAAATGGTGTTTGGTGCAGACGCATGAACCATGAGGTACCAGGTGTACAAATCGGCGGATAAAGTTAAGCGGATGAAATACGGCAGGTTGCAGTGGGTTAGGCATTAGGGTGGGTAAAAGTGATCGATTTTCCAGAACCAAGTTTTTTTGATTCCTTTTGCGGCCCCAAACAACCTCGAACTTATCGGAAGTCGATTGGTTTTGTCTCCGCTTGGCGCATTGCATTTCAAATTTGTATGTAAATTTATATGAGAAAACCTACTTTTTTGCATTTACCTTTCTAGAGAGCTCAATAATGATCTAATAATGCACTACATTATGTAAAAGTATAGTATTTTAGATGCCTAACAACTTTGCATAAGGCACTGAAGAGCTAGGATGTCCCCAAGAAGAGCTATAGCTGTTCAAAGTTGGGATTTAAATGCAGAAAATCTTGTTTTCTGCCAACATTACCAATGTACCGGCGCCAGTAGCATCAGCAATAACCTGTCGTAACGAGTTTATACACTCAGCTGGATCAAACAAACAAATTCAGGTCAATATTCTAGGCGTAGGTAGAATCTACAACGTGTTTCAGAGGTTACTTCTGATGGAAATCCGACTAACGCCGGTACATTGGCAGTGTTGGCAGAAAAAATGATTTGCAACATAAATTTCGACATACTCAACTTTGAACAGCTCCAGTATTTTTTTGAGACACCCTAGCTCTTTGATGTCATCGGCCAAGTTGTTAGGCATCAATAAACCTACCATTCGAAGTCATGAAACCTATGGTTCGAGCCACTTTGAGCTCTTTAGAATGGAAAATGCAAAAACGTTGGTTTTTCCATACAAATCTCCATATAAATTTTAAATGCAATGCGCCAAGCGGAGACAAAACCAATTGACTGCCGATAAATTTAGGATTGTTTGGGGCTCCAAATAGAACAAAAAAACTTGGTTCTGGCTTTCTGCTATCAAGTTTCGTTTTTTTCATATAACGATTCCCCACCCTATGGGCATGTAGTTACAATGCCGGAAGAGCGGCCAGCGAAGACTATAACTAGCGAAAATCCCGATAGAGGCCGTCGACTCCGAGGTAGGCCCCGCACTCGTTGGATGTGTGCTGTCGATGAGGATGCCCGCGAAATAGGTGTTAGGGGGGTGATTGGAGGATAGCAGCCCTAGACATGGCGACGTATTCTGGATTCGGGATTAGATCGATAATCGGTCTGTCGCCGTAAAAGTTAAGTAAGTTAGTTTCGCCTACGAGACAAGATTTAAATCGAGAAAAAAATTATAAGGTCGAGTGAGGTTTGTGAACATTCGGTAATTGGATTTAAGAAACTCAACCGGCACTTTGAATAAACAATTCTAAATAACCCAACAATTAAAAACTGCGTAAAAAGTGACTTTACTTTGGATAAACGTACGGAACAACCATAGAAAGTGCACTTAAGTTATTTGAGTGGTAGTGATTTACGGCGTTCCAAAATAACCCCTGGTTCATTAGAAAACTTCAGCAGAGCATCCATTTTGAATCGCAGATCCATGAAACTCGCGTTACTTTTAAATTTAAAACTCTTCAACAAATGTACAACCATCACCTTGAGGCTCATCATGGCATATCGATGACCTGAAATTTAAATAGCATTCATTTCAAAGCAAATGGTTGCCATTTTAAACCTACCAATGCAGTTACGGTTACCGCCACTGAAAGGAAGAAAAGCAAACGGATGACGTTTGTTTATATTCTCTTCACTGAAATTTTCCGGATCAAACTGTTCCGCATTAGGGCCCCAAACATCTTTTCGTCGATGTAAATTATGAATACTCATAACAAACGTGGTACCAGTTGGTATTAGCATTCCGTCCAGCTCGATATCGCTTGTAGTTTGTCGGGCGATCTGTGAGGCTATAGGAAAATGGTGAAGGCTTTCCTTGATAAACATTTTTGTGTATTGTAATTGTCCTAATTTTTCAGAAGTGCAGTGCAATTTATCAGTTGAGGGAAAAACTTCACTAATTTCTTGATACACTTTCTCCTGAAGATGGGGATACATTCCGAGTAGCTGTGCAATGAATCCCGTTGCTATTCCCGTAGTTTCACTACCCTGTATCATAATTAAGAATAAGAGTGATTTTACATTAACATGAAAATGCTTTCAACATACCGCCGTGATTATTGTGGCTATGTTATGAGCCACTTCGATGTCACTAAGAACTTTCAAATCATGGAGATCAAGTAATTGGTCTATGAAATTTTTTGGTTTCTTATACTCATCCTGATTATCGTCTTCATTCAATCTTCGTCGTCCTGTTCTTTGATTCAGGGCATTACGAAAAACCTGCGAATATTGTCTAGCATTTTTCTACATTCTTCGAAAATATCCCACAAGTTACCTTATCAATAAATTCCCACGCATCTTGTCTCATACTTTTCTCCAATCTGAAAGCCTCCGTGAGCTTGTAAGTAGATTCCAGGCATGCAAAAATGTTCAAAATTCTTTTCGAAACTAACTCCAAAACACTACAATTAAGGATTTTCGTACAAAATGAATAATAAGAAAAAACTTGATACCCACCCATTCATATCGTAAGCAAACTTTTCGGTATCGCGGTCTTCATCGATATCAGAACCAATTGTAGTAGCACAAACCATGGCCACCGTACATCTTGTTGTAAATTTTGTTATTTGAACCTCTAAATGTTCTGGAGTCTGTGATAAACATTCAACCAGCTTCTCTGCATATCGATCAAAAATCGGGAGGAATTTGCACAGGATCTTGTGATTGAAGTACGGATTCAGTGCTTTCCTTTGGACTTTCCAAGTGTTAGCTGTGATCGAGTTATGGTATATCAATTGAATATTAATTCACTATGCGAAAAGCTACTCACCGGGGGCCCCGAACAGGCCGAATTCTAATTTGAAAAAATTGTAAACATAGGGTTTTTGAACGCAATCCGGGTTCGTTATAATGCTTCGGATCATGTCTGGGTCAGTGGTGCCAATGTACGATACTGGACCCAACCATATTTTAAATAATCTGGCAGGAGTTTTCATAATGTGCTGTACATTATCGAACATTTCCTCGTCGTTTTTCCACAAGAGCGACAATAAATTTCCGACCAGGGGATAGCAGGGTTGCGCCGTCGGCATATCCTTTGCAAAGGACATCCGTTGTCGAAGTTTTATACAGTATCTCAAACATAACGCTAAGAACACTAACACAAGTACTTCCACTATCATTGCTAGTAGTAAAAACCGTCTTTATAAACAGATCGATTGGATGTTCACAGTTTGACTGATCGATGCGTGTGATTCAAAATAAACTTTTATATTACCATTTCAGTCGCGCGAAGATTGATAAAGTAAGTTCTCACTCACAAATTACGAGATAATACATTATACGCAACCAACAACAGACACACGAATACAATGCGTTGAAAAGGTACTACCAGTCTCTTAACATGCATATTTGTTTGCATTTTTCGATCAAATGATTTCATCTGGAGTTTTTTAAATCGAGAAAAAATATAGGTACGTGAAACACATTGTTGCATACAAAAACTTGCTCAGTTCATGATTATTCAGTTCATATATAAGCATCATGATTGCCATGATGGATGAAACATTAATATTTATAAACTTTAATCAAGTAATAAAGCCAAATTTGGTATGTGAGAATTTTTGTGTACGAGACATGTTTCTATGATTTTTGATATTCCTCACCTCTCTGGAAGGAGGTTCCCATGCACATAGAGCATAATATCCTGTATAATTCGAGAATTAAGCGAGCAAAAATTAGAAGGAAACGCTTTTATAGACATAAAATGCGTATGATGTTGGTTTGGCGCCCCTCTCTTCTCTGTCCCATAGAAATAAAAACACACAGCTTTAAATGATGGGAATGATGCACAGAAGCAAAAAATCGGTCCTAAATTCTTGTTTCTGGAAAATAATTCCAAATTCTGGTTTCTTGAACACAGCCTAGAACTTCAAAGCTTCAATCAAAGCTCCGAAATTCATAAGTTCTTATCTCACACCTCCAAGAGTCATATGATTACACTATATTGGCAGCTGAAACATGGACACAGCTAGTTGTTGTTGCCTGGGCAATGTTGTCACGGCTTGGGACTGTTTAGTAAGGTTAGGAAAACTGCCGAAAAAGGCCGATAGTGCGGCTCAAAACAACATCTGATCACCATGTTAGGAGCGGCTGATCAACGAAACAGAGCTGGCATGATGGTCCCCCGGTTGGGGAAAGCCAAACGAGCCGCCCCAGAATCCATATGTTACAAACAACGTACGAGATAATGCGAATCGGAACAATCGGTATGAACCTAGGCAACTAAATAAGGACTATGATTGGAAACTTTGGACATGTAACGGCAACTCGCTCTGCTTCGACGAAGCAACAGGATAATCTACGACGAGCTACATCCACGCTAGTTTTAAGTCGTATCGCCGCAGAAACTATGTTGGACGAGGTAGAAGGTATGGAAAAGTGGGCACCGAGCAATTGCTTTCTACCAGAGTGATGGCACATCCAGCGAACTGGGAATCGGCGTTATCGTACTGGCCAAAATGCGCCAACGCGGGATGGGGTGGCATACGATCAACGCAAGTTGAGGATAGAGGGCCGGTTCTTCAACGTGCACTACCCCCATGAAGGAAGACCTGGCGACGAGAAGGGAGCGTTCTACGCGCAGTTGGAGCAGGTCTACGATAGCTGCTCGCGACGGGACGCGAAAGTCGTCATTGGGGACTTGAGCTCTCAGATAGGACGAGAGCCAATATACAGACAGGCATGAAACAGCCAAAACTCAGTCCTCCGAAGGAAAAAGTGCCAGCAAGAGGACATCATGCCAGGCAAGACACAAACTGCCTTGTACGACACTGTGCGGTATGCGCAAGCGACCCTTAGGCACATTAGCCTGTACGTACTCTCGAGCTTGCCACGATGGCACGAGGTACCCAAAACCTTGGACCACACTGGCCCTCCATACCTAAGTATGGAGGTAGACACGCTAGCAAGGACATTGCGCCTGCTGCTAAGGACCGCTGAGCTGTTTGCCATCATGCCATGGAAGCTTTTTTTGTAGGTATAATCGACGTGGCTCCCGAACGTGAGCTTGTCATCGATCATAACCTCCAAAAGCTTCGAAGAATGTTTTGAAGCGATCGTGCTCCGATTTCCTGTTATTTACAATGATGACCTCGGTCTTATGGTGCGCTAGCTCCAGTTTTCTGGAGTGCATCCAATCTTCCACTACGCGTATGGATAGCGCGGCCTTTAACTCCACCTCTCTAATTGACTCGCCGTAGACCTCAAGAGTTATATCATCGGCGAAGCCCACAATCACCACTCCTGGAGTCATCATACATGGCATTCCGCAATACCGGACCAAGGATGGAACCTTGCAGTACACCTGCGGTAACAGGGATGCTTTTCTGACCCTCGTTTGTGTTGTACACTAGCACTGGATTCTGAAAGTAGTTACCCATAATCTTGTACAACGGCGCCGGCACTCTGAGGCTCTGTAGCGCTAAGACTATGGAGTCCCAGCTGGCACTGTTAAACGCGTTTTTCACGTCGAGCGTGACGTTCGCACTGTAACGAATGCCCCTCCTTTTACGTTGGATTGCAACCTCAGCTGTTCTGGTGACGGAGTAAATTGTCTCCACCGTAGACCTACACCGTGTCCAATATATTCTCATACAAATTGAAACTACATTTATTTTACAACAGCTGTTCCGATTTTATTAATTATTGTTCGATTTTTTTTTCTCATCAATAATTTATTTGACACGGCACAAATACAATTCAATGTTTAACGGCGTCATTTATATCTGGTAGCTTACTTTCTAAAGTATCTTATTAACTAAAAGCAAATTTTTTATCCTCGCTGCCGACTACGAGCTGAAACTAAATCTAACTTAAAGCTAGAATGTTTTGCATTAAAAGCACTGGTTTGTTGTTTGATGGTTTTCCATTGCAATAGGTAAGGCGTCGTACACAAATTACGTAACGCATGAAGGGGGGGAGGGGGGTTGAGTCTGCGTTACTTATTGTTACGTAGGGGGGAGGGGGGGGGGTAGTAGAGACAGTTACGTAACTGTGATGTTTGCTCGAAATTGAAAATTTCGGAGGGAGGTCAGGCTGATCAGCGTTACGTAATTTTAGGGGGGAGTCATGTCGAACGTTACCTATCGTTACCTAGGAGGGGGTCTGAAATCTAGATTTTTAGCGTTACGTAATTTGTGTACGACGCCTAAGCAGCATATGTAATACGTTCCGCTACTGGGTCAAGGTATTACGGACTGGCATATTGAATCGGTTTCATCAGAGGACAACAGATCAAAGGGGTTCGATGTTATGGTAGAAGTGGTCACGGTATTCTTCAGCATCTTAGCGTAGGAACGCTTTGAACGCTCCTTAAGTGACCGCTTGATTTTATCTCTGCGCTGCATGTACACCGGGCATGTGGAGAGCTCATACTGATTACATTACATTACCACAGTGAATACATTTTTCAGCATTAACACTGCAAGAATCTTCTGCATGAGTCTCCCCACACTTGCTACATCGTGCCTTATTGCAGCAGTAGGCGGCTGTGTGGCTTAACTGCTTGCAATAAGTG
Organism: Wyeomyia smithii; assembly: GCF_029784165.1. NCBI lineage: Eukaryota > Metazoa > Arthropoda > Insecta > Diptera > Culicidae > Wyeomyia > Wyeomyia smithii. Next base: position 193,646,427 of record NC_073696.1, read on the forward strand.
CAATTAATAACACGGGGTACATCCAATCGCACAGGCAGACGGACCCGGTCGATCGAGACGTGGCTAGGGAGTGCAGATCCGGCAAACGTAACGCGAAACGAGTCTGGCGGAGTGTAAATTTTTTAATTTTTTTATCGCTGACGAGAGACATACATTTTCAGGATACTCTCGACAGACAGACTCGAATCGGTTGTCACACCGTCGATCTCCGCGTCTCGTGCAGGTACATACACGCGATACTCGCGTGTAAAGAGCTCGAAGAAAGCTATATCATTGACCTGCTTCAGGTCACTGACTGTGACACGAAGCTTGTTTGGCCTTACTTTGGAAATTTCGGTCACATTTTTGAAGTGTGACGTCAGATCTTTCGCAATTTGTAAGATGTTAAGCGATATTGAATTTAATCCTGCTTTTGGCCGAAAGTAGTCTAAAAAAGAACTGCGCCCCGCGCCGTCTGGATAAAACCTGGGGCGAGGGGGGACTGAAGAATGAACAGGGGAGGGGCTAACAGAAGGGTCAGGGTCAGGGGGGTTCGGAGATGTTGGTGCGGGAGGCGAGGGATCTACATCCATCGCGCTAAATCTAGCGCACTAGGGCCGACAAGAACACGTACCTCTTTACTTCTTCCTTCCAGCAGGGTTGGTTGTCCGATCGTTCGAAGCTGCAACCGTTACAGCCAGCAGCACCAATACAGCAGCACCAAACAGCCACCAGCAGCGAGCCGGGTGTGAGATCACTACACAGCGACACAACTCAACTGTCTTTTGTTTTGCTATTCGTACACACGGACCGGATTGTAATGGAACGACCACTTTGCACGTCCGTTTCTGTCGAGTATTTGACGCGGAATGATTGTTCGATTTGAAAGGTACTAAGTTATTAATAAATTACAACGAGTGTTTTGGAATAACTCCACCTTTAACCCTTTTGACGAGCTTCAAACGTTTCTCAAATCCGTCGCAGGCGGCACGAACGACTTCCATGGGCATTTCGTCCTATATACGAAGGATTACGGTTTTGAATCGGGCCAATGTAGGTATCCTGTGTTCGTTTATCTTCGACAACATGTATGACCATACGAAGTAATCCAAGAGATTCAGATCTGGTGAACTGGGAGGCCATTCATTTTTGGCCAAAAAGTCGGTAAAATTTTCCTGACACCAGTTCTGAACCAGATGCGCTGTGTGAGAGGGTGCTCCGTCCTGTTGAAACACATATTGATCTTCTCCGTACATTCTATCTACGCTTCGCTTTACAACTTTCTCCAAAATTTCCGTTTTGTAATAAATAGCGTTAATTTTAACGCCTTTCTCAATGAAAACAAGCGGTAGCTTCCCTCGCTTGCAAATACCTCCCCAAATTATCACTGAAGCGGCACTTTGGAACCGAGGCACGTTTCTGTCACTGTCCGGGATATTCTGTGAAGGGTAGGCTCACAATCTGTCATTTTGGACATTGTGAGACTGTTGCAGAACAAATAATTTTTCATCCGAAAAGATGAATTCTTTTCCGGCGTGCCGCGAAAGTAGGAGAGTAGATCTTTTTGTCTTCGAAGCTGCTGATACTCCGTGAACTTAACGTTTCTTGAAAGCTTGGCATCTCAGGTCTTGTTTCAGCACGTTGTGTATGGTTGATTTGGACACATTAGGATCAGCGGCCATTTTACGTACAGAGCGGTGCGATTTTCGTCGAATTCGTTCTCTTACGATCTTAACCACTCGCTCAGTCCTAGCTGAACGTAGCCGACCGGATCTCTTCCGGTCATCCAGTGAGGAAGTGTCACGGTACCTTCTAATGGTCCGATAGACATAATCACGCTTTACTTCCAGGTTTTTCAAGCTTTTGAAAATATGGCCTGGGCGCTCACCTTCCAAAAACCTTTTTATCACTTCGGCACGAAATTGTTTCGTCGTCGATAAACAATGGACACTTAATGAAAGGGAACAAACTGCATCTTGAATAGTCTGTGTGAACATGGTACAAAATTACACCAATACATATTTGTGCATATGTGCTACCAATTTATCACATCAATGATATAAAAAAATGTTTGAGAATATATTGGACACGGTGTACCTTTTCGAAAACCGAACTGGTTGCTTGATAGACCGTTCTCACTTTCTGTGTATTTCACCAGTCTATTGAGAATCACCCTCTCAAGCACCTTGCCCGCTGTGCCCAGCAGATAGATTGGTCTGTATGCTGATGGGTCACCTGGTGGCAACAGCACCAGCCTCTGTCGCTTCCACACGTCCGGGAAGAGGCAGTCGTCAAGGCAGTTCTGCATAACCGCCTTGAACAACCCGGGGGCTTTCTTAATGGCCGTCTTGATGGCCAAGTTCGGGATTCCATCTGGTCCCGGTGCCTTGCCTATCTTTAGGGAGTTTGCGATCTCGATCAATTCATCTTTTGTCACCCTTACCGCATCGTCTGCCTCTGCACGACTGCCGTCACTCACGGTTGGTGGTGACTCGTCAGCCGGAGGCCAGGGACTTGGTTCGTGGTTCGTGTGGTAGTATGCCTCGTATCCATTATGCCACACATCCATTTTGCCTCGCGTCTGTATGCCTAGCATACTATGCCTAACATCCATATGCCTAGCGTCCATATGCCTTGTGTCCCGTTCCCATATCGAGTACCGGAGAGGTGGATGAAAGGGATTATGGGATTACAAAAAGAGCTACAAGCTGGAGTGCTGTGTTTAGAGGTGGGAACAATGGTTCACTATAATGAGCGGATTAGAGCGATTCAGAAAGATGAACTAGTTCTTTTTGACAGCTCACTCGTTCTTTTCGTTATGCACATTTTTTGACGTAGGACTACGTCTTTGTTTTCTATACTAGATTACACTTTGTGAAATTAAAAATGAAACTGGCAAATGTTGCGTCAGATTTCAAACGATTATAGCGAGCGAACGACTTAGTCATTTGTTTGTCGGTGGATAGATAAAATGTGTAACAATTTTTTGATATAATGTTCAACATTGTTGCTTTACTGCTTAATGGTGGATAAAGGTGAAAAGTTCCAAGGTCAAGCTTTCCCATATATTTCCCTCGTTATTGGCTTGCTTCCCGAGCACAGATGGACGAAATAAACAATACAATAACATGGACGAAAAAAATTCCACTGACTACATATTTTGACTCAACAAAGTATTTTGGTTTGTTCCTCTTTCTCCAAGCTGTGTGGCCACGCCTTAATAGCAAAAATCTATGCTGAACTCGATACAAAAGATTGCGTGCAGAAAATTCAGCTTCAGTCTAGTTTGTCACACAACAGCGAATGGAGTATAGCTGTTAGAGGTACTCGACATTGAGAAACGAGAGCTGCATACGAGTTAACTTCCAGGCACCGCGGAGCATGTTACCTTTATTTTGCACACGGCAGCAACAGCTACCATCGTACGCTGCAGGATATTTTGCTGGCACAGCTGCTGGAGGGTACAGCGGAGAGCAAATTTTATGCGCGGCCAACAAAATATTCAATACTACCGGTGGTGGTGCGATCATCAGCGCTCTATAGCACACATTTCTAGCTGAAAATTATGGAATCGGTTCTTTTTAAAACTATAAATGCTTGAAGATACGAGTTATGAGAATTTTCACAACTACTCCTAGTGTGAAATGTTCATCTATTTCTCAATAATCATTTTAAAAATAACGACTAGAGCGCACCAAAGATAAACGGTAGTGTTGCCTAAGAATAGTTTATCACAGCAAGATATAACCCTCATTTCAAGAATTTTCACTGCTAAATTGAGTGATTTTCCGGTTTAATTGTTTCTTTGTGCCCACTCGAACACCGTTATTAGTCAAATATTAGTAACGAAAATTAGTTAACCTAAGAACCAGAGTGATTTTCGCATCGGGAAAGCAAAAACTTTCTTTTGATGCTTATGAAAATCACTCAGTAGTATCGAAGGTGTTTTGGTTTGTTCCTTTTTCTCTAAGCTGTGTGGCCCCGCCTTAATGGCAAAAATCTACGCTGAACTCGATACAAAAGACTGCGTGTAGAAAATTCAGCTTCAGTCTAGTCTGTCACACAATAGCGAATGGAGTATAGCTGTTAGAGGTACGCGGCATTGAGAAACGAGAGCTGCATACGAGTCAACTTCCAGGCACCGCGGAGCATGTTACCTTTGTTTTGCAGTTGAACAGTTTATCGCAGCATATGATGTATACATTTAGTCCTACGTCACCATTTCATACAACCGCTAGGGCTGTATACCTTGTAGAATTTAAATCAGTATTATAGCTTAATATCAGACACCGCAAGCGAGAGCCATGCGAAACCTTTACATTTCTTCTCCCAAGCCAAAGCTGCGCGCGAAACTGCAATAGAATTTCCTGCAAGCAGCTGCCTCCGGCTGTCTGCTCTTCTATGCATAATCATCCACCAGAGGCGTAAAAAAATTAACTTGCCACTGTTTACACACAGGAACAACGGGCGGGCTAACGCCGAGAACGCACACGAATGGATGGCAAAAGTGGAACGAAAAGAGCGAAAGGACTGGTTCACTGAACTTCCGAATCTTAGATTCAGGCAATCCGCTCGCGAGCTGTTCTATTCTGATCAGTTTGCGAGCGAATTGCCTGCATCTTAGATTCGGAAGATCAGTGAACCAGTCCTTTCGCTCTTTTCTTTGAAAGAACGAAATTTTTTGATCACTCTCAGAAGACTCAGAAGACAGGCAACCCGCGTACCATCGCGGTGGATTGCAGATGGAGAACGAAACGTGGGGAAGGCAAATGAACCACGAACTGCACGAGCTGCTTGGGAAGCCATCTGTCGTCCTCACCACTAAGATTGGCAGGTTGCGGTGGGCTGGGCATGTCGTAAGAATGTCGGACGACAGTCCGGTAAATATGTCGTTGAAACGGACCCTACGCAGACTGCAGAGCTGGCGAAATGCAGCCATGGACTGTGAAATCGAGCTGACTCTTCCATATTTAGCAAAGGCTACACCACGGCTTGGGACTGTTTATTAAGGTAAGGAAAATGGCCGAAAAAGGCAGAATACTTCACCATATGGGTATTTCTAGAATCGGTCAGAGGCCGATCGAGTTTAGATACTATTTTGAGCACAAATCAAAAATGTTCGAAGGAAGACAATTTTTTGTGGTTATTCCAAGCGATAAGAAAATTGTTCAAGGCGGCATTGTGAAGCTCATAGGGGGAAGGGGGGTATCCTTCAGTGTTATGATTTGTTACATAGGGGAGGAGGTCATAACAGCGCTACGTAACAACAAATTTCTGGAGAGACTCTCCAAGGACGAAAATTTTTATGAAGTGAATTCTTTTACAACGTTGCGTAATTTTCAAGGGGGGGTAGGTGATGGCATTACGTTTCGTTACATATGGGGCGAGGGGTCCAGAAATTGAGTTTTTGCGTTACGTAATTGATGGAAGTCGCCTAACACATGGAAAAAATGATCAAATTTACAATTTTTATAGAAATGTAGAGAAAAAATGAAGTTTTGTTCACTATGACTCATCATAAAAAATCTTTGAAGGCGATTGAAATCGAAATGTGAAAAAAACCTATTATTTGGTTATTTAAATCTTTCACCTATTTTACACCTTCTTCTTGTGTTTTAATGTCAAAGAGTGAATTGTATAATACTAATAATGTATATTCACTCATTTTGATCATTCAATAGTTGTTGCTGGAAAATTGCGACTAGTTCAATGAAAACTGCTTTGAAATATTTTTTTTGCTCTGAAATATTCTTGCCTCATTTTTGCAGTTATGCTTGTTTGAACAAAAAATGATAATGTTTTTTAAACTGATGGCAAGTTCTTTCGCTGTATCAGGCAATCAAAAAAAGCATCTTCGAAGATTTATTTTATTTCCTATATTTATTTATTTTGTTATATTTCATCTACTTGGTCTAAGATCTTTAACCACAATGTCTTGTGTGACGGTTATCTAATACTCTAGTGTTATAAATTCTGTACAAATAAAAAAAAACAATTTTCCAAGAACTTGCAACGTTCGATATATATTACCTGAAATCTTTCAAATGGTTTGTTGTAGTGTTTCAGGGTGAAACTAAATGAATTCAATAAACAAACTAAAAAACAAGTTTGGTAATTTTTGTTGAAATCGTTAGGAACTGAGAACTAATAACTGCTGTGGTTTTACCGGTTACGGGTTGCGCTTTTCCAGCGCGATCCAGCATCCATTGGTGATTTTCAGAATAATAGAATATCGTATGTTTAAGGTATCCATCGTAAGCGTTGTTTTCAGGCGGAACCTTCTCAACAAGTAAACAATCATGATTTTCATAGAAAGCCAGGCATACCGAATGCCTATACAGTTGCGAGGCCCTCCACTGAATGGAAGGTACGCGTACGGATGCCTTTGAGCACAGTTCTCCGGCAAAAAGTTGTCCGGATTGAAACTCTCTGCATCGGGGCCCCAGATCTGTCGATCCCTATGCAGTTGATAAAACCCACACAATATCGTAGAATTGCAGGGAATCGTGCAGCGATCTAAAAAAAGGATGTTGTTAAACATAAAGATCCACATGGCAGATTTTTGTTTATCTTACCATCAAGTTTAATGTCACTGGTTGTAGTTCGCCCAACGATTGGAGCAACAGGAAACAGTCTCATCGTTTCTTTGCAAACCATCTCAGTGTACACCAGTTTTGTAACGTCATCCGCAGACACGTATTGATTACTATCTGGACACGACTGCATGATTTCCTGGTAAACCCTTTCCTGGACATCTGTATGCATGGCTAGCATTAGCAGGAGATTACTCATAGTCGTCGCCGTTGTGTCGTTTCCCGCAAAAATAATAGTATCCAAGTGCTCAGGAATGTCCTGTTTGGATAGTTGAGCATTTTCCCGAGCGAGTTCTAGCAATTTGTCAAGAAAAATTTGTGGCTTTTTGCTACCTATTGATGTTTCAGAAACTTTCGGTCCTGTATCTGCTGACAATAGTTCCTCAGCATTACGGGCTGTCATAACTTTGGTTGCTAGCAGTCGTGCACCACGCAGGACCTCTTGTTCTCTTCTGTACGCTTTAGTAAACCGGTAAAGGAACTCTGGATATTTGGACGGCGAAAAGACACGAGCAGTGACAAGATCGATGAATTCTTCCTGTAAACCTAGGTAGAATTCTCCTTCTGGAGTTCGCTGCATATTAAAATCACATCCAAACGCAGTTGCTAAAAATATTGAAAATAATTGTTGTATGTTGTATGTACATTGCCAATTATCTTACAACATATCGCATCTAGCGTGCAGAGCGCTATGTCGTGGAAAAAATCTCTCTCATCCTGTCCAATATATTTTTCCATTTTGTCGACTAGAACGGCACTTTTCTCGTTGAAGATACCAACAAAACTGTTTAAGATAGTCGGGCCGAACGAGAGGTTCAAAATTTTTCGCTGTCCTTTCCATATGTGAGCTGTAATGAACGACGATTGTAGTGAACTTAGGTGGAGATTATCAGATTGACCATCCACTACCTGGAGCTGAAAAAAGTCCCCTGTTGACACGGAAAAACTGGTACTGTAATGGTTTGCTAAGACAATGCGGCGAATTCAGAACGATTTGCAGGTGTTCTGGTGTGTACAGAACAATGTGCACTAAGTGGCCTATGTGGATGCAGAGCGGAGATGCGTATTCCGCAGCAACTGTTTTTAACGTATGATATATTGCCTCTGAAAAAAATATAAATAGGTTGTTATTTTGTTTGAACATTAAAAACGTTAACCCTTTTACGGGCCGAGGTTAAAAAATGTCATTAAATTTTATTGTTTATTTCTGATTACTGATCATACCTCGTATTTATAAGCAGAAAAAACGAAAGTTGTTGGTGGCAATATAGTTGCCAGCCTTATAAAGGAACCACAAGAGCTTGATTGTTAATTTACAGTTTATTAAGCTATTATTCAGTGGATTTCAGCTGAATCATAGCTTCACAAGCCGTTATCGTACCAAATCGTTTGTTGGGTTCATGTCTCATTATAATTAGTCATGAAACAGTTTTTTTTCATGTATGGACTTATATACTGCGACCAGAATCGTTGATCTATTGTAAAATACGCTCGGGTGTCTGCTGTATTTCGCACTTTTATTATTAGAAAAATGCGTGCTTGTGTTCAAATGTGGTAACCCGTTCTTTTTTACTCTTACTGCTCTACTACACGGTGACAAAAAAGTCCGGTCACACTTTTTTGGGGTCGCCTGTAGCCTACACGTTGCATCTCTCTGGTGCCATCTATATGTCAAATGAAGGGTTAGCTTTGCTGCCCAAAGTGGCAGAGTTTCGTTTCGTTTGTTTACATTGAGTTGTGAGCCATGGCAGAGTTAAGGGCAGTTGTTATCGCTGAATATGTGAAAGGGTACAAACCCGGACACATATGGGTCATTCCATGTCAAGTGTCCGAGGAAATGCATCGACCATCTCCGATTTCGACCAAAATTTGTGAGTCGATGTATTTTAGGCCGGAACTAATAAGTACAAAGTGTTGTACCGTTTGGTGGACCCCTCGGCCAATGGGACTGCCTCCACTTTTTGCGAATTTAGCAAAACACCTTTTTTAAATTGTGAATATCTCGGGACCCTGAAGAGCTACAGGTGATATTGATATATCATTTTGAAGGGTTTGAGACGTAAAATCGAACTACGTGATAAATTTTTCCTGCAGTGTTGCCAACATTGCATTTTTTTCGATTCAAAACTTAATTTGCAATTTCCTCGAAATACCCCCCCCCCCCCCCTTCAATTTTGGTTTGACCACGCCATTGTGTTTAGCAGACGATTTTACATAGGAATCACTTATCAGCCAAAAACAAAATGTAGCGTTCCAGAGATACATATTTTCAAAATTGCAGGATTTTAGATTTTGTCTACGCACGAAAGCGCTTCTACATAAATGGCTGCTAACTCAATGGTATCCTAGCAGGCGTTTGTGTTTTCGAAGAGATGTTCCTTAGAGGAGCATCCGTCATTGATGTAACGCAAAAAAATCCCGTTCTAGAATCATTTTCACGAAAAGTTACAGGACAGTTTTGGTTACACTTTTCCCCTGATTCTTCATTTTATTGCTTTATCACATTGTAAAAATCATCCAATTTAAAACCGTTTCCTAACAGGCGAATTGTCATGTTTTTTCCTGATTTAAGGTTTGCTATGATTTCAAAATTGTAAACAATGTGTCTCATCACGTGTGCAGTCATTTCATTCTTAAAGATGGTGTGTTTAATTGGATTGTATTTTAAACAAATTTGTATCGCTGGAAAAGGGTATTGGTTTTCACAGCAGCTTACGCGATGAGATTTACTAGTAACTGAGGGAGCATGCATGAATGACGTAGCTTTTTTTAAGGTTTTTCTATACCCCCCTTCCCCCTCTCGTCACAAAGTGAGACCCCCTATGGATAATTACGTAGCTTTATAACAAACTTCATCGCCCTTCCCCCCCCTTCCACCCCAATGACTTTTTTTTGCAAATTTTATTACTAAAACATACATTGTATCATAAATGAATAAGACAAGACAAATAATTTAAATTGACTATGAACAAAACAAAGCCGCGAAAAAAAAAACAATTAGGATAAATCTAAATTTTTAAATTTAATATTTGCTACGTAGCTTGGCTTGACCCTAGCCTACCCCTCGTCAAATTTCGTCACAAAACTGCTAGTCGTTTCATGTTCGAGTCCCGGCTCGGGACTCTACTAATATTATCTGTAGGATCATAGCACTAGCCTCACACTTGTCCTGTACACTAAACAGTTGGCTGCGAAGCCTGTGTCAAATAAACAGAACAGAAAAAGGCACCTCCGCTCTAGTCCTGGGTAAGAAGAAGAAGAAGAACATAGGCAGATAAATGTTATGATAGGCTTACTTGCTCTATGACGTGCTATGATATGAGCAAATTAAGCTGTATTCGGTTATGATAAAATATTTTGGATACGTTCGGAGATTTGTTTGAACATGTGGGCTTGAATGTAAATATGCAAAATTATGAAATTAAATCTGAAATCAGCATTTTTTCACGTTATTAACAATGTCACAAGCTGGTTTCAAAATTCGAATCATGGACAAAAATGTACATTTCACAAAAAACAGTTTGAATTTAAACACGAAAAGTGTAGCCAAAACTCTCCTGTAACCTTTCGTGAAAATGATTCTAAAGCGGGATTATTTGCGTTACATCATGACCGGATGCTCCTTTGAGGTACATTTTTTCGATTACACAAACGCCTGCTAGGATACCATTAGGATAGCAGCAATTTATGTAGAAGCGCTTTCGTGCGTAGACAAAATCCAAAATTTTGCAATTTTGAAAATGCTGTATCTCTGGAACGCTACATTTTGTTTTTTTCTGATAAATGATTCCTATGTAAAATCGTCTGCTAGACAAATTGGCGTGGTCAAAATCAAAATCGAAGGGGGGTATTTCGAGGAAATTGCAAATTAAGTTTTGAATCGAAAAAAATGCAATGTTGGCAACACTGCAGGAAAAATTTATCACGTAGTTCGATTTTACGTCTCAAACCCTTCAAAATGATATATCAATATCACCTGTAGCTCTTCAGAGTCCCGAGATATTCACAAAATAAAAAAAGGTGTTTTGCTAAATTCGCAAAAAGTGGAGGCAGTCCCATTGGCCGAGGGGTCCACCAATCGGTACAACACTTTGTACTTAAAAGTTCCGGCCCAAAATACATCGACTCACAAATTTTGGTTGAAATCGGAGATTGTCGATGCATTTCCTCGGACACTTGACATGGAATGACCCATATTCAAACACCTAAAACCGCTCGGAATCAACCGGAAATTCGTGTGCCGGACCATAAATTGGTACCTAGAGACCGGAGGCACCGAGGACAAGGCACGATCTGGACGACCAAGGTCTGTGAGACCTCTAAGGCTGAAAAAGATTATACGAGACCGGATTAGCCGGAATCCCGTCCAATCTGCACGGAAAATGAACCGAGAATCAATCCGCCTTCTTCTGCGCAAGGATTTAAAACTTACACCCTACAAAAAACAGGTGGTTCATGGGGTTACCAAAGCTACAAAGGACAAGAGGTACCAACGGTCGCGGGAGTTGCTTGGTAAAATAAAAATAAAATTATAAAATTATTGAGCTCTATAGAAACAAAAATGCAAAAAGTGAGGTTTTTCATACAAATTTTCATATATCTTTGAAATGCAATGCGCCAATCGACCGTCGGTAAGTTTAGATCCAAAAAAAACTTGGTTCTTGAAAATCAATAAATATGTTCCACCCTTAGCTATACTGTCAAAAAAGATTTTTATTCGGACGAGAAGCTGTTCGTTTTGGAGCAAACAGTCAATCGCCAAAATGATCGAGTTTCTAATTTTCAACCGAAAACGGTATAGCAAGTTTTTTTTAAATTTTTTGTGTTTCTCGTGGGATCCGAATTCGGTACTGCAGCAGTAGCTGAAAGAAGGTTTCAAAAAATTACCGAATATCTACTATACTGTTTTCATTCTTTTTCATTTCTGGGAAACATTTGATTTGTGATGATATGAACCAAAGTCCATAGTTAAAATCACCTGCACGATTCGGGAAAGTGTCCGCTTTTGGATTTTGACAACTGGACAACATCGCCATCTTCGGTGATAATCGTAGAGCTGTGCAAGAGGCCATTACGAAGAGAAGTTGCGAGAGCTGGACATCACCATGAACACTGCCGAAACGAAGAACATGGTGGCTGGCTGAGAGTATGGTTGTCCAAGGGCGTTGGTTCTGCGGTGGTGATGGACGGGAGTACGTTCGAAGTAGTTGATGAATTTGTTTATTTTGATACACTCGTAACGTGTATTAACGAGGAGAGTCGCATGACTGAGATTCGGATTGCGGCAGCTAACAGGGTCTATTATGGATTGCGTAGTCGGGTCTCGCAGCCTACAGATTCGGGACGCTGATCCTCCCGGTGGCACTCTACGAACATGAATCATAGACGTGGAAGCAGGTCTTTCAACGAACGTTTAGGGTCTTCAAGCGTAGAATCCTGCGATCAATACTCGGTAGCAAACTAGAAAACGGAGTGTAGCGCAGACACATGAATTACGAGCTTTACGACGTATACAAACACTATGGGTATTCATGTCGAGCTCGTGAACAAATAACCAGCCGTAAAAATACTCACCTCCATTGACGAGTAATGGAAGATACACAATTTACGGCTGGGTATTCGTATACGAGCTCGATGTGAAGACCCCTACTATAATTTGTCTAGCTGATGAAACAAGGCAGATTACAGTGGTCTTGCCACGTAGCATGTAAGACGGATGAGCGGCCGACAAAAATAATATTCAGCAGAGATTGCAGAGCAGAGTTGGATGTGTGCTGCCGAGAAGAATGGTCGAGTAGCGGGTGTAAGAGGCGACTGGAGAAGTGTAACCAAAGACCGAGTTTCATAGATATGTGTTCTCGATTCGGCAATTGATCTCTATCGGTCACCATAAAAATAAAGTAGAAGTAAATATGAAAAGTTACATTGAAAACTGAAGAATTGTTTCACCGTAATTTATTGAAAGCCCTTAAAGTTGTTATATTTTTGATTTTTCGAAGGCAAAATAAACATAATTGGCTACACAACATAGAAAATCAGAGTATAAAGTTCGACTATTCGTTCAAAATTCTTCTAAACAAAGTAACTATACCAATTGGTTACTGGCTGATATCGTTTTTTTTTTCAATTTAAATTACCGAAGTGTTACAAAATTATAAAAACGATATCCTTATCTGAGTTTCAAATGCCTGTGTGCGTCAAGGTTCAATACTGATCCTCATACTGTTTTATATGATTAATTCACCTCAGGATACACATAATTATTCTGTTCGAACACAATCATAATCGTATCAAATCGTATAGTCGATCATAAAAGTGTCTAGATGTGTTTCTCCGGCTTTTTGTTGAAATTCCTACTTATAAATTATTAATTTTGATATGACACAATGAAAAACAACAATTGAAAAAAACTTGACAACGTTATCGAGGTTTAAAAAAATTGATGCAAGAAATTTAAAATTGTGGCCGATTTCGCAAAAATAAATTTTAGGTTGATTGGTGAGGTGACACAATGTGCAAAGTGAAAATTATCACTTGCCACATGATAACAACTTCCTATTTAATCATATTTTTGGATACCAAACAGACCTCACTAGTCGGCTATCTACCGTGAGCCAAGCATAACTGATATCACAAATAGGTTGATTTACTTTTGCGAAGTCGGCCACAGTTTCAAATTTGTTGCACCAATCCTTTTAAACCTCGATAACGATATGAAGTTGTTTTTTTCAATTGCTGTTTTTAATTGTATTTTATTAAAATTGACAATGTGTACACGGGAATCTCGTTTTTGTACTTTCAGTATTAGCAACGAATTTAATTATCAATAATCCAAAAATACAACTGCCACCAAAACGACCATTTCTGAGGATTTACTGCCAATGATTGCGTAACCATGTATATCTAGTTTCACTTTACTAAGTTATTCATTATTACTTTTTGAGGTAGTTTTCATTAATAATCTTGCCTCTAACTGTTAACAATAATTACTAATCCACAATATAGTCACTAAACCAAATCACATTAGCTTGTCACGACATTTTCGCATAAACGATAGCTTACAGCACCCCCATTGGTAAGCTACTAAAATTCAATTCACACATTAAAATTTAACGACGCAAACAATTTTACACTTCTGCCTTCACTTCAGTCGATTTTAACGCATGCATTTTTCTCAAATTATGTTGTAATATGGTTTTGAACGTAAAACAAAAATAAATTAAGCACCTGCCGATGTAAGTTTAAGCATCATATATATGTGGCCAATTAGTGGCAAAGCTACCGGTCCGTTCATGTTGGCCACTGCCGCCAAAACTTTCCTGCGTGACCACCGGTAGTAAGCCGCGAATGCGACAACCGCCGTAACGAAATACAGAACCACCGTGTTCCACATGACCGTCGTTTTCTTGTAACACGCGATTTTACACGCGACTTGAATGCGATTTCGCGTTCACTTGTATGCAAAGGGCGGCAGCTTCTTATCACCGAATAGCTCTGGCTTACAACTGTTCTTCAGTCTGATACTAGCTGGTGTTTGCGGCAGCACTGCTTAGATGCAAATAAACTTATAAGCCACTCTCGTGTGTGATTTATTCTGGCAAATGATCGGATAAACATAGATTTTCCGCCGTATAGAATGTTTCTCTCCCGCGAGAGCTGGGTTGAATTCAAGAGTGTTCTGATGCCTGTACTCGCGGCCGGATTGCCGGTGAGCGCAGCAGAGAAGTATGATCGCGTTTGTGTAATCGGGTGTACGCTCTTGGGATGAAAGTTGGCTTTCAGTTTGATATGATGTGCATCAGGATTATTGATATAAGCAAGAGTAAATGTTTACTCTGAGAGAAACATTCCGGAAGTTTTCTTGTCATTCAAATATTTTTATTCATTATTCGTAAGCAGATATAGTTTGTGCGAGGTGTACTCTTGTTTTTTTTTATTGTTGAACTTACATGAATTTTACGCAATAAATTGCAATAAATGGCGACAATTACGTTGAAGTTATTAAGGAAGTTACTAATATCAGGTATAATTTTTTTTAAGTTTATGGTTGAGACGAATAAATCCATAGATGCTTAAAAAAATTCCCAGAAAATCGAAAAGAAAATTTTTTGACGAAAACTAGTGAGATTTTTTGAGAGATCCAACTTTCATTTTGCGACAGATCCTTGATTACTTTTAGAATCCTGGAGTGTGGTTGCTACTGTTCCCGGCGATTAATCACACGGTTTTTTGGAGCTTATAGACAAAATTGACAAAAACAACAAACATGTAGCTAAACTTGTCGATAAGGTAAACGCCACTACCCCGATGCGGATACCAAATCGAAATCGGCCCACCAAGCGTCGTCGTAACGAGCTAGAGACTCCAAACGAACCTGTTGTCGGTACCAGACACGTCGAAAATTACGACAGGCTAGTGTGGCCACCTGATTTGTTTTGGGTTTCACGTTTTCATTTAACCGTGACAATCAAGGTAGTCTCTCTAGTGAAAAGGGGTACTGACCTTCACTTATTTTCCGTTTCGTTCAAGGTCGGTTTTCTTTCGGAAGTCAAAGCCACTGCATGCGCTCTGGTCACAGAGAATCGTTTTCAGAAAATTTAACCGACGCTCATGCCAATTCTACTGTTTGGTCACTTCCCGCAGTCCCCGTTTTCCCTCTGGTAACAGTTTCTAACATTGCTTCAGGAACTGTCGCAGTCGAGCATTTCTCGCCAGTGTTCATCAGTCGTCCTGGTTTTGTGTGTAAGCTAGAGGACTGCAATATTCGGCAAGTAAAAAACTGTTCGCAAACATTCAATTGCTGGTACGCTCCGGGTTTCTAGGCCACCGAATACCTACCCACCGCTTCAAGACGACCATGTTTTTGATTCCCGTCAGCATGACACTACTCTTAGAATAAGACAACAACTTTCATTAACTGACGTTTCAACAACCAACGTGACACAATCGATGTTAGTGTCATGGATGCAACCCCCCAACCGCAGTCGAACCTGTGGATGTGACGGTTGTTTCAGGCGATTCCAATCTTCCAGGCATTATTTGGCGAGAGAGATCGATTGGGTAATATGTTAACGAACAGCGAAATCATGACGGCCTTCCTTCGGGTATGTACCTAGACGGCGACATTGCGAACTCTGTCGAACAATTCTACCAATTGTTTTCCTGTAAATTCTCCAACGTATTTGTAGGTGAACGGTTAACGACGCACGAAATCATGCAATAGAACGCGTCCCTTTTCTCAGCCGTGCATTGAATAACCTCTCCTTCGATGATAGCACGGTAACATAAGCCGCCTCAAAATTCAGGTCTTCCGTCTCCACTAAAACAGAGGGCATACCTTCCGTTTTCCTGGAAAACTGCATTAATAGTCTGTTTTGGCTCCCCCAACGACTGTTTGCTCAATTCATTATCTCTGGCGTCTGTATGGCCTGGAAATTGACTTACATGCCACCAGTGCTTAAGCAATAAAATAGAAGAAACATCAACAACTACCGAGGAATCTCGTCCTCTTTGAACCTACTTTCTCGCTCATCAAGCAGTACATCACAGACGAACAACACGGTTACATGCCTAAGCGATCCACGGCCTTAAATCTCCTGACACTCCCATTCTACGTAATAGGTAGCTTTGATGGCCAACCTCAGACGGACGTTATGTACACAGATCTATCCGCTGCTTTTGACAAACTGAACCACCAAAACGGTGTTGCGAAACTCGAAAAGCTCGGCATCGAAGGTCTACTGCCCACCTGGATTCAATCGTACTTATCTGATTGGTGCTTAGTAGTAAACATCGATGAAGTCTTTTCGACATCTTACTCTGCTCTCTTGGCATTTCGCACGGCAGCCATCTCGTGCCTTCAATATTTTTTATCTACCTGAACGAAATCAATTAAAAAGTTTCGTCATATGCCGTAGCGCATCATGAAAAGTTATCGATTTCCGCCTGGTGCTCGTACAACCGCATGCAGTCGAACGTCGACAAATGCGAAATATTAACAATCTCCAGAAAGCGTTTGACTCGAAGCTAACGTTTAAACTACACATGACATTCGTCGTTGACAAAGTTAGCAGGAATTTAGGACTGCCAGAATGGAGTACTTCGATGAACACCTGAATGGCAATACAGTAAACAAAAGCGGAGCAGGAACTGACCTAGGAGCACCGGCTCAGTAGATGACAGATTACTAGCCCCCGATGTTCACGATCGGGAAGCTGAAGAACAACAAAGCTCCAGGCAAAGACGGACTACCGAGCGCTACAATGGGTCATTTTTAAGATTTGAGAGACGAAAAAACTGCCAGACGAGTGGATCTCTCTCCATCCACTCTTCTCGTCTGCCCCATCTACAAGAAGAAGAAGGGCGACAAGCTGGAGTGCCGCAACTACTGCGGTATCTTGCTTAACAATGCGCCTACAAAATACTCTCACAAATCTTGTTCCGTCGTCTATCACCTTTAGCCAGGAGGTTCATGGCCCAGTACCAAGCGGGCTTCATGGGAGCCCGTACCTCCTCGGACCAGATCTTCTCAATCCGATAGATCTTACGGAAATGCCGCGAGTACAACGTGCCCACACAACACATCTTCATCGACTTTACGGTGACCTATAATACAGTTAATCGAGAACAGCCATGGCAGATCATGCACGACAACGGATTTGTGGATAAACTGACTCGATTGATCAAGGCCATCATGGAGCAAGTGATGTACGTATTTCAGGTTTACTCTCGAGCTCCTTTAAAACGCGCAGAGGGTTAAGACAAGGTGATGGACTTTCCTGTTTGCTGTTTAACATCGCTCTTGAGTATGTGATCCGGAGGGCGGGCATCGACACGAGGGGCACGATTTTCACAAGGTCTGTTCAGTTTCTGGGCTTCGCGGATGACTTTGACATCATAACACGTAACTTTGCGAAGGCGGAGGAAACTTTCGCTCGACTGAAATCGGATTGCGAATAAATGCGTCGAAAACGAAATTCATGCTAGCGAAAGGCTCCTAGGAGAACATCATCAGCCTCCCAACTCAAGTCTCTGTAAGCGGCGATGAGCCTGAGGTGCTCGACGAGTTCGTGTATCTAGGGTCACTGGTAACTGCCGACAATAACACTAGCAAAGAGTTCCAAATACGCATCCAAGCTGAAAATCGTGCCTTCTTTTCTCTTCGGGAGACACTTCGATAGAGTCGATTGTGACGACGCACGAAGTTGACGCTGTACAAAACCCCTTTAAGACCGGTAGTCCTCTACGTAATCGAGACAGCAACGCTTCACGCGGAGGATCTTAACGCTCTTGGAGTTTTCGAACGGAAGGTGCTGCGGGTTGTCTACGGTGGAGTACAAACAGACGACGAGGAATGGCGACGGCGCATGAACCGTGAGCTGCACGCGCAAAGAGAACCCCATCGTACACCTGGAGAAAGTCAATAGGTTACGAAGGGCCGATCAGGTCGTAATGATGCCGGATGACAACTCTGTGAAATCAGTTCTCTTCAGCAACCCTGCTGGCACCAGAAATAGAGGGGCGCAATGTGCACGCTGGCTCGACCAGATCGAAAAAGACTTGCGGGTGATGAGACGCCTAGGGAACTGGCGAAACACAGGCCAAAACTGATCAACATGGCAATAACTTTTTATACAACACGAGCCACCACGGTTCTCGTGTGATTGGTAAGTTAAGTAAGTGGATTAACCCTTTTAAACTACCAAGTTACGAACAGCGATGCAGACTCATCGACTTCAACAACATCGTCGGGACTTCATCAGGGCAATACTTGTTTTCGACGTGCTGACCTCACGTGTAGATTGTCCGGCAATTCTCGATCAATCCAACATATATGTTCAACCACGCATGTTGCAAAATAACATATTTCTCCACGTTCAGGATAGGCAAATAATTCAGTGTAGCTTCAGAACGATAACCGGTCTCCAGCGCATTTTATGTTACGTTACACGCTTTGATTTTGACACCACCCGCCAGATGCTGAAGACTCGCTTCTTGACTCTAGCACGTAATTTTTACGTTTGGTGAACGTCAACTATAGACCCGCCGGAAGAGATACGGGATTTCTCAAGAAAGAAGCTGCAAGAAGTTCACTCATTTACTTTGCTGAGAAAAAGTTACACGTGTAACATGCGATAACCACATGGGGTTTGGTGTAGCGGCCGCGAGCAAAACCTTCAATGAACAAGCGACAAGACCAAGTGATTTCACTACATGACAGCACTTGGTTACATGTTACTCGAAATTTCGCAGTGTTGGACGTCGGTATATAACATTGCAATCTTTTTTGTCGTATTCGTTTCAAATCACCCTAGCGGAGCTCAGTCGCTCCTTGTCAAATCAGTTATTAGGTTTGTATTTATCATGACAATATAACCTTTCTTTGGGGCATCTTCAGCGGTGGTCTATTTTTGAAACAACTTTATACTAGATTTACACCAGCGAAACCTGAATAGAACTAGCTAATATAGACCAATTTTTCGTTCTCCGCACCGGTGTTGTATATCTTGTTGTTTTAAACCGCTGACATCTGTCACACTGTCAACAATTCAATACCCTATGCTATCAGTTCATGAGACTTATTATAATAAAAAGCACTCAATATTCAACAAACGGAAATTCGATAATTTTTACGCACATTAAACGAATACTTTGGCAAGACACTTTATATCCACGAGACTTTATGTATTTGACCCGAGCGTCAGTGACACTTCTCAGGATGGATTGGTATGATCGAAAAATTTCTGCTACAAGTAGTGCTTTGGAGGATAGCGAAAAAATATTTGATCGCGTAGATGTTCATCTTCCGTTTTCGTCCCATCAATCTTTCAGAATCTTACAGTTCTTCAAACTTGCTTTCGGTTTTGAGGATTTTGAAACAAGCCTGTATTTTGAACGTTTTCAGTTCAGTGTCTTCGAGGAACATTTTTCTGGCCTCTCAAGGTCTTCTCTAGTCCCACTACAATTGAGGCGATTAACAAATAGCCAACATATTTGTCATCCTGGTGGTTGATGGTTGCAAACCAAGTAGTTGAACCTACGGTTATGGTCTTCCAGAATTTCCTCTTTTGCTAGCCGGTTTCCTTGAAGCCAAAAACGACAAACCTGTTCATTTTATTCTCCAGAAAAGCCACAAAAATGAATTGTGAATTGTCATAAGTATCTTTGTTTTAGTTATTTCTCAACACTCGCAAAACGCTCATATGGAAATAGCTAAAAATGAGGTATTCAATTAAAATATGACATTTCATCCACCTATTGGTAGCGTACAAAGGATTTTAGAACGATCTATTTCTTGTTCCAAAAAGTGACTAAGATAGACGAAAACGTATACCAGTTTCAAATTTTTTCAATTTAGATCTGGTATAGAACAAAATGTACACCACCGGTGCAGCAGTGAATTTGAGCTTGTTCCAAAAAAATAGATCAAAACAACGATTTGGACCACCGCTGAAGATGCCCTTACCCAGCAATTCTTGTTTAGCAGATCGGTTACGGGAGTTTCACAGGCTTTTCATCTGGGGACTCGTTTCGTTGTAAACACAGCAGGACTTGAATATGAACAGTGCTAATAATTACATATTGCTGTTCATTCGCGAGCTCTACATCATACTTTTGAAATAAGCTTATAGAGCTTCAATTATAACCTATCACGCACTAAAATTATGAGCTAATTTTTAAAAATCTGCTGCTGCTGTATTTAAGTAATCAATATCTTCTAATAAATAGTAATATATAGAAATATTAGCACGCAATGGCCTCTATTGCAGAAGACGAGGCGTGCGGAGGGTTACTCGTCTGACCAATTATGATATTGCAGATAGCGTGTCAGCTGGATTTTGAACGAGCAGCCCGTCTGTCACAAGCTAAGTTTCACTCGCGTTCCCTAATACAACATTCTGCTCGCCACGTCAGTGACTGCGGGCGACGCGAGTTCCTCGCCTCGTCTTCTGTAAAGGGGATAATTTTTTATTATAACAAGATTGTTTCAAAATCGTACCTGCGATAACTTGAACTACCCGAAGCTATACCCAGGTATAACTTGCGGTAATCCAAAACCACAACCTCAACGAAGCTCAGAATCGTCTTCTTTCAATCTGCACCAAATGTTTGTTTGCAATCTTTAGTGTGATGCTCATTTTCAACTGCAACTGATCCATTTTAAGCGATGTGCGAAATCGGTACGCACGCAGCAGATGACACATCATGATCTTCATAGACATGAGGCCATACTTGTAGCCGATACAGTTTCGAGGACCTCCGCTAAACGGTAGATACGCGTACGGATGCCGCTCTGCCGCTCGTTCCGGAAGGAAGTTCTCCGGATTGAAGTCATCCACCTTGGGACCCCAGTGCGCCGGATTACGATGGATGTTGTACACGCCTAAAATAATGGTGGTACCTTCCGGAATGGTTGTTTTTGCTGCAAAGAGTTCAACTTGAAGAAAGGTGGTTATTTTGAAAGATTTTTTTCCCTACAGATTTTCGTCGGAGCAGTGCAGGTTCTACCAATAACCGGTCCTACCGGTAGTAGACGCATTGTTTCCTTAATGACCATTTCGGTGTAATTTAGCTTGCCAAGATGATCGTTGTGGACGGGAACAGATGGATCTCGAGATCCAATTACGTTGACAATTTCATTGTAGACATTTTGCTGAATCTCCTGATGAATGGCCAGCATTAGCATTACATGCGAAAGCGTCAAGCCGGAGGTCTCGTTACCACCTAGGATAATTGTGTCCAACTCGTCGCGAATTGCTGCTTCGTCGAAAATATCCGTCTCCTCGGCAAGTCGTAGAATTTGATCTATATATATTTGTGGTTTTTTAAAGTCATCGTTTCTTTCCAATTTTAAGGGTTTGGTTTTATCCTTGCGTTCTCCTTGCTTGAGGCGTAGAAC
Source organism: Wyeomyia smithii (assembly GCF_029784165.1). Classification (NCBI taxonomy): domain Eukaryota; kingdom Metazoa; phylum Arthropoda; class Insecta; order Diptera; family Culicidae; genus Wyeomyia; species Wyeomyia smithii. The sequence continues at coordinate 193,667,898 of NC_073696.1, forward strand.
TTTGCGAGACATTTTATATGCTTTTTCGTAGTTTTCTTGTTCAGCTTTGAAATAAGCAGTTTTTTCATAGATAAAATCCGGATGCAGCCAAAATTTGTATACTCTTTGGTTGATGAGTTCACATGCTCTGAAATACATAAAAGAATGGAATAGAACATTCGTCGCGATAGATCAACAACAAACTCTTCGATTGCTTTTATGTACTCTGTTCCTTCCTCACTCTGTAGATCCATGTTGGTTCCCAGAGTTGTTGCTGTCGACAATTAACTCATATCAGTTCATATTGATTTATAAATCACCGAGCTTACCACAAACCATATCTAAAGTACACCGTGAAATATCTTCGTTAATATTAAATTCTCCGTGTCCTAAATGTTTTTCGATTCTCTGCACTAGAGTTGCACTTTTGGTGTTAAAAATTGACACAAAACTGGCTAGTATGGCGGGACTGAAACAAGGTGACAGTAACTTGCGGTGAACCTTCCAAACGCTTGCCGGTGACGAAAACAGTCCTTTTTCACAGTGGAAAAATCGATAAACATCAGCCTTTTCCAGACAGTTGGGTGAATTCAACACTGTTTGAAGATCTTCCGGATTGTCGATGAATAGTAAGAATTTATGTCCGAGCCACGCTCGGCATGGCGAAGGATACTTTTTCGTGAGTGCATTTAGAATTGCGAACTGCTCTTCGTTACTTTTACCGAAAAAAAGGTGTCCACAACCGATGAGCGGGTAATCCTTGGGTCCCGGCAGTTCGGCTGATATGCGATAGAAGCGACGGTTTTTCCAACGAAATAACAGAAAAGCGGCGACCGGCAGTAGAAGTGGCACCAGTACTATATGCCAAAATAGGTGCATCGTTACGATAAAGGTTCAGCAGAGAAAATGTGTCGGTTTGGCGGTCAGCATTTGTATAAAATACAAAATCTGGTTGGTAACTCTTAAGGTACCCCTTATATTTATGAGCAGTATTTTCGAATTAGGCTAATAGGGGATCTCTTCGAACAATGACGGTGAGTTAAGAGTTACAATGATGTGATTAATAACACGGTTTGCCTAACTGTTTACAGAAAGTGCATTTTCATTTCAAATGATAGCCGTCGTTAGAAAAGCCGCCGCGCTGTGGGCGCTATAATAGGCTTCAACACGTACGAATAATTTCCGAGAGTGCTGATTAACTGGAAGAAAATCAAAACGAGTTTCATATAGTTAGCGCAGGTTAAAAGTTGTATAATAGCTTCAAATCTGGATCGAAAAGAGGTACTACTGACTATAGTCAACTTATTTACACAGTGGCATCCAGTTCAAGTGGCTACTTTGTGTTTTATTGTATTTATTTTTTACAATATTTAGGGTATCTTATGCAAAAATCTGCCGAATAAAATCATTGTTGAAGACTTTATTTTCTACTCTATTTATTGAGCATTTGAAATCTTCTTTTACGTTTTCTAGCTACATCTACGCAGTTTGTTTTAACATCTCAATTTCTTTTTACATGTGAAATAAGTGTAAAAAGAGAGAACAGTTTCAACAAGAAAAGTACTACTAGTTGATGTACAGAAAATCTGTACATCTATTTGGGTTTTCATTCTTTCACTCCCCATTCTTCTGTATCGAACTGGTCAATGATACATAGGAGGCGTTTTGAGGATCGCGCTCAAGTAGAAACCGTACCGACAAGCATTTCTATACGTCTGTTCTAATGGAGATCATTTTGACTCTAGTGGGTTTCCGAAGGCTCATGCAAATGCAACCCGTAATTACAGCTGCAATGCTATAGAATCGACGAGACTTTTTCTGCTCTGTTTTATGTTCAGTTGAAATGCTATGACACATTTATAACGTCTATATACGAATCAATTATTCAATCTAGGTTAATGTAATCGTATTACCTCGTGTGGAATTAGAAAGTTTTTCTGTAGTTTCTTGAAACTGGTTGGATGTTTCAACAATATTAGTTTCATAAGAGGTCGTAAGTTCATGATATTACTTACTGTAGTTAGTATTATTAAGGTTGTGCAAAAACCTTTCCACAGAGAATTAAGAATGTGACATAGCATGATACCTCCTAGCTCGTATGTTTGAATCCCGGCTCGGGAGAGAATACATAATAATATCATTGGAATCTTAATAGTCAGCTACAAAAGCTGTGTCCACTAAACAGAAAGGTCAAGTTTCGATAGTGAAATGTTAGTACCTAAACTTTGTTTTACTTTGCTAAATGATCTAGCGCTCTGCAATGCAGCTTCTTATTATAAGTAGGTCTATATTTAAATTGAAGTAAAAATTAGAGTCCTAAAATCAGCGAAATGAAACAACTAGAATTTTTGATATATTATTTTCGGTGAAGTATTGATCTAACTCGAAATTCGTTTGAATAAATTTTTACCGAACAACTTTTATGCTCCAAAATAACATTTTTCGTTTATTTTGGTGATGCTCGTTTTAGTTTTTAATTTCGAGGCTTTGTAAACTAGTAGAAGTTACCTATGATCGATATTGTGTTTCAAAATTTGAGTAAAGAGGTCGCTGCATCAAGTTTCGACCGTTACAGCGTCTCTACAGCACGTATTTATTCACAATTTTCCTTTGTTTAGTCGATCAGCCGTTCTCGTAGTGTACGTTCTTTGTTTGAGTTTTGCTATACTTTTTAACTGTACCTTATATTCAAAAGTACTTAAATAAGAGTGACAAGTTTGAGTTTTGCGTGGGGTCGGACGCCAACCGCGTCAAAGTCTCTGAGCACCGCATGTCCGATATCGCGAAAGAGGCTAGGTGCAGCCACGAGCAAATTTTCAATCAAATCATTGTTCGAATGACTCCAGTACTTTACGTTAGTAACACTAGCACCATCTGCTGCCGTGGTCGCGCTGCGTCATGTATTTCGACATCAGCGCCAGTGTTACTGCATGTGTCAAATGGGGAACCACAAAATATGTATGAGATTGCATGACAGCGCCCCAGACGGCGTTATTCGATTATAAATTTTAAGTAATCGTTTTTTGTGGCGATGGTGCAGCCTTACATCAGACAAAAAAAAAAGAAAAAGAGGAAAATAATGTCCAGGAAGGACAACTTTACGGCGCAGGGATAGCTGACTTAAGTTAAAAAAAATATTAGTGGCTTTATGATTGCGATTCTTGAGACTTCTAGGAATTGGTAACATTAAACGCGTGTTTCTCAAAACCATGTTTTCAAAATCGGCGTAGCTTCTTCATTGAATTACCTAGTAAAGTACGAACGATTTTAGCGATTGATCAACAACAGGTTATAGGTGGAGTTGGGCACGACTTCTACTGCTCGCCGCGGAAGAATTTTAAATAAAAAAGCGGTTCACGGTAATCGCTACACAGCCGCCATTTTGAAAAAAAAAACAGCAATAATTTTTTTCTATTCTCCAAGAGTTACTTAATACAATGATATATTTTTTATATACCTTACATCTCAAATGTCCTTTAGAAAAAATCATAAAAAAGCCTTGTTTTTTTAGCATCTGGTGGATATTACCCTTAAGCGACTTCGTAGAAGACTACGTTTTTGTAGCTCTTGAATTGGCAATTTAGCTTCTGAAAAACAGTTTTTTGCTTTATTAATTTTAATTTATATTTCTCAATAAAGTTATGTTCAGACGGCTTTTAGAACTATAAAAGAGCCAACTTTGATTGATAAATTTAACGTAATTCACGTTTTAATTTTGAAAATAGGCCCTTTTCAAATGTTGATATCTCTGAATGGGGTGAATGAAAAAATATCTTCTGGTTTTTTTTTTTGGAAGAAAAACTTAAAAAAATTAGAGATAAGATATTTCCTAAAAATAGTAACAACTTAAACTAGGCAGCACAGAGTCAGATAGCTTTATTAACTTGTGGGGTGTTCCTCAAGGAAGCAACCTCGAACCACTGATTTTTAACAATTTTTTCAATGACGTTTGTTATGTCATTCCACCTGGCAATAAACTATGCTGATGATCTCAAACTATTTAGCAGTATTCGCTCCATAGCGAACTGCAAAGAATTGCCACGATATCTTGATGAATTCTCTAACTGGTATAACCGTAATTTGCTGATAACCAGTGTTTCCAAATGCTCCGTAATTTCTTTCACACGAAACTTGAAGCCATTACCTTAGAATTATAGCATATCTGGAGAAACCCTCGAGAGAGTTTCGGTGATAAAAGTTTTGGGTGTACTGCTCGACTCACAGCTTTCCTTCAAGCATCACTATTACTATATCATCGCACAAGTACACAGGAACCTCAGCTTTATGATGAGAATCACCAAAGAGTTTACTAATCCGTTTTGCTTGCTATCGCTATATGCCTCACTAGTTTGATCTAAAGCTTGATTCAGTTAATATTTGGTCGTAAAAAATGGGACATATCTTCGTCAAAAAAAAAAAAAACACCTAGAAGATATCTTGAGATATCATTTTGCAGCAAATTTATTGAAAAAAACTATTCGTCTGAGTTTCGGATGAGCTTACGCACTTTTCGTTTTATACCGCCCATCCTCTTTAGCACAGTGGAACTGTCAACTCGATCCGCCATTTTCTTCCACCATCTATACAAATCAGCTATTTTTTATCGTTCTTCCACTTTTCTCAACTTGCTTTTGATTATCACCCAATATTTTTTAATTTGACGAAAATCCTGTGGGAAAAGGACTAACGATTGGATACTGCCGTTCTCTCAATTTCCTGGGAAGTACCCGTGTACTTTCCGAAGAATTGGAAAACCGCAAGATCAACATCGAAGGGCTGCTGGAAAGGGACAACGGTGCGTAAGTATAGGGATGGATACACCATCTACCGCATTTGCAATACCACACATGAGCTGGGCACAGTTTTTATAGTGATGGGTGAGATGCAGAAGCGGGTAATCGGGTGGTGGCCCGTTAATCCCAGAATGTGCAGGTTGAGAATCAATGGCCGATTCTTTAACATTAGCGCTATAAACGTACACAGCCCTCACCCCAGAAATATCGACGAATTCTACGCGCAGTTGGAACGTGAATACGACCACTGCCCGAAACATGATGTGTAAGATTATTGTTGGGAATAACAACACTCAGGTTGGTCAGAAGGAGGAATTTAGACCGGTAATTAAACGACTTAGCGTACACCAGCTGACAAATGAACATGATCTAAGACTAATTGACTTCGCCGCCTCCAAGAACATGGCCATACGTAGCACCCTTTTCCAGCATAGCCTCCAACATCGGTACATCTTGAGAGCACCTAACCAAATAGAAACTTAAATCGACCACGTTTTGATAGATAGTCGGCATTTTTTAGACATTATCGACGTCAAAACACTTCGGGGCGCTAACATCGACTCGGATCACTACCTAGTGATGGTAAAGATACGCCATCAGCAGTGTAGCGGAGAACGTCCTAGGTCGCGAAGTACCGAGTCGACGTAACGAATGGTTTTACGAAGAATGTCGGCAGATATGAAGATGGCTGGAGAGACATTCGATCAGCCATAGGTAGTACTGCTGTAGCGGCGCTTGGTACTATGGCTCCGAACAGGAGAAACGACTGGTTTGACGACGAGTGCAAACAGTTAGTGGAAGAGAAGAATGCAGCACGAGCGAGAATGCTGCAACATCAAACGAGGGCGAACGTGGAGCGCTACCGACGCGCACGGAACAGGCAAAACTCGGTCCTACGGAAGAAGAAGCGCCACGAGGAAGATCGAGATCGCGAGGCGATGGAGGAACTGTACCGTGCGAATGACACACGAAAGTTCTACGAGAAGCTGAAATGTTCCCGCAAAGGCTATGTGCCACAAGCCGACATGTGCAGGGACCTGGGCGGCAACCTTCTCACGAACAAGTGTGAGGTGATTGAAAGGTGGAAGCAGTACTACGATGAGCACCTTAATGGCGATGTAGCAGAGGACGACCACGGAGTGCCAGTAGATCTCGGTGTACGCGCAGATGACGACAGCATCCCAGCCCCTGACCTCCAGGAGGTTAGAGAGGAGATCGGCCGGCTGAAAAACAATAAAGCCGCTGGAGCTGACCAACTCCCCAGCGAGCTGCTAAAACACGGTGGTGAATCACTGGCTTAGGCGCTACACTGGGCTATTGCCAAGATTTGGGAGGAGGAGGTAGTACCGGAGGAGTGGATGGAGGGTACAGTGTGCCCCATCTACAAAAAAGGCGACAAGTTGGATTGCTGCAACTACCGCGCAATCACGTTGCTGAACGCCGCCTACAAGGTACTCTCTCAAATTCTGTGCCGTCGACTATCACCGTTTGCAAGGGAATTCGTGGGGCAATACCAAGCGGGATTTATGGGTGCCCGTGCCACCACGGACCAAATATTCGTGGTACGGCAGGTCCTACAGAAGTGCCGTGAGTATAACGTGCACACACATCACTTGTTCATCGATTTCAAATCGGCATACGACACAATCGTTCAAGACCAGCTTTGGCAGATTATGCACGATTACGGCTTTCCGGATAAACTGACACGGTTGGACGATGAATCGGGTGATGTGCGTAGTTCGAGTTTCGGGGACACTCTCGAGTCCCTTCGAATCTCGAAGAGGGTTACGGCAAGGTGATGGATTATCGTGCTTGCTATTCAACATCGCTTTGGAAGGTGTGATACGTAGGGCTGGTATCGACACGAGTGGCACGGTTTTTAGAAGGTCTGTTCAGCTCTTTAGCTTCGCCGATGACATTGATATTGTAGCACGAACCCTTGAAAAGATGACCGAGACGTACATCAGACTAAAGGCTGAAGCCGGACGAATTGGACTGGCCATAAACGCATCGAAGACCAAGTACATGAGAGGAAGAGGTTCCAGAGAAGACAGTGTCAACCTCCCGCCACGAATTTATATTAGCGGTGATGAAATCAAGGTGGTAGACGAGTTCGTGTACCTGGGCTCACTGGTGACTGCTGACAACGACACCAGCAGAGAAATTCGTCGACGCCTTATGGCAGGAAATCGTGCCTACTTTGGACTCCGGAGGACGCTCCGCTCGAAGTTAATCCGCCAGCGCACGAAGTTAACCATCTACAAAACACTAGTCAGACCGGTAGTCCTCTACGGCCACGAAACCTGAACTATGCTCGTGGAGGACCAACGCGCCCTTGGGGTTTTCGAACGAAAGGTGTTGCGTACCATCTGTGGTGGAGTGCAGATGGAAGATGGATCATGGCGGAGGCGGATGAACCACGAGTTGCATCAGCAGCTGGGAGAACCACTCATCGTTCAAACGGCGAAAATCGGGAGACTACGGTGGGCTGGGCATGTCGTTAGGATGTTGGACGACAACCCGGTGAAAATGGTTCTTGATAACAACCCGACTGTAACGAGGCGACGGGGCGCGCAGCGAGCAAGGTGGCTCGATCAAGTGGAAGACGACCTGCGGGGCCTCCGCAGACGACATGGCTAGCGTGCTGCATGGACCGAGTTGAATGGAGACGACTTCTTCGAACAGCAAAGGACAATCGGCCTGGAGCTGACTGGTAAGGTAAGGTAAGTCGGCAGATATTGGATGACGAGAACGCAGCGTGGGCAGTAATGCTGCGAAGGGCTACCCGTCAGAACATGGAGCGCTACAAACAGGAAGGGTGACAGCAAACCCAACTCTTCCAGGAAAAAAACGCGAAACGTGAAACGCGAAAGTTATATCAAAAATTCAACGCATCCCGCAAAGGCTTCGTTCCGCAAACAGAAATGTGCAGGGATAAGGATGGGAAAATCTTGACGGATAATCGTGAGGTGATCGAAAGATGGAGACAGCACTTCGATGAACAGCACTAGATCACAACAGATCTGATGAGATCAGAACAGTGACTCAGGAGACTCTGTCAGTGCAGCAAGCAACGGCGATAGGCGAAATCAATGCTGCTATCCGACGGCTTAGGAACAACAAGGCAGCTGGAAAGGACGGTGTCGGAGCGAAGCTTCGGGCCCAAGAAAGTTGGCCAGTCGTCTGCATCGGCTGGTTGTCAAGAATTGGGAAACGGAAGGGGAAGAATGGTGTCATTTGCCTCATCTACAAGAAAGACGACAATCGAGATTGTGAAAACTACCGAGCGGCCACTATTCTGAATGCCGCTCTCAAAGTGATATCCCGAATAATTTTTCAGCGACTGTCACTACTAACCAACAGATTCGTGGGAAGTTACCAGGCTGGCTTCATGGATGGTCGGTTCACAACGGACCAGATCATTACTCTGCGGCAGATCCTCCAAGAATGCAGCGAATACAGAGTCCTTATGCATCATCTCTTTATCGACTTTCAACCGCTTATGACAAGATTAATCGTGAAAATCTATGGAGAATACTCGAGGAGAACGGCTTCCCCGGGAAGCTTACCAGTCTGATAAAGGCAACGATGGAAGATGTGCAGTGTTGTGCGAGGATTTCGGGTGGTCCATCAGTGATGAGTTTGAGGTTGTCGACTACTTCGTGTACCTTGGTTCGATGGTGACTGAGAACAACGATACCAGCCGTGAGATTAGGAGGCAAATTATCAGCGGGAGTCGCGCCTACTATGGGCTTCACAAAAAATTACGATCGAAACGTCTAAGTTCCCGCGCAAAGTGCACCGTGTACAAAACGCTTATTAGACCGGCTGTTCTCTACAGGTATGAGACGTGGACAATGCTTGAAGAGAATTTCCGAGTCTTCGAACGACGGCTGCTAAGAACCATTTTTGGCGGTGTGCAGGAGAACGGAGTGTGGAGACAAAGATTGGACCAGGAACTCGCGCAACTCTACGGTAAACCCAGCATCCAGAAAGGGGCCAAATCTGGACGAATACGTTGGGCAGGACACGTGGCGAGAACAACTACAGCTACCCTGCAAAACTGGTTGTCACCTCGAATCTGGTTGGTACGAGACCAATAGGAGCGCAAAGATCAAGGTGGTTAGACCAGGTAGAGCACGATCTGGCAAGTACAAAGTGCCCGCGGGATTGGAGGCGGGCAGCCATGGCGAACCCATCACGGCGATATGTAACGTCTTCACTAACACACAGTAAGATATTTTTTGCCTTGTCTTCTATGTATGATTTTTTTATGTATTTTGACGCAAAAACAAATTTTTCCGAGTTTGAACACACTAATCGAGTTTCAACACACTAATCGCTAATTCGCTAAATTTTGTAGAGAAGCGACAATAGAAATATTTTGAAAAACTGTGAATTGCTGATGGCGTACGTAAATTGCTTCGAAAGATGAACATACTTTAATGCGAAAGTTACTTTTGTTATCGTACAAGCCCCATGAGCATTTTGAAGAACAAGCTCAAGGTCTAGATTGAATTTTCGGCACACCAAGAACTATTGTAAATTGCAATGCGCTTGAAACTTAGACAACTTTGGTTCTACTTTTTCGATTCAGATAATAATTGAATTTTTATGAAAACATTCCTAAGAGTATCTATTTTCAATGCAAGCTAAATAACTTTTGTTATTCTTGGTTTTACAAAATCAAATATGAATACTGTTTCGTGAACCTTTTACTATAAATAGCTTTAAAAAGTAATTGTTTTCGTTTGTTTAACCAAAAAAGATCAAAGTGACCCAAATCTTACAAAACACGAGCAATAAATATAGCGATATGACTATTTACATATTAAAAAGTTAGCGATTAGCGATTAGCGAAAGTTCCGCTAATGTGGGTTTAGCGTTTGGCGTTTAGCGATTATCGAGCTAAATTTTCCGGTTAGCGACTTAGCGATTAGCGTCGCTAAATTTTCGATTAGCGGTGCCCACCACTGCTTTCTGCACATCCCGGATAGCAGCAGAACCTGAACTAAAAATCTTGACCAAATACACTAATATTTCTGGCAAGAAAACCACACATCATCGAGCTGGCCTTGTTACCGGTCCAACCCTTTTCGTAACAGATTTTTGCGAAAACATTAACATTTTAAAAGAAACATACGAATTGTTCAGCAAAAAGTTGATAATTACTAAAACCAAAACACCCGCCTTTCCTCTCCACGGTTCATCACAGAAATAAATTCTAACCTGCTTTTGGGCTCCAACTATCTGGGTATTTTAGTCATAATGGCCCGAATACACACACACGGCGTGACAACGCCTTCCTGACGAGAATTGTCAGTACCTTCTTGAAACCGTCTAATGTGCCTTCTAGCATCTACCGCCTTCCGCTCGTCTACACGGAAGGCGCAATCAAGCCGTCTCGAACCCCACCGTGTGCTAACCTTCTTTTCGCCATGCCACCCAATACACGTTTGTTTATGTTTGTTGGAAGAAAAAAATAAGGCAACACCAGCACCAGAATCGCCAGCAGGCGGAAAATGATACAACACGGCGTTGCCAGCACCTTCGCCAAAAGAAGGCAACACAAGACCGTGTGGAAGGCACGATACGTCTACACGGGAGGCAGTCAATTACGCAGCCGAAGGCGGCGAACTCCTACCTTCTTCACTAGAAGGCACAGCTAGAAGGTTCTGGTTGAAAGGCGTCCCAAAGTAAGGCGCGATTACGCCTTCTAATTTGTATGGAGAAGGCATCATTACGCCGTGTGTGTATTCGGGCCTTAAGTTATACTTAGCTGTTCAAGGGTTGAATGGAGATTCTTCACCGTCATCACCAGTCGATAGCTAGTGCAAACGCACACGCACATAACACACAGTAAAGAGAACCAAAACAAAACCGAACAAACGGCGGTGGCGTAGTACCACTCTATATTCTATTCCAGGCATTTTGTCGACTGATATTCATCGCATTACTACACGCACTTGATGATTGTTTCGCACAGCACACAACGCAACCATCCAGAAACACTCGTAAATTTCGACAGATGATTTAAGCAAGTATTAGACGAAGCAAATATTTGCTATTTTGATGGATTTTATATTGTGCAAATAAAATTCGTACCAAAAATAGTAAATATTTGCTTCGTGTAATGTCCGCTTTAGAATTGTTTGTGGAAGGTTGTGCTTCCGATGATTGCCAATGTCTACAAGATTTTTTGGATGTGTACCAGCTGGTGCCGGAAGAACTAGCTCGTGATAATTATTGCTGAGTGCGTATTTTTAAACCGGTCTTCTGCGACTATCGCATCGAAAGTTGGTAGGGAATTAAAGAGGATTGATTACGTAATGGACCTTGGTGTACTTCTTGACCCTAGACTTATATTACACCTGCATCGCACAACAATTTCAAAAGCTACATGCCAGCTTGGTTTTATTTAAAAAAAATTGGTCGTGATTTCAGAGATCCGCACTGCTGCAAGGCGCTCTACTGTAAATAGGTACCTCCACTGTTCGAAAATTGCAATCTTGTTTGGTTCGTCCGTTTCGTATAACGTGAGCTTCCTTGGCAATGATATGGGATATATTGCAATACTATTGTTATGAATATGTCAGGAATTGCATTCAAATCCTTCATTTCAAACTCAATTCAATCTCACAGAGCGACGATTGAAAAAATGTTTTTGAGATAACAGCTGAACTCGACGTTTTCTAAGACATTTGGTTTAAAAATGCGATTTCAGAAATTTCATTAACTACATACTTACTTACTTTACTTTACTTTTTTGGCTAACGGACCGTTCTCCGGTCTAGGGCCGAACGAATTAGAAATGTCCAGCTTTTTCTGTCTTGGGCAGCCGTTCTCCAGTCTCCCCGCACACCAGCAGATCGTGCATCTTCTTCCACCGCGCACATCCACCGCGTGCGAGGCCTACCACGAAGTCGACGGCCTCTTCCTGGTTCTCTACTGAAGATAGTTTTGGCGGCTCTCTCGTCAGGCATCCTGGCTACGTGTCCAGCCCACTGAAGCCTGCCCCGCTGTATTACCTTCACTATATCAGCATGTTTGTATACCTGGTACAACTCGTGATTCATGCGTCTGCGCCACACTCCACCTTCCAATTTACCGCCAAGTATCGATCGCAGAACTTTACGCTCAAAAACTCCGAGCACTCGTCGATCAGCTTCCTTCAGCGTCCATGCTTCATGTCCGTAAAGGGCCACCGGGAGTAGCAGCGTCCTATACTGCGCTAGTTTTGTGCGAGTTTGCCAACTACGGGACCTTAGCTGGTTACGCAGTCCGTAAAAGCCCTGTTCGCAGCTGCAACGCGTAGTTTCACTTCACGGCTCATATCGTTGTCACATGTCACAAGCGTACCAACATAAACGAATTCATCAACCACTTCAAATCGTTCCCCATCTATCTCCACCTCAGCACCAACACCACGGGGAGTCCCACGCTCTCTGCCAGCTACCATGTACTTCGTTTTGGCAGAGCTAATGACAAGTCCCAATCTCGCCGCTTCTCTCTTAAAAGGTACGAAAGCCTCCTCCACGGCCTTACGGTTGATACCGATGATATCGACGTCGTCCGCAAAACCAAGAAGCGGCGTTTGCTCTTCGTACTGCACCCTCAAGAGCGATGTAGGTTGGAGAGCGCATCCCCCTGCTTCAGTCCATCCAACGTTACGAAGGCGGCTGATGTCTCGCCAGCTATCCGCACGCACGATTTTGATCCCTCCAGTGTGATACGACTCAGCTTTATTAGTTTCTTAGGGAAACCGTGTTCCAGCTTGATCTGCCACAGCTCGTTTCTTTTCACTGAGTCGTATGCCGCCCTGAAGTCCACAAACAGATGGTGAGTCGATAAGTTGTACTCCCGGAACTTATCGAGGATCTGTCGCAGGGTGAAAATTTGATCCGTCGTAAAACGCCCTTGTCGAAAACCAGCCTGGTATTCGCCAACAAAGGATTCCGTTAGCGGTCTCAATCTGAAGAACAGGATACGGGAGAGCACTTTATATGCGGAGTTGAGCAACGTTATCCCTCGATAGTTGCCACAATCCAATCGATGGCCCTTCTTATAGATAGGGCATATGAGGCCTTCCAACCAGTCGTTCGGCATTTGTTCGTCCGCCCAGATTATTGGTATTATCTGGTGGATCGCATAGCACAGCCGCTCACTTCCCGCTTTTAGAAGTTCGGCCGGGATACCGCCCTTCCTAGCGGCCTTGCCGTTTTTCAGCTCACTAATGGCCTTTTTACATACTATTATTATTATTATTAACAACGCACGGTGTGTCCGAAATGCCGGATTATCATACTTTAATGTACCTCGGATTTTCTTTCACCAAAAGTTAGTTTGAGTCCATACCTTTCAAAATCAACCGGTTTTAAATAAATCCATCGGGGGAATATTGAATTAAATTGATTTAAATTTTTTATGTTTTTTTTTTTGAATTATACTAATTTTTCATGTTAAATACACTGATAACGTTAAAAAAAATAACTTTATCACAATCTTAAGCTCAAAATAGCTTTCCTAGTAGATTTTTAGATTACATGTTGAAGAAAAAGTGAGTTATATACACAGGTATTGAAAAAAAAAATCACAAGAGGGTTGTGTGCAAAGCCACGACCGGAAGGATGAAGTAGAATACTTTTACAAGAAAACCCGGCTGCTTGCGTGTCAGTAGTTTTTTAATTTGTTATTCAATCCAATATCGGATAAGAAAATAAACAGTGAAAGCTGGTTTAACACTCAAAACTAGACGGCTCATGTGTTGTCAAAATGAGTCAACTTTTCATTAAATGCATTTACTAGTGCCCGCTTTTGCACAGAGACTGCATTTCACTAAAGTGCCTCACTGCATCAGCTGCTATCGATGCTAAACCCGCTGCAACTGCTACGCTATCCGTAGCCATGCTAATGTTTTGGCCGCTAAACGCTGCTATTGGTATCCGCTGTCCCTGCATCAGCTGGCCCAGCTGCTATCGAAGCTGAGATCCGCTGCAACTAATGCACTATCCATTGCCATGCCACAGTTGTGGTCGCTATCCGCCTGGTATCCACTGCACTGCTACTGCTGCTGCTAAGGGAAGACTGCTGTTGTCGCTGTCTAGAACTATTATGAGCGGCTTCGATTGATTTATTGATTTCTTTTGAAGGGACTTTAACCCCAAACGGTCGTTCGTCCCTAATGAGCGGCTTCGACTGAAACAGGCTCTTAGTTATATAGGGATGAAAAACCTATCGATAGTAGTAGGAAATCATCGATAACTATCGATAGCCATCTCAGTCGATAATTGCCTTCCATACTTTTATACAAACAAATAGCAAATTTAAAATGGCAAGGTCTATGATTCTGTCGACCGTGCTTGGGAAGCAATCATATTGACGACTAATCAGATCAGTAAATTTTCGCACTTCAACAAGGATTGACCATTCTCAATAATATAGTTGCTTGTCATGATTTGGATTTGATAATTTTTGAATTTTGATTATGCGAAAAATTATTTTTTATGCTGATAATGAAAGCTTTTTGGATGTTGTGCTCATGACTGAAGGAGAAGATAATTTAGTACGTTCTGAGACACGGAGATGAAGCCAAATATATATATATATATATATATATATATATATATATATATATATATATATATATATATATATATATATATATATATATATATATATATATATATATATATATATATATATATATCTGTTCCAAATTTCTTGAAAGTGTAAATTGATTTAGGAGAAAATATTAACTCTTCAATTAGGTTATTTCATCCTGAAAAGGACAATTTGTTGTTTAATTCAATGTTTGATAAGATGCCGATCACATCTTTGCGTTATCACTGGCAGTGCGAATAAAGTATTCCTTGGGGGAAATAAACACTGAAAAATTTTCCAGAACGTTCTTTTCATTGTATGCATTTGCTAGTGTGCCTGCTCTCGCTCAGAGACAGCATTTCACTAAAATGCCACACTGCATCAGCTGGCCCTGCTTATATAGGTGCTGAGACCAACGTCAACCGCTGCGCTATCCCCGTTGCCACAGTAGTGGACGCTTTCGTTGCCATTGGTATCCGCTGCCCTGCATCACCTGGTCCTGCTATCGATGCTGAGACGCACTCTGCTATCCGTTGCCATACCACAGCTGTGGCCGTAATCCGCTGCACTGCTACTGCTGCTGTATCCAATGCTGCTGCTAAGGGAGGACTGCTGTTGTCGCTGTCTAGAACTATTATGAGCGGCTTCGGCTGAAACAGGCTCTTATATAGGCCAGATAGCATGTTTTCAATTGCAAGGTATATGGTTCTGTCGACCGTGCTTGAGAAGCAATCATATAACGACCAATCAGAGGTCGAATTTTTCGTTTTGACAAAGCTTGACTATTTTCAAAAGTACAATAGTGTGAATAATAAAATTACAATTATCTTCTTTTGGGAAGAATCTTAGAAGATTTTCCAATCTATTGCTGCAAGAACGAAGGAAATCCATCGAATACTAACCGATTTATTAGCATTTGAAATTGGACATATTTTTCCCTTTTTTCGATTTTAGATTTTCATTTAACATCCCTATGTAGCCGAACTTCCTGAGAGTAGTATTCTACTTCAAAAAACATTACGAAAAAAACCCAAACACATTTATATAGCAGTGGTTGATATGCATTTGTTATTTACTCACTGCAAAACAACCTTGGTTGCTATGGTGCATGTGAAAAAATCAGTGATTGCTATGATTTACAAACGACGGCTCGTCTAGTTGTTTTCGGTAGATTGTACAAAATGAAGAAAACACATGAACAAAATCGGCCTACAATATGTCTTTTGTGTTTCAAAAAAGTGAAACCACCTAAATTGATACATAATACCCTGACAAAAACCATAAACAGTGCTTCATTCTCGAATGCGACAAAGATAGTGGAATGTATCCCAAAGTTCTTTGCGGAAGCTGCTATAATGTATACTGTAGTATGTTTTAACCATCTAGAAATAATAAACCAGGAATAAAACATTTGAGTTTTTATAAACTTTTGTAACAAAAATATGAAATCAGACAGATTTTAAAAAATTTACAACTTTTGACGTATTTTATCATGTATACACTCCCCCAACAATTATTGATCACTTCTGTGTTTTATGTTATTTGACTCTGTTAAAAAAACTGTTTGAAGGCATGTAGCATTTTTGCAGTGAAACATACCGTATTTGCTAGCTTTGAACCCAGAAAACATCGTTTTTATCCCAAAATAGATACGTTTTTTATAAGCGTATAATATTGTAAACTAAATCTATCAAAGTATTTATCGTTTTTCTCAATCTATGTGATATAATTTTATGTGATTCTATGTGATATAATAGCTAATTCTCATTTCCGCGTCGAACACTCGACAGAAACGGACGTGCAAAGTGGTCGTTCTATTACAATCCGGTCCGTGTGTACGAATAGCCAAACAAAAGAGTGTTTTATTCAAGGCCATCAGTTGACAGTCAAGTCCGTGTCGCTGTGCTGAGTGATCTCACACCCGGCTCACTGCTGGTGGCTGTATTGGTGCTGCTGTACTGGTGCCGCTGGCTGCTTTGGGTGCAGCTTCGAACGATCGGACAACCACTGCTGGAAGGAAGAAGTAAATAGGTACGTGTTCTTGTCGGCGCTAGTGCGCTCGTGCGCTACATTTAGCGCGATGGATATAGATCCCTCGCCTCCCGTGCCACCATCCCCGAACCCCCCTGACCCTGACCCTTCTGTTAACCCCTCCCCTGTTCATTCTCCAGTCCCCCCTCGCCCCAGGCTTTACCCGGACGGATCTCAACAGGGCAGCTATACTGTTTATTTTCGTCCAAAGGCAGGAGTGAATTCAAAGCGATTAAACATACTGCAAATTTTAAAAGACCTGACGAAGGGGTACAAGGCCGTGACCGAAATTTCCAAGGTCCGACCTAACAAGCTCCGTGTCGTGGTCAGTGATCTGACACAGGCCAATGCTATCGCTTGCTCTGAGCTCTTCACACGCGAGTATCGCGTTTACATACCCGCACGAGACGTGGAGATCGACGGTGTCATAACCGATTCGAGTCTGTCTGTCGAGTGTATCCTAAAAAGCGCAACCGGTTGCTTCAAAAATACCGAAACATAGGCGAAGATTTTGGATTGTAAGCAATTGCGGTCCATGTCTCTCGTCGGCGGTAAAAAAGTTTACACTCCGTCAGACTCGTTTCGCGTTACGTTTGCCGGATCTGCACTCCCTAGCCACGTCTCGATCGACCGGGTTCGTCTGCCTGTGCGATTGTATGTACCCCGTGTTATGAATTGCATCAATTGCAAGCAGTTAGGCCACACAGCCGCCTACTGCTGCAATAAGGCACGATGTAGCAAGTGTGGGGAGACTCATGCAGAAGATTCTTGCAGTGTTAATGCTGAAAAATGTATTCACTGTGGGGAAAACCAGCATGAGCTCTCCACATGCCCGGTGTACATGCAGCGCAGAGATAAAATCAAGCGGTCACTTAAGGAGCGTTCAAAGCGTTCTTACGCTGAGATGCTTAAGAAGACCGTGACCACTTCTACCATAACATCGAACCCCTTTGATCTGTTGCCCTCTGATGAAACCGATTCTGACGATTCATCAGCGGGAACATCTTATGCCAACCCTGGGGAGTCTAGGAAGAGGAAAAATGTTTCTTCTCCTAAACTTCCCCGTAAAGGTCCTAAGATTTCCCAAAGTGTAATGAAAAGTACGAACAAACCAAATAGTGCTGCGGAAAAACCGAAGCAAACTCCTCCTGGGCTTGCAAATTTAAAGTCCCAGAAGGAGTTCCCAGCACTGCCAGGAACATCTAAAACCCCAGTTGTTCCTTTTGCACATCCAGTTGATGAAACAAACTCTGGATTAGTGAAAATTTCTGACATTGTGGACTGGATTTTTGAAAATTTCAATGTACCCGATCCAATTAAAATTTTTCTTACAGCATTCCTCCCAACAGTTAGATCATTTTTGAAGCAGTTGAATGCCCAATGGCCCCTCCTTGCAGCGATTGTATCCTTCGATGCCTAATTCAACTGCGTATATGAAAGATTCTATCTCTGTCTTACAGTGGAATTGTAGAAGTACTTTACCAAAAATTGATTCGTTTAAAGTTTTGATAGATAAAAACAAATGCGATGCATTTTCCCTTTGTGAAACTTGGCTTACTTCAAATATTGATCTCAACTTCCATGATTTTAATATTATTCGCCTTGATCGAGACACCCCATATGGAGGAGTACTTTTAGGGATTAAAAAGTGCTATTCTTTCTATCGTATTAACCTCCCCTCGATTCCAGGCATCGAAGTTGTCGCATGTCAAATGACAATACAAGGTAAAGAGCTTTGTATTGCCTCAATATATATTCCTCCCAGAGCACAGGTTGGGCAACGGCTGCTCTTTGATTTAATAGAACTTCTTCCCTCGCCACGCTTGATTTTGGGAGACTTCATCTCTCATGGCGTGGCTTGGGGTTCCCCATACAATGATAACCGCTCCTCTTTAATCTATAACCTTTGCGATGACTTCGACATGACTATTTTAAACAACGGTGAAATGACACGTATCCCGAAACCTCCAGCGCGCCCAAGCGCTTTGGATCTATCCTTATGTTCGACGTCGCTACGGTTGGATTGCACATGGAAGGTAATCCTTGATCCTCACGGTAGCGACCATTTGCCTATTCTTATTTCAATTAATAACGGGTCAACTCGCATGCGACCAATTTACATTCGATATGACCTCACACGGAATGTCGATTGGAAGTTATACGAGGAAATGATTTCAAAAGCGGTCGAGTCGATTCTACATCATCCACCACTTGAAGAATACAACCTCCTCGCGGGCTTGATTCTCGACGCCGCGTTGCAAGCCCAAACGAAGAAATATCCCGGCGTAACGATCAAAGAACGGCCTCCCACTCCGTGGTGGGACCAAGAGTGCTCCGATGTCTACACGCAAAGATCCGACGCGTTTAAGGCCTACCAGAAGGGAGGTATACCTGGCGACTATTCACGGTATTCGGAGCTTAATACCAAGCTTAAAAGTTTGGCTAAAGCAAAGAAACGCGGATATTGGCGTCGGTTCGTGAACGAGACGTCGAGGGAGACATCGATGAGCACTCTTTGGAACACAGCCCGGAGAATGCGGAATCGCGTAACGGTCAACGAAAGCGAGGAGTCTTCAAGTCGGTGGATATTTGATTTTGCCAGGAAAGTATGTCCGGACTCTGTTCCTGAGCAAAACATTGTTCGCGATGCGTCTCCGGGCCACGACGCGATAGAATCACCTTTTACGATGGCAGAATTTTCAGTTGCCCTCCTGTCCTGTAACAATAACGCGCCTGGGTTAGATAGAATCAAATTCAACTTGTTGAAGAATCTACCCGGCAATGCCAAGAGGCGCTTGTTGAACTTGTTCAATAAGTTCCTGGAGCAAAACATTGTACCGCAGGATTGGAGGCAAGTGAAGGTGATCGCCATCCAAAAACCAGGGAAACCAGCTTCTGATCACAACTCTTATAGGCCGATTGCAATGCTATCCTGTATCCGGAAATTGATGGAAAAAATGATACTCCGTCGTTTAGACCATTGGGTCGAATCAAATGGTCTACTATCAGATACTCAATTTGGCTTCCGCCGTGCCAAAGGGACGAATGATTGTCTTGCGTTGCTTTCAACAGATATTCAGCTGGCGTATGCTCGCAAAGAACAAATGGCGTCTGCGTTCTTGGACATCAAGGGGGCTTTTGATTCCGTTTCTATTGACATTCTTTCGGGCAAACTTCACCGACAAGGATTTTCTCCAATTTTGAACAATTTTTTGCACAATTTGTTGTCCGAAAAGCACATGCATTTTACGCACGGCGATTTGGCAACTTTTCGCATTAGCTACATTGGTCTTCCCCAGGGCTCATGTTTAAGCCCCCTTCTTTACAACTTTTATGTAAATGACATCGACGAATGTCTGGCAAATTCATGCACGATAAGACAACTTGCAGACGACAGTGTAATCTCTGTTACAGGAGCCAAAGCTGCCGATTTGCAAGGACCATTGCAAGATACCTTGGACAATTTGTCTGCTTGGGCTTTACAGCTAGGTATCGAATTCTCTCCGGAGAAGGCTGAGATAGTAGTTTTTTCTAGGAAGCATGAACCTGCTCAGCTTCAAACACAATTAATGGGTAAAACGATTTCTCAGGTTTTGGTACACAAATATCTTGGTGTCTGGTTCGACTCTAAAAGCACCTGGGGTTGTCACGTGAGGTATCTGATGAAAAAATGTCAACAAAGAGTGAATTTTCTTCGTACAATAACCGGACAATGGTGGGGAGCCCACCCAGGAGACCTTATAAGGCTTTACCAAACACGATACTGTCTGTTATTGAGTACGGGTGTTTCTGCTTCCGCTCCGCAGCAAACACACATTTGATCAAACTGGAGCGAATACAATATCGTTGTTTGCGTATCGCCTTGGGTTGCATGCAGTCGACCCATACGATGAGTTTGGAGATCTTAGCTGGAGTACTACCATTGAAAAACCGCTTCTGGAGCCTGTCTTCTCGTATTCTAATCAAATGTGAGGTCTTGAACCGTCCCGTGATTGAAAATTTTGAAAGGTTAATCGAACTTAATTCTCAAACCCGTTTTATGACATTGTATTTCAATCACATGTCCCAAAATATTAACCCTTCTTCGAATATTCCAAATCGTGTCGACTTATCAAATACTTCTGATTCTACTGTGTTTTTCGATACATCCATGATAGAAGAAACTCGTGGAATCCCGGATCATTTACGCGTGCAGCAGATCCCTAAAATTTTTTCCAATAAATATCGAAACATCAACTGCGACAATATGTACTACACTGACGGATCACTTCTTGATGGGTCCACTGGCTTCGGTATCTTCAATAACAATTTAACCGTCTCCCATAAGCTCGGTAATCCTGCTTCTGTTTACGTCGCAGAATTAGCTGCAATTCAGTACACCCTAGGGATTATCGAAAAAATGCCCACGGACCATTATTTCATCTTTACGGACAGTCTCAGTTCCATTGAGGCTCTCCGATCGATGAAAGATGTTAAGCACTCTCCGTATTTCCTGGGGAAAATACGGGAACATCTGAGTGCTTTATCCGAAAAATCTACTCAGATTACCTTAGCGTGGGTCCCTTCTCACTGCTCGATACCGGGTAATGAGAAAGCGGACTCTTTGGCTAAGGTGGGCGCAACAAACGGTGATATTTATGAAAGACCAATTGCCTTTAATGAATTTTTCGCATTTGTACGTCAGAATACGATCATCAGTTGGCAAAATTCTTGGACCAAGGGGGAACTGGGAAGGTCGTTACATTCCATAATCCCCAAGGTATCGACGAACCCGTGGTTCAAGGGGTTGGATGTAGGTCGGGATTTCATTTGCGTGATGTCCCGGCTTATGTCCAATCACTATAGATTTGACGCGCATCTCCGTCGTGTTGGGCTCGGGGAGAGTGGTATCTGTGCCTGTGGTGAAGGTTATCACGACATAGAGCACGTTGTTTGGTCATGCCCTGTACACCGTGACGCCAGGTCTGGATAGCTTCCCTGCAGGCCGAAGGTAGGCAGCCGGCTGTTCCTGTTCGTGATGTCTTGGCGAGCCGTGACCTATCCTACATGTCCCTTATATACGTTTTCCTGAAATCCATCCACGCCCCAGTTTAGTCCTATCCCCTTCCGCCTACATCCAACCAAACGACAAGAACACGTTAAGACCCCGGATCCGGAAACAGCAATCAGACCCGCACGATACTCTCAAGGCCCGATGGAAACAACCCAATATGCCAGTCCGTAATATCTTGGCCCAGCAGCGGAACAAATTTAATATGCTGCTTACCTATGGCAATGAAAACCATCAAACAGCAAACCTGTGCTTTTAATGCAAAATATTCTAGCTTTAAGTTAGATTTAGTTTCAGCTCAGTTCAGTTTCAGCTAGAAAGTAAGCTACCAGATATAATTGGCGCCGTTAAACATTGAATTGTATTTGTGCCGTGTCAAATAAACTATAGATGAAGAAAAAAAAAAAATAGCTAATTCTCGGGCAAAAAATAGCTAATACACACAAATCAAAATGAGTTCTTCACGATTTATCAAAATGTTGATGAGTTTTTAAATAGTTTATTTGACACGGCACGATACAATTTATGTTTAACTGAGCCAAGTATATTTGTTTTTAAATTCTAAATTAGCAGGGAAAAGAGGGAGGCCTTTTCTTTATTCTCGCGGCCGACTACGAGCTAGTGGGGATTTAAGGTGAGAGGAGAGGTGTTACAATTTTGTTTTTAGCTATTTTATATTACAGAATGTGTTCATTTGTACGTGGCTAACCAGTGATGTTCTATTTGAGCAGTTTTGGTCTGAGGTGTCTGCGTAAACATAGAGATGCCGAGTCTTCGTTTTAGTGTCTCCAGCCGGGTGTATCATTCTCTTTCAGTTTGTGACAGAAATTGTATTCTAGCAAATAGATAAAAGAAATCAAATTTTAATGCCAGCATTTTTTATAAACCCGTATAGCTGTGTCATGTACTGGAGATCACCGCTTCCCAGAATGTCTCTAACGGGTACGTTCGGTTGTTTTCCTCGGGCCCGAAGGAAATCTATAAGCTCAGACCTAACACCACAGTATTCGGTACACGACCAAACAACATGCTCGATGTCATGGTAGCCATCGCCACAAACGCAGTGATTACTGTCCGCAAGCCCTATACGAAAGAGATGCGTGTTTAACGTGTAGTGATTGGACATAAGTCTGGACATCACGCGAATGAAGTCCCGACCTACATCCAACTCCTTGAACCATGCTTTCGTCGATACCTTAGGAAAAATGGAATGTAGCCACCGTCCCAGTTCATCTGAGTTCCATGATGATTGCCAACTGTTGAGTGTTCTCTGACGCAAAATGCTATAAAATTCATCATAAGCAATTGGTCTTTCATAAATATCGCCATCAATAGCACCCACCTTAGCTAAAGAGTCAGCCTTTTCGTTACCCGGAATCGAGCAATGAGAAGGGACCCACGCTAAGGTAACCCGGTAATTGTTATCTGTTAAAGCACTTAAAAACCGTTGTATTTTCCCCAGGAAATACGGGGTGTGCTTCACAGGCTTCATTGATCGCAGAGCCTCAATGGCACTGAGACTAACTATGAAGATGAAGTAGTGGTCTATGGGTAGGGTTTCGATGATTCCAAGAGAGTACTGAATAGCAGCAAGTTCTGCGACGTACACGGAAGCAGGAGCACCGAGTTTGTAGGAGGCGGTAAAATTTTCGTGGAAAACACCGAAGCCAGTGGACTCATCTAGATTAGATCCGTCAGTGTAAAACCTTTTATCATAACTAACATGTTTAAACTTATTAGAAAAAATCTTAGGGATCTCTTGGGGTCGCAATTGATCCGGGATACCAGAAATGTCTTGTTTCATGGTGGTGTCGAAGAATATAGCATTATTAGAAGTATCTAAAAGTGCGACATTGGAGGAATCGTATGAAGAAGGATAAATATATTGAGCCATATAGTCAAAATATAAAGTCATAAATCTGGATTGAGATTGAAGGTCGACCAACCTCTCGAAATTTTCAATTACTAATGGGTTCATAACTGTGCATCGAATTAGCAACCGATAAGAGAGATTCCAAAAACGTTGTTTCAACGGAAGAATACCCGCTAACACTTCAAGACTCATCGTATGGGTCGACTGCATGCAACCCAAGGCAATACGCAAACAACGATATTGTATTCTCTCTAATTTTTTAATGTGCGTGTTCGCGGCGGAGCGAAAGCAGAAACAGCCGTACTCAAGAACTGACAATATCGTTGTTTGGTATAACCTTAGGAGGTCTCCTGGGTGAGCACCCCACCAAGTTCCGGTAATCGTACGAAGAAAATTAATCCTCTGTTGGAATTTTTCTGTTAGATACCTAATATGACAAGCCCAGGTGCATTTAGAGTCGAACCAGACCCCGAGATATTTAGCGACTAAATCCTGAGAGATCGTTTTACCCGTTAGTAGGAGCTGCAGCTGAGCTGGGTTATGCTTCCTAGAAAAAACGACCAGCTCAGTTTTCTCCGGAGAGAATTCGATACCCAGCTTAAGAGCCCATTCAGACAAATTGTCTAAGGTATCTTGCAATGGTCCTTGCAAATCGCTAGCCTCGCTACATTTGCAAGACATTCATCGATGTCATTGACGTAAAAATTATATAAGAGAGGACTTAAGCATGAGCCCTGGGGGAGGCCCATGTAACTAATTCGGGAAGTTGTCGAATCGCCATGTGAGAAATACATATGCTTTTCTGACAACAAATTGAGCAAAAAGTTATTCAAATTTGGTGAAAGTCCCTGCGAATGAAGTTTCGCGCTTAAAACTTCTACAGAGACAGAGTCAAAAGCCCCCTTAATATCCATGAACGCAGAAGCCATTTGCTCTTTTCGAGCAAAGACTAGTTGAATTTCAGTAGAAAGCAACGCTAGGCAATCGTTCGTCCCTTTGCCCCGGCGAAAGCCAAATTGAGTATCTGAAAGTAACCCGTTTGTTTCGACCCATTCGTCTAACCGTAAAAGGATCATTCTCTCCATTAATTTCCGGAGGCAAGAGAGCATCGCGAGCGGCCTACATGAATTGTGATCAGAGGCAGGTTTCCCGGGTTTCCGAATAGCAATGACTTTTACCTCCCTCCAGTCATGCGGAACAATATTTAGCTCAAGAAACTTGTTGAACAAATTCAACAAGCGTCTTTTTGCAGAGTCGGGTAGATTCTTCAACAGGTTGAATTTTATTCTATCTAACCCTGGAGCCTTATTGTTGCACGACAGGAGAGCCATTGAAAATTCCAACATCGAAAATGGAGGCTCTTCCGTAGTTACTAATAACGCGTCGCGAAAGGTTTTCTGTTCCGGTACAGAGTCCGGACAGACCTTTTTGGCAAAATCGAGTATCCAGCGATCTGAATACTCCTCACTTTCATTCGAAACGTCACGGTTCCGCATGCGCCTGGCGGTATCCCAAAGAGTGCTCATCGCTGTTTCCCTTGACAACGTGTTTACGAACCGCTGCCAGTACCCGCGTTTTTTCGCCTTTAATAAGCTCTTCATCTGCCTGCCCAGTGCCTCGTACTTTCGAAGCAGGTTGACAGTGCCGTACTCCCGGTAGTCCTTATACGCCGCGGACCTTCGCGCGTACAGCTCAGAGCACTCTTTGTCCCACCATTTGCTGGGAGGGCGCTGTCTAATCGTTACCCCGGGTATCGGTTTCGTCTGAGCTTGAGTCGCGGCGTCGATTATCAAGCCAGCTAAGAACGCGTATTCTTCCTCCGGAGGAAGTTTCTAGTGAGTCTCGATAGATTGCGCTATAATAGACTCATAACACTTCCAATCAATATTACGTGTAAGGTCGTAGGAAATATTGATTGGGTTCGGGGGAGTTGAACCATTAGCAATTGATATAACGATTGGAAGATGATCACTACCGTGGGGATCGTTGATTACTTTTCACTGGCAATCTAGCGCTAGTGATGTCGAGCAGAGGGATAGGTCAAGCACGCTTTCACGTGCTGGAGGATAAGGTACACGTGTCGCTTCCCCAGTATTCAAAACTGTCATATTGAAGTCGTCGATCAAGTTACAGATTAAACAAGATCGGTTGTCGTCGTACAGCGACCCCCATAGCGAACAGTGAGAATTAAAATCTCCTAATATCAAATAAGGCGCGGGAAGCAACTCTGCTATATCAGTGAGATGCCTCTGTTCAATCCGCGCGCGGATGGAGGGATATATAACGAAACAAGGCATAGGTCTTTTCCATTCATATTCGTTTGAATGGCAACGACTTCAATATTCGAGATCGAGGGGTCGATTCGGAAGAAGGAATAGCACTTTTTAATCCCTAAAAGTACCCCTCCACCGTGTGAGTCTCGATCTCGACGAATAATGTTGAAATCGTGGAAATTGAGTTGATCGTTTGAATTGAGAAAGGTTTCACAGAGCGCAAATGCGTCACAATTGTATGTGTTTATTAAATGAGAAAATAGATCGAATTTGGGGATGATACTTCTGCAATTCCACTGTAATACAGTGATAAAATTCCTAACCTCTTTCGCCGTATTAGTCATCGAAAGATATGAAAATGTTGATGGTTGATAGCGATTTTTCTATAAAAATAAGTTATTTTCTAAATGTTTCATGATAGGGACCAAGACAAGTAAATGTTTCATGATAGGGACCAAGACAAGGTAGTTTCTCACAGTTATGAATCACTTCGATTCAAATATGCTTTTAACCAGTTAAAACACCCTATCAACTTATATTAGGCTCCAAACGGAAGCTAAACAGTGTTGAGTCTTTAAAAAAGCACGAGGGACGGGAAAGCCACATGAAGCGGCAAAAAGTTATGATGTACCATATGGAACGATTCATCGCTACCTCCGGGAGCGACATACCTGGACTCTCATTCTTACTGCAACCTCGAAAGTCACATAAAATGTGACCAGGCCATGTGAGATCTTTAAAACGATATGAAACATGGAAAATCTTCATATTACATCATTTGAATAAGGTTCATTAAACAAATTCATTGCCGAAAACTGTTTAATATGATGCAAATTGTTTCATAATAGGGACCGCTCTGAAACGTGTATTTGATGAGTTGTAATAGAATAAATATATTTTCTGAGAAATATTTATAGAACATGGAAACAAATACTCAATCAAGTGAAAGATTATATATTTCTGTAACTGAAAACATTTATAGATTACTTATATACAATAAAATTGGCCAGATGTGATTTTTTTGAATTCATACACCTTTTTGAGTGATCCATAATTGTGTGGGGACTGTAATAATTATAAATTGTTGCAAGCGATTCGGTTAAAAGTAAAAATTTCTTCATTGAAGATACGCAGGTAGTTGCAATGGAATTCAATTTTCTACATGTTGATGTTACACGATTTGTATAGATCACCAATCAAATCGAAAAATGTAGGTTGGAAAAACACTAAAAATTCCTCGATGGATGATTTTAAAACCAGCCGATTTTGAAAGGTTAGGACCAAAACTAACTTTTGGTGAAAGAAAATCCGAGGTACATTAAAGTACGATAATCCGGCGCTTCGGACACACCGTGCAACGGCTTTTACCCGTTAACACACAAGTTTATTAAGCAGACAGTATGTGCAGTAGGGAAAGCGAAAAATAAGCATCAGCTGACTCCTCTGTGTGTGATGAGACATTCCTTTCAGTCTATAAATAACGCTTGCACAGCAGTGTGTGTAGTTAGGAATGAGTAATAGAATAAGTCGACAGTGGAATGTGATACGATATAGATTGTGGAACAGTACCACCGTCCCCCGTAGTTTAATTGGTCAAAACCCTATGCCGGAGACAGGGAGATTGCGGGTTAAAGACGGGATGTGGCATATTTTTCCAAATCTGTATCATATTTCCAGTTCGCTTATTGTTCGCTTTCCCTACTGCACACACTGTCTGCTTAATGAACTTGTGTAATATTATTACCTATTCATTTTTTTGTGAGTTTAAAAAGTGACACTTTGACCGCTTCAAAGCTCCACTTCCTGAAGTTCGATTGAGGGTAAATTTTGCAGGTGAATTTTCTTCGAGAAAATGAATATTTTGAGACCTACTGCTAAACGAAGTTCGTAGAGTCGATTGCTAGCTGCAATTCAGTACACCCTAGGGATTATCGAAAAAATGCCCACGGACCATTATTTCATCTTTACGGACAGTCTCAGTTCCATTGAGGCTCTCCGATCGATGAAAGATGTTAAGCACTCTCCGTATTTCCTGGGGAAAATACGGGAACATCTGAGTGCTTTATCCGAAAAATCTACTCAGATTACCTTAGCGTGGGTCCCTTCTCACTGCTCGATACCGGGTAATGAGAAAGCGGACTCTTTGGCTAAGGTGGGCGCAACAAACGGTGATATTTATGAAAGACCAATTGCCTTTAATGAATTTTTCGCATTTGTACGTCAGAATACGATCATCAGTTGGCAAAATTCTTGGACCAAGGGGGAACTGGGAAGGTCGTTACATTCCATAATCCCCAAGGTATCGACGAACCCGTGGTTCAAGGGGTTGGATGTAGGTCGGGATTTCATTTGCGTGATGTCCCGGCTTATGTCCAATCACTATAGATTTGACGCGCATCTCCGTCGTGTTGGGCTCGGGGAGAGTGGTATCTGTGCCTGTGGTGAAGGTTATCACGACATAGAGCACGTTGTTTGGTCATGCCCTGTACACCGTGACGCCAGGTCTGGATTAATAGCTTCCCTGCAGGCCGAAGGTAGGCAGCCGGCTGTTCCTGTTCGTGATGTCTTGGCGAGCCGTGACCTATCCTACATGTCCCTTATATACGTTTTCCTGAAATCCATCCACGCCCCAGTTTAGTCCTATCCCCTTCCGCCTACATCCAACCAAACGACAAGAACACGTTAAGACCCCGGATCCGGAAACAGCAATCAGACCCGCACGATACTCTCAAGGCCCGATGGAAACAACCCAATATGCCAGTCCGTAATATCTTGGCCCAGCAGCGGAACAAATTTAATATGCTGCTTACCTATGGCAATGAAAACCATCAAACAGCAAACCTGTGCTTTTAATGCAAAATATTCTAGCTTTAAGTTAGATTTAGTTTCAGCTCAGTTCAGTTTCAGCTAGAAAGTAAGCTACCAGATATAATTGGCGCCGTTAAACATTGAATTGTATATGTGCCGTGTCAAATAAACTATAGATGAAGAAAAAAAAAAAATAGCTAATTCTCGGGCAAAAAATAGCTAATACACACAAATCAAAATGAGTTCTTCACGATTTATCAAAATGTTGATGAGTTTTTAAATAGTTTATTTGACACGGCACGATACAATTTATGTTTAACTGAGCCAAGTATATTTGTTTTTAAATTCTAAATTAGCAGGGAAAAGAGGGAGGCCTTTTCTTTATTCTCGCGGCCGACTACGAGCTAGTGGGGATTTAAGGTGAGAGGAGAGGTGTTACAATTTTGTTTTTAGCTATTTTATATTACAGAATGTGTTCATTTGTACGTGGCTAACCAGTGATGTTCTATTTGAGCAGTTTTGGTCTGAGGTGTCTGCGTAAACATAGAGATGCCGAGTCTTCGTTTTAGTGTCTCCAGCCGGGTGTATCATTCTCTTTCAGTTTGTGACAGAAATTGTATTCTAGCAAATAGATAAAAGAAATCAAATTTTAATGCCAGCATTTTTTATAAACCCGTATAGCTGTGTCATGTACTGGAGATCACCGCTTCCCAGAATGTCTCTAACGGGTACGTTCGGTTGTTTTCCTCGGGCCCGAAGGAAATCTATAAGCTCAGACCTAACACCACAGTATTCGGTACACGACCAAACAACATGCTCGATGTCATGGTAGCCATCGCCACAAACGCAGTGATTACTGTCCGCAAGCCCTATACGAAAGAGATGCGTGTTTAACGTGTAGTGATTGGACATAAGTCTGGACATCACGCGAATGAAGTCCCGACCTACATCCAACTCCTTGAACCATGCTTTCGTCGATACCTTAGGAAAAATGGAATGTAGCCACCGTCCCAGTTCATCTGAGTTCCATGATGATTGCCAACTGTTGAGTGTTCTCTGACGCAAAATGCTATAAAATTCATCATAAGCAATTGGTCTTTCATAAATATCGCCATCAATAGCACCCACCTTAGCTAAAGAGTCAGCCTTTTCGTTACCCGGAATCGAGCAATGAGAAGGGACCCACGCTAAGGTAACCCGGTAATTGTTATCTGTTAAAGCACTTAAAAACCGTTGTATTTTCCCCAGGAAATACGGGGTGTGCTTCACAGGCTTCATTGATCGCAGAGCCTCAATGGCACTGAGACTATCTATGAAGATGAAGTAGTGGTCTATGGGTAGGGTTTCGATGATTCCAAGAGAGTACTGAATAGCAGCAAGTTCTGCGACGTACACGGAAGCAGGAGCACCGAGTTTGTAGGAGGCGGTAAAATTTTCGTGGAAAACACCGAAGCCAGTGGACTCATCTAGATTAGATCCGTCAGTGTAAAACCTTTTATCATAACTAACATGTTTAAACTTATTAGAAAAAATCTTAGGGATCTCTTGGGGTCGCAATTGATCCGGGATACCAGAAATGTCTTGTTTCATGGTGGTGTCGAAGAATATAGCATTATTAGAAGTATCTAAAAGTGCAACATTGGAGGAATCGTATGAAGAAGGATAAATATATTGAGCCATATAGTCAAAATATAAAGTCATAAATCTGGATTGAGATTGAAGGTCGACCAACCTCTCGAAATTTTCAATTACTAATGGGTTCATAACTGTGCATCGAATTAGCAACCGATAAGAGAGATTCCAAAAACGTTGTTTCAACGGAAGAATACCCGCTAACACTTCAAGACTCATCGTATGGGTCGACTGCATGCAACCCAAGGCAATACGCAAACAACGATATTGTATTCTCTCTCATTTTATAATGTGCGTGTTCGCGGCGAAGCGAAAGCAGAAACAGCCGTACTCAAGAACTGACAATATCGTTGTTTGGTAAAGCCTTAGAAGGTCTCCTGGGTGGGCTCCCCACCAGGTTCCGGTAATCGTACGAAGAAAATTAATCCTCTGTTGGAATTTTTCTGTTAGATACCTAATATGACAAGCCCAGGTGCATTTAGAGTCGAACCAGACCCCGAGATATTTAGCGACTAAATCCTGAGAGATCGTTTTACCCGTTAGTAGGAGCTGCAGCTGAGCTGGGTTATGCTTCCTAGAAAAAACGACCAGCTCAGTTTTCTCCGGAGAGAATTCGATACCCAGCTTAAGAGCCCATTCAGACAAATTGTCTAAGGTATCTTGCAATGGTCCTTGCAAATCGCTAGCCTCGCTACATTTGCAAGACATTCATCGATGTCATTGACGTAAAAATTATATAAGAGAGGACTTAAGCATGAGCCCTGGGGGAGGCCCATGTAACTAATTCGGGAAGTTGTCGAATCGCCATGTGAGAAATACATATGCTTTTCTGACAACAAATTGAGCAAAAAGTTATTCAAATTTGGTGAAAGTCCCTGCGAATGAAGTTTCGCGCTTAAAACTTCTACAGAGACAGAGTCAAAAGCCCCCTTAATATCCATGAACGCAGAAGCCATTTGCTCTTTTCGAGCAAAGACTAGTTGAATTTCAGTAGAAAGCAACGCTAGGTAATCGTTCGTCCCTTTGCCCCGGCGAAAGCCAAATTGAGTATCTGAAAGTAACCCGTTTGTTTCGACCCATTTGTCTAACCGTAAGAGGATCATTCTCTCCATTAATTTCCGGAGGCAAGAGAGCATCGCAAGCGGCCCACATGAATTGTGATCAGAGGCAGGTTTCCCGGGTTTCCGAATAGCAATGACTTTTACCTCCCTCCAGTCATGCGGAACAATATTTAGCTCAAGAAACTTGTTGAACAAATTCAACAAGCGTCTTTTTGCAGAGTCGGGTAGATTCTTCAACAGGTTGAATTTTATTCTATCTAACCCTGGAGCCTTATTGTTGCACGACAGGAGAGCCATTGAAAATTCCAACATCGAAAATGGAGGCTCTTCCGTAGTTACTAATAACGCGTCGCGAAAGGTTTTCTGTTCCGGTACAAAATCCGGACAGACCTTTTTGGCAAAATCGAGTATCCAGCGATCTGAATACTCCTCACTTTCATTCGAAACGTCACGGTTCCGCATGCGCCTGGCGGTATCCCAAAGAGTGCTCATCGCTGTTTCCCTCGACAACGCGTTTACGAACCGCCGCCAGTACCCGCGTTATTTCGCCTTTACTAAGCTCTTCATCTGCCTGCCCAGTGCCTCGTACTTTCGAAGCAGGTTGACAGTGCCGTACTCCCGGTAGTCCTTATACGCCGCGGACCTTCGCGCGTACAGCTCAGAGCACTCTTTGTCCCACCATTTGTTGAGAGGGCGCTGTCTAATCGTTACCCCGGGTATCGGTTTCGTCTGAGCTTGAGTCGCGGCGTCGATTATCAAGCCAGCTAAGAACGCGTATTCTTCCTCCGGAGGAAGTTTCTCGTGAGTCTCGATAGATTGCGCTATAATAGACTCATAACACTTCCAATCAATATTACGTGTAAGGTCGTAGGAAATATTGATTGGGTTCGGGGGAGTTGAACCATTAGCAATTGATATAACGATTGGAAGATGATCACTACCGTGGGGATCGTTGATTACTTTTCACTGGCAATCTAGCGCTAGTGATGTCGAGCAGAGGGATAGGTCAAGCACGCTTTCACGTGCTGGAGGATAAGGTACACGTGTCGCTTCCCCAGTATTCAAAACTGTCATATTGGAGTCGTCGATCAAGTTACAGATTAAACAAGATCGGTTGTCGTCGTACAGCGACCCCCATAGCGAACAGTGAGAATTAAAATCTCCTAATATCAAAAAAGGCGCGGGAAGCAACTCTGCTATATCAGTGAGATGCCTCTGTTCAATCCGCGCGGATGGAGGGATATATAACGAAACAAGGCATAGGTCTTTTCCATTCATATTCGTTTGAATGGCAACGACTTCAATATTCGAGATCGAGGGGAGGTCGATTCGAAAGAAGGAATAGCACTTTTTAATCCCTAAAAGTACCCCTCCACCGTGTGAGTCTCGATCTCGACGAATAATGTTGAAATCGTGGAAATTGAGTTGATCGTTTGAATTGAGAAAGGTTTCACAGAGCGCAAATGCGTCACAATTGTATGTGTTTATTAAATGAGAAAATAGATCGAATTTGGGGATGATACTTCTGCAATTCCACTGTAATACAGTGATAAAATTCCTAACCTCTTTCGCCGTATTAGTCATCGAAAGATATGAAAATGTTGATGGTTGATAGCGATTTTTCTATAAAAATAAGTTATTTTCTAAATGTTTCATGATAGGGACCAAGACAAGTAAATGTTTCATGATAGGGACCAAGACAAGGTAGTTTCTCACAGTTATGAATCACTTCGATTCAAATATGCTTTTAACCAGTTAAAACACCCTATCAACTTATATTAGGCTCCAAACGGAAGCTAAACAGTGTTGAGTCTTTAAAAAAGCACGAGGGACGGGAAAGCCTCATGAAGCGGCAAAAAGTTATGATGTACCATATGGAACGATTCATCGCTACCTCCGGGAGCGACATACCTGGACTCTCATTCTTACTGCAACCTCGAAAGTCACATAAAATGTGACCAGGCCATGTGAGATCTTTAAAACGATATGAAACATGGAAAATCTTCATATTACATCATTTGAATAAGGTTCATTAAACAAATTCATTGCCGAAAACTGTTTAATATGATGCAAATTGTTTCATAATAGGGACCGCTCTGAAACGTGTATTTGATGAGTTGTAATAGAATAAATATATTTTCTGAGAAATATTTATAGAACATGGAAACAAATACTCAATCAAGTGAAAGATTATATATTTCTGTAACTGAAAACATTTATAGATTACTTATATACAATAAAATTGGCCAGATGTGATTTTTTTGAATTCATACACCTTTTTGAGTGATCCATAATTGTGTGGGGACTGTAATAATTATAAATTGTTGCAAGCGATTCGGTTAAAAGTAAAAATTTCTTCATTGAAGATACGCAGGTAGTTGCAATGGAATTCAATTTTCTACATGTTGATGTTACACGATTTGTATAGATCACCAATCAAATCGAAAAATGTAGGTTGGAAAAACACTAAAAATTCAAATCAATTTTTTTTCAAATTTCCTCGATGGATGATTTTAAAACCAGCCGATTTTGAAAGGTTAGGACCAAAACTAACTTTTGGTGAAAGAAAATCCGAGGTACATTAAAGTACGATAATCCGGCGCTTCGGACACACCGTGCAACGGCTTTTACCCGTTAACACACAAGTTTATTAAGCAGACAGTATGTGCAGTAGGGAAAGCGAAAAATAAGCATCAGCTGACTCCTCTGTGTGTGATGAGACATTCCTTTCAGTCTATAAATAACGCTTGCACAGCAGTGTGTGTAGTTAGGAATGAGTAATAGAATAAGTCGACAGTGGAATGTGATACGATATAGATTGTGGAACAGTACCACCGTCCCCCGTAGTTTAATTGGTCAAAACCCTATGCCGGAGACAGGGAGATTGCGGGTTAAAGACGGGATGTGGCATATTTTTCCAAATCTGTATCATATTTCCAGTTCGCTTATTGTTCGCTTTCCCTACTGCACACACTGTCTGCTTAATGAACTTGTGTAATATTATTACCTATTCATTTTTTTGTGAGTTTAAAAAGTGACACTTTGACCGCTTCAAAGCTCCACTTCCTGAAGTTCGATTGAGGGTAAATTTTGCAGGTGAATTTTCTTCAAGAAAATGAATATTTTGAGACCTACTGCTAAACGAAGTTCGTAGAGTCGATTGAAATGTCCACCATAATATACGATCTTATTCATCAGTTTTGAAACAAAATTGTGATGAACTCTGTGTATTCAATAGGTTGGAATGTTGGTATATTGGTTGATTTGAGTTTGAAAAACTTTTAATCTAGCTCATCGGAAAACCATTTTCCAAAAGCGGTGATCTGTATAAGTTATGAATATATATTTACTTTATGTCAACTACAAAGAGGAACCACAATAATTCAATATCACTTTGCAATATTACCGTGTTGACGGACAACTAAAGTTTCAGTCAATAGCTAATCAATAGTTGAAACAGCCTGATAATTTTCCATACTATTCAACAGATACTAATTGTAGAGAATGTAGAATACAGACAGAGCCGACAGGACTCTCACTTGCTCTTTTAAATCCGTTTTATTCAGCCAGTAACTATTGCCGTTTAAGTTATCTCGGTTATAATAACCGGAAAAAAAGGTAACTGCTTTACATTCTTTTGATAGGCTGGCAATAACACTTGTAAAGTAACCCAAGTTTCCAACACAACGTTGTTTACACGTTATGATGCCATTTGATAGCCGCTTTCTGCCCACGGTAAATGCAGCAGTGTAAGACTAGTGGCCAGCTTCTGGTTATACTTGTACCGGGGGGAGAGATAATTCAAATCGTGGCTTGCTTGCAGTTGCAGGAATACATAGCGACAGGTAAATGTAAGGCAATTAGAAAAATCAATGTCAACTTTTATTACCCATAAATAATCGGTTGCATTCCGAGACGTACACTGTTTTAATACCAGTAAAACGTGCACGTTTTATGATATCCGAGGGTTCATAAGTCATTCGGCCTTTTTCACGACGTGAAGGTAGAAGGCGGGATTGCTAACTTTATCGATTTGTTTAAAATCACCGAAGATCTCGTGGGATTGATTTGCTTTGAAAATGGACTTTAGTATATTTTCAAATACAGTTAGTCTGTGCGGATAGTAGGAAAGGCGGAATTCACTCGCATCCCCGCTTCCTGTGCTTATGACGTAGTCCAATGTGACTAGAGCCGGTTTAGCGGCCACATACAGTACTGATGTTTTGATATCCGCCGTATGGCTGCTCTGTGATGGGGTGAAGGACAACGTTAGAGACGCTTCGGAATAATACTGGAAATGTTACTACTTACATTATAATAAATGCATTTGGCGGGCGTTGCACCAGTATCCATGATGTTGTCATAGTTGCGATGATCGATCAACAGCAGACCTCCGGGTTTAACGCATCTTTCAAAGTTTCGAATTGCCTGAATTTGCTCACGCTGATCACCGTAATTGTCCAATAGATGGGCGAAGGAATTTCCAAGACACATGACCGCATCGAAGCCGTCGCCAATGATGTGCTGGATATCGTCATACAGTGTTAACCAGTTTGCTTCCTCAATTACTGTGAACGTACATCAGACAAAATAAGTATTATTTGCGAATGGGTTTGATAAATAGGTTTCCAGGGAATCTGGAAGAAAATTGCCTGTCGGTAGTGAAACACATGCCTTAGGATGAAAAACGAGGGTCACCAGAAAATATGATTGAGTGACCGACGTTGTAATCATTAGTTGCGTTAGTCTATTTTAATTAAACTGTGCACTTATACAGGACATTTAGGACAGAAATGATAATTACACAGTAACTGCGTCATTCGCATGGTATACTTACTCCAATTGTCGAACGTTGGTTCCTTTCTTCGCTCCCAGCGTTCCTTAAGTGCGTACTTCAACATTTTGTCCGATGCATCGATCGAAACAACCTCGAATCCTTCCTCTAGGAGCATGATAGAATCAACGCCCGTTCCACAGGCCACATCCAGAATACGTTTGCATCCATTGGTGCGCAACTTTTCCACCAGAAAATTTCGATAGTTTTCGGTTCTACTCTTTTTGTCGCCGATGAAGATCTCCCACACCCTGGCAGCCTTGCCGTCGGCGTACTGATCCCGGACCCCCTCGGCGGAGATACCGTCTGAGCGCGATTGAAATACGGAATCTGCCTGAGGCATGGTTCTAAAATTTGAAAAGATTCCTAACGAAAAGAACGCGAACCATTCGAAAGAACAAAGATTAGATTAGTGAAAAATCTGCCGATAGGAACGGAGTGAATATTTTTTTTATTAAGGTTATCTGTTTGCCCCCAGGGCCTGCCTTCATGTGACGACTAGCAATCGTATTGCCGACAGTAAGTCAAGTTTAAGGGCGTTCGTATTTGCAAGGCCCCATCGTGGTGGAGTTAAACCGTACCGTACGCATTTAGCGGCGTGGATTAAGTAATGTATTACTAGTTGGCTCGGCTGGTACATATGTACTCGTACGCGTACTGCTGCTCAACACGCGTTAGGGCGGGTGATCAATCAACGTTGATTCATCGTTCTTTCGTCCATCAATGATTTTCTGTTTTGGATTTTATTTTAAGCAGTTTAGCCGGTATGTGATACCCGGTGGGCGTAATTAAATATGAAGATGTTTCTTTAGCCAGTTTGAAGGATTTATTCCTTCGGTTTGGTTCTTGTACAGTTCGACCCACCCTAGTTATAACGTGTCGGTGATTATGCCGCAACGTATGATGAACAAGGTATGTGAATGTTTTTCCTTTATACTATATTGTATTGCATTCAACTGAATTATTTATACACACCGCAAGTGCAAATTCTTAAATAGTTTGAGCTTTATATCACTAGCATCCATGTGTTTTCAAGGCCGAATTCACCTAGTTTGCAGTGAAATATTTTATCAGGGGCCTGCAATTCTTTCACCACTGATAAAATTGATGAATTGTTTCGCTTAGTACATGGCTATGTTTAAAATGAAAATTATTTTATTTGGCTGTAATTTATTTCTCATTCATTTCAAAATAATAAGCATAGTAACGAAGAAAACACAAAAAAATAGCTGCTTTGTTATCAATTGGCGCTCAGTTTCGATGCATGATCTGAAGCATTTTTACTAAATAATACTAATTATCTAGAGAAAAACTAACATAATACTTCAATGTTTAAAATTCACAATACCAAATTTCCAATCAATGTCTACAGATTTTACTTATACATAAAAGTATTTTTCGTGTTCTTTCAATGCAGATTTTTGTTTAGAATATTTCAGGCAAACCAACAAGGATTTTCATCCTGAAGTTTAAACGGATATAATAAATACCGCATTTGTTATTTTGGTGCTTTGGTTCTGAACAGTATTAATAAAAAAATGTTTGGTTTAGTGCGTTTGGAGCAGGTTCTTTACTGTCCGTTGATTACAACCATTTTTTCCGGATAACTCTAAGCGATCTTTGGTCGGAACGTTTATTTTATTTTGATCTAACTGAAGCTAAACATTTTTAATACAACGACTTTAAGAAATGTGTTTTGTTGAATGACCTGTCTTCTGCGAAGTAATCAGTATCTTAATTATACCGCTCCATTATGGAACCAGGGAACTGATCGCTGAAACGATACATTAACTGTATCCACTATACTTTGACGGCACGCAAAGTACAACGTGCAACACGTACAGGTAATGACATAGTTTAAGCCGTGATTTTGGTTTAATTCAACACTTTTCACTCCACGTAAAAATGCAATGTAATGGAGTGGCACCCAATTATTTGCCTTCAATCAACTCAGTGAACAATCAATGGACTTCGATGCCATGATAGAATTGCGATTGTTCAAGATGTGGCTGTGAAGAATCACAAATTGAAAATTTGGAGCGCACATAAAATGGCGATAGTTTAGTTTCAAAAATTTTTCTCCCATAATGAAGCGTTGAAAATTTGACCAAACAAAACCTTGATATACCCTATTGTGATTCGGACAAAAGTAACTTCGGCTTGCAACGATAGTTTGTTACTGAATCACCGAAGTAAATTATACTTTTATGGCGAGAGTCCATTGCATTGCAGGCCTGAGTCTGTTTGTGCAGGTCAGGTGCAGCAATCAGTGCTTTCCAATCAGCCATTATTGAAGACGATTGATGGGCTTCGCGTGTCGTTCATCGCATGTGATTGCACTGACTGACAGAACGGTTGCTAGCAGACCGACTAGGAACCCGATTGCGTGAGTATGTGGCGAGATGATTATCACACAATGAACAGCGACGCTTCCTGGGGGCGTCGATTGTATCGTGATCATTTGATGCACTACCTACTTGTCAAAACTTTTCCTTTGTCGTTTGGTTAACAATTAGAGATTCTATTGTGATCGTTATTATAACGGTTTTTTTGCACAGCACATCTACCGGAATAAATCATAATAAAACTGAAATAATTGTTCTAATTGTTCATGAATTAAATTAAAAACTAGTTGAAGTCGTTCATTTTTTAACTGCTTTCTGCAAACTTCGATTCATCGATTCATCAAATCATTATTCGACAATCTAAATTCTAGCTGTCACTTATAAGGGAATTCGACAAAAGATCATTACGACCCGTTTTCTTCTACGCTTTGTTGAATCACATACTTCATAAGCTTGATTCACAGTTTAAGTTCTCATCGAATGCTAGAGATCATTGAGGAAAATCTACAAACAAATTGTAATGTTAGAGCTCATTCTAATCGAATATATAGAAACGCCTTCATTGCGTGATTTAGAAACGTTTCACTTTTTACCCATGTAAGCAACGTTTGGTATAGTTCGAAAATATTCTCTAATAATCAATTGCCATGAGAAAACGCACATTCAACCGGTATTCTAACAGTGCATTTAAGTGGCTGTGGGAACAATCAGCTATTTGGAGCAATTAGAATCCGTTATTTCGTGTGTACGCCAAACAAAATAAATTTCGTAACATATCAATTATCATTGCAATTATTGTTATGTAATTGTCAGTGGATTGAACATGTGCTGCGGGAGGAGCTGTGAAAAAATAAGTTTTCTACACCGTGCGTTTCATCCGAGATTTAAAACTGCGAGGATTTGAGTTTATTTGAGAGTTCGGAGTTTTTAATCACACTTCACAATCGACCACTGATACTGTGATATAGAGATTCTTTATTTCATATTCGCAGCCTAAAATGACGTAGGAAACAAAGTAGCTGAGAAGTTGCACTTACCTGGATTACTAGTGGTTTTAATATTTCGTGAGAACTTCCTCTCAGGAGGGATTACAGCTGTCGACTGATCAGAACCTCCGGAATGTCTGAGCTGATAATAATTATATTTTATATAGCGAACACTATTATTTATTTGGAACGATCAGTACGAAATTGTCTTATCAGTTTACCGTAGTTTGAAGTGGTTTTGTATTTGAGAAGTTCATTTTTTTGCATTGGTTTGTATGCATAATTCAAAGAAACACTTCGCAGTTACACTACGTTGTTAAAAAAAAGCTAGAGAGGGTTGCCTGTCCTATCAAACCCCTTATTCTTATTTTTTAACGTTTTGTATTTACTATGATTCACTATATATTTTTTAAAGTTGAAAATTACAATTTTTCTGTAAGAATTCTGAAATTTACGTTCTAGCAACACTGCAAAATATTATTTAGCATAACACTTTGGTAGCACTTTTCTTTTTTCGTCATGAATACTTTCAAAGAAAAGTAAAGCGATGGCAATGAAACTCACTGCGAAAAAAAAGTTGCTGAAGATGGAAAAATTTTGTCAGCTCAAGACAAAAAATCAATTAGCAGGAAATCAGATCGAACAACACGGTTCGTTTTTCGAGTGTAAGATCACGACTAAATCTATTAGATT
The DNA here is from genome assembly GCF_029784165.1 of Wyeomyia smithii. NCBI lineage: Eukaryota > Metazoa > Arthropoda > Insecta > Diptera > Culicidae > Wyeomyia > Wyeomyia smithii. The sequence continues at coordinate 193,707,856 of NC_073696.1, forward strand.
TGTGTTGTAGTCTCCAACAAATAAAAGACTTAGTTGTAGCTTTAACGTCTATATTCTTTGGAGGTTGGAACAAATATCAATAGAGAAAATTGTGCTGTCAACCAGCTTAATAATTCACAGGCTTCTTAGTTAAAAGTCGACGAGTGTGATTGCTATGGAACATCTGCCCCTTAAAAGAGATCGTAGGATCCGAGCCATGCCGGAAGCCTTCGGTTACGAACGGGTTGATTGGAGCACTGCGGAATGATGCCTTCAACAACGACTTCTGGTGCTAGAACCTTTTCTTGGTCCAATGTTGGTTCGGCAGGGTGCAATACTTCAGGCAATTGTTGAATAGGGTGTGCCACTTCGGGCAGCATTTCAGGCGGTATTGAATTTCTTTGGAATCAGGATCGGCAGTTTCATCCGAACATGGAGTACACAGATTTTGCATTCCAAACTCCTCAAGCAGCACGGTCCATGGTAAATTTGATTCAGTAGCTTCACTAAAGGATTCCAGATGACGCTGTTGTAGCTGATTCGTATGAGAACGGATGAGACGACCGGTTTCCAGAAGCACAGCATACATGACGGAGCCTTTTCTCTGAATCACCTTGCCAGGAACCCATGAGGTTTGATTGTGATGATGAACCTCTGCGTACACTAAATCATCAGCGGAGAACTCTCTCTTGACGGTACCATGGCGTTGACTGAACTGGTTATTCTGCTTACTGTTTACAGCTGGTGTGCTTGATTTTCGGGGCTTAAGAAGATCCAGTGTAGTAGTGACGGGTCTACCTAGAAAAAGCTCTGCAGGTGACTTATGATCACGAGCATTTCGATTGGGTGTGGACCGGTAAACGGAAAGGAAAGTTTGAAAATGTCGGAAAGTTGTTGGATTTCCCCCCTCTCGTAACTTCTTGAGTCCTCTTTCTAAAGTGTCCACAAAGCGCTCAGCCTGTCCATTAGACTGTGGATGGTAGGGCGCAATTGTTAAGTGGGTGATTCCAGCTTCATCACAGAATTGCTTGAATCGGGCGCTAACAAATTGCGAGCCATTATCCGAAACCAGAATTTTTGGATTGCCGAATCTTGAAAAAATCTCGTCTAGCATTTCCAACGTTTTCGTTGTGTTTGTGCTTCGAGTGCGGTAGATTTCTGGCCATTTTGAATATGCGTCAATTACCAGAAAGTAGTAGTATCCTTTAATCGGGCCAGCATAATCGATATGGACTCGTTCCCACGGCTTCGATGGAATGGGCCACGACTCCAGGTCCGTCTTGCGTGGTGATTTAGCAGCTTCAGCACAGGGTCTGCAGCATCAAACATATTTTTCGACGGCATCATCGATGTTAGGCCAGTACACGAAACTTCTGGCTAGGGATTTCATTCGCTCCATCCCCGGATGGCCTCGATGTAGTTGCTGAAGAATGCGTTTGCGAAAGCGGTTTGGCACAACAACTCTATCGCCGAACATGATGCAACCTAGGACGATCAGCAGACTGTCTCGGCGAATAAGGAATTGTTGGACAACTGGATCATTAATTGCTTTGGAATGATTGGGCCATCCTCCATTGATATGGAACACCACCGACTGGAGAACAGGATCTTTCGATGTTTCAGTAGCGATCATTTCAGACATCACAGGTAGTTTTGAAGTAGAATCACTGAGAAAGGTGTTGACATCGGCTTCCATTTGAACAGAAGCAATGACATATTCTTCGTCAGTTGTTGAATGGCATTTCATTAGTCGTGAAAGGAGGTCAGCGTGTCCAAAGTCTTCAGTGCGCACAAACTGGATGTCAAAATCGTACAGCATTAACGTAAGCGCCCAGCGTTGAAGCCGGTCAGCCGTGTATACCGGAATTCCTTTTTTGCTCCCGAACACCTTAAAAAGTGGTTGGTGATCAGTCTGCAAGGTAAACTTCCGGCCGAATACCATCTTATGGAATCGTGTTACAGCAAAAACCAGTGCCAAAGCTTCTTTTTCTATCTGGCCGTAATTCTGCTTCGCAGGAGTCAGAGATCTCGAAATGTGCGAAATAGCCTTTACTGATCCATTCGGGAAATGATGCATAATAACAGCGCCCAAGCCATTTTTGGATGCATCATTAATTTGTGATGGACCAAATCGACATTTTTCGACCTTCAGATGAAAACCGTACGTTTTGATCCGCTCCAGGACCTCATGAAGGCTTCGATTGTGTTCTTCTTTTGTCTTACCAGAAATCATGATATCGTCTAGATACGGCTTTACTCCAGGAATACCAGCGACCATGCTGTCAATAATCCTTTGGAAGGCACCAGGAGCGGACTTGATTCCAGGCGGCAGACGGTTGTATTTGAACAGTCCTCGATGAGTGTTTATCGTCAGATACTTTTGTGATTCCTTTTCAATCTCGACTTGCAGGTACGCATCAGAAATATCGAGTTGGGAGAAATAACGTCAGCCAGCTAGATCAGCAAAAATATCATCTGGATGTGGTAGCGAATGGGCATCTGATTCTAGCGCATTATTTAACCCTGTAGAATAGTCGCCACAGATACGGACGGAAACGTTGTCTGACTTACGGACTACTACTATCGGAGTTGCCCAGTCGGAGAACTTCACTGGTGAGATAATTCCCTTGTCCTGAAGACGTTGAAGTTCGGCATCCACCTTGGGAAGAGCAGCATATGCAACTGGTCTCTTGGGACAGTACACGGGACGGGCGTTGGGTTTCAGGTAGAGTTTAACTTTTGCTTTGGTACACCGGCCAAGTGTGCTCTGGAACACTTCCGGAAACTTCGTACGCAGCTTTTGCTCAATGTCTTCCGGCTTCTGATGCACAGCATTGACCAGTGAGTTGAAAGGAATCGACCATAGATGGAATAGATCGATTGTTTCAATTCCAAGGACATTCAAATCCGGGCTTGATGACACATAGACAATGCCAGCTTTTGTCACGCTTCGGATGATTATGTTTGCAAGGAACTCACCAGCCATGTTGATCTTGTCTCCGGAAGCGCTGATGGCGGTTATTTCAGTTTTGCTGATGGTTGGTTTGCTTATCACCTTCCAGGTCTGCGTAGAAATAATGGTGATATCAGAAGCGCAATCTAACTGAAGGACAGCTTCTTTGCCATTGATTCCAACGGTAACGTATTTCCTCTTTCCTTGAAGATTGATGCGTTTTACTGAGATCCCTATGGACTTCACAAATTCCTTGTACTTTTGTTTTTCGAACTTCTTTGCTGGTTTTGATTTTGATTCAGCGGATGAGCAGTAACCTTCTTTATGCCCTTTTCGTTTGAACTTGTTGCAGTTGTGGTCTTGATAGGAACATTCCTTTACGAAATGTAAATCACCGCAAAACCAGCACGGAGATTTCGGTTGTTTTTTCTTAGCAGGCTTGGTAGAAACAGCGTTGACGACGGATTTTTCCGGAACGGGCTTCTCTACCAACTTGGTGTCCTGCTTTAGATTGTTGAACCGATGACACTCCTCAACGAGATTTTCCAAGGTTAGCTTTGTGCCGTCTGCTGGCGAAGCATGCTCTTCAGGTTCCAATTTGCCGATCAATCGAGTTCGGATGTCTGCATCGCGGGGAGATTGTAGACCGCAAACAAAACGTAGCGCCTTGAATTGGTCATCGGTGAGCTTGGTGAGTTGGAATGCTTCGCAATGCTTGTTCACATAGGCAGCATAACTTGAAAAATCGTCTGCTTCGTTCTTAGTATACTGAAGACAACGGTAACGATTGTTTGATGGCCAAAAAGTTTCTTAAGTTTATTCACCGTTTCGTCCAGGCCAAAATCGCGGGGATGTCTTGGCTACTATTTACGTATCGCTCGTGGAACTGGGTGCCGATTTTTCTTAAGAGTAGCCTCACCTTCGCTGGAGCGTCTAGATTCTTGCCGTCGACCTTGAAGACATCTCCGTAGCGAGCAAACCATGCGTCGAAGAACACTCCACCGTCAGGATCGTAGTAAAAATCTTCAATTTTCGTGGCCAACGATTCGATTATCTTCTCGCTTCCCAGTTGGCTGGATTGACCGGTTCGCTTGAGGAGTTGAATCTGCACTTGTTGGTTGACTACCAGTTCGGTAAGTCGGAGAATTGCGTTTTCAAATCCTGGTCGATCATCTTGCAAGAGTGTGACTGCTCGTCTTGAAGCAGCTTAAAATTGTCCTCGTCGCCAAGAATTGTTGTAGTCTCCAACAAATAAAATACTTAGTTGTAGCTTTAACGTCTATATTCTTTGGAGGTTGGAACAAATATCAATAGAGAAAATTGTGCTGTCAACCAGCTTAATAATTCACAGGCTTCTTAGTTGAAAGTCTTCGAGTGTGATTGCTATGGAACAATTTGTTTTCACAAATGCTATTTAGATATTTTTTGCGAAGTCTAGTCGCGCTTGTTTATTTTTGGGACTGCGTGCGAACTTGCTTCTACAACCCATGTTCCCTGATTTTGTGGCTAATCGTACTGTGGCATCGTATCGGACACTGAAAGCTGAAGGTTTTCCTTGGTGGATCGAATGGTCATCGATGGATTTTTTCTCTATTTCGCGAATGATCATTGTATCAGTACGTTGATCCATTTTACGCGCACCTCCTCTGCGTATTCTGTCAGCCACAGATTCTAGTTCCTTGTACTTTAACCATATTACCTGTACAGCTCCACGAATGATTCCATATTTTGCAGCAATTTTTCGTTGGAATAGGTTTCCCTTACAGTTTGCAGATTGAAATTGAAATTTTTATGCATTGTTCGATAAGGATTGCTATGACCCTTCGTATGAAAGGTTACCCTTATTACTCACGCATTTCTAATTATTCAGCTATGCAAAAGTGTATCCAATCGGGTGGATTTTTTCATTGCGGACGTCACTGTATGTTCAGTGTTTTGAGAAAACTGTGTTGCATTGACTTTATTAATATTAGTTTGAAGGCTTGTGTGTTTATAAAACGTTTAGATTGCATGATCACATTTATTTGATTGTTGCTGAATCTGTTACGCGGTTTTGTTTAATATTTTGTAGCCATTCAACACATCTGTACATATCTGTACTTTTTCACGAAAGTCTGTAATCTAACGTCTGCATTGAAAATGGACAAAACCTGCCGACTTTTAATGGATTTTCCTTCACACGCACTGTCGAAACTATCCATGCCGCATTAATCATAATAACCCATAAGTCAGCAGAAAAAATTGACAGCTCTATTGGTCGAACTCTAACTGGCGAAAACAGTGAGGCTACTCCGTTCATAAGTGGGCGCGTTCAAAGAACGGTACCCCGCCGCGTCAAAAACGGACATCGTGCGGCACTTCGTGGATGCTGGATATACCCGTCCTGGCAACTACAACATCTTGGCACTATTGGACAACAATCAGAGCATCGAAAGAAAGCCCGATTTCGGACGGCCGGCGGCCTTGAACGACAAGAAGCATCAAAGGATGCTGAAGAGGAAGAGCGAGGGAAAAGTGTTGGGAGGCCCAAACAGTAAAAAAGTCGAAAATAACGCAGAGGCAGCGGCTAAATAAGATGGTCAGGTCAATTTTTCCGACGAATCACGATATGGCGGTGGTGATGCAAGACAAGATCTATCGCATCCTGAATGGCAACGATTGGCAGGGCACTTCGTAATTTACTTCATACACGAAGGAAGTGAGTTCCAAGGTAAAGTTCATTTCAGGCTAATGCAGTCTCGATCAACTAGATTAGTTGAGAGAATTCGTTATCGATATTGTTTTCGGCACATTTTGTATGTTGTAGGATAAGTACAACGATACACCGTGCCCCAGTGCAGAGTCGAGAAAATTTCCAGCTCGAAAAGATCCTAAACCTGATCGGGAATCGAACCCGATATCACAACCGTGTGGAAGAGCTAGTCGACCGACATCGCTAACCACAGTACCACGGGGACCACCATGGAATGAATGTATCATATAAATATAGTTTTTTTGTGGAACACCCCTCCTTAAAATCAGTTTTTTCTCTATAATTTTTTCTGTGATTGTCAAAAAGCTCGAACCACCACGACTCTCGTCTGATAAGTAAAAAAGCAGCGAAATCAACAAAAACAGTGTGGGATGTAAATTGAGGCAAAAGCGTATTGACTAAAAAATAATTATATATGAATAAAACGCTAAAAGATTACACAAATTGGACAAACATCGATAACAAGTTAATAAACAAATGAATAATCAGAATAAATAACCATCTAAACATCAAAAGTTTACATTCAAATATAAAAAATTTAAAAACTTGAAGGATCACGAAAATATGAAGAGATTAAAACAACGAAGAAATTCAAAAACATCGAAATACAAAAAAACACGCTGAAATGAAGTTGTAAAAGTATTGAAGAAAATAGTTGAATAGGTTGTTTATAAGACACGACCGCAGAGTTAACCTAGAATACGACAGCCTGTCTTATGTAAATGTATTTCTTGGAATAGGTTTGGGAATACACTCAATTGGGGTTAATTAGTTTAATGGTCTCTCTGCTCCAGATGACGTTTACCTCTATAGCCGGCATCGGTAACGACAATGAACAACAGCAGAAGCTATGTGCAGCTATGGGGTTTCACTTGCTGCCGTATCCAAAACAAGAATGAAATTAAATTGTTTTAAGGCTGTCTTTTGTATCAAGTTGCACTAAGATATCTTAATTCAGGCAGTGGCTACGAAGAGTCTATAGACGAGGGCAAATAGTGCATTCCCCATCTATAGTATAACAGTTCAAATAACAATTTTCTGCATTTTACGATAGCGTAGATAATTTTACAATGCTGCAAGTAATAAGACTTGAGCGAAAAATTATGTGATTCAGGCTCACTAGCTCAAAATATTTTCAGATTAACTTTGAGGCTTAGCTGAAGTCAAGAAGAGTTAATTATGTTTGTCAATGCCATTCATAGACAACTGAGTAATTGTTTTCAACATGGCAAATTTTTTATTGAGTTCTGAATGATTTACAGTGATAATTAAATTCTACATGAGGTGATTTATTTGCAATTATATATGAAAATTTTAATCGCTATACTACTAGTCACACACGCTATATAGCTGTCTCGCTATAAACATACACACACGCTATACAGCTAGCCACGCACGCTATATAGCAAGCCACGCACGCTAACCACACACGTTATATAACTAGCGACACACGCTATAGATATTCACACACGTTATGTGCACACTCCCTATACATATATATACGCTGGATGATAGTGACTTCTCAAACCACCTGGCGGTGCGAGTTTCCTTCAATTTCGGGTTGTATTCACCCAACGATATCTGAATTGGATTACCGCTGTTGGGGTCCAACTCGAAGGGAAGCCGAACTGAAAGAGGTAAGAACTGCAGCTAACCACTACCACCGCCGCTGTTGCCCGCTGCTGATCCACGCTGCCTTCGCCATCGGTGTTGATGTCTGCTCCTGCTGCCCGTTGCTAGTGAACTGATTTGCTTGAGGAGAAACAGTCTTTTATATAGCCCAACGAACGCATTCCCGGCTAACTAGGTACTCCATTCTGTCGTCCTTTTTAGGGAAAGGCAGCAAGCGACCAATCAATAGTCGACATTTGCGTTTCGACAATGTTCAACAATTTTCAATTGTACAATAGTTCGAACAATCAGATTACATTTTTTTTTGTATTTGGACGGGTGCTTAAATTATTTTCCAATCGATTGCTGTAAAAGTGACCGAAATCGGTTGGAAACTGCCTGAGTTTAAAACGTTTGAAATTGGACAATTTTCGTGACGCTTTCGATGTTTTTGGTTTTGAAATTTGATCCCTGTTTTGAAATTGGTTCCCTGTATATGTTGCCGTAAGACGTATTCTACGTCAAAAAAAAAAAACGAGCAGCAAAATTCTAAAATAATAGAAATAGAAACCGAAACAGATTGAATCTAGAAATCGGAGGCAATGACCAACCGGAAAATGAAACATTAAATTTTCTTAGAACTATGTCTTTTTCTGGTAACCGAAAGATCTACAAAATTTGAATAGACAAAGTTTGCATTATTATTTTTTAGCTATATATTTTTTAGTTATCCAATCTTTTGTAAAAATGTAAACGTTAGTATGAGTACACGGCACGGTTGTGGTTTTTCTGTAGAAAACATAGTGAAAAATGCTAAAATCGCAAATAAGAAATGTTGATGAATAATCTTAAGTAGATAGATGATGGTGATGTATAATATGTGATTATATTTATTCATTTTATCAACAAAAATTGGCACTAGTATACATGAAAAACAAAACAAGATGGAAGTACAAAGTTATTTAGTTTAATAAGTTAATGAATTTCTAGATTTTAAACCGTTTTGTCATTGTGGTAATGTTTTTTCTGCATAATACGATAATTGTGCCAACCACCGTCATGTTACTGTCCTTCAATTGGCCAACGACACAAAGCACATAAGCATTTCGGTAACAAACAAGATGATAGAGCGTTTTGCGAATAATGTTTTATTTTCCGTGCAACGATTACACGAGTCATTGTTATCAGTGGGCTGGGCATCATGTCAGCTTACAGCAGCTGTGGTCCAGTACGGATTATTGTCGTGAAAAACTATGAAGTATGGACATAATGGACATAGCTTCATAGTGCGTTTTACAGCAAGAAATTTTATATTTTTTATATTCTTACAGTTGCACGATAATCCGATTAGATCTTTTACGTTAGTATATTCGTCACGATGGTAGGTCATAAATGAATCAGAACCCTTCACTACGTTTAATTCTGAAGACTCGTAATATGTCGTCGGAATAATAATATGTCGTCGGAATAATGAGTCGCTTTTGCCTCACGTACTGGGAAACGACTATATTTCAATTGCAAAAATGCAATTATTATTCTTTTATTGTAATTAAACAACTAACAAACATTGTTAATAAAAATTGTCTGAGCTTTTATTTAAAACTTATTACCGTCAGAGATTTATGGTCATGAGCAAGAACTATGTGAGAAAGACAATACTAAACTTCACTAGGTGGATTGAGATGTTTTTCTCTGGATGCGGAGGAATAACCACAGAGGGCGCGTGGCTACGAGATAAGCTCGTAATCGTAAGCAAAAACACACAGACGAGTTGTTTTAATAACATTTCTGTATTCACTTTATTACATTTTATAACAGTAGTTTGTCGAAGGCTTATATATTAAGGTTTGATTATTGATTGCACATTCGTTGCTTTCGTATTGCAGGAAGTTTATTGCACCTTTTGAATGAGGATCACCTCATTGCAGCTCGTTTGAAATTATAAATTGCAGAGTGGGGCGAAGGTAAACTCAAAGACTAAAGTAATAGTATGTAGCAGATTTTGTTTTTTTGTAATTTACTGTTTTGTGTAGATTTTTTTTTAAATGTTTAGCCTGTATTTAAAAGATGATATGTGTTGTGCTTATGAATTGTATATTGCACTTTATAAAAAATCTATCGTCAGTGTATGTAACAACCTCGTATTTCAATTAGCAGATGCCAAAATGCTAATTGATGAGCTAAGTTACATTTTAACATTTCCTTGATTTGAGTATTATTTATACAATTAAAATCATAGCGTAAATAAAAACGCGTCATAGTGTGGGCGAATATTTCCACTATCGACTGAAAATGATTTTGTCTATGAAATTGCTATTTATTCCAGATTTGTTTTTCTTGTGTACGTATAACGGAAAGCATGTCTAGGCATTTGAGCCATTTGCATCACCCTAATTCTAACTTTTATTACTAACAGCTAAACAGAAATCTTTTTCCCCAGTTCTAGCGCTCCTCAACAGCATATTTATCATGTAATGGTCATCTCTTAAAAAACTCACTAATTTATTGCACTTGTTAAAATCAGATTGCTGTTGTAGACGGATTCGAAGTCTAAGGTTATGTGGCGTTTCTTGTGCACGCTCCGTTTATGTGTTACAAACATAAATCCACTTAAATGTACAAGCTTCGCTCTACCACCAATTTTCATCTTCATTATTAACATCATAGCAAAAAAAAAATAGAAAAATAAATGCTTCTGTTAATGTGATCGAGAAGAATTTACATCTAACCTAGCAAGTAAGCTTCTTCACTGAGAGTAAACTGCGAGGTTGCGTGTCGATTAAACTTTCCCAAACAATTAGCTGCCCAATTGCATCTAATCCAATCGCACAAACGCCTCCGAATATTGCCGGTTTACTGTCAGGAAAAAGTAAAGTAGCGTGAGCTCGGGCGCAATTTAAAAACAAGTACAACTACTACACTGTTGTTAAAGTATCTGATACATTCTTGTTCTACGGTAGATAACCGAGGGAATCTTCTAAACCTAATGCAGCACCTACAGCAGCGCGCTGTCCCATTGCTTGATAGTAGTTTTCGGATTTCGACGAACGTTTCGAAGGCTTCTTGTCACCGAGTTGCTTTCGCGTGGCCACGTCATTTTGTGACGATTGTACATAATGATACTCGTTGATTGTAGTCGGTTCCGCTAGGGCCTTTTTATTCAGTAGTTTGTGGATGGGTTTGTTACCATGTTTGCTACCTTCTCCATGTCGTCTATGGTTGTTGTTGTTGCTGTTGTGGGTGTGGTGATGATTGTGACCATGGTGGTCTCCCTTGGACGAATGCTTTTTGATAGATGACTCTTGTGATCGGTGCTGGTGCTGGGACTGTGATGGCTGTTGCTGATGTTTCTGTGGTTGTTGTTGCTGTTGAGTTGCTTGTTGTCGTTGATCATTCTTCAGGTCCGTAATGTCTGTCGTCTGGCTTAGCTGAACGTCGGCAAAGACGGCCGCTACCTCTACTGTCTTCTTAACGCTAAGAGCTTCCGATGCATCGATAGGACGTGCATCACCTCCTACTGTGAAGAGTTCGTAGTCTAACGCCAGTTTCTCAGCAGCATTTTTCCCTGTAGACGGTTTACTGGCACACTTTTGTATATCGTCATTTCTCGGAGCACAGTAACACTTTTCATTGCTAACGCAGCTATCCGTGTCGCACCAAGTAGTCGAACCTTCTTCCTGTGTTTCTCCCATAGAGCAGTAACATTTATCGTCGCTCTTACAGCTAGGAAGTGAGTTCCTGTTGCTTGCCTCATTGAGCTTGGCGTTTATGTCGTCTCCTCCTAGGCTGCAATAGCAGCGATCTGCGGATGTACAGGTACAGGCATCCGAGTCGTAGCTGCATTCCGAACAAGACACATATCTGAAAAAGTTTGACCCATAGTTAACAATCATAGTTAGGCATTATTACCCTGCCGGCACTTACCCGCTTGAGCTATTCCGATTGTGGTGCGCCGTTAGCGTGTGTTCATGTCGAGCTTCTGAAACCTCTGAACCACTAGTTCCAATTCTTGATCGATCCTTCTTATCGGCCGTTTTAAGATCCAAGGAGAGTTGCTCAGCTGCGGCCAGCTGTTGCTTGGTGGGTCGCCCATCACCGGGCTGTAGCGATCCGTCATCGTCGATGAAGCTTCCATTGTACTCCCCGCCGGAAGATCCGTTGGTCCGGGCGATCGTTTTCTTGTTCCGAAACTTCCCAAACCGAAAGACCTTCTTCAGTCCCTTGGCACCGAATAACAGTTTGCGCCGTGAGTTCTGTTGATGGACAAGTAGATGTATTCGTGTTGTACAATATAGTATGCTGATTAATTCTCATGCTATGCTACGTTATGTTCTATGTTATACACCAAACCACCATAGCTCAGTGGTCCAAAAAGGCAAAAAGAGGAACCTAATTCCATAGCGTTTTCTACCTTCTTCCTGGCCTAATGGTGTCTTCGGAACAATTGTTTGTATGTATGGGGCCGTTCCTAAACCACGTGGTCATATTTTGATCACTTTTTATACCCTCCGTACTTGAAACTACTCAACTTAAAGTTTAGTTTTCTGGACTTTTGATAGTGGCGTTTTACAAGAGAATGTTGTTCAGAAGAGTTTCTGGAACACAAAAACACAATTTTTTTGCCAAATACCACACATCTCCAGAACTTTTCCCCACAAAGTTATAGCATAGCGTATGTTATGTTATTTACTCGATAACTTCAAGATATAGAGAGGAGTGAGAAGGGGAAGGTGGAATCATGATGTCAATACTTTCCTTGAAGTTTAGTTCAAGTACTACAAACAGTTGTCCTGATCCATCTTTATTAAAGTACGGCATATGTTACAGTACGTTTTCATGGATCAAAAATACTAATTCTTTGTATTAAGAGATAAAGGAATGGTTTATTTGGCAATGTTTTAGAACTTGTAAAAATATGACTCTTTGCTGGATAAACGAAATTCCCGACTTCATTGGATACAGAGTTACAGAGAATTTTACATGAAAAATACTAAAATTTCAGTTTTTTGTACTTAAATTTTGTTAGTTGCATTTTACAAGAAAACGTTATTCTAAAGATGGATTAGGGCATACAAAGCATACGTTTTTGTCGAAGATTTCACATCTCCAGGACTTTTCCTTAAAAAGCTATAGCATATTTAGCTAATTTTTTCGATATTTTCAAGAACGAATAGGGTGAAAAGTAAGTGGATTGGGACAAATGGAACTTATAACAATTTTAGTTCTTGAGCAAAACTTTGTGCAAAAATATTGCAATAACGATTCCGCTTTTTACCCTATACGTTCTTCAATTTATCGGAAAAAAGGCTTAAATATGCTATAACTTTGTAAGGAAAAAATCTGGAGATATGTGGTATCCGACAAGAACATGTGTTTTGAATGCCTCAATGCTTCTTTAAAATATTTTTTTCTTGTGAAATGCAACTAACAACAGGTAAGTACAAAAAACTAAGTTTTAAGTAATCTCGTATAAAATACTCTGTAACTCGGTACCCAATTAAGATAGGAGTTTTATTTATTCATTAAAGTTTCTTATTTTTATTTGTTCTAAAACATTGCCAAATAAAGTATTCCTCTATCTCTTAACACAAAAAAGAAAGTTTATTTCATGTATGTAAACCTACTGTAACATATGTCCACCGTACTCTAATATGGGTGAACAGGGACAAGTGGAACCTGTAAATATTGACATCATAAATCTACCTACTCCTTTTTACCTTATACGTTCTGAAAGTTATCGGAAAAATAAGCTCAAATATGCTATAATCCTGTAAGGAATAGTCCTGGGGATGTGTGATCTTTGGCAAAAATTTATGTTTTGTGTGCCCCAACAACTTCTCCGAACAACGTTTTCTTGTAAAATTCAAGTAACCAAATTTAAGTACCAAAAACTAAATTTTCAGTAACTTCCATATAATATACATTATACCTTTGTACATAATGAATATAGGAGTTTTGTTTGTTCAGCAATGTTTCATATCTTTAAATCGTCCAAAATTTGCTAAATTAACCATTTTTCTATCTCTTAACACAAAAAAGTTATTTTTTTTTCTTTTTTTATATTTTTAATCAATTTGTGATTGGTGAAATGGTGTCTTCAGCAAAATTGTAGACAATGCTGTCAGGAGCAATGAAGACACATTTCTTCTAACTTCTCTTGGTTTAAAAATTTAACGTTTCATATTAGACTAGTCCTGGAAACTGGATTTTATTAAATATTGAAAAAAAAAACTAGCATTCAGAAGGCAACAATGTTCAGCATTTATTCGTACATCATCAAAACACATAACTTTGTAGAAAACACAAAAAAGATAGCTTCTCAAAGACCGAGTTATAGCCTAAAAATGTAAAAACATTATCATTTTTTGTACATGCTTTGATCACAAAATATGCAAAAACTAGCAAACGAAACCTGCATAGGATGAATTATTATCATAATTATTCTAGGAAACTGATTGAAACTTTTGCCCCTTCCAGTATCTACATTGCCTGATGAGCAATTCGAAAAGACATATTTTTTAAAAATTTTCGGCAATAACTCGATCTGTGTAGAAGTTATCTTTTTTGTGTCTCCTTTGAAGTTGTGTGTTCAGATAATATGCAAATATATGCTGAACATTATCGCCTTTTAAATGCTACAGTTTTTCAGATAATCAAAAAAATATAATTTTAAGGACTAGTCTAATATAAAACGATATATCTCCGAAACATAAAGAGTTCGAAGAAAACTGTCCTAAGTAAAGCTTTTCATGATAACATTATTTACAACTTTGCTGAACACACCATTTCTCCAAAGTGCTAAATTGAAAAGTTAGATTTTGTAGCGTCACTGGCAGCGAAGTTCTGGACTAAGATTTATTATCATTCATTGGGGCCTTTTTATACTAAATTTCGCCTGGAGAAAATGTTTCAATAAAACCAGTTTTTGGAGAGTAAATGGAAGAAGTTCACGCTGCTGAGCTCATTTTTTGGTAATAACTCGGTCTGTGTAGAAGCAATATTTTTTGCGTTTTCTACAAAGTTGTGTGTATTTATGGTATACAAATATATCCTGAACATTGTTGCCTTCTAAAAGCTACAATTTTCCACATACTCAAAAAAATCGAATTTCAAGGACTCATCTGATATGAAACGATATATATTTTCTAAACAAAAAAAGTTAGAAGAGAAGTGTCTTCAGCAAAGTTTTTTTGACAACATTATCCGAAGACACCATTTATCTAAAGTGTAAGACTGAAAAGTTAGATATTGTAGCGGCGTTATGTACCTAAAATTTGTTGTCATTCTTTGACATTACAATATTAAATATTTTCTGAAGATAGTATGTCAATAAAACCAGCAATTAGAGAGTAAATGAAAAAAATTACAATTTTCAGTTCTCATTCCACTGTACACTGTACAAAGGTTTCTGAGGTACCATACTTTGAATAAAGCCAGTGCTAAATTATATACACCTATTTAGGAAACTATTCTTGAGTGTTAGACAATTTTTCCATTCATGGAAAATACTTTGATTGTAGAATTAGATGCGGGTACAAAGTTTTATTCAAATAAAAAATGGTCAATATTAGATGATAGGTCATTCGGCGTGGTTTTGCCCATGCGAGAGACATAAAAATTGTTTTGAAATATTGAGATCGTTATATATTCATCTTTAAAAGAATTATTTTTTTAAGCATTTTTTTCAATATTTCTGGTATTTTTGCTGACTTTGTTTTTAATTTCACCTGGACCGTGAATTTTTTTTTTCTGACAAATTTTGATTTCGAATTGCCGCAATGTGAAATATTCAAAGTCATACAAAGTCATACACCAATTTAGATTCTACATTGTATGTTATATGAGTTATGCATTTTTCTGAATAATGTGCGATCAAATCTGCAAAATTTATTTGTGTTTTTGGGGCAACTGATAACCAGGATTTTTTCACTAGTTTATTTTGGTTTAAAGGTCGATTTACTTGCGTTTGTAACGCATTAATGTGCTAGTTTATGTTAAAAAAATTTAAACGAAAAAATAAACGAATATGCAGTAGTTAAGGATGTGTCGCATAATCTAGAGTTTCTCGTAATTTTTCAAAATTTGCCGAGGTTATGCACAATTTTTTCGAAAAAAAAGCAACAAGTTATGATTTTTGAACCCGTTTTTTCATTTGTTATAAATTCTTATCTAGGTCCGGAGGATACTTTAAAGTTTTAGTCTGTAAATAAACTTCAAACAGTCTGAAGCAAGCTTCTGGAAAGTACTGCCTTTGCGCAGTTCCACAAAAAATGTCCCAGTTTTATTATTTGTTTTTGAATTGTCATTTTTGATTTGGCCGAAACTTAGACGTTTCTATGGGCACACGATGCCATTTTGTGCTATTGGTTCAATTTTTTGGAACTCAACTCATTTTTGAGCTGCTGGAATAGCTTCAAAAATGCTATTTTGGGAAGGTGTTGATGATTACAAATATTTTTAGAGCCAAAACGGTTTGTTTGATCGGTGTGACGTCCTCGGCAAAAAAAACTTTTTTTTTGAAAACAAGTTAAAAGAAAAATCAAAAATTTATTATCCAAAAAAGCTCATTTTTCAAAAATCTGATTTCTCTTTATAAAAACTACGAAAGATTACTAAACAATTGACTGTCGTGTCCGATCATGGAGAAATCAAGAAAAAAAAAATATTTTGAAAATTTTTAAGTTTTTTTTCACAGGGCATATTTTTATTTTGGAAGGAAAGGAAATTATTTTCAACAACTTTGTTAAAGACACTATACCATTCAAGCAAACCGTTTTGACTGTGGAAATATTTTTTATTCCTCATAATGCTCCATTGGAAATTAAAAACATTTTCAAAGTCAAAATGGTTTGTTTGACTGGCATAGTGTCTTTAGCAAAGTTGTAGAAAATAACTTTGTCCTTCAAAAAAAAAAAAAAAAATATGCCCTTGAACTTAAACTTAAAAAACTTAAAATTTTTTCAAAAAGTATAATTTTTTTTTATGATCTCTCCATGATCGGACAGCTCATTGTTGAGGTAATCAGTTGAAATTTTTATAAAAAGAAATCAATTTTTCAAGAAAACGAGCTTTTTCAGAGAATAAATTTTTATTTTTTTTAACTTAAAAAAAAATTTTTTTTGTTGTTTATTTTTTTCGGAAAGACAAAGTTATTATTTACAACTTTGCCGAAGACGTCACACCGATCAACTGTTTTGGGTCTGAAAATAATTCTAATTATCAATACCTTCCCAAATTAGCATAAATAGCTTCTCAAAAATGAGTCGTGTCAAAAAAAAAATCAAACCACTAGCTCAAAATGGCATTTTTTGCCCATTAAAACGTCTATGTAAAGTTTCAGCCAAATAAAAAATGACAATTGAAAAAAATAATAAAACTGAGACATTTTTAGTGGAACTGCTCAAAGGCAGTACTTTTCAGAAGCTTGCTTCAGACTGTTTAAAGCTTTTTTACAGACTAAAACTTTGAAGTAACTTCGGACCGAGGAACAAAGAAAAATTGAAAATTTATCATCTAAAAAAGCTCAATCCTTTAAAAATTCATTTCTTAAAAAAACTACAGAAGAACCTAAACAATGAGCTGTCCAATCATGAAGAAATCAAGAAAAAAAATTATAATTTTTTGAAAATTTTCCAAGATTTTTTTCGAAGGGTGTATTTTTGGAAGGAAAGGAATTTATTTTCAACAGCTTTGTTAAAGACACTAAGCCAATCAAACAAACCGTTTTGACTGAGAAAATATTTCAAATTCATTATAGAGTGCTCCATTGGAAATTAATAACATTTTTACAGTCAAAATATTTTTTTTGGCTGGTATAGTGTTTTTGGCAAAGTTGTAGATAATATTTTCCTTCCAAAAAAAAAAAAAAAAAAAATATGCCCTTTGAAAAAAAAAATTGAAAATATTTTCAAAATATCATTCTTTTTTTTTATTTCTCCATGATCGGACAGCTCCAAGTTTAGGTAATCTTTTGTAGTTTTTTTTTTTTGAAAAAGAAATCACTTAAAAAAATGAGCTCTTTCAAAAGATAAATTTTTAATTTTTCTTCAAACTTTATTAAAAAAAAAAATTTTTTTAGGGTGCTTATTTATTTTAGAAAGACAAAATTATTATCTACAACTTTGCCGAAGACGTCACACGATTAAACTAACCGTTTTGGCTTTGGAAATATTTGTAATCATCGAAAATAGCATTTTTATATAGCTTCTCAAAAATGAATCACGTCAAAAAAATTAAACCATTAGCACAAAATGGCATCTTTTGCCCATGGAAACGTCTATTCAAAGTTACAGCCAAATCAAAAATGACAGTTAAAATAATAATAAAACTGGGACATTTTTTGTGGAACTGCTCGACTTTTTAGAAGCTTCAGACTGTTTAAAGTTTTTTTTTACAAACTTAATTTTTGAAGGAACTTCGGATTTAGATTAAAAGAAAAATTGAAAATTTATTATCTAAGAAACCTTGTTTTTTAAAAATCTGATTTTTTCCATAGAAACTACAAAAGATTACCTAAACAATGAACTAAATGTTCAGGTAATCGTTTGTTGTTTTTATAATAAAAATAGATGTTTAAAAAATGAGCTTTTTTAGATAAATAATTTTTGAATTGTCTCTTAACTAAAAAAAAAAAATTCTAGAGTTTTTTTCTAAAGACGAAATTATTATCTACAACTTTGCAGGAGCCGTCATACCGACCAAGCAAACCGTTTTTTTTAAGACGAAATTATTATCTAGAACTTTGCCGAAGACGTCACACTGCTCAAGCAAACCGTTTTGGCTCTAAAAATAGCTTCCCATAAATTAGTTGTGCTCCAAAAATTAAACCAATAGCACAAAACGGTATCATTTGTTTATAGAAACATCTATACAAAGTTTCAGTCAAATAAGAATTGGTGGAATAAATTGGTAGCCCGTTTTTTTTGTGGAATTGTTTCTTTTCATGACAGCAAACTTTAAACAGCACACTATTGAAATGAACAAATTAGGCTGTCATGTACGAACGAACAAAACACATACGCAAGAATGAGCTGTCGTGTGCAACACAACACAATACAGCTCCTTTGCCTGTGTAAGCTTTAGCTGTATGTAAGCTCTCATGTATAGCTTATTTATGAGGCTGTCCGATACCCGTACTATCGAAGCATCGAATACTCCTTCAACCGATACTCCGATACCTGGTATCGAAGTTCATTGAAGTATCGCGATACCAAAGTATCGATACTTTTGTCAGTATCGCCCAACCCTAACACTGTTTACGCGTTTTTTTTGTATGCATTTTTCACCTAGATGAACTCTTAATATCTTGAAACCTCTTTTTTAATATAAATCAAATAAAAAATTTACCTAAAATTTATGAAATTTATGCTCGATCAGTTTCCGAATCATTATTCGGACTACGAAAAGTGAAGCCTCGACGCTTCACTTTATTGATCGATTGAAAAATGAACATGTTGGGTAAGAGCACCGGTTTTGGCCAAACCCCCCAGTTTTGGCCATGATAGAATTAAATTGATAATTGTGAAAAATTATCCTTAATTACTCCTATTCCGAAGTCTTCTATTGAAATTGCTGATATTATTCAACAAAATTATCACAAACTGTAGCACGGGGCGGAACCCACAATCTCTGATGTGTCTGCATGTCTGGACGAGGGGATTAATTTCTAAGTCTAAATCACACCCTCAGCCCGTCTTCATTTTCCGCATCCTCGAGGAAATCACATGCATTGCCTACTTTAAAACTTAAAATGTAAGTCATAGGAAACAAAAAATGTATTCAGTTCATGAAGTAACGTATATCTAGATGGTAAAACGGTACAACATAAATTCGTGTGACTTTAACTATTTTGCGAATTAGCCAATATAGGAACCCCATGTGGTCAATTTAGGAATGCTAAGGCCGAAAACCTAGAGAAGTTTTATGGTTGAAAAAATTAAAAAAAAAAGAGGACTTATTGTTTAAACTCGATGTTGGTGCAGAATATAGGCAAAATCATCCGATTTTCTCGTTGACCTGATTCAGTTACATATTTTTCGAAGAGAGAAGAACAAATATCTGTTATACGTATCATACTATGGCTTAAACCGGTACTTTTATTCTTGCAGTTTATGAAGCTTCCGAAACCGAGTTTTTTTTTATGCCAATGTCTTCTTTCAAATGCACCAAACGACGATATTTGGTGTTATATTATTTTGATCCAAAATAGGTTTTTTGGGATTTAGATAATTTTGATCTGAAAACTCTTCCAGAAAGATAATTTCTGTTCTCTTCGACGCGTTCAGAAGCAAAAAAAACCTTAAAAATTCTGGACATGAATAAGTTCTTCTTAATAAACCTTTTTTCCAAGACTGTCCATTTCGATTAGTTACTAAGAGTTTTAGGAAACTAATTTGTCTACTTAAACAAGGCTTGTCGTTTCTCTTCAGAAAATCACTAGCATGTAGGAGAATATCTTTCACTGCGGTAACAGCTGCTCTCACACTGGTGAGCAAGTCGACGCACGTGCTTGCAGTGAGCAGCGTATCGTGTGTATCTGTGGAGTTTGTAAAAAATACCTTGGTGGAATATGAAATATCTCTCTCTCTCTAGAGAAAATGAATTGAGGTGAGCTTTCTCACATGAAAGGACAATACGCACAACAGAGCTCACTTCAGTGCTTTTACAGTGAGTCTTTTGAGCAAATTTCAAATGAGGGAAGCATCTAGGTTGAAACATTGCGTTTGCTTTGCATCTCGAAACTCTAAAAAAAAAAGGCGTGACTCCGCATCACGTTCTTCTACGATAAAACTCAAGTAGTCTCTGTTGTATTGTCTCAGCAGTACACACTACGGTGTACTTCTGTGAATTCTCCCTAGAATCATTACCCCTCTTGTTTAGCTTGACTGTGGTGTAGGCAGCGAATGAGTTTTTTCTGCAAACGGTAAAAGCACAGCACAAAGCAAAAGAAAAACAGTGCCGCAAAAGATTGCTACACGCAGCGTTCATACTGGAGAAGAAGTGCGCGGCGAATTTTAACTCCGCTCTTTTCACCTATTGAGGAATATTACAAGCCTACCTAAAAACCTTACATCAAAAATAATCTAAGATGACTGTTTGTTTAAA
Source organism: Wyeomyia smithii (assembly GCF_029784165.1). Lineage (NCBI taxonomy): Eukaryota > Metazoa > Arthropoda > Insecta > Diptera > Culicidae > Wyeomyia > Wyeomyia smithii. Next base: position 193,728,255 of record NC_073696.1, read on the forward strand.
ACATATTTTGTTTTTAAAATCTGTGTTTGTTTTCAGTGCAGGATCTAACATCTTTTCTTTGTTTTAATATTCATAACTGAAAAAGCAGAAAATTTTCTAAAAGTCGGCCCTTGAAAATTTTTCACAGTCGCTTGTTTATAAAAGAAATTGGATTCATTAGATAAATTTGTGTAGATAATATACTGGACCGTTGAGGTTCAGCCTGATTTTGATGATATGGTAGATCAGGATAAGTAATGATTTTTCGAGTCGTGGTTCTAAAATTTTAAATATATTTGTAATTGACGTGTTTAATAGAGATTTTCATAGAAGAAACCCTACATTAAATGCAAATTCAAATGTTCTGTCATTCTTCTGGGCCTTTTCGCTTTCTGGAGGGCTGCAAATAACCATAAACCTCTGATTTTATTTCTCGTGTCTAAATGTCGTGCAAATATATGCTAAGCTTGGACAAAAATACAAAAGACAAATTACTTGTGAATAACATCCTCTCACTCTCACATTCTTTCTGAAAAAGAAAAGCCTTGATGCTACATTCCGAATCGGTACTCGACCTTTCGTTTATTATACATAGACTTCGCATCCAACTGTTTTAGTGTACAGGACAATTGCGGGGCTAGCGCTACGATCCTACTGACACCAACAGTCTCTCCCGAGTCGGGACTTGCCCCGACGACGATTGGCTTGTTAGGCCAGTATCGTATCTCAAGACCTGCTGGAGGGTCGCATTCACATTCACACAAGCTTTGTATTTCCTGGACAACATTGTAAAACCTCTGTGTGATACAAAGAACATTTCATGTGAAGTTTTATTTCGTAAAGAGTCACCGCATTGAAATGGAAAACCAAGTTGGTGTTTAATTCGTGAACATAAAAAATACATTTTTTTTGTAAGATTTGGACCACGGCTGTTGTTTTGATCTTTTGTGGTAAAAAAATACAATTTATTAACAATCAAATTATGTAGAACACATTGTAATACAAAAGCTGTTAGTTGAGAGTAACTTTTGTATAAAACCTTGGACTTTCGCACTAACCCAGACGAAGAATACAGCAATTCATTTCTAGTACTCAATTTGGAGACCAGCCAAAATCGGTTTTCAAAGGATATACTGAGCGTTTCCAACCTTCCGTTCAGCTTCGTAGGACATTATCACACCTAGTTTTTATTACTTTATTCTACTTGCTCAGTATGTTATAGTCGAGGTTCAGAACATTTATTCAAACATTTTGAAGACAAGATCTAGAGTATTTTATTTGCACATCCAGCTAAACATATTAATGTTTGTTGGTTTGTGATCATTTAACCCTCTCCCGCTCACGAGGTTTTTCATGATTTAAAAATACTTAACGGGTTAATTTGGGCAAAATACTTTGTAGACTTATTTAAATTACTGGGAAATGTTATATTTTGAAGTAAAAAGTGAAATTTGAAATGGTGCTCCAGAGCACCTATGAGCATACAAGGGACTTATTTTTAACACACGAGAAATTTTTGTTTTGCAAAATTTAACTATTTAAAGCAGTTATTTGAAAATAATAAAAATAAAAGAGAAACAATGTAGTTTTCGAAAAAAAAAGACTACGTTTACGACCATTTGATTGATTCTTTATGATGGAATATGAAAAAAAAATCTTGCTTTCATTATGCAAAGACGAACATTACACTTCGAACACCTGAAGTGCGTGAAGTGATCACGATGATTGCGTTAGAAACATCTCTGCGCATCTCCAAATGCTGGCCAATATGATATTCCATCGTAACGAATATTTATAGCCAGCATACGTTGTAATTTTCTGTCTTCTGTATGCCCAATGGTGCTCTGAGGCACCATATACAAATTTATGGAACAAGCGAATAAAAATGAAAAGGATGGATGGATTGTTACACTCAATAAACAATAGATCTACGTAAAATTTATTTTTATTATGAAATCGATTGATTAACGTTATATAAAAACGGTTGTCAAAAACACACATTATTTTTTTATCGAAAAATCCAGACTTTCTTCTACAATTTTCTTGACAACAAATCAAACATTGAACCAAGCTGTCATTCGATATGCCAAGTTAAGAGTGTATTATGAATGCAACATTTTGTAGAAAAAAGTAGTCAAAACTAAGTATTTTCTGCCAAGATATGGTCAATACAATTCATAGTGCTCTAGAGTCACCATGAGCGGGAAAGGGTTAACAAACTGTAAAATTAAGTTGGTTTCATCGCAAACGTCATCAATAAATAGGTAAAGAAATTCAAATTCACAGCTCGCGGTCTCGGTAATTGCCGGTTTGATCAGGATGGGTGAATCCGTGCGATCATATGATGTAAGCTACAGGTCTAAAACCAGCCCCGACGAAAAACCTTACTACTATTTCTAATAACTTTATTTTAAACAGTGTTAGTAATACACTAGACTAGATTCGATTAGACACCGCCATCCACCCATCTTTACCTGTGCGTTACTGTTCTTTCGCTTCAACTTTTTCTTCTTCTGGCGTCTCATGATGCTCTTGGAGCGCTGGTACAGTTCGTCCTTGGTCAGTGTGACGGCTAGCTTGAGCAAAAATTCCTTGTAGATCGGCTTGAGGTCGTTGAACGACATTCCGTCCGAGTTGATTATGGCATTGAGGATATCGTCCAGCGAGTGCAGGTTCTCCTGCAGTCTAAACTCGTTGAACAGTTCGCTGAATCCCAGCGGCGATCCCCCACCACCGCCGACTTTGCCAGTATGCCGTCTTGTCGCGCGCGATTTGTACCGTGTTAGGCCGGCCGTATTCAGGAAGCTACCGGAACGGGGTATGGCAACCCGCGTCAGTATGTCTCCGCCGGAGCACTCGGAAAGGGCCGGATAATTACCTTCACCGCCACCTTTCGATAGAGTTGGATTGTCATCGTTCGAATGACTGCGGTCAGTGTAGATTTCATCTAGCGATGGGCGAGTTACTATGGAAGATGAATTTTTTTTAATCATATTATCAGAATAGCGTGAAAATGATTTACTCACATGCTCTAGGTGGATTCGCTGGAAGAGGTGGCGGCCGTTTTCCCTTAGGGGATCGTTTTTTACGTTCTTCGGTCGAAGTTTCCTCGTTGGCACCGGTCATTGTGTCACTTTCGCCACTTAGCGAGCTGGTAGCAGTGCGCTTCGTCTTCCTCGGTGGTCTCGGTGGCGGAGGAAGCATACTTCGCTGACTGGCACTGGATCGTCGCGTCGAAGCTTTAGTAGATCCCGGAGGAAGATACAAATTGGTGGTTGTCACACTACTGGCAATACTCATACAGCTAACTCCATTGCGATTCTTGGGTCGCCGAGAGCGTGGATTCTGAAATTGATAAAAATGTATCTTTCACGTCACAAAGTAGAATGAGAAAATAAAAAATTACCTCCCCAGTGCTCATGTGAGCCATCAGGCTCTGATAGAGAGTTGCTGCAATGACGATCGCATCTTCGGGAGTTTGACAAACGAACCCGTGGCACTCGAGCTGTCGTGGCATCGCGCTTGAGCGCATAACGATCGCAAACAGTGGCGAATGAAGCCCGGATGACAGTCTTCGCTTATCCGCGGCGCTACTTTGAGGCGAATCTTGGTTAGCCACGAAGGGCATGGATTTGTTACGGGAACACTTACCTTATTGGCCGGAACAGCGCCCGCTTGTCAATGTTTTCCGGATCTGTAATCAACGGTAGGAAGGCGGCTCCACCTTCAGAGGAAGAAACGACAAACTTTACAGCAGACCAAACGGCGATATTCTGGAAGGGCGTTATCATTGGTTCTCGTCCATTGGCCGCTTTCACGCGCATTCCTATAGTGCTGATATCCAATGTGCCGGCATTTTGGTTCTGCAATTGAACGAGTTAAAAGAATATTTAGTCACTTTTGGAATTACATAGTGTTGTAATGGATTAAATTACATGTGATCAAGTTTCGAATGCATTGCCAGTGGCAATTTGCTGTTTAAGGTATTAAGGTAACAGTTACTTGATCCAACATACAATTTAATTTCGCAAAAAAAAGCAGGAGCTTTTGTCTGGCTTTTTTTTTGATACTCGCGAGACGTTTCCCATCTCTCCACCTTTGTTCGGTGGTGTTTCGGCGTTAGACTGATTCGCCATATTTCAATCGACCTTTAATGGTACGAGCAATTGAAGGAAAAACCAGAGAGATAACGGAACGGCTGACGAGAGCGACCAGTTCTGTTGGATTGTTCCGCTTCTTGAACCCGCTTCGAGGTACGGTGTCGGCCTGCGTAGATGAATTGAACTCTCTCTTCTCCTGCTGATAATAATAATTGGCCTCTCCAACAGGTGCTGGGCTGTCCGCGGAGAAAAGCAATTCGCTTCCCGCTTCAGAGGCGTTGAAGTTGACCTAAAAATATTTCGTTGTGTTCGGATCTCGTGAAGGTCATTCAAGTATGCCACATCACTGTCATCATCGGTTGCAATTGGGAGGCTCCTTGTGACTTTTCAATTTCGAACGGTTACTTTTCAGTTATGGTGGCAAGCAATTGCGATGTTGGGAAACAGTTGCGAGATGGACTTTTGTTCGAGATTGCGTCAAGCCAAAGCCATTTGCTAAATTTTTCGCACCATAGCAAATAGACTAAATGATGAAGAGCCACATGATCGAACGGGCATTAGATTGTGTAGCGATAATTCTGCAATTAGTATTGGGTTGTATAACTGTAACTTTTCGGATTTGCAAAGCGATGCTGATGAGTTCATCTGAGTTGGGCAGATTGCTTACCCGTAGCTCTTTTTTTTGTTTGATTTATCGATTCGATCAGCTCAGACGTTTAAAACTGATGCTGTATGTGGCTTCAAATTGCGGTCAGCCTTAACTTGGTTGGGATTGCCGAGTGTTCACGGTAGCAGTGTAAACTTTCAATTGTTTTTTTTTCTTCTGTGTGCAGAATAACGGCACTGTATAACAGCTTAGGTACAATCAGTGTTTTTGAGATGATTGGGAATGGAGTGGGGCGAATAAGGTTGTGCAGTTCAGGTGTCAAGAGTAGAAGTTACACTTCAAAACATTTCCACAACGAATAGCATTTACAACATTACATATTTTTTGTCTACAGCACAAGGTTGCGTTTTTCATTAATTGTATTTTTCCTCGAAAGTGAAATTATATATATTTATAACTAGCTGACTCGGCAAATTTCGTCTCGCCCATTTTTGTGTTCAATTTATTAATTTTAAACAATTCAAATTCTTTGATTCGTTGCGATTTGTTTATAGTCTGCAAATGCACGCCGAATCGGCCATTGGATATGATCAAAGTCAAAAGGCAAATCGTTTGAAATGATTGGTTCTATCGGAATGACAACATCCTCGATTATTGGCTTCTGTACATCACCTCTATCCTGAAAATATCCATATTGAGTGGTATTGATCGTTTTCAGCTGTTTTTCTGGCATCAATCTGATTTCGGAAATACCCATATTGGGTGGTATTCAGTAATTTTGTTGTTTTTCAGAAACTGAAAGTGGTCATCTTTGAATTCAGAATAGTGTCCAGGGTCAATGCTTGGCTTATATGCATTACGGAAATATCCATATTAAGTAATACTCGGTCTTTTTCGGTGGTTTTTTCTGAACCGGTCGCCATCTTGGATATCGAAATGGCATTTGGAGATAATTTCTGGCTCCTGAGCGTCATTCTGGTTTGAGAAACACCTATGTTGGGTGTCATTCAGTCATTTTCGGCTGTTTTCCAGAAACCAAAAGTCGCCACAATTCATAATTCAATTCATAATGGTGGCTGTGGTGAATTTTTAGCTTTTGATTTTGGAGAAACTCAAAGTGGGTGGTATTTGGTCTTTTTCGGCTGTTTCCCAAAAACCGGAAATTGTCATCTTACAATTCAAAATGTTGTCTGAGGTCGTCTTGTGGCTTCAGTGCACCATTACGATTCCGGAAATACCCATATTATAATTCAGAAGTTTCCATCCTAAATATACAAATGGCGTCTGGAGTCGAGTTTTGGCTCCTGTGCATCGACCCGATCATTGCAGGCTGTTTTCCGGAAAACCTGGTTGAAATAACTGTTCAATTTGTATGGGAGACCTGCCTCCCTTTCCAGAGTACGGAGGAGTATCGAACCATCAAAAAAAAATTATGTTCGATTAGAGCCCTCCCATCTAGAAGGTGGAGGGATGTTGCCCCACCATTGAAATATTTTTTGCTCCCAAAAACCTCCACATGCTAAATTTGGTTCAATTTACACGATTAGTTCTGGAGTTGTGGAAAAAACTGAGTTCCTTTTGTAGGAAACCACACCCTTTCAGAAGAAGGAGGGGTTTTAAACCATTATGGGCATTCTGGTTATCCCTTAATATATTCACCTGCCGAATTCAATTCTATTTACTTGGTTAGTTCTTGCGACGTGCAGAACTTTGTGTTTCATTTGTATGGAACTCCTCCCTTTCAAAAGAGGGAGGGGTGTCAAATCAATATGGACATATTTGTTACCCCTAAAGACATCCATATGCCAAATTTGGTTCCATTGCTTGGTCAGTTTTCGAGATGTTCAATTTGTGTTTCATTTGTATAAAACCCCTCCTTCCAGTAAAGAAAGGGGTCTCGAACTATCTTAGTCACCTTTCTCGGTCCCCAAAACCTCTATATACATAATTTCACGCCGATCGGTTCTGTGGTTTCCAAGCCTATATGGATCAGACAGACACAGAGCTGCATTTTTATATGTTTAGATAGTTCAACCGATTACCGTGGTGGTAGCCACCAGTCGAGCGTACTTCTATTTGTATTTAATTTTCGGTGGTAGCTTTTTAAAGATGATTTCAAAATAACTGTCGAGAGTCAACTGTTTTAAATTGCTGTCATATTACCTATTGTTGTTCATTGCGCCTTCTGCGATCTCATTTCATCCTTGTATGGAAATTCTATTTTCGTGAATTTTACCATTTTCCTTTGAATTTTCCTAGCTTTCTCGCCGTAACAATTTCCTTGGACAATGCGAACACAACAAAACAAAGCCAGCTCAAATCAGACGCTCCGTTGTGAAGTTATGGACGGTCGCACATATGTAATTTTTTAAGAGGTGTGATTTAAAATAATCTTGGTTTTTGACTAGTTTTCCGAAAGGGTGGATGCAACGACCACAGTAGTAAAGAGTCCCTTTCCTTAGTACAATGCAGAAGAGGGTTACCCAAAAAATCGATGTATCAAAAGTCAAGGTGCTCAACCCTTAATTGAAAAAAAAGGGTATTTATAGTATTTCTGTTGAACATTTCAACTTTCTTAAAAATTGTTTTTAGGTTGCCCAAACGTGATGAAAAATGATTTTTTCTAGCTACAAAACCTTTCTTTTGCAATTTTTGCATTTCTGTTCGATTCCTACATTTTTCCAAAGATTTTTTAATTTATATAGGGTTAATTTTGAATATTTTACATGCTTTGTTCAGAATCACATTCAGTTATTTGATTCACAGAGCCCATTAAATATTGTAAAAAGGAATTTTTTGCCATAATTCAATTAAACCTTTGAAATACATACAAAAACAAAATTAATAACTTTAATTTTTTACTGAAAAGAGGGACTCATGACGAAAATGTACATACAAAAATTCTTGATATCTTATCGGGGTGCTGAGATATTGTCATTTTTATATGTGATGGGAAACTGAGCATTTTTATTTATTTATTTTTTTTTATAGGGGGGGATTGTTTGTAATGATTTATTTATGTACTAATATCTATTCAGAATTAATATTGTGTGTTCTGCCACAAATGGTGACATTTCAACACTATTATATATATATTTGTACGCTTTTTTATATTATTGAATGTTATTAGCCTTCGCATTAAACCTACTTGTCAAGGAAAAAAAAAAGGAATAAAACAAAACTTAAAATAAACTTAAAACTATCTTACTGACTATAAAGTGAGCTAATCGTTGCAATTGAGGATTGCAAAGATTTTTGTCGGAATTTGTTGATAATTTGGCTTGACATATTTTCTAATGTTTCTACATTAGTGAGCCTATGTAGCTCGTTCGTGCTAAACCAGGGAGGACGCTTCAAAATCATTTTCAAAAGTTTATTCTGAATCCTTTGAAGTGTCTTCTTCCTGCTTGTACAACAACTTGTCCAGATGGGAACTGCATATAACATTGCTGGCCTAAAAATTTGTTTGTAAATTAACAGTTTATTCTTGAGGCAAAGTCTAGAATTCCTGTTGATAAGAGGATATAAACATTTGATATACTTATTGCACTTTGACTGGATATTTTCAATGTGCTCCTTGAAAGTAACATTCTTATCATAAATTAGCCCTAAGTATTTAACTTGATCAGACCAATTTAAGACCACACCGTTCATCTTAATAACGTGGTTATGGGTGGGTTTGAGAAATGAAACTCTTGGCTTATGAGGAAAAATAATTAACTGTGTTTTAGAAGCTTTAGGGGAAATCTTCCATTTCTGCAAGTATGAAGAAAATATATCTAAACTTTCTGTAGCCGACTGAATATAACACGAAGGCTTTTTCCTTTTGCGGAAATGCTTGTATCGTCACAAAACAGAGATTTATCACAACCTGGTGGTAAATCAGGAAGATCAGAAGTAACAATGTTATATAAGATTGGACCCAAAATACTCCCCTGAGGCACACCAGCTCTAACAGGCAATCTATTAGATTTACCATTTAGATAGTTAACCTGAAGAGTGCGGTCAGTTAAATAACTTTGTATCATTTTTGTAAGGTAAAGCGGAAAACTGAAATTTGACATTTTAGCTATTAAACCTTTATGCCAAACACTGTCGAATGCCTTTTCTATATCTAGTAGAGCTGCTCCAGTCGAGTAGCCTTCAGATTTATTAGTTCGAATCATATTTGTTACTCTAAGTAACTGATGAGTAGTGGAAAGCCCATGGCGAAAACCAAACTGCTCATTTGCAAAAATTGAGTTCTCATTAATATGTGTTATCATTCTATTAAGAATTATTCTTTCAAAAAGTTTGCTAATAGAGGAAAGTAAACTAATCGGTCGATAACTTGATGCCTCAGCTGGATTCTTTTCGGGTTTTAAAATTGGAGTGACTTTGGCATTTTTCCATTTTGTAAGAAAATGTGCAAAGCATCTGTTAAAAATTTTTACCAAGAAATTTAAAGAGTTTTCGGGAAGTCTTTTGATGAGGATATAGAAAATCCCATCATCTCCTGGTGCTTTCATGTTTTTGAATTTTTTGAGAATGGTTCGCACCTCATTCAAGTTTGTCTCCAATACCTCTTCGGAAAGAAATTCTTGGGTGGTGATCTGAACATACTTTTGGTTTACTTCATTTTCAATAGGACTTACTACGTTCAAATTGGAGTTATGAACACTCTCAAACTGCTGAGCAAGTTTTTGAGATTTTTGTTCATTCATTAGAAAAATGCAATCACCATCTTTGAGGACTGGAATGGGCTTCGAAGGTTTCTTATGAACCTTCGAAAGCCTCCAGAAAGGTTTTGAATAAGGTTTTAGTTGTTCAACTTCTCTCATGAAATTCTCATTTCGCAAGAGAGTGAATCTATGTTTAATTTCCTTTTGTAATTCTTGAAAAATAATTTTCAAAGCAGGATCACGAGATCTTTGGTATTGACGTCTCCGTATGTTCTTCAAACGTATAAGAAGTTGAAGTTCACTGTCAATAGTTGGTGCATTAAATTTCACTCGAGCCTTAGGAACTGATAAATTCCGGGCATTGAGTATTAAGCTGCTAAAATTATCTAATGCTCTGTAAATGTCAGCACTATTTTGTAAAATAATATCATCATTCAAATTTTCTTCGATCGTAGAACGATATCTATCCCAATTAGTCTTGTGATAATTTAACACAGATCTAGCGGGATTTAAAATAGTTTCATGGGAAATAAAAATTGTTATGGGAAGATGATCAGAATCAAAGTCAGCATGAGTTAATAAATCACTGCATGAATGACTTTGATTTGTTAGTACCAAATCAATTGTAGATGGATTCCTAATAGAAGAATAACATGTAGGACCATTTGGAAATAAAACTGAATAAATCCAGCCGAGCAATCATTAAACAATATTTTTCCATTGGAATTGTTTTGAGCATTATTCCAAGATCGATGTTTCGCATTAAAATCACCGATGGTTAAAAATTTAGATTTATTTCTTGTGAGTTTTTGCAAATCTCCCTTGAAATAATTTTTTCGCCCACCAGTGCATTGAAAAGGCAAATACACTGCGGCTATAAATAAAATGCCAATACTTGTTTCAATTTCAATTCCCAAACTCTCGATAACTTTGGTTTCAAGATGGGGTAAAACACAATGTTTTATTCGACGGTGGATAACTATTGCAACTCCACCACCGGAAACATCAATTCTATCAAACCTAGGAACTATACAATTTCGGTTCTTTTTTAGTTTAATATTTGGTTTTAAAAGCGTTTCAGTCACAACTGCAATATGCACATCGTGGACTGTTAAAAAATTGAAAAATTCATCCTCTTTCGCTTTTAAAGAGCGAGCATTCCAATTTAGAAAATTAACAGCATTATTTAAAATCATTGCTGAATTTCAATTTCATAACAATATTAGTTGTAAATTTTATACCTTCTTGAACAGCCTCGTACATCGAGTTACAGTTCAACAAAACGGACATTAGCTGCAGCATGGATTGTTGTAGGTATTCAAGCTTTTCTGGAGTTGGACTACCTAAATCAATACTGGCTGACTTTTCAGCACACGAATGGTTTGTTACTGTTTGAATTTGAAATATTACCTGTAAGGACACTGGCATATGAACAGCCTGGTGTTGCCTGTACAGGATTTTTTGTCTGAAATTTGTTAGTTGAATTTAAATTATTACCTACAGACACACCTGCTAATGAAAGTGCTGGTGATGCCTGAACAGTACTGAAAGTCTTTTGATTACCCACATTGACAACAGGTTGTTTAGAATTCCTACGTTGTCTAGAAGCAATAATTTTTTACCTTACAGGACAATTAAAGAAATTAGATTTGTGATTTCCCCACAATTTACACATTTGAAACTATTAGTGGTCTCTTTCACGGGGCAGATATCTTTCGTGTGACTAGTGTCACCACAAATCATACATTTTGCTGCCATATGGCAGTTTCGAGTTCCATGACCATAGGCTTGACAATTCCGACTTTGAGTAAGATTATAGATTTCTCCATGTCTCTTGAAATTTTCCCACTTTATTCGCACGTAAAATAAAACACGTGCTTTTTCCAAACATTTCAAATTATTTACTTTGGTACGATCAAAATGTACTAAGTAATTTTCCTGGTGTATTCCAGTTTGATTAATTTTGGCATTTGCCTTTCGTTTCATCAAAATTACTTGGTTGGGGGCAAAACCAAGTGATTCTGACAAACAATCTTTAATTTCCTCTATAGTTTGGTCATTTGAAAGACCTTTCAAAACAGCCTTAAACGGTCTCTCGTTTTTGGCATCGAAAGAATAAAATTTATACATCTTTTCAGTCAAATACTGTAAAAGATGTTTATGGCCATCAAGAGATTCGGCCAATATACGAATTTCGCCTTGGCGGCCAATTTGAAAATTAACTTTCACATCCGACAGAAACGATGAAAGCTCTGATCGAAATGCTTTTAAATTTGCTACAAATACCACAATAGGTGGAACTTTAACCTTCTTCATAACGGCTTTATGCTCAGTATGAGAAGTTTGGATTTCTTGATCCCCAACGGAAGAAAGAATATCATACCTGTTAGTCGAAATTTCAGTGTCACTTGGAGGAGATGCCTCACGTTTCCTTGAAGCCGCATCAAAGCGAGCTTTTTTATTTTTTCCAGGCATAACTGGAAAACTTCACTACACTTTCACTTCACTATAGAATTTAAGTAGAAATATCTCAATCCAAATTTACTCACTAAACACTCGTTAACATAAAAAAAAACAAATTCATTACTTTGCGTTCCAACAGGTAGTCTTTTAAAAAGATTGCCTGTTGAAAGCGAAAAGCAAAATTTCAATATCTCTCGGTAGTCTAAGACTTAGCCTCGAGCTGTTGGTAAAATGCGACCGTACTGTAGGACAGTTCAAGTCGATCTGAACTAAGCATTTTTACATATGTCAAATAACTTTTTCATTTTGGAAGATAAAAATACCAATGTACAGAAAACAAATGCATTTTTAGATGGTTCATAACTTAGTAGAAGGTTTAAAAATTCGGAAAAATCTGGGAAAAAGTCAGAACGAAAAAAAGTGATTTTTTGTGTCTTATCATAGAAAACTTTATGTTGCTCGTAATATGTAAGAGATAGGCAAAGTTTCTTGGTTTGAGATAACCTGAAATTTTGGTCGAAGGCACCTTGCGTCGATCTCAATCTGGTTAAAAATATAAATTTTCTATCTCACTCATTGGTGGTTTAATCACTCATCGTTCTACATTAAAAGATGTATTTTTGAATATCCTGCAACTTCTCCGAACATACGTTATGGCTATAATCAACATTTGAATCACAATTTAGGTAATTAATCTCACAAACGGCAAAACAAAACACAGTACGTTGGAGATATTGAGCTTTAGTGGCATTTTTGTACAAATGCTAAGTTTTCCATCATATGTAAAAATGTCAATATCTCAGCTCTTCGATAAGATATCAAGGATCTTTTTCAATGTAAATTTTCGTCATGGATCCCGCTTTCCAGTAAATTTCAGTTCTCGACTGATTTTTTTAGTATGTGTTATAGGGTTTTATCTGAAAATTATGACAAAAATTCACTTTTTTACGATGATTAAACAGTCAAGTGAGTCAAATAACTGAATGCGATGCTGAATCAAACCATGTATAATATTCAAAATTAGCCCTACAAAAATAAAAAAATATATGGAAAAATGTGGAATCGAACAGAATTGCAAAAAGTACAAAAAAGTGGTTTTGTAGCTAAGAAAATCATTTTTCAAAAATCACATACGGGCAAAAACAATTTCTATGAAAGTCGAAATATTCTACAAAAATATTTTAAATAACATTTTCGTTCAATTAAGGGTTGAGCACTTTGACTTTTGCAACATCGATTTTTTTTGGAACAGCCTAATGCAGATATATGCTTTTGGTAATAAACATATCAGCGTTGATGTCATATTGACTTGTTGTACTTTTCGCCGCGTTTCTAAACACTTTCATTCATTTTGATTATTATTACAATTCTAAAACCTTTGTGAACTGTAAATGAAACTTAAACGATTTCAGCTGAAAACTTAGAAACAAAGTAATAAGGTTTGATTCATTTAGAATCCGGAATCACTGTTAATTCTATTGCAGCGGTCACAGAAAGCTTCTTTGAAATTTTTAATAGCAAACTGTTTGGAAAACTTGTTTCATTCAAAATCCGGTGTGGTAAAAGTACTCAAATCGCGGAATCTCTGAAAGTTGGATGGATCGAAGAACGCTCCGTAGTGAAACTTACGATCGGAAGTTGAGGTCCACTAAGAACAATCCCGATGGAAAAAAGTTGGTTTTACCTCAACAAAAGACAAATGACCTCAACAATTGACACACATTGTATTGTATATTGAAGATTGTTGAACTTGGATCAAAGTTTTAATGTCAGGAAATGGGCTAAGGCAAACTCAGGAATCTCGGACTACAACAAAAACACAGGTGAAAGTATTATCTGGAGACAAGAAAAATCTGGTTAGATTTTGAGACGTGCTCAAAAGTTGTTCAAAGAGGTTCTGCATATTGATGGATGATGAAATGTGCATGATGATGGAAAAAATAATGAACTCGAAAATGTGTAGGGGAGAATACCTGCAGAAAAGTCTCCTTCCGCTTACAAATGCTCACGAAGCTCCGGTGAAGTTTCGGTTGAAATTGGCAGATATGCACTACAATCGAGACCAGCTTCAGTGGTACCGTGATAATCATTACATTATTGGAAAAGACCTCAATCCTTTCGATATAACTCTGCCTATTCGGAAAATTTTGATGACCAAAATTCGAAGAAGACTACCAGTGTGACTCGGAACGCTGCAGAAATGAAGAAAGCATAGAAAAAAATGACCTCTGAGGTCGGTAAATTTTATCAAAATTTTAGAAATTCTTGCTTAGTGTTATTTCACATATATATGACGAAGTGGCCGATACGGTTGATGTTGCCACTGTGCAGAAATTGATGAGAGATATTCGACGAAAAGTTCGAGAATTCATCAGAACAACACACAAACAATTTTTCCAGTGTTTTTTTCCTTGAAGTTTAATAAGAACCCTGCAAAAACATATTCCGATTTTGTACGTTATTTCTTCATGGAGTATTATATATGCTATATATGTATATTATATGCTAAGTTCTAAATGAAACAAACCTTATTCAGTGCAATATTCAGCCAATATTCACGGTGAATATTATTCGTACGTCATTTTTCATTATTGTACTAGCGACAAGTGGCCAATTGAATAAAATTGACACCCTAAAATTGAATTCACAACCTAGTACAGTACCCGACAGTCCCGGACCAGCAGCTGGAGACCGCCTACGGGTGGTGATGGTCTGACACTGGGCAGTCAACTCCTCGCAACACCCACTCTCATTACCCAAAATGCACCAACTCGCCCATTGGAGCCTATGCCAGTAAGGTCCCAATCATGGCAACTGGTAGCGTGAGAATGGACTTTAGTCGGACTTCGTTATGGTACCACGTCTCTGGGCTGGCATCCTAGTAAAGTCGTATACCGTTGAAACGACGATGTGGTACCCGTTGCAGGGTCTCCGACCCGTAGAACCTGGCAGGCCTTTCAATACGTTCCTATTCCTGCCTGGTGGGAACCGGAGTAGAATCAGATGGTTGTTCCTGACTTACGTCGGTCGAAGGCGTCATAGTTGCTCATAAGGCGCTATGGTGGCCTACTCTAGCCATGATCACACTGCTTCAGCATAGACCACATAGGCGACTACTCCATCATGGACAAGGATAGTGGCTGAGAAGGGGAGCCGTTTGCTAGTCAAGGCCGTCAGAAAGTGTATGGGCACGCGGCCAAGAGTGGCTGCACTGCCCGAACAACTCGGTGCCATAATATAGTTCCTGGTGAACAGACGGAACATCGTCGGTGACCTGAATCAGAGCCGCAGAACACCATTGATGCGACCCACACCACACACCAGAAAGCACACCAACTCGTTCAAGGTCCGACAAAAAACCGGTCGAAGTGGAGGTTGTGGGGAATAGCATCTGTCGATCTCGCACTGGTTAGATTATTTTGGAGCTCCGAAAGGACGCCAAGAACAAAGGAGCTTCCTACAAGAAGGTGGCTGAGCTGGTTCTAGGAGAAGAGGTGCAAGTTCGGGAACTCACCTCAGAGGTGACTCTCTAGCTTAAAAACCTGAACGAAATCACCGAGGGGTGCGACGTTGCACAAGTTTTCGAGGAGCAGTGCGGGTTAGATATGGCCATTGAGGCAATCCGCCTCCGTAAGGGTCCAGCGCAGATCCAGGTTGCCCCTTCCCAAGATGCGATGCTAGCCAAACCTAAGGTTGCATACTTCATAAACCAGACGTTTGCTTCAGGTGCTTTGAGAGATGGCATAAGTTCTGGGCCAGGCGTTTCGGTGGCGCAGACCATAATGCGAAACACTGCGGAGAGCTTCCCAAGTGCCTGGCACTAGCTAGCAAACTGGCTCTTAAGCTACGAGCGTAAGCGTGACACAACTGAACCTGAACCACTGTTACGCGACCCAGCAGCTGCTATACCAAACAGCCTTTGAGTGGTTGTCCGACATAGCTACGTGAAGGACCACTGGGTTACGTATAAGCCCAGTATGATGGTCATATGGACGATGAACAGGCTCCCGGCTCAGGAGATTGTGTCAACATCAAACGAAGGATACTGTGTTGCCAAGGTGAACGGACTATTCTACTGCAGTTGCAACGCTCCGCCAAGGTGGTCTATTGAAAAGTTCTCTCGGATGATCGACCTCGTAACCATGGAGCTGACGGGCCCTACGCCGTTGGTGGTGGCGGGTGATTTCAACGTTTGGGCTATTGAGAGGGGAAGTCGCTGTACGAACCAGAAGAATTAGATTTTGTTGGACACTTTGGCAAACCTCAGTGGTCAACATTGGGACCAAAAATACATTCAGCAGAAATGGTACGGAGTCGATCATAGACATGACGCTCTCCGCCCAGGAATGATCAAGCGACGTGTAGACCTAACTATCTAACCGTGCGCGGGTGGAAGACATCGCATTTTGATGCCGAGGTATTTGAGGAGGCGAAAAAGGGAGCTCGAAGCGGTGCAGTTGGCTCCGCCCGAGTGCTGACTGATTAGTTGCTATACTTTCGTGGTCGTGTGACGCCACCTTGCCTAGGACCCGTTAACCTAGGAATGGAAAGCCACTGGCTTATTGGTGAACAGACATTAGCAGACCTCCGCGTTGCGCTCCTTCGTGCGAAACAGAGGATGTAACGCGTGCGAACCGATGAACTTACAGTAGAGCATAGTGCAGCATTCGGGTCTGCAAGATCGGCGCTAAAGAGTGCGATTGAGGCGAGCAAGAGGGCTTACGCGGGTGCCAATACGAACCTGGTGGTGTAACACCTACAGGATCGTAACGGCCAAGATCAAAGGCGTGTTGGCGCCTGCAGAGCGATCACCAGCGATGCTGGAGTGTATCTTCGGGGGACTTTTTCCACGCCACGGGATAGGTCCTTGGCTCCCGGCGGTGCAATCTCACGTCAGACGTTCCAGTATCTCAGACACAGAACGGGGGATGGATGGTCAACCTGCCGCATATCCAAAACGTGAGCGACAATAGCCGTGTAGAGGTTGAAGAGTAGGCAAGGGTTACTAATGAGGAACTCATTGTGATCCCCAGCTCCTTAGAGGTGAGCAAGGCACCGGGACTGAATGGAATCCCGAACCTGGCCATTAAAGTGGCTTTCAGACTGTTCCAGGTAGTCAGAAGTGCCTGGATATATGCCTCTTCCCGGAGTGGTGAAAGCATCAGGAACTGGTCCAATTGCCGAAAGCTGGAAACCCACCGGTATACAGACCCATCTATCTGCTGGACACTGCCGGCAACGTGCTTGAGAGGATTATCCTCAAAAGCTTGATGGAGTACACAGAGAGTGTAAACGGTCTGGCAAGTAACCAGTTCGGCTTCCGGAAAGGTAAGTCCACGCTGGATACTATTCTCTCCGTAACCAAGACGGCGGAGGTGGCAGTCTAGTGAAAAAGGGGCATTATCAGGCTTGACGTGAAGAATACGTTCAATAGCGCCAGCTGGGACTCCATAGCGCTCGTGCTTAGGAGCATCCGTGTTTCGGTATCGTCGGTGTCGATTTTGTAAAGTTTCTCCTGAAATCGAGTATTAGTTTACAATACGGAGGAGGGTCAGAAGTGCGTCCCAA
This sequence comes from Wyeomyia smithii, assembly GCF_029784165.1. Lineage (NCBI taxonomy): Eukaryota > Metazoa > Arthropoda > Insecta > Diptera > Culicidae > Wyeomyia > Wyeomyia smithii. Next base: position 193,745,633 of record NC_073696.1, read on the forward strand.
TCACCACGGGAAGCGGTACTTTAGGTAGGTTCGGACGATATAACGCTGGAGGTCTACGACAAGTCTATTGGAGAGGTCGAGCTCACGGCTACCCACTGCTTACGCAAAATCGGAGACTGGGTGCACTCCAGGAAACTGACGGACGGAGGTCACGGTTGTGATTAACCGTAAATCAGAGCAACAGGCAGTGCTCGGAGTCGGAGACTGCACCATAACCTCAAAGCGATCTTAGGGTAGAGATCACCTCGAATTTATTTTAAACAGTTTGCAGCTGTTTTGCAAGGGATTTTTTCAGCATCCAAATGCCAGCTGATTTTTTTTAATTGATGGTTATTCGAAGATTTTTCTATGATGAACGGTATTTTATACGTTCGTCAGACAGCCAGATAATCAGAATTTTTGTTTTCGTCATTGAAATACTCGATATTGATCAAAATTCAAGAGTTCGAGGCCCGTTTTCTACGACTGGTTAAAATAGGCGCCACTAATTAGGCCGTTCCTAACCCTATCGAGTAAATTTGTTCCACAGGATTTAACAAAGAAAATGTTTGAAAGAACCTAACAACTTGAAATAGTGATATTATTCCATAAGGTAGTTTAAAATGGAGTTCGAAAGAAATACCATCCATGTTCTCATATTTTCTTGCCGCAGACTGTATTTTAGATGGTTTATTTCCTTTTGAATCGCGATTTCCAATATTATTGTAACAATTTTGATGCCAAACAATGTTACCATTTGACATTTCATAATCTGGCATTGGATTACAAAAATGGTTTTTGGGCAACAGATTACTGATTCTGCATGGATAAAATCAAAATTCGATTATGAACATCCGCTTGCTGTAGAGATACCAAGAATCAGTTTCACTTCGCTAAGCCAGCGTTGTTATTTCAAATTGTTTCCCTCCTTATTCGATAATTAATTGAATGTCATTTCAACATGTTTCACGAGCCAATAAAGATAACATATTGCGGTCAGTTTAAAATGTAGTATTAGGTGTTTCGAGTGCAGCCACGAACTCGCAGCCCGGGGGCTGAAATGTAGCTCGCAGGAAGTGGGGCCTTCGTGCGAGATAACATCGTTCACTGTCATCGCGGAAAAACCGGAGAAAGGAAAACGCAACCAGTTCACCTACAACCAGCATCGGATAGCATGTTACCCAGGAGTTGTAAGTTGCTGGGGCTGGCACGGTACTTCAGCACGACCGTCGTCGTCGTGTGTGGATACAGCATTTTCATTTTATGATTCCGATCCTCCTGCGCAGTGTTGACCGAACAAGCTCCGAAGTGGACGGCCATGATCGTGAATCTGGGCACAGTTGGTCAAGTAGCGTGCTTCGGAAGGAAAAGTGGATGAAATACGATCGAAAAGTGACCCAAGTGCCTTCTTACACGCTATCCTACTGTCACCGGCCACAACCGTCTATTCAATGCTAAGTGACTTTGCGCTAACGCGAAGCATTTCTTTTAGCGGGAAGTTTTTTTAATCTTGCGTAGTCAGCAATCGGAATGACCAGTGTCCCTCAAAGTGACACAGTTGAACGGTTTTATTTCAACATTACGACTAGGTTACTAAAAAGGATTTGAAGTGTTGCTGCAGAGCGTAACATGAAGGAAATCATTGCGACGCTATCGTGTACATACTGGGCGGCATACTCGAAAAGCCGGAGCGGAAAACTGGATCAGTCATCGTTCAACTGGTTACTTTCCCTCGCACCGTGAGTACGGCGGGTTTAGAAATTCTCGTTTTTTCTTGGCAGTAAAGTAGACACTTGACGGAATAAGCTCCTCTACGAGTCGAGAAGGTGGTAGTCGGTAGTTATATTGCGGTTGGCAGCCACATCTAATAAGCTCACTGAAACTGGTTGTGCGATGACAAATGGGTTTCTGCCGATTAATGGGAGGACGTTAATTGAAATTGTCGACATTAATCTGTGATATATTAATTGGGAGGCAGAGCTAGCGGAATAGGAAAAATGGTGTGAAAATTTCGTTAATTGTCCAAAAGAACATCAAGTTGTCTTATGATTTAGCTTGTTCACATCAATATTTATCTAGCCTTATATAACATGGAACCTACTCCGCGAAATTGCGGCAGTTTTTTTTCTCATCTTTTGTCTCAAATTTGTGAAGTCAATGCACTGTGCAAATGTTTGGCTAGAAATGGCAGGCAAAAGTGCATTGGTGTCGAATAGAAAGCAAATCATTGTTTTTCTATATCTTGTTACAATGGTAGAATATTCGAGAGCGCAAACAATTTAAACTTCAATTATAATATCAGTTTTTAGATAAGGAAATGTTGATTTTTTTAACAAAATGGTAATATCACAAAATGACGCCTTTAGCCTATAGCATCGTCTGCGCAAAGCTTCAGTTAAATAAAAAAAGGTCTTATGTTACATGGAATTGCCAGCACCATTCCTTGTATGTTATCTAAAACCCAGTGTGCGTGATTCAACACCATTAATAAGGAATGCTTATCTGCTGCAGTAATAAATTGCCATATCTAAAACTAATGCTAAGGCTAAGACACTCAAGTTCGACCGTCAAACCGCTTTGGCAAGTGTGCCACCTCTGGCTGGCTGGGGTACCAATCTTCATACAGGCTGCAACACTTTCCACCAGCAGTTCCGCCTTGTGGTGATAATCTATCTCAAAGGCCTATCCTTGATCGTCGCTCAGCAAAACTGGTTCTAATCATCTCTCTGTGGTGCAGTTGGTGCGAAGAATGCTACCCGATTTGGTTTCCTACTGGTTATACTGGCAAATAGATGCAGCAGAAATGCAGCTGACCTAGTTTATCCGACAGCATCAGGTTCGACTTTCAAGACCTGATCGGTTTCTAGCTTGCTCCAAGGGGGAAAATGTTGTTCGTTTCCAGGTCATCCAGGCTCACTGTCACTATCGTTTCGCCTGGAGCGTTCTGTGCCCTGGATAGGAGCGTGAAAAGTTAAGTAGAACCCTCACGTGTGTCGCTGATTGACGACTAGCGTGACTGCGTCGAAAAAAGTATAACACTTTTCCTCATTAAATTTGAACCGGGCTAAACTTCAAACACGTCGAAAAAGAGTGGCAACAATGGTCGAAAAGGAGAGGGTCAGTGCGAGCGTTTTAATCTATTCAGATTTTACAGTTCGTTAAACAGATTTTTAATTACTGAATTTACAGTTTTTTCGTCATCGAAAAAAAAATTGGAAGGTTTGTTTTGCTGGCGAACGTTAGTCGGTCGGTGCAGCACACGCAGCGCAGGTTGAGAGAAGAGCTACGTATGTATCTTACGGGTGTACCAGCCCATGGTCGGTGATCAGCTTATAAATATAATAATTATGAGGAGCACACATTTCACTTTTCATTTTCGCGTATACACACGCTTTGTGGTCCAACTGATATGCGTCTGTGCTTTTGACGGTGGGCTGAGTACGATGCTGTGTGCTCGCGAACACACTTGGGCCGATATGGCCATCGAACGGTCGGTAGGCGCCGCCAAGGTACCTACGGCCGAAGCATTACGGTTGCGCGTTGGTCGGAACAGACAAGAGGCTCTGGGCGTAGGCACTGATGGGAAATTGGAAACCGTACGCCGCGTGCAGGCAGCTGTCAGTGGTGCGTTTTAAGTATGCCTTAACATAACAACAATAGAAAATTTGCGTTTGCTTACCATCATGTATCGATGAGTACACGAGGTACTGTAAAAAAAGTGTTAAATTTGAACTTGAACATGATCATGAATTGTTCGATTATTATTAGTAACAAGCTTGTATACCGATTGTTTATACGCTTTGTTGATAGACAGTTTTTTCCAACATTTTGCTATCTTGTTTAGTACAAAGAAAGTAGTGCCCTTTTATTAGGAAAATTTTATGGCAACTCAATTTAACTTTCAAATTTGGTAATTTTTTTTAATCAGAATCAGTTATAGCTTTGCGTTAAGCTTTGACTTTCTATTTCTAAACTTTGAATGCTTTGAATGAACAACTTGTATCGACTTATTGGGAAACATAAATCGCACAGCAGAATGCTGAACAAATTCATGTGTTGTTTAACTTCATATTGTGATATTTCTTCTCTTGCTACACATCTTTTTCGACAAAAAATGTCAGTGTATGTAATTAATGAAATCCTAATTGATGGCATTATCCCATAAAGCCCTATCTGTTAAAAACGCTTTCCATTCGCATAGCAAATGTTGAGCACTTTCACTCGTTAAGCAATCAAAATGATAACTGTTATCATCGACCCTTCATAGTCACTCGTAAGACTTTTTCACCCATTCCTCGCGGGTGAGTTTAACAACTATACTTGAAAATTTAAACAACGAACCAGTTAAATACGGTTCGATAACAAACCGAACCTTAATATGCATTACAGTTTATGCCTCCCGCACAAATGAAGCACATATTTCAGCCTTTTTTCCGAGAAAACGGCTGAAAGTGATCAAAATGATGCACAGAAGCCATGAATCGACCCCAGACATCATTGTGAATTCAAATATGGCGACTTTCTGCTACTAAAAACAGACCAAAATACCCGAACACCTTTCAATGTGGGTTTTTACGAGACCAGAGTAATACCCAGGGGCCAGGAATTAACTTCACATGCCATTTGGAAATCCTTCTGCTTTCAGAAGAACAGCCTAAAATTGTCGAATATCATCCAATATGGGTATTTCCGTAATCGGGATAATGCACAAAATCGACCCCAAACAGCATTTTGATGTGCAAAGTGACGACTTCCGGTTTCTGTAAAACAGCCTAAAATGACTAAATACCACCCAATATGGGTATTTCCGGAATCAAGTGAAAGTGACCTCAGTGCCATTTTGAATCTCTTCAGGGACACCATTTTATTTTAGGATAGTTATTTTATTAGTGTTAGATAAAGGTTATTATTATATTATTGTATTATACAAACATATTGATACAAAATAGTTTATCCTAATATTGATGTTTATAATTCTCTATAATTATTGAAGAGAAGAAGTTTGTTTCGAACTAATTATTTCCGATTATGTAGTTTTGCGTCAAACTTGTGGTCGTGGCTTTGCACACAACCCTTTCTGATCACTGAATGTCTAGTGAAAACCATTTTGCTGTTCCAGCATCCGACTACAGAAATTTTTTCGAAACAATTGTTAGCGATTGGCTATAGCAATTCAGATATTCGTTCGATTGATTTCATTCCCGCAGTATTTCTGAGCCTTATATCGACGAAAGAGAAATTCATTACGAATGTGTTTTCAAATATGTTTCAGAACCATGTCAAACTTGATTGAGTGTACTTACAATCTGGGGAGTGAAAACAGAGATGACGGCGATTTCATCTTCCGAAACAAAATTCGTGACAATCAACATTTTGTACGTTGATTGTATAAATCAGTTAATTGTTAAAAATAATCAAGAAGAAGTAAGCAACCATCCAGATAACGCTTAGAAACCTGAGCCATTCAAAATTATGGAATGACACAAGATTGGACGTGAAGTATTCATATAGTATATTCACTAATGTATTAGGGTGAAAGCACCGGTTTTGGCCGTAGTATGTTATTAATGAGAGATATTTGGCCTTCTTCCTTCGAAAAATATGTAATTGAATCAGATCAACGTTGAAATTGGATGAACTCGCCTGTATTTTGCACTAACATTAAGTTTTAATAATAAAATTATGTTATTTTGTTTACATATCTTCCAAACAAAAAACTTCTCTAGGCTCCTCTTTTGGTCATAGAATTTCTTAATTGGCAACTTGGGGCTCCTATTCTGGCCAATTCGCGAAAAAGCTGAATTCACACGAATTTATTTCATAATTTGACTTTACCATGTAGATATATTTTATCAACAGAAAATCCAGTTCATTTATCTTCATCAATAAGCTTCCGCTCTTTGCGTTTTTGTCACGTAGAAACTTATTCGTACTATTTACCAACTATAGTCACCAGGTTGAAAGTCTGAAGCGTTAGTTTCGGTAAATGCAACCGAAGTTACAGTTTTGTAAAAATAACCTGAACAAATAGAGAATGGATATATTATACGGAACGGATATGTTATATCCAATAGCGGTGCTGTGGTAATGTAATCTTTCTTATCCAAAACCAGTTTTGTGTTTTCACGAATCTCATGCGATATCTCATGACAGCCCGAAAAACTCCGTAGTTCTCATGTTTTGCATCAATGTAAATACGTTACCATGGTTTGTTTACATATGGCCAATATCAGGATTATGAATTATGGAATTGCTTTGATATGTGGCCAAGAATGGATCATCCATTGTTTTTGGAAGCTTTTGTTATTTTTGATATTGCAGAGAAAAATCGTACCATAATGCCTATTTTTTTATCCATGTGCTGTAGTAAGTTGTGCCTGATGCTGGTAACACAATTTGTCATAGAAATTGACAAACTTAAACAAGGTTATGCTGTATCAAAAATAGCTTGAAAATTACCTAAACGTTAGACGGTACAGTAAACATGGGAAAGTATAATTGGTTCATTAATTAAAAGTAAAAACGCAAATTTGTTTGGTACAGTGAGCAATATATTTGTCGAATAATATCAGTAGTTTCAATGGGAGACTTTGAAATAGGAATAATTTGAGATACTCCTTCACAATTATCAATTTTATTCTATCATGGCGAAAACCGGTGCTTCTACCCTACTAGCGACGATACTTCTAGCAAAATTTAAGCCGGGGATGTTCTCATTCTGATGAAAGCAATTATTCTAAACGATTTTCCTTTGAGTTTAAACGAAGCCAATACCAGATTCGTGCATCAATTTTTGGAAGTATGTGGAATTAATGTTTAGAATTGATTAAATGAAAAAAAAAAATGGGCGGGACGAAGTATGCCAGGTCAGCTAATAAATTGAATAGATATAGTAAGCAGATTCAGAGTTCAAGCATATTCCGCGGTAGATAGGCAAGCACTGTTAGCATTGGCCGCTGCGCAAATATTTCGTTCCCTTTCGTCCCAAAAAGTAAACGACAACATGCATCAAGCGCTCGGAAATCGTGTATACAAAGGCGCATCTTACACGTCTACATAAATGACATCACTAGTATTAATTTGTTTTGGAGCACGTGGAACTAAACTTATACTTTAGAAGGCGGTGTAATGGAGTACGTTTACTGCAGGTAATTGATTTTAATAAAACTAGATGAAACGAGTATAGTTTCACAAACTAACTCTGTTTTTTCTTTGCTACTGATGAAGAGAACTAAATGGTGTCCAAAACGCAATCGGGTTGATTAAAAAGTTGTTTGACAAGCTCAAATCCTAAAAAACGCAACATTGCAGAAAAAATTGACCACGTAGTTCGATTCTACATCTGAAACCCTTCAAAATTAAATATATAGAAATCACTTGTAGCTCTTAGGGTCCCGAGATATCTGCAAAATAAGAAAGGTGTTTTTGTAAATCCGCAAAAAGTGGACGCAGCCCCATTGCCTGAGGGATCCACCAATCGGTACAAAACTTTAGATTTAAAAGTCCCGGCCCAAAATACACCGACTCATTAATTTTGATTGAAATCGGAGATGGTCGATGCATTTCCTCGGACACTTGAGATGGAATGACCCTTATGGAAGTTACTTAAAATTTAGCTTCTTGTACTTAACTTTTGTTGGTTGCATTTCACAAAAAAAAAATTTGTTCGGAGGAAATGTTTGGGCTCCCAAAACAAATATTTTGACCATTTGCAGGACCTTTCCTTACAAAGTTACAGCACATTTTGGCCTATTTTGTCGGAACTTAAAGAACGTATAAGGTAAAACGGGCAAGTCGAATCATGATGTCAATACTTTTTCTTTAAGTTGAGCTGAAGTACTGAAAACTATGGTTTGCAATATTCCCAGGAATCGATTTCTCAGGAAACGGGAATAAAAAATCGAATTTCCCGGGAATTCCCGGGAACCTTTAAAATAAAGTTCATTAGAACATGGAACATTTTAAATGAAGTTCATCAGTAAAAGGTAACAAAAAATTGCTTAAAATTTCATTCTCAATCCGCATGAAAAACAAAAAAAAAAAAAACAAATGAAATACAAAACATTTTATTTCTTTCTGTAACACTTTGCTCAAGTCTGCTGAATCACCGCTGATGTTTGATTGGATAGATACGTTGCGGCTGCGTTTGCGGCAATTTGACAGTTCGCCCATACATTTTCTGTCAAATTAACGTCAACGCAACGCAAATGTATCCATTGTGTTTGGGCTTTTAGGCACGCATTGGACGCGAGAAATATTTGCTATATATATATTTGGTACGGACTTTTTGGGCAAAATGTTTTTTACACTACAGTAAATATTTACTGTTTACTGTTTAGTGTTAATTAAATATTTAACAAACCTATTCGCTATTTTTTTTTTTCATTTAAATATATTTGCTATGCCATTGTGATTTATTTAAATAAACTGCATCTCAAATCTAGTTTTCATTGACAGAACAACATTTCAAACCCTTTTGTTGTTTATAGAGAGAGATTCCAAGGAAGATTTTTGGTTAATTAACTACGTTATTTCGCCGTTCGGTGGTTTTCTGTGACCGAGACAAACCGGGAGGAAACGATAGAATACTAAATAATCAGATCAATACGACTCAAAATAAGTCAGGCTTAGAGCATTTGAAGGCTTACTAATTAACATGCAAAGATGATTTTTGCGTTTAAATACTATACTGACTTTGAGTTTTATTAAACGATTTATTTCAGGTCGCACCAGTTTGACGTATTTAATTTTATTGCAATAATGCATGAGGAATCCCGGGAAAAGCTATTTCCCGGGAAAACGTTCCTGGGATTACAATTCCTACTGAAAACTTTTGTAAGTTCTGTTTATCCCAATCCGCCCATATAAAAGTACGGCGGGTATATGTTACAGTGGGTTTTTCTATTTGAGAAATACTAACTTTTTTATGTTGAGAGATAGAGGAATGGTTTATTTGCTAAAGTTTTAGAACGTACAAACATATGAAATGTTGCTTAACATACAAAAATCTTATCATCGTTGGGTACAGAGTTACGGAGCATTTTGAAAAAAAAGTTACTTAAAAGTTAGTTTTTTGTACTTAACTTTTGTTAATTTCATTTTACAAAAAACGTTGTTCTAAAGAAGCATCTGGGCATATGAAACACGAAGTTTTTATCGAAGACCACACATCTCTAGGACTTTTTCTTGCAATATCAAAGCATATATTGGCTTGTTTTTTGATAACTTCAAGAACGCTAGTTTGAGCGGGGGCCTAGTGTGGTTGGTAACGTCTCCGCCAACCACGCTCGACGCCTGGGTTCGAATCCCACCGCCGACATAGGTGTCGATGGTTGTGAGGTGGCGTGATCCACTCACAACCAACCCAACTGGTCTAGATTCAATTCTAGCCGACACCGGGAGATTTTCTGAGGCGAAAAATCTCTGGGATCACTCCTTCCATCGCATGAGGAAGTAAAGCCGTTGGCGCCGGTCCGTTAATAAACGGGTCGTGAGTTAGGGTCCTGGGTGTGGAGTCGCCTCCCTGGGCGTCGGTGATTGGCCACAACAGTGGCGGAACTAGACCGACGGAAAATAAGCGAGAATAAAAAAAAAAGTAGGAGGGTGGTATTCAAGACACGACCGCATGACGTTGGACTACGGTATTCTTATATTCCATTAAAACAAATAATAGAGAGAATTGCAACTCTAGTATTTGCTGCAATTTTATCTAACAGTGCATTTCTGGATGCTGAGACGTTAAAACGTTATAAATAAGAATATATACTAAAAGAATGGATATTTTTTATTTAATCGCTGTCATTTCATACATATTCGAATCAACCTTTTGTTTGCTGCACTACCAAGACAATCATTTAATTGAGCGAATTGGTAAAATTTTCCTATCTAAGCAAAAAGCAAACTTTACGTAACTATCTGAAATTGGAGCCCAGAACGATTCAACCGAAAATTTTAAATTTGAAAATTGTTTGACATTTAATCGATAAAACTCATGCTAGGTTAGTTCCAGCCCAGCATATAACTTCATGTATTTGAAAAAAAAAAACGTTTGGTTCAATAACTCAATATAGCAAGAGCTCAATCACACGTTTTTCGGTAGTTGTTATCAAGGTTTGGGCGAGTGACAGGAAAATATCTTAACTTCTTCAGTTGTGATTTAGAGCATTTCTAATTGTTTTGTTATTTTTCACGATAGCGACAAGTTTGTTTCTTTCTCTGTGTGCGAAAAACAAAATCAAAACCGCGCACCGAGAAACAAAAACGAAAATTTAATGAATGCTCATTGAGAAAACTTGCAACTCTTTTTACCAATAACTTATGATACTCAAAAGAACCCGTTTTGATCTAAATCAAATTTCTAGTAAATAAGTGTTGATCATTCATAGGTAGTAATTTTTCCTCGATGAATAAAGACTGGCTGAAGAAGTTAAAATCGCTGCTGTAAAATCAAATTCACAACTGTGTTCGTTAAGACGTTTTAATATTTTCAATGACAATAATAATCTTCGATAAACACCCGCTATAGTTATTCACACACATGCTATAACTATCTAAACACGCGTTAAAATTATTCATACACACGCTGTAGCTATAGCTATCCATACACACGCTATTCCTTTCCATACATCCGATACAACTATCTATACACACGCATAAGCTATCCAACCATGTGCTATTACTATCCATACATACGCTATAACTAATCATTACACACGCAGCAGCTATCCACACACAAGCTATAACTATCCGTACACACATTGAAGATATACACGCAATAGCCATAATATGCTACACATGCTAGTGTCTTACACACGCTATAGCTAGTCATACACACGCAACAGCGCCATCCCTATCATCGCAAATGTCATAGCAATACAGATGCACATACGCTATATGTGCACACTGCACACACACCCAACGTTTTCACCCAACGATATCTGAATTGGATTACCGCTGGTGGGGTCCAACTCAGATCGAAGGAGCACCGAACTGAATGAAGAAATGCAGCTTCCCACTACCTCCGCCGCTGCTGCCTGATACCACCGCTCTGGTTCTGCTGCAGCTCAGTTTGGCCGCTGGAATCAGCCACCGCTGCTGATTATACAAGACCGGCCTGGTGGCCTTTCACTTGTTAACTGATGACTGCTATGAGACGACACAGGCTATTATATAGCCCAAAGCAAAAATCCATCCGCGAGCAAACAAGAAGCGAGCTTGTGATTGGTTGAATGTGCACGACTTTTAACACAACTTTTAACTGGTTTAGTATCGAAAATATATTTAAATTATTATATGACAATCTTGCGCAATATTTCCCCTATCAATCAAGCCATTGGTGTTTAGAATCTGTTCAGTGGTAATGATAGAAGAAGCATTTTAAAACGGTGTTGAAACACCTGTTGCAGCTACCGAAAGCGAGCTCGTTATTGGTTGGAAGCTGTGAGACTGTTTACAAAGTCAGATCAGTTGTATCCGTTAGTGTCGACTGTGCTTGTGAAGAGAGGTGGTGATTGGTTGCTCGGTATGATTTAGACAATCGATGTGATTTATCAATTTTTCAATAGTGTATCTCGAACAATAGGTTATTTTTGTTACATAAATTCAACCGTAAAAGAATTTCTGATCGGTTGATGCCAAAACCTCGAAATTCTGAAAAGAAATGACTGATATATAAGCGCTCAAAACCTGACCACTTTTCCCTGGTTTTCCCCGGTTGAATTACTAGATTTTCAAATTCAGGTGCCTAACTTCGATATAGACGTTAGTCCAACGTCAAAAGAACGCTAGTTTTAGTATTTTTAATATAGCAATTTAATATAGTCCTACCAACACAGAAAGAGGTGAAAAAGGCGATTAGTGAGCTGAAAAACGGCAAGGCCTATGTGGTATCCCGGCCGAACTTCTAAAAGTGGGAAGCGAGCGGCTATGCGATCCACCAGATAATACTAAGGATTTGGGCGGATGAACAAATGCCGAACGACTGGTTGAAAGGTCTCATATGCCCTATCTATAAGAAGGGTCATCGATTGGATTGTTGCAACTATCGAGGCATTACGTTGCTCAGCTTCTCATATAAGGCGTCGTACACAAATTACGTAACGCTAAAAATCTAGAATTCAGACCCCCTCCCCCTTATATAACGACAGGTAACGTTCGACATGCCCCCCCCCCTAAAATTACGTAACGCTGATCGACCTGACCCCCCTACGAAATTTTCAATTTCGAGCAAATATCACAGTTACGTAACTGGCTCTATTACCCCCCCCTCCCCCCTACGTAACAATAAGTAACGCAGACTCAACGCAGACTGGATGCGCGCTGGAAGAAGATGCACGATCTGCTAGTGTACGAGGAGACTGGAGAACGGCTCTAGACCGGTGAACGGTCCGTTAGCCAACAAAGTAAAAGTAAAAGTGGTTATATAGTAAGCTCTGCATAACTTTTGACAATTTTAGATTATGTGGGTCATTCATACAAAAAATTGTTTCAAACACACTATTAAGCTAGGACAAAGGTGAAAGGCGCTATGAAATTAAGTTCCACTTTTTGCCTTATTGGACCACTGTGCCCGGACACGTCCTTACGATCGTTAGGGTGAGAAAGGATAATCTAAGGAAGGAGATTTAACAGTCGTTGCGGTCGGTGACCGAGTTTTATTCTGCATCTCCACGACTGCGACGGAAAGAAAGGGCTATGTCACTGTGGTAAATGACTGAGTCGGACAGTGTTGCATGCGAACAATAAACAGAAGGTCAAGTTCCGAATCGGAATCTAGCACCAAGGCTTTGCTTTGTTTTCATACTTTATGTTTTCAGTTTTTTGTTTATTCCTCTATGGGTAACTGGTTTTCGCACATTTTCCTTATACAGGGTGATTTGTTCTTTGTTGGGTGTATTTCAGGAGCGAATAGAGGACCACATTTGACGAAGAAAACTCTTCTATGCATATGCTCTAACGGTGATCTACTCGGAGTTATTCAACTTTTATGTTTTTTATTTCTTTTCTTCGAATTGACTCTAACATAAAATGTATACCACATAGAGCGATTCTATGGATTTCATTTGAAAGCTGAGAAAATCTACTAGATAAAGTCTTTAAATTTCTAAATAAATGTAAAAAAAAATCTTGGTAGCGAAAACGTTAAACAGGAAAATGTGCTAAAAGTTTTGGTGTTTTTTATAAAAAAAACCGTAGTTACAATGTTAATGTTAACTTTTTAGGCCAAATTGAACGTTTTAAACCGGTTTACATTTCTTTCTTTCAAACCAAATCTCTATCTGCTTTAGTTTTTGAGAAATTACAGTTTCAATGCAGCTTGTTTGGTTGAGAACCTGCGAAATATAAAACTGGCAATCAAATCACAAGTTCTGCAGCAAAAAGTATAAATGATAGTTTCTCGAAAACTGAAGCAGACAGAAGATTGGTGTGAAAGAATGAACTGTGAAGCAGTTTAAAAAGTTCCACGTGGTATGTGGATGGCCCCTTATGAAACTGCGGTTCAAAAATATTTTTTTTGGTCAAAATAATTTTGTAGCTTTGAAAACATAATATAAAACATCATCACGATTTTAGTGTGTATATAATATATACTCTGATTTCGATCTATGTCGTTCGTTATGCATTTCAGACAACTGTTGTGCAAAATCAGAACAAAAATTGTGCGAAATGAGAGAACATTGATTGCTTAAGATTTGAACTTTCTTGTGTACGAGGAATTCCTTTGACCACAGTTTTGCACAAATAAACGAGTCAGTTGGTGATTTATTGATCAACACTTTTTTATTGTCTTATAAACATACTTCTTTAGTCATGTATAAAAAGGTGTGTTGCTTTACTACGCACCAATCAATCAACTCATTCATCGAAACTTTCTATATCTATTCAACACTAAACACTTCGAAGCCTTCTTTGTGCTTACCACAGCAGATTTTGTGCAAACTCTCGAGCCCAAAGCAAACTCGAGCTCTGATGAACTCATCCGATTCCACCTGGAGGGTCACTTTACAGTTTAACCCGCTAAATTTAATTCATCTAGGTATAGATAGTGTACATCAGTAAAATAGACAGTCAATTTCGTCGCACTTGTACTCGTATGCTCCTTACATGTTTGGCCGTTTAGGGTCGAAGTTGGAGAAGCACAGTAACACCATATTGTAAACTTTAACGACAACACTAACAACCTTCCAGTAAACATCCTCACATTTACTGGGGTGTAATAACATATTCATACCAATGTTCATTCCATTAAACCAATCGACATTACCCGTGGTTTGTGTTTCCTTTTGTGGCTTAAATGGCTGACCATGGCCAAGACAAATTGCACCTCTTTTTGGTACTCAACCCGAGTTTGCAAAATCACTACCGACTTAAATCTTTATAATTAAATGAAAATGGTGATGATACGATTTAGCACATTAAGACCTTACTAGCAATTTCAGCTATCAATCAGATCTCTATGGTACGGTGAACGTGCATGTAGTTGTTTTGTTGTGGCCTCTAACGAAAATTTTTGCTCAGTAGTGCAGGGTTACGAAAGTGAAATGTACTAATCGCATCCTTCGTATCTCATCTGGACTTAAAAAAAATAAAACTTTCATTCACTGCCGCCATTGCCAAGAGTGAGCCATTCCTCACGCATATTATGTGCTGACGCGCGGTGTTAAACTTCAGCATTTTTCGCTTTGTTATCAAGCGGAGCAGCTGGCCATAACCAGGTGGAGTAGCATAAACGATATCGTAAGGGTATAGAAATGAGCATTGCTTTCGAGATTGTGGCGTACCGATCGTACGTTTGTTGCGGCTGTGGCATTTCAATATTGCATGCGGAGCTTTTTATTACACTTTACCGAATATCGGTAACATGTAAATGAGGCAGTCCTGTGTTAGTAGTATGTCCTACTTGACTACTTTTGTTCATTTTACATGCGATCATTCAATAGTAATGCTTCAGGAAAACTACCTATTATCTATTATTTTAATACTGACTGATATTAGCAAGCCTGACTTCACTATCAATATACTTGATGTACCGCAAGGAAGTATTTTAAGGTCCGTTCTGTTTATAATTCATATTAAACTAAATTAATTTACTGATGACACTGTTTTGTATTAACAGTAATATTGTTGATGAAATCGCATCTATGGACACAGTAAGTTGGTTTTTATTTCCACTTCAAATACTGATATCCATTCCTTGATTGAAAGTTTCGGGTTAGAAACGTGCTAACCAAGTTTCGAATATCAATATTGTTGGGTATCTTATATTTTCTCATAAATTGCTGTGGTTCTTGAAAAATACTTGAATTCTGTTTAAATAGTCAATCCGTCCATTGCTTTACTACTGGTTACGTTGTATATCTCTTCATAATATTTTGAATAGATGAATCGACCAACTCGAGTCAAAATACGTATTTAAAGTAATTCATCATTTATTGAAGAATGTTGATATTTTTTTTTGTAGAGCACAATTGCATTTTAAATTAGTTTACACAATACCCTGAGCTCCTGGAGCAAAAGAAAACAAACTAAAACACTTACTTTCCTCTTGAAACTTCCGTTTAATTTACTTTTTAACTCCAGTGGTAGTTTCAATGCATATATCTATACTTTACGACGGTAGTTGATCGGAAATCGATAGCAGTTTTGTACGCTGCTGGTTAAAAAAGCCCAACACCCACCACTCATGTATGCTTATGAACAGCGCGTTGCTTGAACCTTTTCCCACATCTTGCGTCGTATCTGAAGCTGAACTTCGATTACTTGGTGCTGCCACTGAATGGCCACTCGATCGGGAAGACGTTTTCCGGTTCGGACCGTAAGTAGGCCAATTGTGTGGAAACCAAACGGACGGTCTAGCTGGAACCGAGAGCCTCTGGTAAAGTAAGTTGCCGAACCAGCTAAAAGGAAAACAATTTGTATGCTTTGGCTGGCAGGGTTTGCTGGTACTGAGCTCGATTGGAACACTTTTACGCTAATCATTGCCTCCCTCGGAGAGTTTGGGCTGGAAGGCTTTTGTTATCTTCATTTATGCCTTCCGCGGTTGCCTTGAGTTACCTTCGCATACCTGGTGAGAGAAAACCTAGTTTGATATACCGTATTTTTTGAGAACAATCGATAAATTTGGGCACTGATAGCAGCAGGTGGCAGCAGCATCAATCAATCAGTTCGCAGGGGCGAGACTTTCTTCACCCCTTGCGTAGTTTTTTTGCACCGCAGGACAGACAAGCTTTGAAATAGCTTCACCGCCATCATTTTTGTTGTTTCAGTTACAGCGGTCACACAGTGATAAATCTGGTTTCCGAGGTTGATCCAATCGACTCCAAAGCTCATGTTGGCGTTCGTCTGAAAGTCGCAGCTCACCGCATGTCGATGAGGAAACTCTGTGATCGATCGAAGGCTGCTGATTTGTAATCCAAAATTTCACCCAGATAGCAACTGGAGCGCATGCAGTGATCGCTTATTTTTAGTATAAGACTTCCCAAGAGTAGTGCTCAGATGTCAGCAAAACACTCAAACTGGATGAGTGAAGTAAAGTGTGTGGACATTTTCAAGACAAAAATCATGTTTAGCTGATGCTATTGAAATTATTAATAAACGGTGGACACCATACAGAGTTGATTTTTTCATTATTGATGAGTGTTTTCAAATATTTATTTGAAAAAAGAGTGTCTGGAAAACAATGTAGTTGATGTCCTTTTATGTCAAACTCATTGTTTTGATTTTTTTTTTCTTCACAAATTCATTGTTTTGAAGAATTGAAAGTTTTTGAAATATGAAGAAAGAGAAAAAATTAATTCATAATCACAAAAAAATACAAATCAAACGATATACAACAAAACAAATAAACAATATAAACAATATTGAAACTTAAAATTTAGGTTCGATAAATTCATAATAACTACCGTTGCAAACTCCTTATGAAAAAATACTTTGTTTTATGTTTTGGAATCCTTATATTTTCCTCATATTGTCTGGTTTTCAGATTATGTTATTGTAATTATTTGGTAAAGGCTGCCATTGAGGACACAACTAATAAAAAGTAATTCATGGAAAATATTTCGTTTTCAATTAACTTTTTGGAAAATTTGTTTTATTTTGGACTTTAATTAATTCATCGAACATAACCAAATCTATGCTTCGTTTCGGAGGGGTGTCAAATAATCATAAACATTTCTTGTACTCTAAAATGCTCACTTGGGTGCCAGCCAAATTGGTCATCTCGAATTTCAAAAAGAACCCCTATACAAAATGTTCACCTGCTCGAAAAAACACCCTGTGCAAAATTTCAGCTCAATCGGACTTAGAATGGGGTGGCGCAACGCGATTGAAGTTGGGCCTTTTTAAAAACCAAAAATCACCCAAGGGGGGTACGTGAAATTTAGGTTTTCGAAAATTTTTTTTTGATAGCAAATGACTTAAAAACGCATGAAACGTCGAGAATTGGTGTCATCCGAAAAATTTTTTTTTTTGAAAAAATCGACTCTCTGGGACTTAGTCGTTTTTTCAATTGTGGAAGGCGGAGCTCAAAATGTTTAGAATTTATCTTTTGAAATTGATCACTAGTCTCTCGAAATAGCCTGTTCAATGATATACACTATAGCTAGCATCGAATACATTATGTTTCATTAGGGTGGTTCATTTATTCGGCGTAGGGTGGTTCATAATATTGTGTAAAATTGAGTGTAAAATGAAAACAAAAGTACATCGGTTCGTCTTCGACAAAGTTGTAGTTTATAATTCTGTCTTTCCAAAAAAAAATTACTCTTAAAAAATTATTTATTAAAAAAAAGTTAGAAGAAAAATTAAAAATTAATTATTCAAAAGAGCTAATTTTTTAAAAATCTTATATCTTTAATAAAACCTACAAAAGATTATCATAACAATGATCATTTAGAAATCAAAAAAAAGTTATATTAAAAAATTTTTTTTTTAAATATTTCGAAAAATTTTTTTTTTTCAATTTCTATATTTTAAAAAGGCATCTTTTTCTAAAATAAAAAAAAAACATATTCCATCACCTCCCGTGTGTGATTTTGCAAATAACACGAAAGCATTCAACATTTTCCGCAAGACACAATCTTAATTTTGGTTGAGATAGTTTTTCTGCACTGAGTAGCTAATTGAAACATTTTGTAAATTTGTTTGCAAGATATTGCCATTTTGCATGGTATTTTTTTCCAATTCAACATTGCCACCTTAACGGCAATGATATAACAAATATTATATTTTCAGGAATTTTTCTAGTGGTATTCAGTGAAAAATGATTTTTCTCATTTTATACTCATTTTTACACAATATTATGAACCACCCTATGTAGAAGAGATGAACCACCCTAATGAAACATAATGTATTCGATGCTAGTTATAGTGTATATCTACATGAAATATAAGGTGATGGGGAAAAGCCAAAAATTGGCATAAAAATCCCATATCTTTTTAATGCTTAATTCTAACAACGTACAGAACTTATGTCTAACACATACGAGTCATTATTATTATAAATAGTAATACTATTGAGAGGAAAGTCATTAATTCTTCACAACAGATTAATCGTAGTCAAGATATTAAAAAAATCAACATAATTATAGACATAACATTTAAAATTGCTATCCATTGTCAATTCGGCTCTTGAAGCAACTTACGTCGAAATACTTCAGCTTTCTCTCCAAATTCAAAGAGATAAAAGTATTCTTTGAATATTGCGCTCATCGAATGTAGAGGTGAGTTTTGAAGATACTCAGTTCTTGCTAGTGGACGACGGAGGAAACCGGCTCGAGATCTCAAACGCCTAGCTTGGGCTCTTACGTTAAGCTGCTCTAACAAAGAACTGCAATCAATTTCAGATGAGAGTAGCTTGGCAGCGAGAACGGCTTTCGAAATCTTTCGTCTTCTCTCCAACGTTGTAATGCCCAGCAATTGACAGCGAGCTTCATATGGAGGTAGATCATGTGGGTTGAGCCATCGTAGATTCCTGAGGGCGTACCAAACAAACCTTCGTTGGATGCTTTCAATTCTGCGAATCCAAATTGCATGACACGGTGACCAAATGACGGCAGAAGACTCCAAGTGTGACCGTACTAACGCAAAATATAGCGATCGAAGGCATAGCGGGTCGTCGAACTCCTGGGCGATTTTAAATAAGAATCCGAGCTGTCGATTCGCTTAATCTATTACAAAATGCTGATGTTGTCGGAAAGTAAGTTCAGAGTCGAGATAAACACCAAGATCTTATACAGGCTATTTCGAGGGACAAGTGATCAATTTTATTGAATTAATTCTAAATGTTCTAAACTCCGTCTTCTACAATTGAAAAAAACGACCAAGTTCCAGTCGATTTATTCAAAAAAAAAAATTTTTTTTTCAGATGACACCAATTCTCGACGTTTCATGCGTTTTTAAGTCAATTGGCATCAGATATTTGTTTTTCGAAAACCGAAATTTCACGTACCGTATAGTGCCCTAATTCTGCGCGGTTCTTAATTCTACGCACTTCGTATTAAAATGTTAAAAAAATATCAATTAAAAGCAGATTTTCAAAATGAAGTTTGGAAATGATTTCCTATATATTGACTGTTAGCTTTCTGCTTATGTTTCCTTTCTTACTAAACGGCATCAACATTTTGGTATGAAGTGCGCAGAACTAGGACGCCTCACGGTACCCCCCCCCCCCCTTGGGTGATTTTTCGGTTTTCAAAAAGGCCAAACTTCAATCGCTTTGCGCCATCTCATTTTAAGTCCGATTGAGCTGAAATTTTGCACAGGGTGTTTTTTCGAGCAGGTGAACATTTTGTATAGGGTTTTATTTCATATTTTTTGGTCACTTTTTTTCATACGATGATTGGCACCCTAATGCTCACATTCCAAATTTGGTTCATACAGGAAAAAAACCGATTGCTGCAGCAAGACGACGGTTGACTCCTACTGGACACTGGCTCGCAGAGTAGCAGCTTATTTTAGCGCAGTAATGCTGAGTAGGCGACTGGCGACTCATTCGATCGCAGCGTTTCACAGCAGGCGGACCAACCGACGGACCGCAACATTTCACAGCATTGCTGGACATGGCCGGACAATAATTTTGTCCGGATCTGTCGCGTCGCGTTTGCTTTCCGCCATTTGGCCACTGCTAATAGCTGTGAGTGTGCCGGTAGCATGCGTGTATGATCGTTACGTCTGGTTTGTTTCTTGCAGTGCATGCGAAGCGAAGAATAACACGAACGAACGTGAATCATTTCGTGCCATTGGTGAATGACACTTCTCGTCAAGGTTACCAATTAATAAATAAATAAGTTGAGAGAGAATTCTCACTGAAATTTACCGCTTCACCCCAATCGAGTGTTTTCCCAAACCTATTGCAAAAAATACATTGACATAAGACAGGCTGTCGTAATTCTGCTTCTGTTTATAAGAGCCACTTAACCACAAGTTTTAAGGACAGCCTGATGAATAACGTTCATAGAAGTATAATGTACAGTGAGGGTTTGCTATTCTCCATTACTCAAAAAAGGAACAAGAAATTGAAAAAAATCTGTTTTTTAAGCGAACCGATACAACTTTGGAACGCATCCCCCGCGTGGAAAAAATTAGTTTACTTATACTTCATTCTAATGAATTTTTTGACGTAGAACTACGTTTTTCTTTAGCCTATCGCATACGGATGTAAATAAGAAAACAATTAACGAAAAGGGGACGAAAAATGTCCCTTTTTAAATGCGCTTTCAGCAATTGATTGGAAAATTATACACGCATCCACCCAAATGTAGAAAAGTGTTGATTGATTATGCGAACTATTGTACTAATGAAAATTGTCAAGCCTTGTTGAAACAAAAATAACGTCCTCTGATTGGTCGCTTGCTGCCTTTCCCAAAAAAGGTCGACAGAATAGTATAACTAGTTAGCCGCATCCTAGCGAATTGCGGAAGTAGCAGCAGCGGGTTGCGCCAGTAAACAAATCACATCACGAATCTAAGCAGCAGCGAAGTAGCACCAAATGTCCCGCCCGTTAAGGGCTTCGGTCTTCTTCCCGCAATAAAGTTTTGCTTTATCTTGGCAACAACACATTCTGTGCTGAATCCAAGAAGAGTGTGAGAGCACCATCGGTGTTTATTCGCTGTATACAAAAATCAAATGCGAATTGTGGAATAATTCGTCTAAAGAACATTAGAGAATGGTAAAACTGAACAAAAAGGCGTGGCCTATTTCGTAGCAACCTTCGGCTATAAAAGAGTGTTTCTGGTAAAACCAGCTACATTCATTAGTCGGAAGGTGAGCTGGCTAGACCGTCCACAACGTTGACAGCAGTAGCAGCAGATATCAGCACTCAGCAGTAACAGCGGATTGCAGTGGTTTGCAGCGAATTGCGCCTGTGGCTGCCTTTAAATCAAAAAAGTCACTTGCCCTGTGGTTGGTCACCATTTCTCAGGAGCAGCGCGGTTCTTCTCACTTCTCAGCGTGTGTCGTCAGACTGCCGGTTTTGGCCCACTACTGAGGCAGCTTAAAGGTAGGCAGCATCAGGCAAGGCAGCATCAGCAAATCCAATTTTGAGCAGCAAAATGCCTCTCTCAAGGCAAATAAACAAATATTTGAAAGTTGTGAAACAGCACAAAGCAAGCGTTTGGAGACTTTATGACTCGTTAATGAATCACTTGCAACAATGCATTCGTTAATAGTGTGCGTAGTTTTACGTCAGTTACGCGGTCGTGTCTTGGATGCAACCTCCTACTTTTTATTCTAGGATTAACTTTTTTCGGAAAAATGCATTTTTCTGCAATTCAGTCATTTTTAAATTTTTGTCCACCTGCCTGGTTTCCAAGTAGCGATTGAACCCTCAGAAAAGCTTAGTTTTGCCAAATTAAAAGTGGGATAAAATGATATTAAAATTCGAATCAAATAAGTCACACGAATTACCAGAACGCGTCATATTGAAAATGAGTTTTATAATTATCAACAGCCATGTGACTTTCAGCAGTGGTACGACAAATATCACATCTCAATTTGTTCGCTTTCATCAATCTTCGGCTAAGCTAATGTTATCCCTTGGGCAGTCCATCCGATGGTACGTTAAAGCACGATGAAATCATTTCCGAATGGTAATTTTTACGTCCTCCCAGACGTTATGTAAAAGGCATGTGCAGCTTGCACATGAAAAAGCAGCGCAAAAAAAAAAAACAATCGAAAATGTAACGCTTTTCGATCGTGACACTGGCGGCTGCCCGCTCGCTTTGATTGTCGTTAGTGTCAATCAGTTTCGCGGAAAGTTACATCAACCATGGGGCGTGAACATGCAGCACGCATCACGGCGGTCACAATAACACGGACATGGTAGCGAAAAAAAAAACGACAACGAATGTTTGGGGGCAAGGTTGGGCAAACCAGAGCTGGCTGATTGCCGTGGACCCATACGAATTGGTTAATGTTTACCATTCAAAACCATTGAGCAGGGGATGTTTAATTAGTGCCTTTGTGTGGATGAGTGTTGGTTACATATCAGAAACGAGATTGTATAACAGAAGTGAAGTTGCATCTGTGAGAGTTGTACTTGAATGAACCGAATTGGCGATCATCAATTTTCGAGGTGGTTCCGTATGGGATGCCATACCTTGCAAAAACCAGTCAACGTACTAGTCTGATTAAACATGGATAAACACCTAGTTTCCTCCTCGTTTGAAGTTGGCAAATTATAGTTGGCGTTAGTAAATGTTTGTATTGCCTATACTAAGAGGTTTTTCACGCGAAACTAATTGGACACCGAGCGAATAAGAGTGATTACATTGTTCGGCGGAACGCATTATTTCTTTCTGAACTAACCTAACACATTTAGACGACATATCCTTTCCATGAAGTGACAAAATCCTCACTTAAAGGTTGCTATCCTTTCTCTTAATTTCTTCCGAGGTGGCAAAACTTTTTGACCAAAAACAAGCACAGCTACTCTGGATGCTTTCAAGTGTTACGCGAAGAAGTACCAATTATTGGTGCAGCGAGAAGCCGAAACGACCGCCTGCGAATCGACGAAATGGTGCGTTTATGAAGTGTCACAAAGTATCGACTGGATGGGAAAAAAATTACCAACGCGCAACGCCCGCTTTCACCGAATGCATTTTTCGCTTTCTTCCAATTTGCCTTGCAGAGTGCTGACTCGTTATCTAAACCAATGTTTTCGGGAAATCGATGTAATTAATACTAGCATACTTGCGTTGACCGCGTGGGTACCTTATCGGTATGCATTTTGAAAATTTATAGTAGAAGAAAAAAATAAACAGCTGTTGGTTGCATTTTTTTTGCACTTTGCCACTATATTCGTCCTCAGCCATGCTCATGAAAGGTGGCTATTACGCGATAACGATTCCTATCGCGTAAACAGGGTGCATTAGGTGTGTGAATGGTGCAATAGGTTGCGACGTTGGTACCTCCTCGAAACAGGTTGGTGTTACCGATTTTGCTAGTAATTTGGTAAGGATCGGTGTTTGCTGTTTGTTACAGCAAACACTTTATTGTGCTGTAGCAGTGAACACCAGAACTAGCAGCACCCCGAATGATTGATTGATGATAGCATCATGGATTTGATTATACATGCAGTAAATTAATAGCCTTACAAAACACAAGTTATGGGGTTACTACAACGGGTAACAAAACATAACAAACAGCAAAGCAGAAGTAAATGTTATTCAGTGGTTATTTTATGGTTTGTGTCAATTAAAATTTTTACGCATGTTTGCGGTTCACCGCCACGTTTCTAGCAGGTTGTTTTTGAAAGTTTTCATCTATTAGTGCGACGAGTTTGTTTTTATCAATTAATTTTATTTCACAAAAGCGTCAAATTGAAACAAGTATAATATTTCATGATGTCTCAACAGACGGAATAATTAAACGTTTACGTGATCATAAAACTGTCGTTCAGATAAATTAGAGCAGGAACGTGTAGAAAAATTTATGTTCAGAAGCTGTTGAAGATTTCAGCTGGTTAAGGCTTACATTTATTTAGTTTTCTTCATAATTCTAACTTTAAAGTTTGTTGAAGTCTGAGTTAATTGTGACATATCTACAAAGAAATAAAATATAATGAAAATTCTTTATTGGATCAATCCTTCATTGGTTGCAGAAGTTTGCACCAAGAGAAAAACTTTCGTAAATGTTGAGAATCAGTTGACAAATATAGTAAAAATTAATTCTTTTCAAGAAAGTATTTGGGTTCCATATTATGGAGTAATCTGAGGAGTATTACGCTTCAAAATATTTCCTCTTATTTTAAGTCACATACGGAATCTCACGACTTATCCTAGCTTATCATGTTAACAGTGCATCGAATAAATCAAGTAGATTGTTGATTTGACATTATTATCGGAAAACCATTGCAGAGTGGATTTGGCGTAATTAACCGACGCAGAATTTGTTTAGAATAGAGGAGGAACGTTATGCTTTTATACAGTGGAAGCAATCTCTTCTTCAGGATATCTTTTAAACAAGTTTTAGGGTTTATTGTCTTTGTAATGATTTACAACAGTCGTCTCCGTTATTTGTACATTCTTTCCTACTATTTCAGTGTAAAATCGAGTTCCCAGCAGTGTTCTTCAGTCTCCCTTCCCAGATGCATTGACTAAGATTATGTAGGATTATCTAGGAAATAAATTGTTGAGAGTGTTTCTTTAATGAGTCAGGAAGACTACTATTTCTTGCTCACACCAAGAAACTCTTCATTAAATAATCGCTGGAAATCTACTGTACGAGAATAATACTACATCTTAATGTAATACGGCACAACCTGGAGTAGAAGATAATTTTCACGTTTTGTGCCATGCTAGAGTACGAAATGTATGTGTGTGACCGCGAACATTCTCGTGGTTGAGAAAAATTCCATATCTATCACCTTATTTTCACCAAGCAATATCCCAAATCATCACCGTAGCATCAATCCCGGTATTTTCCACATGCCAAGCGAGCGCTCTATCATCTGAGCTACATCGACGACGTTAGAAAAGGTTTTGTTACTGTTGTTTTGCTGACAGCTGAACATAAATGATAATAACTACTAATAAACATGCTCCCATCTCCCGTGGTATTGGTGCTGAGGTGACAACGATATGAGCTATGAAGTGAAACGACGAGTTGAATCTGCGAACAGGGCCTTCACAGACTACATAACCAGCTAAGGTCCCGTAGATTTCAAACTCGCACAAAACTAGTGTTTAATAGGACGCTGATACTCTCGGTGGCCCTTGCATGGACGCTGAAGGAAGCTGATCGACGAGTGCTCGGAGTTTTTGAGCGTTAAGTTCTACGATCGATACTTGGCGGTAAACTGGAAGATGGAGTGTGGCGCAGACGCATGAATAACGAGTTGTACCAGGTATACAAACATGCTGATATAGTGAAGGTAATACAGCGGGGCAGGCTTCAGTGGGCTGGACATGTAGCCAGAATGCCTGACGAGAGAGCCGCCAAAACTATCTTCAGTAGAGAACCAGGAAGAGGCCGTCGACACCGTGGTAGGCCTCGCACGCGGTTGATGTGCGCGGTGGAAGAAGATGCACAATCTGCTGGTGTACGAGGAGACTGGAGAACGGCTGCCCAAGACAGAAGAATCTGGACAACTCTAATTCGTTCGGCCCTAGACCGGTGAACGGTCCGTTAGCCAACAAAGTAGAGTAAGTAAACATGTAGTGATGCTCTATATTCGAATTTTTGTGCAAACGAGTTGTTGGAGTGCTATCGGCTTCTAATTCGCACATAAAAACTGACTGAACAGAATGAGGAAGCATCTACTTTGAAATTTATCGCTTGAGACCTCTCAAAAAAATTACTTGTTTCATTGTCTTGAAAAGGGCACTCTGACAACACACACTGAAAAATACTGCGCTGCTGCTGAGACATATGACCAACTGGTCAAGTGATTTGCTTAAGCCGAAAGCAAATTCGGAAAGCCAGCTGATCCTGGGGCAACCCGCTAAGCTACTATTAATACAGGACCGTCCGTTTGTCTCACCTTCCACCAAAAGAATGAAATGTTTATTCGCCTTGAGAAGGGCAGTTTGGCACTTAGTAAATTAAACGGCCGCGGCAGATTTTGATTGCTAGGATCCAGCACAAAATGCTTGCTTGTGTTGTTGCAAAAATTAGGCAAAGCAGCCAAATCGAATCGTTTGCTGCTACAGCGTTGCGGCTGAGATGTGTGACCAACCGACAAGAGATTTGTTTAATCCTATCCCCGCGGAGAGAAATCAGTTTTTACATCGAAAAATGACATTTAAACTCTTATTACTCAGCAACCGCACGCATAATTATTGCATGTTGAAGATCAATCTGTTCTTAGAATCTAACTTTCATCGTGAGAAATTTCAAGTATAGTTGTTAAACTGTTATCAGAGATTATATGTCAGGTGATGCCATATGGCATCACCAGCGGGGAATGGGTTAAGCCGAATGCAATTTCAGAAAGCCAGCTGATACTGTCGCAATCCGCTACACTATGGCTAACTAGCTAGACTATTCTGTTGACCACCAGAGGCCGTTATTTTCGGTTCAACGAGGCTTGACAATTTTCAATAGTACAATAGTTCGCATAATCAAACATCATTTTTCTGCATGTGTGTGAACGCGTGTAAAATTTTCCAATTGATGCTGCAAGAATGAACGAAATCGGTTGAAAACAAAACGACTTCTAAGCATTTAAAGGGGTCCAATTTCGTCCCGTTTTCGTTACTAGATTTTCACACCCCTATGTGGTAGGCTAAAGAAAAACGTAGTTCTACGTCTAAAATGCACAATGTCAGTAGTTTTATAAGAAATATTTTATTTTGAATGACAATGAATAGTTAAAAATAAAAAAAAACAAATTTATCGTTCCCGCGCTTTTTGGTGCAGCAGGCCCGAATCTGCATCGTGGGCTAAACATGGTTTGTATGGACCCTCACGCAGTTTTTCAAACCCGTGTGAACTGAATGAGTTCTTCTACTGTTCTCGCTTTTCAGATTAGCTGTTGCATGTTTGAAAAAAAATGTAAGCATGCAAAATTCAGTAATATTGGCTTTCAGATTAGATGAGCTTTAGCATGAAAATGCGTTTATTCTTTTACACAAGTTTTTGAGTTCTTCTTGCTAGGATTTTCACTTTTACCGAGTGAATTGAATTTTTTTCTTCGCTAGATTTAGCCAATGTGCAGAGCTGCGGTTAATCCAGCTTTGATCGTTTAACTCAGTAGTATTTCAAATACACAGTAACTATGAACTAGTATCTTCATTTCTTGTGAGCTTGTCATATACTACCCTGTAAAAAAATAACATAGCAGTGAAGCAATTAAATATTTATACATGGTATCAAAATTAACTTTTTTTGCTTTTTTGTGTACAAAACATATTAACACTATTCTCCCTTTTAATTATGTTATAACATACGTCAGTGGCATAGCAAAGGGGCAATTGGGGTACTTACTCCCAGGAAAGTCGATCGTTAGAACAATTTTTTTTAGAGGGCACCTGATTTCGAAGTGTCGTGCATTTCTAAGGCATTGGGTGCCAAAAAAATGTCCGGAAAAAGGAAATTTCATGCTTTTTTTTCATCGATGAAAAAAGTGGAACTTCGACCGCTTCGAGGCACAACTTACGCAAGTCCGATTGCAAAGGCTGAGTTAATCTAGTAGACCATTAACAGGACTTAGGATTTTATTTCTCGGCTTCGTCACTGTCACCTATAGTTAACAAAAAGGGAAACTTCATCGCTGTGCAGACGTCATTGTTTCTCCTACGGGAAACAAGGTGTCTAGTTTCAGAACTTCATTTCGGCGAAGGAATGTCGGGAAAATATACTTCTTCAGACTAAGCAAACGGAAGGTTGCATCGATTTTCTGTCTGTCTGTGGGAATAGAATTTTGTGTCTCCACTTGGTCCTGGGGAAGTGGCTCCTGGACGATTGAAATGGAATTTCGTATTGGGCCTTTTTTCTAGGAGACGAAACTTTTGAGATATATCGCTAAATGAAATTCGAAAAGTCGATTCCGATTGGCACCCAACTGTTTATGTCATGCGGTAAACACCTATTCGAATGTTGTTCTCAGATTGACCATCATCAATGGACCACGCAATGGTTTATTTGAATAACACGCGCGTTTCTCGGTAAGCGGAATCGCTAATGATAGCAGGAAAACATTTCATCTCCTAAGTTGTTCACCCATATTCTATCTCCTCTATTCTTCCGCGCTTATATCTCCGTTACAACGCCCGTATTTTAAGTTGGTGACGTGAGCGCACTAAACTGTTCCTTCAATCTCATTGTGCTACATAAGATATGTATTTTTCATATTTTTTCCCTCTCCCACGTAAGGAAATTCTAGCACCACTGACATACGTAATAAATATGAGGTATGCAACTAAGTTCTCGTCGATATACAAATGACATATAAATGGCGCCTTCAGTAAGTGTTGGTCGATTTTGACACATATAAAACGTGATGATCCTTGCACAGACATATGGTGAAGAAACCGCTTTGACACGTGAGTGATTTGATTGTGGTGTCATATACTTTGAGTTGTGTGGAAATGTCTGATTTTGTGCGAAATAATTATCATTTGCAGGAGGTGTTACTTTGCTCATTCAATTTTAGTATTTTAGGCTTTAGTAAAATCACCATAAATCTTTAACTAATACTTTAAAAATGTTTATAAAGACTTATAATCATTTTACCGAAGCCCATCTAAAGGCAAGTTTGGGCACTACAGGGTTAAATAAAAAGGCGACTGAAGCGCATCGAGAGTAGAAAAAAAGTTCACGGAAATGCTGTAGTAAATAAACGTGCCGTGATTGCTTCAAAGACGGTAATTTTGATGCCGATGACTGTCCACTGGGGTGTCCCAAAAAAAAAATCGATGTTGAAAAAGTCAAGGTGCTCAGCCCTAAATTGAAAGACAATGTTAATTATAGCATTTTTGTAAAACATTTCGACTTTCTAAAAAATTGTTTTCAGGTTGCCCAAACGTGATTTATGAAAAAATGACTTTTTTAAGCTAAAAACCCACTCTTTTGCACTTTTTTCAATACTGTACGATTCCTAAATTTTTCCATATATTTTTTTTTGCGGCTGTTTTTGAATATTTTGCATGATTTAGTTCAGCATTGCATCAAGATTTTTGACTCCCAGAGCCCATTAAACATCACAAAAAAAAAATTCTAATAATTTTTAGATAAAACCTTACAAAACACAAATAAAAAAAATTTTCATCAAGAACTGGAATTTTCATTGCAAAGCGGGATTTACGACGAAAGTTTACATGCAAAAAAAAAACTGGATATCTTATCGGGGAGCTGAGATATTGGCATTTTTCTATGTGATGGAAAACTATGCATTTTGACAAATATGGTAAATAACTGTTTTATTTTGAGAGATAAAAAATAACAATGTTCATAAAACAAATGCATTTATGGATGGCTGATAACTTAGTAGAAAGTTTAAAAATTCGGAAAAATTTGCGAAAAAAGTTAGAACGGAAATTGTGATTTTTAGTGCTTTCTATTAGAAAACTCAATGTTGCTCGTAATATATAAGAGATAGAAACATGATGTCTTCGGTAAAGTTTCTTGTTTTAATAGAATCTAAAACTTTGTCGAAGACACCTTGCGTCTATCTTATTCTGATTAAAAAGTAAATTTTTTATCTCACTCATAGGTGGATTGGTCACCTATCTTTCTACATTAAAAGATACATTTTTAAATATCCTGAAACTCCTCCGAACATACCTTATGGCTATAATCAATATTTGAATCACTATTTGGGAAATTATACGCACAAACGGCAAAATAAAACACTGTGCCATGGAGATATTGAGCTTTAGAGGCATTTTTGACAAAATGCAAAGTTTTTCATCACATGTATAAACGCCAATATCTCAGCCCCCCGATAAGATATCAAGATTCTTTTGTCATGTAAATTTTCGTCTTGAATCCCGCTTTGCAGTAAAAATTTCAGTTTTTGATCAAAAAATGTTTAATATGTGTTTTTAAGGGTTTTATCTGCAAATTATGAGAAAATTCACTTTTTTGTGAAGTTCAATGGGCTCTGTGAGTCAAATAACTGAATGCGATGCTGAACCAAACCATGCAAAATATTCAAAAACAACCCCACAAAAAAAAATATATGGAAAAATTTAGGAATCGAACAGATTAAAAAAAAGAGCAGAAGAGTGGTTTTGTAGCTTGAAAAAGTCATTTTTTCATAAATCACGTTTGGGCAACCTAAAAACGATTTTTTAGAAAGTTGAAATGTTCTACAAAAATGCTATAAATAACATTATCTTTCAATTTAGGGCTGAGCACCTTGACTTTTTGAACATCGATTTTATTTTTGGGACAGCCTACTGTCCACGTGAAGAAAGGCTAAAAACCTTCGAAGATGCTGGATGTGGAGGATTACTCGAAGAGGATATATGCCAAATGCAGGAACAGTTTGCTTCGGGATTAGAAATTTTCAAGCGATTGCATACTTTTTAAAAATAAAGTAGTATCTGAAAAACAACGAGAACTTAGTTGCGCACCTAATATAACTTATAAAAGAAATAAATAGTGATGAAGAAGATGTAAAAAATACGTATCTCTCAATATTGATGCTCGTATAGTTCCAGTAGTTTCAGAAAAGTAGGGCAGAGTTGTTTACTCTGCTCCAAATATCCCATTTAAAGCATTTTTATTTTTCCACTGAGATGTTTGAAGTACCGAACAAACATTGAGAATTCAAATTAAATCTTTTTGGTTTTGTCCACATTCAATACTCTATTTTTCGCTTTCATAGTGGAATGCCCCTAAAGTTTATTGCTATTTCTCCGAAATCCAAACAAACCCGTTTTGGCATACACTAAAGCGGCTATTACACGAAGCAAATATTTGTTATTTTTGATACCGGATTTATTTGCAAAAATTTTTTCTACGAGCAAATATATTTGTTATGGTATTACACTTAAGCAAATGTTTACTTCAAAACCTGTTTGCTTGAATGCTAGCAAAGTCTCTTTGTTCATTTTATGGTTAATTTGTTTGCTATGCTATTACACGATGCGAAAAATATGAAGCAAATCTTGTTTTTCTTTCGCAGCACAATAATTCAACTGTCAATCGAAAACATTGTTTCTGTGTTTAGTGGTTTTGGTTCAATAACGGTAGTGTTCGACATTACATATTTTGTTTTAAGTGAGAACGGCTGATTTCGAAGAAGAAGATTTGCTGTTGGTTTGCGTTCAAAATGGTGAGAATCGGAAACGTCGTCGGATGCGCAGTGTGTGGGTGCGTGATTGGGTGAAACGACGAAAAGACCGAGGATTCTACAATCAACTTCTTCGAGAGCACGAAGATGAGGGGCCGCTGTTATATCAGAATTTTCTGTGCATGAACATAGACGATTTTCACACCCTTTTGGAATTGGTATATCCATTAAGCAAAAAGCTGGATTTGAATATGTGAGAAGCTATTTCTGCCGGTGAAACGTTAGCTCTCACATTGCGCTTTGTTGCAACAGGTGATAGTTTCATGTCGTTACAATATCTCTCTCGTATCCCACAATCAACAATAATTCCAGAAGTTTGTGACGCAATATACAAAGCTTTGAAGCCTGATTTTTTAAGGTAAAATTCTCTCCAACATCTTTTAGCTCAACAATTAACGATGTTATTTATGTTATAGTTTCCATAAACTGAAGAAAATTAGCTGAAATTACAACAATAGATGGATTTTTTCTCATTGCATCGGCCTATAGATGGAAAGCACATCGTGATGAAAGCCACAGCACATTAAGGAAGTGTTTATTATAATTATAAAGGTTAGAAATCATTCCAATACCTTATGAGAATCACAATTACAAAAATAAAAAATTACAAAATAAACACACGAAGGTTTTCACGTTGCTATCACGGACACAAACCATAGACAATCCCGTAAATTACAGTCTCAAAAATTATTAATTAGTTTTTTTTGCACATCAACACTATTTATCGTTTTGAGTGAACAAAATTTATCGTATTAAGTGAATAATTTTTCAAGCATATCATAAAATATCGCACTGGCTAGTCTGCTACGTGAAAAACTGATTTGACACATTGATACTCATTTGCTGTAGTTCGCTCATACCCAATTTCAGTATGACCAAAGAAAAAATTCAACCAAATATTCGCTCAGTCGTGAATTTACTAGCAAAGAAAGACATTAGACCAAGCAAACCTTTTCTAATATTTTATTTAGCAAATACAACAGCAAATTATTTTTCGCAAATAATATTTTGATATTACACGGACAAACAAATAATAACTGTCATTTTATGCAAATATTTGCTTCGTGTAATAGCCGCTTAACAGAAAGGTATGGACAAGTGAACGAACCAAGTGAGAGTTTTAGTTTTCCGAATTAACAAGAAAAATAAACACTTACTCGATTCGTTTGCATCTGCGCCATGCCTTTTTATTGATTTACGCTGGAGATGGAAGTTTTGCTTTCTGCCTACCAAATGACAATAAATTAATCTGTTTCAAATAATTCTACAGCATAAATTAACTCTTTGATGAGGGTAATTTGTGCTACATTTGCATCATTTTCAATTGCTTCCTGTGTGACGACCATCTACTGCAGGATTATCAGCCAGTAACACAATGAAATTTTGTGGCTGTCAAAATTCTTTTTAAATTTTCGCGCCAAACCAAAACCAACTAAATGTTGGCAACGCTCTCTCAGAATTTAGTGAAACTTTGTTGGTGTGTAGACACTACTAAACTAACCAACTTTGAATCCTTATTTTTTCAAACGTTTGTCTAGTCTAAAATTTGAAAAGGTCTAAAGTTTTTGAAGCGTTTTTTATTTAAATCAAAAATCTAAATAATTGAATTGTTTTTGGATGATTTTTAGGGAATTGTCTGGATTTGCCTTCAACCATATTGGAAAAAAAATAATTTTAGACAATAATTCAAAATGAGCGCTATGAAGGATAAAAAGATTTTCTAACGAAAAAATATTCATATCCAACAGTGTTGAACGTTGAAAATGTTATTTGTTGGAAAACACTTTTTTTGTGATAATACCCATTTTGAAATGTTCAGAAGAGTTTTCGGCAACTAGATTGTCAAACTAAGAAATTAAATTAAAAAAAAATCTGGGATGACTGTTTTATGCTAAATCACTTTTTGTTTTTAAAATCAATTTTTCGTCGTGTAAGATATTAAATTCTAGTTTTGACATTTTGTAGAAAGGTTCAGGCAATTTCCATAAAGTCATCTCCAGCAACTTTTCTCTATCTCTCGTTATTTTTTGGATATATTGTTTTATAAAGAAAGGGCTTAAACATGTCAGATCTTTTCATTTGTTAATCGAGATAAATTATCGAATTATCGAACACTCACAAAGTTTATTAAGTTCTGAGAGAATAATGCCAGCCCCTCAGGTGAGTTTGTGTGAGATCCGTCTCATGTAAACTTATTCGCTCTGTTTCAAGACTACTCTAGATTGATTTTCAAGAAGTGCGGAATATTAGCAACTATTCGTACGTTCACCACTACTAATTATTGTTTAACATTTGCCAAACGGAATAAACTGGCATTGGATGAGAAACTTTTTGTAAATTTAAAGTCGTTTTTCTCTAAATGAGCTGTTTCAGAATTTGATATTTTTTTCTAGCTTGTTAAACACAGATTTTACAGCCAACTGTACACTTACAGTTTGCAGGAAATAAACGGAAGGTTAAGTTCCGACCAGCGTTGCCAGGTCATTTTTTTATAAATCTGGAAAAGGCAAAAAAAAAATCTGGAAAAAATCTGGAAGTCATTTCGTGGGGTGAAAGGTAAATTCTTCGGATAAAAGTCTTGGGGTACGTAAAGTTTGAGGTGACAAAATTGCAAAATTTCGCGCCAAATTGGAAGTGATGACCTTTTTGCGGAACAGAGAAAATAAAATCTGGATAAAATCTGGATCATTCATGGAAAATCTGGATAATTGGACATCAAATCTGTCTACCTGGATACATGCTCAAAAATCTGGATAATCCAGCTAAATCTGGATACCTGGCAACGCTGGTTCCGACAGTGGAATAAACACCTAGGCTATTTGCTAGTTTATGTTGCTCGTTTAGACACAGTCTACAAAATTTCACTGCATTACTACACGCAAAACTTTTCCTTATTACTTTAGAAGCAATAGCGAAAATTACCTTTTAGGTAACAATTCCATTACTTAAAAAGCAACAAAATTCTTCCCCAGTCAAGTACCAAAACATACTGTCATATATTTAGCACATGTTATGAGAGTACGACTATCTAATAATGGTCGTTTCAACCACATGCAACGTTTTTTCTGTGCTCCCTTTCCACCTCAAGTCAAAAAAAATCACACACCGTCGCATAAGTTGCACATGTTACAAGTTTTTTCAATTTCCAATTCATCCGGTGGGCGTGTATTAGTTCGCTTGTTGTATGCATACGGAGTAGCGAAAAAATATGACAAGAGCTGCCAAGCAACATTTTCCCCGTCATAGAGTATGCAAACGTTGATGATTTCAAAGACTTGAAATGCGCCTTAAAATGACATCACGATCTGTAAACTGCGTTAGAGAAAAATAAAAACATTCGCTTTCTTGCAAGCTATTTACAGCACATAATCATTGGTTCATGGAAACTCGATTGGACCTGTTTGAATATACAAAACTCGTGCCCATCCAGAACAATATTCGCAACTTCGGCAACTCTGGTCAGAGAGTTTGACATATTTCCATTTCAAGTAAACACTGGGGGACGAAACGAAAGTGTTTCTAATTGGACATTTGAGGTTGACGGTTGAGATTCTAATTATGTGTGGATTAAGGGAGACAAAAATGAACCAGATCGTTGCATCAATACAAATGCAGCGAGTGAAGTCTTGCCAACACATGCATTGCGGTGCTTGGCTGTATGTTCTCCTGCAGAAACACATACAAGCGTGTGGCCGTCATAATTTTTATTACTTTTTGTTTGTTACTTTTTGTATATAATGCGCAGTCATAAGACACAAAAAGTAATAAAAAATTGCCCAAAAGTAATAAAATATTCCCCGTTTGCGTTGGGTGTAGAGGGTGCTTATCAGGTTGAATTTTTGGATGTTTAACAAGAAAGTATACGCGTTTCATTTATAACTTGTACTTTCCACACATTTTATCAATTTTATAGTTTGTTCAACAAATTACTAGGGTAACATTAACGGAAGATTTGCCAGAATTATGAGCATTTCAGAGCGCGGTATTAAACGTTTGAATGACAAGTAAATGAACATCTTCAATATATGACGTAACCAGGGTTTTCAATACAAGTAATAAAGAAAATTACTCACCCCATGTCCGGCACCACTAAGATAGAGCTGCCACAGTGGCTCCTGCAGGCCCACCAGGCTGGTGACTTTGTCTTTCAGTGGCAGCGATCCAAGACACCGCACCGAAAAGATCTGCCCATTGATAGGGGCCGCCGTCGAAGCGGCCGTAGCCGATATGCTGCCGTCGCTTCCTTCCTCCTTGGCAACTTCGTGGAACATCTTCTCGATCTGGGCCTGGACACAGTTGCTGGTCTCGCGGTGGCTGCCATGGCTAGTGCCACTGCTGCCACTATGCAGATCACGCAGATTGTTTGCCAGCCCGCTGATGTCTAAATTGTCGCGATCATTAATGAGCGCCTTCGATCCAGCTCCGGATCTACCGGCACCGCTCGCGATCGAGCCGGGACCGTGCATCGAGGAGGACCGACGACGACCTCCGGCGGTGGTTACTCCAAGGTTCAGCAAGCTACGGTCATCGATTCGTTGGCTGATTATCGATCTAGAAGAGGAATAGACTTCATCGTTAACACCGTATCCGTGGAAGAGTTGGTGGTCTACACCAGGACCGGGACCGGGACCAAAAGGAACTGCGCAAACATGCTGGTGGTGGTGTTGACGGTTAATCGGGTTAATAACAGGGTCATTGTTGCGGGATAAGGTCGCACAGAAGTGCTCCCCTGTGCTGTTATTGTTATTAGTAAAACCACTGCCACTTGATTTATTATTCTTGCCGGGATTGCAGGTATCGTAAAGGCATAGTTGGTGGATTATAAACACAAAAAAATCACTAACTGTTTGCCACATTGAAGCGGATCGTGAGGAGCTTGCGCATCGGAGGCACACTGATTATTATTGCACATGGAGGGCGTTGCGTCTTGATGTCACCCAAAAAACCGTTACAGTTAAACTCCCACTTTTGCTATCGATAAAAAAAACCCAACGTAGGATCCCCAACTTAATTGCTTCACTGATTCGACTGATTTTTTCTCAACGATGATTAGAAAACATCGCCACTGATCCCGTCATCTACGACAATCGTTTTACATTGCTGAGGTCTAGTGGAAAGATTTCACACTTTTTCAAACAATCGGACTGCTAGACCGTTCACTTCTGTTAAGTCTGCACCGGAGGTTTGTTTAAAACACTAATACTTATTTAGGCGAACCACCAATTGTCGAAATTCGGCCAATTAAATGCAGCAAACAACGGCAATTCAATCGAACGAAACGCGAAACCTGCAAGACCGCGATCTCTCTATCTCTCGTAATTGACGAACACCGGCGTGTAACGCACTGAGTCGAATGATGAAAACGAAGAAAAGCCTTCCTAAACGCGCGCGATCCTACGTAATTAAAAACACTTCTCGCGGTGAAAACACTAACAACACAGGGACTACGAGGTCGAAAATACGTTCCGCTCCGTGCCAAGTTTGAACAGTTATTGAACGAAGACGACCAGCGTGCAATCGCTCAAAGGCCACTTTTCTCCGATTAGACCTCTATGGGGTTTGAACGATGTTTTTCCTATCTCTTCTTCGCTCTCGTACCGTTGGCGGGTACATCTACTTGCAACTTTACTCGCCAGCCTGACCTTTCTCCCACGGGGATGCACCTCGACTAGTTTTTCCTGCTTGCTACGTACCACCCAGGGAGCTTTTCGACCGATTCGTTACCGATTGGGCTAGATCAAAGCTTCGATCGAGTGAACTCATAGCCGAAGAGGTTCGTTTTCTGTTCGTTCCTGTTTGATGAGGAGTTTCACCAAGTTGATCAACGAATTGTAGTGCGAAAAGTATACTTTCTGGGGTATGTTTGGGGTTTTTCTCTTATGATTGTGGAACCGGTTGGAAAGCTTTTCAAGTGTATAGTTTTAATGGTGCTTTAGCAACACGGAATGGCGAAAAGTACGAAAACTGTTGTGCAACGCGAGATTAAAAACCTCCTTATGGTAGGTGTACCGATTATTGCTTGTTTAGTTGCTATCACTAACAATAAATCGAAATACTGAAAATGTCATTTTTATTGTCGTTTGGTATATATTTTGACAAGTGTCCGAAGTTGTTAATTGTGTTCATGACAGCTAAATTTATATTTTTCCCTAAATATATATTTCATTTTAATTTGTCTATTGAAGTAATTCAAATCATAAACCATGAGCGCATTTTTATTGGAACTTGCCAAAGTGAAAAATCATTGCATCTTGGTTTTGCTTCTGTTTATGTATTAGTATAAGTATATAAACAAGCTCTATCGAAAATACTCGAAGATCGAAGGTTTGGCAAATTGATCTAGAACTACTTTGTTTTCAGCGATTGCAAATATATATTCTTTTTCACTGTAATTGATTGTATTGATCCCAAATTTTTACAAAACAAATTTAATTACAAAAAAATGGTATGATAACTTACATGATAACTTTGAAATTTGATCTTTTAACGTCGGAATTGAAAGTGTGAAAAGTGGTACCATGAACCCTGGAAAGATAATCTCATTGTAGAGTCCAATTAATGCATGCATTTTAATTAATTTAAAATGCAAGTTTTTGTTTGAAATTTAATGTTCAGTGATCCATACGGTGTTAACACATTGATACATAATAAATACCAAAATTCATTATTCGAAAAACAAGAACGGATTCGCACTATTTGAAAAAAAAGAGGGCAATGTCACTAGAAGCGAGGATTCAAATTGACGCAGACTATCTTTCTAGGGTTCAATCACGTAAACAATATGGTGTAACCGGCATTTCTACTCCACGTGACGGAAGTTTAACAACATTTCTTTTGGAGGGAGAATAAGTGAAAGTGTTGCGTGATTTTTAGAGGAGGGTAGCCATACAATTGGTTATACAGGAGCGGGTGGTTGAAAAACTCTTGAGCTCCAAAAGTTAGGAAAATTTATTTTTGACGACTTGTTGAATTGTGCAAACAATTGAAAAATTCGCTGTTTCCCCAGTAAAATGACATTAGTAATATTACTTCAGATGGTGAACGTTTTTCAACAAATTATTCGTTTGGCAATGCTTTGTCATTATGCAAACTCATGATGTATAGATTTTATTGTTGGAATACGCTCAAATGCTTATTAAACAATCGTTTCGAATCATTTCCTAAAACAATTAAAACTTTCAAACATGAAGAATAGCATGAGCGCAACTAGGGAAAATTTTTAGAGGGGACTAGTTTTCATACATCTCATTTGAAAAAAAAAAGAGAAAAAAAAAGAGTTACAATGCGCCTATTTAAAAACGCATAAAATAGTGTCGTAACAGAAGAAAAAATCACTTCAATCGGGAATAAATCCTCGAAGATGTATTGAATATCTTGACCACAGCGTCAACGCCAACCTGGGCAGTTTTGCTTAGAAACTCTCGATGGGGCGTAGCTAGAAGACGCTCCATCTCCTCTACCGACCGCTGCCGGTAGTGGACCGACGGCAGATACAGCCAGTACTCCGCGCTTTCGCCCTTATGGTATTTCTTGATGACCGACGCAACTTCAGGCTGGCATTTCGTACACGCAAAACTTTTCCTCATTACTTTAAAAGCGAAAGCGCAAAATTTCCTTTTAGGTAACAAATCTGTTACTTAAAAGGCAATAAAGTTCTTCCCCAGTCTAGTAACAACACATACTGTCATATATTTTGCACATGTTACGGGAGTACTACTACCTTATGATGGTCGTTTCAACCACATGCAACATTTTCTCTGTCGAAAAATGCTCCCTTTCCATATCCAGTCAAGAAAAATCACACACCTTCGCATATGCTGCAAATATTAGGCCTGAAATATGCTTAACGCCAACGCGAGCGATCGAGCGAAATTCTTGCCGTAAGATAATGAACAGCCGTAAGTAGAGCTGTTCATTAACCTACGGCAAGAATCTCGCCCGATCGCTCGCGTTGGCGTTCAGCATATTTCAGGCCATACTAGTTTCATCTATCTCTAATTTATCCGGTGTGCGTGTATTAGTTCGCTCGTTGTATGCATGGAGAGTAGAGAAAAAATATGACAATGGCTGCCAAGCAGCCTTTTTCCCGTCATACAGCATGCCTAACGTTGATGATTTCAAAGACTTCAAATACGTCATGAAATCACATCACGATCTGTAAACTGCGTTAGAGAAAAACACAAACATTCTCTTTCTTGCAAGCTACCTAAAACACACACCCTTTGGTTCATGGAAACTCATTTAGACCTGTTTATTGATACACAACTCGTGCCCGTCTAGAACAAGATTCGCAACTCCGGCAAATCTGATCACCTGGTATTACATATTTCCATTTCAAGTAAACACTGGGGAACGAAACGAAAGTGTTTCTCATTAGACATTTGAGGTTGACGGTTGAAATTCTGATTGTGAGTGAATAAGGGGACAGAAATGAACCTGATCGTTGCATCAATACAAATGCAGCGAGTGAATTCTCGATACACATGCATTGCAGTTCTTGGTTGTATGTTCTACGGCAGAAACACAAACAAGTGTGTAGCCAACATATATTTTGTTACTTTTTGATTATACACTTTCGATGACCCTGAACACAAAAAGTAATAAGATGTTGCAATAAAGTAACAAAATCTCACTCGTTTCTGTTGGGTGTACTATAAATTTCCCCGTTCACCGCCAATCCGGAGCGAAAGAAGTGCCCTTCTTGGGGAACTTGGTGTGTCAAATAAACTTCACCTCGGATCTCACTTCCATCGTGGAGAAAGTGAAATACGAAGTGCCCTGCCAGTCATTGCCATCTATGTTCAGAAGGTAATTTTCACAATTTAGCCGGTGGCACCAATATCCCGACCAAGCGCACGCAGCGATGTAGCCACTTTTCTCTCGGTCTTCCTCTTCAGCATCCTTTGGAGCTTCTTTTCGCTCAGGGTCGTCGGCCGTTCGAAACCGGGCTCTCTTTCGATGCTTTGATTGTTGTTCAATAGTGCCTGGATAATGTAGATGTCGAAGCGGGCGTATCCGGCCTCCACAAAGTTTCGCACGATATCCGTTTTTGACGCGGTGGGGTACCGTCTTTGAACGCGCGTACTTATGAATGAAGTAGTTTCACTGTTTTCGCCATGACGTTTAGAGTTCTAGTAAATTTTTTTCTGTTGACCCATGGGTTACTATGATTGATGTTGCATTTTTTTAATTCAGCTGGAGGGTAAATTTGCAACCAAACGCCTGAGGTGACCAACCTCAGGGAGTATGGGGTTGGTTTGAGGCAGTGACCGAAAACCACTAAAACCCCTCCAGTCTTCAGCCCAAAATACTCCCCGGGACGACCTAAGTATTGCTTCGGGGAGCGGCTTTTATGCTTTGTGCAACCTCCTGGCTCTATAAAGTCTCTTAGCTAATTAGCTAACTAACCTGGAGACTGGCAGTTAGCTAACACTCTGGCGTGTCGGTGGTCAACCTGTCGCATGCTTTGCAACTCTACGACTATTTGAGAGGCGGTTGCACAAACCGCCCTCCAG
Source organism: Wyeomyia smithii (assembly GCF_029784165.1). Classification (NCBI taxonomy): domain Eukaryota; kingdom Metazoa; phylum Arthropoda; class Insecta; order Diptera; family Culicidae; genus Wyeomyia; species Wyeomyia smithii. Next base: position 193,786,363 of record NC_073696.1, read on the forward strand.
ATGTTCGAGTCTTCACACATCCTCTGAACTAGGTTGTCCGGAGTAGTGTCTGGCCCGCTTTTTACCATCATGTCGCTCCGCTCACGGGCAACACGAGGACATACGAAGAAGACGTGCTCAGCTGTCTCTTATGCATCCACGCATCCATCCCGCATGCCCGAACCTGTATAGATACGTCTCACGACCCACCCGGATACCACCGGAATGAGTCGGTGCGTACATCTACCCTTCGTGGAATTGGACCATTCCTGATGCCATCTGATCATCGATAGTGATCTTCTGGTACCTCGTATGCCCCTTGTGTTACGTTGGTCGATGCATTCTACGTCCTCCCTACAGGATATGCTGATAGGCATCATGCCGGACAGGACACAGATCGCGTCGTATGAAACTGTACGGAACGCACTCGCAGCCCTCAGGCACATGGGCCTGTAGGAACTTTCCAGTTTACCACGATAACTGTTAGTACCTAGCGCTTTGGACCACACTGGGCCGACATACCTAAGTATGAACGAAACCACGCTGGCAAGAAGTTTACCCTTGCTGCCATTCACCGCTGAGCTATTCGACATCATTCGAGATAGTGCTGCAATAGCCGTTGCCTCTTGCAAGCATAGTTGACGTGACTCTTATATGTGAGCTTATCGTCAACCATAACCCCCAAGATCCTCAAAGATCGCTTTGAGGTGGTGGTGCAGTCTCCGACTCTGACCACCACCTATTGCTCTGATTTGCGGTTATTCACAACCGTGACCTCCGTCTTATGTTGCGCTAACTCCAGTTTCCTGGAGTGCATCCAGTCTTCGACCTTGCGTATACAGTGCGCGATCGATCGACTCGCCGTAGACCTCTAGCGTTATGTCGTCTGCGAAACCGACGATCACAACTCCTACAGGGAACTTGAGTTTCAACGCCCCGTCATAAATGACATTCCACAACACCGGTCCCATGATAGAACCTTGCGGAACTCCTGCGGTAATTGGGACGCACTTCTGACCCTCCTCCGTGTTGTAATCAAGTACTCGGTTCTGTAAGTAGTTTTCCAGAATCTTGTACAGCGACACTGGTTCATGAATGCTCCTTAGCGCAAGCGCTATGAAGTCTCAACTGGCTCTATGTCAAGCGTGACGATTGCGCAGTAGCGTATGCCTCTTCTGCTGGAGTGCTACCTCCGCCGTCTTGGTGACGGAGAGGATAGCATCCAGCGTGGACCTGCCCTTCCGGCAACCGAACTGGTTACTTGCCAGACCGTTTACACCCTTCGTGTACCTCACCAGTCTGTTGAGGTAATCCTCTCAAGCACCTTATTCGCAGTGTCCAGCAAGCAGATAGGCCTGTATGCCGATGGGTCCCCTGGCGGTTTCCCGGATTTCGGCAGTAAGACCAAACTCTGCCGCTTTCACCTGTCCGGGAAGAGGCAGTCATGACAGCCTGAAACAGCCTGGGGGCCTTTTAAATTGCAAGGCTCATTGCCAGGTTAGGGATGCCATCCGGTACCAGTGCCTTGCTCGCCTTTAGGGAGTTGTCGATCACGATGAGTTCCTCATTCGTAACCCTAACCTCTCCCTAAATCTCGACACGACTGTCTTCGCTCACGGATTGGATGTTCGGCACGTTGGCCGACCATCCCTGGTCTGTCTCTGAGATACTGGTTAAAAATTTATCAATAGAACAAGCTACAATCTGCTATAACTTCTTTTGGGATAATCCTGAAAATGTTTAGTCTTTGGCGAAAAAGTGTATTTTGTGTGCCCCAACAATTAGTTCGATCAACTTCTCTTGGTGGAGCCAACTGCCTCCATTGCAATCTCTTCTCTTTGCTTTTTCGAATACCTCGGCATCGAAATGCGATGTCGTCCAGCCGCGTTGGTTCTACCAATCACTTGCCGCTTCGCGTTGTTTTCTACACTACAGCAAACCGACTGGTGGTTGCTAATGGTGTAGCCATCGTCTACCCTCCAGTTCGTGATTAGTCCTGAGCTGGAGAACGTCACATCGATGATCGACTCCGCACCATGCTTGTCTTTTCTCCTCAGAAAACACTAGAGTGCAGGAGAATATCTTGCACTGCGAAAACATCTGCTCTCACAAGAGCAAATCAACGCTCATGCTAGAAGAGAGCGACAAACGATTTTTATCTGCTGAGCTTCCTGAAAGCACTGCGGTGAAATCTAAAATCTCTCTCTTGCGAGACAATGAACTATAGTGTACTTTCTCACACGTGTGGACAATAATTACACTGCAGAATTCGTTTGGTGGAATTCGTTTTCGCAGTGTAGCTACACGAGGACTACACTTTTGCTCGGTAGGTTTTTTCACTTTCCAGTGGACATTGTTGTGTATTTCTGCGTTTTCTCTGTAGAGTGATACACCCCTCTTGTTTCTATCAGATGTTGGGTGAGCTGGAAGTGTGTTTGTCTCTCTGTAAGCTGGTTGAGGCACTTTGGAATGGAGAAAGAAGGAGTGTGGTGAAAGCATTTGCTACACGCAGGCACGTACTGGAAGGGAAGTGCGTGGTGAATTTTTCTCCTCTTTTTTCACATACTGAGGAGAATGACAAGCATGCCCCGCACCACTTCTGCTAAATGTACGTTTGGTCCCAACGTTGGCCAGATCTAAGGTTCGTAGAGCGACTTCCCCTCTCAACAGCCCAAGCGCTGAAATCACCTACCACCACCAACGGCGTTAGGCCCGTTAGCACCATGGATAACTGGTCGACCATCTGAGTGAACCTTTCGGTAGACCAACGTGGTGGAGCATACACACTGCAGTAGAACACTCCGTTCAACTTGGCAACCACGTACCCTGCGTTTAAGGTGAAAACAACCTCCTGAACCGGGAACCTGCTCGTCGTCCATACGGCCGCCATACTGAATGCGAGTGAAACATGACTGGTGACAGCTGAGTCGAACAGTTTCGCAGACGAGCTACTTGTCCAAAATACAGCCGACTCACCATCTGCAATATTAAAATTGGTCAGGCGAGTAACTCGCCGCTCGCCTCGTATTTTGTAATAATCTCTATAACAAATATCCCTAAAACATTGAACGTCGATTACTCGAAATAATGTTTTTGGAGCCTGGTTCGATGGAGACAACATTGGAAACGGGACATGATGCTTGACAATTACCTAAAATCGCATCTTAAAAAAAGTTCTGCACGCTGAAAAATAAATAAAATTTTCAAAAGATCGAAAAACTCAAATCGAGAAATAAACGATCTTTTCGATTTTTCCGGCGCTGAAAAACCAATCAAAGAATCAAAAATCGGGGTGGAAAAGATCGATTTTCCACGGATCGATTCATGATCGATCAATCCTAACTCTTATGCCTGTGGTTTCGCAGCCGGCTTACCGGCTGGGCACTTGGGGCCTCCCATAAAGTGTTTGTCGTCCCGTTTTCCGGAACACACCATGCACTTTGGAGACTCCCCGCAATCCTTCGATTTATGGTTTGCATCACCGCAACGTCTGCATAACCGGCGCTTGTCGGGCCCCTTGCAGGTCCAGGACTTATGTCCTCCCTCGAAGCACCGGAAGCAAACGACCGGTTGTTGGGTTACCCAGAGAGCATACTGACCAGCCGATATTTAGCTTGCCATCCTTTAGTGCCAGGTTCGTATCTGCCGGTGCTAGTCGGAAGGTGGCCACGTGGGTCCTCGCTGGCCCCTTTCGGAGGCGGATTGACGCAGTGGCCACCTCCATACCGCACTTCTCTTTGAGGGCTTGTGCAACGTCGCACGCTTCGCTGATTTCATCCAGATTTTTAAGCTGGAGAGTTACCTCCAAGGTGAGTGCCCGAACCTGCACCTCTTTGCCAAGTACCTGCTACCGCCTTGTAGGAAGCTCCACCAACCGCTTCTTCATGTATTGTGCCGTGTCAAATAAATGTTGTGTGAACAAAAAAAACCGCTTCTTCACGTTACTGACCTGCCCCGTAGAGCAGATCGTGGCTAATGAGGGCATGAGTCTGAACCTGCTTAGATTCAGTTACCCTCTTAGTCCTCGCCCCCTTTTCGGTGGCTTCAACTCAAGCCACAAGTTCGGCGTGCACCTTTTTAAGTTCGTCGATGGTAGCCCGAAGCAGGAGGAGACCATGCTTCAGATCCCTGGACATATTGCTCTTTTTGCTTGTCCCTGCTCTTTTCGATGGCCTTGACTAGCAAGGGACCATCGAAACACGCCAGTTTCTCATCGTTCTATCGGTGTGGAAACTGGCGTGTTAACCTCTCTGCCACCGGGTTTTGCTGCATCCGTCTCCGCCTTTTTACTGCGGAGACCGCTGGATGCCACCTCGCACGAAGGGATTTTGTAGTCCCTCCACACTCGTCACTTGTTTATTACTTCCATTCATTTTTGTTTATTGGGTCTCCGTTCCAGCCGCTATCCTTGTTCATAATGGAGTAGTCGCCTATGTGGTCCCATGGTGAGCTATGCCGAAGCAGTGAGGTCATGGCTAAGGTAGGCCGCCCATAGCGCTTCATGAGCAACTATGTAGCCCCCGACCAGCGTAAGTCACGAAAGGGAATCTGGTCCTAAGACCAATTCCCACCATCTGATCCTTCTCTTGCCTGATTCCCACCAGGCAATGGACGCGGAACATTCTGGAAGACCTACCATGTTTTACGGGACGGAGGCCCCTGCATCAAATCATAAAAAAAGTTGCGACCAGTTGCCGTAATTGGGAACTTACTGGAATCGGCCCCAATGGTCGGGTTAGTGCATTTTGAACGGTGGGAGCGGCACTACTCGCTTCGTCGGAGATGCTTCCGGGTACTTGTGCGGGCTTTTGCGAGTAGTCTACTGCCAAATGTTCGACCCTCACCACCCCTAGGCGATCTCCCGCTGCTGGTCCGGGACTGTCGGGTACTGTCAGTGGTCACGCACATATTGCATGTCCTCGGCGATCGCCACGCGCCGACCCGTGGTGGCATGGAGGAAAATGGAGCAGCTGTATCGTTCTTAATAAACTAATTACACATGAAACTTAACGGAATGCATCGGGATAATGATAGAGGATGGACGTGAGACGACCGACTACGATGAACGATGAACGATGAACGATGAATACAGGGCAGAAGCAGATAAAAGGAACGATTTCCGAATATAACTAATGAGGAAAACATATCGATTCACATAATAGGTGAAGTTAAGGATGCCATCAAGCGGCTCAAGAACAACAAATCAACTAGAGAAAATAGCATCACAGAGCTTATCAAGCTGATGGTGAATAGATTGGTTTCCTGTTTGCCCCAGTCAAGATCTGGGATATAGAACAGCTACCGAAGGAGTCAAACGAGGGAATAATATATGCAATATACCAGAAGGGCGACAAGTTGGCATGTGAGAACTATCAAGCTATCGCGATTCTCAAAGCTGCCTACAAAGTGCTTTCCCAGATCATTCTTAGCCGTCTTTCGCAGCCAGTTATAAGGTTTGGGAAAAGTTATCAAGCCGGTTTTGTGGATGGGCGATCGACAACGCAATAAATTTTCGCGGAAGATCCTCCAAAAGTGTTGCAAGTGTTGTTTAAGTCCCCATACGGTTTCAAGCCGGTTTACGATAGAATTTACCGTGAAATGCTATGGAACATTATGGACGAGAATGGTTTTACTGATACTGTACAGTGCTGTGTGAAGACGTTCTTCCTGCTTCCTGGGTAATATTGCGTTGTTAAAGTTGTGATCTTCAATAAATGTAGCCAGTTCATATACTTTGCTAATGGTTAAGACTTTGTCGGAAGCACGTTCCAGATGGCTGTTGAATCAAGGATCAAGAATCTGCTTCCCGTACCAAGTGCACTATGTATAAGGATCTTGCAAAATCGGTAGTTTTCTAGGGGCACGAGCGATGGACAATGCTCGAGGAGGACTCGCAAGCGCTGGCTGTTTCCGAACGACGTGTGCTTAGGATCATCTCCGGAGGTGTATGAAACAATGGTGTATGGAGGCGAAGGGTGAACCACGAGCTGGCTCAACTCTACGACAAACCCAGTATCACTAAAGTTGTAGGGCTACAATAAACGGGCAATGTTGTAAGAATACTGGACAGCAATCCCGGTATTCGTATCAAATACGGTCGGTACAAGACGTGGACCAAGTGGATTCAGGTAGTACTAAGTAGTTAATATTTTGGTTTTATTCAATCCGTAATTCTTTTCTCTCATTCTTGTATATCTCTCTAAACATAATTGTTTACAGAGTACAGTGTTTCTGGTATTGGCTGTAATTGAACAGTTTAAAAGTTTCAAGTTATGATATAGATAGCAACTCTTTCCTCTGCAGAAATATTTTGATAAATCATTCGTAATCTTTTTCGTGTGGTTAAAAAATATACTTTACTAATATGATAGTTTAATGAATAAGTTATGTTCTTGTGTCACAGTCAAATTTATAAAAGCAACCAGAAAAACAATACTGCAACTGTTGTAAAATAATTAGTAAATAATAATAGAATTAGAGAAATAATCAAGTGAAATCTAATATCTAATCAAGTGAAATCTAATATCTAGGATATCTAGAAGGCAGAGATGAAACGTTGAGCAAACAAACAAAAATGCGAAAAACAATTGAGTTAATTATGATTGTTACCATCGTATGGAAAACGTCAGAACAGTTGTCTCAAATCAATTAACGAAGAATCGATATATTTCACAGCTCGTTTGGTTCGGATGTGATAGTAAAAATATTATTGATTCAAAAACGTTCACGTTATCATCTACAGTGTAAATCCGTGCTGCGAAGGTCATTTGCACGTTGCATTTTCAGCTCAAATCTGCTGTTTAGCTGAATCAATCGACTCTTATCATGCCGCTTATTTGCAGTTGCAATTTTGATGCAGAGCTAACATGAGAGGCGATTCAGTGTAAGTTTTGCAATAGCGGATAGCTGTATCAACCAGACATAATTCTGCGAATCTTTTACAGGCGATTCCTGCTGTTCGGTTGCTGTTGGGTCCTTGCCGCGGTACAAGCTATTACACACTACAACTGCAAAAATGATCGCCGTTTTCTTGCGTTCAATATTTGTATTGTGGAATATGTTAACTTAGACAGTGACGAGGATCATCGATTTCCAAACGTCACGCATCTGGAGTTTCGGAATGGACAGTTCAAAAGTATTGGAGTGGATTTTTTTCTCTCGATTGGTGATATGAAGCGTTTGACTTTCCGGAATGGATTTTTGAAGGATATTCGTTTCTGGTCGCCTGTACTGGAAGAACTTCGTGTGGTAAACACGGAATTAGTGGAGTTTGACGTACTAAGTGAACCTAACGACAGCTTGAAACAGCTCGCTATTCGCTCTAAGTTTTATTCGAAATGGTCTCCGCAAATGCGACTACTAAAAGCGCTGGAAGTGATCGATATTGGATACTGTAATTTTACACACCTGAATTTGGATTGGTTTACGGGTTACAGGAATCTTCGAGTACTGGATGTCTCTAAAAATCGTCTACATGCGCTGTTCAGTGGTCCACATCTGAAGCTGCAAGCTCTGGAAGAGCTTTACCTCTATGGTAATCGATTCGAATATTTGTGGCGCTTTCCGGATGCTTTTCCAAGTTTGAAGTTTGTTAGCTTGTCAGAAAATAAATGGATCTGCAGTTGGGTATCGATGGCTCGTGATGCGCTTTTCGTTCTGAATATGGTTCTAATGGATTCTGATGTCGATTGTGAACATGGATGGATTAGCATTGGAGGAATATGCTGCCGACAAACTGGATATTCAAAAACAGTGCGAACAGTAAATCGAGTGAAGGTACTGAAAGATGAAACGGTGGCGCAGAATCGACAGCTTGAGATATTACTAGGTAACGGTAGCAGAGAAGGGGTACAAATGGCGATTGGGGCGAAGGTTGATGGAAATACTGTTTTCGTTGACAAGCTAATGCCAGTAGTTTTGACATAGTATAGTTTATTCAAAGAAGTGACAAATTTTCTTAAATATAAATATTTATCTCTGTATCCTCAATCTATTTCTTGTTATTCAATCGCTCCGTCTTAGCGATCATCTCCAATCGTTCCTTCAATCTATAACGCGACACTTCCTTTTCCGATTCTCCTAAGTCTTCTCTGATACCTCGTAGCAGCTCCTGCAATGATTGAACTTTTTTCGCAAACTGTTGTTCCATCTCCGCTCTTTCCCTTGCCATTATTAACATTTCCCGTTTCAAATTTCGTATCTTTTCCTGAAACGACCGACAGGTAACGTTTCCTTTGCCTTCCCGATCCGCTGCTACCAACGATGCTGATTGAGGTTTTTCCGGCTCCATTTCCATAATACTCGCCGTCTGAGGTTGGAAATCAATTTCTATAAATTCATACTTTGCTGTAGGGGATCCCACTGTCGCCGAAACGTAACAGCAGAGACCACCTTCCTGTTGTTCGCTGCAAGCACTGTCGGCATCGAAAAGTTGAATTCCGCGATCCCAAATTTGCTGTCGAACTGCTCGAACCCAACTGCAAGTCCAGTAGTTGTCCGACAGGCGAATTCGTTCCAGTTTTGGAAAAGCTATTGGAAACCAGGGGACCTGTGACAGTTGGTTGTGATTAATCCAAAAGTTTTTCAACCGTTTCAAACGTAGATCCGAGCTTCCATCGATCCGCACGATGTGATTCCACGATAGGTCCAGGATCATCAGGTTATCCATTTGCTGGAACCAGTCGAGATTCATGTGATTCAATTGGTTTTGCGATAGGTCCACAATAGATAGGGCAAACAGGTAGCGAATTGTGTTTGGAAGGATTGATATCGGATTTCGATTTATCATTAGCGTGTTTAGGTTGTGATTTGGTATGGATGCGATCGATAGATTCTTCAGGCCCGTTTTGTCGATGCGAAGCGTGTGCAGAGTCTCGGAGCTGAAGTTGACATTGGGCACATTTCCTCTTTTCAACGTTAGAAAGTTCGTCTCGCCAAGATTTGCAAACAGTTCGCTGGAAAATTGCACTATGGAACAGTTATCCAGCACCAGCTGAAGAACGTGTTGAAACTGAGTGTCATTGTGATTCTCGGTGGGATCGATGCTGATATTGTGGATATAACAGTTTCGATCATTGTGTATTCGATCACATGGGATGAGTTTGGCCGAAATCTGCAGTAGTCCAATAAGTAGGCTCATGCAAAAACTGGTAGTAATTGGTAATAAATATTTTATTTATTTCTACTAACCACAGTGCGATCACTTATACTCACAGCGAGCGACGCCTTCCATCCATTTCGAAACTCACTCAGCAGACGTTTCGTTATAATGATTATAACCGAGGACGCCTTTGGATTGATTAGATTTCATGTGTGCTGATAAGAATTATTAAATATGCTCGTTATTTTCAATTCTAGATTGTCAAGGCGAAGATCATAAATTGATTAGAGTGAATCAGTATTACTAGTAGCAGACTTGAACTGCATTCACTGTAAGAAAATCAGAGTCGGGCTCGCTTCTTTTGTTGTTTTCTTTTTTGTGTTCATTTTTTATAAACAACTTTTCAAAAATAATTTAGAATTTTTTTGCAATCATCACAGTGATCCTTTCAACTTCCATTTTAAAAATTACTTCATGCAACTGCCAATTTTGCACAAGTTTTTCCAACATTATGGTCTGAATTGAGACCACATGTCTATCAAGTTTAAATCTTCCAATTTGGGCAATAAAAAGTCACGGATAATGGATCGATATCGTTCGCCATTGACCGTAGCATTTCGTCCAAGGTCGTCTTTACGTCCCATCGATTCCATCAGCTCAAAAGCCACACCAGTCTGTTATTTTGTTATGGTTCAATACCCAATAAAGTAAGTTCGGTGCAAAATTTGTTAATAACACCTCTAATTGTGGTTTAACGAGGTTGATTAGGACGACATTCATATAACCGTAATAAACGAAACACATTTTTCACAGAGCACGAATTTCGATAATAAATTGCTGCGATTTGCAATCAGGCGACGCTTGAACGCCATACAAGCGCTGCCAATAATGAAAAAAGTAAGGTCCGTAAAATATCACATATAGATTTTTTCCTCTCTGGTGCTCAAACGACAATTTCGGCTGGATATGTTTGAACAAATATGTCGAATTGTCATTTAAAAAAAAAATATTGTGTTTGTAATGTCTATACGCGTCGCCAGTTGCCACAGAAAGTTGTATTGGGAGTACGGTGTTTCAACATCAGGAAATAACATACACCAAAATTTGGGTTTTAATATTTCTTTATTGTTTGAGAGAAAACGAGGAAAAACAACGCACTATCAGGAAACAAGTGGGCAATATTGCTTAGAACAGGAAGTCAAACTAACGCCGACTATCTTTTTCTTATTGTCAATATAATATAATTAATTTAATCCATTCCCGACGGGTTATGCAATATGGCATCACTTGTTATTTAAACTTTGGTTTAGGTTTAACAATTATAGTTAAAAATTTGCACGATGAAACTATTCAGTATGGTTAGAGAACAGGTTGATCTTTACTATGTAATACAGTTTGTGTTAATTGTGCATATAGTTTATGAGTAATAAGAGTTTGACGTTCATTTTTTAAGGTTAAAAACTGATTTCTCTCCTCCGGGATAAGGTTAAGTATAATATGAGAAACTTGACGTAATATTTGTGCAAAAGAAATAGTGAAATGATAAAAATTACTCGCAATTTAGAACACACCAATCTCAAGCAACGCCGGGAACTGTAAAAACATATAACATCAAATTCAAGTGATGTTGAGGCCACATACTTTGTTCAGAGCAACTAATTTTGAACAGCCCTTGGATTTTGGTTTTTCCCATAACTTTTGAACCACATATCAAATTGTTATGAATTTGATTACTTGTATGTTTAACAGACAACCCATTCTTACAACTCTAGTTTTGTTCAACAAAGTCTTGTCATCTTTGAGACAATAGGCATTCATTGTTTTTACAATTAAATGCATATCGGTTGAAGTAAAAGTTCGAAATAAAAAAGGAAGCTATAGGGAAATTGGACCTTTCATTTGACACTAAGATCACAGGCAAACAGACGTGCCACTCGATGACGATCTCATCGACCAGAAAAATAACGAATATTTTGAAATTTTGCTTAGTGGGCAATAATGCCGCTAGTGTCGTTATAAGCAAGCGTACATATTCATTATCAAAGATAAAAACCGTCAGTAATGCCGCTGGTATGGATATAAGCAAGCGTTCACACACATTAGCAAAGACAAAAGCCGTTTTACGAAAATAAGTTAGTAGGCAATAAGCTCACAGGGTGGCGCATTAGTGTAACGTTTCGATTAAGGACGAAGATTTTTGAGGATCCCAAGTAACAAAAGTGATTTTATCAAGGTTTTATAGCGCTGTTTTGGCTGTATTTAACGCTATAAAACTTTGATAAAACCAATATTGTTACTAGGGATTTTTCTTTGAAGTGACACGTTTGTTTGTCTGTGCTAAGATTGTTGCATTCAGTCCAGTAACCTTTGGCAAAACGAGTGAATTTGAGAAGTCTTCGGAACACGTTTCTATTCATAACCTTTGAACCACATGTTTAATAATCATAAAATTCATTAGTTAATGATTTTGAAGACAGCCCATTCACTTGATACCAGTTCTATCCAAATCGATTGTGTAGTTTCTGAGATAATGGAGTTTTATAATTTTCACACTTTGATACCTAACAGACAAAGTTATAATCCGATTATAAAGAAATTTAATAGGGTCTAATGAGGCAACTGTATCTTTCATTTGACACTAATTTCGGTGTCAAGGTTCAGACATCTCTGAGAAAAGTGTGTGAGTTTAACCCGTAAAGACCCGGGACGGAACGTGTTTTTTTTTAAAATGCTCGTTCTCAGCACGGGAACGGCCGATTTGGGAACACTTGGAATTTTATTCAAGGGGAATAGTTGCTCTAAGTTTTAGTAAAGATGGTACCCCTCTTGACCCTCCCCGTTTTCGTGAGACGCAAATATGTCTGTGTTTTTTCTAATTTTTCAAACAGATTGAGCCAACATTGGGAATTTTCATACGTATCAATTGCTCCATGTATCAAATCATGTCAGGTAGATGAAATATGGTATGTAAGAGTGAATTTTGGAGTTTCTAAATTATTTCAGTACAAAATCACAAAACTATGTAATATCATAAAAAATCAAATAAGAAAATCGTTCTTCAAATTTTAAGCTCTACATTTTTGGATTAAGGTCTCCTGAATCAATACGCGATGAAATATTTATTTTAGCATGTAAATATTTTGAGAAAAGCGAATTTAAATTTACTAAAGTACACTAAAGTCGCTTTTTACGCGGGGGATACGTGCCGCGTAAAAAAACCACGTAAATTCCGGAATCCGCGTAAAAAAAACCATCGTTAATTTTGCATTCCGAGTGAAGGGAAACCGAAATCCGGACAAAAAAAAAATACCGCGTAAATTCCGGAATCCGCGTAAAAAAAACTGCGTAAATTCTGGAATCCGCGTAAAATAAAACGCGTAAATTCCGGAATTCGCGTAAAAAAACCGCGTGAACTCCGGAATCCGCGTAAAAAAAAAACCGCGTAAAAAGCGACCTTAATGTACGTATTTTAATGGAAACCTGATTTTCTCAGTCTCCCACAGTAGGTTTCAACTTAGCTCTTCAATTTTCAAGCTCTATATTTCTAGAGTAACGTCTTCTGAATCCAAAGATGTTGAAAGAGTTATTCTAGTATGCACAGATATAGAGAAAAACGAGTTTGAATTCACTAAAGTATGAGTTCTTATGAAAACTGGATTTTCTCCAAATCTGTGCATGCTAGAAAAAATCTTTAACCATCTTTGGATTCAGGAGACGTTACTCTTAAAATATAGAGCTTGAAAATTGAAGAGCTAAGTCGAAACCTACCGTGGGAGACTGAAAAAATCAGGTTTCCATGAAAATACGTACTTTAGTGAATTCAAACTGGTTTTTCTCAACATGTTTGCATGCTAAAATAAATATTTCATCGCGAATTGATTCAGGAGACCTTACCGCAAAAATGTACAGCTATAAATTTGAAAAACGGTTTTGTTGTTTGAATTTTTATAAAAATACGTAGTTTTGTGATTTTGTACTGAAATCATTTGGAAACTCCAAAATTCACTCTTCATCCACCTGACATGATTTGATACATGGAGCAATTGATACATATGAAAATTCTCAGTATTTTCTCAATCTGTTTGAAAAATTTGAAAAATAACACAGACATATTTGCGTCTCACTAAATCAAAATTCCAAGTGTTCCCAAATCGGCCGTTCCAGTGCTGAGCACGAGCATGTTCAAAAAACAAGTTTCGTCCCGGGTCTTTAGGGTTAAATATTGATTGGGAAATTTATAAAGTAAAAATTACAGAAATTTTAGAGACATTGCAACACCTTCCACTTCTTGAAAAATATGATTTATTTGCGGGTTTAATTTTAAATTCTCAATACTAGCCCAGAAGATAAAATATCTTGGCGTTTCAACTTAAAGACGACCTCCTACTCCTTGGTGGGACAAAGAGTGCTCTAAAATTTACGTTAAAAAATCTGACGCGTATAAGATTTTCCGAAAAAAAGGAAAGATCCCAGACTTTGTGCGATACACAAAGCTAGAATCCATGTTTAAAAACTTTAAAAACGTGGTTATTGGCGACGATTCGTTAATGAGCTTTCGAGGGAAACATCTATGAGTACTCTTTGGAACACTGCTAGAAGAATGAGACATCGAGTGATAATGAAAATGAAGAATATTCAAATCAATGGATATTAAAATTCGCGAAAAAAGTATGTCCAGATACTGTTCCTGCTCAAAAATTTAGTCGTGACGTTTTTTCTGAACGATCTACTACTATTTTCTATTACCGAACTGTCTATGGTTCTTCTTACTTGCAATAATAATGCCCCTGGTCCGGATAAAATAAAATTTTATTTACTGAAAAATCTACCTGATAATGCTAAAAAAATGTTGTTAGATTCATACAATAATTTTTTTGAACTAAACATCATTCTACATGATTGGAGACAAGTAAAGGTGATTGCTATTCAAAAACCTGGAAAACCTGCTTCTAATCATAACTCATATCGTCCAATTGCGATGCATTCCTGTATTCGTAAATTGTTTGAAAAAATGATTTTATATCGTTTAGACCATTGATTGGGTTGAAAGTAATAATTACAGTGATGATTCGCTCGTTGGATGTTCGTTAGTTGGAGGTTCGTTAGTTGGTTGTTCGCTAGTTGGGCTGTCACCCAACTAAAAAGCACTCTAATGTCAGAGTTCAACGTCATTCTATTGCATTTCAAGGGTCCGAAAAGTGAAAAAAATATTACTAAAATAAAATTATATTATTTATAGTTGTAAAAAATTTATTCAGTTACTACGCTTAATCCATTCAGCACTAATAAGTTTGTGTCTCAGCGCTATTAACTGGACACTTCATGCAAATCATCTCTGGCATAATCAATCGCGTAATTTGAAAAGTACCTACATGTTATAAATTTACAACATTTTGTGTGTAATTTAGAGGTTTAATGTTCGATTGTTTGTTCTTTCATTTCTTCAACGCCTTCACCGGAAATATCCAGCGTAGCGATCCTCCATTTTTTAGGCAAGAATCAGAGTGATGTGCTTGCGCTATATCATTTTGCTTCTAGTTGGAATTTTTGTATGAAAAAGTATTGACCAAACACATAAAATATTTACTAGCAAAGTTCATTTTCTTTGACATAGTTTTACCGCAATGCAATAGGGAAATTTTCCAAAGCAGGAAGAAAACAAACAATCGGCGCTCCCCTTTGAAAAATTTGCCCAGTTGTCAGTTCATCCAACTAGCGAACACGATTCGCTAGTTGGGTGGCAGTTGTGCTCCAACCAACGAATTTCGGCTGTAATTATCACATACCCAGTTTGGCTTCCGTAGAACTAAAGGAACAAATGATTGTCTCGCATTACTTTCAACAGAAATCCAGATTGCATTTGCTTAAAAAGAACAAATGGCTTCTGTATTCCTAGATATCAGGGGGGCATCGGATCCATTCCCAGTATGGAAAATCCCAAGCTCTACGATTATTATTCGTCACAAATATAAAAAGAGATGAAGTGATGAAAGCCACTCAGGTTTACGGTACCCCATACCGCTCCAATTAATGTCAACGATAAGCTTAACAAATCATCCCGACAATTGGCTAGACTAGACCTTTTTGTTTACCATTTAAATAAGAAAAACAGCTACTAAACGTTAATAAACTCTTGCAGTTTTCCCTGAAGATGTCACTGATCAGTGACGAAACGTCGGACAGTACAACACAAAGATAGTTCTGCTTTTTGAAAATAATTCGATCGGTGTAAGTTATAAATAATAATTTTGTTCTTTCAAAAAAATATGTACACTGTAAAAAATGTTTGGAAATTTATTTTTCTGGAATATTTTTTTCACTTTTCTTTTCTCCAAGTTCAAAACAACTTTCAATTATGTAGTTTACGTAGAAAAGGAAAACAGAAATGTAGGTTTTTTGATATATTTAATTCATAATAATATATTTGTGGTTTTTTGTTTTACTGTATATATTATTTTCGAAAGGACATTGTCGATGTCATCATACCAATCATGCAAACCATTCTGGTGTTACAATTTTTTTCTCTCTTAAGAAAATTTTGACTTTTTTCTCATTTCTTTATGATTAGGTAATCATTAATGTTAAGCTAACCTTACGCAGCTCTCATAAAAAATAATATATTTAAGGAATGAGCTTTTCGAAATGATTAATTTGTATTTTTGTTGTATTTTTTGTGTTTTTTTTGTAGTTTTTTTACTGTATCTATATATTTTTTTAAGAAAGAAAAAATAACTACCTATAACTTGCCGAAGGCGTCGCACCGAACGAACAAACTGTTCTGCCTTTAAAAATATTTGTTATCATCAATGCCATCTTTACATAAACCCTTCTCAATTAATCGTGATTCCACAAAAATTACTAATAGAACAAAATAAGATCTTTGGCCAGTGTTGCCTTCACCAGTATGTTTTTTTTTTTGAGAATATCAGTTACAATTTTACAATTTTTTTTAAAAGCTTTCATCTTGGAGACACGAGGCAAATATTTGCGTGAAATAACGGACTATATATGTTTCTCCATCTAATACCGAAATATTTGCATCAATTATTTGCAAAAATATGTTTGCGGTTGTATTTGTTTAAAAAAAATTAAGTAAATATTCGCTTCGTCCAATGTCGTTCTTTGCTAATTAATTCACTACTGAGCGAATATTTGCTTTCATTTTTTCTTTGTTCATACTGAAATTTGGTATGAGCAAACTACACCATGAACCATGAGTCGTTCATATGAGCCGATTCGGAGTGTTGAGTGATCAGACCCGCTTTTCGGAAAGAGCCGGTTAGCTCATCCTATATTATGCCAGACCATTACCAAAAAACCAATCAACAACGAATTTCCATGAAAATAGGGTAAGGGGCGGCTTAAGCAGTGGCACCTATTTTAATCAATCGAAATAAACGGGCCTCAATCTCCTGAGTTTTGATCAATATCGACAATTTCAATGATGGGAACCAAAACTCTGATGAACTAGCTGTCTTTAGAATACATAAAATACCGTTCAACACAGAAAAATCTTTGAAAAAACATCAAACGAAAAAAACAAATTGCAGCTATTCAGGCGCTTTTTGGGTGCTGAAGAAAATCCCCTGCAAAACAGATGCAAACTGCTGCTTAAGGGGTTATATCTAGCAAATGCTCAAAAAAGCAAGGCTTTTTTCATGATTTTTTTTTACAGCACATTTGAGATGTAAGGTATATAAATGATATATCATTGGATTGAGCAACTGCAGAATAGAAAAAATATTTTTATTGCTATTTTTGTTACAAAATGGCGGCTGTGCAGCGATTGCCGTGAACCGCTTTTTTTAAAAGTTGTTCCGCGGCGAGCAGTAGAAGTCGTGCCCAACTTCACCTATAACCAAAACAAAATTTTTTTCATTATATAAATAAGTGTCGCTAGTGAAGTACACATGATTATATTTTTAGAATTTTTCTTCGCAAAATGGCAACGGTTTGAAAAAAAAATTTCTGTTTCGACAAAAAAAATCAAATTTGATTTTTTATAACTTTAGTTGTTGTTAATCAATCGCTTAAATCGTGTGTACTTCACTAGATAATCTAATGACGAAGCTACAGTTAAAATTTCAAGTAAATCGGATGTGAACTTTTTCAGTTCTACTGCTCGCCGATTTTGAAAACATGGTTTTGAGAAAAACGCGTTTAAAGTTTCAAAATGCTATAAATCTTAAGAACCGCAATAACAAAGCCTTTAATAATTTTTTTACCTTCAGTCAGCTATCCCTGCGCCGTAAAATTGTCCTTCCTGGGTTTTATTTTCCACTTCTTCCTTTTTGTCATCTGCGCCTAGCCTCTTTCGCGATGTCGGACATGCGATGCTTAGCGACTTTGACACAGTTGGCGCCCGATCCCACGCAAAACTCAAACATGTCTCTCATATTCCAGTACTCTTGAATATAACTCACAGTTTAAAAGCATAGAAAAACTCAAACAAAGAATGTACACAACGAGAACGGCTGATCAACTAAACAAATGGAAATTGTGAGTAAACACGTTTTGTAGAGACGCTATAACGGTCGAAATTTGATGCAGAGACCTCTATACTTCAAATTTGAAACACGATAACGATCGTAGGTAACTTCTGCTAGTTTACAAAGCCTCGAAATAAAAAGAAAAACGAGCATCGCCAAATTGAACGAAAAATGTGGAGTATAAAAGTTGTTCGGTAAAAATTGATTTAAACGAACTTTGAGTTTAGATCTGTACTTGGGCGATGTAGATTTTGATTCTTGGATAGTTTTAGCATGATTTAGGCCAATAAAAATAAATGGCAATAAAATTTTTTTTTGGTAGATATAAACCCTTAAAAGGTTTGGGGTGATTGGAATAGTGTCCCTCGATAGGGAACTTTAATTGATCATTGTTAAAGTTTGTTAAATTGGTTTTAGAATCTGAAAACAAGTGCTGACAGAGAAAAATGATAGAGAACACATTGATATACAGTAAGGTCGTTTTTAACGCGGTTTTTCTACACGCGGGTTGCTTTCCTCCATTACTCATAAACGGTACAAGATATCGTCCTCATTTCAATCACGTTTTCCGTTTTAGGCCATGAGTGATCATATATCGGTTTTCAAAAAAATTCACAATTGTTAGTGTAAATACTCAAATTTAAAATATTGGATTTTGGTCTCTAGATTGACCACTATCATATTCGAACGAGGTTTTAACGTTTAGGACGGTTTTCTTTGTTGTATTTGCAACTCAAAAATGTCGTTATTTACGCGGGTCCATACAAATTTGAAACGCATTCCCCGCGTAAAAAACGACCTTAGTGTACTTATGTTTGTATTCAACTTTACAGATTTCAAGTATTTCGTCTCAATACATAAGTGGCTCCTAAAGCTGCTTAAAATATATTCCCCACCCTATATAGTATGGCACAGTCAGGGCAGTCCCGTATCTCAACCAAAACAAAGAAATAATGGTTCCGAGTGACACACAAGATATGCAACGGAAGCTAGATTTACTAAATTTGCTAGCATATTTATTTTCTGAAAATAATTCGCATCGTGTAAAGCAAACATCAATTGACATGTTTTGGGAAGGAAAAATTTTGTCAACTGTTTTTTGATACTGATGTAAATAACATTGGTGTCTACTCACTTCCTCTGTGCTAAGCATGCTCGCGTGTGACTAGTTCATTGTTCGCACAAATTTATCCTTAAAACTTTTCATCAATTTTTACCGCTGAGGGATGAGATAGTAATAATAACTGGCATATTACAAATTTATTTCATTTTGTCTACCCATCAACATGTTGGTTATTGTTATACATCATGTTGTCATGCTGTTATCACCGTTAGAAATCTAACCGAGCATTTGTGTGTTCCATTTTCTATTTTACATACGTCAAAATGGTTGATTAAAATGGTTGTCCTGTTTTTGATGGAACAGCACATTTGTATGTGAAAAAGATGATTCAAAGTAATCGATAATGTGAATCATTTCATTTCGTAAAATAAATCAAATACGTCACAGTGAATGAATGTAGGTATTAACGTCATTTTTAAGCAGGGAAAGTTGTTCTAGATCAATTCGCATGAAAAATATTGAATATGTGCCTTCGAGATTTTAAAATTTGAATTGGTGTGGCTCCCTTATTTTAAATCGTTTTCATAAGCCTAAAAGACTCCCACACTGAAGTATTTTCCATTCGAAATGGCACTGCAGCCTTGTACATAGCGTCACCCAACGCAATCCACCACCTACTATGCCTTTAACCTGCTTTAAAATAGAAATTTCTTCGCAAAGCTCACCTGGTGTCGTCAAACATCGAATCGATACGCAGCTTATAGATTGAATTGCGACTCACACTGGAGATCGAGTCCAGCTGGTCAGCGTTGAGCAGTCGGAAACCGGACGAAACGCTGGAACCGCGCCGCGCCGGCCGGTTCATTCGCGGCTGGTGATGCAAATGGTGGTGGCTGTCCATATTGTAGGTCACCATGGTGTTGCTAATTTTTTCTCTGTGTTTGCTTCGTTTAAAGTAAATGGAAAGCCCGTTGCACTTCACTAGGGCGTTTTGATACACTTGAGATAGGTTCGTCACCCGTAGGCATTGTCGTCTTTCGCCCGATCACTTTTCGGTACAATAAAAAATGGGAACATTTTCCAACAGACTGGCGACGCGTAAAACCCACCCCCGGTGGGAACCAGTGGCAAACATCGCCACTTCCGAAGGCGCCCAACCAGGTTACACTGGGGAACGCGCGAAAATCGAAGCACACTCAATCCGCTGCTCCATTGCGAGGATTGATTTTGAATTACTATCGCGGTAATCGATGGATTACATCTAGCAGCGAGGAGGCTTGGCTTGAACAAAATAACAAATAAATGAGCTGGAAAACCAAATTGGATCGCAATTTTAACGGTTCACGAAATAGCCAGCACCGCGCGTCGATACCCCGCTCGGCGATCCAAGAGATGTTCTGCTCTCATTTGTTTTTATTGGTTTTTCTCCCCGATGATGATGATGATGATGATGACGTAGAGTGCAGTGTGGAAGCGAAGATTGCTGCTGTTTGTTGTGTTGAGCTTTTTTCTGCATCTCATTGAAAGTCAGACAAACTGGCCTTCATGTGAAGTAGTTACTCGCAAAAACAATGCCAGCATGTGTTGCTCCCAATTGCAATGTTATGGACAGGTTAATTATTGCTGGCAGCGAGTCAGAGTGCCAATACGAATGTCACTGGGTCGATGAGCTGGGGGAGTTTTTGCTGAAACGAAAGTATAACAACAACGGAAGTGAGTATACGACATTAAGATTTGTCTGAAAACATTGATTTAGTGAACAATTGCTATTTAAAATCACATTTTGCTGTTTTCAATAACAATAATATTGATTAGAAATGAATCAATTTAATCATTAAATAATACCTCCGATTATGATCAAGATAAACAACCGTTTTGAGGATCGCGTGTTCATATTTTATTTTAACTTGCTTGTACCTACCACCTGTATCAACAACATCATCACGTGTTCTTATAATTTCGGTAATAAAGGTAAACGAGCATTGTAACACGTAATTATCAATCACTGCTTCGCATCCTAGCAAATTGTGAGTTGAATATTTGTTTCATGCCGTGCTGTAAAATTTCTATACAAAAGAATTGTAGTTCAACAATAATACTGTTATTAATAAAAAAGTTCTTTCACCAGATATCAGTTACCCATACAAAACAAGTTTGGGCTGTTCAATAATGGTTATTAGGCCGTTCAAAACTCTCTTCTTTAGTTGCTTCCCACCCTCGTGTAATTATTCCTTCGCATCGTTCCCAACACAAAATCACACCTTTCCCCAGATTGGATTTCGATTGGTTTCGGCAGGTAAATGCGTAATAATCACGATACTGGATAAACATCAATGTGCGCACAAATAGGTCAAAACGGTACTGGGCAGCAAACCAAAACGGGAAGCCGTTCTGGATATATCGAGTCCAGCAGCCCAGAACAGCCTACGCTGTATTGTGGGAAGGAAATAGCGAGCGTTAGATCGAGATCAGTACTAAAGGAAAAAGGTAGACAGGTACTGCTTACAGTAATGGTATAACAGGAAACGCACCGAATCGCTCAAGTGTCGTATGTTTAGCTTGCAATCATTTGTTGGTTGTATGGTGGTTCTTTTTTGTCGGTACATTCTGTACGCTATAAGTATCGTGCTTTCATATTCAACCATTACATTTTGGCTTCCTTCCGGCATTAAGTCGATGGGCGATATTCTAGGTGTGCCCCAAAACCAAAGTGGTAACAAACTTGCTGTATGCTGCCAGGTTTGCATATTCAAAATTCCATGCATAATTTGGTTTTCTCGATAATCGATATCTCTTTGTGCTGAAATAAAAAAAAGTAGCAGCATTTTGACAACTTCTCTACCTCAATCGAAATAAACCTTGAAGTGCAGACAAAAACAACGAGAAATAGATCATACAGCAATTACAAGCGAAATCCTCTTGAAAATACTGGATTCTGAAATGAAGGTTTTTGATTCTGATAAAACTTTGTATATATTTATGGTTATAGGACACCTTACGTTCCAAAGGTTTACATGTTTTTTATTTGATTGCATTACAGAATTCATGCATCGGGATTTAGTCGTCATAACGCTACAACAAGCAAACAAAAGATGGTCATTGACTCCGTCTATTTTCCGGGGGACATGGATGAAACTCCGCCATCTCAAGTCGCAGCGTGTCTGCCGAGCCGGGATGTAAACACACGAGGTGAGTAATTGCTTGAATACCTTATTTCTAATAGCGTTAATGTAGTAGGGACCGAACCTACTTTAACAAATGCTCTAAGATTAAAGGTCTTAAATCTCACACCATGTAGCGCCTCGATAGCGGATATCGCATGTCTCTGATGAAACCAGTTGATCAGACCATAGAAATATCTGAACTGGACATATAGTAGCAAGTGACCTACAGCACATGATCACGAAAGTTTTGGCTTCGGGCGAAGCTACGAAGATCGAGATTTCACTAAAACATAAAGAGACAGTGGTATGCGATTTCCATGATACCGAGGGAGCTTTCAGTAATACGTCGTGTGTCTCTACTTTACATTGGTGTTACATTCCGATTCGTTTATTATTCACAGACTTCGTAGTAAATTATTTGGTGTACAAGATATTTGCGGGCTACAGTTATGATCGTATTGATACTAACAGTATCTCCCGACGAGCCGAGACTTGAACTAACTATGTCTAGATTTCGAGGCCAGCATCGTACGTCGAGACCAGTTAGGAGGGCACCAACCAGGAGGGCCTTGACTTCTACACAATCTACACACGAGTAGTAGTGTCAGATGGTGGTCGCTCCTGACTTACGCCGGTCAGGGTCGCCATAGTTGCCCATAAGACGCTATGGTGGCCCAGCATAGCCATGACCTCACAGCTTCGGCATAGACCACCATGGAACCATATAGGCGACTACTCCATCGTGGACGAGGATAGTGGCTGAAAGGGAAACACATTAAAAAGAAACCATGAGTTCGAATAAAAAACCGATGACGAATGTAGAGGGATTACCGAATCCCTTTACGTGTGGGTGCATCCAGCGGTCTCCGCAGAGAAAGGCGGAGACGGATGTGAAATCCGAGAGTGGAAAAGTGCATGAGCGCGTAGCCGAGAGTGGTTACGCTGTCCGATTTGCTCGACGTCATAATCGAGTTTTTGGTGAATAGGCGAAATATCGCTGGCGACCTGAAGCAGAGCTTTTTCCTGCTTCGAAATACCATCGATGAGGCCAGGAAAAAGCACGACGAACTCGTCAACCAAGAGGGCGACTGCATCCAAATAGGTGCAGACAGACGCACCCTCGCTTACAGTGATCTGCTTTACGGGACAAGTCACTAAGCAAAGGAAGCAGCCCGCGGGGGAAGCGGCCGTGGGAACAAAAAAAAGTGCAGGTTGTGCTACACCTGAGGGATGACACACCAACTGGTTCAAGATCCGCCGAAAATCCGGCCATAGTGGAGGCTGCGGGAACCCTTAAGATTACCGTAGTAGATAAAAAGCGTCAGGAAGGGGCAACGCGCTAAGATAGCGGCGCAGCCAAAAGACTATAGAAGGTCAAGAAGGCGCGGAGTAAGGAGGACGCCCTCATACTAAAGACGGATGATTCTAAGTACTCAGCAGTCTTGAAGAAGATGAGAGGCGAAACCCAGGTCAAGGATCTGGAAGTGGATGTGCGGAGCATCCGCCGATCTCGCACTGGTGAAATGATACTTGAGTAATGGAAGGACGCCAAGAACAAGGAAGTTGCTCACAACACGATAGCCGAGAAAGTGCTGGGGAAAGATATGCGAGTTCGAGCACTCACCTCAGAGGTAACTCCCCAGCTTAAAAACTTCAATGAATTCGCTGAGGGGTGCGACGTTGCACAAACCATCAAGGAGAGGTGCGGGGTGGAAGTGGACACTCAGTCAATCCGCCTCCGAAAGGACCCAGTGGGGACCCAAGTCGCCACTTTCCGACTACCGTCGGCAGGCGCGAACCTGGCACTGAGAAAGAAAAATTGAAGGTCGGCTGGTCAGTATGCCCCTTGACCTACTACAGAAACCGGACGTTTGCTTCAGGTGGAGGGAAGACATACGTCCTGCATCTGCACGGGACCCAATAGAAGCCAGTTAGACGTTGTGGAGGTGCAGGTCATAAACAAAGGATTGCGGGGAGTCTCCCAAGTGCCTGGTAAATTCCAGAAAACAAGACGCCAAACACTTTTTGAGAGGTGCCCAGTAGGGAAGGCTGCAAAACTACGGGTATAAGGGTGACGCAACTCAACCTGAACCAGACATAGACCAGGGATGGTCAGCCAAACTGCTAAACATCAAATCCGTGACAGCTATTTCGAGGTTGAGGATGAGTTAAGGGTAGCGAACGAGGAGCTCATCGTGATCGCCAACTCTTTAAAGGTGAGCAAGGCACTGGGACCAGAGGGAGTCCCTAACCTGGTAGCCAGTATAGCAAGAAAGTGGGCCAAGGCTGTTCCAGGCAGTCATGCAGAGGTACCTGGATGACTGCTTCTTAACGGATAGGTGGAAGCGACAGTGATTGGTCTTACTGCCGCAGGCTGTGCAACCTGCCAGGGGACCCATCGGCATCTAGACCTATCTGTCTACTGTAAACTGCGGGCAAGGTGCTTAAAAGGATTATCCTCAACAGACTGGTTAAGTACAGGGGGAATGTGAACAGTCTGGCAAGCAACCAGCTCGGTTTCCGCAAGGATAGGGTCACTCTGGAAGCTATCCTATCCGTCACCAAGACGGCTAAGTTAGCACTCCAGCATAAGAGAAAGGGCATCCGCTATTGCGTAATCGTTACACACGACGTGAAGAATGCGTTCAATACCGCCAGCTTGAACTTTATGGCTCTTACACTCAGAAGCATCCATGTAGCGTCTTGGTGTCGCTGTACAAGATCCTGGAAAACTATTTCCAGAATCGACTACTAGTCTATAACACGAAGGAGGGTCAGTAGTGCGTCCCAATCACCGCAGGGGTATCGCATGGTTCCATCCTGGGTCTGGTGTTGTGGGATGTCATGTACGACAGAGTGTTGAAACTGGAGTTAGTTCCTTACAGGGTAGTGATCGTCGGCTTTGCGGATGCTGGAGGTCTACGGCAGGTCGATCGGAGAGGTCGACTTGACGGTCACGCAATGTATACAAAAGGACTGGATGCATTCAAGAAAACTGGGGTTAACGCACCATTAGACGGAGGTCACGGTTATGCATAACTGTAAATCAGAACAACAGGCGGTAGTCAGGGTTGGAGACCATTACCTCAAAGCTGATTGAAGGTTGCGGACAAGCTTACTTTCAAGAGCCACGTAGGAAGCGGAAACTTCTTGCCAACGTGGTTTCGTCCATACTTATGTATGGTGGGCCAGTGTGGTCCAAAGCTTTAGGTACTAATAGTTATCGTGGTAAACTGGAAATCGATCAACCTGACACAAGGAGCATACGAGGTACCAGAAGGTCATTCTCGATGATCAGATGACAGTGGATTCCAATTTCGCAAAGGGTAGATTTCGCTCTTATTTCATGGCTAATAAGTATATTTATATGGCAGTTCTCCACCGAAGATGGTCTTGAGCATACATCTTTCGAAAACGGCGAAGCATTGTCCATGTTTTGTGCTCATAGAGGACTACCAGTCTTGCAAGCGTCTTGTACATGATGCACTTGGAACGGGGGCGCAGTTCACCAGGCCTCAAGGACTTGTGGAGTCCATAGTAGGTACTACTTCCAGGGTCAACAAATCCACGAATCTCTATGTTGCAGTTGTTGTCTGACGTTATCAATGATCCTAGGTACACAAAATCGTCAACCACCTCGGGCTCATCTCCTTCGATTACTCCGCTGCTGCCTATGCAAGCCCTATTACGCTTGCTTTCCCCTGCTAGTAGAAACTTAGTTTTCGGCGTATCCATCTTTCAATCCAACCTTTTCAGCTTCAAGTTTCAGTTTCGTGTCCTCAACAGCAAACGCCTGTCAAAGGCCGCACGTTCCATAACATCTTCGAACAGGAGACAGGAAAGTCCGTCGCCTTCTGTGTGTTTCAAACGGGCTTGATAACCCCATAAATCTATGAACCTCCATGCTAACGGCGGGAGACGGCAAAAGATGATCTGGGAGAGCACATTTTAGGCTGCGTTGAGAATCGTGATCGTTCGACAGCTACTACATTCCAACTTGTCGCCCTTCTTGTGTATTGGGCGTATTACTCCCTCCTTCCACTCCTTCGGTAGCTGTTTTGTATCCCAGATCCTGACTATCTGCTGGTGCAGACAGGAAGCCAACCTATCCGGACCATATCGTGGCGGACGACGGTAATGGATATTGTTGAAAGTCGAAAGTTTTTGACGCATTTTGACCATCAGGAGATAGTGGTCAATGTTTTTCTTGTGTGGGGATGCAAGGAGTTTAGAAGGAGAGAGAGGTTGCCAAATTTCATGAGAATGCTTGCTAAGGGTTGGTTGGTAAACGGCTGAGCAGTGCGTACTAGCAGTACACCCGTACTAGTTGGCATAAAATAAACCCCAGTGTGGTCCAAAGCATAATGCCCAGCAACTCATATCCCTACCTCCACGTGGTACCGACTTGGTCGTATGTTGACAGGGAAGGGGGAGCTGCTCTCCTAGGAGGGTAGCTTGTCTGAGCGTCGGTTCCCCATGTTAGGGGCGGCTCAAACAGCGTCTGATCCGGAACGGACGGCTGAATTATGAAATGCGGCGTCTCGCCAGCTACACCCAAGACGGCAGCCTCGTCGCGAGACTAGGCATCCGCAGCCCTAGTAAGGCAGCATGCCGAAACATTAAAATACTACGAACAATCAAGAATTGAATACGGACCGAAACAATTGGCAACGACCTAGGCGACGAAATAAGGACGACGATTGGAAGCTCGGTACATGGAACTGTAGATCGCTGAACGCCCCTGGTGGCGACCGGATTCTGCTGGATCAGCTAGAACCCCGCCACTTCAACATCGTTGCGCTCCAGGAGCTTTGCCGGAAAGAAGAGAAGGTACGGAAGATTTGTGGCCGCAGGGCACAGTACTACCAGAGCGGCGGCACAAACAATGAGCTGGGTACCGGCTTTATAGTGCTGTGCAGGATGCAGAGTCGTGTGATCTAGTGGCAGGCGATCAGCGACAGGTTGTGTTTGTTGAGAATAAAAGGCCGGTTCTACAAATACACTATCCTCCCTCACGAAGGAATACCCGATGTAGAGAAGGAAGAGTTCTACGCACAGCTGGAGAAACTCTACGATAGCTGTTCACGTAGAGACAACAAGATCGTCATCGAGGACATGAACGCGCAGATCGGTAGGGAAGAAATGTACAAGCCGGTGATCGGCCCGCACAGCCTGCACACCGTGACGAACGACAACGGCCAGCGATGCGTAAACTTCGCAGCTTCCCGAGGACTGGCAGTCCGAAGTACCTTCTTTCCCCGTAAGGACATCCACAAAACCACCTGGAGATCACCTGACCAACGTATAGCAAATAAAATTGACCATGTTCTCATCGACGGCCGCTTCTTCTCAGACATTACAAACGTACGTACCTATCGCGGTGCGGATATTGGCTCGGACCACTGCCTAGTTGCGGTATCATTGCGCTCAAAACTGTCGACCGTATACCACGCGCGGCACCGCCGAACCCCGCGGCTCAACATTATGCAGCTCCGGAACTCCCAGGCTGCGGAGGAACACGCGCAACAGCTTGAAGCGGTGCTACCCACAGCGGATTGCCTCTTGGAGAGGGCTGGTGCAGCATTCGCACAGATATCGGGGAGACCGCAACGGCGACACTAGGAGTGGAAGCACCGAGTGGCAGAAACCACTGGTATGACGGGGAGTGCGAGGCAGCGGTGAATGAGAAGAACCGGACCTGGGCGATATACCTGGGCAGGTTAACGAGAGAGAACAAGGCCAATTACAAACGGGCACGGAGCGGCATGACCACGATTCTCAGACGAAAGAAGCGCCAGCAAGAGGATCGTGAACATGAGGAGCTGGAGCAGCTGTACCGTGTCAGTGAAACGCGGAAATTCTATGAGAAGGTAAACCAGTCCCGCAGATGCTACGTGCCGCAAGCCGACATGTGCAACGACGCGGGAACCTTCTCACGGATGCCAGCGAGGTAGTCGACAGGTGGAAGGAGTACTTCGATGAACACCTGAATGGCGAAGCAGTAAACAGAGGGGAGCAGGAACTGACCTAGGAGCACCAGCGGATGACCGAGTACCAGCTCCCGATATTCATGAAGTTTTTTGTGAGATCGGGAAGCTGAAAAACAATAAAGCCGCAGGCAAAGACGGACTGCCGAGCGAGCTCTTGAAACTGGGTCATTTCCAGGATTTGGGAGGAGGAAAAACTGCCAGACGAGTGGATGGAGGAAGTCGTCTGTCCCATCTACAAGAAGGGCGACAAGGTGGAGTGCCGCCTACAAAATACTCCGCCTACAAAATACTGCCGCCTCAATGTCGCCTACAAAATACTCTCACAGATCCTGTTCCGTCGTCTATCACATTTAACCAGGAGATTCGTGGGTCAGTACCAGATCTTCTCAATCCGACAGATCTTACAGAAAAGTCGCGAGTACAACGTGCCCACACATCATATCTTCATTGACTTCACGGCGGCCTATGATACAGCCGATCGAGAACAGCTATGGCAAATCATGCACGACAACGGATTTCCGGATAAACTGACTCTATTGATCAGAGCCACCATGGCGCAAGTGATGTGCTACGTGCGTGTTTCGGGGATACTCTCGAGTCCCTTCGAATCGCGCAGAGGGTTGAGACAAGGTGATGGACTTTCCTGTTTGCTGTTTAACATCGTTCTTGAGGGTGTGATCCGGAGGGCGAACATCGACACGAGGAGCACAATTTTCACAAGGTCTGTTCAGCTGCTGGGCTTCGCGGATGACTTCGACATCATATCACGTAACATTACGACGGCGGAGGAAACTTACGCCCGACTGAAAGCCGAAGCTGGACGGATCGGACTGCGGATAAATGCGTCGAAAACAAAACACATGCGAGCGAGAGGCTCCAAGAAGAACAACATCAGCCTCCCAACTCAAGTCTCTGTAGACGGTGATGAGCCTGAGGTGGTCGATGAGTTCGTGTATTTGGGGTCACTGGTGTCCTCTACGGGATCGAGACAACAACGCTTCTTGCGGAGGACCTTAACGCTCTTGGAGTTTTCGAACGGAAGGTGCTGCGAAATATCTACGGTGGAGTACAGACGGACGACGGAGAATGGCGACGGCGCATGAACCACGAACTGCACGCGAAAGTCAATAGGCTGCGTTGGGCCGGTCACGTCGTAAAGATGCCGGACGACAAGCCTGTGAAATCACTTCTCTTCAGCAACCCTACCGGCACCAGAAAAAGAGGGGCGCAGCGTGCACGATGGCTCGACCAGATCGAAGGAGACTTGCGGGTGATGAGACGCCTGGGGAACTGGCGAAACACAGCCCAAAACCGAGCAACATGTCGACAAATTCTTGATACAGCACGAGCCACCACGGCTCTCGTCTGATTGGTAAGGTAAGGTAAGCTTGCGAAGGGGGAGAGGGGAGTCTGAGAAAATCTTACGTAAAATTAAAAAATTCAAACTAAAAACAAAAATTAAAAAAACTTTCTTCAGTTAAAATATTTTTCGCTAAGATTCTATCAGTTGAACTTTGGAAAAGTGATGAATTCACCTTAGTTAAATGATTACGTTTTTTACTTTATCTTCTTAATTTTTACTCTACTTTAACATGATATCAATGTGATATGCATCTATAAAAACTGTTCCTTGAACTTGAGCTCTAGGTTGAACGACCGCGCATTTCGCAATGAAAAGTCGTGTGAAGCCTTGTTGTTTTGGATTATGCCTATGTAGTTTTTCAATCTCGCCATTTGTATATATACTTGAAACAGCGTACGATTCAATTAGTCGAAATAACCTTATTTCCTCAAATTTGGAAACAAAATCTAATTTTGTTTCCAACGAAATTTAATCCTTTTGGCCTTTGCATGATTTCACGTTTTTTACGTGTAATTCAATAAAGGCAAAACATCTGTGAAGAATAAATTCTGATAACTTAGACGCATACGTATCTTTTGCGGCCACCAGTTCGTTCCAATTTGTTCAATCGTGCAGGTAGAAAACTACGGTCTGAATTAACTCGTCTAACTGGATCGCTGAATGCAGCTGATTTGATGGGTATTGCAACTTCCAAGTATGTACGTTGTTCGAGTTACTCTGTTGCAATTGGTGACAGGTTTTGCCTTTCGACGGTGGAAGGCTGGTTGGAAATTATGATGCAATAAAAAGCTTATCGGTTCATCAGTTCCGTTGAGTGCTCTTGATATTGGAACTTCACGGCTCTTTTGTGGATGCTGACAGTCGTTTTCTGCACTCTTCGTTTGTGCATAATCTCCCAATATGAACAGAAAACTCGCATGACTATAATTTTCCTCGCAGCAGCTCACCATTGATTAGTACCAAAAGGTCAGGCAAAACACTAAGATTGACGTTCATTCATAATTTTTTATTGCTGTCGATTACCCAATTGAACTTTCCTGAAAATTGCCTAATCATCTGTCGAATATTTATTAACTTTAAACTCAGTTAACCAACTTGTCTGCTGTTGCCGTTTGTAAAAAGCCATCTACTAATAGGTTAGCTGGTGAATAACTATTCGCACAACCGCCTATTTGCAGCCGATGTTTTCTTCGCCTTACGATTTGGTTAGACCGCCAAAGTGAAACCTCTGTGCGGCTGTTGAAAAGAAAGCTGTAAAACATTCACTTGATTTACGCTTAGAGGAAGATGAATCGCTTTTGAAGTTTTTCTATGTTTTTCCGACTTTGTTGGAAGCAATCATTTAAAAAACATAATTAATTACTCTGTGAAAAAAGCTGTGTAAAAGACCTTTGTCAAAATAGATTACTGATCTTGAAGCCATGCTGTAAGTAATCATTTCGACCATTTGACAAACTGGTAATCATCTTATCACAGAGATCAAGCTATAAGAAACAACAAAGATATATTCTGGATCTCCCATCCATAGTACGAATTCACAGAGTTTTGATCAAATAAAATCGACATTGAAGGAATAAAAAAGTGATTTTCTCAATTTGCGGATTTCTAATTAGTGCTAATCACGTTTTAAACATATAAACTTTCCTTAGTCGTAGTTGTAAAACCTGATTGATTGGTACTATTCTGCTGCATAGTTAGACAGTTAGTGGGAAATGAGTAAAATTACACAACTTGCCTGGTTTACTGCAGGCAGTCACACTCATAATTGAGGGTGCTTTGGCTGTCTGGTATCAGGGCATTATAATTGTGCTGAAATCTTTACGTTCTTTTTTATTATCCGTAGGGTGCCACATTCCTTCAGCTGACCATTGCTAATAGCACACTAGTTCAGTAGGTTATTACAAGCTATGTTTAACTCGCAGTTGCACCTTATATCATGCAATCTCGGGTTTCCCAATGTACATAAGCGTGATGATGCTATGCGTATGGTTTAATGACACAACCTGGGTTGGTTTGAACTCCAAAGCATTTTTTTTTGACACAAAAATAAACAGATAAAAAACTAGGTTTCCTCATTGACTATTAATGAAAAAATAGCGAGGCGCGATTTTGGGTAAAGATGTGCGCATAGCGTTTTGGTCGTTCCAAGCCCAGCGCTGCCTGCCGTGATTATTTCAATGTTTAACTTAATTGCTTGTTTGAATTTGTGTCGGTTATTTCTACACACTGTGCTACAAATGAGTCCATTTACTGTCAGGTAGCGGACGGAATTCGACTCCCGGCCCAGTATGGACCCGTACAACCTGTCGTGGCGATGGTGCAAAGTTTGGCCTTCGCCTTCTGGCGAATTGTCGTGATTCCCTTCTCGTCGAAGAAACCGCTGCTGGACATCACTGATGGCGGCAACATCTCGTTAATCTACCCTATCGTTGCGGTCTTTGTTATGAAAGGGCACCCCAAAAGAGAGAAGCACTTGTGCGATAAGTGGAATTATTATCTTTTTAAAATTTGATGAATGTTTTACGTTCCGCTGGCTTCACGGTGAACACGGTTTACCGCTGTAGCACCGTCTAGCTCTTCGTTGATTACCGATAAGATCTGTTTTTTTTTACTTACGGCATGGGTCAATCTGTTTGTCTTCGCTAGGCGAGTATAAATATGCTTTTTATTTGGTTGAAAGTGGGACAAAGTACGTAATATTACTGAAACAATGGTATGTCCAAAAATTCACTGGAGAAAGTTCTGGGGTGACCGGTAAACACGTTTATCTTCCAGTTTGGTTACGTTTGTTTATACCTATTTTCAGCTTGATTATGGTATGGTGTTTGTTGTTGTTTATGATAATTAATTGGTACATTTTTTTCATGTGAAATGCTATATTGTCATTGAAAAAATCTGCTGAAGACTACTGGTGTGATTACTCCTTTTCCTAACGAACTTTATTGTTATTTAAGTTAGATAATCAAACTATGTATTTTGGTGAGAAATGTGTATAAAATTAATCAAAAAGGTGAATATTAATTACTTTTGATAATTCGCAACAGACTTAGCTACAGACTATAACTAAACTGGTGTACTGTTTCACTTTTATAAAAGGGAAACAGTACACCAGACAAAAAATAATAAAACAGTACATCAAAACGTCCGAAAGCATACGCCTTTTTGAGTCTGTTTCTCATTAGTGTTCGATATCGGACCGGAACCTTCAAAGTCCGATTTAAATTCGGACCGGACCAGAACGCTGACGCCCGGATACTGTAGCGTGTTAACGTTTGCGGGGTAGAGCTTTGAAATTTCTTTGTCAGCAATAGATTTTCACTACCTGGCGACTATATACGGTATTCGGAGCTTGATGCCAAGCTTAAAAGCTTGGCTAAAGCAAAGAAACGCGGATATTGGCGTCGGTTCGTAAACGAGACGTCGAGGGAGACATCGATGAGCACTCTTTGGAACACAGCCCGAAGAATGCGGAATCGCGTAACGGTCAACGAAAGCGAGGAGTCTTCAAGTCGGTGGATATTTGATTTTGCCAGGAAAGTATGTCCGGACTCTGTTCCTGAGCAAAACATTGTTCGCGATGCGTCTCCGGGCCACGACGCGATAGAATCACCTTTTACGATGGCAGAATTTTCAGTTGCCCTCCTGTCCTGTAACAATAACGCGCCTGGGTTAGATAGAATCAAATTCAACTTGTTGAAGAATCTACCCGGCAATGCCAAGAGGCGCTTGTTGAACTTGTTCAATAAGTTCCTGGAGCAAAATATTGTAACGCAGGATTGGAGGCAAGTGAAGGTGATCGCCATCCAAAAACCAGGGAAGCCAGCTTCTGATCACAACTCTTATAGGCCGATTGGAATGCTATCCGGTATCCGGAAATTGATGGAAAAAATGATACTCCGTCGTTTAGACCACTGGGTCGAATCAAATGGTCTATTATCAGATACTCAATTTGGCTTCCGCCGTGCCAAAGGGACGAATGATTGTCTTGCGTTGCTTTCAACAGATATTCAGCTGGCGTATGCTCGCAAAGAACAAATGGCGTCTGCGTTCTTGGACATTAAGGGGGCTTTTGATTCCGTTTCTATTGACATTCTTTCGGGCAAACTTCACCGACAAGGATTTTCGCCAATTTTGAACAATTTTTTGCACAATTTGTTGTCCGAAAAGCACATGCATTTTACGCACGGCGATTTGGCAACTTTTCGCATTAGCTACATGGGTCTTCCCCAGGGCTCATGTTTAAGCCCCCTTCTTTACAATTTTTATGTAAATGACATCGACGAATGTCTGGCAAATTCATGCACGATAAGACAACTTGCAGACGACAGCGTGGTCTCTGTTACAGGAGCCAAAGCTGCCGATTTGCAAGGACCATTGCAAGATACCTTGGACAATTCGTCTGCTTGGGCTTTACAGCTAGGTATCGAATTCTCTCCGGAGAAGACTGAGATAGTAGTTTTTTCTAGGAAGCATGAACCTGCTCAGCTTCAAACACAATTAATGGGTAAAACGCTTTCTCAGGTTTTGGTACACAAATATCTTGGTGTCTGGTTCGACTCTAAAGGCACCTGGGGTTGTCACGTGAGGTATCTGATGAAAAAATGTCAACAAAGAGTGAATTTTCGTCGTACAATAACCGGACAATGGTGGGGCGCCCATCCAGGAGACCTTATAAGGCTTTACCAAACAACGATATTGTCTGTTATTGAGTACGGGTGTTTCTGCTTCCGCTCCGCAGCAAACACACATTTGATCAAACTGGAGCGATTACAATATCGTTGTTTGCGTATCGCCTTGGGTTGCATGCAATCGACCCATACGGTGAGTTTGGAGGTCTTAGCTGGAGTACTACCATTGAAAAACCGCTTCTGGAGCCTGTCTTCTCGTATTCTTATTAAATGTGAGGTCTTGAACCGTCCTGTGATTGAAAATTTTGAGAGGTTAATCGAACTTAATTCTCAAACCCGTTTTATGACATTGTATTTCAATCACATGTCCCAAAATATTAACCCTTCTTGGAATATTCCAATTCGTGTCAACTTATCAAATACTTCTGATTCTACTGTGTTTTTCGATACATCCATGATAGAAGAAACTCGTGGAATCCCGGATCATTTACGCGTGCAGCAGATCCCCAAAATATTTTCCAATAAATATCGAAACATCAACTGCGACAATATGTTCTACACTGACGGATCACTTCTCGATGGGTCCACTGGCTTCGGTATCTTCAATAACAATTTAACCGTCTCCCATAAACTCGATAATCCTGCTTCTGTTTACGTCGCAGAATTAGCTGCAATTCAGTACACCCTAGGGATTATCGAAAAAATGCCCACGGACCATTATTTCATCTTTACGGACAGTCTCAGTTCCATTGAGGCTCTCCGATCGATGAAAGATGTTAAGCACTCTCCGTATTTCCTGGGGAAAATACGGGAACATCTGAGTGCTTTATCCGAAAAATCGTATCAGATTACCTTAGCGTGGGTCCCTTCTCACTGCTCGATACCGGGTAATGAGAAAGCGGACTCTTTGGCTAAGGTGGGTGCAACAAACGGTGACATTTATGAAAGACCAATTGCTTTTAATGAGTTTTTCGCACTTGTACGTCAGAATACGATCATCAGTTGGCAAAATTCTTGGACTAGAGGGGAACTGGGAAGGTGGTTAAATTCCATTATCCCCAAGGTATCGACGAGCCCGTGGTTCAAGGGGTTGGATGTAGGTCGAGATTTCATTTGCGTGATGTCGCGGCTTATTTTTTTTTATTCTCGCTTATTTTCCGTCGGTCTAGTTCCGCCACTGTTGTGGCCAATCACCGACGCCCAGGGAGGCGACTCCACACCCAGGACCCTAACTCACGACCCGTTTATTAACGGACCGGCGCCAACGGCTTTACTTCCTCATGCGATGGAAGGCGTGATCCCAGAGATTTTTCGCCTCAGAAAATCTCCCGGTGTCGGCTAGGATTGAATCTAGACCAGACACCTTTGTCGGCGGTGGGATTCGAACCCAGGCGTCGAGCGTGGTTGGCGGAGACGTTACCAACCACACTAGGCCCCCGCTCATGATGTCGCGGCTTATGTCCAATCACTATAGATTTGATACGCATCTCCGTCGTATTGGGCTCGGGGAAAGTGGTATCTGTGCCTGTGGTGAAGGTTATCACGACATAGAGCACGTTGTTTGGTCATGCCCTGTACACCGTGACGCCAGGTCTAAATTAAAAACTTCCCTCCGGGCCGA
The DNA here is from genome assembly GCF_029784165.1 of Wyeomyia smithii. Taxonomy (NCBI): domain Eukaryota; kingdom Metazoa; phylum Arthropoda; class Insecta; order Diptera; family Culicidae; genus Wyeomyia; species Wyeomyia smithii. Next base: position 193,821,760 of record NC_073696.1, read on the forward strand.
GGGTAGAGGACCAGATGTTCCTGTTCGTGATGTCTTGGCGAGTCGTGACCTACCCTACATGTCCCTTATATACATTTTCCTGAAATCCATCCACGCCCCAGTCTAGTCCCATTCCTTTCCATCCACATTCAACAAAACGGCAAGAACACGTCATAGACTTCGATTTTGGAATCAGCAACTGAACCCCACACGAATCCGCTAGGACCTGAGAACCCGAGGCCTTTCGTGATATCTTGGCTTGAACAACTGCGAACAACAACAGCGAACCATAACCAGTAACTGAACCCCGCATAATACTTCCAGGCCCCGAGGATTACATGCCCCTGTCCCAGCTCATGACATCGTGGCTTAGCAGAACAAATCCATACATGCTGCATATCCATGGTCATTCGACGATCATCAGACGACCATTCAACTACAAAACATTGATTGAAAAATATATGCTAGTTTTAAGATAGACTTAATTTCAGCTCGTAGTCGGCAGCGAGGATAAAAAATTTGCCTAAAGAAATTAAGTCATCAGATATAATTGGCGCCGTTAAACATTAAATTGTATTTGTGCCGTGTCAAATAAACGATAGGTGAAGAAAAAAAAAATAGATTTTCAGTTTAAATTGAAAACTGTTAATTTAAATTTTAGCACCAACAAGTTGAAAATGAAAATTACTTTCAGTTCCTATCAGCGAAAATGTTGACTGGCAGCATTACTGTGATTTTAACTATGCTGTGTTACTCTAGCAATGTTTATGCGGTTGAAGATGTATGTAGATTGTAGATGCTTATCTACTGGATTGGCTCAAATGTAATAGTTTTGAAATTGATTCCTGCATCACATTTTCTTCATTGACATGATTTTCACTGAAAATTGACATGGGTGACACTTAACTTAAGAGCCTGAAAATGCTGTTGTATCATTTTCATTTTGCAGTTTCGAAACTTTGAAGCACTGCTCCGAGGTTCGTCCGAAAAAATCCGACAAAACCTGCAACACAAACAGATCCATTGTGCTTGGGTCTTCATAATTGTATAAGTTTTGATCTATCTCACAAGCGTGGGTAAGGAAAGTCAATTTGTTATCTGAAAACGTCTTCCACGACAACCGTGTAAATTTATATGTAGAGATATTACAGTAACGAATGACAACTGTAAACTTGGAGCTCACTCAACAAATTCACGCTACGAAAAAAATGATAGTATAAATATGTATCTTTTACTTTTTTACTCTTTTACTCTTTTACTCTTTTACTTTTTTACTCTTTTAATTTTTTCTCTGTTATTTTCTCACTCTTCCATTTATTCACTCTTTTATTTCTTCTCTTGTACTTTATAACTATATTATTTATATTTTTACTTTTTCATTCTACAGTAGGTTTTCGTTTTTGGTAACAAAATTTTAAATTTCAGTTGCCAAAACTGGAACCGTGCCAAAAAAGGAAACCTTTTTTGTCATCAATATATTCAATTTGAGACTTCAAAATTATTATGAAATTTGATTATTTATATGATTCAATGAGTTTTTGACAAAATTAGTCTTATATAACGTACAGCAAAAACAAATTTCAAATTTGTCGTCACTTTTATTCTCTCGCGCGCTTGTGCAACAGTGTCTGTGACGTCAAACTCTCTGTTCCATTTGAAAGCAATTGAGTGTAAAAGACTGCTGGTTTTATACTGCTGGACTGCTGTTATATACGACAGTGCGTTGTTTAAAGTTGGAGTCAAATACACGTTAAATTTAAGTTACCCATTAGTAAGTGAAATTTCACTAATTTTTGGAAAAGTTGCACGGTTTTCTGTTGAGTAGAATTTTTACCCATTTGATGAGTAACAGCTACCAATTAGTCTTTTGAAAAATTTTTAATTGATTTTCAAAATTTGGATTTTGCGCTTTGTGAAATATCACTCTAAGGAAACTGCATTTAATCACGCTTGCTTTATTTGAAATACATTATGAAAAACATATACTTTGCGTGTAAACAACAGGCTTCTGAATACTCCTCTTCGTTGAAATGTGTAAATGTAAAATATTGCTCTTGAAACCAGTAGGCAGTAAACACGTGTTGCATATGCATGCAACTCATAGTTTTGCTTGATTCGATACAGCTCTTAAGAAAAAAAAATCAAAGGTAGCCATTTTCCCAACAACGAACTTTTATAAACGCAATGTAAAAAAGAGCACTGTGATTCATGGTGCACAGAAAAAACGATAAGTTAAGTGAGCACAGATTTTAGCTGCTCAGTTCTCGACGGAGTAAAAATTTAAAATCTAATTGTGGTTTCGAACGAATCCTTTATAAAATGAAATTGCTCTCGGGTGTCGTAGGATCTCGTTTGCTTTGCCTAAATAATGCAGCTGGCATAGCTTGGCTACTAGTAAAGATTGATATTATAACGTTTCGCGTTGACGGTGTTAAGAGATTTTGAAGGCTGTTCGCATCTACGCGAACTTACATATGTACAGGGTGACAAAAAAGTCCGGTCACACAGGAAAATCTCAATATTTCAAAGAATAAGAAGAAAATCTGAATCTGGCTTTCATAGTTTTATTCAGTAACTCATAAAGATACTTCACAAACGATATCTCGGAATTACACCACCTTTCTCTGATCGAACCAGCTTCAGACGTCTCGGAAAGTCGTCGCAAGCGGCGCACACGTGCTCCATCGGCATCTCGTCCCAGATTTTCGTGATAACTCGCTTGAATTGCTCCAAATTTGTTATTTTATAGTCGTTCAGCTTCGACATCATGTATCCCCACACGAAATAATTCAGTGGATTCAGATCCGGAGACGACGGAGGCCATTCATTCTTCGAAATGAAATCGGTCAAGTTTTCCTCACACCACGCCTGAACAACCTTTGCGGTGTGGGATGGGGCGCCATCTTGCTGGAAGCAGTAGTAATCGTCTTCATACAATAGTTCAGCTTGAGGCAGAACATTTTTATTCAAAACCGTGTTCAGGTAGTACGCTGATTTTGACGCCTTTATCGATACAAATAAAAGGCAGTTTACCTCTCTTGCAAATGGCTCCCCAAACCATCACTGACGTCTTATTTTGGAACCGGAAAATGTTCAGCTTGTCCGCAGGAGCTTGCTGGAAGTTCACACTTCAAACTCGATCATTTTGGCGATTGACTGTTTGCTCCAAAACGAACAGCTTCTCGCCCGAAAAAATAATCTCGTCATCTGCGCGCCAACCGAGCAACTCCTGCGACCGTTGGTACCTCTTGTCCTTTGTAGCTTTGGTAACCCCATGAACCACCTGTTTTTGTACGGTGTAAGTTTCAAATCCTTGCGCAGAAGCAGGCGGATTGATTCTCGGTTCATTTTGAGATTCCTGGCCAGCTTCCGTGCAGATTGGGCGGGATTCCGGCGAATCCGGTCTCGTATAATCTTTTTCAGCCTTGGAGTTCTCACAGACTTTGGTCGTCCAGATCGTGCCTTGTCCTCGGTGCCTCCGGTCTCTAGGTACCGGTTTATGGTCCGGTACACGAATTTCCGGTTGATTCCGAGCGGTTTTAGGTGTTTGAATATGTGTCCGGGTTTGTACCCTTTCACACATTCAGCGATAACAGCTGCTCTTAACTCTGCCATGGCTCACAACTCAATGTAAACAAACTGCACAGAAACGAAACTCTGTCACTTTGGGCAGCAAAGTTAACCCTTTCATTTGACATATAGATGGCACCAGAGAGATGCAACGTGTAGGCTACAGGCGACCCCAAAAAAGTGTGACCGGACTTTTTTGTCACCGTGTAGTTATCAAAATGTGCGGGATGAGCAAAAATATTTCCTTCTTTCTTGTTCGCTTGTAAAAACTAAACAAATATCAGAAACGCCGTCAACGCTAAATTACAAAACCAGATTACATACATTGCATCATGGTTAGCACAGTAGCTGGCAGAGCAAAAAATGACACTACACACTTGTGAGCAGAGCCTATCCGTCCGATCGACACAAATTGTTATCAGATGTTACTCTGATCGATTCTTCCTACCTCCTTTCAAAAAGAGCAAATACACTAAAGTCGCTTTTTACGCGGGGGATACGTGCCGCGTAAAAAAAAACGCGTCAAAAACGCGTAAATTCCGGAATCCGCGTAAAAAACCCGCGTAAAAAAACCGCGTAAAAAGCGACCTTAGTGTATATAATAGCGAACCTAGGATTAATACTGCGAAACAGCACAGTAGGACATTGAGCACCAAATAGTTTTCCACAGCGAATTATTGATTTCGTCAGCTAAAGATATTTTCATCAGCTAACTTGATCGCTCTGGCATATTATTTCATCAGGCGAAAATGATAAAAGAGTTGATGTATTCGAAAGCCTGGTAAACAAACAGAAAACAGAGGACAAAAGACCTCGCGGAGGAATTCCATCGTTACAAAATCATTGACAGAAGTCCCCACATAACTAAGCATATGCCTATGGCACACATAGGAGTAAGTATGCTCCAAACCTGATCAAAAGTGAAAAACTCAAAGTAAGTCAACTTTGTTGTATAGTGTTTCATTTTGAAGTGTAATGTTTACTTGATCGTTTGACAGCTTGTCAACATCCAAAAGTTATGTTTACGGTCGTAACGAGAGATATGAACCGACCGCAATTGAACAGTTTTTTGTGGATGATAGTGACGCTTTGATACCGTGAGCTAAAATATAACGTTGCGAAGATTAACAAGCGATTTCGTAAATGAAAAAACGATGGAGATTGTTTGAGAAAGTTAATCGAACAGAAATGGGTACTTAGCGCGTAAGGTAATTTCTCCAAATACTCTGGTGTTCGTCAGGATCAATATTATAAAATCAAAAATATTTGTTTTTACAAGTTAATTTAAAATGAAATAAGTTATGTTTCCGGTAATATCCGGTTGAACGGCTTATATTACGTAAAAGTGCTAATATTTTGGATTATATTGGTGAATAAAAAACCCTCCGGATGATTCCGGTTCCGTGTTTTATCGTTCTTTAAAAATAATCAAGAAATAATTTTATTTTCGCTTCTGGGATAGTTGTAGCCATGGTTACGAAAATGAAACATTGTCAAACGGGCATATGTCACTTTTAGGTGGGTTACTCAATGCAAAAATAAACCCAGATCCACTCATAAGTTTTTGTTACCACTATATGCCACGTTTTCAGTGCAAAAAATAAAATTAAAAAAATTATGATCAGGCTTGATGTTCTACGTGTTCCACTGTGCGGCATATCAATAGTGTTGGTAGTTGAGCTCGTTAGAAACCATCAGGCATAAGATATTTTCAGTTTCAGTTGAATCAGTTTCAACCTAGAACATGTGTCAAAATCAGCTCAGTTTGTTGTGTAAATCATTGTGTACTATGTACTATAAAATGTTGCCAAAAACGGAACCCTTTTGTTGCCAAAATCGGAGTGTGCCAAAAACGGAGCATGCCAAAAACGGAACATGCCAAAAACGGAAACCTACTGTATTACATTTTCACTCTTCTACTCTTTTACTAGTTCACTTTTTTACTCATCTACTTTTCTATTCTTTTACGTTTTTACCCTTCTACTTTTCTATTATTTTACTTTTTTATGCTCTTATTTTTTTAAATGTTTACTCATCACTCTTTTTTTTTACTCTTTTACTTTTTTACCTGAAAGAGTAAAAAATTAAAAAAAAAAAGAGAGCAAATGAGTAAAAAACAAAGCTTTACTCTTGTATTCTTTTACTCTTTTAATCCTTTATTCTTTTACTTTTTTACCCTTTTACTCTTTTACTCTATAACTCTTTAACTCTCTTACTCTTTTACTTTTTTCTCTTTTATTTTCTCAATCTTCCACTTATTCACTCTTTTATCTCTTCTCTTGTACTTTATTACTATAATATTTATATTTTTACTTTTTCACTCTATTACATTTTCACTCTTCTACTCTTTCACTAGTTCACTTTTTTACTCATCTACTTTTCTATTCTTTTACGTTTTTCCTCTTCTACTTTTCTATTATTTTACTTTTTTAAGCTTCTTCTTTTTTAAATGTTTACTTATCACTCTTTTATTTTTTTACTCTTTTACTTTTTTACCTGCAAACTTTTTACTCATTTGCGTTTTTACTTTTTTTCTCTTTTGCTTTTTTACTCTTTCATTTTTTTTTATTTAACTTTTTTACGCTTAAACTTTTATGTTTTTTTAACTTTTTATTCTCTAACTACAGTCATACCTCGACATAAGGAAACTTTATTTTTTTTTTCGTTACGTTATATCAAGTTACGTTATACCGTAACACGGAAAACAATTTTTTTTCATTGATACAAAATTCTTGACGGTTACTCAAAGGTAGGCAGAAGCTTATTTTCTTTAACCTAGCAGTATATATATAAACCTTTCTTATGTTCCTTTAAGACAATTTTCATAGACAAACATAACCAGTCACAAAACATTGAAAAAAAAAGTCAATTTTACCCCATTTTACGATATTTGTTGGTTTCAAAACATTTATTCGTAATATTGTACACCCCAAAAATAGTTGTACTTTAATTTTAAAATATTCAAAAAAGTTACGTTATATCGAGATGAAAGTTATGTTATGTCGAGTTACGTTTTATCGAGGTTGCCTTGTAGCGAGATATGACTGTATTGTACTCTTGTACTCTTTAACGCTTTCACTAATTTATTCTTCTACTTTGTGACTCTTCTATTTTCTAAGTATTTTAGTTTTATACTCTTTCAATTTTATACTCTTTTACTTTTCGACTCTTTTATTTTTTCACTTCTTTAATCTTTTTCTTCGCCGTTCTTTTACCCTTTTATTATTTTATTTTTTCGTTCTTTTAATTTTTTATTCTCTTACTTTTTAATCTTTTACATCTTTACTCTATAATTATTTTTACACTCATTTTGCTTAACCGCTTCTTTTTTTCCTTTTCATACTTTTTTACTTTTTTACTCTTTACCTTTTTTACATTTTTATCTGTTTAATCTTTCAATATTTTTCTCTTTTATTTTTCTATTATGATACTCCTTTACTTATTTTACTTTACTCTTTTACTGTTTGACTTTTTGATTTCCTTATTCTTTTTCTTTTTACTCTTTTATTCTTTCACTTTTTAACTTTTTACTATTTTACTCATTCACTTTTCTACTCTTTTACTAATTGCTTTTTGCGTTTCTCACTTTTGTCTTCTCTTAGGTTTTTACTCCCTTGCTAGTTTATTTTTTCACTTTGTTAATTTTCTCCAATTTTGAAGTATTTTAGTTTCCTACTCTTTTTATTTTATATTATTTTACTTTTCTACTCTTCAACATTTACTTCTGTAATCTGTTTCTTAGCAACTCGTTTACTCTCTTATTATTTTACTTTTTCTTTCTTCCAATTATTTCCTCTATTACTTTTTAATTTTTTCACTTTTTTATGTTTTACATCTTTGCTCTATAATTTTTCACTCTTATTATGCAGAACCCTTTTCATTTTTCCCCCTTTTATACATCTTTACTCTTTTACTTTTTTTTTCTTCAATTTTTTTGCACTTCTATTTATTTAATATTTTGAATTTTTCTTTATTACTTTTCTATGATAATACTTTTTTACTCCTTTATTTTATTTCACTTTACTCTTTTACTGTTTCACTTTTCGATTTTCTTACTCTTTTTCTCTTTTACTTTTCTATTCTTTTACTTTTTTATTCTTTTATTATTTTATTCATTCACTTTTTACGCTTTCTACTGTCTTTTTTCCACTTTTTTTTTACTTTTCTACTCTTAATCATTTGCTTTTTATGTTTCTTACTCTTTTTTCTCTTACTTTTGATTGCCCTTGCTTGTTCACTCTTCAATTTTTTTACTTTGTTAATCTTCAACTCTTTCACTCTCTTACCTTTTTGTTCTTTTACTTTTTAATCCTTACCTGTTTTACCCTTTTATCTCTTTTGCTCTCTTTCTCTCTAACTTCTTTACTGTTTACTTTTTTATTCTTTTAGTTTTTTAAGCAAACAATTTCAGGCCCTTATCGTTGAACATTAAACAAATTCTGGGCTCTCATCGTTGACACATGAACTAATTTTCATTTTTATAATGACTTTACCCGTCAACATTCATGTTCATCAAAGGCAGACGATGTGTGCTGCTGGGGAAGCGAAAAATAAGCTAACTAAAAAATATAATACAAACATGGAAAAATATACAGGTCGGACTCGATTATATATGATTCGATTATATATAAAATTGTATATAATCGAATCATAATTTTTTTTTCAATTTTAAATATAACTTACCTAAAGTAGCAATGCCGTATAGGGATCGTCCAGAAATACGTGACGCTTAGGGGGAGGTAAAGATCTGACAAAACGTCGCAATCAATACTAAAAATTTTGAAGATCTATACAAAGAGCGTTACCTAGAGGAAAGAGGGGGTCGAAAATAGTTTTTATTTACGGTACGTAATTATTGGACGTTCCCTTCAGTTCAATATGACGTAACGCAACATTTTTTGACCCGAAACGTTGATTTTTGAGCCATAATGTTTCAAGTATAGTAAAGCTGATCTAAAACAGAAATATCGCGAGGGAACGTTTACAAATTATGTAACGCTCAGGAAACGGGAAAGAGTGTTGGGTTGGCAAAGTGTTGCAAACCCATACGAAAAATTTAAACAAAAGCATGGCAAAGGGGAAAAGGAGATCAACAATAATTATTCTTGCGTTACCTTATAAATAAGCGCTTCCTCATTGATTCATAAATGTCCGTTCAAATGTTACATAACGCAAGCAGGGCTGAGCAAATTTTTTATGCCTGGTATGCTGAGTATTGGAAACATGCTAGACAATGTGGTGAGGGTTTTCCGGAAGTCCAATATTTATGTCACGTTAAATTTGAATGGACCCTAATATTACTATTTCAATGTTAAGGTTGAGGTGATAGAGATTGACTCTTTTCAAATACTTATTTTTATGAAGTTGAAATCAAATCTGGTGAGCAAAAATTTAAATAAATCAACGGCAATGTTTTTAGCTAATCTACTATCTACCCAATACGCAAGTCGCTAATCTAGATAATCTACTATATACCCAATACAAATCACGCAGTGCAAGTTGCAATACACGCCGTGTAGTGTTTCTATGCAAAAGTGGCACCCGTGCAGTACGGTGTAGTGTTCTTGCCATGGCTGACTGCAATAACATAAAGAATAACTATGAAATCTATACATACATATATTTTTGTAAGAAAGGTTTTTTGCGACTTTAAGGGGGTTAGTCAAAAAAATCCTACTTATTTATTCAAAAACAACAAAATATTTATGCAAAATAAACAAAAAAAAATTTTTTTTCTGATTCGATTATATATAGTGAAATTTTACGGAGACTGTATATAATCGATTCCGACCTGTACATAGTGGTGTGTGGCTGATAGGGGTGAGCAATAGGATAGGTGGCAGTGAAATGTGATACGAATATAGATTCTGGAACAGTACCATCGTCCCAGTAGTTTAATTGGATAAAACACCATGCCGGAGACAGGAAGATTGCGGATTTATGTTCCGTGTGGATGTGGTATGTATCTCCAAGTCAGTATCATATTTTTCAGTTCGCTTATTTTTCGCTTTCCCAGCTGCACACACCATCCATCTACCTTCAATGAATCGCTTTGGAATTATGAGTAAAATGGTTTGAGGGTTTTATGTTAACAAAACTGCACGGGCTGCTTTTAATGATTCTGTATCTAGTCCCGTAGGGAGTGATCTTGAAGTTTCTCAGGGAAGTATTTCAGGGTCTCTTTTGTTTATTATGTATATAACTAACATGCGACGAGTTCTACATTTCTGTGATAAGAATCTTTTTGTCAGTGACACCGTGTTTTTGACGATTTGAGTTCTCAATGAAGATGATTGAATGAAGATGATTGACGTACAGACCAACAGAGGTGGTAACACTGGAACCTAGCTCCATCGCTACAAAAAAAACATCCTTTCATATCTCCAATCAAATAACAATCGCAACGCGAAAACGCCGTCTGGGGCGCTGTTATGCAATCTCTTACATATTTTGTGGTTCCCAATGTGACACATGCACGTACGCTAGCCCTGATGTCGAAATACAAGACGCAGCGCGAACACGGCAGCATATGGTGCTAGTGTTACTATCGTAAAGTACTGGTATCATTCGAACGATGGTTTTATTGCAAATTTGTTCGAAGTGTTATGTCTGTTAGTTTGTGATTCGTTGCGTTCGGCTGATATCTTGGCGGGGTTATTGATGACAATTTAAAGTCCAACGTTCACATTGACAATGTCATCAAGAAAAGTATGGGACTATATTGTTTAAAAAACGAATTAACAATTATTAGTAGTAAAATTCAGCTTTACAAATCAATCGTCTCTCCACCTTTGGATTTTACCCTAGTTTTTTTTTGTTTGGCCAATAAAAAACAATTGATAATATTACAACGTTTGCAGAATAGAACAATGCGTTCGATTTAGAATTGTGATAGGTTAACTTCCCCTGCTTTCATGCTGGACGCATTGCAAAAATGGTTATCTTTGAAACAAACAATTATTTATTTGTCTAATGATGATCGTTATGGGGTATTTTATGTTATTGAATTTATCATATTCGTTTGAACCTTATTATTTGAACAAAAATGAAATGTAAGTTAACTGCCAAAACTGCATTTTTTTGTCTGCACTGTTTTCCCAACATTATATTTATTTTTTGTCAGTTCATTTCTTTAACACATCCTTTAAGGAAATCAATTGTGAGCTTATTCAAAGAGCTAATATCATTGAATTGCATCCCTAAAGTTACAGTTAAATCGGAAATAATTGTTTCGAAGCTTGTGAAGAATGCTTTGATAATGATAAAAAAATAAGTTTATTTGATCAATTAAGGCCCCATACAGAACTGATCGAAGCAGACAAATGTAAACATTCATTTCAAATGATACCACAAATGGAAGCTCATTAGCGTACACGTTAATTAATTAGGAGCCAATTTACAGCTTTGACAGCTAATTAATAACCGGTGAGAAAATGAAACTCTGCGGTGATCGAACTATTTCCAGTATTCAGTGTCTGGTGATTTCACTATCTCACCGCATCTGCGACAGTAATTCCTAATTAGTTCTATTTCAAAAGCATTTCAGACGGTCAGTTGGCAATAAATTATTATTATCATTTATTAATAACACAGTTATTGCACTGGTGTTTTATTAAGCTACAGCTTAAAATTCATTTATAGAATTAACCTGGTGAAAGTTCCAGCTTCCAAACCGGTTGGTTATCCGAATGCTACATTACTTACTGACCGATTGAGCTACATTTTGCATAGAACAGGTTCTCCGTTGAATAGTTTCGAAGATGCTTCAGGAGGATTGAGTGTAAAAGAAATTGCTGCAATTATGTAAAAGAGAAACGAAAGGTAGGTTAACCACCAACCGCTGATGCTGAGTCCAGCATTAGGACGAGTTTGTCTAGTTCTTTGTTCAAGGCCGTCCCTGGCGAAGAAAATTGCACGACTGTGCCAAGCTATGTAGGAACCATGACGTTGCGTTATTGCGGGTATCCTCGGGTGCCGTTTGTTTGGGTTTGGTTCGTTAAGCGTTGCCTACTGCTGCGTCGTGAATGAAGAAGGGAAGCTGCGCTTCAATGCACTTTCAATTTGTTATGGGCGCTTTGATGGTACGGGGTGAGCGCGACTCGGCTCCGATGGGCACGGCAGCCAGCAGGTTGTGTAACGGTTTACGTTCGCTATGTGGTTCTTGGGAAGGAATGCCGTAAGAGGACGGGATTATGCATGCGCGATTACAGTGCTGTGATCGACTTACCGAGTGACCTGGAAACGAACAGCGTTGCTGCTCATCTGCGAAGAACGTTCTGGAAGAATAGAATTGAAGAAAGGATGGTTTATATTTAGATGTTGAAGGTTACTAAAAATAGATCATACTGTTATTTTTTGTGGTGGTAAAACAAAAGCTCATCCAATTTTATAGATACCATCAGGTTATCAAAGACGTTGTTCTCATAGCATATTGTAAAAAGGGTCAATTGATGGTGTGTTTTCATAAAGTTGGTAAGGTTCATTTGTAAGTTCCGATGATGTAGGACAGCCTAGTTCACAATCAAATCTATGAAAGCAAGTCACCGCCTTCTTAAAACCCACAATTGCAAGTCAAAACCGGTTAGCATCTTCAACCTCGATACTTTGGAAATCGAGTAAAAACGAACGCATCGGAAATCGGTTTCTAAATAGGTGAAGAAGGGCTCACTTAACCTAGGTTTGTTCGAGATGAACAGTCGGCAAACTCGTTACATAGAAACTCTGCTCACTGCTGTTGTCTGTAGCGGAAACTAGTGAAACGTAAAGAAAACGCCCAAAAAAGAGGTGTTGAATAAACGATTAATCTATTATTTTCGACCGAACAAAAGATTTCATGCTTGTTGGCAATGCTGAAGAGAAAAGCTTACTGTTTTTTTCTTCAGACAATTCACTTTCTTTTCTGTTGACGCCTTCGGCGATCGGTTCTAATGGTGTTTGGCGAAAATTTATGACATTTCGGCACCGATTCAAAGAAGTGATCATAGCGCAGATTTAATCGGTGTGATAAAAGTGAAATGTATCATGTTAATTGTTTGACGCTGTAAAATATTGAGTTGAATAGAATAAAACCGAGAGTTATTGGAAAGATTATTTTATTATATTTGGTGTAGAACAGGTTCTCTTTTTAATAATTTTAAAGATCGTTTTGGAAGATTGTGGGAAAGAAGGTAGGTCGTCGTTTGATTATACCAATCCGATAATGTGGAGCTCAATATTAGGACAAGTTTGCCTAGTACATACTTTGTTCAAGGCTGTCTCCGACGGAGGGAATTGCGCAAATGTGCTAAGCCAGGAACCCTTACGTTGTTTATTGCCGATACCCTCGGGTGCCGTTCGTTTGGGTTAGGTTCGTTAAGCGTTGTCTTTGCGTTGCGCAGTGCAGCGTTTCATATACACAAATAAAACAATATTTTTTTTTAACAAAAAACGAGGATATGTTTTATACATAATTGAGACATACTGCAATGATATTAATGACCTTGTAAGTCCACCTATGTGGTTATGAAACGCATTTAAAGTGGTTTTGGCTATTCAAGTGACAAGTTAATGTTTAATAAATCTACCTTGTTTCACATTAATTTTTATAGACTTTATATAGCTTTAAGTGAAATCCAAAATTGCTACGATAGAGGCATGTGCCTACTACATTTCCTTTTTTTTTGTTATTTTCGCGGGGTTTTGATTTCTGTTTCGTATATTTTGTTTTCAGTTTTTACTTCCTGGTTTCTAGTTTATAATTTTTGTTTTCTGTTATCCGTTGTTCTCTGTTTTTGTTCTTTATAATTGTTTTCTGTTTTCTGATTTTTGTTAACTGTTTCTATTTTTGTCTTTTGTTTTCTGTTTTTTGTTTTCTGTTTTTTGATCTCTGTTTCTTGTTTTCTGTCTCTTCTTTCTACGTTTTCTGTTTTCTGCTTTCTCTTTGGTTTGTTTTTTAACTTTTTGTTGTTTGTTCACCATTTTCTTTTTTTGTGTAAACAGTTTTATTTTCTCTGTTTTTCGTTGTCTGTTTTCTCTTTCTGTTCTGCCTTCTTGTTTTGCCTTATGATCTATTTTCTGTTTTCTGTTTCATGTTTTTTGTTTTGACGTAGAACTACGTTTTACTTTAGCATACCACACAGGGATGCAAACTGAAAAACTGGGACGAAATTTGTCCCTTTTCAAATGCTTATAGGTCGGTTGGTTTTCAACCGATTTTCTTCATTCTTGCAGCAATCGATTGGAACATTATACACGCATATGCCCAAACGCAGAAAAATGTTGTTTGAATCTACGAACTATTGCACTGTTGAAAATTGTCATGCCTTGTTGAAATAAAAATAACGTCCTCTGATTGGTTGCTTGCTTGCTGTGTGTGTATGATATAGTGTGATGTGTGTATGTGTGTATGATATGGTATGATGTGTGTATGGTATGATGATATGGTATGATGTGTGTGTGTATGATATGATATGATGTGTGTGTGTGTCTGTATGATATGGTATGATGTGTATGTGTCTGTATGATATGGTATGATGTGTGTGTGTTATCGTATGGTATGATTTGTGTGTGTGCTGTGTATGGTTTTTAACTCGGTACGTTCTGCTAACTGCTGAATTCGGTTACGAAATTCACAACCCTTCATTAGTAGACATCATAACTCATTACCCAAGTAAAAATATTGGTTTTTTCAAAGTTTTATAGCGCTCAATACAGCCAAAAAAAGCGCTATGAAACTTCGATAAAACCAGTTGTGTTACTAGAGTAATGAAACACTCAATGCATTTGTTAATAGTGTACGTAGTTCTACGTCATTTATGTGGTCGTGTCTTGGATACAACCTACTACTTTTTTTCTAATTTCCAGGTTTATATTTTCATTTTTATTTTGTCTATGTCTCGTATTCGGTTTTCTGTTTCTTTTTTTTTTCTTTTTTCCGTTTTTTGTTTCCCGTGTTTAGTTTTCTGTGTACTGTTTGCCATTTTCAGTTTCAAGTTGTTAGTTTTAAATGTTATTTTTCAATTCATTTCTTCTTTATTTTATTTTGTCGTCTGTAGTCTGTATTCCGTTTTTTAATTTCGGTTCTTATTTTTAGATTTGCTGTTATCTTTATACTGCTTTTGACATGTGTTTTTTGTTTTCTGTTTTTTTTTTGTTTGTTTGTTTTGAAAATAGCAATTTTTTGCTCTTTTTTTTTGTTATCTGTTAACTCTTTCCAGTTCTTCAATATGCTTACTCTAGCTGTTTTTTGTTTTTTGTTTCTGCCTCCTTCTTTTGCCTTCTTTTTTGTTTCATGTTTTCTATTTTTTCTATTTTCTGTTTTTCGTTTTCTGTTTTAAGTTTTTTGTTATTTTTCTGATATATTTTTGTTTTCTGTTTCCTGTTTTATGTTTTTCGTTTACCATTTTTAGCTTTCTGTTTTCTGTGTATTGTTTTATATTTTCAGTTTCAAGTTGTTATTTTCAAATACAGGTCGGACTCGATTATCCGGAGACTCGATTATCCGGGGGCCCGATTATCTGGGGCTCGATTATCTGGAGAAAATGGCTCGATTATCCGGAGTATTTTTTTTTCTTCTGTATTTCTATAATGTACTTTTGTGTTCCGGCTCATTGGGAGTTTCGGGGTTGTTCAAATTGTAACAACAATACCTCTTTCTGTTTAGGTAGTTCGATTTTAGCAGTTTTCTAGTCGTTCCTTCAACCAATTCTTACTATACAACCTCCAAAAGCGAGGTATTATGGTTTTTAGTTGCCAATGAGGACAACCACTATTGGTCAATCGGTTTCGAATTTATGGCCGGGACATATTTCTGTAATATAATGGCAATGATCAATGCAGTACTTAGAACCACAAGCTGGCCTGTTTCGATGGTGTTCCGGATACTCCTGGATATTGAACCAAAACTCATCCAGCGAAATCAATAACGGTTTGAAATCCGCAAAGTAGCCCATTGTCGGTCATATCAAGCGTCTAGGTCGTTATAGGTAGTCAGCCTATACACCGGAGAGACGCCGAAACACTCACCGTTACGGCAACTGTCAACATCAAAACGGGCGAGTTGTATAATTTTGTATTGCCGTTATCCGTTTTGATGTTGACAGTTGCCTTAACGGTGAGTGCCTTGACGATTCTCTACCATACAGGTTCTCTAGTTATAGGTCACTTAGGAAATAAAAAAAATCACGAGTGTTGTCAAAATCGAACAGGGTCTGTATATGTAACACCTCAATTCTTCTTAATATATTATTATTTTAAATATTAAGAAGAATTGAGGTAATACATATACAGACCCTGACCCTTACAGACAGATAAATATCTAAATCAAATCAGAATTCTATTATATTTTCTGGAAAATATTTCCTTTGATCTCTCGAAGCAAAAGCTGTCTTTCAAATGGTAGTTTTGATTTATTTTATTTGGTTTTTACATCTTTGAGATAATCAATATAACATAATTTATTAGGCTGATACAAATTTTAAAAAGTTTTTATGTCCACGGTTATCAAAGTTAGCTAAGGGGAGGGCAAAAAATAAATAATACTGAGAAGAAAAAAAAGGAATAACTTTCATACAAAATTGTGTGCAGGTTACGACGTTTGCAACTTGTATGCAAAAGTGTGTTGGAAAATACCACATTATTATCATCATTAATCATTTGGCTTGTCTTTTGATGACACTTTCACTGTAACTGGACTTGTTTGTTGTTAAATTAAGCATAAACGCTGTCGAAAAGTCAATAATATTAGCAAAACGGTGTGAACTTTTTTTTTCTTCCCCTTCAAATTTTCAACATATTTGAAGGGGGGGGGGGGGGGGGGGCGGGGGGTTGACATAAAATGAAAATGATATTTGTATCGGCCTTATTACATTTATATTAGTGTGGGGAATCGTTATATGAAAAACAAACGAAACTTGATAGCAGAAAGCCAGAACCAAGTTTTTTGTGTTCAGTTTGGGGCCCCAAACAATCCTGAATTTATTGCAAGTCGATTGGTTTTGTCTCCGCTTGGCGCATTGCATTTTAAATTTATATGGAGATTTGTATGGAAAAACCACCTTTTTTGCATTTTCCATTCTAAAGAGCTCAAAATGGCTCAAACCATAGGTTTCATGACTTCAAACGGTAGGTTTTTTGATGCCCAACAACTTGGCCGAAGACACTAAAGAGCTAGGGTGTGCCAAAACAATACTAGAGCTGTTCAAAGTTGAGTATGTCGAAATTTATGTTGCGAATCATTTTTTCTGCCAACACTGCCAGTGTACCGGTATCAGTCAGATTTCCTTCAGAAGTAACCTCTGAAACACGTTATAGATTCTATTTACGCCTAGAATATTGACCTAAATTTGTTTGTTTGGTCCAGCTGAGTGTATAAACTCGTTACGACAAGTTACTTCTGATGGGAATCCTACTGGACGCCGGCACATTGGTAATGTTGGCAGAAAAGAAGATTTTCTGCATTTAAATCGACATACTTAACTTTGAACAGCTATAGCTCTTCTTTGGGACATCCTAGCTGTTTAGTGTCTCCTACAAAGTTGTTAGGCATCTAAAATACTATACTTTAACGTAATGTAGTGCATCATTAGAGCATCATGGAGCTCTTTAGAAAGGTAAATGCAAAAAAGTAGGTTTTCCCATATAAATTTTCATACAAATTTGAAATGCAATGCGCCAAGCGAAGACAAGACCAATCAGGTAGGTTTAGGATTGTTTGGGATCCTAAAAGGAACTAAAAAACTTGGTTCTGGAAAATCGATCATTTTTCCCACCCTAATATATATGTATAACAAACGCCGACAAACAGTCTAAAAACAATTTTCAATTTATTGCGTCGACACATGTATTGTGTACAGCATACTCTAATAGAAAACTCACTGTTCTAAATGAGATATATTAAAAATTGAAAAATTAAAAATGGCTCGATTATCCGGAGGATTCGATTATCCGGAGCGAAATATTTTTCAAAACTCCGGTTAATCGAGTCCGACCTGTACTTATTTTCAATTCATTTCTTCTGTTTTTTGTTTTTTTCTTGTGGTCTGTTTTCCTTTTTTTGAATTCTAGTTTTGTTGTTTTCCCCTTTCTGTTTCCTGTTTCTGTTTTCATTTTTTAAATTTTGTCTGTTTTGAAAACTACAAATTTTTGTTTTCTGTTTTTAGTTTTTAATTTCTTCTTATTTTTATGTTCGTTGTTTTCTGTTTTGAAATTTTGTGTTCTGTGTCCAGTTTAATTTTCTCTGTTGTCGATTTTTAGTTTTCAATTTTCATTTTGTAGATTTCAGTTTTCAGTCTTCAGTTTTTTTGTTTTCTGTTTTCCTCTTTGTTTCTATTTTTTGTTTTAAAACTTATGTTTTTTTTTGGTTTTTTGTTGCCTGTTTTCTGATTTCTATGTTCTGCATTCTGTGTTTGGTTTCGGTTTTTTTTCTAGTTTTTGTTTATATTTTTATGTTTTCAGTTTCGAATTTTATGTTTTACATTTATTTTTGATTTTTTTTTTTGTTTTGTCTCTTTTCTCTTTTTTTCTGTTTTGTGTTTTCTGTTTATTTTTCTCGATTTTGTTTTCTGTTCTTGGTTATTTCTTTTCTTGTTTATTTTTGTTTTCTGGTTTCTGGTTTCTGTTTTTTGTTTTCTGTTTGCTGTTTTAAGTTTTTAGTTCGCAATATTCATTTTCGTATTTTTTCTATTCTGTGTTTTTGGTTTATTTATTGTATTTTGTTTTCTTTTTCTTTTGTGCGTTTCGTTTTTTTCTGGTTTTTCTGTTTCCTGTTTTTTCTGCTTTCAGTTTTAATTTTCTATTTTTGTTTTCTGCTTTCTTTTTTTATTTTCTGTTTTTCGTTTTCTGTTTTAAGTTTCTTGTTATTTTTCTGATATTTCTTTTAAATTTTTTGTTGTGTTTACGGTTTGTGTGTATTTTTGTTTTCTGTTTCCTGTTGTATGTTTTCGTTTACCATTTTCGTCTTTCTGTTTTCAGTGAACTTTTTCATATTTTCAGTTTCAAGGTGTTATTTTAAATTGAAATTTAATGTTAATTTTTAATTTTTTTTTGTTCAAAAAAAATTTTTTTTTGTACAGTGTATATTCTTTTATGATGCATTTTTAATTCCCTACAACTCATTCTCAGACAGTTTTTCTATACAACCAACGGTTTCTGGGCTACAATGCTTCGAATAAAACCTGTGCCAAAAGGCATACGCCCTTTTAGTATGTAACTCATGGGTGTAAAAAATCTCTCCACCTGTGAAAAATGCTCAGTTTGCTGAGCCAAATACGTGTGCAAAGTTCCATTCAAATAAAAAACGGTCGATTAAATTTTCGCGTATTTCCAGGCGATTTGAAATGATTTTGCTCTCTTACATCATGCAACTCTAAAATTGTTTAACATTTTGATACCATTCGGCTCAAATTAGTATAATAAATCGACCCCAAAAAAACCTCGGATACGAGCTCGGATCGGGTTCGTATTTCACAAAAATAATTTTTTCGGTTCGGGTTTCAACCGAAAAAAAAACCGAACTTTCAGAGTTTCAGGTCAGGTACGGATTTGAAAAACATCAATCTTATCACAGTTTTCTCGTCACACTATTACACTTTGCAACATTTTACTAATGACTCGAAAATGAAGCAAATTCAACAAATTATACATTCTATTAGGAACGTAAAACAGAACACAGAACACATGAACCAGAAAATACAGAAAGCAGAAAACATAAAACAGAAGCGAAAAAGGAAAGCAGAAAATAACAAACAGAAAAAAAACAGAACACAGACCACAGAAAACAGGAACCGGAAAACAAAAATAATATAGAAGAATAAAAAACTGAAAATAGAAAACAGAGAATAGAAAATAGAAAACAAAAAACAGAGAACAAAACGAAGAATTTTCAATTCATTTCTTCTTTTTTTTTAATTTTTCCTGTTGTCTGTTTTCCATTTTTTGAATTCTAGATTTGTTGTTTTCCCCTTTCTGTTTCCTGTTTTTCGATTTCTGTTTTTGTTTTTTAATTTTTGTCTGTTTTGAAAACTGCAAATTTTTGTTTTCTGTTTTTTGGTTTCAATTTCTTCTTTTTTTATGTTTGTTGTTTTCTGTTTTGAAATTTTGTGTTTTGTGTCCAGTTTTATTTTCTCTGTTGTCGATTTTTAGTTTTCAATTTTCAATTTGTAGTTTCCAGTTTCCAGTTTTTTTGTTTTCTGTTTCCCGTTTTGTTTTCTGTTTTTTGCTTTAAAACTTATGTTTTTTTCGTTTTTTGTTGTCGTTTTCTGATTTCTATGTTCTGCGTTTTGTGTTTGGTTTTTGTTTTGTATTCTCTGTTTTTTTTTCATGTTCTTAGTTTCAGATTTAATGTTTTCCATTTATTTTTGTTCTTTTGTTTTTTCTCTTTTCTGTTTTTATCTTGATTCTGTTTTCCTTTCTTGGTTGTTTTTTTTTTGTTTTCTGGTTTCTGTTTTTTGTTTTCCGTTTGCTGTTTTATGTTTTCACTTTTTAGTTTTTAGCTCGTAATATTCATTTTATCTTATTTTCTATTCTGTGTTTTTGGTTTATTTTTTGTATTTTGTTTTCTTTTTCTTCTGTGTGTTTTGTTTTTGTTTGTTTCCTGTTGCGTTTTGTTTCCTTTGTTTCTGTTTTTAGTTTTAATTTTCCACTTTTGTTTTCTGATTCCTTATTTTTGTTTCTTGATTTCTGGTGTCTGTTTTTTTTATTGCTGTTATTTGTTCTCTGTTTTCAGGTGTCAATCTTCCGTTGTATGTTCCAACTGTTTTTTTCGTTTTAAAGTTTTGTGTTCAGTTTTCTTTTTTATTCCTCTTTCTTCTTTTTGCTGTTTTCTTTTTTTCTATTTTCTGTTTTGTGTTTTTACTCTGCTTTCTGTTTTTTGATATCTGTTTTCTGACTTTTGTGTTCTGTTTCTTTTTTTTCTGTTTTAAATTTTTCTTTTTTTTCTCTACTTATTCTCCGTTTTGTTCTCTGTTTTTTGTTTTCTATTTTCTATTTTCTATTCTCTGTATTCTGTTTTTAGTTTTTTATTCTTTTTATATTATTTTTGCTTTCCGGTTCCTGTTTTCTGTGGTCTGTGTTCTGTTTTTTTCTGTTTGTTATTTTCTGCTTTCCTTTCGCTTCTGTTTTATGTTTTCTGCTTTCTGTATTTTCTGGTTCATGTGTTCTGTGTTCTGTTTTACGTTCCTAATAGAATGTATAATTTGTTGAATTTGCTTCATTTTCGGGTCATTAGTAAAATGTTGCAAAATGTAATAGTGTGACGAGAAAACTGTGATAAGATTGATGTTTTTCAAATCCGTACCTGACCTGAAACTCTGGTTCGGTTTTTTTTCGGTTGAAACCCGAACCGAAAAAATTATTTTTGTGAAATACGAACCCGATCCGAACTCGTATCCGAAGTTTTTGGGGGTCGATTTATTATACCAATTTGAGCCGAATGGTATCACAATGTTAAAACATTTTAGAGTTGCATGATATAAGAGAGCAAAATCATTTCAAATCGCCTGGAAATACGCGAAAATTTGATCGACCGTTTTTGATTTGAATGAAACTTTGCACACATATTTGGCTTAGCAAACTGAGCATTTTTCACAGGTGGAGAGATTTTTTACACCCATGAGTTACATTCTAAAAGGGCGTATGCCTTTTGGCACAGGTTTTATTCGAAGCATTGTAGCCCAGAAACCGTTGGTTGTATAGAAGAACTGTCTGAGAATGAGTTGTAGGGAATTAAAAATGCATCATAAAGAAAAATATACACTGTACAAAAAAAAATTTTTTGACCAAAAAAAATTAAAAATAAACATTTAATTTCAATTTAAAAAAAAAGAGTTAATTTTTTTTTTATTTTTTTTTGTAGAAACTTGACGTTAATACGCAACTTAAAAAAAAAAGTCCAGGATGGAGAAATGAAAAATATTTTTTTTATGGTAGATTAATTTTTTTATATAAATTCAAATTCAAACATTTTTCAAAATATTTGTATTCTGATGATTTTAAAAGATGCAGAAAGTCATTTTGAATCAAAAAGCGCTTGGTAGTAAACATTCTAAAAGTATTGGTTTTCGAGTTATTTTAAATTTAAGCTCGAAAAGCTATAATTATTTAAGAAAATACACGTTTTTCTTAATTTGTCCATGGTTCTCCAGCAAAAACCATACGTTTATTGGAATCCTTGATCAAAAATATAGAATGAATTGTATATGACAACAAAACGGTTGGGCGAACGGTTCTCAAGAAAATTGTTAAATGTTCTAAGTGATATAAATATATATAAGAATCAAATATTTATTTTCGAGTTTTATTATCTTGGGAACATATTTTTTTATGACATAGATACTTTTCAGAACTAGTTTCACCTTATATTTTATATACATCCTAAGTAAATGATTCGTCATCTTTTGAAAACAGCTTCGATTGTATCATAATTTCTGAAATCGGAACAAAAGAGCAATACTTTTGTGTGGCAGCTATTGTTATAGATTTTTTGAAAATATTGCTCCATTCTGATACCCAACTAAATGACATTTTCGATGAATTTTTATTACTTTCCTGATTAGACCAATCAAATTCTTTTGCGCTTGTAATGGGATGTTCATGTTCTTTAGCTAAACTTGCATTTCCTGCCATTCGTTTTAATATGCAACCAATTGCATCGCATGGGCCTTTACCATGAGAAGTCGCATAAAAATGCCACTCTGCATCGACGTTATATTTTGTTTTGAACTTGCAAAGACTTGCAAAGTTTTTCTCTATTTTTATATTGTGAGGCAGCTCCATCAGACATTAATATCGCTTTCTTCAACTCTATTGTTGTTTCAAAAAACTCATTAATCTAGCAATGAACACCTGAACCGCAACAGTATCATGATGGAGTACTTCCGATATTATGATGAAGCTGATATTCTTAAGTGTTCCAGATTTGAATAGTAAATAACGAAGGGATGAATGGTGGCTTGACTATCATTCCAATAACTACACGAATCACAAATTGATAAAGACGTATTAAAATAAGCTTGACTGTTCAATATTTTTAATTTTGCAATAACGTTTTCGTTTAATTTGCGTAAGTTGATGAGCACCGATGATCAGGAAAGGGTTTACAGCATTTGGGCTTGGTGTATTCCAGTTTCACTTTATTCATCTTCACAAAATGCAAACTGTTACTAACACATCTGGAGTAGTGCAATCGTATTTATATACGAAAACAGATATTATAGGTAACCCATAGGCAACACCAAACAGATAATTATAGGTAATAAGGTAAGTGAACAAGTAGGTATGTAGTGTTGCACGACAAACATATTTTTTTATAAAACATTCGGCAAGGGGGAACGTGTAGGTAGGCTAAGGTTTAGCGCTTGAGTTATTTATCCAATCGTTTTGTTGTCAAAGAATGAATTGAATTTTTGATCAAGCATTCCAATGAACGTATGGTTTTTGCTGGAGAAGCATAGACAAATTAAGAAAAACGTGAATTTTCCTAAATATTAATAATTTTTCGAGCTTAAATTTAAAATAACTCGAAAACCGATGCCTTTAAAATGTTTAATACCAAGAGCTTTTTGATTCAAAATGACTTTCTGCATCTTTTAAAATCATCAGAATACAAATATTTTGAAAAATGTGTTGTTTGGTGCCCGTATCAATAATTTTGGATGGACAGAATAGAGAGCGTTCAGCGAAAATTTGTCCGCTATGCTCTACGGAACCTTCCTTGGAACAATCCTCAAAATCTACTTTCCTATGAAGACCGTTGTCGACTGCTTGGAATGAAAACTTTGAAACAACGAAGAAGTGTGTCACAAGCTGTATTCATGGCAAAACTAATCACTGCCGAAATTGATGCTCCAGATCTTCTGTCTGAAATAGGATTTTATGCACCATCCAGAGTTTTACGATCGAGATCCATGCTCCAGGTTGAATTTCAGTCAACGCAATATGCTGCCCATTCTCCAATTTTTACAATGATTCGTCAATTCAACCGCTATTCTGATCAGTTCGACTTTAACGAAGCTCCCATTCTATATCGCCGCAGAATTGAAAGCAATATGTAAAAACTATCGTAACTATGTTATTATGAATTATGTTAATGTGAATTATGTTATTGTGAATTATGTTATTGTTTGTGAATTATGTTGTTGTAAAATGTAGTGTAATGCTATTGTAATTGTTAAAAGATTGTGGGGTTTTTACGCACGTTTGAGGAGGGTATTAAAGACCACCTCCAATGAGCTCTTCCCCACCCACACACTCTTTACATTTTATTTATATTGTAAATGATCAGATAAAGAATTGAAATAAATAAATAAATAAATTAACAGAATATAAGTAAAAACCTTCGAATTTCGGTTGGTGATAGGGCTCAAAAATTTGATCTTCTAGAAAGAAGTCTCATGCAAAATATAAGCTCAATTGAGCTTTAGTTACTAAGGCTTCAAAATGGCCAAAGTTTCACTTTTTGAAGTTTTTATGCCAAATGTTTTAGAAAAAGATTTTGTGTCATCTCAGAAAAAAAGGACTTTTTGTACTAAAAAGTGTTTAGTCCCTATCCTTACACGAAGTCACATCATATTTAAATTCCTCATAGCTTCCTTGGCAGCAGTTTTTTATGTTATGTACTTTAACACTTGGACTGGGGAAGATCTGGAAAAAGCTTTTTGTTATTAATAGTTTCAGCTGACAAAAAAACGCTTGGTTACAATTTTGAGACAGGCTCTTGAAAAGACTGACGATAACATTACGACATATGTATATGCCCTGCCTCTTTTGAAGTCCACCTATTTCGAGCATCCAAACAAGAGCCGATTATTGTTTTCATCACAACAACCTAATTGGAGAATCTCTGCATGTGGGTCAGAGCCTAAATTCACGCGCCTGCTCGATTTAAATTGGCTGCGTCCCAAAAATCAAATTTGATGCCTAATCGTCGCTTGTTTTGGGCGGCTCGCAATCAAAACAACAGTTATTTACGCACTTAAATTATCGTCTACTGCCGGCAAGCGTATGCCAGATACCATCAATTTGATTACACTACCTTGTGATTGGACAGCAGGAGAAAAAGATGTATGTTTGGGGTAGTATGTATAAACCCTACTTAACTGTTTTGAATCGAGCCTCATTCGAATCACAAAAATCGCGAAATATCAAGTTGAGAGGAAATACTGAGAAAATGGGGATTTTTCGGTCGAAATTTACTGTACTTTCCCTCATCTTTCAGTATGTGATAAATAAAATGTCACTGAACTGAGTGAGCTGTTAGTATCCGAAAATCATTAATGAATAAATTTGTATCACCTATGTTCAACCGCCAAGCGAAACTTGTTCAGTGCCACAATGCAAAGACATCCTAAGGAAAGTGAAATATCGAGAAAGTAAGCGAAAAGTTGTAGCAAAACAATACCGACACGATTCCCAGCTCCTTTGTTGCAGGAGAGGGTTTCCACTGTGGACAATTACTAGAATGTACCTATGTTCCACGGCGAACAGATGCGATGTAAGTGCGCGCGCACCTCTCGAGGAAAGCGAAATCTATACGATTATTGTAACAACCAACGATGAGCCCTCCGCCGTCGTCGCGTTAGATTTACGGACCCCTCCCAGACACGTGGGTACATGCTTAGGTACTTCATGGCATGTCGGCTTGGCTTGCTAATGCCGTGTGATATTAATTGTGCCACAGGCGGAAATTGAAAGTGTTTTTGTTTCGTGCGTAGGAAAACCGCCTTCTTTCGACACCTGGTACTAGCGAACAATAATTAGCTTTTTTTCAGCCGACGATGTACTCACATTTTTTGTTGCATCGTTTTGTTCCATTTGGTTTGCTGGACGAAAATCTACCAAACGTAAAGTTTACTTGAGTCTAAATTGTGTTGAGTGCCAATCGTAGATTTGTAGAACCAATTGTACCAAAAAAGTAGGAGGTTGTATCCACGACACGACCGCCTAAATGACGTAGAACTACGTACACTATCAGCAAATGCATTGAGCATTTCATTACCCTAGTAACACAACTGTTTTTATCAAAGTTTCATAGCGCTTTTTTGGCTGTATTGAGCGCTATAAAACTTTGAGAAAAACCAATATTTTTACTTGGGTAATGAGTTATAATGTCTACTAATGAAGGGTTGTGAATTTCGTGAACCGGTTTCAGCAGTTATCAGATCGTGCCGAGTTAAAAACCATACACAGCACACACACACAAATCATACCATATCATAGACACACATACATCATACCATATCATTATATCATACACACATCATACCATATCATACACACATACACACATACACACATGATACCATATCATACACACACAGCAAGCAAGCGACCAATCAGAGGACGTTATTTTTATTTCAACAAGGTTTGACAATTTTCAATAGTGCAATAGTTTGTAGATTCAAACAACATTTTTCTGCTTTTGGGCAGATGCGTGTATAATTTTCCTATCGATTGCTGCAAGAATGAAGAAAATCGCATTTGAAAAGGGACAAATTTCGTCCCAGTTTTTCAGTTTGCATCCCTGTGTGGTATGCTAAAGTAAAACGTAGTTCTACGCCAAAAAGGCATTTTGTTGTTCAAAATTGGTTGCTAATTACAACCTTTGAGCTGCCCTAACATTGGGGGAGTTAAGATACACGGACAACATGCACTGTGGAAGCTATTTCACATTCAGTCAATTAGACGGGTGCGACAAATTTAAATTGCTAGGATGCAACACAGAATACTTGCTTACGTTGTCAAAAATTATTAACTTTCAATGACTTGTTTATTGCCTTGAAAAAAGGCAATAAAGCTGTTCAAAATTGAATTTGGTGATGACAATCTACATGCTGCCCCAACACGGGGGAATAATGGCAGTCTAGCGACACACGCTGAGAAGAACCGCGCTGCTCCTGAGATGTGGTGACCAACCACAGGGTTAGTGATGCTGCTAAGGAAGGCCGACAGCTGTTGACAACTTGTCGCTGTCCAGAACTATTATGAGCGGCTTCGGCTGAAACAGGCTCTTATATAGGCCAAATAACATGTTTTCAATTGCAAGGTATATGATTCTGTCGACCGTGCTTGGGAAGCAATCAGATAACGACCAATCAGAGGACGTAATTTTCGTTTAAACAAGGCTTGACAATTATCAATAGTAGAAGAGTTTGCATAATCAATCAACAATTTTCTACATTTGGGTGGATGCGTGTATAATTTTCCAAATAATTGCTGCAAAAATGAAGGAAATCGGTTGAAAACAAACCGATTTATAAGCATCAAAAAAGGGACATATTTCGTCCCTTTTTCGTTAGTAGTTTTCCTATTTACATCCCAATGTGGTAGGCTAAAGAAAAACGTAGTTCTACGTCAAATTACCGTTTTTGGGCTTCTTATAACGGGTCGTGAAAAAGTGATCAAGAAGGGCAGATAATCGCTCGGGCATGCTAATTCACCGTGATGGATGTGAAGAGATGCATTTAGGAAGGTCTTTGTACCCTGGCAAGGTACTCGTAATCACGCACTTGTCGATCGTGTTGCAGTGGGTATCGATGCGAAAGCATACTTCTCTCGCTCCCGGCAGATGAGCGCAGCGATTATGCAATTAATATCTGCTTGGTATTTTAATATGCAAATTCTGCAGTGCCTGTTAAGGGAAAGATACATGTTTGATAACGCAGGCTCTAAATTGGTGATGATGAAAGCTGAGAAAAGTGCAATTGTTCGGCGCTAAGAGCATCTTTTTTGTTTTTTTCAACTTAGCGTTTTTTGTTTCACTGATGGGTATCGGCTAGATGCATGAAACGTTTATGTTGTCTATCGTTTCATAATTGTAATTGAACCATGGTTTTGCATGTATGTTTCACGATCACAACGGTTGCATATTTTATTTTAAGAATCTGAATGAAGACGAGTTGTTAACACATCAGCGATGTATTATTAGTGCGTTTAACATATTCCAATTGATTGATTGTTCTCAAATTATGTAATAGAGTCGGAATATTTTTACTGTTATGGTACTTTTTTGAACCTTAAATTATGGATCCAAATACTGAGTTGATTATGGGTTCAAATACTGTGTTCACTTCATCAAGCTTTCTCGCAAATCATTACCAGCTTTCCACAACAATGTGTTTTCTGAAATGATTAAATCGCAGCACCAGACGATGAAAATATTAACACCAAACCCGACCCGTACCCTCGGGTTTGAATTACTTTCAAAATGTCATTTTTAAAATATTAATAAGATAATGATGTATAATAGCACGAAACTGTAGGAATTACTAACTTTTCAATAATTCGAGGTTTCAAACTTAAGGTCAGGTTTGGACTGGTATAAAAAAACGACCCCAAAAAATCTCGGGTTCGGGTTTCACAAAAATAACATTTTCAGGTTCGGGTTTGATCGAAAAATAAATGCGTGTTTGGAACAAGGTTTCTCCTTACAACATGATTTACGTGTCTGTTTACGACTAGCTAAAATATTTTCAGAACAACAGGTTAGGAGGTAGTGGTAGGAACAACTAGTTTGATTTTGTTTTGTAATCAATCATACATCTAACTGTTTGAATATTCTTATTGAAACAAAAAAAAATTGGCGTATTGACGCCTCAACCCATGCCTGTAGCCCGGTCAGAAAATTATTATTGAGTGTTTAAAATTTCTCTCTCGTGAAAAACACTCAGTTTGCTAAATCAAACTCGTGTGTAGAATTTCATGGAAATAAAAAAAATTGTCGATTTCGGAGATAAAATAAATTCATTCGCATTGAAATGATTCATCGATGAACATTATTAGTGATTTTGATCAATTGGGCTATAACATTCAGTTACTTTTAATTTTGTTTGGACGCAACGTAAGAACATACGAATATTTATGTTACAAAACATAAAACTTCCTGTTTTACCTATGTAAAAACTATCATTTATAGTTTCTTATCATAAATATAAACTTCAGCTACTTGCATAATTATTGTATTGACACCAAATAGCAATTAGACGGTTTTTTCTAGAATAAAAATGCGTACGAAAGCAAATGAATCGTTGAGAAAAGTTGCAAAAAGTTGCAATTTTTAAAACCATATTTTCTTTCGAGACATCAGTTTCAACTTAATGCTAACAATTTTACCTTCGGGACATCAAATCGATCTAGGCTCTTAGGAGCATAAATAGAAATAGAGGATGCCGCTTTGTACTTACTCCAGACTGGAGGACACATGACTTTTCCATAGGTGTTTAAAACATTTGACTCAAAAAAAAAAAAAATAAATTAACATTTATAGAACGACGTATCAGTTTTAACAGGCGAAAGGATCCCATACAAATGACACAAATTTTAGCACAAATCAAAAACTAATAAAGTAAATGAAACCAAATTTAACATGTGGAGGTTTTTGGGAACAAGAAATATTTGTATGATGGTTCGACACACCTTTTTCTTCCCATATAAGTCAAACAAAAATTTCTGCATAACTCGAGAAATAATCAAGCAAATGATGGAACAAAATTCGGTATGTGGATGTCTTTGGGCCAAGAAATGTTTCTAGGATGGTTTAACGTCCCTCCCTACTTTGGAAGGAGGGGGGATAGAGAACAGTCAAAAATGACCATATACCACCCAGTGTGGGTATTTCCGTAATCATGATGTTACACAGAAACCAAAAATCGACCACAGACACCATTTTAAATTCCAAAAGGGCGACTTCTGGTTTCTGTGTATGAAGTGCTGAAACATTTACGAGAACGGATGGGCGTCGTAGTAACATACGAACAGCAGCTGAACTGGAAGGTATTGATGGCAATCAAGGAAACTCCAGAACTCTCGGATCGGGATATCACCAAAAACATAGTGCTGACAACAGTAACGTTTGCATTAAAGTTTCACACGCACTGACGAAACTACCCATTCAGCATCAATCGTAGTAACCCTTGAACGAGCAGAAAAATTTTAACAGCTCTATCAGTCAAGCTCTTACCGTTATGGCAAAAACAGTGAAGCTACTCCGTTCAGAAGTGTGCGCAATTAAAAAAACGGTGCCCCACCCCGTCGAAAACGGACAATGTACGGCCCTTTGTGGACGGCAGGTATGCTCGTTCCGGCATCTACAACATCTTGGCACTATTGGACAACAATCATAGCATCAAGAGAAAGCCCGGTTCCGGACGGCCGACGACCCTGAGCGACAAGAAGCTCCAAAGAATGCTGAAGATAAAAACCAACGGGAAAGTGGCTACATCGCTGCGTGCGCTTGGCCGGAAGGTCGGTGCAACCGGCCAAACAGTGAAAAAGTATCTGGTGAACATGAACATACAAGTCAGAAAGCAGCAGTCTCATCCACTGGTCTCGGAGCTGCAGGCAATGATACATCGGCAGCGGCTGAATGAGATGGTCAGGTCGATTTTCCGGGCGAATCGCGACGTGGCGGTGGTGATGGACGACCTATCGAGAATTTCTAGGCAAATCTGAAGCGTTAGACCTACTCCAATAATTTTGTCGCGAAACCTAAGGAGGAATTGATAAATAAAACGAAGAACAAACACGCATGTTTTCGTCCGCCATGGCGAATGTTCCGGTTAACTGCCGGAAGGCCGCTCGTAAGGACATAGAATTTATTGCAAGTAAACTAATATAATTACCTTCCGTGGGAACTTAATCGAACTCAATTATCTGTCTTAGTTTTTTATAACAGCATCCGAAAAAAGTCAATTTTTTTCTAATGCAAACCCTACTGTCCGCAGGATCCGTTTACGAGGAGGCTACCGTTCTTTTCGTGCCTTTAAGCAACCCAACAGGATGCATGACCAAAACTTAGTGGGTAAAACTTACAACTGAATCATTTTCATCTTCAGCATCAAAATATATGTTTATGTCTAAACAGGCCTCCATGATGCGGTCAGCGAAACAGCGTGAGGAGTGATAGGCATGACAACGGGAACCACGCGTAGTTCGATGTTGAGTGTCTGGAGGTGACGGAAGAGAAGAACCGAGCCTACGCCAACACGTTAGTACCAGCTAATCGTGCGACGCGTCACATGCGGGAGAAATACCGGGAGCAAGAGCTGCCGAAAAGGGGTTTACCACTGTGAGAAACATGAGCATTACGATCACGTCCTTGCAGAGGCGAAGAATTGCTTCACCAGGCACGACACGAGGAGCTTCTATAGAACGATCAACGGAATCAGAGACCGGACCGTGCTAGTACTTGCCATGTGTAATGACAAGGAGGGAAACCTGACTACCGATAAATCGCAGGTGGCCAGGCGTTGGAAGCATGTCGCTGGGAAGGACGGCTTGCCAGCCGAATTTTTCAAAGTCGGGAGCGAGGGTATGGCGTATGGTCTGAGGAACAACTAACTACGGACTGATCTTCGACAAGTTTCGAGAACACAACTTGCTGTCACATCATCTGTTTAAGGCGGCGTACGATACAGTGAAACGCAACGAGCTGTGGAAAATAATGCTAGAACATGGTTTCCCAACAAAACTAATTAAACTGTTACGTGCGACGCTCGACGGTTTCACATCATGTGTCAGAGCAGCGGGCAAATTTTCGGACCCGTTTGTGACGTTAGATGGTCTGAACCAAGGTGACGGGCTTTCGAACTTGCAGTTCAACATTGCTTTGGAAGGTGCAATACGAAGGGCAGGTGTATAGAGGAGCAGCACCATCATCACGACATGCTTCTGGGCTTCGCGGACGACATTGATATAATTGGTGTTAACCGTAGAGCAGTTCAGGAGGCCTTTACGGCTCTTAAAAGGGAAGCTGTGAGAATTGGACTCACCATTAACACTGCCAAAACAAAGTACGTGGTGGCTGGCATGCTGCGGTGGAGATGGATGGGGATACTTTCGGAGTGGTCGAGGAATTTGTTTCGGATTGCGTAGTCAGCTTAGGTCCCATAGTCTACAGATCCGTACGAAATTTGCGCTCTACGGACATGAATCGTGGACGTGGAAGAATGCTGATCGACGAGCGCTTGGGGTCTTCGAAATTAGAAAATGGGGTGCGGCGCAGGCGCATGAACCACGAGGTGTACGAAGTATACAAACACGCTGATATTATCAAGCTGATGAAACACGGCAGGTTACAGTGGGCTGGCCACGTAGCACGGATGTCGGATGAGCAACCGGCAAAGATAATATTTAGCAGATAACCGGATAGAGGCCAACGACTTCAAGGCGAACCGCGCAAGCGCTAGATGTTTGCTGTCGACGAGAATACCAGAGCAGCGGGTGTAAGGGGAGACTAGAGAGGAGCAGCCTAAGACCGAGTTCTGTGGAGACGTATTCTGGATTCGGCATAGGATCTCAACGATATGTCGCCATAAAAGCAAAAGTAAGTAAAGTAAATATCTAAACAGGCCTTTTCTAAAATGCATAAATCTTTTTTAGTTCAAGCAATGTACTCTCGATACTATATGATACTCTTGATACATTTGTCTGATCGGTAACTCAAGAAGTTTTCATTAGATGCGACCGAATGGCAGTTTATTACATTGCGTAAGCCTTGCAATCAACACAGTTGGCAATGCTGTCACTAAATATTATCAGTATGTAAACAGATAGATTGAATAATATTCACTTAGAATCTGAATCGTCCATTGAAACGGGCAAAAACAGCGAAATATTCGAAATTTTCTATTTGAAAAGATATGGAATATATCTTTCATGTATGAAAAAGCGTAGAGTAATCGCTCCTATATTTATCTCAACACCTAGATTCATCTCATTACTTTCGTTTGTTCATTTTAACTTCAAATTTTCCCAAATTTTCAAGATAAATGTTTTTACTTCTCGATTCAGTCGAGTGGTCGAAAGGTTCACTTAGAAAATTTGATAAATGTTGACGGTGAATTGAACAAATAGGAGTGATGCGATGAATAGAGTGAGGGGCAAAAGTACGCACTTATTTTTTTTTGCAAAAGAACTATTGCAAACAATTATCATAAAATTCGGTTTATTTTTCAAGCGGTACATGAACCTTTTTTCTTTAAAATGTATTACCAGGGTTTTTCGAATTTTGCTTGTAGCATGAGGATTTCACTTTTCATGAAAAAATACTCAAATGCGAACTTTTACCCAGCATACGAGGAAAAAGTACGCAGTTTACGGGCAGAAGTGTGCACTGTGTACATGTGTACGCACTGTGAACAGTTTTATAACACTGCACAGTAACAATCTGGAAATCCGGTTTTCTGAGGTTATGTTCCGAATCTTTATGAATATTTGAACAATATCCACAGGCCGGATTTTGGGTGTTTTGGTGATATGTCCCGAAAATGGACCTTTTGGAATAGATTTCACTGGGGCTTCGAGAGGCCATTGAAACATATTATTAAATTTTATTTTCGGAATCGAGATGATCCACAGAGATCCGAAAACGACTCCAGACGCCATATTAGATTCCAAAATAGCGGCTTCCGGCTTCCGAAAAAAAAACAGGAGGGTTGTGTGCAAAGCCACGACCACAAGGTTGAAGTAGAGTACTTTTACAAGAAAGATAACCCGGCTGCTTGCGTTTCAGTCATTTTTTCTAGTAAATAATCGTTGACTAATCAGATCAATCGAGTTTTACGCTTCAACAAGGATTGATCATTTTAAATAATATAGTAAGTTGCTTGTCGTGGTTGGGGCTTGACAATTTTTAAATTTTGAGATGAATTTTTTTCGGATGTCGTGCTCATGACTGAAGGAGAAGATAATTCAGTACGTTCTAAGACACGAAAATAAAGTAAAATTTATAACTTTCACAAATTTAAAAATGTTAATTAACTCAAGAGAAAACATTAATGCTTTGATCATCAGGTTTTTATTTCATCCTGAAAAGGACAATTTGTTGTTCGATTTAGTATCGGATAAGATGCCGATTACATCTTTGCGTTATCACTGAGAGTATGAACAAAGCATTCGTTGTGATAAAGTAAACAGTGAAATGCTAATATAACACTCAAAACTAGACGGCTCACGTGTTGTCAAAATGAGTCAACTTTTCATTGAATGAATTTACTAGTGCCCACTATCGCACAGAGACTGCATTTCACTAAAGTGCCTCACTGCATCAGCCGCTATCGATGCTGAGATCCGCTGCAACTAGTGCGCTATCCATAGTCATGCCACAGTTGTGGCCGCTATACGCTGCCATTCGTATCCGCTGTCCCTGCATCAGCTGGCCCAGCTGCTGTAGTTGCTTGGATCCGCTGCAATTGGTGCGCTATCCATTGCTACGCCACAGTTGTGGCCGCTTTCCGCCATCGCTGGTATCCACTGCACTGCTAGTGCTGCTGCTAAGGGAGGACGACTGCTGTTGTCGTTGTCTATAACTATTATGAGCGGCTTCAGCTGAAACAGGCTCTTATATAGGCCAAATGGCATGTTTTCAATTGCAAGGTATATGATATTGTCGACCGTGCTTGGGAAGCAATCATATAACGACCAATCAGAGGTCGAATTTTTCATTTTGACAAGGCTTGACTATTTTCAATAGTACAATAGTGTGAATAGTAAAATTACAATTATCTTCTTTTGGGAAGAATCTTAGAAGATTTTCCAATCTATTGCTGCACGAACGAAGGAAATCCATCGAATACTAACCGATTTATTAGCATTTGAAATTGGACATATTTTTCACTTTATCCGTTTTAGATTTTCATTTCACATTCCTATGTAGCCGAACTTCCTGAGAGGAGTATTCTACTTCAAAACAACCATGAATGGTTGAATACCACCCAATATGGGTATTTCGGGAATCGAATTGATGCTCTGAGATCAAAAATCAATTTCAGACGCTATTTTCAAATTAAAGATGGTTAGCGGTAATCAATAAAAATTGAGCAAATACCACCCCATATGAGTTATTTCGGAAACGGAATGATGCCAAGAGACCTGAAAACGATCCCAGAAGCCATCTTGAATTCCAAGATGGTGACTACTGGTTTTCGGAACACAACCCAAAATGGCCGAATACCAATATGTGTATTTCAGGGGTCGGGATGATGCGCAGACATCAGAAATCAACTCCATAAGCGATCTTCCGGGCTCTGGGAAGCATCCAAAACTGAATAAATACCATCTCATATAAAAACTTTCGGAATCGGAATGATGCCAAGAGACCTAAACACGACACCAGACGAACCGGAAGTCACCATCTAGAATTTGAAAATGCCGTCTGAAGTCGATTTCCGGTCTCAGGGCGTCATTTTATTTCCAGAAATACACATATTTGGGAGTCGACCATTTTGGGTTGTTTCCTAGAAACCGGAAGTCAACATCTTGGAATCCAAAATGGTGTTTGGGGTCATTTATTGGTGTCAGAGCATCATCCCGATTCCGAAAATACCCATAACAATATCGCACGCTAGCCTGGAGGGCTAATAGCGGTCTCGATAAACTAGATTAGTTGAGAGGATTCGTTATCGATATTGTTTTTGGCACATTTTGCTTATTGTAGGATAAGTACAACGATACACGGTGCCGCAGTGCTGAGACGTGAAAATTTCCAGCTCGAAAAGCTCCTCGACCTGATCGGGAATCTGACATCATAACCGTGCGTGGGAGAGATAGCCGACCGACATCGCTAACCACAGAACCTCGAGGACCACATCCATACCTGGACCCATATTATCTGGTATTTGGCCACATTTTGTTGTTTTCCAGCAACCAGAAGTCGCCTCTTGGAATCCAAAATGGTGTCTGGGGTCGTTATCCAGTCTCTGGACATCATCTCGACTACGGAAATACACATAATGGGGGGTATTTGACCATCTTAGGTTGATTTATAGAAACCCCCATGATAGAATAAAATTGATAATTGTGAAGAAGTATTTTGAATTACTCCTATTCCGAAGTCTTCTATTGAAACTGCTGATGTTATTCGATAAATACATAACTTACTGTAGCAAACAAATATGCGTATTTTACTTTTGATAAAGGAACTAATTAAACTCTCCCAGATTCACTGTACAGTCTAACGTTTAGGTAATTTGCAAGCTATTTTTGATAGAGTATAATATTGTTTAAGTTTGTACGTTTCGTTAGCAAATTTTGTTACCAGCATCAGGCATAACTTAATTATACAGCACATGGATAAAAAAATAGGCATTACGGTATGATTTTTCTCTGCAATATCAAAAATAACAAAAGCTTTCAAAAACTATCAATGATCCATTCTTGACCACATATCAAAGCAATTCTATAATTCATAATCCTGATACTGGCCATATGTAAACAAATCCATGGTAGCGTATAAACATTAATGCAAAACATGAAAAGTACGAAGATTTTCGGGCTGTCATAAGATATCGCATGAGGTTCGTGAAAACACAAAACTGGTTTTGGACAAGAAAGATTGTATAACTACAGCACCGCTATTTGATATAATATATCTGTTCCGTATAATGTATCCGTTCCGCATAATATATCCGTTCTCTATTCGTTCAGATTATTGCATCTACCAAAACTAACGCTTCGGACTAGTTATATAGTTGGTAAATAATACGAATAAGTTTCTATGTGAAAAAAGCAAAGAGCGGAAGCTTATTGATAGAGATGAGTGACAGAAGAAAAATTGCCATAGATCAATGATGTGATGGCAGTGTTATTAAATATCCTACTCAATTCAAATAAAATTCTAGCTCGAAGTACTTTGCACTGCTAGCTATGTGTGAATATAATATTCTTATTTATTTTGAATAATAGATATACTGGCCTTTTAGTTAGTTAAATAAAGAGGATTTTCTGCTGATAAAATATATCTACATGGTAAAGTCAAATTATAAAATAAATCCGTGTGAATTCAACTTCTTCGCGAATTGGCTAAAATAGGAGCCGCGAGTGGCCAATTAAGAAATGCTATGGCCAAAATGAGACATTAGAGAAGTTTTTTAGTTGGAAAATATATCAACAAAATAACTTAATTTTACTATTTAACTTTAATGTTAGTGAAAAATAAAGACGAGTTTATCCGATTTCCACGTTGAACTGATTCAATAACATACTTTTCGAAGAAAGCAGGCCAAATATCTCTCATCAATAACCTACTATGGCCAAAACCGGTGCTTTTACCCTATTAGGCATTGTTTTTTCATTGTTTTTATGGCTTCTAGAAGCTCCAATCTATTCCGGAAGGACCATTTTGAAAGAATATAAACAAAACCATTAGAATGGTTGTAAGATTTCATTATAAAAAATCATAAAACCATAATATTCCTCAGTTTCGGAGCATATCCGTATATCACTAGTTATTCTTGAGTAATTTCTGTACAAAAACCTCGTTATTAAACACATTTTTTCATTACGGTTAATGGCACTTAGTGCGTACTTTTTTCCCGCGGTTTATGCATACTTTTGCCTTACAATGAGTCTTCCAACTGGTTTGATTTTTTTGGCAAACATCAAAATTTTTTTGGCAAAACAAATTCACCGTACAAATCACAATTACAAGAGTTTTTTGGGTTCTGTTGTTTTTGAGTTTCTGTACTTTTCGAATAGGTCAAGTTCCCTGAACTAAGAAAATAAATCAAAACAGCTCAAAACACAACTTTCTTCATAGCTTCGCACCATTTAAACGAAATCTTATGTGTTTACATAAGTGATTAATTTATAAGGTCAGTTATAAATTCATCACTTATTATTATTAATCACTTATGTACTTATGCAAATTCATACAATGTTGCCAGTTTATCTTGCTCGTATGCTTCGAAAAGGCCAATTCGTACTTTTATCCCGTGCTCACTTTTACCCTTCACTACTCCATAGGAGCGATTGTGATTAGCGTGATGAGATGAATATAGGAGCGGGATGTTGCAGAAATAGCGAGAAATTGGAACAAACTAGCCGCTGAGGTGGACCAGATGTGTGCGCAGAAAATAATGGCACGAATTCCTAAGAAAGCTCCGACGACTGACTGGATAATTCGATGACTGACGGGATAATTTTCTAATATGTTTTTCTAAAAGCACAAAACCTTTATTTTGACTCACATGTTTCCTATGTCAAACCTCTCAGGTCAAACCCACTTCAAGATAGAGCTAATTCATTTGTTCCGGATTCTTAATGAAGCAAGTTCCGCAGAACCTGCAAAAATGCCACCATGGCTTCTTTGAAGCTTTTATGCGCTTATGTACACAAATTCCCCTTCCAATAAGATGATACCATTTTCCTCATCGGATAAGCCCAAACAAACCAAAATGCCCCGACGTGGGTGAAAAACGTGTTCACGTGCCTTCACACCTTCCGATGGTAATGAGGAAAGGGGTCGAGAAATTCAAATTCACCAATAATTAACAGCTGGTTCGAAGCTCATTAGATGATCTCATTCGGGCGGATGTGGGGTGCGATTCGGTGTTTGCAGGTTGATTGTTTGGTTCGGTGTTCCCTTTCGGGGCCGAGATTTGTTTTTTATTCTTGCGCGATAATCTGAGGGCTAGTGAACTCTTTAAAAACGATTTTCGATGATGAGCGAACGGCGGCTGAACACCATGCACTATGCTAGCGATCAAGACGAAAACTGTATCAAAGCCCGCTTTAGAGGCAGATGTTTCCAGATGAGCGATAATAGCTTGAAGAAGAGCGCTCACAGGTAAGACTCCCATTGCTGTCGATAGTGTTTATCCGGAGAACAGTTTACCTTTTGTTTCGACAAAAATTGCGTAATTTGATGCAGTTATCTAAAGTCGTTGCTCCTTCTGTCTATAAAAAAGTTAGACAATGAAGGAGGGTTGGGCTCCGAAAATCGGGCTTTCCGTCAACTTCACTTTGGCATTGAAATTATCATCTGGTGTATAGTTGAAGGTATGATTTGGATTATTACTACAACATAATTTAAAAAAATTATATGCTTGATATTGTTCAACTGAAACTTCATGACGAGTTCACTAAAAAAATAAAACGCTTAAAAATTCAAAGCCAATAGCTTTGAGTAATAGACCTTCCATATCCTGCATTGATATACTCACACACCTCGTATAGTAGTGACTAAATGCTTTGTTTCACGAGTTTTAGCCTCATGCTCAATGAAGTTACATTCGGAGTAGTTTAATAGGCGTTGAAATACCATTTCCACTCATTCAAACACCCCACAAAGCAAAGTTTCCAGCATAAAATCGTATTCATGTCGGAGCACCATTGCTAATCTTAATAACCGATGAACATGCGAAATTTGCCTAACATTTGTCGGTTTGCTTCTCCACGGATGATTTATTTGCCCTGAGCGCTGCACTGGCCCACAATAATAGCACAATGATGATTTGTCAATTTCCTACTATGCAATTATTATTTTAACCTGCATCTACCTTGCATTCATCCGTTAAATTCTTTCGTAAATGATTGCACTGTTGCAGGCAATCACCAGTAGAGCTTTGCATAAATCCGATGAAAGGTAACTTGAGTAAGTAGTCAGACGCTTTTCTTCAATGCCAGCTCCTCTTGCTAAAACGAATGTTCAACGTTTTTTTTATTGCATCGTTTTCCATCGGTAACTTGAAGATGATGGAAGTAAAAGTTATTGTATCATGACAAAATCGCGCTACCATCCTTAGAGGTGAAGAAGTGACTAAATAGTGGGCGCAGTTTGCACTTTCGACAGGCTGGGTTTTACGAGGCAGCAAGCAGCGGTTAATTGAGCATGCGATGAAAATAATTACATCTGTCAAATACATAATACATAAATACTTTTCACGGTTTGAGCAAAAAAAAAAATTCCCAGCTTCAATAAAATGTGATGATCGAGTCAATTAAATTGAGTAGAGGATTTTTTGAACGTGCTTATTAGTACCAAATTATGGTTTGATGATAATTGAGTTAAATGAGTTTTATCCAAGAGCTGCAAGTGCTAAATTAATTACAAGGTTATTGGCTGATACTTTTATGAGGTATAGTTTTTTTTTCATATGAAAATGATTTTAACAATGAAAAATGATTTTAACAAAAAATCACATCTTTCACCACTAGTTTCCACGACTTTTCTTGTTATTTCTTCCAAACTTTGTTCCTTATCTTCTTTTAGATTTTTTCCCTTTATTATTTGTCGAGAAAGTTTCTAATTTTTGAAGCTATTGATGAACGAATAAGTCGATAGTTCTAATTGAAATTTTCACGTAAAATCGTAAAGGTTATTGGATATTGTTATTATTCAAACTTAAAACACCCCATAAGCAGTTTCCACGAACTTTAATCTTTAAACCCATTAATAAGAGGCTCCTGTTTGGGTGTTTTCTGCTTTGTAGTTTTCACCTGCAGGTTAACGATTTGGCGAAACCCACAATCATAGTTTAACAGGTCTGTTTTACCAGCGCTAAATTAGTAACAAGTAGTTCCGAGATTAAATCGGTTAGCTATGCAAATGCGCGGTTAAATTTGCATATACCGCGAACTTGGTAAAAGCGAAACTGTAGCGTAGTGGCATCGCCACAAAAATTAGAGATTTACTCACAGAGCGTAAAGTTGCCACTACTGTGAAGAACAATATCCATTGAGCATTACATTTATCGCTGTTGGTTACCCTACAGTGCATCCCGCAGGGACGGAAATGAATGGACTTTCCAGCTGATGTCGAATGGCATGCCAGTGACCAGTGATGCCAGTGTCAGTAGTGTGCAGCACTGTTGACTGATCCAATTGCATTAGCTAGTGGTTGGTATAGCAAGAAGAACTAGGAAAGCGTACAAGATAGTTAACCATTCAGTCAAAATACATTTTAATTGATGTCGGGTTGGAAAACAAAACCGAAACCTGCCATTAGCATAATATGCGTATCAAAACAAGCGATCAGATCTCTTTGCTGATTCGGTACGAATGCAATCGGTGTTTGTTCTCACAAGAAAACCTGCTCGGACGAAATGGCAAACAGTTGTGATAGCTCGAAATTTTACACTTTCACAGATCGCCCGTTGGTTTCAACATTTCTGTGCCGTTAGGAATTTCGCACTCCTCAGTCCCGACCGTACATACTGCAGCGCATGTTTTGTTCCCAATAAACTCCCGCCAAAAATCACACTTTCCCATATTGTATATACATGTGTATTGAGATCCTGATTGCATTAATGCAATTGCTATAAATACAAACCAAGTAATTTTTTTGTTATATTTTGTGAGCTCTCATCCCCTTTTTGTACCACTTTAAAACAAAAAAAAAGCTGGAAGTCTACTGCACATCTTCAATTATTACAACTGCTCAGCTACTTTGTCAGAGTGGAGCGCTGTATTCTGCAGATGGCGTTAATGAAAGTAGAACATCTGGAACCGTTGCACGGCATTTTCTCATTTCTATTCACCTTTGAAGCTTACGTGTATGCAATCGATGGTTCGAGAGGGGCTATCAGCGCATGGGAGGAAGTTGGTTTGGTTCAGTGTGGAGGCTGTTTGGGTGCAAAAAATCAGAGGAATCAATGTACGTTTTATGATAGCTACCGGTTAACGTTGCAGAATTTATGATGCAATCGTGCGTTATGCTTTGCATTGTTCTGAACAATGAAACGAACAATTATTCAAAATTACGATTAACAAAACGACAATTATCTTTAGCGATGCCAAAACGTGTTGATGGGTTCGTTGAAGTACAACAGATCTGCATCCTCGTCGCATCGCCTGATCGCATCATACTGGCTATACCGACTCCTCTGGCTCTTCTTTGTGGACGATGTGAAAATTTTCATGTAGTTAATTTAGCAGCAACGTCGTTGATGAAGAGTGAGAGCAAAATTGGGCCCAGATTGCTTCCTTGCGGCACTCCGGAAGAAGTAGTGAATGGTTTAGAATGTGACGACTTAATATTAACACATACAACTCTGGTGGAGGGCTTAGCGTAGTTGTTAACATCTCCACCAACCACGCTGGTGACCTGGGTTCAAAATTAAAATTTAGAAGAAGTTCGCTAAGTTTCTCGTTGTATTCTCTTTGAAAAAATATCAAATCAATCAAAATGAATCACGATTATTCTAAGCCCATACTAACCTATGTAATTTTTTGATCATAAATTGTGTATTTGATTATAAAAATTTCTTATACAAATTTCAAACTCTAACACATGATTAAGCAGCCTTTTACTCGAAAAAATTGTAGCAGGGTGGTATCCAAGACACGACCGCATAGTTGACGTAGGACTACAATAATTTTATATTTTTATTTTGAAGCTATGTTTGATTTGAGCTCGTTTTACTTTTGTAGTTTGCTTGATTTATTTTAACAAATTAAAGCTCAACATCTTCCAAAAGGAAGGTATTTTGGTTCGGGTGGTATTATCAAGTATCTAGGTCGTCAGCCCAAATTCATCAAGCGACACCTTAAACGACTCGGAACTAAAACTAGTTCATTGGTGGCCATTTCTACTGTTAAGGTCGTCTTTGATCATTTGAAAAATCAAAAAAGTCATGAAAAAAGAACCGTTCATTATTGGAATGATTCGATTTTGGCAACAGAAAAAATTCTGGCGTGTTGCCAAAATCGAACGGGGTCTGTATTTTGATCATTACTTTGCAGCACTCTATCTTAGAAGAAAAAAATATTCTCTCTAACATTCACAATGGTCCAGAAACCAAAACTAGGGGGAAATTTGGGTTAAGAGCTCTATAGCAATGTTTTAGAGAAAAATTTTTTTTACAAAGTTACTTAAACTTATCGGAGCTATAAAATTGTAGAACAAGGTTTTCTATCTACAAAAATAAAAAAGTTAGATACTTGATACCATCGAAAATTTTGGTCCCCCTTATTCTTGATACATTTTCAATAAGCGCTTTATCATATGTAACAACTTTGTAGAAGAAAGTTTTTCTCTAAAATATTGTTATAAAGCTCTAGAGTTTCCCCCTAATTTTGGTTTCTGGACCATTGATGAATACCTT
The DNA here is from genome assembly GCF_029784165.1 of Wyeomyia smithii. NCBI lineage: Eukaryota > Metazoa > Arthropoda > Insecta > Diptera > Culicidae > Wyeomyia > Wyeomyia smithii. The sequence goes on from NC_073696.1 coordinate 193,864,101, forward strand.
TCATTATAATACAGCGAATTTTCTTTGATACGCGAAAAGGCAACCTTCTATACAATATTTAATTGGGTACGATTTAGTAGAAATTAAAATTCCCTCTATATCTATTTGTCTTGTTGAAGTTGGCTCACTCACCGATCACAAAGCGGCAAAGATGTCACATAATTTTTTTTTCCTGCAATTACAAGCTCGTGGAAAGAATATCGATAACGAATTACAGTTTTGATAGAAAATTTACACAGAAAATTTGAAATTGACACTGAATTTTATGAACATATTAGCATTCAATTCAGGTCAATTAAAACATTTTATCAGTATACAGAATCAATCAATCAGAAATTTGATCAGTTTCAAGATACCAAAGAACAACGAAGATACCATATTTGAAAGTTATTTGTCTGTTATCTTCGAAAATAAACTGGGCTAGAGTGATGCCCAACATTAGCCTCAGCAATTAATGTTTGCATAGCGTTGTTCAATTACAAGTTATGGGAAGTTATATTTTATTGCAAATGCAAAATTCAAAAAAATTTTCAATTGAAAAATACAAATACTAATGTCGGAGCTCTAATATCAAGATGAAATGAATTTGGTTTTCCTCTATACCGCCACCGCGGGATGCAACTAGTATTGTTATATTGGACTAAATTCATTTAGCTAGTAAAATATAATCATCAGTACAGCTCGTTTAACTACCTATTCAAAGATCTGTACGGAGCATTTTGGTTTTCTGGTGTCTTTTAAATACCCTATATTCAGTTATTTAAATAAATCAGGAAAAAGCAGAGTGCAGAGTTCAAAAATAAACAACGCATTTTGTTGTTCCCGGCGGCGCAACGTATTTTGCGGCACCCGAAAAATCATATTGAATTCTGTTATTTGCTGCTATACGAAACAAGAAGAAGAAGAAGAAGAAGAGGACAATTCAAACGGCAATTCGATGGTGTTCCACGCTCCACTGTGCGTCAACAGCGGCAATGTAGTTTTCCCTTGGCTTGACTGCTCAAAAATGAATATCGAGTTTTTCTGCACTGATAGACGACGAGTAACCAGCGCTCTCTTCATACATTGCTCGGTGCAGTACTGTTGCCTGTGCCATCATATTCTCCTTCAAGACATCAGTTTTATTACCATTAACATATTTGTTAACAGCAGAACGTAATACACTAAAGTCGCTTTTTACGCGGGGGATACGTGCCGCGTAAAAAAACCGCGTAAAAAAAAACGCGTGAATTCCGGAATCCGCGTAAAAAAACCAGCGTTAATTCTGCATTCCGATAGAAGGGAAACCGAAATCCGCGCAAAAAAAATACCGCATAAATTCCAGAATCCGCGTTAAAAACCGCTTAAATTCTGGAATCCGCGTGAAAAAAAAAACGCGTAAGTTTCGGAATCCGCGTAAATTCTGGAATCCGCGTAAAAAAAGCCGCGTAAAACAACCCGCGTAAAAAGCGACCTTAGTGTACTGTCTGATAGTGGAGGTGGTTACGAACTCTTCGAAAAAGCTTTACCTTCAAGTCGTCAAAATAGTCTAGGCTCATGAAAGCTAACATGAGTTGACCTATTGGGACGGGGAGATTCAGTCAAAATATTTTTTGCCACTGGTATACAGAATATCACAGCAGGCAGTTGGTGTCTATTCATGAAGTCTGTGCCAGGCGTGCTCGCATATGATTGGTACATTGTTGGTGAAAATTCGACCTTGAAACTTTTATTCAATTTTCACTGTTTAACAATGAAGTGATAATAAGAATGGAAGAATCACAAAATTGTTCATCATTTTAACAATCCAACGACATATTGATTATTGTGATTCATTATGTGGTTACATCAGTATAACCGTTTGAAATCTTTCATTCCGACGTTACATCTTGGTTTTAGTTTTCGCGGAATGTATCTCGATATAGTGCGGTTAGACGTAGTCCTACGTCAAAAAGTCATTTGATCATTTGTAAATTTCTCTTTTCGTTCTGGTGCTCTAAAAATTTATGAACTTCTATTAATTTTCAATACGCCCTCCAAGCTTTCGAGATACGATGCTGGGCTAGCAAGCAAGTCGTCGTAGGTTCGAGTCTCGGCTCGGGAGAGATTGTTAGTGTCAATAGGATCGTGGCGCTAGCCCCGCAATTATTCTTTACATTTAACAGTTGGCTGCGCAGTCTGTGTATAATAAAACAGAAGGTTCCGAATCGGGATGTAGTACCAAGGCTTTGCTTTTTATTAATTTCCAATAATTACTCATCGTACTTCATTCTTAATATTATCTAAATACCTTAATTACGCCGACTATACTTTATAGTGTTCAATTGAACCTGTTCATAGCCTATTATACTGCCGGTACCCGGATAACTGTCCGATAATGAAAAACAACATGTAGAGAAAACGGCGATTTAATATTATCCGTTAATTTTCGGATTTCCAGCAATTACATCCAGAACCAATGACCATAACAGTTTCATGGCATCACAAGCTTATCGTTGAGAACATAAAACCATCGATGGAATTGGTTTTACGTTATATAACTTGAAAAAAAAAAAAAGACAAAATAGGACAAAATATGCGGGTACATTTCAAAAGTACTCGTATATTTTGTCCCATCACATATAAATTAAACCAGCAACCAGCAGTATAATTGGCAACGTAAATTGTACTATAGAAAAACAACATTAGTCTAGTTAATTAAATGACAAACTTCTTCATGCCCAAAAAATCCGATATATACTAATCTGGAGCAAAATTATATGTTTGCAGTTTGTACCACTATGCAGTGGGACTGTAATGCGGGTACTTTCAATATGGGACAAAAACAACTTGGTATTTTTTCCATGTTTTTCCATACAAAAGTATCAATTTTAATTTTTTTCCAGAAAATATGATAACAATTAAGTCGATTCCCGATGATAACTCAAAAGTGACCAAAACCAGTATGGGACAGTTATGCGGGTACCGGCAGTATACCGCATCATTATCCAATGTCTTGAACAAACACATTTCATTACATTAAATATCAGTCTACATTTCGTTGGAGGTAAAAAAAAATTGCATTAAAAAGATTATAGTTTTTTAATTGTGAGTTTTGGTGGTGCAAGCAGAAGTTGACGCACTGCGGCTGAGTAATTGCTCGCCTCGGTTCATAGCTCCTACGTTGGCTTTTGGAAAAACTCATTTGAGTCTCTGAAAGAGTTGTCTTCATTGTAAAACAAACTATAATCATAGTTATTATAATCTTTCATTTTTTCCAGTTCAAGCTCTAGGGAAAAATCTGTGTTAATCAGTGTTATAGTCCTGTGTGGTACTCATGACATCCTGATAAACATTGTCAATTCTATACTTTTTATTACATTGTAAATTGTTTCATTTGTTATCAAATTTAATTACACAATTTTGACTTTCGATTTTTTTTCGCAGTTTAAACGGCGTTTCATTAAAATAATAGACCTATTTCTTGGTCTTTGAATAAAATTTTTGTTTTATCCAAATGCCAAAGCCTACCCTCTTTTTCCAGAGTGCGGAGAAGTTTCAAACCACCATTAAACTTTGTGTTTGATTTGTATAAGAGCCCTCCCATCCAGAAGCCCAAAACATGATGCTCGGGACTCTAAACAATGGCACAACGATGGGCTGGTCGCTGGCCTTGCAAGCCCGCACCTTTTATAAACAACAGCAAAGAACGCAATAACGTTAATTACGGACCAGAACAATCGGCTAGGACCTAGGCAACGAAACGGACTAACGATTGGATTCTTGGAACATGGAACTGCCGATCTCTCAACTGCCTAGGAAGTACCCGCGTGCTTCCCGAGAAATTGAAGACCCGCAAGTTCAACATTGTAGCGCTGCAGGAGGTATGCTGGAAGGAGACGATGGTGCGTACGTACAAGGATGGTCACACCATCTACCAGAGTTGTGGAAGCACACATGAGCTGGGAACAGCTTTTATAGTGATGGGAGAGATGCAGAAGCGGGTGATCGGGTGGTGGCCAATCAGCCCTATAATGTGATGGTTGAGGATCAAAGGCCGTTTCTTCAACATAACTATTATTAACGTGCATATCCCACACCTCGGAAGTATCGATGACGACAAGGACGAATTCTACGCGCAGTTAGAGAGTGAATATGACCGCTGCCCAAAACATGATGTCAAGATCATCATCAGGGATTACGTAGCACCTTCTTCCAGCATAGCCACTGAATAGAACAGAAACACAAATCGACCACGTTTTGATAGATGGTCGGCACTTCTCGGACATTATCGACGTCAGATCACATCGAGGCGCTAACATCGATTCGGGTCACTGCCTAGTGATGGTTAAGATACGCCAAAAACTATCCGTTGTGAATACCATACGGTACCGTCGCCCATCACGGTAAAATCTCGCGCGACTGAAGCAACACGACATCGCAACACAGTACGCGTCATTGTTTGAAGCTTCACTGCCAGAAGAGGGAGAGCTTAAAGAAGCTTCTCTAGGGGATCGCTGGAATGCCGTGAAAACAGCTATCAGCAGTGTTGCGGAGGAAGTCCTGGGACACGTGTAACCGAATCGAAGTAACGAGTGGTTTGACGAAGAATGTCGGCAGATTTTGAACGAGAAGAACGCAGCGCGGGCAACAATGTTGCGTAGAGTCACCCGTCAGAAAGTGGAGCGATGTAGACTGAAATGGAGGCAGCAAGTCCAACTCTTCAAGGAAAAAAAGCGTCGCCAGGAAGAGGAGGAATGTGAAGAGCTCGAGCAGCTGTACCTCACACACGAAACATGAAAGTTCTACCAAAAACTCAACGCATCCCGCAGAGGCTTTGTCCCACGAGCCAAAATGTGTAGGGATAAGAATGGAGGCATTTTGACGGATGACCGTGAGGTGATCAAAAGGTGGGAGCGATGAACACCTGAATGCTGTGCAAGCAGAAGACCACAACAGGAGCGGAGGAGACGTGGTCGGTGCAATGAACGACGAAGATGTGCCACCCCCAACAATAAGCGAAGTTAAGGATGTGATCCGGCAGCTCAAAAACAACAAAGCGGCCGGGAAGGACGGCATCGGAGCTGGGCTTATTAAGATGGGCCCCGACAAACTGGCTAGCTCGCTGCATCGACTGATCGTCGAGATCTGGGAAACAGCTACCGGAGGAGTGGAAAGAAGGGATTATCTGCCCCATATACAAGAAGGGCGACAAACTAGACTGCGAGAACTATCGAGCGATCACAGTCCTGAATGCCGCCTACAAAGTGTTTTCCCAGGTCATCTTCCAACGCCTGTCACCATTAGCCAGCGGGTTTGTAGGAAGCTACCAGGCCGGCTTCATGGAAGGACGCTACGACTGACCAAATCTTTACACTGCGGTGGATCCTCCAAAAATGCCGTGAGTTTAGTGAGTCGTCGATTTTGAAGCCGCATGCGGTACAATAAAACGACAGGAGCTATGGAAAACTCTCGACGAAAACGGCTTTCGGGGGAAGCTGACGAGACTGATTAAGGCTACGATGGAGGATGCGAAGTGTTGTGTGAGAATTTCGGGTGGAACGTCGGACCCATTCGAGTCTCACAGGGGGCACCGACAAGGTGATGGTCTTTCCTGCTTATTGTTTACCGTCGCGCTAGAGGGTGTTATGAGACGAGCGGGGTTTGACATGTGGGGCACGATTTTCAACAGATCAGGTCAATTTATTTGCTTTGCGGATGACGTGGATATTGTCGGCAGAAAATTTGAGACGTTTGCAAACCAGTATACCAGACTGAAACGTGAAGCAGATAGGATCGGACTGAAGATTAATACGTCAAAAACTAAGTACATGCTTGCAGGTGGGTCCGAGCACGACAGGGCACGCCTAGGTATTACGGTAACAATCGACGGAGGTGAGTTCGAAGTGGTCGACGAGTTTGTATACCTCGGCTTTCTAGTAACTGAGAACAACGAGGCTTTCTAGTAACTGAGAACAACCAGCCGGGAGATAAGGAGACGTATTATCAATGGAAGTCGTGCCTACTATGGGCTCCATAAAAACTACGGTCGCATAATCTGAGTCTTCGCACCAAGTGTATCCTGTACAAAACGCTAATAAGACCGGTCGTTTTATACAGGCATGTGACGTGGACAATGTTAGTGTACAGGACAACTGCGGGGCTAGCACTACGATCCTACTGACACTAACAGTCTCTCCCAGACCGAGACTCGAACCTACGACGACTGGGTTGTTAGGGTAGCATCGTACCTTGATACCATCTGAGAGACGCCGAATAGCTACCCTGCAAAATTGGTGTTCGCTTCAAATCCGGCGGGAACGAGAAGGCGAGGGGCGCAACGAGCGAGATGGGTGGACCAGATTGAGCACGATCTGCAGAGTACCGGGTGTCCGCGGAACTGGAGGCAGTCAGCCATGGACCGAGGAAAATTGGCGGAACCACGTTATGCAGGCCATGTCTTAGGACGTACGGCCATCTAAGTAAGTAAGTAAGTAATGTGAGTTAAAAATACAGATAATCATAACTCAAACATTTGTATGTAAAGTATTCAATTGTCGATAGGAGCTATTTTACACTAGGTGATGTCAACGAATGTTTTGAATTTTGACTTGATTAACTTGAAAGAAGTCTTCGTTTATAGTTCTGATGTTCTTAAACCGCGTTTTTATACTTATTTAAATTTATTTTATTATATTATGATAACCGAAAAAAGCTATTAATTTACGTGCTTTTCGTCTGATGTTCATGCAGCTTGTAGTAATTACATTTAATAACTGTTAGTCTGTCTTTCGACGTAGAATCACGGCTTCAAGAAATATTAATAGGATAGTAGAATTAAAATCTAAAGTAGGAACAGGAGATGAATGATGTCCAATTTTAAATTCTTATCCCTCGGTTGAGTTTTTTTAAAACCGGCCAAGGCAGGGGATTATATTGTGTCTGAGCGGATATCGATGGATTATGCTGTCACCCAGTCGCACAGTTGCGATATGAAACACGCAACGGTGTAATAACTTGTTGTTTAGCTGAGAGTCACCTCCTGTTATTTGCTTTAATGTAACTCGAAATGAATTTGATTGTCTTCTTTTCCCGCTGCAACACGATACAACGTGTTATTTTGTTGCAAGGCTGAGAGCTCCATCGGTCAATTCCTGTTATTTGCCAACACGAAATGAGATTCATGTTTCGTACATTCGTATGACATACGGAATAAAATCTCCTTGTATCTTGAGAAACTGGGGTAATGACATAACTTGAAAAAAGGTGAAAATAACAATGCATGTATTCAAAACGGCATATGGCACGTACTATTCTACCCTACATTATTCTTTTCTTAGCTATGAAAGCAAGCTGGCGATTTTTTGAGTGCTGCGAAACTAAACCAAAAATAATTGATTCGTAACTCAACTCTTCATCATTTTTTTATTGAAGAGGTGTGCCAACTATTATACCACAAGTTTGTGGCAAGCTTTACTATTCGATAAAGACATTTCCATTTGAAACCCGTATATAAATATTTATAGATATTAAATGGAGATGTGTGAAAAGGCGTCTTAATCATTAGACTTTGGATTTTTCCTAAAAAAAATCTCGGTTCGAAACTATACTGCAGTCGAAAATTTAATATAATCGCTCGATGTTCTTGAAAGCAACTGGCGGCTGTAGAAGATGTACACTAATTTCGCTTTTTACGCGGGGGACACGTATCGCGTTGAAAGAAACCGCATAAATTGCGGAATCCGTGTAAAAAACAACGTTAATTCCGAAATCCGCGTAAAAAAACCGCGTAAATTCCGGCATCCACGTGAAAAAACCGCGTAAATTCCGAAATCAGCGTTAAAAAAACGCGTAAATTCCGGTATCCGCGTAAAAAGAAACCTTAGTGTACTGTAAACCTGGTGCCTATACTTTTCTGTCAACATTCCTTATCAAACCCCTGAAATTATAATGATTTATACAGCTTTCCACTGGAAACATTTGAATAGGGTCAATTTTTGTGAAAGACGTAGTTCTCTTCTGTCTGTTCTAGCATACTGATTGTAAACATTAAACAGCGATTTATTCATTTATTTATTTATTTCGTCAAGCAAATGTAGACTAAATACAATATTTCATTACAGTTGTTACTTCTAGTCTTTTACAATATTCTTCTTACGTGCCAAGCATTATTTCTAGTGTATTTCAGACAGTTTTTAATTTGTTCTTTTGACATTGTTATGCCAATGGTTTCACAATGTAGGTTATAGTGACGCATCATTCGACTTATGGGACCAGTTTTTGTATAATTAGTTCTGCACTGTTTTTCTGAAAAAAGTTTTCTTGTTCTAAGATACCGTAAAGATGTATAAAAGCTGAGTTGTGATAGTGATGCAGATGAGTCTATACGATTTGAGATAATGTCATTGACGAAGAATAACATTAGAAATTCGCGGCGTTGTTTATGTGTTTGCAGATTAATGAGTATGCAACGTGCTTCATACGATGGCAGAAGAAATGCAGTCCAATTTAAGTTGCGAAGCGCGTATAGAAGGAATTGTTTTTGGGCTGATTCTACACGTTTTCGTGTGTGGCAGCATAAGGATTCCATATGAGATTACAATGTCCTACAACAGGTCTAACATATGAAATAAACAATAGTTCGATAGTGTACGGGTCTTGAAAATTGTGGCTGAACCGCTTAATAAAGCCCAGCATACTATTTATTTATTTATTTTTTATTTTATTTATCCATCTAACATAAAGTCTTAATGAATATGAATATATCACTATCGTCAACGTCATAATGTAAAACAAGCAGATCTTGTTACTCGACTGGAGAAACAACTGGAACGCTCACCAAATTCGAATAAATCTTCAGCAGAAGTAAATGCACGTATCATCGAAGACATAGGGGCATTCAATCCAAACGCTGTGCGATGAAACCATGTTTGGAGAAGAGTAGAAGTCCTTAAAGCACGCGATGGAACACGAAAATCAAGTGAAGATAGTAGTTTGGAACAATCTACTTCATTGTTCAGGAGCTTAGCGACAAATGTTGCCTGCTGAATCTTCCAGTTGCCATCTTACAATTCGAAATGTTGCCTGAGGTTTATTATGGAACAGATTTGTTACCACTAAAAACATGTTTGTTACCCATTAAAACATGCACATACCAAATTCGGTTTCACTTGCTTGGTTTGTTCTTGAGTTGTGCAGAAATCCCTTTCAAAAGAGGGAGGAGTCTCAAACTATCATAGGAACCTTCATCGGCACCAGAAAACCCTACATATAAATTTTCACGTCGATCGGTTCGGTAGTTTTCGAGCCTATATGGAGCAGACAGGCAGACAGACCGGACTGCATTTTTATATGTATAGATTACAACATCAATATTTTAGAACCTAAATATACATTTATTACATTTATTGGATTGATGCGTTCATGTAAATTTATTTTTACAAATAAAAGTTTGAATGAGAAAGGCTGGGTCTGACCGCTAGGTGGATTAATTTAGGTTTTTTTGCAAAATCGACTCTCTGGGACTTACACTCAAAATAATTTTCACGTCATAATTACCGGAAAAGTTATGTGAATATTTTCCACTGTCGTTTTCACGTAGATTCTACCTGATTGTCATTTGAGTTCATCATGATCTGGTGGAATGATGTATCCTATGAATCTTATACAGCAGACATATGCATTTTATGTGAGTTTCACGTAGAATTTAACTAACGGTAAAATTTAAAGCATTCGATTATCTGCTAGTTACTACGTTTGATACAACGTAAAATTTCCAAATTTTGTTTCCCCAATTCTTTAGAGACGGCAAATAATTTTTAGAAATTATAGAAATATGTTGCTTGATAAATCGCACGGCCATGCAAGATCGCCGATTCGTAAATAAATCAAACGACATAAAAACGGACAAATATTACGACATTTGCCGGCGATAACTATTGTAAGCTGCAACTGTTTATGTATAGGAAACTCCTCGACCTTTGAACTAATTCTGTGTGAAACCTGTAAGCTCAAGGCTCGATGTCAAATTCGTACGGTTTTTCGAAAGCTCACTTATTGGCAAGCCGTCGAGAAATTCTATTTTATTGTCAGAGACTGAGTTAGACAACAGCTTCGCCATTTTGATTTCTGTGTATTTTCACATAGAGAGTTCACGCGATACTTCTCCTATGACAGCGGTTCTCAACCTGGGGTACGCGTACCCCTGGGGGTACTCGAAAGCCTTCAGGGGGTACGCGAAAGAAAAATCAGAAATGGCGGACAAAGCAATTTTTTTCTATAATACTTCATTTGTTGGTCAATCTAGCCCCTAAAACCTTACTGTACCAATCAAACAAGCCACAGTTTAATTTCGAACCTTAACTAGACTACCACAACATGATCTACCATTACTCTCTCCCACTCTGCAAGAAAAATCCAAGCCAGGAAGAATAATCGATATGAAAAATATTGCCAAGGGGTACGCGGACAAAAAAAGATTTAGAACCGCTGTCCTATGACATTCTGTTTGACGTTGCCAAGTTCACGTAGATACTACGTGATAAAACATAGTATGCATGTGATTTTCACGTAGATGTTATGTTTGTCACATAAATCATGCAAAATGACAGAAAATGAATAAGTACAGGAAATTTCACGTAACAATAATGTGAAAAATATTTTGAGTGTAGTTGTTTTTTCAATTGTGCAAGGCGGAGTTCAAAATGTTTAGAATTTATCTTTTGAAATTTCTCACTAGTCTCTCGAAATAGCCTGTATAATAATATACACTATAACTATCATCGAATACATTATATCATTGGGGTGGTTCATTTATTCGGCATAGGGTGGCTCATAATATTGTGAAAAGTTTCGGTTTACAAAAAGGCCAAACTTCAATCGCTTTGCGCCACCCCATTTTAAGTCCGATTGAGCTGAAATTTTGCACAGAGTGTTTTTTCGAGCAGGTGAACATTTTGTATAGGGTTTCTTTTTGAAATTTTCTGGTCACTTTTTTCCGTACAATGATTGGCACCCTAATGTGTAGCTTTACTTCTGGTTTCATACTTGATGTAATAGTTTCGACGAAAGATTGTAATAAAAGAATGAATTCAAAAGATTGTTTGTGGGCATGTTCCGGTGAGAAGTACACATAAGAAAAAAATATGTGTTTCTCCCGCAATAAGTGCTTTAGCGCACACATGCTTGAATTCTTTGTGCTTGGTTGTTTTAATTTCTTCAGAAGTAAACTCTGCATTTATGGCTATGAGGACTCCACCTCCAGACTCTTTTCGAGATGTATGTAAGTTACGGTCGTGCCGGAATACATTGAAATTGTTTCCAAAAATTTTTTCGCTTCTGACGCTTTAGTCCCAGCTAGTTTCAGTGCCTAGTATTACTTTGAAGGTGGATGATAATAGATTCTGAAAAATTTCCTTAATTTTGGTTGGAGTTTTCATGCGGTTGAAATTCTGGCAGTATACCAGTATTTCAGTCACATTATTTTGTCCGTTCGAAGAAGTTTTTGGAAAAATATTTTGACTTAAAACAGTATTTTCTTCCTCGAGAGAGGGTGTCGTTTTAGCATTCTGCTCAGAATGTGAAATATTTTTAATTACATTAATACTTTCTTCCTCCAAAGAGGGTGTCGTTATTGAATTCTGTGTGGAATGCGAAAATTGTCTATGTATACTTACACTATTTCTTTTCAAATAAGGCGTCTTTACTTGTGAAAATTTACGTGACTAACGCGCAATTGCTTCGCGACAAAATTTATTACGTGCCACAAACCAGTTCAAACGAATTAATGTAAACCTGATGCCTTTACTTGATTTCATCAATTGTTCAAAACAAACTGTTACGATTCGAACAGCTTGTATCCGAAGAATCTACACTGGGTTTTTTTACGTGGGTTATTTTTGTGTATTTATTTTAAATGCGATTTTTTTTACTCGATTTGGAAGATTATTTGTACGCGGTATCTGATACCGCGTATACGCGTAGTTTAGTATACATAAATCTCCAAAGCGGAAGCTGTAGCTGTTGTTTTCATCTTTTCTAACACACTGATTATATCGTATATTGAACAGTGATCCCGCGACAAAAGTTTTACGCGTCAGAAACCGGTTCGAAGGAGTTAATTAGTTCGTTTTATTGCAGCGTTTTTGTAAGTCTAGAATTATCAATGAAAGCGAAAGTGTGCTAATGAAATTTTTATGACTTTTATTTATGGTTCTGGTGGGCTCGTGTCGTGTTTTTATCTAATGTTTAATCTTTCATCAAAACATTTTCGGAAAAAAATCGATCCGCTTGGTGCATATTTATTGATATATTAGAAACCTGAATCTTAGCTTTAGAGTATTTTCTACGTTTCTAAATAATTCCTACGGCTGAGGTTGCGGATAGAAACTTATGATATAGGTCGGACAACGTCCCTTTATTATTCATAGGTTTCGCGTAAATTTATTTATTTTCTTGTAATTGAAATTATAGAAATATTTTTTAGGCTTTAAATGAAAGCTCTGTTTTAGCCAAATTTCGAAGTAACACCAAAATTTGATTCCAAATTTCGGTGAAACTCACTCGCCAATGATCAAATGATCTCCGCGATAAAACTGATTTAGTTAGTCTAGCCGATATTCCTGGAGTTTGAAGGCTTTGAATAGGGTCAATCCAAAGCGAAAGCCGTAGCTGTTTTTTTCTTGTCTCACTGTCACTGATTGTATCGTTTATTGAACAGCGATTCCGCGACAAAATTTATCGCGCTTCAGAAACCGGTTCGGACGAGTTAATTAGTTCGCTTCAGTGTGGTGGAAATGAAGCGTTTTTTCTAGTCTACGGTATATTTTCGGGCTTCATAGAAATATCAATGAAATCAGAAGTGTACTAATGAATTTTTTATGATGGCAGTGAGATCAGATTCACACTGGTGATTTGCAATCATGTTTGAATTGTTTTAGTGCATTGACATAGAGATTTCAAAATTGTTGTTGAGTATAAGATTGGTTAACATAGGTGTGATTATAATTCGGTTAAAAAATATTACTACTACATCGATTGGTTTTTTTTCCTTGAACCAATGACCTCGATAACGGTAAACTATCGATACTTCATTGAAATACTCTGAATGGATTCATTATTTGCGTATCTGCCCTTGTTACCGTTTGAGGAAACTCCTAAAGTTCAGACAGATAATGAGCAATGAGTCGATGCGATGATTTGTTACCGCACACAGTTATGAACAGATCAACTCGGTTGCAAAGTTACCATCGTAATGAAGTTGTTCACGGAAGATTTGACCAAACGGCGGCGGCCACTTTGGTTGTAGTGCAAAACACCGTAAACAATGACTAACTCTAGTGGATATTTGTCTAATGCCTAGGCAGGCACAATGATCATCGCCACTCGTTAATGAATAAATTATAAAGCTTAGCAGCTGGCGAGGTGCATCTTCTTCAGGACCGCGAGCGGATGAGAAGGACCGTGAAGCGAATAAATAAGCCTCATCGCGTTTACTCTCCTCTTAAACGTACCACCGCGTCTCGAAACATTGATTCCGGTGTGCGTCGAAATGGGTTTTGGCGGTAGCGGTATGTTGGTCTGTAGTGTGAAGTTTGTTACTGGTGCACTGGACGCTAATTAAACCGTTACAAGTGCGCGCAGTAGTGTGCTGTTGACTACTTGATTCCTTTTCCCTATACTTAGTGGGTTATATTTCGATGGGAGTTTTTGAATTATACGTTGTTCGTAAGACCAGCTTATAGCTTTCCAAGAAGAAAGAAAAGTTCTTTGATTTCGTTTATTCCATAGTTTTACAGGTTAGCTACTTTACTTGTTTTTCATATCTCCAATGTTGCTTGTATAATTCACTCACAATAGTTGAGCGATATGTTTCGTACTAAATTACCAGATCCATTGGGCCATTCGCTTTTCAACTTCAGAAATCGTGCCCTGCGTTCGTGCATGACTTGCTGCCAAACAATAAGCTCTTTAAATGAATGCATTAAACACTGTTACGTATGATGTCGGAAATATAGAGTAAACGGTGACAGATTGGCAGCAATGCGTTAACTATTTTTTCAATTTTTTCTCCTTTGCATATTGTCAAAGGCATTATAAACGGGGGTGAAACGCGATCAACGGCTTTTGCATAAAAAACAAAACTTCACTTCACTTTGCAAATAATTCGTTCATAAGGAGCAAAGCCCAATTCGATTATGCACGAGTAGCTAACGAAAAAATCATCGACTCTTGGAACCAATGTTTTAAGGATGGTAAATTATTCAATAATATATTAGCCCTATAACCATGCACATGTACACTTTGTCGATCTTCAAAAATCTAGATCGAATATTTCCTTGAATCTTATAATTTGTACTGATTTGAAAACGTTATAAAATTCCACAGAGTTTATTAAAATATTTAAGTAATTTATTTTCAATATTTATTTATTTTATGTAATTTTGCAAAACAGCATCGTTGAATTATGTCAGAATCGGCGAGATTTCATAAACAATTTTCTCCTCCTACCGCATCTGAAAATGCATTTTTATCAGTTAATTTGACAACACATTCCCTTTCTTCAAACCATCCTACATCACGACAGTGACTTCATCTTCTGATTAAAACACAGCGGTCAGTTTCGTCGGTAAGACGCGTTCAAGTGCTCAAGCTCGTTCGATTAATTGAGTCGTTCGCATAGCTTGAAGTTGAAATTTTTGTTGTCCTTTCAGTATACTGATTTCACTTGTGCTGAATTTCACAATCGTAGTTACATTTGTTTGCTTGATCTGTTTGATTATATTATATTTAATCCAACAAACATTATTGTTGATCAATTAAGGCTAAATAAACAGCCTTAGTTCAACCGAAATTTGCCAAATAGGAACTTAATAAGTTATAAAAAAGGAAAATTAGTTCCTGCCTCATTATTAGTTTCTTTGGACGATATCAATATAACCTCGTTTTAGTATTTTATTTTTCTTTTAGGTCGTTCTAAAATGCATTGCAAAATTAGAAGTGTTTATTTTGAAATATAGTTTAACTAATTTGAATATATCATTATAATTTTAAAACAACGCAAAAAAGCCAGATTGTCAATTATATATCCATCTTGAAAAGTTGAATTTCAAAAACAGTAAAACCAATTATTTCTTACATTCTGGATTATTTAGACAGAAAATGTAATAATGTTGAGTTGCAACATATTGAAGGTTACAAATAAAAACAAAGTAGCTACTACGAACAACTGACACTTTGAGTTGTTTAACCAACTTAAACGTTGTAATCGCTTTTTTTGTGGACCGGAACTACATACCTTTGCTTAGCGGCTGTTTATGTTCGCAATTGTATAGTATCCTCTTGAGTGCCACGAACTGATAACGCGCGGTAGCGTTAAATATTTTCTGCGTTTTCTTTTCCTCTCAATGTGTATAATGTACGCCAACAAAAAAGCGACAAACAAGAGACTTAAACGCGAACACAGCGACGAACTGTCAGTGACTTGGTATAGTCTATTCGAAGTTTCTACTGGGAATTTGCACGTACTAAATAGATTAATCTGAAAATCTGGCCCACGTCTGCGCTTTATTCATTTATATGTTAGATAACTCCACACCATGTTTGATAAAAAAAACTTCCACAGGCACAAGCAGTTATGATGAATTATAAGCAATTCCAGGCTCGTGTTTCAACGGTTTCGATTCTTCTATTTTCCGTGCGCTTACTGGCAAAAATCACTTTACTGTTCTTCCATGCGTTGCCGGACTTTTTTCAGCACCGGACTGCGATGACGGTAACTGGAATCGCCAGCAATACAGAGCAGAAACGGTAATAGCCACGAGATGAAAAACATCCGAGCGTTGGAAAACCGCTTGCTGAATGTCACTACGTGTGCGAACAGAGGAAAGCGTAATCAATTTGTAAGCAGCGCACTGTCACCGCACTGTTTTGATGTAGTTAAAGCCACTTCATAGCTAGTTTGCCATTCACCTATCTTCTACTATCACATTTTATTACATTTTCTCACTAAGATCGAACTATACAATTGTATATCTTCTGTTCATTTAAAATATTGATTTGAACGAATTTTCACCAAAAATAGACACCACAGTTATCCTGCACTTTAATTACTACCTAAAAATAAAGCAAACTCAAACGGCCGGTTACCAGTCGCGAGATACGGCGATCGCGATCGCGTAATTGAGGTCTACCCGCGGCACATGTTCAGCGAACACTGGTGAGTTGATGCCGGCGGTGATCGTGTTTCCAACGCAACACGGCCTAACCAAGAGCAGTGAGATATCGCGATATCGGTTTTACTCACGAATTGGTTTGTGCGGTTGGTTGGTGAGAGAACCTGGTACGAATCTGCTTAAGTTGGCACTCGAGATGTATTTTTCTCACATAAACAAACGCCATCGGTAGGCCTGATGGTAGCGGAAAGTGCCAGCCGTATTCATTCGTGACACAAACGTCGTTGATTGTTCATCGTTGCAGGAAGCTCGTATAGAGACAAATTCACTGGTCATTGGATTGTACAGTTTGCTTATTTATCATTGTTGATTCGATGTATTTGAGTGAGCGATTTTTATTCGGGTGAATGTTGATTAAATTACGATTATCGTCGTAATTTAATCAGCATTCACCTGAATATAAATTACTCGCTCAATAGCATCAAGTCTACAATGGTGAATAAGTAAACTGTACAATCCAATGACCGGTGAATTTAAGTTGTAGTTATAAGACCTAATGTTCACATAATGAAATATGCAGTATTGATTATTTTATCGGTTTTTAAATTCAGCAGAGGATTCTTATGTTGCAATAACAGTATTAAAAACAGAATTTTTTTCTATACTCAAGTATTAGCATTGTTTTTTGATTTCATTGTTGAAATTTTGATATATTGCTAGATATTGACATCAAATGTACTGTGACTCACATCATACTGCTACAGTTGGGCGTCTTATCTCAAGAATTTATTATCGCAATGATTGATAATTACTCAGTTTAGTTAGATTACCTAGAGTTAAAATTCTAGTGTATTTGAACAAACCACCGAACTTAAGCAGATTTTATCGAGTTTGTGGTCAAACATACAAATTATCAATGGAGTAGGTTTTTCCTTGTGTTTTTGGGAAACTTGTATTGTGTCGTGTCAAGTAAATGATGTGTTAAAAACAAGAGAATCGAAATTTCAAACAAGGTAGAGAGTCTCAATTGCCGGAGTGACACTGGAGTGGAATTTGGCCAACACGGGAAAATGCTTGTATATAAAAATACTGTAATGTACTGTAACAACTGTTCATTTTTCAGGTTCAATTAACATTATCTCTAATATATTCACTTACAAATACTGCTTTATACTGTTTCTCATCATTTACAGTATCCAAGATGGCGCACTTTGACTCTAACTGCCTTCATACACGGAAAAGTTAGAAAGTGCGGAACTACATCAATATTGTGTCAATTTAGAACATCTCTTGTACTGTTTCGGAACCAGTACAACGGATGTGTGTTGTTCATAACGCATTTCTTGCTCTAGCGAATGTTCAATGTATTTGACGGGTCAAAATCATCACACTTTTGAAGTATTAACCGGTGCTAGTATTGTCGTGATGATTTGTACTGGTATTTGTAATAATTTTCAAAATGCTGCTATCGTTTAAGCAGTGCAAGCAGTAATCAATACTGATGATTTTGGTACTGACTACAGGCTTAGCGTAATGGAACGTAGCGAGATCCGACCAGAACAGCGTGGGACCACGGTGAGAGCGGAGGGTGGTCAGCAAGCACTTCTGCAAGTATTCCTTTCGATAAATCTGCCCGATTACGGTGCCAGTTGTAATGAACGGCTTGCTGTACCGTCCGCACTCGCAGATCGCCTGCCACAACAGGTACTTCATCGCGAATTTGTCCGTTTTTCTCTTCCGGAACTTTTCGGATTATGCGGGACGTACCGACAAAAACGTGAGGCCGGGGATTTGTTTGATGTCCGCCTTGATGTAAGTCTCGTCGTCCATGACGAGACAGCCTGGCTTGACCACCCACTTCCGGTACAGCTTCCGCACACGCGATTTGGCTACCGAGTTTTGCTTGTCAATCCGGTTTGGCACTATTTGACCTTAAAAACGCGTAGCCCAGCCCACTTCATTGTCTGCTGGACGAACCACTCTTGGCTACGTCCGGGTGGAAAGGATTGGTTTCTTATCAAATTACTGCCTCATCTTCCGCGTCTTCTCTGAGTATTCCAACGTGCCGATCGAAGGTCTTCGTCTCCCGAACCATCTTCACAATGCGAGACACGATGAAATGATGGATTCCAAGCCTTTTGCCGATCCATCTGTGTGACTGACCAAGATTTGCTGGCGTAGCTCTTCTTGTTTCGAATGCATCTCGGAAACTCGACAGAGCGCGATAAAATTTTGCACACATAAACATAACACTCTAAACTAGTTTTACCTAAAATTTCATTAACCTTCACCCACACGATAAAACGTTACACCCAATCATGCTTGTCTTTTCTCCTCAGAAAATCTCTAGAGTGCAGGAGAACATCTTGCACTGCGGAAACAACTGCTCTCACACTAAATAGTAAATCAACGCACATGCTAGAAGAGAATGGCGGACGATTTTTATCTGGTGAGCTTCCTAATAGCACCGCGGTGAAATCTCTCTCTTGCAAGACAATAAATTATGGTGTACTTTCTCTCACGTATGGACATCACGCACAATAATTACACAGCAGAGCTATCTGCGGTGCGTTTTACAGTTTGTTTCTTGAGCATGGCAGAAGAGGAAAAGAGATTGGTAGAAAAAAAATAGACTGCATTGCTCGTGCCGGTCGAGTTTACCCTGGTTAAACTCGTTTTCACCGTGTAGTTATACGAGAACTACACTTTTGCTCGGTAGGTTTTTTTCAGTATCCGGACTCCTCGCCAGTGGACACTGTGCACAGTATTTTATTTTGCTGATTTCGTGCGAAAAATTAATAGTGTCTTCAAATTTCATTTTAGTGATATACTTTATTCGGAAAAGTTTTTATGTTTTTTATTGTGCTTCTTTTGAAATGTACGATTTAGTGATTAATTCACCTAGAAGTGATATGGAAAATTTATTTTTTCAGGACAGTGAGATAGATAGCTAGTGTCTTCAGAAAAGTTGTGGCAAATGGTTTCACTAGCAACTTTGTCGAAAGTGTCGGTTTTCTATCTCTTATGTTAAAAAAGATATTAAAAGTTTTATATGCAAAGTTCACCCAAATCATAATTTTAAATATAACTTTATTCCTGGATTTTCTACATATTTTATACCTTCTGCAAAATTATTAAGCAAACAGAAATTTTTTGCTTTTTTTTGCTGAACAGTTGATCTAGCTATGGTTCAAAATTAAAAAGCAACTCAACCTTTAACGTTTTTTAAGGGTTAGTTTAACTTCAAATTACTCAGCCGTACGCAAAAATACGCAGATAACTTTGTGATTTTCTGAAAGCATGTCTATTCTACTTCCAAAAGAATATAAAATCATTTGTCTAATAGAGTCTTTTCGATTGTTTCAATGAAAAAAATCTTCTGCATGAAAATTCTGACTTTATCAAATAACTTTGTTATTTCTAAATATAGCGTTTTACAATATTGAGCAAAAATATAAATCCAATAAAATCGCGTATTTTTCTAGAAGGTCATAAAAATATAGAAAATCATGGGAAAGAGTTATAATGAAAAAATATGAATGTTTAGTCACAGTTGACTGTCATCTTTACTGTCTTCTTCATCGATTGTTTTGAATTTCGTTGTAGAGTTTATGAAGCTTACGGAATTCTTATGAGCGGCTGTTTTTATAAATAAACTGTTGATAATTATTAAAAAATTCTCGGTTAAGTCGCGAGAGAAAAAAGACAAACAAAGTTTAAATAACTCGAAAAAATTAGAAAAAAATTTCGAGCGTCTTAGCAGAATCGCTTCACATCATTAAGAAAAGAAAGATATTAAAATATTGAAGCTTTCGGCTGCTACTGTGTAGACACAGCTTGTTTATTAACACAATTGTATCCTTGGTACTATCTACCGTCGAGCGTGCATAAAGTACTTATACACGGATCGGCGGTTATCGAACACTTTTTGGTCCCTATTGGACAGCTGTCGGAGGATGCACAAGAGGCAAAAATCCATTCAGTGATTTATTTTTTAATTAACAGATATCGAGAATACCACACCCGAAAAAAATCTAGAAAGAGTGCGAATGAGGATCTCATGCACTGGTTGCTGGTTTCTTCGGATCCAATGGTGACGGAAGCTCGAGGTTGGCCAAAGCTTTATACGAAAGAGTTGTCAGACTCTTCTCGTTCAATTCGAACAAGACAGTGGAGAAGAAAACGAAGAACAAACTGAAAAAATACGATTTTTGATTCACTTTAGATGATGTCATGCGTTGAACTTTGACCAAAAATTTATATTTTTTGTTATAACTCTTTCCCATGATTTTCTATATTTTTATGACCTTCTAGAAAATTACGTGATTTTATTGGATTTATATTTTTACTGAATATTGTAAAACGCTATATTTAGAAATAACAAAGTTATTTGATAAAGTCAGAATTTTCATGCAAAAGATTTTTTTCGTTGAAACAATCGAAAAGACTCTATTAGACAAATGATTTTATATTCTTTTGGAAGTAGAATAGACATACTTTCAGAAAATTATAAAGTTATCTGCGTATTTTTGCGTACGGCTGAGTAATTTGAAGGTAAACTAATCCTTGAAAAACCGTCAAAGGTTGAGTAACTTCTTTATTTTGAACCATAGCTAGATCAAATGTTCAGCAAAAAGGTGTATTTCTGTTTGGTTAATAATTTTGCAGAAGGTATGAAATATGTAGAAAATCCAGGAATAAAGTTATATTTAAAATTATGATTTGGGTGAACTTTGCATATAAAACTTTTAATATCTTTTTAAAATAAGAGATAGAAAACCGACACTTTCGACAAAGTTGCTAGTGAAACCATTTGCCACAACTTTCCTGAAGACACTAGCTGTCTATCTCACTGTTCTGAAAAAATAAATTTTCCATATCACTTCTAGGTGAATTAATCACTAAATCGTACATTTCAAAAGAAGCACAATAAAAAACATTAAAACTTTTCCGAATAAAGTATATCACTAAAATCAAATTTGAAGACGCTATTAATTTTTCGCACGAAATCAGCAAAATAAAACACTGTGCTGTGGTGTACTTCTGCGTTTTCTCTGTAGAGTGATTCACCCCTCTTGTTTCTATCAGATGTGGGGTGAGCTGGAAGTGTGTCTGTCTCTCTGTAAGTTGGTTGAGACACTTCGGAGTGGAGTAAGAAGCAGTGTGGTGATAGCATTTGCTACACGCAGGCACATACTGAAAGGGAAGTGCGCGGTATATTTTTTCTCCGCTCATTTCACATACTGAGGATAGTGACAAGCATGCACCCAATACAAAATGTCGCCTTTTTTCCGAGTCTAATCTTTATGCCGAAACAAAATCCATATGTATTAGTTCATTCTAGTCCTGTAGGTTGGTAAATGACTGGGCACGTGTCACTTGAGATCCCATTGTGCTCATCCACCTTTGTCCAACAACTCCTATCCCAACCTCTCCTAGGTGCCGACCAGGATACGAGTAACCTTAGCGGAGATCGGGTAACCAACCCCCGGTGGAAACTAGGGTCGTATGCTGACTGGGAAGGGGGATCGTACACGGCTGTATCCCCATGTTAGGGCTGGCGTATAGCAGCGTCTGACTTGGAGCGGGTGGCTGAACGAAACATGGTACCTCGCCAGTTATATCTAAGACGGCAGCCCCGTCGCGAGACTAGGTATCGCAGCCCTAGTAAGGCAGCATACCGAAGGTAAAATACTACGACGATCCAGATATAAATACGGAACGGAATAATCGGCATGGACCAAGGCGAACGAAAAAGGACAACGATTATTGGAAACTAGGTACTTGGAATATAAGGATCCTACTCGAACCGGCACGTGCAGGTATCCTGGGTAGAGAGCTGCAGAAGGTGAATGTGGAGGTTGCTGCCATACAGGAGGTGAGGTGGCCGAAAACGAGAGAACGCGTATTCCGGAAAGTAGATTCTATTGCGGACACTTCATTTGAGTACCAAAACTACTATAGTGGCGGCGGAAAGCAGAAAGGGGAGTCGGTTTCGAAACAGATGAAGCGTGTCATTAGATGGAGGCCGATCAGTGACCGTATATGCGTGTTGAGAATTTAGGGCAATTTTTTCAACTACAGTCTGATAAATGTGTACGTGCCGACCAACGATAAACCCGATGAAGAGAAGGAGGAGTTGTATGAGCTCCTGGAAAAAACGTATAATGAGTGTCCGGGATACGACATCAAGATCGTCATCGGGGATGCAAATGCGCAGGTCGGGCAGGAGAACATTTCTCGCCCCGTGATTGGTAGAGAAAGCCTCCACTCTACTACGGTCGGTATGCCACCCTGCAGCCGCTGCAGCCAGAGCTATGGCTATCTGTAACACCTATTTTGTACGCCAGAATATACGTAAGCACACCTGGAGGCACCCAAATGAAGATTCCTGCTCTCAGATCGACCATGTTCTGATTAATGGTCGGCAGTTTTCAGACGTTACAGACGTGAGGTCGTTTAGAGGACCAAACGTTGACTCGGATAATTATCTTGTGGTATCCAAGATTCGCGCTCAGGACGACAAGAAGGATACAGTTTAACATCCAGCGGCTATCAACTGGAGAAATGGCTACAGAGTACCTGCGGAAGTTTGGTGAGCGTATCGAGGATCAAGTTGGAGGCATATCCACAGTACAATCAGCACCACAGCGGGAGAATTGTTGGGTACATCTGCGACAGCCACATCCAATAAGTGGTTTGACGCTGAGTGCCAGCGAGTGACGGATGAAAAGAACCGCGCCAGAGTTCACATGTTAGCCACGGCTGTGACTCGTCAGAGCGTAGGAAGATACCAGGAAGCTAAAGTGACATCATTTTTGCGGAGGCGGAGGGTTGCTTCTCAAGGCGCGATGCGAGGAGCTTCTACAAGAAGATTAATGGAATCAGGAACACAACCCGATCAGATAGACAAAACAAAAATGTAACAGAAGCTGTTAGTTTGTTATGCGAAAAACCTTCCAGGTTGTGTTTTAAATTTGATCCCGTTTGGTGTTAAAATAACAGAAATTATAACAAAAAATATTCTACTAATGTCAAACCCATATCGAACTTTGTTACTAACGTATCAGCTTTCTAACAAAATTAGATAGCATATAGAACAGTATAATAACAACCATTGTTATAAACAACAGGATTTGATAGAGACGAAGAAAATGTTAGATTTGTCTCAGAACAACTTCACTTCAGGATGTGTTTCTATAACTCATTCAGATTCAAGTTTGATATCAAAAGTATATGGGAAAATACAAAATCGTATTAAAATCTGTTATTTGTATCTCGTGTTGATAGAAATTTGTAATTTTTTAGTTATGCTCTTCTGATCGGGAAACGTGTCAGCCCCTGTCATGTGCAACGATAGGGAGGGGAACCTGATTACCGATAGAACGTAGGTGGCCAGGCGTTGGAAGAAACACTTTAGTGTGCTGTTGAATGGTGAAGGAAACAGCATAGTAGAAGGGGTAGGATAGTGATTGAGGATGATGGCAAAGTTGTGGACCCACCATCCATGGACGATGTGAAAAAAGCAGTGAAAGAGCTGAAGAACTGCAAGGCAGTTGGCAAGGACGGAATTCAAGCTGAACTTTTTAAAGTCGGGAGCGAATAGCTGTATCGTGCTTTATACCGGATCATGCTGAGAGTGTGGTCCGATGAAGAATTGCCCGCGGACTGGTTGGAGGGTCTTATATGTCCGATCTACAAGAAAGGCCACCGCCTGGACTGTAGTAATTATCGGGGTATAACCCTTCTCAACACCGTTTACAAGATTCTTTCCGTGTTCTGTTCCATAGACTGAGGCCTTTGTCGGAGACCTTTGTTGGCGATTACCAATGTGGTTTTCGAGGGGGACGCTGCACTACGTACCAAATGTTCACCCTTCGACAGATCCTCGATAAATTTCGAGAATTCAACCTGCAGACGCACCATCTGTTCAGTGACTTTAAGGCAGCGTACGACACAGTAAAGAGTAAAGAGTAAAAGCGAATTATGCTCGAACATGGTTTCCCAACAAAACTAATTAGGCTGATAAATGCCACCCATGAAGGCTCTACATCGTGCGTCAGGATAGTCGGTGAGATATCGGACTCCTTCGTGACGTTAGATGGTTTGAAGCAAGGGAGACGGGCTGTCAAACTTATTGTTCAACATCGCATTAGAGGGTGCTATACGGAGGGCCGGCAGTACCATCATTACGAAGTCTCATATGCTTCTAGTTTTCGCGGAAGACATCAATATCATTGGTATCAACCGTAGAGCAGTGGAAGAGGCTTTCGAACCTCTCAGAAATGAAGCTGCGAGAATAGGGCTCATCATTAACTCTGCTAAAACGAGATATCTGGTGGCTGGTAGAGAGCGTGGTAGTCTGACGGATGTTGGTGCTGAGGTGGTGTGAGATGGGGAAATGTTTGAAGTAGTCGACGAATTTGTTTACCTGGGTACATTGGTGACATGAGACAACGAGGTTAGCCGTAAGATAGAAAGGCGGATAGCAGCTGCAAACAGAGCCTTCTACGGATTACGTAACCAGCTGTGGTCTCGCAGTCTGCAAACCCGTACTATACTTGCAATCTACGAAACACTAATTTTTCCCGTGGCCCTCTACGGCCATGAAACATGGACGTTGAAAAAAGCCAATCGGCAAGCTCTTGCGAGGTTGTTTTTAAGGTTTTTTTGAGTGTAGCATTTTGCGTTCAATCCTTGGCGGCTAACTAGACAATTGTGTTTGACGCAGACGCATGAACCATGAAGTGTGCCAGGTGTACAAATCGGCGGATATAGTCAAGTGGATGAAATACGGCAGGTTTCAGTGGGCTGGGCATGTAGCTAGAATGCCGGAAGAACGACCAGCGAAGACTATAACTAGCAGAAATCCCGATAGAGGCCGTCGACTTCGAGGTAGGCCCCGCACTCGTTGGAAGTGTGCTGTCGACGAGGATGCCCGCGAAATAGGTGTAAGGGAAGACTGGAGGATAGCAGCCCAAGGCCGAGTAACATGGCGACGATAGTAATTGTGTATGCTGGATTTTTTTCCTGATTATAGAAATACCCCCGATATAGAAATACCGCCAATCACAGTTAATGAGTGTAAATTATCCACTTAATTATCCACTTACCTTACCAGTCAGCTCTAGGCCGAAGTGTTCCTTGCTGTTCGAAGAAGTCGTCTTCATTCAATTCGGTCCATGGCTGCAGCTCGCCAGCAGGACGTTTTCTACTTGATCGAGCCACCTTGATCGCTGCGCGCCGTGTCGCCTCGTTCCAGTCGGGTCGTTATCAAGAACCATTTTCACCGGGTTGTCGTCCGACATTCTAACGACATACCCAGCCCACCCGATTTTCGCCGTTTGAACGATGAGTGGTTCATGAATGGACAAGATGTATTGGAATGTTACAAGCAGAATAATATTGATGTTATCGAAAAAAGGATGAATCCGCCAAACTGCCCACAGTTTCGTCTCACCGAAAGATATTGGGCAATAGTTAAGCGTAAATTGAAGAAGAGTGGTAAATCAATCAAAACATCATCTGTTATGGCGAGGTGGTGGAAAAATGGTCGATACGGTTGATGTTGCCATTGTTCAGAAATTGATGGGAGGTATTCATTCGACGAAAAGTTCGAGAATTCATCAGAACAGTAGACAAATAATTTTTGTAGTATTTTTTCCTTGGAGTTTAATAAAAACCCAGCAAAAACATATTTTTGTTTGTTATTGCCTTATGGAGAAGTCGAAAACTGTATGCGACCAAAATCTAAATGAAACAAACCTTAGATGGTAAACTTCGTGCGGCGGCGGATTTTATTCGCCTGGAGTATCCTCCGGAGTCCAAAGTAGGCACGATTTTCTGCTACAAGGCGTCGAGGAATTTTTCTGCTGGTGTCGTCACTGAAAAAAGAATTGGGTCTAAAAAATTTAACACCTGTGAAAAACTCAGTTTTCTGAGCCAAATACATGAGTAGACATTTTGCTAATCTTCAGGTCATTTAGGTTGGAATGAAAACTCTCTTTAGGGAACGAAAAAGCTCAATGCGCCGTTTGTTTTTAGGTTCCACTAAAACGCTACTCGAGGAATTATTTAGCAACAGTTTAGTTTTCAAACTAATGGAGTGTCAACAATAATTATTGGAAAAACATCGGAATCTAGGATCTCAAATGAATTTCCATTGATTGGTATTTTTGTATTGTTAGTCTCCTGACGTCTACATAGTTTACATTTTACCAAACGAGCTTCCATCAATTTCTGTTGCTTAGCAGGAAAATAGTATTATATCACAGAAATTTTGTGTGTTTGGTCTATTTAACGCTAATAACAGATATATTTTTGTCTTTAATTTATTGTATTTTATTTAAGTGTGGATGTTTAAGTGTGGATAACGGGCTTAAAGCCTATATACATATTCCAGAAGAAATAAATATTTTTTCATTTTAAACTTAAACAATGTTGCTGAACACAGTAATATCATAACATCAATAATGAGGGTCTCATAAGCTAAAAATGTGTTTCGACAAGTATTATTAGGTATATTGCTAGGTCTTACTTTGGCAACGCTACGTTTGATAGTGATGAGCTACAGCCATGACTTTCTGACGGTTATGCGTTTATCATTTGAAAAGCAGGTTAAATAAGCAAAGTTAGGAAACACTATTTTATGTGAAACAGCATGATTTTTGATCTCTGATTTGCCTTGATACTTATCATTTCCAACTGGAAAGATACAGAGCGTGAATTAACTTGGTGATATATTATGAAAAAATTTGAAATAATTTCAACCATGACGTGCGGCTTATATTGCTCTTACCTCCATCAAATGCTTTACTAAAGAAATATAACATAAAAGATTTTAACTGTGTTGTTCTTTACAATCCCGTTTTTCATATAGAGATAATAACAGGCTTGAACTATATTATTCTTCCTAAAGCTA
The DNA here is from genome assembly GCF_029784165.1 of Wyeomyia smithii. NCBI lineage: Eukaryota > Metazoa > Arthropoda > Insecta > Diptera > Culicidae > Wyeomyia > Wyeomyia smithii. Next base: position 193,891,152 of record NC_073696.1, read on the forward strand.
CTCACAGTTCGATCAGTTGAAATCAATCTATACCACAGGAATAGCGCAAAATGATTTAATGCAGTTCAAAATTTCGCTCGCATATATTACCTTATGATTAGTTCCGCTCTGATTATTACAAAAAGGGGAAAAACCAATTTAGTTAGAACTCATGCTGCTACTGGTATTCCTAAATGAAGTTATTGTTATACTAATAGGTAGTGAAATCGCCGAAAACGGAATCCCCCCTGTTGCTTATTAGATGAATTGCAACATTCTAAACACTTGATGCCATTTTACACTGGGCCGAGACCCTACGAGGAAACAAGCCCTAAAACGTTTCCCAGTGAATGAAATAGGCACGGAACTCAGGCACTTCAAACAGTCTTGGGAGCGATTACAGGTTTCCGTTACAGCGTTTAATATCCAAACAAACCCACGGAACAGCAGATGCGTTATGATGGAAATTTACTGTATGCAACGCTCGTACAGCTTTTTGGCACGCTACACACGAATGAAACGATTAGAATGAAAATTTTCCACATTCAATATCGCTAGCATTTGCGTAGAGCCAAATCTAGCAATTATGTTAAACGGCTCTGGTTAATGGTGTGTTTTTACCACATTTTCTCGCAAAGATTGGACTGCTCAAGGGCACAGCAAGCAGTACAGTTAGGGTAGACCAATATCGTTCGTTGTCAACTTTGATTTGCACGCATGCAGGTTTCAAAACAAACGATGACGCAATTACCCCTGTCCATCAGCAGACGGCACGCCAAAACGTTTCATGTGCCAACCGCCCACCGGAATGCACTGCTTAAATAGCATGACATGCGATCCGTGGCCACGGGCGAAGAAGTCAAACTCGAATAGTGAGATCGGAAAAATCAACTAACCTAAAAATTTTATCGCCCCGCTGATGATGATCAATGCGAACACTTTTCTGATTATATGAACACTTTGCTCTCCAAATTCACGGTTCAAACAGTAGCTGTTAATGTTTTCACCTGTATGGGTAAACGTTTCGATGCAGCCCACCGGCTGACGTAGGATCGGTGAAAAAAGGTTCACTATGTAGTGAAACGACGCAATGTGGACGCGAAAATGTAGCTTTTCGGAGTAACCAGACTGACAATTGGACAAATGAAGTGAATGGCTTAGGGAAATGGCTTAATCGGTGCTTGTTACCTACCAATTAATGAGGCGGAAACAACCAGAAAAGTGTCAACGAGTTGAATTGGTTGGCGCACCGGATAGGGAGTTAGTCATTTGTACTTAAGTAAAAACTATGCTCCTTGAATAATTTTATTGACGTAAGTTTAGCTTTTTGAAGCTTTATTATCGTTCATAATTCAACACAATTATTCAGGGATATATTAAAGAGGCGTTGATCTGATTTTATTTTTATTGCCTTCAAACTTAATTTGCTTGAGTCATATAGGTTTTATGCACTACAATCGAAGCTACAGCTATAACTAACAGAGTGTCTTCAAAAGGCGGCTTCAAATGCGCTTATTATACATAATAGAAAAATTCAAAACAGCAAGCTACCTCTTATGGAAAAACCGTCTCCATTTGCAAAAAACATGCTAATTTCCTTCAATACTCTATTCGTTAACCGCGTACGTTTAATTACAAGCTGAAGCGGTGTTGATGTTGTTTAAAGTCCATTATATTGATTGGCACTAGATCGAATGAGTATTACGAAGCATCAAAACGCCATATATTTAAAGCTTTAACAGCTGGAGTTTTACCTGTAGCTACCAAATAAATCGAGTGTTTGCGCGGTTATTTCTCGTCAACTGATGTTAGAATAATTAGAAATTCAGTACATAAATATAAAAGAATGGTTTACACAAAAATATTTCTCTTTTTATGTTGTAGAGTGTTTGACATGTGTTCGGAAGTTCTGGTCCGGAATCGGCAAAGTCCGATTGTATTTCCGACCGGTGGAAATGGAGCTTGTAAAATAGTTAAACTGAACGTGAATTTAGTCACAAGCGTTGCAGGCTTTTTATATACATCATTGTGAAAATGCATAATTTCATTTCATGTGACATAGTTTAGAGTGAATATATATCAAATAATTTATAACTGTGCTCGTTTTGCAGGCATGAAGCGGATAGTAGAAACCAACATAATTTTTGTCACGGTGCGATAACTCGATAAGTTAAGATTTTCGGTAATTTCCATCTTTATTTGGCACGCGCTGCGCTGGTTTGATTGTACGTGAATGTAGGAGAGTTTCTCTAGCACAGGACACAGTTTACATCTTTGTTGGCTTTAACTATCCGCAAAAAATATATGTTGAGTAGTTCGTAACTTCCCAGTTGGTTTTGATGTATGTCATGATTTCGTTTTTACAATATACTGAAGTCGTTTTTTACGCGTTTTTTGTACGTGGTGTTTTAAGGAGTCTTTTTTAACGCGAAATTTCAATTTCACGCGAAATATTAAACGCTAGTTTTGAAATTTACACAGTTTCAGGGCCGGTAGCGACTGAGCGACTCGAAAATAGGAACTTTAGAGATCAAATGCCTGAAAAAAGAGACCAAAAAGGAACCGAAAAGAGACTAAAAAGTGACCATGAAGCAAACTTAAAAAGAGGAAATTCAGACTAAGAAGCAAAAAAAAATTATTGTTTTGTGAAAATTACAAGCCTTTTTTATTTTTATTTTTGGATATCAAATGATTGTATTAAAAAGGCAATGCAAACGTATTACAGGGTGACCACTCAAAATCCACTTTTGATTTCTTGCTTTTTCCTGGTTTTCCCGACAATATTCACTAAATTCCCCCATTGTTTTATTTTTGAAAATAAGAAAAAAACAGTGTTTGAAAACTATGGAAACTACTAAAACTGCTCATCGATTGACATGTTTCTACATAGTCTTGAACAATTTTCATCTTTGTTGTTAACTTGCCGTTGAGCTTCCAAAGTTTCTATATTATGGGAAAATTCTGGCCCTCGAATTTCGTTTATCAGTAGGACTCAAAAACCTTGTCTCCTCGAAAAAAAATCTCCATGAAAAATTTGACCTGAAACAGATTTAGGGATGAACAGTGCCACAGTGGTATGAGTATTACCTACATTTATTGTCGAAATTATTTTTTTTTATGTCAAATGTCTTAGAAATACATGAAACGTCGAGATCTTTTGTTATCTAGAAATACATTTTTTTTTCGAAAAACTTCGAAACATACCAAATTTTTGAGCGAAGGCCAATAGAATGTATTAGCAATTTTTTCAAGGCCCTTAATTAAATTAAACTGTTAATGCCTATTAGTTTGTATTACTGTCCTGCACTTCTGGGCATAGTTTGAAAATAATCGTTGGACTAATTTTTGAGTTAAACCCTTTTAAAGTTTTATGCAGGATTTCTCATACAAATATACTTAAACAACCCTCCTAAACATATGCCCATTGACGGCCTTTCTGGAAGATTTGAGCTTTATTATGATTATTGGGAAAATTTTCGGACTAAGAAAACCCCGGGTGAAACGGCCATTTGTTAATCTAAACCAAAAAAACATCATTTGAACCTTAGTTCACACTGGAATTCGAAAACTAGATCAATGAAAACTTTATATCTTGATGGCTTAATACGAACAAGTTTCAAATATAACAAAAATTCTCAAATTTATTTTTCAAATTTATTTTTTGGCAAAGTTATAAACTATGTTGAGCCTAAATCGTCAACCTTTCCTTCTAAGATAACCTAAATAACCTCTTTTGTAATTGACGACTGCGAGGATAAATTATGATTTGTATGATTTTGAGGTATGAAGGGTTTTTCTTGCTGCCAAGTAACCGTGAACCAGGGCGCATGTATCGTTAGTTGAATTAATGATTGACACAATGCATTTTTTAGCTTTTGGTGGCAAACGATGCCTCAAAGACCCGTTTCTAAATTTGCAGAAAAATAGGAGTTATAAGTTGGTTGCTTCATACCTCGAATATCATAGAAAAGATTAAAAAATGAGGTTTCAACTTTTACGAATTACTCATAATATGTACATGATAGACTCAAAAAGGTTCAGTTAAAATGGAAAGTCATGAAATTTGAAGTATTCGTGGCAATGAAAAAAGAAATTTTTCGATATTTAATGTAAGTATATGCTCCATTAATCTTGTTTAATAACTAAACATGAATAAAAAAAGTGTTTACACAACATGTTTTTTATCCGATTCTGCTTCTGTTTTTAAAACGAAGTTCGTGTATTGTTCAAAAAAAAACATTGCACGAATATACATAACAAAAAATATTGATAAATTTACCACAGACGAACAGATGTTCCTCTTGGAAAGAACCTTGAGAATCCTCGTCCTCGTTCGCAACGTTATACTTATGCTCCACCATGTGGGCTCACTGCCTTTTGACAAATTTTCGTAAAAACGGTTTGGACAAAGAAATCATCATTGAGTGACACGTCTGTTTGTCTGTGGATTCAATATAGACAAGGGGATGACAGCCCTATTCAAACTCTACCCGTTTGACAGTAGCCAACTTATCGGGACTTTATTTAAAAATAAAGGCCCGAGGCACGCGCCCATCAAAACTTCCATATACTTTTCATTTTAGTCGGGAAGACTCTTCACTCATTGAACATAGAAAGCGGTAGCATGTTGCCATTCCCCTGACTATAGACCTTTTTAAGAACTGACAGGTGCCACCGAACCGTTGATGTTGCTCTTACGTGCGGTACGTAACTTTAGAATTTCAGTGAATTGAGGTGTCAAATTATGTTTTTGGTTCAGGCCCTGGGTAAAATGGCAATTTTTGCATTTTACCCGGGATTCTTTAATCTGAACAAATTTCCGATGGTCCTAATACAGCTAAAATCTTGCAGGAAGGTCGTCAATAGGCATATGTTGCCTGTAAAACAATACCTACTACGATTTATGTTCGTTTTGTAAGGTTTGTTTGAGTATATTTGTATGAGAAATCCTCCCTAAAACTTCAAAACGGCTTAACGCAAAAAAATAGTCCAACGATGATTTTCAAATTTGGTTCAGAAGTGAAAGGCAGTAATACAAACCAACTTGCATTAACAGTTTTGATGGCGTATTTTATTTTATAATAACGGTATTTGGAACACCGTGAACCCGAGTAGAAGCCAAAGATGCCATAAAACACGCAATAAATTTTATGAAAAGCAAACGAGATCATGACAGCTTTTCAAGAATTCGATAAAGATGAGAAGGATTTCGCGCCAACTCGACTGAGGGGTTGGCAGTAGCTTTCAGAATTCAATGAAACTTTGTGGGTGTGTGAGCCTTAGTACCCTAACCAACTTTGCATATTTTTTTAAATTTATCTGCATTAACATTTGAAAAGGACTTAAGTTTTTTTAATAACTCGATATATTCGAATAATAACACGAGATAGAAGCATGTTGCGAAGGGATGGTTTGTAAACTTAAGAAAAATATTGAGATAATTGAATTTTGAATTCTCTATCAAAAAAGAAAAAAAAATTAACAAAAAGTGCAATTAAAAAATTGGTCTTCTCAGATTTTATCTACCGTACAGTGCTCATTCACCGTAAGGTTTGCATTCACCGCTCACTTTTCACTTGGAAATTATTTTTTTCATAACAAAACACATTTTTTGAAAAATATTTTCACCTATACTTCAGCAACGCTTTTCTGGAGGATTGGGGAAATTATTTTTCGTGAAGTGTGTTTTGTTATGAAAAAATAGCTTTTCACGTGAAAAGTGAGTGGTGAATGGGCACTGTAGGGTAAATAAGTTTTTTCAGATAGACAATTTAGTTGCTCAAAATTCTCCTGAAATTCTTTGCAAAACAGGTTGTCAATCGAACATTTTGTGTTGATTGAAGAATTTAAAAAAAAACATTAATATAGTCTATTTCGGCCAGAATTTTTATCATATCAGCTTGCCCCTTATATTTTCGGCAAGTCGAAATGAAGCTTTTAATCGATTATTTCTATATCGAAATTGATTATTGTCATGTAGAATTCATCATGGTCCGAATTTATGCTAGAAAAACAAAATAAATACCCGGACACCCACCGATGATTTTGTGGCTCTATGAAAAATACACTCTCAAATGTGTCGTTTTGCAAGTGCAGGGCCTCCTCGATATGAATTTTAGGTAAACAGGCGAGCCACTCGATGACGATTTCTTCGGCCTGAAAAATAACGATTATTTTGAAGTTTCATTTATTAGACAGTAATGCCACTGATGTTGCTATAAGCAAACGTTCACACTTATTAGCAAAAACAAAAGCTAGTTTGATTGAAACCAACATCCAGCTTTTTAGAAAAGAAAATATCAAGCCAATTGGCTTACAGGTTTTCAAGTTGACATTTCCTCAGTGGTTCAAAATAAATGGAGCTGAAGAGAATGGTCACCCTGTGAATTATTACTTTTGTCGCATGTTTACTACTGCATTTCCAAATTATGTGAATGTTTAATTTTTTTTAGAATTGCATCATAAAAGGCTCCCAGCTGGTCTCGACGTTCGGAAGAGAGACTTTTAGTGTCGTAATGCTAGCCCAGTAATTGTCCTGTATAATATAACGGTGGGCTGCGAAACCTGTATCTAATAAAAACAGTAGGTCAAATTCCGAAACAGAATGTACTTGGGATTTGCTTTTGCATCAGAAAAGCGACGCACTTCTAGCCAGCTGGCAACTACTTTTTTGGTCGGTTCGAATCAATAGCTTGGGGTGAGAGAGTCTTTCTTTTTCAAGATATTTTCTTGAATTGTGTCGGCCGTCCCTATTTGTGATGTCATTTCCTGTAGCACAACAGATACTCATGGTCTGATAATTTAAGCGAGAAATAGAAAAAGAGACTTTTAGATGAAACAGAGATCATTTTAGAAGAAAAAAGAGACTTTAGAGACCTTTCTTTGAAAAAAGAGACTTCTTAGAGACTAACTTTAAAGTAAAGACTAACTTTAAAATAGAGATTAAGTCTCTAAAAAGAGACCTGCTACCAGTCCTGCAGTTTTCGTTATGGGTAATCCTAAAAAAACTGAATTTTTACGGATTGCTTTTGATGATTTTATTTTTCAAATCGAATTCCTCAATATTATTTTTTTACCTTACCTTTTGAGCAAAATCATTTCAAATCGCCTGGAAATACGCGAAAATTTAATCGACCATTTTTGATTTGAATAACACTTTGCACACGTATTTGGCTTAGCAAACTGGGCATTTTTCACAGGTGGATAGATTTTTTACACCCATGAGTTACATTCTAAAAGGGCGTATGTCTTTTGGCATAGGTTTTATTCGAAGCATTGTGACCCAGAAACCGTTGGTTGTATAGAAAAACTGTCTGAGAATAAGTTGTAGGGAATTGAAAATGCACCATAAAAAAAATGTATACTGTACAAAAAATTTTTTTTTGACCAAAAAAAATTAAAAATAAACATTAAATTTCAATTTAAAAAAAAAAGAGAACGGAAACAAAATTTTTGGAATGGCTACAGTCATACTTAACAAAACGAACACAAATAGCCCGCTTTCAAAATTTGAAAAAAATACATAATTTTGTGAAGTAGATATCTCAGCGGTAGCAAGTATGAGCAAACCATGATTTTTTCTAAAAATTGTCCATGAAAAAATCTTATTTTTTTAAATTTTGAAAGAGGTATGCCGGTGATGTGTAACGACATGGACGGTAACCTTACTTACCTTACCTTACCAAACAGTCCCAAGCCGTGGTGTGGCCTTTGCTGTACGTGAGTCGTCTCCATTCCACTCGGTCCATGGCTGCAGTTCGCCAACTCTGCAGTCTGCGTAGGGTCCGCAAGTCGTTTTCCACCTGATCGATCCACCTTGCCTGCTGCGCACCTCTCCGTCTCATCCCTGCCGGATTAGTTTCGAGAACCATCTTCACTGGGCTGTCATCCGACATTCTTACAACATGCCCAGCCCACCTGCCAACCTTAGCGGTGTGGACGATAGATGGCTCACCAAGTAGCTCCTGCTGTTCGAGGAAGGAGGTTAGCACTGTCTTCTCGCGAACCCCTTCCTTTAATGTATTTCGTCTTCGATGCATTGATGACCAGTCCAATCCGTTTGGCTTCGGCCTTTAGTCCGATGTACGTCCGAGCCACAATGTCGATGTCTTCGGCGGAACAAAACAGTTGAACCGAGTTTTGGAATATCGTGCCACTCGTGTTAATCCTCGCTCTTCTAATGTAGGCACAAAAGACCATCACCTTGCCTTAAACCTCTTCGGGTTTTAAAGGGACTCGAGAGTGCCCCCGATACTCGAACTACACACATCCCTCGATCCATCGTCGCTTTGACCAACCGCGTTAGTTTATCCGGAAATCCGTAGTCGTGCATAATTTGCCATAGCTAGTCTCCATCGATTGTGTCATATGCCGATTTGAAATCAATGAATAGATGATGTGTGGACACGTTGTATTCGTGGCATTTCTGCATAACCTGCTGAACCCCGAATATCTGATCCGTGGTGGCGCGGGCACCCATGAATCCCGCCTGTTAGTGCCCCACGAACTGCTTCGTAAATGGTGATAGTCGACGGCAGAGTATTTAGGAGAGTACCTAGTAGGCGGCGTTCAGCAGAGTGGTTGCCCGGTAATTGCAACACTCCAGCTTGTTGCCCATTTTGTAGATGGGACACAGTACCCTCCATCCACTCCTCCGGTACTCGTTTTTCCTCCCAAACCTTGACAATGACCTAGTGCACGGCTCTAGCCAGCGTTTCTTCACCGTATTTTGAAGTTGGTCCACATGGACGGTAACCTGTTTACGGGTAAACCGACGATTGCAGCCAGGTGGATGATGCACTACCAGGAGCACTATTTAACGGTGAACAGCAAGAAGAGCAAAACAGGAACAGGATAAGGATCATGAGCGACGGACAATCTGTAGAGCCACCAACACTAGAGGAGGTTAAAAAGGCGATCAGTGAGCTGAAAAACAGCAAGGCCGCTGGGACGGATGGTATCTCGGCCCCGCTTCTATAAGCGGGAAGCGAGCGGCTGTACTATGCGATCCACCAGATTATATTGAGGATCTGGGAAACGCTGAACGACTAGTTAGAAGGCCTCATACCCAATACCCAAACCACAAGAAGGGCCATCGATTGGATTGTTGTAACTATCGAGGCATTGCGTTGCTTAACTCCGCATTTAAAGTGCTCTCCCGTGTTCTATTCTTCAGATTGAAACCGTTAATGAAATCTTTCGTCAGCGAATACCGTGCTGGTCGTCGACAGAGGCGTTCCACGATGGATCAAATTTTCACCCAGCGACAGATGCTCGATGAGTTCCTGGGGTATAACATGCAAACTCACCATCTGTTTGTAGATTTCAAGGCAACATACAACTTAGCCAAAAAAAGAGCTGTAGTAGATAACGGTTTCCTGACGAAACGTTAGATAGACTGGAATAGAGGGATGTGCTCTCCAACTTACTTCTCAGTATTGTCCTGAAGGTGCAGTACAAAGGACAAACGTGCGAAGAAACGGTACGATCATCGGTATCGATCGTAGGGTTATGGAGGAGGCCTTCAGGGCTTTTAAAAGGGAAGGTGGCGATGCTGAACCTCAGCTTTGAGATTGATGGGAAACGATTTGAAGTGATTAATGAACTCGTTTTTCTTACTACGCTTACGACATGTGGTAACGATAAGAGCAGCGAAGTAAAACGACGGGTCGCAGCTCCGAACAGGGCCATCTACGGACTATGTAACAAGCAAAGGTCCCATAGTTTGCAAACTCGCACACAACTAGCGGTGTACAGGACGCTGATCCTTTCAGTGGTCGTTTACGGAGATGAAGCATGGACGCTGGAGTTTTCGAGTGTAAAGTTCTGCTATCGAAACTTGGCGGTAAATTGGAAGATGGAGTGTGGCGCAGACGGATGAATCTTAGGTTGTACCAAGCGGGGCAGCCTTCTGTGGGCTTGACATGTAGCCAGAATGTCTTACTAGAGAGCCGCCAAAACTATACTGAACAGAGAGCCAGGAAGAGGCCGTCGACTACGTAGTAGGTTTCGCACTGTCTAATCCGTTCGGCCTCAGACCGGTTAACGGACCATCGACCAACAATAAACTCCGCCTGTTACGGTTCTCTTGGTTCAGTTTAGCCTTTACGAATAGACTTGAATTATTGAGAACTGGAGCAGAGGGTCCAAAGCCCCTGTAAAAGAGGATGGTTGCAACAGCTCTCAACCATGGCTGTTGCGTAAAATCCAATGGTTCAAACCCCTAAACTAAGGTGTTATGCGACCCGTGCCGATGGATGACTTGGTGGGGGGGCGGGGGGTTGCTTTAAAAAAAAACAGCCTCTAACGGAGCCTGTGGAGCACCAGGGCACCCTTCACAGTAATTAGCCCTTACTGCATCACGCGGGTCACTGATGCAGCGGACTCTTCTTCACCCAGCGACTCGTGGGAATTTTATGGATCACTTCAATTCAGAAAATTCGGCCACAGGCAGCCTTTCTTTGCCGGTACCTATGGACTTATCGGAGCGCAGTCCTATAAAAACAAACGCACCGGGCGGAACGGAGGAGATGGAGCATGAGGACGACTTCAACCTCGACAGCGAATCGCTGGACGGAGGACCCTCTGTTTCATCCCTAATCCTACGTTCTCCACAAGGGAATGACGAAAGTCAAATGGACTTACTTCCCAGTCCAGAGACAAGGCGCGATGACGAAGAGAACCCGAATCATCGGCACCCCTTGTCCAGCGACTTTCTAACGCACAAAGGCGGCGACTGAGCAAAAATCTTCGCTCCGGTCTCCCGTACGAAGAAGCCAGGAAGCTGGCCCTCCTTCCGACAGAGCAGCTTGCTGAATTGAACCAAGTCGCCGTCAAGCGACAGCGGTCGGATGACTTGGTGTCCCCAAACACCAGTACTAAGTGTCCACAGCCTGAAAAACTGCGGAACGGCACTGGTTTGGGGTCATCGGGTTCGAAGCCGCCTCCGATGGCCACATATAGGGACATGGGGACATGGTGGGAGCTATGAGCCTTGCGGTTACTTCTGCTACCCACCCCAGCTCCCTACTCACAACGGACCATCTTCAGGCTGTCCGGATCTCCATCCTCGATCACATTGCGGACCAGAAAAATCCAACCACCAAGCCCAAGTTTAACGGTTGCCTTCTAAAAAATGGCTTCCTGCAACTTGCCTGTGCCGACAACGACACAGTGCAGTGGTTGGAAAGGGAGGTACCTTCTCTCGTACCGTGGGAGGGAGCAAAGCTTCGTGTTTACCACATGAAGGATCTGCCGAAGGCCAGACGGTATGTCGGTTACTTCGCGGACAGTGCGAACTCTCCGGACGAGAAGATTCTTCGTTCACTCCAGAATCAGAACGACCATCTCTCTGCCAAAATGTGGCGAGTCTGTAACCGCAAATTGGTAAAGACCTCGGTCGAACTAGTTCTGGATATTGACGAAGAATCGGCCAAACTCGTTGAGAGTAGAAATAATGAGCTGCACTACGGTTTCGGCAAAGCACGCATCCGAAAGGTAAGCGGAAGGCCGAACGTCACAGGCAGGAAAGACTCCGTCGCAATGTCAGGGAAGGTACGTGCGGGTAACTCCTCCGGGAGTACTCTGCCACCACCCAGGCAAAGCGGTCCTGCGAATGGGCTAAAGGTTCGCGTGGGAAACTCCTCCGGGAGTGCCCCACAACCACCCAAACGCAACCCTGCGATTGGGAAGGTACGCGCAGGATGCTCCCCCGTGAGTGCCCTGTCACCACCCAAACAACGCAACCCCGCGGCTGCTCGGACGGTTCCGCCGAAGACTCGCAAGAGTGTGAAGCATCAACCACCGAAAAGTCGCATCCCGGAGTCAAAAACCGCCACAGTGTGCGCGACGACCTTCTGTTGCCAATCGACTGCTGCAACCGAAGCCGAACAGTGAGGAAGAGCAACTTCCATCTACCAGCCAAACCGCTGTTGGCAGCCGACAGCCAATACCCGGATCATCTTCCGACCCGGACAAAGACGGCAACTTCACTGCAAAGTGAGCAGCCTTCGCTGCGTGCAAGCGAATCTCCATCACGCAAAAGACGCCTCGGGAATTCTTTGCAGGAGACTCGCCAAAGAGCAGCTAGCGGCTGCATTCATCCAAGAGCCGTGGATCAACGAATCCAAAGTTCTCGGACTTAACGCTCCTAACGGTAGGTTAATCTACTGTGATACGCAGTCCAAACCAAGGACTGCAATTCTGCTAAATAGAGAACTAAAATTTTTACCTATTACAGAATTTATCCAACGCGACGTCGTTGCCGTCACGGTTGAAGTACCGACAACCAGAGGAAAGCAGGAGATGGTTGTCGCGTCGGCTTACTTTCCGGGCGACCAAGGTGATATACCGCCACCCGAAGTTGCTGCGCTCGTGCGGTACTGCAAGGCCATCAACAAGCCGTTTCTGATCGGCTGCGATGCCAACGCCCACCACACGATCTGGGGTAGCTCGGACACCAACACTACCTCTTGTACCTCTTGAATACCTCTTGAATACCTTACTTCTAACGATGTCAATGTATGTAATGTAGGGAATAACCCCACGTTTATTAACGCTATCAGACAGGAGGTCCTTGATCTCACTCTGTGTAGCGCCTCTATTTCTGAAAAGATTAAAAATTGGCATGTCTCCGATGAACCTAGTTTGTCGGACCACAGACATATCGTTTTTAATATAGAGGCCAACCCTCTGAAAAGAGAGCTGTTCAGAAATCCTAGGAATACAGATTGGGAATCCTTTAAGAAACACCTGATCGATTCACGAACTTTCAGTTACAGCAACATTCGAAACTCAGTTAACCTGAATTCGGCAGCAAATGATCTACAAAACAGAATCATGGATGCTTTCGACGCTAACTGTCCACTGACACAGCGTTCAGTATGCCGTGACGTACCCTGGTGGAATGATCAACTTAGTGACCTTCGTCGGGAAACTAGGCGGTTGTTCAACAGGGCAAAAGTCACGTCTAACTGGGACGACTATAGGGCGTCCCTCACTAAGTACAACGCCGAGCTACGCAAGGCTAAACGGAAATTCAGAGTTAGTTTCTGTGAAAGAATCCAAACTGCCGGAAGCTACGCGGCTCCAAAAGGCGATGTCCAAAGACCATACTAACGGTTTAGGACAAGTGAGGAAAGAGGATGGATGCCTTACTGTCATTACCAAGGAAACGCTGGAGGTTCTTATGAACATCCACATTCCTGGATCGACAGAGACTGAAGAACTGAATAGTGACAGGTCGCGGCAGGACAATTCGAGACATATGGCATCTCGGGAGTCCATCCTGCTGGCCCGTCGACTGTTCACAGAAGCTTCAATAGGTTGGGCTCTAAGCTCATTCGACCTTATGAAGTCTCCAGGTCCAGACGGCATACTACCCATCTTTCTACAAAAATCGGCCGCAGTTATCATGTCCGAACTCATCAACCTCTTCAGAGCCAGCTTTATCCTGGGCTATATTTCGGATAACTGGCTGAAGGTGAAGGTAGTGTTTATCCCCATAGTTGGAAGAAAGGACAAAACCCTACCTAAAACTTTCAGACCCATAAGTCTGACTTCATCACTTCTCAACTTGATGGAGAAAAAATAATTGATAAATATATCCGTGATGAGTTTCTTAAAGACTCTCCACTGAATAGGAACCAACATGCCTATCAAAGCGGCAAGTCAACAGAAACTGCTCTTCACAGCTTAGTGACGTTGATTGGAAAGTCCCTGAGTTATCAGGGGACGGCGCTTTGTGCCTTTCTTGATATGGAAGGGCCTTCGATAACACGTCCTTTGCATCAATTAATACGGCTCTCTCCAATAAGGGAATCGACCGTCCCCTGATAACTCAGGGACTTTCCAATCAACGTCACTAAGCTGTGAAGAGCAGTTTCTGTTGACTTGCCGCTTTGATAGGCATGTTGGTTCCTATTCAGTGGAGAGTCTTTAAGAAACTCATCACGGATATATTTATCCATTATAACTACAGATTGGGAATCCTTTAAGGAACACCTGATCGATTCACGAACTTTCAGTTACAGCAACATTCGAAATTCAGTTAACCTGAATTCGGCAGCAAATGATCTACAAAACAGAATCATGGATGCTTTCGACGCTAACTGTCCACTGACACAGCGTTCAGTATGCCGTGACGTACCCTGGTGGAATGATCAACTTAGTGACCTTCGTCGGGAAACTAGGCGGTTGTTCAACAGGGCAAAAGTCACGTCTAACTGGGACGACTATAGGGCGTCCCTCACTAAGTACAACGCCGAGCTACGCAAGGCTAAACGGAAATTCAGAGTTAGTTTCTGTGAAAGAATCCAAACTGCCGGAAGCTACGCGGCTCCAAAAGGCGATGTCCAAAGACCATACTAACGGTTTAGGACAAGTGAGGAAAGAGGATGGATGCCTTACTGTCATTACCAAGGAAACGCTGGAGGTTCTTATGAACACCCACATTCCTGGATCGACAGAGACTGAAGAACTGAATAGTGACAGGTCGCGGCAGGACAATTCGAGACATATGGCATCTCGGGAGTCCATCCTGCTGGCCCGTCGACTGTTCACGGAAGCTTCAATAGGTATAAATCATTTAGTTTTAATAATCTAAGCTAAATTTGTGTACTCACACAAAAACATCCTTTCGCGTTCCTCTTGTTCCGGTAGCTCATCTCACAGTTGTTGGAAACGGTTGGCCTCGCCGAGCTGTTTGCCCCGGGCATTTGTCATCGGTGACTCAAACATGATATTTCCGATGCAAACGGGTGTCTGCGGGATCACGATTCCTGGTTCCGGTTGTTTCTGGTACAGTTCATTCATCAATCTTTCACGACACTACTTATCATAACTATTTAGTTCTTTAGTTCATCAATCTTTCACGACACTACTTATCATCGCTATTTAGTTCTCTAGTTCATCAATTTGTTCTACACATTAAGTGCTGCGATCGATCGTGCAGCTTTTAATGCCACCTTCTTTTCTCGCTTTTTATATGTTTTGTATAGCGTAATAGCGAGTTGGAGTACAACAGTAACTAAAATTAAACACAGTAGCAAAGTTTGCATACCATGCTCAGAGCTATGTTGCTCTTGATTTTGGATAACTGTTACCTGGGGATCGCCGTTTTGGTTCGTGTTCTTTGATTGCGATTTACCCATGTTGTACCATGTCACTGTTTCACTGTTTGTTCAGATTTTTTCTTTTCGCACTCGATCTGAGCATCCGCACTTGCCCAGCAGCTCTCGATACTCACTCCGTTGAGGGGCACGTACCGTAAATTTCTTAAGTTTCGGAAACGCGTGTTATTCACTCGGTGGTAAATTTCTTTACCCACTTTGTCCATAAACTGGATTGCGTCCACTTGAGCTTGCACTTGCTCTTTAAGTTCTTGCCAGGTGTGTGTCATTTTTGCACAGAGTTACTTTTCGCGCACATGTTTTGATTAAATTGGTTTGCACTTGCACTCCTAAGTCCTTACCTTGGACTGTTGTTTCACTAGTAAATTTTTCTAAGTCCTAAAACTGACTTAGACTGTCACGGTTTGCCATATGATGGGTTTCGGCATTTGTGAGAATCAGTCTAACTCCAATGATGGTTGTAACAATTCTGTTTATTTCATTTTAAGTTTACAATAATGAAACCTTCAGTTGGTTTTCCTTTATGTTCTTAAACATACATCGGTTCTATTCTAATTGCGCTTAAGCTTTCGTTCCAATAGGAATCGATTATAATTAGTCTACTTAAGGGAAAGAGAAAGATATATTTGTATTTGAGAAAGATATAGTTGCGCGCTACGCGGAGCGCTTGAGTTCCTGAGCATGGTGAGTGCTGCTTGTAAGAATTAGAATGTAGGTTAGTAACGATATGTGAAATGCGAGACGTTGCACTTCTTGGCCTGCTCAATGTTTACGTTCGGCTTAAGAGTTGCATCGACTCATGCTTCTCACGGTGCATGTTATTTATGAGATGTGGATAATATGGTATGGAAAGATGTTGTAAGGTTTGTCACTTCAAGTGCTTGTGAAATGTATTGCTTGAAGTCGAATTGAAATGAGGATGGGAAAGTTGTCTGGAAAATGTTGTAAGGAATTTATGACTAAGACTCATGTTCGATTGGAAGTGTGAAATGATTTGAATAAGCGCGAAGAGCTCGGGTTTACAAATAATGAATGTTAATAGGTTACATGTAGACTTATCGTGGGAAAGGATAATAGCTAACACAGCACAGCTCTAAGCTCATTCGACCCTATGAAGTCTCCAGGTCCAGACGGCATACTACCCATCTTTCTACAAAAATCGGCCGCAGTTATCATGTCCGAACTCATCAACCTCTTCAGAGCCAGCTTTATCCTGGGCCATATTTCGGATAACTGGCTGAAGGTGAAGGTAGTGTTTATCCCCAAAGTTGGAAGAAAGGACAAAACCCTACCTAAAACTTTCAGACCCATAAGTCTGACTTTATCACTTCCCAAGTTGATGGGATAAAAAAATGAAGAAATATATCCGTGATGAGTTTCATAAAGACTCTCCACTGAATAGGAACCAACATGCCTATCAAAGCGGCAAGTCAACAGAAACTGCTCTTCACAGCTTAGAGACGTTGATTGGAAAGTCCCTGAGTTATCAGGGGACGGCACTTTGTGCCTTTCTTGGTATGGAAGGGGCCTTCGATAACACGTCCTTTGCATCAATTAATACGGCTCTCTCCAATAAGGGAATCGACCACACTTCAAGGAGCTGGATACACACAATGCTCTCTAACAGAGTGATCACAGCAACCTTGGGGGATTCGTCTGTAACAATGTCAGTGATCAAGGGATGCCCGCAAGGAGGAGTTCTCTCCCCCTTGTTATGGTCACTAATTGTCGGCGCACTTCTCAACAAGCTTTCACAGCTTGGTTACGAGGTCATTAGATACGCCGATGACATCGTCCTCATCGTCAGAGGTAAAGATGACGCAACACTGTCGAGCCGGATGCAAACGGCTCTGAATACCACCATGTAATGGTGTTTACAGGAGGGTCTAAACATAAACCCCTTAAAAACAGTCCTAATTCCATTCGGCAGACGACGGAAGATCTCCATCACTCCTCCAATACTGAATGGAGTTAGACTGGACTTCAGCAATGAAGTCAAATACCTCGGAATTATTCTGGACAAGAAACTGAACTGGTCTGCACAACTAGATCATGCCGCTAAGAAAGCGATCTCAGCGATCTGGGCCTGCAGAACTCTGTTCGGTAAAACCTGGGGACTGAAACCAGACTTGGCACTCTGGTCTTACAAGACCATTGCCCGACCAAGAATCACCTATCCTGCCCTAGTGTGGTGGCCTAAGGTGAACGAAGTGACTGCGCAAGCCAAACTCAAAAAAGTTCAAAGACTTGCATGTCTTTCGGTTACCAACGCTATGCGAACAACTCCAACTCCAGCCATGGAAGCTATGCTTTGCCTACTACCTCTACATCTTCATGTGAAAAAGGAAGCAGAGCTTGGCGCTCTAAGGTCAAAGGTGGAAAACTATACTTGAAGGGGACCAAATCGGCCATCTTCGCATACTTAGGGAGTTCAAACTAACTCCGCTATTAACCACAGTCTCCGACTGGATGGACGTTAGGACCAACATGGATATTCCATATAGGGTAATTGAAACAAACCGCTCTATGTGGAACAATGGAGGGCCTAATCTTCCACCTGGCATCGTCAGTTTTTATACGGATGGCTCGAAAATGGGATCCCTAACGGGATCTGGTATATACGGACCCGGTATCAGGAAAACATTTTCCCTGGGAAAATGGCCCACCGTTTTTCAAGCAGAGGTTTATGACATATATATCTGCGCAAAAATATGTCTGCAACGCAACTACAGAAATGCGAAAATCGGACAGTCAAGCAGCACTACTAGCACTTAAGTCCGTCAAATGCGCTTCCAAACTTGTTTGGGATTCTATTGAAACTCTACGGGTACTTTCCCGACAGAATTCAGTTTTTCTGTTTTGGGTGCCCGGACACTGCGGAGTCGAGGGTAATGAACACGCTGACTACCTAGCAAGACAGAGATCAGCTCAGCGGTTTATTGGCCCCGAGCCGTTTCTGGGTACGTCCATTTCCGCTATCAAAAGCGAACTACTAACTTGGGAAGGGCTAGAAATAGTATCCCAATGGCAACAAGCACAGGGTTGTAGACAAGCTATACAGTTTGTCTATCCGAACCCTGGAACCGCCAGAAAGCTACTTAGTCTAAATCGTAGTGACCTACGGATAATCACGGGGCTCCTAACCGGACACTGTCCCGTTTTTTATCATTTAAAGAGAATCGGTGTAGTGTTGAACGACACCTGCCGATTCTGCAAATCTGAACCAGAGAGTTCAGAGCATTTGCTTTGCCCTTGCGAAGCTCTTGCTTCCTCTAGGTACAACTTCTTAGGAAGTTACCTTTTAACTCTATACCAAGTGTGGAGCTCTAATCCCAAACAGATAATTAGTTTCATCAACTATGTTGTACCTAATTGGGGTACAGGTTTACAACAAAACAGCTCTACTCCATCAATGAGTACGAGCAATCCGTAACCTGTGCACAGCAATCGGGGCCCGCCACAAAAGACAATCAGCAAAAATGTCGCAGTGGCATTTCAGTACCCAGTGCCCTTCAGGCATACATAAGAGAAAAAAAATCGACCAACAAAGTTAAGTAAGGTAAGTATGAGTGAGGAAAAATTTTTTTTTTGGATTTTGGCTAATTTTCATTTGCCATTATGTTTTGTTTGAACTCACATGTTTTGATGCACTGCCAACTTTAATTATTATATCTTTTCCTGAGCTAAGCGCTGAATATTCTGAAAATTAAAAGCGCTCGCAACTTTTTTAATACACTTCTTTAACGATAAATTGGCCATATTTACGTTTCTTTTGATAGAATAGTATTTGGTAGCAGCAATAACTTAAATCTTTTGACAAACAACATCAATTTCAACAACTGCGACGACTTATCACTTACATTTTTCTCGAATTTAACTACTACAGACAAAAACGATTTGATCGAAAAAGCATTCTCTCATGCGAACAATCCTGCATGTTAGTAGACTGGAAGAGCTTTGTCTAGTTGGCAGATTGTTGCGCTCGGTTCTTTCAACACATTGTATTTATGCGCCTGTTTTTGTTTGAGTTTAATATAATGTCCCGTAATTTAATGGTTCATCAATCTTCGCTCAATTAAAATGATACGATATAAGTTACTATCCAACCTCGCCCATCGATTAGTCATATTGTGAACATCCTAACGAGCGAGTCGGTTTTGATTTTTTTGCAATGATTGTGGAAGTACTTGTGTTAGCTCTTTTAGCAGATTTCGTTTTGGTAAACGATGCGCTGAATTCGGGTACCGGGTTCATAGCAAATATTGCGCCTACAAGTTCATATTAACCTCCGCGAAAATTATTACGCGATTCGAACTCGTTCTGTTTGATATACCACGGAAAAAAGGGCACGCGAGAATACCGGAACTGCGATTAAATTAATACAGACTAAAATATTCGAACATTCCCTCAACAAATCATCATGCAACTACCGAAGAGAGTCTCCCATTGGTGTATCTCAGCTGACTACACAATGTTACGAGAGCTACAAAAGTTCTATCCACGTTAACGTCTCGACACTTCTATTGTTTCCTCCAAGAGGTTATACCGAAAACTACATCGCGTTGATAATCTATCTGTGGAAAACACGAACTCATGGAAGGTATCGACGTGACATTCGGACATCTGTTTATGAAGTCCTTATACAACTACCGAAACGTATCTCCCATTGATTTATCTCAGCTGACTACACGATTTTACGAAAACTACTGGAGTTGAGTCCACGTTAACGTCTCGCCACTTCTATCGTTTCTTCGTGAAGGACCCTCTTTACACCGAAAATTATAACGGTAGATATTCGGTCACCCGGAGATATGGCTTTCTGCTTAACAGGTCGACTAACGACATTCGTCTGTTCTTAAAAAGCGATTTCCTGACTTTAAGGCAGAGCCGAAGCATCATGCACGACCGCTCTATTCCTTTCTACCGATGTGGACGCGTATGGACGCGGCGTTTCACGTCGATTTTCTTTTGTTTGTCTACGCAAGAGTCGCCTTTCAAATACAGAAATTGGCGAAATTCCATGCATCCAAAGCCCTAATAATTTGAAAAATGCAGGTACACATATTTGCCAAAACGTAGTCTCAAATTTGCGTACAAAACGCCAAACAAGCCATAATTATAAAATAATATTCAAAACGACTATTCAAAAGCTAGAAAAATCGAAAAATAGTTAGCATCGATTCTGGTTAGTAGCAAAACTTACATTTCAAACTCTCATAATCCATGTGCATGTTTACCAAAACAACTTTAGCTATTTTGTTTAGTCACTGTTAACAAATTATGATCCAATGGGGGTCTCTATCACTAACGCTATTTTGTGTAGAACAATACGCGTGAAGCCGGGTATTCAAACTCTACTTCTAACCGTGGTTTAGTTTCGACTCCATGAATTTTATCCCAAAATGGCTACTTCTAAATATTAAATGCACGCGAACACGAATAGACTGCTTGTTCACTATCCCATTGATCGAATCCTCCAGCATTTAAAGAAAAATATAATAAAATATAAAAGGAACGCTCTCACCTATGTCATCCGGATCAGATTGGGAATAAGTTTAGGCTGTTGCCTGTCCTTACTTTTTCTCACACAATATTTAACCGACACTGTGGTTGATTAGGCGGAAGTTTCACAACCGATCTCAACTTCTAACAAACACTTGAATTGAGCTGGCTCCTGGCTGCAGCTGAAATTGAGGCCGCACCAAAAAGCATCCTTGTCCAGCGCACTAAACTCGACACCATTACATAACATACACAATTTTCTTCCTCTTTCCTGGTGCTGATAGACCAGAATTGTCACAGTTAGTTGCTTATTAGTCACTTGAAGTCTGAATTCACAATTTCCGGGCTGATTTTTGCTCGACTAGCAACTTTACCTTTGATTTGATTCAGTTTACGATTACATTTATGAAACACTATCCGAGAACAATAAATTTAAGTATATTCAACGAGCAAATTGTGACACAGCGAAAAATTGCGTCCGTTCGCGTTCGTGGTTTACTTCGATCTGTCGGAAATTTATTGTCGTTCTTGTGGAAAAACGACGAGGAAATGTTTGATAATGTACAACACATAATGAAAAATCCTGCCAAATTATTTAAAATATGGATTGGTCCCATATCGTTCATTGGCACCAGCGATCCAGATGTGATTCAAGGCATCCTACCGCATACGCACTGCATCCAAAAACCGTACATTTATGAATTTTTCAAAATAGATTTCGGCTTGTTTGCGGCCCCACGTGAGTAGTTTGTCACACAATCAATAAATATTTAACTCATGTCTCAACTCGACCATAGCTAACGTTTGGAAAGTTCAACGGAAGGCGCTGAATCCGTCCTTCAATCACAAGATTTTGTACAGATTCTTCCCAATTTTTGATAGATTTGCACAAAAGCTGGTTGAAAGTTTATTACAGATTCCGGAAGATTGTGAAGTTCAAATAACAAAGTATATGACAAGATGTACTCTGGCCATGGTTTGTGCTACTACAATTGGTTCTGATATCGATAAAGACCATGACACTGAAAAGTTTGCTTACAATATGAATGGGTATGTAATAAGTGTTAACATATTATTTAGTTCTTACGAACTTTCTAATCCTTGACGGTAGTATTTTGGAGTTGGTTGCAAAAAGATGTTTGAATCTTTTCACATGCTCAGAATCCATTTATAAGCTCACGGAGGCTTCTAAACTGGAAGAAAGTATGAGACAATATGCGTGGGAATTTGTTGATAAGGTAACTTACAAAATATTTGTGACAATTGTAAAAAATACTTCAAAATATTGGCAGGTTTTTCGTAACGCCCTTAATCAAAGAGCAGAACGGCTGAAATCGAATTAAATCGATAATCAGGATGAGTATAAGAAACCAAAAATTTTCATAGACCAATTTCTTGATCTTCATGATTTGAAAGTTCTTAATGACATCGAGGTGACCCATAACATTAGCACAATGATTACGGCGGTATGTTTGAAGCAGTTTATGTTTATGCAAAATCATGCTTGTACTTAATAATGATACAGGGTAGTGACACTACGGGAATAGCAATGGGATTCATTGCACAATTGCTCGGAATATATCCACATCTTCAGGAGAAAGTGTATCAAGAAATCAGTGAAGTTTTTCCCCCGGCTAGTAAATCGCACTTCACTTCTGATAATTTGGGACAATTGCAATACACGGAAATGTTCATTGAAGAAAGCCTCCGCCATTTTACTATAGTTCCAATAATTCTACGACAAACAACGAGCGATATCGAGTTGGACGGAGCACTGATACCGACTGGTACCTCGTTTGCTTTAAATATTTATAATTTACTTCGCCGGGAAGATGTTTGGGGCCCTAGTGCGAAACAATTTGATCCGGAAAATTTTAGTGGAGAAAATATAAACAAACGTCATCCGTTCGCTTTTCTTCCCTTCAGTGGCGGTAACCGTAACTGCATAGGTAGGTCAAGACGGCAACGTTATGCTTCATAATGAGTAGCAAATTAAATTGGTTTTTTGATTTCAGGTCATCGATATGCCATGATGAGTCTCAAGATAATGGTTGTGCATTTGTTGAAGAGCTTTGAACTTAAGAGTAACGTTAGTCTCATAGATCTGAAATTTAAAATTGATTCTGTGCTAAAGTTTTCAAACGAACCGGGATTAATTTTGGAACGTCGTAAATCACTACCAATCAAATAACTCAAATGCAATGTGTATGTGAACTCAATCCTCAGTTGAGCCCATTAGCACAAGGTTAATCTTTTCGCTATGACAAGCACAATCACAGAACTACTTCACTGCTATGCTAACAGTCCGAGGAACGATCAAGCATAATAATAAGAACACAACTAACCGCATTATGATGAACTGACTAGAAAGCTTTTCGAGTGGACAGGATAGATAAAATATGTTTTTTTTTGTTCACACAACATTTATTTGACACGGCACAATACAAATTAATGTTTTACGGAGCCAATTAAATCTAATGCCTTATGGTCTAAAATATCTTATAATCTAAAGGCAAATTCTTTACCCTCGCTGCCGACTACGAGCTGAAACTAAATCTAATACTAAAACGAACATGTTTTTTTTTTGTTTTTGTGTTAAATTGGCACCTTGATGCTCTTCAAGTAGCTATAAACATGTAGCATGTATGGCAAGTTTCGCTGAGCGAGAATATCACGAACTGGCACATAGGGCTGTATTCCTCGGGCCCTGAGGGTATCCAAGAGTAGAGATCTGGCGCCGCGGTATTCAGCACACACCCAAACCACGCGTTCAATGTCTTGGTACCCCAATCCACAAACGCAATGATTACTGCTCGCCAGCCCAATACGCAAGAGATGTGCATCTAACCCGTAGTGGTTGGACATAATCCGAGACATCATGCGAATGAAATCTCGTCCTACATCCAACCCACGAAACCAAGGTTTGGTGGAAACCTTGGGGATGATGCTGTGTAGCCACCTCCCCAGTTCTCCCTTATCCCACGAGGCCTGCCAGTTGATAAGTGTACTCTGACGTGAAAATTCTAAAAATTCATTGTAGGCAATTGGTCTGTTGTAAATATCACTGTTTGTTGCGCCCACCTTAGCCAAAGTGTCCGCTTTCTCATTGCCCGGAATGGAACAATGAGAAGGGACCCACACTAAGGTAATCTGAGAATATTTTTCGGATAAAGTACTCAGATGTTCCCGTATTTTCCCCAGTAATTACGGAGAGTGCCTTACATCCTTTATCGATCGGAGAGCCTCAATAGAACTGAGACTGTCCGTAAAGATGAAGTAATGGTCCGTGGGCATTGTTTCAATAATCCCTAAGGTATACTGAATTGCAGCCAATTCTGCGACGTAAACAGAAGCAGGAGTATCGAGCTTGTAGGAGGCGGTAAAATTATTGTTGAAGATACCGAAGCCGGTGGACCCGTTGAGAAGTGATCCATCAGTATAAAACGCATTGTCGCAGTTGATGTTTTTATATTTGTTATAAAATATTTTAGGGATCTGCTGCACGCGTAAATGATCCGGGATTCCACGAGTTTCTTCCATCATGTATGTATCGAAAAACACAGTAGAAACAGAAGTATCTAATAAGTTGACACGATTGGAGGTGTATGAGGAAGGATTTATACTTTGAGACATGTGATTGAAATACACAGTCATGAAACGGGTTTGAGAATTAAGTTCAACTAGCCTATCGTAATTTTCAATTACCAAGGGGTTCAAAACCTCACATTTGATGAGAATACGAGTAGTCAGATCCCAAAAGCGGTCGTTTAATGGGAGAACGCCCGCCAAAACTTCCAAACTCATCGTATGGGTCGAATGCATGCAACCTAAGGCAATACGCAAACAACGAAACTGCAATCGTTCCAGCTTGATCAAATGGGTGTTTGCAGCGGAGCGGAAGCAGAAACACCCGTACTCAAGCACCGACAATATCGTTGTTTGGTAAAGCCTTATAAGGTCTCTGATATGGCGCCCCACCATGATCCAGTAATTGTCAGGAGAAAATTCACTCTTTGTTGACATTTTTTCATCAAATACCGAACGTGACATCCCCAGGTGCCTTTCGAATCGAACCAGACACCAAGATATTTAGATACCAAAACCTGAGAAATCGTTTAACCCATTAACTGTAAGTGGAGCTAAGCAGGCTCACGCTTCCTAGAGAAAACTACTGTCTCAGTCTTCTCCGGAGAGAATTCGATACCTAGCTGTAAAGCCCAAGCAGACAAATTGTCCAAGGTATCTTGCAATGGTCCTTGCAAATCGGCAGCTTTGGCTCCTGTAACAGAGACCACGCTGTCATCTGCAAGTTGTCTTATCGTGCATAAATTTGCCAGACATGCGTCAATGTCATTCACATAAAAGTTGTAAAGAAGGGGGCTTAAACATGAGCCCTGGGGAAGACCCATGTAGCTAATGCGAAAAGTTGCCAAATCGCCGTGCGTAAAATACATGTGCTTTTCGGACAACAAATTATGCAAAATATTGTTCAAAATTGGTGAAAATCCTTGTCGGTGAAGTTCGCCCGAAAGAATGTCAATAGAAACGGAATCATAAGCCCCCTTAATGTCCAAGAACACAGATGCCATTTGTTATTTGCGAGCATAGGCTAGCTGAATGTCTGTAGAAAGCAACGCAAGACAGTCATTCGTTCCTTTGGCACGGCAGAAGCCAAATTGAGTATCTGATAGTAGACCGTTTGATTCGACCCAATGGTCTAAACGACAGAGTATCATTTTCTCTATCAATTTCCGGATACAGGATAGCATTGCAATCGGCCTATAAGAGTTGTGATCAGAAGCTGGTTTTCCCGGTTTTTGGATGGCGATCACCTTCACTTGCCTCCAATCCTGCGGTACAATGTTTTGCTCCAGGAACTTATTGAACAAGTTCAACAAGCGCCTCTTGGCATTGCCGGGTAGATTCTTCAACAAGTTGAATTTGATTCTATCTAACCCAGGCGCGTTATTATTACAGGACAGGAGGGCAACTGAAAATTCTGCCATCGTAAAAGGTGATTCTATCGCATCGTGGCCCGGAGACGTATCGCGAACAAAGTTTTGCGCAGAAACAGAGTCCGGACTTACTTTCCTGGCAAAATCAAATATCCACCGACTTGAAGACTCCTCGCTTTCGTTGACCGTTATACGATTTCCCATTCTTCGGGCTGTGTTCCAAGGAGTGCTCATCGATGTCTCCCTCGACGTTTCGTTTACGAACCGGTGCCAATATCCACGTTTCTTTGCTCGGACTAAGCTTTTGAACTTGGTCTCAAGCTCCAAATACCGCCCAAAGTCGTCAGGTTGACCTTTCACCCAAAAGAAGGCCTTAAACGCGTCGGATTTTTCCGTGTAGACATCGGAGCACTCTTTGTCCCACCACGGAGTGGGAGGCCGTTCTTTGATCGTCACGCCGGGATATTTCTTCGTTTGCGCTTGCAACGCGGCGACGAGAATCAAGCCCGCGAGGAGGTTGTATTCTTCAAGTGGTGGGTGATGTTGAATCGACTCGACAGCTTCTGATATCATTTCCTCGTATAATTTCCAATCGATATTCCGTGTGAGGTCATACGGAATATCAACTGATCGCGTGCGAGTTGAACCATTATCAATTGAAATTTGAATAGGCAAATGATCGCTACCGTGGGGATCAAGGACTACCTTCCATATGCAATCCAACCGTAGCGATGTTGAACCTAAAGATAAATCTAAAGCACTGGGGCGCGCTGGAGGTTTCGGAACGCGTGTCATATCCCCGTTGTTTAATATTGTCATGTCGAAGTCGTCGCAGAGGTTATAGATCAAAGAGGAACGGTTATCATTAGAAGGGGAACCCCAAGCCACGCCGTAAGAGTTAAAATCTCCCAAAATCAAACGTGGCGAGGGAAGAAGTTCTATTAAATCAAAGAGCAGCCGTTGCCCAACCTGTGCTCTGGGAGGAATATATATTGAGGCAATACAAAGCTCTTACCTTGTATTGTCATTTGACATGCGACAGCTTCGACGCCTGGGACCGTGGGGAGGTTAATACGATAGAAGAAATAGCACTTCTTAATCCCTAGAAGTACTCCTCCGTAAGGGGTGTCTCGGTCAAGGCGAATTACATTAAAATCATGGAAGTTGAGATCTACATTAGAAGTGAGCCAAGTTTCACAGAGGGAAAATGCATCGCATTTATGCTTATTAATCAAAACTTTAAATGAATCAATTTTGGGGATGATACTTCTACAATTCCACTGTAAAATAGAGATAGAATCCTTCATCTCAGCCGATGAATTAGCCATCGAAGGATACGATCGCTGCAAGGAGGGGCCATTTAGCAGTCAACTGCTTCAAAAACGTTTAAACTGTTGGTAGAAATACCAGCAGACGACTTTCAAGAGGATCAGTTATGTTGAAATTTTCAAAAATCTAGTCCACAATATCTGAAAACTTCAACAGTCCAGATTCTGGCTGAATTTTGGACGAAAAAGAAGGAACAGTTGGGTTTTTTGATGTTCCTGGAAGTGCCGGAAATTCCTTACTTGAATTCAATTTTGCCAATCCCGGAGGAGTTTGCTTCGGATTTTCTACAGCACTTTTTTGTTTCTTAGTATCAGTCACTTCAGATGGAGACCTTTTCTGTCCTTTCCTAGGAAGTCTAGAGGAAGAAAGGTTTTTCCTCTTCCTAGACTTCCCGGGTTCAACAAACGAAGGTTCCCCAACTGAATAGTCAGAGTCAGACTCATCGGATGACAAGACCTCAAAAAGATTCGGGGAAACCAGTTTGGTGGCAGCGGCCTCTTTGAGCATTTCTGCGAAAGTGCGCTTAGAGCGCTTTTTCAGAGACCGCTTGATATTTTCTTGGCGCTGTTTGTACGCGGGACATGCAGACAGCTCATGCGGAGTCTGCCCACAATAAAGGCACTTTTCAGCACCCTTATTACAGGCGTCATCCGCATGTTGTTCTCCGCACTTGCCACAACGTGCTTTATTCCCACAGTGGGAGGCCGTATGGCCCAACTGTTTGCACTTGAGGCAATTCATTACCCGCGGTACAAACAAGCGCACGGGTAGACGCACCTTATCCACGAGCACATAGCTCGGCAGAGCAGACCCGGCGAAAGTCACGCGAAAAGAGTCTAATGGGGTGTAAGTTTTTACACCCTTGTCGAGCGATACTGAATGTAATTGCTTACATTCAAGTATCTTGGCAGGTTCAAGGCTAGAATCCTTGAAAAGGCCTTTTCCAGCCTTCAACAGGTCCTCGACAGTCAGACTCGATTCGCTGACCACACCGTCAATCTCAACTACGCGAGCTGGAATGTACACGTGGTACTCCCGCGTGAAGAGCTCACAAGCAGCAATCTCGTTTGCTTGCTTGAGGTCGGACACCAAAACACGCAGTTTATTCGGGCGTACTTTGGTTATTTCAGTCACGGCTCAATCACGGCTTCAAAAGATGCATCAAAACGTAAAGATGCAAAGCTTGCTATGTTTTTCGCAACAAAGATCCGCTATTGATCAACATGACATAAATGAACTCACGTTAAAGTTGTTTTGTTCCATGATTTTATAAGTTTCTGCAAATTTCTGCAAGAAATTTTAACTGCCGTGTGTGCAGAGCACATGGACAATTCAATTGGTGGTAATCTTGCCGTGGGATGTGTTGGGAAACGGCAGAAAATCGAAAATTACTTGTCAAAAGTAAATTTTTTGGCAGGAAATATTGATAGAAACCTTAATATCATAAATTAAAGTCTGCTGTAACATATAAAAAATAAAGGTCTGATGTTATTTCAAAAGTTCAGAGAGAATATCACAGGTATGGTAGGTTAAAATATGAATTTTAACGGCAATTTTTTTTTAAAAACATCATTGAACATAATCAGATATCTCAGTAAGATTGAGAAATAGCTACCTAGTGTCTTCAGCAAAGTTTTTTGTTATGTTATTTTAGAAATCTTGCCAAAGACGACGATAAAAAATATTGATTTTTAGAGAAAATACTCCTTTTATCTCACTTGTAGGGGGATAAATCACGGATCTGTTAATGTCCAAAGAAGGATCTTTTTTTACTCCAAAACTTTTTCGAAGACAGTATTGCTCTAAAATGTAACGTTTACGAGTAAATGACTTTTGACCGCCTTTTTCATTTCTGGACCACAGTGCGATGACTAAGAAAACACCGACTGACATTCCCGATCTCGCAGGTACATAGATATTACAGCAAGTCGAAGGTATTCTTTGCAAATGAGGAAACACACTCTCTTTCAGTCATAAACATAACTCTCACAACGCAATATGTGTAGTTGATTGAGATGTGTTAGAAACAGGGCGCAATGGTAGAGGGTGATACGATATTGGGTTCTGAAAAATGTATCTTTCCAGTTCTTTCCGCGACGCTGGTTCGAGTTCTGTCATGATGAAGTATAATTTTTCTGAAACCTGAATCACATCCTCAGTTCTCGTTCATTTTTTGTTAAATTACATGCACCTTCATAAAAATAAGACAAAAAAAGAAATTAGATTGTTAAGTTGACCAAAGATCCCCATCGTTGATTTCGATATATTTTCAAACAATTATCTCTTCTCATCTATCTCTAGCCACAAATATCAGTTTTAACTGTTGGTATTGACTTGAGGTCTTACCTTGAAAAATCGTTTCCAAAATGTTTCAGTAACGCCGCACATCAAATTGCTGTTTTGTGTTGCATCATCATTACCATCGGTATCCTGCTTGCAGCGTCTGAAGAAAAATCAAACTCATTAGATGTTGGTTAGTAAATAGCTTGGCAGTGCGTACCATCGATACTTCATGTACTTGCTGATCACGGTAATCTTCATGTACTTGCAGGCATAAAATAGACCCCATTCTGGTCCGTAACGTCCTGCCTAGCAACTCCTATCCCTACCTTTTCGTTATACCAGCAGGGATACTAGTAACCAAGCGAAGATAATGATAACCAATCCATGGTGGGACCTCGGACAAGGAAGGAAGGGGGGGGGGGGGTCTGACCTCTTCGGAGGAAATCCCAACTCTTCTGGGCGTGAATGCGTCCACGTAGAAGCTCTTAATACGAACTTTAGCAAGGCATTTGACAGAATCGACATACCTTTATTGATCTTCAAGCTCGAAAAATACGGAATTAAAACAAAATTTTTGGAATAGCTGCAGTCATACTTAACAAAACGAACACAAATAGTCCGCTGTCAAAATTCCTTTCCAAACCCAATAGAAGTAACTTCCGGGGTTTCTCAAGGTTCTCACCTGGGCCCTCTTCTTTTTATATTATACGTGAATGACATTTCCTTTCTTCTTAAATCAATACATGTGCTTGTATATGCTGACGACATGAAACGCTTTATAGAAATAATCAATGCAGAAGACTTCGAAATATTCCAGAATGAAATCAAAGTATTCCACACTTGGTGCAACAAAAGTCTATTGCAACTTAACATTAAAAAAATGTAATACAATAGCCTTCAGCAGAAAAACAGTAACACTACCAACAGACATTTTCTTACGAAACCAACCAGTAGAAAATTGCAAAATCGTAAGGGACCTAGGCGTAGTCTTAGACTCCAAACTTACATTCATAGAACATTATAACACAATAGTCAACAAAGCAAATAATATGCTGGGCTTTATGAAACGCTTCGGCCATAATTTTCAAGACCCATATACAATCAAATTATTATATATTAAATACGTCCGACCAATTCTGGAATACTGTAGCATTGTATGGAATCCCTATATTGTCACACATGAAAAACGCATTGAATCTGTCCAAAAACAATTTCTTTTGTACGCGCTTCGTAAGCTAAATTGGACAGCATCCATTACCATCGATTTTTTCCCCTTACCATCATATGAAGCACGCTGCATGCTTATAGACATACAAGCACTTAAAGAACGCCGCGAACTTTCAATGCTTTATTTTATCAATGACATTATTTTTCAACGCGTGCAATCTACTAAATTATTATCACAAATAAATTTTTATGCACCCAGTCGTCAACTAAGAAATCGTAAAATATTTTCGGAAAACTCTCACAGAACTAACTACTCAAAAAATGACCCAATAAATCGCATGATGCGTCACTATAATCAGCACTGCGAAAATCGCGACATCATTATGGGCAAAAATCAAATCGAAAACGACTAACTACTGGAAATAATGTATAGAATATAAGAAAACATTGGATTATTATAACTGTAGTCTACATTTACTTGACGAAATAAATATATAAACAAAAGTAAATAAAATCAAAATATACGAATTTTGGAGGACATACAGCTAAATCTGACTAAGTTTTGAGTATTTAAAAGTGGACAATTTTTTTATGTTGTATTTTTTTATTTTACTCCTTTAGTTGCCGGGAGATGTAATTCTACGTCAAAATTTGACTGTATCATTCAATTTTTTTTGTTTGTCTCAATTAGATTACACTAACACTATATGTGCCGTGTCAAATAAACGTAGTTTGAACTGAAAATACGCTAACACTTTATTTTATTGGGTGAAAACAAGCAAATCGATGATAAGTAACAATTGTATGTTTTGGAAACGCAATACAAGTAAAATTACCTTTTAAACTATTTCTTAGCGCCTCCAGTACAAGCCGTCATGCAAAATTGTCAATAAGTTACAAAATTTCGTTTTATTATTTTATCCAAAAAGCTTTTTTTCTATGTCCAAACTTACCTTGAAATATATTGAAAGATTATTTCTCTTTGTTGATTTTCCACCCAGAACAAAAAAAAAATGAGGAAACCCACATTCAAAGTAAAATATGGGGGAATTGCTATAAAATTTTGTGCATTTAGGTATCGACCAGGAACCATAGATGGAAGTATAATAAGAAAAGTTTAAGAATATTTCATTTCACTGATCAAACCAAGCGATGTTATCAAAAATAGTTGCTACATTTTCATCAAAAGCCTCATTAATATTAAATACCACTTTTCATATTCTGACCTCTCTTAAAACTATGCTGGAGTAAATAGCGTTACCGGTATCACTCACTGTAGCATTCGATCAAATTAACGTTTATCATTTAATTTTAGGCCATGCTATGCTTCTAGAAATTATAAACATTCATTTCTCGTTAGGCGTTTGGGCCCAACAACAAGCACAATGCCAATGTAGGTAACAAGGTAAGTGGCATTAGACGTTTGAGTGATTGTTTATGCCTTTCCTGTTGGAATTCACAGACCCAACTCGGTAGCGTATACGCGGCTGGCCGGGAAACAACGATTAATAGCTTGATTAAGCCCCGTCGACTTTTGTTTATGGAAGGCTGTGCCAGTGAAAACGGTTAGCGGCCTTCGGTGGGAATGGGGATTGGCAATCACCGAAGGTGTTATTTAATAACAACCGAATTTGCGCCAACCGTGTGATGTGGCACCCGCCGGCCAGCGCGGGATGATGAACGTTTGAGTGTTTTAAAGCAAAGTGTGCTCTCGAGCAGTAGGTAAAATCATTGAACAGCAGAATTAAGTCGATGCAGTACTTGGACTCAGTGGGCGAGAAGAGGCGCACCGAGGGGCAGGAGGGGTAGGAAACAAAGTCAGCTTCGTGCAAACTGGCCCGAATTGAAACGGACAGACCAACGGAACAAAACGGGAATCGATTGCGAGCGGAGCTCATCTTGAGCGCGGACTCGCGAGTAGAGGATGTAGAAAGCAATTACGGGAGGTTGGTAATTATTCGCGGTGCTTCTTCGCTACTTCTCGCCTCGCGCACCAACAGCCTGTGAAGTTGCGCTCTTCTACAGTAAGCGCTGCTACGTGAATGTGTGTTACGGCATATAAAGACAAAATATATTTGAGATAATTTAATTTTAGATGAGACAAAAGGTGTTTGAGTTGACGTTAACGGTTGACAATCGCAACACAATAGCGAGTGAGTGAGAAGGAATTTATCTGTACTTGCTAAACATGACCGTCTTTTAACAGTACAGTTTGATTTATCAGTTTTGAGCTTTCGATAGACTATCAATTAAATTATTATGTTTACCGTTTGAAATAGCATCATTTTATTTTGCATACAAAATTGCAATCGACTTTTCGGAAATTAAGCCAAAACTGGGGAAATTGGTGGATTGGTACTCCCCCTCACGATGAACACGACTCTCGCATCTAATATTTAATAAAATTATATTTTGGGATTATTCTCAGTTAATTATTAATGGAACTATATTTAGGTTACAACATACGACATTCTTCAAACATAATCTCTTTAAACTCATGTTTTTAGATAGATAATCCAGTTACCTGAAACTCTTTCCAACATTCTAAGATTGTTCATGTTTTTTGTAAATATATTAGAAATTTTAGAAATTTTTAATATTTTAAATGTCAGAAAAACTTATTCTACTAATAAAAACTTGATTCCTAAAACTTGAGTTCAAAGAGATATGAAATGATCGTTGTTTGGAAAATCATGTTATGTTTTCACAATCATTTTTTTTTCAGTCTATGGTCTCAACTTCAGACCTTTTAATTATCAATCTAGATTTATTTTCAATGCAAAAATTCAGTAAAATCTACACACCCACAAAGTTCCATGTAATTCTGAGAGTATGCCTCGAACCTCTTAGAAGTCCGCACGAAATCCGTCAATTGATGAAGGACGTTATTGAATACTTCCTACAGATTTTAAAAGCAAGGCAATAAGTTGCACACAACAATCTTGTTAATTTTTATTTCCATAATGAGCATTTGCTAAGCGCAAGCTGTGAACTGAATAGGAATTTTCATATTGTTATTTCTGTTCAACCAGTATTTGGTTAAATTATGAAATGGCAATTTAAATTACTGTGGTTCTTCAGATGAAAACCCTTGTTAAGGAAAACGGAAAGCTGTAATATGATCACACAATTTTCCCAACAAAACTGTTTCTACTCAACCAAATTGTGCGCATGAAACGTAATACAATTAAACACCTCGGAAAGTTGATAATAGAGTAGTGTCATCTGCTCATATTGACCCAAATAGAGATACATGTATGCAAAAAAATGTTCAATTTCCGGACCGCTTCAATGCGAGTATTGCTTTGATTAGAATACCGTTCGGTCTTTCGCTGGCGTTATTGCATCACACCATATGTTATAATTTTCCAAATTGATTAAACACCGCAATAATTAACGTTTTCTAACTTACTTCTCCGGGGTGGCACTTCCTCTGGCGATGCCACCCATCTCGGATGCAGTCTATGCTGACTGCAAAATTATTCATATGAATCGAGACGGAGAGAACTAACATCAGAAGCATGGAAGCCACAAGCAGTCAAACTCGTTGCTCTAGTGGTGAAGTCTTAAAAAGAGAGCGGCAGTGGAGTTTCTCAAATTATAGTCAATGATATGAGCTTTCTGTGGTGAATAGGACAGTATTCACGTTTGTTATAGCGAAAAGCTCAAGTTGTTGCTGTGTTGAATACTGGATACAACGATCGGATGATGCTTTTAAATGTGATATTCGACTTTTAACATGATCGCTACAAAATTGACTTATTGTTAAGTTCCAAGGGATGATCAGGTTTTTTTTTCCTGTATGGACTTCCTCACTGCGACCAGAATTGTAGATCTATTGTGAGATATGCCCGGGTGTCTGCTGTATCCCGCACTTCTGTTAATAGCAGTTCCACTATTGAGAAGTGGCATGCTTATTATTATTGTTCATCAGTGCTTGTAACGTAATGTGCTACTCTTCCTTACACGCTTACTGTTCTACTATACCGATACTCGTTCCTCTTGCCAAATATCACCAATAATAATTCCCTGGAGAAGTTTCGTCGTGCGTCCTTCTGGCCAGTTATATTGATAAGAGGGACTTATTTTTTGTTAAGAGGAAGTCACGCAAAGGTATTGTAGATTTCAGCGTAAAGGAAGGGTGGGGAGCCTGAGAATAAACCCATGCTTAAGTCCTTAAGTCCACGACCATCCGCTTGACAAAGTGGACTCTGTAACCTTGCGGCTACGCAGCTCCCCCCTGATCAGGTTAGTCAATTTATACAGAATATGCAATTGGGTTGTTGATAATGATAATGATGATGATGGTCCCACCTCATACCCCTACATCGGTTTGAGCTGGTCGATTTATCTAAGTAAGATATTATTTAGAGTCATACAATGTAACCAGTTGACAAATTAATAACGGATTGGTTATTAATACAGACATAGTAACCCTTCAATAGAATACCAATAATTTGAAAATAAATTTAAAAAAAAACGATTTTCCAATAACATTGATCCAAGGCTCATCCAGAACGTTTCCAACCCGAAAATTATCTGGACTTGGTTAGGAATTGAACCTAACATTTAGGAGCGTTAACTAATCAGAAATGGTTCTGGAGAACGATCCAGAACTACGAGAGAGATCCTATGTTTCTATAATTCTCGATAACGAGCTCTACAGTCCACAGGCAAACCCAAGCCTTTTAAGTTTTTTCTCCCAACCCTATGTACTACCGACTCTTTTTTTTAACACTTTTTTTTATAACGACCGCCCGACCGGCCGACTCTTTTTTTTTAACTCTACTATTTAATACTATATAACTATATTCAAACAAAAATCCATCATCATCAGTAGACATAATAACTTAATGTACCCAATAAATATAAAAAAAATATTTAAATTTTACAATCTTCGTCATTAATTTACAAAATATTCTATATAATCTGTCTACAAAACAGACTTTATGTGTGAAATACAAAGCCTTCTAAACTCCGCCATTGTTGCTGAACGTTTGACCTGTCTTGGCATCGAATTGAAAAAGTTAATTCCTTTGTACAACAGAGAGTTCTGTGATCTTCCGATTAAAAAATGTGGTGTTCTAGCATCAACCGCGTTTCTAGTGTTGTACCTATGAAAATCACTTCCTCTATCAATCTGATCACACAAATAGCGAGGCAGCATGTTATTAAAAATTTTATATAGAAACACCATTGTCAAAAAATAAACTCTTTGCTTCACAGAAAGCCATTGCAATGCGTCCAGCATAAAACTCGAGGAAGTGTTTCTATTACATCTTGAAATTAATCGCATTATTTTATTTTGTAAGCGCTGCAGTCTCAACATTTGTGTATTATTTGCAAGAAATAGTATAGATGAACAAAAATCTATATGTGGTGAAATGATTGACTTATAAAGACTAATTTTACTACTAACAGTCAATTCATTTTTCAAACGGCACAAGATACCGTATTTTTTCGCCATTTTCTTGATGACATTTTCTATGTGAAACTTAAAAGTTAACTTGTCATCAATAATAACTCCAAGATACTTTATTTCATTCACGCGATCAATCGTCTCACCATCAATTACAATGTTTACGTCTGGTTTGGAGTTGGCAGAAGAAATAATCAAGTACTGTGTTTTACTAATATTTAATTTAAGCTGTTTAAATTTTAACCAATTCGCCAGATAATGTAAATCTTGATTCAAAAGTGCTACAATATCGTTTGGATTTTTTGCTGCAATGAACAGAATAGTGTCATCGGCAAATAAATTTATATCGCAAAACCGTAAAACTCGCTTCATGTCATTAATATAAATTATGAACAAAATGGGCCCTAAAACACTTCCTTGCTGAACACCAAGTGTATTAGCAATGGAATCCGATTCAAAATCATTAAAACGAGTCTCTCTGAGTTCTAGCACACAAATTGCTTTCAAACCATTTATATGCTGTCCCTACGATACCAAAGCGCTCCAATGTTTGTAACAATAAGGGCCTAGAAATTGTTTCAAAAGCGCGTTTTAGATCCATTTTCTTTCCATTTTGCTAACACCATTTCTTTCCATTTTGCTAACACCAGATTTAATGCTGACTCACAAGAGTGCCCCTCTCGATAACCTGATTGCTCTGGGATTAGCAAATCATTACTATTTAAATAATCCATCAGCTGGCCTTTTACAACTAGTTCTAAAATTTTCTCTAATGTGTGCAACATATTAATGGGTCGGAACTCTTCGGCTTTATCCGACCCATTAATCTTGGGGATAGGAACCACAAGCGATTCCTTCCAAACTTCAGGCACGTGCCCCGTTCGCAACGATTCATTAATAAGGTCCAGCAGATCGTGTCCAATGACATGAAAGCAATCTTGTATTACTTTTGCGTTGACATTGTCGATACCAGCCGATCTCTCCAAAGAAAAACAAATATCTTTCAACTCTGCAAAAGTAATTGGATGAAAACCATCAAAGCTACAGTTATTATGGATCGGCTGCATTATTTCGTCAGGCTCATTGACCAAATCAATACTTTGATTGATCGATTGAACACTGTTAACAAAATAACTGTTAAATTTATTTGCAATTACTCGCGCCGATTGTTCTTCTAAGCCATTAAAAGTTATGGATTGCGGGCAACAATCTTTACTTTTCATTAGTTTTTTTTAAAATTTTCCATAACTGTTTGCTGTTGTTTTGATGTTGATCAATCTTCCGCTGTATATATTCACATCGTGCCTTTTTCAAGGACCGTGAATACATGTTACGCGCCGCGGTGTACCTATACCAATCATCGCTACTGTTACTTCTGTAAAACTGCTTGTGCCTTTTATCTCTTTTTTGTTTCAAACGCAGAAGATCTAAAGAGTACCAGTTGTTTGCATTATGCAAGTTTACATGTACAACTAAACTATTGGTACATTCTTTCAGTGTGTTGGTAAGAACAGCTGCTTTATTGTTCAAATCACCAGTTACTGGTTGAAAATCCAAGCTTCTCGAAACAAGTTGAGACTCGGCTTGTTTCGAATATCTGTTCCAGCACTTTATCTTTACTTTATCATCACGGTTTCGGTCATTCTCTATAAAAACAAAAATTGTCTCATGATCTGTAATTGTGTAATCGGCCTCTGTAAAAGAATGAACATTATCAAAATTTGAAAACACGTGATCTATTAATGTACGAGAATGTCTGGAAATTCTTGTGTATTGACAAACCGTTTGTCACAAATTGAAAAAAATTGCTAATTGCTTCAATTGATTCGAATTTAGCTCATTAAGCCAATTAATATTAAAATCACCAGCAATAACGTTTAATTTATTCAAATCTACAAAAATCTCCCACCAGTTATCTAAAATTTCCAAAAACCGCTGGTCACTTGAACTGGGGGAATGGTATACAACTCCAAAATTTCCCATCGTCATGCCTTTTTCAACTGATATACCCAGGAACCAATTGTTTTCAACACATTCGTTTAACCGAGTGTTGAATTTAATAGATTCCTTGGCGTAAATAGCAACCCCTCCTGTATGTCAGGAGTGTGACAGGCAAAAAGCAACTTTATAACCCGGAATGTTAAATTGATCAAATGCATCAGCTTCAACTGAATGAGTTCCAGCTAGCAACACTAACATCGGACGTGTTGTTTCCACAAGATGCCGCAAAGCGGCATAATTTGTTGATAAACCAGCCATATTTAGGTAAACTATCTCTAACTTCCTCTCACATTGCATTTTCTTCAGTTGCTATTTACTTAACATGTTAACATGTTGCTTTTTCTTTTTTCAAACAGTCTCTGATATACCGGACACTTTGTACTGAATGCTGGATGTTTTACGTCCAAGTTCAAATTAAATTCTTTATTAGATTTCAAACAATCTACGCAATTAAAATCAGTCGAAGAGCATTCCGATGTTTCATGTTTTTCGCTACACTTAGAGCACGTTTCAGTATTAACACATTCTGTGCTTTTGTGTCCAAATTCTCCACATTTGAAGCAACGTAGAACATTAACGGCCTCTTGAACCGAACACCTATCCCACCCAATGTTTACTTTACCAGCAGTCATCAAGTGGTTAAAAGTGTCCTTATCAACTTCAATAATTGTGTTATAGTTATTATATTTGAAGCTTGCATTTACAAATTGCGCAATAACTTTGACATCATTAATACCGAGGTCATTATCTTGACTTTTTAACAAGTCAATAAAGACTTCGGGGGAATATTGATCACTCATTCCCACAATTTTCAACTTAGGCTAGCGTTTGTAGGAATAACAGCATTATATTTTTCACCTAAATTGCTTTCAATATCCTTTTTCACGACCTCAATGTTATCCCCTATTGCACACTCAGCAATTATCGAACCTGCTTTCCCGTTTCGAAAGTTTCTAATTTTGTGTATTTTCGGAACTAAATTGTTTTTCAAAAAAATTCTAGTATCTTCACTAGATTGAGAAGACTTGACTGGTTTAATCACAATGACCGGCCGAGTCTTACGATTTTCCAAACGCTTCAATTTATTTGCATTCCCACTCGACCCCGCCAAAACGTTGGCGTATGTCAAAGCATTTTCAGAAATGAAAACCTCGTCATTTTGCTTGACCGCATCTTCTATTGGTTCGTCACGCTTATTCGAAATTATTTTTTTCTTGTTGGGAATAGAGTCCGACTCAGAGTGAATCGTTCTCTCAGTTCTAGACCTTTTTCTGCTCATTGCAGCATGTTTATCCCGATCATTATTATTAGCAATTAAATTCATTTTAAAATCATCCAGCTTTTTGGCAACATTGGCTTCAATGTTTGAAATTTGAATTTGAAAACAATATTTTCATTATCGTTAACGACTTTCGCCGCTATTTTAGTGAGCGGCGTACAAACTCGATGAAATCGAGATTTGCACTTGCCCACACAAACTACGGGATCGTCGCTAACACGAACTACATTACCACACTTTGCACAGTCCATACTAAACAAACAAACAACCGCCGGCCGGACTCGTCCAGCAGCAACGGCAAAGGCTCAAGGCAATGAACAATGCAAAAATATAACAATGAATGTTTCAACCAGCAGCCGTAGCGTCTATGTGATATAGACGCGATGATCGGCGCTGACACAAATTAAATCAATAAAAAACGAATAAATCGAAAGCATGCAAATACACTTCTACTTATCCGTTTATATTTCCAATTTGGCCGTCGGATCACTTGCACTAGATCACCTAGAGCACTTGATTTCACACAAAAAAAGCGTTTTTATATAGACACTAGTGGTACACAAGCTACCATGTTCACCATACACCTTATATTATTGAGCTACTCACGGATTTCTGATTTTTATATATTATCTAAAAGAGTGTAGTGAAAGAGTGAGTTCTGAGCAAAATGTGATTTTATAAAATTTTATATCATTGTCCTCCGATTTTTAAATGAAGAATAAAAATCGCTCTAAATCGCTACAATGACAGTTGGTATATAGCCACCCAATTGTTTAATTAGAATATCGGTTCATTATTTGAAAGTAACGACTTTTTTGAGGTAGGAACTGAACGGATTTTGACCATTAGAATCTTGAACGAAAGGTGAAGGTGAAGGTGGTACAAAAATTGACTTATCTTTAAAATGGTTAATTAGTAAAAAGTTGACTTAAAAATCAATAATTTTCACGCAGTTTTGCAGCATTCAATCAATCACGTGTTCGCTTCTCACTTTCACGAAAATACGTCTATTCTCACAAAACTGAGCTATATTCATTAGCCATGATATTTTATTTAACACAGTTGTAACCTTATTTATACGACTGAAATGATTTTAATTTGCTAATGACTCTAAAAACAATAATTCAGCTCGGTGCATTAAGCGGAGCGACTCGTAATTGTAATAATGTTACTTTTTGCGTGCATAATTGTGTCCATATTTTGGTTATAACAATAAAATACCTTTTGTGATGTATTTTGATGGATTTTTATATCGTGTTGCGGTTTGAAAAAAGGACATTAAAATCCTTCTTGTTGGATAGAAGCAGATAGCAGCACTCTCAGCCATGCAACAGTACATCATGCTGTTGCATCCTTTAGCTGCGGTTGATGGGTAGCAACATTTTGTTCCGAATTTAAAATGCTGCTGGGAAGTCGAGCTATAACCGTCTCTCTTAAGATGCTCCGATATTTTATAAGACTCCAACATTTTATACAGTGAGAAAGTGAGTGAACCTTCTAGTAGTCTAATCTGGAATGTTCTTACTGAAGTTTGTTTTAGAATATATCCTCTTGAGGTGCCTAAAGAGTCTTAACGATCAATTTTGTTCAAAAAAAGTTACACTTGATGAATGCCACGAACCGAACATTAGATTTGAACATTCAAATCACCTGACCAACGTACAGCAAACCAAATTGACTATGTTCTCATTGACGGCCGAGTCTTCTCAGACATTACAAACGTACGCACCAATCGCGGTGCGGATTCTGTTTTTTTAATAAAGTATTCTGTAGCGGTTACGTAGGGCTCTGCGCTATGCTCACTAAGTTTTTTACTATCACAGTTAATGTACTCAACAGCACGCAGTTTTGGCTCGCCTACTCATATGTGTAGTTATATTCCAAACTCCCTACGCGCAAAGGCACCGCTCAATAAGTTTGTGCATTTTTTTCCGCTCATCACAATGCCTACTTAAAAACTGATGTGATGCAATTATTGTGTTGATAAATGCTCAAAGATGAGTGACTTGACAACTTGACGGCTTAACATTAAGCAGCTCCGGGACCCCCAGGATGCGGAGGAATACGCGCAACAGCTCGAAGCGGTACTAACCACGGCAGAGAGGCTTGGCGCATCGCCTTTCGAAGATGGCTGGTGCAGCATTCGCACAGCTATCGGCAGATCACAACGGTGACACTAGGATTGGAAGCACGATTCTCAGGCGAAAGCAGCGTCATGAACATGAACATGCAGCTGTACCGTGCCATTGATACGCGGGAGTTCTATAATAAGGTAGACCAGTTTCGCAGAGGCTATGTGCCGCAAACCGACATGTGCAACGACGCGGATGGGAATCTTCTCACGGATGCCAGCGAGGTGGTCGACAGGTGGAAGAAGTAATTCGATGGACACCTGAATGAAGATACAGAAACCAGAAGCGGAGCAGGCACTGACCTAGGATCACCAGCAGCAGATGACCGAGTACCAGCCCCCGATTTTCACGAAGTTCTTTTTGAGATCGGGAAGCTTAAAAACAACAAAGCCGCAGGCAAAGACGAACTCTTTAAAAATGGGAGAGAGGCGCTGGCGGAAAAACTGGAGAGAGGAGGAAAAACTGCCAGACGAGTGAATGGAGAGAGGCGTTTTCACCATCTAGAAGAAGAACGACAAGCTGGAGCGTCGCAACTACCGCGGTACCTCACTCATCAATGCCGGCCACAAAATACTTTCACAGATCCTGTTTCGTCGTCTAACACCTTTAACCAGGAAGTTCGCAGGCCAGTGCCAAGCGGGCTTCATGGGAGCCCGTGCCGTCACGGACCAGATCTTCACAATTCGACAGATCTTACAGAAATGTCACGAGTACAACGTGTCCACACATCAAATCTTCTTCGACTTCACGGCGGCCTATGATACAGTCGATCGAGAACAGCTATGGCAGATCATGCACGACAACAGATTTCCAGATAAACCAACTTGATTGATCAAAGCCACCATGGCGTAAGTGATGTGCTACGTGCGTGTTTCGGGGATACTCTCCAGCTCCTTTGAATCGCGCAGAGAGTTAAGACAAGGTGATGAACCTTCCTGTTTGCTGTTTAACATCGCCCTTGGCGGTGTGATGCGGAGGGCGGGCATCGACACGAGGGGCACGATTTTCACAAGGTGTGTTCAGCTTCATAACACGTAACTTTGTACCGGTAGAGAAAACTTACGCTCGACTGGAATCCAAAGCCGGACGAATCGGACTGCGAATAAATACGAGGAGAACTCAAGTAGACGGCGATGAGCTTGAGGTGGTCGACGAGCTTGTGTATTTAAGGTCACTGGTGACCGCCAACAATAACACCAGCAAAACAATCCAGAGACGCATCCAGGCTGAAAATTGTGCCTTATTTTCACTTTGGAAGACACTTCGATCGAATCGACTGCGACGATGCACGAAGTTAACGCAGTATAAAACCCTGATAAGACCGGCAGTCCTCTACGGAATCGAAATAACCACACTTCTTGCGGAGGGCCCTACCCGTGGAGCACAGATGGACGAAGGAGAATGGTGACGGGGCATGAACCATAAGAAGCCCTTTGCACATCTACAACCCTACAGGCACCAGAAATAGGCGCAGCTCGTACCATGGCTCGACCAGATCGAAGGTGACTTGCGGGTGATGAGACGCCTCGACTGATTGGAAAGGTAAGGTATCCAGTAAAAAAATTAATTAATTTAATTTATTTTATCAAAAATTTCAAGCTTTATTATTGGGTTTAAAAATTATTTTTCGCGCGCGGGTTTTGAAAATATCTGATGGTATTGCCTACCACGGCGAAACCTAATCTTACCTAGCCCATCATACTAACATAAATACCCTTTCTGTGACATCCGTAGAGATGCAGAGGTGAACTCGGTCTCATAATAACGTTTGTCGAACTAACAATCCTCTTACTATTTTTCCCCAACGACTATAAGGATGTGGCCGGCGCCGTTATTGATTTTTCTAAAGTAAGAGTTACTGAATTGTTGTAGGGGAAAGGGGAGCAGTTTCGGACGGGGGCAGTTTCGGACAGAGCTTAAAAAAACAAATGGTGCAATTTTCAACCAAACTAAAAATATAAGTAAGTTGGCAGCCCTTCCACCAACAGCTACCATATAGTATGACAGCTCTTGGTTGTTCATTACTTACGAAAACAATACAGTGCCATGTTTCATTCATGTTTTCAACCGTTTGAGCTTGAAGTTGTGAGTATTTCTCTAATTTCTTTGTGAGAGATTTAGAAATTCAAGTACACCACCTTAGTTCGTAACTAATATGTAATGAAAAGACGTGATAATAACGGGGAAACAAAGATCTTATTTATTAGATAAAATTAAGATTTGTCTTCGGATGGTGGTGGGGACTTCGGACACTTACCAAATTTGTATTTGAATGTTGTTTATTAACAAATATTGATTTAGACTGATTCTCAGTCTTAAAAATGGTTAGGAACTACAAAAGGAAAGCCGATAGAGCAAGCATCAACGAAGATGAGCTGGGAAGAGTTTCTAACGGAACAATGTCTTTGAGACACGCTTCTGATACCTGCGGAATTAAAAAAGTACCTTGGTCTGTCGTCTGAAAATCAAGGAAACTAAAAAACGGAAAAATCAAAGAACCTTTCGTCCAAAAACTCAGATCAACAAGTATTTACGAACGTGAAATCTAGAGAAATATTTAATCGAAAGTTCCCATATACGTAGGCGATTGAAAAATTGTTTCTCAATGTTCTGGAACACTTGAATAAGATTCCAGAAAGCAGCGTAAGTGAACCAACTTGCTGTTGTTTGACAATCACGAATGCCATTGCACTTTGAACCAATCAAATATTGCGGAGAAAATGGCATAGCCTTTCCCTTCCATAGCCAGTTTGCTCGGTTCATATTTCATTATTTAAATTTGAAATAAAAGGATGAGCTTCGAGATTTGTGAAGCATCTGATCTCAGTCTCTGCTTATATGTAAGAAAGAGTTGAAAAACACAAAATTTTCATTAATCTAGAAAAAAATTTTAACACTGTCCGAATGTGCCCCACACGCACACTACTAACACGCTTATATGATACTTCGATATCCAAGTAACAGCCAGGATGAATTCAGATATTTTTAAAAGTTAACAAAAAAATATTAAAAACCAATATAGAAAAAGTGTCCGAAACTGCCCCCCTCTCCCCTACATTGAAGATGGTATAACATTCTAGAAACTATCTATATAGTTGAGCCGTTGAGAACAAAAGTGGTACATGTGCCATGAAATGAAAACACTCAAATAGTAAATTATTTTAAACAATTTTTCCCAACACAACTGCACTAAATCATTGCAAGAAAGGTGTCAAAAGACGGTACATGAAAGGATAACGAGTTCTGGTTGAGAAAC
Organism: Wyeomyia smithii; assembly: GCF_029784165.1. NCBI lineage: Eukaryota > Metazoa > Arthropoda > Insecta > Diptera > Culicidae > Wyeomyia > Wyeomyia smithii. Next base: position 193,935,582 of record NC_073696.1, read on the forward strand.
TTACACAAACTTCAATGGAAAAACATATACCACTTTTGTTCTATGGGAAAAATAATGACAACCAGAAAACGTTGAGAGCAAAAGTGGTACATGTCCAGTCTAAACATGAAGGATGCATTTGCTCGCTAATCTTAAAACAGAACTGTTCAAGTGATTGAGTACTATAGAATGATGATCTGTTTGTTAAGGAATTCTGTCACTTCGTGGCGCTAGTGTATATGTAACAGAAGACATTTTAAATAATCTAGATCGACTGGGGCCAATTCAAAGGAAAATACCCTGGTATCTTTAGAATTGCTATTTGGTCGATAATAACTACACGATGGACCCAGGTTCAACTTTCGGTAGACTACCGGTTGCCCTTCGGTTCCAGAAATACCGTAGAAGAGGAAAACTGAAAATTATTTTGGCTATAACTCTGGTACAAGCTAGCAGATCTCGGCTTTTCTTCATTATTATGGTATATTTTTGCATGTGATAGTTTCGAAAAAAAAAAACACGGAAAATACTAGGACCTGTTCATTAAAGCAGACAGTGTATGTAGCTATAGGAGCGACAAATGAGTGAACTGAAAATATGATACAGCCTACACTACACCTAATATACACCGTATCCGATGGGACTAGGACCTGTTTTTCAAAATTAATCTCGTTTACGGTAATTCCGGATCTTTCGGAGGGCTATTTGATGGTAAATTTGAGTATCATTCTGTCATGAGATCATTTATTTTCGTCTGGGAGTGGTTTAGAAAAAAAGTGGGACTGTTCTTAAAAATAAATCTCTTTTATAGTAGTACCGGTGGTTCGCGTGGTCTTGGAGCATATTTCGTTAAAAGATCACTTTCCTTCTAGAATTGGTCTCGAAAAAAAAAACAGGAACTTTAGGAACACTGTTGAAAATTGACATTTTACGCTAGTTCCGAATCTTTTGGTGAAATCATTTCGTTTCTAGTCAATCCCGCAGAAGCAGTTTCGAAAAAATTAGGAAGCTCTAGAATCACTTTAGAAAATTGACCTTATTACGGTATTTCTGTAACTTCCGGAAGGCTATCGGCGGCCTGCCTAAAGACAAACCTGGGTCCAGTGTGTAAATATATATCTATATCACAGACCTCAGAGAGTTATCTTCTGAATTGGCCACAGCATACGAGTTGAAACTGAAATAGATAAAACTCTTTCTGTTACAAAATAGTTACCGGTACACTAGTACACTAGGTACACGTAGTGAAAAAATTCCAAAACAGATAGATCTTCATCTGAAAGCACTCAATCACTTGACCAACTTTGCTGAAGACATGATTGTTCTATATCCTAAGATCTTCGACTTACAATTCATCTAATATGCACAGACTGGACATGTACCACTTTTGCTCTCATCGAAATGGTGATTATGTTAATTAATTACCAAAAATTGTTCTGACTATAACTTTGGTTTAGGTTATCAGATCTCGGTTTTTCTTGGATATTCTAGTACGTTATTGTGTTTTGCATCAATTTATGCATAAAACCCAAAAAGTGTGAAAATGGCACATGTATTACTTTTGCTCTCAACGGCTCAGTTCTCTGTGCAACTCCACTAGCTCAGGTCAATCACGGAGCACTGTGAGGCATAACCCAGAAAAGTCGTGACAAAACTCAAAAAAAAAACAAAATTCAGTTTTCATGCCTAATTTTATTTACTACTTGCAGTAGACATGTTGTCGACTGGAAATCATGATAATTTACTTTGGAAAATAATTTAGAAAATGTGATTTACAAAGCTTGTAAAATGGAAGAAAAAATTTCCACAGATATTTTCCAGTAGGGCATGCAAATACTTAGGAATTAATTAGCTAACTCATACGATCCTCATAAAATAGAGTAATAACTAAGCAGTAATGGGATATTTAGACAGTTTTGTTGAAAATAGGTTCGTAGGAGGCATAGTATGTAAAACAAGTTTTTCTGTAATTTTTCCTCATTTTCGGTAATAAGAAAAGCAAAAAGTTCTACGTTGTCCTGCTATGACACTATTATCGAACTAAAAAGCGAGGTATTGACTAGTACCAAACCAAAAATCAGCTGCTACTAGTTGCGACTTACCGAGTAATTCGAGTTTTCGTAACGATTGTTTTTATGTCAATTCATGTAAAAAATCACAGGAGGGTTGTGTGCAAAGCCACGACCGCAAGGTTGAAGTAGAATACTTTTACACAGCTCTACTTACGGCTGTAAATTAACCTACGGCCGGCGTATCGGTTCGCGGCAGCTGGGAGACGACGAAATTCTGTTCATCCTGATTGATTGAATCGACTTCATATTAGCTCTGCATAGTCGAACTAACTGCTTTTGTGAATGCGTTCTAACAGGGCAGTTTATTATTCAAAGTTGGTTATGCTGATCACAGCCTTTGCGCTGTCCCAACAGTGGAGGGTTTACTAAACAAAGTAAGAATTAGAAAACTACAACAGAATTTGATTACATCCCGCACAGAATGTCTGCTTGTGCTGATGCCAGAAAATTATTAACCATCAATTATTTGTTTATTTGCCTTGAAAAAGGCATTTTGCGGTTCAAAATCGGTTGCTGATCGCAACCTTTGAGCTGCCCTAACAGTGGGGGAATTAAGATACACGGACAACATGCACTGTGGAAGCTATTTCACATTCGGTGAATTAGACGGGCGTGACAGATTTAAATTGCTAGGATCCAACACAGAATGTTTGCTTGCGTTGTCAAAAAATTATTAACTTTCAATGACTTGTTTATTTGCCTTGAAAAAGGCATTTTGATGTTCAAAATTGGATTTCCTGATGGCAATCTTCATGCTGCCCCAACACGGGGGGAATAATGGCAGTCTGGCCACACACGCTGAGAAGAACCGCGCTGCTCCTGAGACGTGGTGACCAACCACAGGGCTAGTGCTGCTGCTAAGGAAAGACGACTGCTGTTGTCGCTGTCTAGAACTATTATGAGCGGCTTCGGCTGAAACAGGCTCTTATATTGGCCAAATAGCATGTTTTCAATTGCAAGGTATATGATTCTGTCGACCGTGCTTGGGAAGCAATCATATAACGACCAATCAGAGGTCGAATTTTTCGTTTTGACAAGGCTTGACTATTTTCAATAGTACAATAGTGCCAATAATAAAATTACAATTATCTTTTTTTGGGAAGAATCTTAGAAGATTTTCCAATCTATTGCTACAAGAACGAAGGAAATCCATCGAATACTAACCGATTTATTAGCATTTGAAATTGGACATATTTTTCACTTTTTTCGGTTTTAGATTTTCATTTCACATCCCTATGTAGCCGAACTTCCTGAGAGAAGTATTCTACTTCAAAAATCGTTAATCAGCAGTGTCCGTATCGATGCTTTTCATACAATAGGCTTTGCTAAATGCCGGTGTATGCAACACGACCATAATTGCGTTCGGTAGTCTTTCAAAACTGACGTCCAGTAGTATGAAGACCCCTCGGAAATAATTATAAGTACTAGGAAACAGTTTGTTATTCTTATTGTTATTATTGTTATTGTTTTAAACAAAAGTAAGCGTCTAGTATCCATTCTAAATGGAATAAAATTGAACAAGAGGAGCTCTTAAAAAGGGAACATGACCAACTAATCTTCAATTGAACAATGTTCCTATTTGAAACATTTTGTCACAAACAATAACATTGCAATTATATTTTATATTCTTTCTCAAAAATGATGACACATCATAAGTTGACAAAAAACTATACAAAGTCAACTACAAACTGTCAATAATTCATTTCATGATGACTCGAAAGTCCGAATATATCTGAAATTGAAACATATGTACTTCAGTCCCAGTTATAATTATTTACTGAAATTTTGGATTCATGAATAATGAAAATAATTTTATCTCGTTAACGGTCAGTCCTACAGTTGTAATATGCTCGACCAATTTATGTCAATTGATGATATAAACAACTTTCTCAAAGAAACAGGATGGCTAGCACCATTTATTTGGAAGATAGATGTCAACGCCATCTGTAGAAAAAAATAAAGCTGCCTGAGTACATTTTTCAAAAAAAGGTTTTCATGGTGAACAACATTGCCGAAGACATGAACACTGTAGAAACAACTGTTAAGGAGTTATGAGGTTTTGTCGCATCAACGGACCAATTTGCTCCATTGTGCGGAGGTGCAACTACGATATGTACGGTCGTCAATGCTCATGCTCATACCCTAAAATTTTCAAGCTTGTTCTTCACAAAAAAAAGTCAGTGACTGTTGGAAAAGGGGTCGTGGACAGCCATACTGCGCAACTTGATACTCTCATAAGAGCTCTGGACGGCACTGATAGCCATCTTCCGGGTGCAGTTCCCGATTCTCGTGGGCAGCTGGCATTCCTCCTGGTACACCTTCTGGTTGGGGGCAAGGCAGTTTTCAGAGTTTTCGTTTTCGTCACGATCTTCGACGGACGGCCACTACCGGTATTCCGATCAGCATTTCGAGAGGCCAGGATCCGACAAACAGTGCTCACGGCCACATTTTCGTCCCGAAAGTGGTCTACTATAAACTTTATTCTTTGATTTTCTTGCATTTCGAAGAACTGTACAACACACTCGCGGAGTACCGTACTGCGTCAAGTTTCGAACACTAAAGCTGTGATGTAACTTCTTGCACGATATTGAAGGTTTGTTTAGTACGTTATTCATTTTATTTGTGTTGCAATAAGGCTGTGCGAAATTTCGTAAAATTTCGATAGTTTTTTTCCAAGATGTAAATTTCTTTATGCTGCTGTAGACCACCCGGAAAATACCTTCGCTACCGGAGAACACATCTTACCTCTGGGACTGCCTGAGAACGAAAGCGGACGATGCGAGATGACAAGATGTCATGTTCGACATCATGCGCTCTAGTCGTGTTTATACATTGCTGCTAAAGGACTGTTGAGTCATGATCGATGCCAACATATGATTATGGTTGATTCGACGAAATCATGAAATTAGAGGTTACAATATATGTAGAGTAGGGTGTCCCAAAAAATCGATGTTGAAAAAGTCAAGGTGCTCAGCCCTAAATTGAAAGATAATGTTATTTATAGCATTTTTATAGAACATTTCCACTTTCTAAAAAATTGTTTCCAGGTTGCCCAAACGTGATTTATGAAAAAATGACTTTTTCAAGCTACATAACCACTCTTTTACATTTTTTTCAAATCTGTTCAATTCCTACATTTTTTCATATATTTTTTTATTTTTGTGGGGTTGTTTTTGAATATTTTGCATGGTTCAGTTCTGCATTGCATTCAGTTTTTTTACTCACAGAGCCCATTAAACATCACAGAAAAAATATTTTTTCTAATGATTTTTAGATAAAACCCTTCAAAACACAAGTAAAAAAAACTTTTGATCAAGAACCGAAATTTCCTTTGCAAAACAGGATTTACGACGAAAATTTACGTGAAAAAAGATACTAGATATTGGCATTTTTATATGTGATGGAAAACTACGCATTTTAACAAAAATGTTAAATAACTGTTTTATTTTGAGAGATAAAAAATAACGATGTTCAGAAAACAAATGTATTTTTGGATGACTGATAACTTAGTAGAAGGTTGAAAAATCCGGCAAAATTTGCGAAAAAAGTTAGAACGAAAATTGTGATTTTTAGTGGCTTCTAATATAAAACTCAATGTTGCTCGTAATATATAAGAGATAGAAACATGATGTCTTCGGTAAAGTTTCTTGTTTTAAAATAACCTTAAACTTTGTCGAAGACACTTTGCGTCTATCTTATTCTGATTAAGAAGTAAATTTTTTATCTCACTCATTGGTGGATTGATCACCAATCTTCCTACATTTAAAGATGTATTTTTGAATATCCTGAAACTTCTTCGAACATACCTTATGGCTAAAATCAACATCCTAATCACTATTTAGGAAATTATACGCACAAACGGCAAAGTAAAACCCTGTGCAATGGAGATATTGAGATTTAGTGGCATTTTTGACAAAATGCATAGTTTTCCATCACATGTAAAAACGCCGATATCTCAGCCCCCCGATAAGATATCAAGGATTTTTTTCATGTAAATTTTCGTCTTGAATTCTGCTTTGCAGTAAAAATTTCCGTTCTTGATCAAATAAATTTTTTATATGTGTTTTGAAGGGTTTTATCCAAAAATTATAAGGAAAATTCACTTTTTTGTGATGTTGAGTGGGCTCTGTGAGTCAAATAATTGAATGCGATGCTGAACCAAACCATGCAAAATATTCAAAAACAACCCCACAAAAATAAAAAAATTTATGGAAATATTTAGGAATCGAACAGATTTGAAAAAAGTGCAGAAGAGTGGTTTTGTAGCTTGAAAAAGTCATTTTTTCATAAATCACGTTTGGGCAGCCTGAAAACGATTTTTCAGAAAGTCGAAATGTTCTACAAAAATGCTAAAAAAAACATTATCTTTCAATTTAGGGCTGAGCACCTTGACTTTTTGAACATCGATTTTTTTTGGGACACCCTAATGTAGAGCCTTAAGCGAAAAATGTTTACGAAATTTCCGGATATGAAGAAAAATGTCATAAACTCAACATTTTCCAAGTTTTCATAAAACAATATTTCGGAGCTACTTTACCTATATTAGTGTTTATAACAACTGAAAAACTGGTTGTTACTATTCACTGAAAAAATAAGTGAGAAATCTAGATAAATTCCGTTACATTTCGAGAAACTGGAGGTTTCATGAAATTTCGTACACCCTTAACAACGGAGGAGTACTGGATTCCTTGGAAAAGGATATTAATCGACATAACTGCCCTCAATTCCATTCTTTTGAGGAACATTGGGCAATTGTCAAAAAGAAGTTGAAAACAGTGGAAAGTTGACACGGGATGTGGCAAATATGAAGAGATGGTAAAGAAAAAGACCGGTCAAGTTAACCAACCGAGTGTTCGACGAGTGGTCTTAGGAGAAAAAGTTGAGATTTCCTCGAAACCAATAGGGATGATTTCTCGCGTAATTTTTCAAAGGGACCTAAGTAACAATGACAGATTCTCTCCTCTCTCACTTTGTTCCGTTAATTACGTCGTCATTATATATATTTTCTAAGCTTTCTTCCCCTTAATCGAGAGATAGTAACACTGTCTTGCTTACTATGCATTGAATGTTATGAAATATGGAAAAAATAACATAATTATTGATCAAAGAGAGAGTAAAAAAAGAGAGTCTCTCAATGTTAGATAGGAAAAATTACGCGAGATTTGTTTTTTTAAAGTGTTTCAAATGACTATCATTTTGAGTACTCTTCATTTCATTTCAAAAATACAGTGTCGAAATAGGCGATTTTTTTGTGTCTAGATTTTAAATGACTCATGCTTTTTCATACGTCAGGTAAAAACAGCGATAATTTTGCTTTTTTTTAAATTGTTCATTCAGTGTTAAACGTTAAACGTTTATAATTTGGCTCCTGAAAATTTACTGATTTAACCTGATATCTTTTGTTTTGTTGATTTTCACCCTGATTTGCCTGTGGAATTTAGTCTGCCCTTAATTTTTTTAGTATTAATATTTTTAAGCAGACTTAGAACTTTTCGTGGTCAAACACTATTCGCACAGCATATCCCATGTGAAGTTTTTTATTTTAGTATTTTCATCTAAATCAAATATTTCCTGTTTTATATTGAGGCACACTTGGATATTCTAGGACCTGATAAAGATGTGTTCAGTTTATCAAACCGTTTCAAACAAAACATTGTGCTGATTAAAATTACGGTTTTGTCGTTCTTTGGTATCGTTGCTTCATACCATATGTGAGATAATTTGTCTTAATTCATTTACATTTATATAATTCGCAATGATTATTGTTTCCACTTTCCGCTACGGTGTCACTTGTTTTGATAAGGCCAACACATAGAATGTTCGTAAAAATTCTACAAGCTAATATATGCATTCGCTTTGATCAGGGAAGTATAAACGTCACATTTTTGCCTACCAATCATAAACTCATCACGGCGTCAGTATTACATCAAAAATTTTTACAAAACATATCTTATTCATTGAAAGTGCAAATTGTACTAAAAACAAACGATGTGTTTTTGTTTTTTCCACCTGAAAGAATATTTATTCAAGAATAAGAAAACTGACAATTAGGAATCATGTACTCTATCTCAGTTGTTTTAGGACAAACCAACCAAAAAGTGGATATCAGAATTGCTGGTACCAGAACCAATGAGTGATAGATGAAAAATGTATGGAGTTTGACAGCCACACGAGCCCCTTTGATTTGATAGTTTGCTACGTCTTTATGAGAGAGGAAGAGAGTCTCTCAGCTTCAGATTAACCACGAAAGCTTTTCGAGATTGGTTGAAAGCTTTCATGATTCGTTACGGCAGTAAAGCTCGTACGACGATCGACGATCGGGCGAAGTTTTTAGGTTTTGATCGCAGCAGCGCCAGGCTAGACTGTGTTACTGCTCGAAAAGTATTTAGTTTCTTTTCCTTGACATGGATTTTTGTCCTCAGTTGTTGGTGGGTGCTGCAATGTTACAGCTTTTTTGTAAGCTCCGAGCCATTTTTCCAATGGATTCGTTGGTTTGGTCTGAAAAGTAAGATTGAGAAAAAAGCAAGGAATTGTTAGTATTAACGTGCTCTAATTCAAAATTAAAACACTAATCTTGAATGAATTTGAAAAACAAACGAAATCAAACATGAAGAACCCAGTAATTTGTATTCTTTCCAAAAAAAATTTGTTCAAAATTATTCAATTTGCTGTGTCATAATAGTTAGAGCTTCAAAAGGTTAGTGCATTCTTAATGAAAAACACAGGGCCAGATAAAATCTGTGTCGATTGCAACGGTGTGCTAGGTTGAGTAGCTGATCACATTAGCTCTCCATCTCGAGGCTGTTGGTGTGGGCTGTTTAGGCACCTTGCTAATACCTTGCGTCGTAGATTGTTTGTGGAAAGGAGTGTCAATTGAGCGTAGATGCTTTATATATATCACATGGACGTCAGTTTGGTTTGACGCGACCCCGATGGCTTTATAAAACTAACAACAATTGCTTGCCATTTTTTGTTGCTGCGAGGCCGTCTGAGCGACTACGCGGTGAATTGTTTAATGATTTAATTGAGCCAATCCTTCGGTTCACAGGTTGTTGTTGGTTGACGGCATTGCCTCTAGGGGAGCGTTATTTTTTTTGCTAGGAGCGCCTGCGTCAATCTTTTCCTTTCAATAATTACGCGAGCAATGGTTTTGTCTAGTCTATAGCGCGTATTTGCTTGTAAGTATTGATAGTTGACAGGCATCAAACCGCTTTAAAGAATACTAAATTTACTGTACCTTATCCATTATTAAATAGTTGACACTATTTATGTTACTATTGTGATTAATTGTTGAGTTTCAAACTATTCGACTGTACAAAATTTTTCAAATTTTTAAATAGCCGCCTTCCTCTGTAAGCTACATTTCCACTTTGAAATTGATTAAATCTTTTATTTATGAATTCCACCTATCCACGCATACTTAATCGCATGAAACATATTCAGTTCACTAACCGTGCCCCTGAGAAAATAAATTCCTAGGCCCGAAACAAATTTTTCTTCGGCAGCCAGCAGCAGCGCGCTCGGAGCCTGGTGTGCTCCATCGTAATGGCATGGCATTTTTCAGAAGCATCAGAAACAACAGAAGTGAATGTATTCTTGCCGCATTCCATGGGCTTGATCGGAAAGGTTACAAGAACATTAGCTGCGGTCGAAAAACTGCTGCTGTTGGTAAACAGATTGGTACAGCCCACCTTTGGAACTGTAAACATATTTGTCGGTGTATATTTAGGCGGCAAGCGATGAATTGATATAGAGAGTGTTCCCAGGGCATTAGATAAGCATGATTGGCGAAACACTGAATTCATTTTAAAGGAAGGTAATAGTACTAGAGTTGTTTGAAAAATAGTACATAACTGAGAGAAATCGTAGACCCTTAAACGACTTCAAAACTAGTAAATCACAAAAATAATAGTAAAAAAAGAGGAAGGTAAAATCTAAGAAGCAAAAGAGCAAAATCATTTCAAATGACCTGGCAATACGCAAAAATCTAATTGACTATTTTTGATTTGAATGAAATTTTGCACATGTTTTTCGCTTAGCTAATAAAATTGAAAAAGTCAAATAAAATAAACAAAGAGGAAAAGGAGCATATATTGAAAATAACATGAAATAAAGCGCTGATCATTTAGAATTAAAGCTGTAAAGCTAGCGATGCTCCCAGCAGTGGTCGGATTGGTGAACTCTCAACAGTGTTTTGCTGTTTACAAACAAATCTACCAGGTCATTTTTTTCGCAGCATAAAACTTACGTGGTGCCGAAAAAGTTAGCATGAGGAGAGAAACTGGCAAAACTGCTGAGTATTCTCAAAAAACTGTGGCAAACGAGAGTACGGTCAACAGTGAGGTTGATCAGATAAAAAAAGGTTGTTTAGTCTCGAATTATTAGGAACGTCCTATCGCGTGACAGCAATTATCATTGCAAGCACCGACGGACAGATGTCAGCACAGTACTAATCCTGGTTACCTACCAATGACTGGAATTAAGATTGGGATTGGGATTGGGATTATGACAGGAATTGGGATTGGAATTATGACAGGGATTGGGATTTGGTTTCAGATTGGGATTTGGATTAAAATTGGGATTAGAGACTGATTGAAAAATCCATGCTAGTTTTAATTTAGACTTAATTTCAGTCGGCAGCGAGGATAAAAAAATGCGTTTAGTTTTTAAGATACTTTAGAAAGTAAGTCACCAGATGTAATTGGCGCCGTTAAACATAGAATTGTAACGTATGCGTTGCGCACGGAGGAGTTCTATCGCCTTTGCTGTGGTCATTAGTTGTAGACCAGCTACTTGAAAACCTAACTCTTCGAATTGGGCGGATTCGCCGATGATGTTGTGATTCTTGTGAGGGGGGAATTCGACAGTACATTATCAAAGAGAATGCAGTTAGCTCTGAACTATACTTTACTATACTGAACTATACTTAGCTGGAATGCACATATTGAACATGTCATCGGTAAAGCTACGAGTGATCTCTGGGCGTGTAGCAAAGCTATTGGCAGAAAATGGGGTCTAAGGTCAAGTATGATTTATTGGTTGTACCAGGCAATAATTAGACCAAGATTAACATATGCCTCGCTAGTGTGGTGGCCTAAAACGAAAGAACGGTCAACGCAGATTAAGCTGGGCGAGCTGCAAAGGCTAATTTGTAATGCAATTAAGTAGTATCCATCAAGTAGTACAACTAGAGGCGGAAAAAAGTGAAGCTAACACGCCATAAAGAACTACCTGATAGAGATTAGAGAGGCCAACTCAAAGATTTTCAGCTGTACAATCTGCCACTGCAGTGCACTAATACAGCGCAGAATAAGAGCCTTTGGAAAAGGACCTTTGGAGCCTTTCGAGGTCTGGTCTGCAAATCCTAATGAGGTAATTAATTTCATACGGAATTCAGTGCCAAATTGGGAGAAAGGGTGCAACATGATAACGACGATCACTTCCATCAATAGTGCAGTGCACTAATACAGCGCAGAATAAGAGCCTTTGGAAAAGGACCTTTGGAGCCTTTCGAGGTCTGGTCTGCAAATCCTAATGAGGTAATTAATTTCATACGGAATACAGTGCCAAATAGAGAGAAAGGGTGCAACATGATAACGACGATCACTTCCATCAATAGTGCAGTGCACTAATACAGCGCAGAATAAGAGCCTTTGGAAAAGGACCTTTGGAGCTTTTCGAGGTCTGGTCTGCAAATCCTAATGAGGTAATTAATTTCATACGGAATTCAGTGCCAAATTGGGAGAAAGGGTGCAACATGATAACGACGATCACTTCCATCAATAGTGTAATAGGGATATGTCTGCCACGTGTATAGGTACTAAAAAGGAGGTATACCACAAAAGATCAAAATAATGGTCGCGTGGTCCAAATCCTACAAAAAAAAAAAAAGAAAACGTATGCGTTAAATAAATGTACTTTTTTCGGATGGTGATAAAAAAGTAACTAAGACAGATAATTGAGTTTGATAAATTTCCCATGATAGGTAATCATGTTAGTTTCCTCGCGAAAAATTTTCAAGTCCTTGCTTGCGGCCTTCCGGCAGTTACCTGGAAAATTCGCCATGGCGGACGAAAACATGCGTGAAGGCATGTTTTTTATTCTTTCGTCGTTTTATTTATCAATTCCTCCTCACGACAAAATTGTTGGAGTAGATCTTACATTTCAGGCTTGGAAAGAAATCCTCGATGGGATCCGCCAACTTGGGTACCACATCGATATTCAACAACATCATCTCCTCCAACCAGGGTTGCCAATGTTCCAGTTTAAACTGGATTCTTCCAGTTTTTTTCAAGTGATCCAGTCAAACAGTTTATTCCCAAAATCTTCCAGTTTTTTTTAGATATTTGCCAGTTTTAGCCAGTTTTTATTCACTCAAGCTCCGATTGGTTTTCGGAAATACTTTTAAAACGTAAATATTGTAGATTGATAAATTAATTCTTAACAGCATTTTCAGTGTTCTATCATCTCGCACGAAACACAGTCAAAATAAAGACTGCATGACATGGTTGAGATAAAACCAAACAAATAGATTTTACCAAACCATGGAAAAAATCTTCTATTTATTGTTAGAAGAATTAGATACCAAAAGATAGCAAAGTCAGAAATAATTGAAATTCATACTTCACCTATGTAACGGAAGAAAATGTTGCGTCAAGACTTTTGTTAAAGATAAAAGTAAATGAAAAAGCTCTATTTTTTTAATTTTAAGATTTTAGCAAAATGTAAGCCCGAAACAAGGCAGTTCTGATTAAAATGAGTAGAGTTGCGAAGAGCAGAGTTGCGGAGAGTAGAGTTGCGAAGAGTTATCTCTTTAAGTTTGAGATTTATTTGGTCTATTCACCAACAGGCGAGCAAGTGCCCCAATGGTGTAACTTAAAGCTAACAATAAAAAAAATATCTTTAGAGAGTCAATACATATAACGTGTATCGTTTCGATTCCTGTAGTATTACGTAGAAGAGAAATTATAAAAAAAAAAAGAAACAAAAAAAAAACATCTCAGTAGGTTGGTCAGCTAGAGGAACTCGGTTCAACAATTGTTTAGCTTTCTTGCAATGACCTAACCTTTTACTTACATAAGCTGCGACAAGCAACACAGTCGCAAGAAGTTCAAGAACAACACATTAGGTAAACAGTTATTGACCTTAGTCATGCGCAGCAGAGCAGCAAGGTTTGTGTCAAGTTAATGTTTAGGTTTATGCGCAACGGTAACAATGTTTTGTTTAAAGTTTATGTTTAGGTTTACAAATAAAGACCGCGTCTGTTCTGGTCTGTTCTGCGGCCAGAGGGATATAATTGGATAATTGAATTGAGTCAAAAAGAGTAGAGATCAAGCCGGTGAGGAGAAACCACGGAGTCCCACCGAAGAAAACAAAAAAAGGAAGGTGTAAAGGTAGAGTGTAGTTATAAGTAGTGTAAGTTGATGTGTGAATAAATACCAAGTAAATCGGAAGAAGTTGTTAGTGAAACGCCGAGTGCAATATCACATTAATAGGGAAAAAGCCAGTGCCCCAGCCGCCGCTACATATGGTGACAGCAGGAAAAACACTAGGAAGTGTTAGGAACGCCAGCAATAAAGGACGAAATCAACCGTGCAACATGGAAGTAGGCAAGCTGTGGTGAGTAACTCAAGCCATTTTTTTGTTTTTTTTTCTTTTCGTAAGATGTGTGTGATCGCTAGTGATAGATTAAAGTGAAAAAATATAGTAGATGACTAGGTTGGAAGACATTAAAGAATATATTGACAGGGAGTATAAGAACCTCTGCAAGAGCATAAACAGGGCGAGAACACAAACGGGAGTTAATACAAAGAGGCGGTTGCTAGAAGAGCATTTAGAAGAGTTTGAATCTATCCTATAGAAATATGAAGATAAAATTCCGACAAGAGATTGGAATAAATTAGCAGATGACTTTGAGTTCGTTAAGACAAAAGTCGAATTATCTTTGAAAATTTTGAATAGAACAGTTTTAATCCCTGAAAAGGAACGAAAACAACGCCGAAATTCGGAATATTGTCTGGAAATTGTCATTCCAGCATACGAAAAGAACGACATATCTGTTTTAGAGATATCACAAGCTTGGGAGGATCTTCCTTTTACTTCGTCATTCAAGCAAGTAGAAAAAGAAAAAAGTGGTAGCTACATAGAAAGTAAATTCCTAGATCATATCAAAGATCTAGAAGAAGAATTTGTGGAAAATAATATTTCCATCAACCAAATAAGTCTAAAGCAAATTGAAGATTTAGACTTAGACGAAACCAGTTTTTGCGTAGTTATAGAGAAATTGAAAGACCGATTTTCGAGAGACAGTTTCTACTTCAATCGGACGTTGAAACCAAAATTCATGATGGCAGACCCAGCACCTTACGAATTTCCAATGGTCATGGCTATGCAATCGATTCCGGAGTTTCATGGGAAGCACGAACAACTTCGTCCATTTCTGATATTAATCGACTACTTTGCAGAAAAAATACCAGAAAAAGAAGATCAGACACCGCTCTTGAATGTTGAACTCACAGAAATAGAAGACGACAACTGGGAGAAAGTTAAAACGAATTTAGAAAGCGCTTTCAATGGAGAATCGACGATAGGATCTCTAATCAAACAAATCGAAACTTTAGTTCAAGGAGATACCGAAAGTTTTGAAAAATACAGGAGTAGGGCTGCAAAATTTTACCACCAAACAACCCAATTGAAAAACCATGATAACGATGACGAATGTTTTGTAGGAGCGTCATTAAGAAGACACTTTTTAGCAGGTCTGAACAGTCGAGCATTAGCGTTTGCAGGAAAATCACAGAGGGAAAAATCATTTCTAGATTTATTAGAGTGGCTCCAAAAAGAATATGACGATGAAGAAGAACTGAAAGACTTTCATAACAGACTTCACCCTACGAGAATGGTAGGCAGCACACGACAAAACCCTAATAATAATCATTCTAGAGGAAACAATAATCAGCATCAGAACTACAACAATAACATCCGTGGAACTAACAATAATTATTCTAGAGGAAACAATAATCAGCAATATAACTAAAATAATAATTTTTGTGGAAGCAATAATCATTATAGAGGGAACAATAATAATTCATGGAATTCTAGAAACTTGAATCAGCAAAATTTTAGAGATAACGGATTTCAAAATGGTTATACGAACAATCGGTACCAGTCTAATGGTTCTTATAATAGAAGCAATTTCAATCAGCCTTCACAACCTCATAACTATCAAGCGTTTAATCAAAATAGAGTATACACTGAAAATAGGGGTGGCACTTATTATCCAAACAACAATTACGATAGAAATCAAAATCAATTTCCTAGACAGGATACAACCGATAGAGGATACAATGAAGGAAGAAACTACAACCAACAAAAAAACTGAATTCTGGGGGTGTCAAATATGGCGTCCAAACACTTCGACATATAGAAAATAACGAACAGAGACGCATTCAGAAGGATACGACCGAATGCAATTATATTTCAGCAAGCGTGACGGAAAATTATCAGAGCAAAATGTGTCAAAGTACTACTAACTTATGGGAAAAGTTTAACACTTACATCCCAGCACACGAGAAGTTAAGTATCGAATTTACTGCGAATAATCAATTCATTTTAAACATTGCTACGGTCGATAACCCGAGAAAAACAGAACGGTACATGCTAGACACAGGAGCGTACAATAATCTAATTAGATGGAATACCGTTATCAATATAGAATTGGAAAATGTAGATTATACAGATAAGGTATTACTAACAGGGTTTAATCTAACTCAAGAAGAAACATTAGGATCAGTAAAAGTAGGATTATTAATAGGGAATTCATGTTACATGGTTAAATTTTTTATAATGAAAGATTTATGTGTCCCGGCAATCATTGGGGCTAAATTTTTAAAACAATATACAATATATATAAGCGAACAGTTTACTTCAATTATTTTGCGCAAGCCATGTGAAAATGACAATGGGTGTAACATGGGAAGCACATATACTGAGGTATTTAATGAAAACAGAGGGTTAATTGAGTGCAAGGTAAAGCCGCATTGCAAATATTCTGAGCTTCAGAAACGTTCTGAACATAAATATACATTATCAAATGAAAAATCATGTCAAACTGAATGCATTGAAGAATATATTGGAGTTAAAAATAATAACGAAAAAGAATGTCAAACTGATTGTTTAGAGGACACATATTTCGATCTAACAGATAAGCACATAGGAATATCTGTAGGAAATGAACAAGATGATTTTAATAGGATGGAACAAGAATTTGATACTTATGAACAAATGAGTGCAGATTACTCGAACAATGATGTGAAGTTATACACGGAAGCAGTTGAGGCTGAAGATATAGATTTCAGACAAGACTATAGTCTAGTAGAGAGTAGAAACCTAAGTGAACTGAAAGGAGTAGAAAGAATTTCTAAAGTAATAGACTCACTTAACATGAATCATTTAGAACAACATGATTATACGGTAATGAAGGCTATCATGTCAGAATACAGTGACGTATTCTATTTAAAGGGAGATAAATTGACCATTACAGATGCAGCAATTCACAATATAGAAACAACTACCAATATACCAATAAATAAAAGACAACATAGATTCCCAGAAAGTACAAAGAAATTAATAAACGAAGAAATTGATGGAATGTACCGTCAAGGTATAATAAGGCCTAGTACGAGTCCATGGAATGCACCAGTACTGTGCATACCTAAGAAAGACTTAGATGCCGACGGAAGTAAGAAATATAGAATTGTGAAAGATTTCAGAGAACTTAATTTGATTACTAAACCTTTTGTTTATCCTATACCACTAATCGATGAAATTCTCGATAACCTTGGACAAAGCAAATATTTTACTACAGTGGATTTAAAATCAGGCTTTTATCAGGTGCCTATTAACCCAAAAGATGCAGCTAAAACGGCATTTTCAACCCCAAAAGGCCATTATGAATTCACTAGAATGCCTATGGGGCTAAGGAACAGTCCATCAACATTTCAAAGATTGTTGAACACAGTACTTTATGAACTTGGGGACATTCAAGCTATTGTTTACTTGGATGACATAATTGTATATGGTAGAACAATTGAAGAACACAACCGAGAATTAGTAAGGGTTCTGAAAGCGTTACGAAAACATAATTTAAAAATTGAGTCAACCAAATGTCAAGTTCTGCGCACCGAAATTAATTATTTAGGACACATAGTTGACGAAAAAGGCATACGCCCAATGAAAGATAACATAACAGCTGTAAGAAATATGCCTATTCCTAAAACAGTAAAGGGAGTGCAATCATTCTTAGGTACGGTAAATTTTTATGGCAAATTCATTCCAAAAATTGCAGAAATCAGAAAACCTTTAAACGAATTGTTGAAGAAAAACGTACGTTTCGTCTGGACAGATGAATGTCAGAAAGCGTTTGAAAAATTGAGAGATTTTTTGACATCGGATTCTCTTTTAGTTAGGCCAAATTATAAGGACACTTTTGTTCTAACTACGGATGCAAGTGATTATGCAATTGGAGCGGTATTATTAAATGAAAAAACTTTAGATAAACCTATAGCGTACGCCAGTCGTGGGCTAACAGGTGCTGAAATTAAGTATCACACAATTGAAAAAGAACTGCTCGCCATCGTTTGGGCGGTAAACAGATTCAAACATTACATATACAATCAAAAATTCATAGTTTATACTGATCACAGACCTTTGGTTTCGATTTGGCGGCTGAAGGAAACTTCACCAACGCTAACCAGATTGAGACTAAAATTACAAGGTCTCGAATGTGACATACGGTATAAGCAAGGAAAAGATAATGTTGTTGCAGATTTTTTATCACGTCTTAATCCAGATGTATCATGTGTTGCAGTTATGACTAGAAAACAAAAACGAGAGGAAGAAAAACAACAACTACAGCAGCAGCAAGTTAATGAAGCAAATCAAAGCCAACAAATCATCGACGAGTCAGGTAGATTTACTCTGTTCAAAAGAAAGCAAGAAACTAGTTGGAACCCACACATGGATGGGTTGGAAAACATTGACTTTAGCTTCGATGACTATCCCGAAGAAACAAAGGGATTGAGTTACGATGACTTTGCAGAAGCTTTGAATCATAATCTACTTGATTTTAAGAGATTGATTTTTTCCAAAGAGAAAATCGATGTAGACAAAGTTGATGCTACCTTCATGATCGTCAATAGTAGATCGGCTTACAAAGAACTGAGTGAATTTGTAGACCTGCCTCATGGGCTAAAAGACTATTTGAACGGTAGAATATTTTCAATACCAAACCGCAAGTTATGGGGTTTAATTTTAAATGGTACTAAACGTTCAGGAATAGATACAGCAGTTTTATTCGAAGGACTGGTGGATGCATTCCAAAACTGCCCAGAATACGTGAAAGAAGCAAGAAATATTCAAATAATAGCTTTCAGAAATTTACAAGTTCCACCAGAAGCAAACGTTTTAAAATTTATAGCAGAAAAATTTGACAAAGTTTTCACCCTATATGCTCCGAATAAAGATCGTATGTGGGTAAGACCAGAGGATAGAGAAACAGTTTTAAAGGAGTTTCATGATTGTCCATTAGGAGGACATGTAGGAAGTAAACGTATGCTGAAACGTATTAGCCCTATGTTTCAGTGGGACAATATGAGGAAAGACGTAGAAAATTATGTCAAACAATGCGAATCGTGCCAAAAGAATAAAATATGGATGGCAAACAAAATTTCAATGAAAATTACAACAACTTCGTCTGAACCCTTTCAAAAGATTTTTATGGATATTGTCGTACTCCCCGAATCGAACTCTGGGAATAGATACGGTCTGGTGATTCAAGATGACTTAACAAGATATCTTACAGTCGCGGCAATGGAAAATCAGGAAAGCTATACTGTAGCTAAAACCTTTGCGTATCATCCGCAAGCTAATTTAGTTGAACGATCAAACAGAGAGCTAAAGACATATCTTAGACAGTATGTGGGAAGTGATCCAGGTTCTTGGGATCAACTTCTTCCCTATTTTATGTTCGAATACAATACAACAATGAACACATCTACGGGATTTACACCGTTTGAGTTAGTTTACGGAAGAAGTGCTCGGATTCCAAATTCCGTATATAAACTACAGGATATGGAATTGACTTATGGGGATTACATCTACGAAATGAAAGCCAGTTTTAAAAGGCTTCATGATACTGCGATAGAAAATCTAATAGTATCGAAACAAAAACGGAAAGAAATATACGATAAGACATCTAAAGAATGGCAACCGATGTGGGGAGAGTTGGTACTGGTTAAGGCAGTCCCAATAGGAACAGGCCAAAAATTACAAACGCTATGGAGAGGACCCTATGAGGTCGTCGATCTACCAAGTGAACAAACTACTATTATAAAAAACGGAAAGAAGTTAGAGAAGATACACAATAATCGCCTCCGAAAATATTTCGAGTAAATTCAAGTTCCACGTTATGTACTAGCTCATCGGTAGTTTTAGGATTTAATTTTGGTACAGTTCCAAAATTAGTTAAACCAAAGAAAGAGTATAACGAGCAAAAAAAAAAAAAAAAAAAAAAAAAACAAGAGGTTTAATCCAAACCAAGCAAGAAAGTGATATTGAATTTATGAAAAATTTCACTATTTTATACAGAGTGTAAATTTTATAAGCCCTTATGAATAGCAACAAAATAATTATGATTATAAAATGAGTGACAGAGTGATGAAGTATCTAAATAAGCGATAGTTTAGAATGAAAAAAAAAAAATTATTTAAAATAAGCAGTTCAACTCTTTGGAGGCGATCGATGAAAAGGGGACATCAAATTAATTGAAACCGAAATATGTTAATCCGGTGTTGGGAGAAATAACCCCCGGTTGACAATTTTTTTTTAAAAAAAAAAGGTTCTGAAGAATAAAAAGTGTAAATAAAACTGAAAAAATCAGTCCGGTGTTGGGAGAAATAACCCCCGGCAGAAAACCAAGTATTACAAAAAACGAAAGGATATGAAATAGACAATGAAGTAAAAATAAGTAATAAAGTAATTATAAAACGGGGAAATGATAAGCAAAATAAAATGGAGTAAGACGAAAGAAGATTAATATGACAATGAGATTCAAGCAATCAATTTGTGAAGTAAGACGGAAGAAAAGTTATGTGGCAATGAGATTCAAGCAATCCATTTGTAAAGGAATAAAGAGATTTATTATATACAGGGGAAAAAAATATATATATATGAAGAAGAAAATTTTAATGTGACAAAGAAAAAAATCAATGTGGGAATAAATATAGATTAGAAAGTGAGAAAATGTAAGACTTGTAAAAGATACTGAAGCTGAAAAGAAAGTATGAAGAGTATCGGCAAAAGAATCCAGACAAAGATTCTTAATGTTCGACACTGGAAGAAGAGCGCGATAAAGGCTTAAAAATAATGAACAATATCATAATGTTTTATTGATATTCAATTAAAAAAAAAAAAAAAAAACTCTAAATGACACGACATGGGAAATAGCAAAATGGAAAAGTATTCAAAATTAAAGTATGAGAAGAAATAGGACTAGAAATAATACAGGCAGACTCAAATGATGACTAATGACGATTATAGGGTAAATTGAGTTAATTTCAGATGGAAGCGCGTGTGAATGTTTGAGAATGGGTGGTCAAGGGATCGCAACCCGGAATGAAAGATAATAATAAGGGATCGCTACCCAGAGTGTTTGAGGCGTGGATTTGTGTGAGTGGCTTTAGATTTTTATAGGTCAATTGGTACAGTAGGGTAAAGACGTGAGTAAAGAATTTAATCCAAGACAAGATTATGACCGCGTGCAATACATAGACAATACATTAAAAGACGTGCTTCTCTTTGGATTACAGGGTCGTTTTGCTGGTAACACTAGTACCAGTTCATGGGGGATTGGTCATGGAGCAGTTAAATGACCCACTATTGAGAATGGGAACCTATACGTTGGAGGTAAGAGTCCCTATAAATGAATTAAAAAATGGTATTATGGCTTTAGAAAAAACAGCGCAAAATTTCAATTTCACCTGTGAGTTACTAACACAAAGAATTTCAAAAACCAGGTGCAATCAAATTACTAGCGAGTTGTGGTCAGCGCTGAGTAAACGTAAAAGTTCAGGCGAGTTTATAAAGAGCGTTTTTCCAAATCGGAACAAAAGGGGAATCATTACGGCTGTCGGAGGCATGGATTCTGACGACAGGGTTAGGATTGACACAAACATAGACAGGCTTAGGAAAAATGAAGAGTCCCTAAGAACGTCAATTACTCATCAAACTGGAACACTAGATGCCATGTATAAATTTGTTGATAGTTCGATGTATCACGTTGATGATAAAATTAAAAAAATCATGAACAATTTCAACACGATTAGAAAAATGGTACAGGATGACTTGAATTTCACTAGTACTATTCAGAATATATTATACTTGGAATCAGAATTGATGGAAATTGGGTTTCAACTTCAAACTCTAATAAATAATTTAAAAGATCAACAACATATTATTATTGAAATTCTACTGGGGAACACAAAAGGGGTGTCCGAAATGATGCAATTAGTTGAAATATCGGAGCTAGTATCGCTGTTGCATGAAGCCGAAGATAAACTGCCGAATGGGTTGGCGTTTCCGGGAGATAGTAAGAGCGATATCCTTTCTGGACTCCTCTCAATCATTGAAATATCTTATGAGCCTTCGAATAATCAAATTTTAATGTTAAAGTTGAATATCCCTTTAGTGTCTAAACAAAAACTCGTGGCTTTCAGGGGGGTGTTTGTCCCACAAGTGAATGGAACATATGTGGTAGCAATTAAGATGGATGATGATATATTAATCAAGGAAGTTGAAAAGAACTGGGGCTTTGTAATATCAAGTGCACAGTACGAAGAGTGTCTAAGTTTTGCACAAAATAAAATATGCAATTTAAGTGCAGTCGAAGTAAAACTATCTTCAGAAAACAAGTGTTTACTTAATCTGTACTTCAGGAACTCTACGGAAAGTTGTAGCATAAGAATTTTGAAAATAAATCATGATGTCTGGTTTGCTAGTGAGGAACCTAACGTATGGGAATATGTGACCCCGGACGAAATGGAGATTGTCATTTTTCATGGAATGAATCGGTCTCATATGATTATTAGAGGATCTGGTAAAATCAGACTGACGCCGGGTATGAGAATTAAAACGGATAGTGTTAAAATATCGTTCACGAATGTATCATTGTCAGATAAACTGGCCGTGTATACTAACGTACACTATAACATATTGAATTTTACTTAAGCTAGCTGGCGAATGAAATTTATCCCATCTTTAGATAAAAACACTTCTGTACTATCGGTTTATGATAGGAAAAAGTTGTTTGATTTAGGAGTGGACATAGAGGATTTGAAAAGAAAAAGACCATTTTTAGAGAACATGCTATACTCACCTTTGTCCTCGGGGTGGACAATTGGTGGTTTAACAACAGTAGGAGTAATAGTGTTGATAAGTTTGTATATTTTTGCATGCAGAAGAAACAATTCATTCAAAGATAGCTCTCAAAGACCGGTAGTAAATATAAAAGATATCGAGATAATACATCATACACCAACTCAGAGAACAGTAGCAAACCGAAACAATGACATCCAGGAAGTTTTCGAAAATCCGAATTTAGTACGATTTGGTGATATACTTTTGAACAACGACCCTCGTAACTACCAAACTGTGGTGGAAATGGAGGAAGAATTATTACAAATAGAAAACTATTTGGAACCACGGCAGGATGAACTTACGAAAAATATCCACGTAGCAGAAATTACAGAAATAAAGGAAGCAAATAAGTCGGAAATACTCCCACTACGAGACATAATAGAAGCACAGGTAATAAACAAAAAACCGCAAGGAGCTCCTAAGGAAGATAAATCAGATAAAATAGCAGTTAGTAACAAGAAAAGTATCAACAAAATCAGGTGGTAGGGGTACATCATGTATTTACAAATATATAACCTTTTTATGAGACTAATTACAGAACCCACCTACAACCAGGAAACAAAAAAGGGGCAAGAGACACAACAATTTCGAGCGCTGCGAAACCCTTTAAAAAAAAAAAAAAAAAAAAAAAAACACTAATGGATATGGTATGTATAAATGATGATACATGGGAATGTAAGTAATGCCCGACATTTTATTTAGCTTACATTGCTGTGTCTCGAAAAATAAAAAAATAAAAACATATAATATTGTTATGTCTCGAAAAAAAAAAAAAAAAAAATATAATTTGTATTTTTTTTCCAAGACGTCAAAGGTCTGAAAAGTTTCAAATCAAATATTTTGAAAAAAAAAGAAGCAAAATCTGAAGTACTAGAACCGAGTTTCAAATCAAATGTTTTGAAAAAAAAAGAAGCAGAAGTACTAGAACCAGGTTTTGAAGCGCAAAAAAAAAATATATATATATATACGATTCAGAATTAGGAAAAAATAGTAAAGAGAAATAACGAATTTAAAACAAAAAAAGAAAAAAAACCCTAAAAAGATCAGATTTTTCAATATCCTCGAAGTACGAGATGGCGAGAGATGAGCAACAAGCGAAATACGAGATGGCGAGAGATGAGCAACAAGCGAAGTTCGAGATGGCGAGAGATAAGCAACAATCGAATCGAAAGACGAACCATGCGGAAGATAATCAATTGACAGTGGTGGGTCGGTGGTCATCAAGAAAGAAATGTCAGCGAGCAGAGATTGATAGTAGGAAAATCAAATACATGGTTGAACCTGGTTGCAATATTAGAGGTTTGCCGACACACAAATATTAAACTCAGAGAATAGAATGTTCAAGTTGTGACTTATACACAAAAGTTTGCATCAGCATTTTTCATATTGATCAAGAAAATCTTTACCACAAGGTAATTACTCGTATGAAAGTTTCTGAAGTTATGAAATACGTCCAACAGCACATCGCGTTGAGTTTCGGCAGCAGTGCCAAGTCTTTGCCGGTTTAAGAAACCCGGAAGAAATGGAGCTAAAGATTGGAGTAATTATACTTCACTTCGCAAAATAATCAACACATGACGCATGAGAAGATCACAACAGGATACAGTTTCAGTCACCGAAAACAACTTGCGAGGGCTAAATCATATCACGTAGCAACCGATCACCGTCACTATAATCAACCGTGAAAACCAGGATGCAACGAAAACCCAATATATAGGTACGAAGCACCTAAACCACCCACACCCAATATTGAACATCGACCAAATGGTAAGTCAGAATACAGGAAGGCGGTGGAGAGCCCGGCGGCAAGAAATGGGAAAGCTCGGAAGGAAGACACGGAATGGAGTACGCTTGAGGATCATCGTAAGGTTAGGGAATGTAGAAAATTTAAAGTGTAATATAGGGAACTTTAAGTACCACCATATACCCCACTAGAACTTCCCGCGCTATCATCTTGATAACTATCATTATCAAGCTCAATAATTATGGGGATATGTATCGTTTCGATTCCTGTAGTATTACGTAGAAGAGAAATTAAAAAAAAAAGAAACAAAAAAAAACATCTCAGTAGGTTGGTCAGCTAGAGGAACTCGGTTCAACAATTGTTTAGCTTTCTTGCAATGACCTAATCTTTTACTTACATAAGCTGCGACAAGCAACACAGTCGCAAGAAGTTCAAGAACAACGCATTAGGTAAACAGTTATTGACCTTAGTCATGCGCAGCAGAGCAGCAAGGTTTGTGTCAAGTTAATGTTTAGGTTTATGCGCAACGGTAACAATGTTTTGTTTAAAGTTTATGTTTAGGTTTACAAATAAAGACCGCGGTTGAGGAGCTATCTGGTCTGTTCTGCGGCCAGAGGGATATAATTGGATGATTGAATTAAGTCAAAAAGAGTAGAGATCAAGCCGGTGAGGAGAAACCACGGAGTCCCACCGAAGAAAACAAAAAAAGGAAGGTGTAAAGGTAGAGTGTAGTTATAAGTAGTGTAAGTTGATGTGTGAATAAATACCAAGTAAATCGGAAGAAGTTGTTAGTGAAACGCCGAGTGCAATATCACATTAATAGGGAAAAAGCCAGTGCCCCAGCCGCCGCTACAAACGAAACGGGAATACAACAATATGACATTACAACTAGTCAGATCTTAAAAAATATAAACGATATCGCCGACGAAGAAGCGTTCGAGATAAATTGAAGTCGAATAGAGCGGATACTCTGTTAACTCTTGAGACCAACTATTGCGCCAAAAATGCGGTAGTTAGTTCGTTGAGCAGGTAATCGCAACATAGAGTTGTTTCGCAGAGCACGAGGTTGCACGTTTATATTCACTTGTTCCAAAAGAGCGGGGCAGTCTATGCGGCCTTGCAAAAGGTCTGTGGTAAACAACGCCCTGGCCGTGTCTCTATGACAGACAAAGGCTCCAAACGTATTAGTAAGCAGCGACTTTCATAGCTTGGTAGGCGGAAACGATCCGTCCATGGCAGTTTACGAAGAGCAAATCTCAAAAAGCGCCGTTGAACTGATTCTATTCTTTCCGCGCCATTGTTGTAATGAGGGGTCCAGACAACCGAGCAGTACTCTAATATAGAGCGAGATAATATAGAGCGAGATAGAGTAGAGTAGAGTAGAGTAGAGTAGAGTAGAGTACCTTTCTCCCTTGTTTTTGTCCACCAGACTAGTGAAGCATAGGTAATTCTGGGTCTCACAATAGCCGAATAAATCCAATAGATCATTTTCGGTTTGAGTCCCCATTGTTTACCAAAAGTTTTATTACATATCCATAGAGTATTTGTAGCTTTTTTTATTGCCTGCTCTAGATGTGTATTCCAGTTAAGTTTTTTGTCAAGAGTTACTCCAAGGTATTTGACGTTATTTGAGAGTTTAAGAAGCTCACCTTTTAGCCTAATATCATTAAGCATAATTTTTTTTCTACATGTAAATGGGACGATCGTGGTTTTTGAAGGGATTCGGATAGAGATTCGGATAGGGATTCGGATAGGGATTCTGATGGGGATTCGGATAGGGATCGGATGGGGATGCGGATGGTGATTCGGATGGGGATTCGGATGGGGATTCGGATGGGGATTCGGATGGGGATTCGGATGGGGATTCGGATGGGGATTCGGATGGGGATTCGGATGGGGATTCGGATGGGGATTCTAATGGGGATTCGGATGGGGATTCGGATGGGGATTCGGATGGTGATTCGGATGGGAATTCGGATGGAAATTCCGGTGGGGATTCGGATCGATATTCGGATTAGGATTCGGATCGGGATCAATGTTAGGATACGGAGATTAAGATTCGAATCCGGATTGAGATTGGAATTCAGGTTCGGATTAGGATTCGAATTGGGTTTAAATCGGGACTCGGATCGGGGTTTGGATTAGCATTCGCATCGGGATTCATATTAGGATTCAAATTGGGATTCGGCTTGAGATTCGAATTGGGATTCGGATCAGGATTTGAATTAGGATTCGGATCGAGATTCGGAAAAGCATTCGAATGGGATTCGAATTGGGATTCGGATCAGGATTTGGTTTAGGATTCGGATCAGAACTCGGTTTAGGATTCGAATCAGGATTCGGATTAGGAATAACATCGGGATTCGGATGAGGATTCGGATAGGGATTCGGATAGGGATTCGGATAGGGATTCGGATAGGGATTCGGATAGAGATTCTGATAGGGATTCGGATAGGGATTCTGATGGGGATTCGGATGGGGAGTCGTATGGGGATTCAGATGGGGACTCGGATGGGGATTAGGATGTGAATTCGGATGGGGATTCTGATGGGGATTCGGATGGGGATTCGAATGAGGATTCGGATGGGATTTCGGATGGGAATTCGGATGGGAATTCGGATGGGAATTCGGATGGGAATTCGGATGAGGATCCGGATGGATATTCGGATGGGGATTTGTATGGAAATTCGAATGGGGATTCGGATGGAAATTCGGATGGGGATTCGGATGGGAATTCGGATGGAAATTCGGATTGGGATTCGAATGGGTAGAGTAGAGTAGAGTAGAGTAGAGTAGAGTAGAGTAGAGTAGAGTAGAGTAGAGTAGAGTAGAGTAGAGTAGAGTAGAGTAGAGTAGAGTAGAGTAGAGTAGAGTAGAGTAGAGTAGAGTAGAGTAGAGTAGAGTAGAGTAGAGTAGAGTAGAGTAGAGTAGAGTAGAGTAGAGTAGAGTAGAGTAGAGTAGAGTAGAGTAGAGTAGAGTAGAGTAGAGTAGAGTAGAGTAGAGTAGAGTAGAGTAGAGTAGAGTAGAGTAGAGTAGAGTAGAGTAGAGTAGAGTAGAGTAAAGTAGAGTTGAGTTGAGTTGAGTTGAGTTGAGTTGAGGTGAGTTGAGTTGAGTTGAGTTGAGTTGAGTTGAGTTGAGTTGAGTTGAGTTGAGTTGAGTTGAGTTGAGTTGCGTTGAGTTGAGTTGAGTTAAGTCATAACACTTCGCTACTGACCAGGATCGACCGGAATTGCACATTGAAAAAATATTCACTACAAAGCATGCCTATAATAAATTAAAACAACAAGCCAACTTAAACATGAATTAGCGAAATTTACGAAGAATTTGAATTTGGCATTAGGTTGTTGAAGATTACTTTTTATAACTTTACGTCTAGTAGAAGATTAGATACTACTTATTTATAGTACTATTTTAATCGTAATATCGGATATTTGTTTTAAATTTTTTTATTAGACTCCTGAAAAACTGGCCTCTGAAGTGATATACTTTTGATTTCAAAATTTATCTAGCACAATTTTCTCTTCCGAACATTTAACAGATTACACCTTACTAAACAAGATTGCGGTTCATATCCAACAAAGTTGTCGGCAGTAACATAATTTATGGATCCTCGCTTACTCACCGCAATCGAGTGACGTTTCGCCTTGGAATTGACGGCCGTCGTGATCCGTTTGGAGTTGTTGTTTCTTAATGGCTGAAGAAGACGGGTGTTCGCAAAATGCATAGGGTGTAACCGCTGCCTGGCGGACTGATTGAGTAATATGTGAATAAATGCGCTGCATTTCAAAGCATGCATAATTGATGCTGTACAGAATGATTCAGGTGTAGGATTTTCTCTATCCATCTGCAATCGTAAGATTTGAATTTAAGTTTGAATAGTTAGTAACTGTAAATTTAGGTTTCATATGAGCTTGGCAGGGCAGCAACATTCTAAAATCCAGTACAGCGGTTCAGTGTAAAACCCGGTACAATTACCTGCAAGCATCCTGCGACGTTCGTGGAAATAGCTGCACTATTGAAACCTGTACTTAGCGTCGAAACGCAACCGTGAAGATGCGCATCTGGCTTTCTGTAGCAGCAAAAGCTATCAATGACCATTGGCCATCCCTCACAACATCCGATACTGCGTGGCTCAAGTGAACAAGCTTCTTGTTTGAGAATGTGATTGATGCTAACGCTGCTAATGAAATGGCTCACGAGCTGAGCTAGCCGGCCTAATGAAGGAACTTCTTCAGCTAGCGTGACTATCGTCATCTTACGTTCATTGGCAGAATGTTGGTTACTATTCATGTTCTCCGGGGCGGCGTCAATCAGCGATCACCGGTAATTGGAGCACGCATCAACACAATAAAAACTTCTTCGCCGCCGTCATCATCGTCGTTCAGTGCTGCATAGGTGCTTATTAGGCATGTGGCGCCAGGCCAGAAGTTGGCATGCTGCAAAATACAGTGCGAATAATTGAGCAGGGCTTCGATGCAGTTCTCGACAGCGAACAACATGCGGATCATTGCATCCGAAGATGATGATTTCAACCCAGCTAGACCTTGAGTATAAGCCAGTTCTAGCCGCAGCTAATGAGAATGATATAAAGCCATTAAAGGACGTTTGTGTAACTGTACGTAAAGACACGAAGCGGCTGACCGTGTCCAAAGTGTGCTCGACTGAATGGATTCGTAATTTCAATTTGTCTTGCAGTTGCAGTCAACATGTCTTTGAATTGTTTTTTTTTTCATGGTTGAAAGTGGTGTACGCTGACCATGTATCCAAATGTATTACGGTAAACGTTTTGCTTGTGCCACGTACAACTTACTCTTTGTTATGTACAGTAGAAAACGCAGTCTATAGTTGATTAGTTTAACTATCTTAAATTACAGCCCGAGGAAGCGAGATTGACCCGAAACTTATTCTCAATTAATATTCAGAAAATTTTAGCTCAACTAATTACTGTCACGGTGCGAATTGCTAGAACGCAATCATTGCCCAGGTTCGAACTTTTTCGTGTGCAAAATGTAAATAATGGATAATGATTTTGACTTGCGAATTACAGCATATTTATTTTACTGAACTACATATATGTATTTTATTCTCTGCAATAGGCAATATTTGGTTTTATGATTGCTATATTGCAGCCAATTTCATGTTTGAAGTAATTGAAACTGCACTATAATGCAGTATGACTATAATCTAGAATCTCAACTGAAAGTCGCTGTCATTAACAACTTAATTTCCTCAAGCTCTATCGACACTATACTGACTCGTTGCTTTGGAATTAGTTTGCACTCAAATGAAATTAAGATTGAAAACAAGTACGAATTACTCAATTTTGCGGAACACTCTACTGACCGCGTTTATCCAATCAAATCGTTGGCAATTTCATATGCATAAATGGTGCTGGTGTTTGCACAAAGTAGAAATAGTTTTTCCCCTTACACCACTTTACTACAGCACCGAAAAAGTACACTCGAACGGAGCGGAGTGCATTAGCTAAAACAACCAGGCGCAACTTTTCCTGATGTAACTGTCGACCCAATGCGATAATGTAGTGGTTTCACATATCGAGGAAAAAGTAATCCAACTGGAATGCTTCCAAGTCACTCCCGCTACGATATCTCGAGCTGATCCCGAATATTGCATACAAACATACATACCATAAATTGCGACAAACGCATTGCGCTACATTCCACCGCACCGCAAGTTCGCACAAGTTTATTAAAGTTGGTAAAAACGGGTGATTTTGAAATCGTGCGCTAAAACTGTAAAAACCGGTGAAAGAACGGAGCAAACTCGTTCGTGAATGACATGAAAATTATGTCATTTGGCTAAGCTAGCGGCCAGTTACCCGTGGCACGCTGATCTGGGCTGGTTTGTGAGGTTTCTGGCAGCTGCTGTGTACGGCTTACGTACGATACGTGTGGGTAAACAGGTTGCATGCAGTAAGCTGTTGTCACTTCTGGCGAGAAGTTGTGTGTGCCTAACGGTTGCTTTCTAGGGAAATAGGTTGAATGAGGAGGCGAATTTGTAGACCGTTTAATCTGAAGAAGACTGCGGTCTGCATCAGGAGAAGTCTTTTATCATTGAGAACTAACTGCACTGACTGGTGAAGAACCGTTTCGCCAAATCATGGTTCGCACGGATCGAGATACGAACAACTGATTACCTAAACGATGAAAAGCTTTTGAATTATCATTAGCCTGCGACCAGGCACTTTAACAGGAACATAAGGGGGGATTTTTTTAACACAGCGAAACGAGCTTGTTTGCGATTTAAAGAACATAAACACGTTCGGTCAGTGAAGGAACCTTTTGAAAATTAACCGCAGGGGAAAGAATATCAGCACTCCAATTGTTGCTGCTCATTTAACAACAGTTTCTCACCGTGTATATAGTGATGGTTAAGTTCATGGGATGCATCAATACCACAGCTCATAGTCGTGCGTAGAGTTTTCTATTGGGAGGGGGATAATCGGAACCACTAGCTCCAATCATTTGCGTTCCAAAGTGTTCTCTATCCATTCTCATAGTTTCTGGAATATATATAGGATGATGGTAATTTTCAAGTGATGGTGATATTTGGCTTTTCTGCTGTTTTGAACTTAATTTTTTCATTTGAATAACCAGGTACTAAACAAAATTTGCATTTTTACAAATTGTGTTGAAATTATTGAATTTTAAGCCCGTATGGAAATTTTTACTCACTCGCAATGTTTGATGCAAATGTGTTCTTTGATTGTTCTCGAAGCTACCAATCATTCTCACTCGCAAGCAAGTTTTCCATAGAAACTGTTTTTCTCTTCTGATTATTCCGAAAATTATGAAAGGAAAACGATTGATTCAAACACATCTATCATGTACCTATTATTATGAAAGTTCCACTTTGTTAATTCTCTGTTAACCTGTTCAGAAATTTCTAATAATTTCTTGGTGTACAAGTTTTGTTTCAGATTTGCGATTCAGGTTTGATAATTCTAGAGAAACATTTTAACAGATCCAATGTAGTTTCAACCGCCACAGATCCGGGACGACGAAGTAGCTGATATTTGTTTGGTTTTTTGCATGAAAAAAAGAAGGAAGAAAATTTTTTTGCTAGTGAGTAAATATACATAGCGGAAATACAAGAGAGAGAGAGAGAGCGAGAGAGAGAGAGAGAGAGAGAGAGAGAGAGAGATAAAAAACCGTCAATTTGGCAACTAGGTTACACTTGTCAGAGGTGCCAGGTCTCTTCTCAAAGCGCCAGGTAACTAACTTTTTCAGTCGACTTGTATAAACGGTGGTGACGATGGAAGTCCTTGTGAATGATAAAGTGCATCAGAAACCATAGTTGGTCACTATTTTGTTGACCATATAAAACGTTAGTGAATAATCAGTTAAAAATCACTGTGATAAAGCCATTTTGAATCATTCTCAATTCATTAATTAAAACTAGAACTTGAAAAACGGGTGAAAATAAATATATCCTGTATTGAACCTGATTGCAGTACCTCTCAATGTGTTGGCTCACAACATTCTCTTCGCTCGTTTTGATGTTGTCAACTGACATAACAGTAAGCGTATTGTTTTCTTACTCATTTTTGCTTTTGTTATCACACATTTTGACAATCTCATATAAGATTACCACCACCATCAACAACGATTGCGATTATTCAGCGTTGGAAATAAGGGCGGTTGAACATGACAGTCGACCAAATTATGTCGATCAAGAAATTTGTTTAACGCAGAGAGACCATTGAACCAAGCTGAGACATATGATAAACAAACCGCTTTGATATGTCTGTCATTTTATTGTGGTGTCATATACTGTTAGTTGTGTAAAAATAACAAATTTTGTGCCGAATAATCGTGGGAAAGTACAGCTTTTCTCATTACATTCGAGGAACACGGCGGCTAAAGCGCATCAATAGTTATAAAAAGTTTACGAAAATGCTGTTCTTAGGGAAACAACGCACCGTGTAAAGCAATGGAACTGCTTAAAAAACGATAATTTCGATGTTGACAACTGTCCGTGTGAAGGAAGACTATGAACCTATAACCGATGACGATCTATGCCAAACGCAGGAACAGGTTACCCGCCAAGCAATTTTTTTTTAAAACAAGGAACTATGGTTCCTTATGATTTGAAGCCAAGGGACGCGTCGGTTTTTCGCCTGTGAAAAACTGCTCTAGCGACAAAAAAAAAATGTTCTCTTTAACGGTTCATTATAGAAACCAAGAGAAAAGAAAGCCATGGAGACTGCCCGCTCATGCTTCTACTAGTTACGACGCCGATTGCGGCTGCTGCGAAGTTTTTGCTATGTATTTGGTGGGACCAGGCCGGTGTTATTTGCGTTTAAAATGGTGAGTAGACAAGCTGGAAGGAGCATCAAAATTACCTCCGGCCCTCGCAAGCCCTATCTCACACCTACACGAGTCAAACGATCACAATTGACTGCCTACCTACCGAGCTACTGATACCTAAACATGATTTTACGAAAATTCGACAGTGCATGAACAATAGGGTGCCAATGAAATGTTTAAGAGAAATTAGGTTTTCGAATTTTGTTCAGTAGTCACGTTTGCATCAAAAGAAAGTTAAAAAAAATTCGGATTGTGATAGCAAAAAACCAAGACAGATAATTGATTTCAATGAATTTATCATGGAAGGTAACTATATATAAGCTCACTTGCAAAAGCCATTTTCACGCCCTTGCGAGTGGTCTTCCGGGAGTTTACCGGAACATTTGACGAAGACAAGATTGGACGAAAACATGCGTGTAGGAATGGTTTTGAGTTCTCTTCCGTTTCATTTATCAATTCTTTCTCAATTTTCGCGACAAAATTATTGGAGTAGGTCTTACGTTTCTGGTTTGCCCAGAAACTCTGGATGGGACGCACCCTGGGTACCGTATTGATTTTCAGCCGCTTCAACTCCTCCAACGATTGATTCGAGTAGCGGGCCGACACCAGATCCGGCACTACTTCTTAGCCCCTATGGTATTTCTGGATGAACAACTCAACTTCTGACAGGCACTTCGTACTATAAATTTCTCCGTTCACGGCCAGTACGGAGCTTCGCGCTGATTGTCAGCCACAGCAGCACCTCTTTGGGAACTTGGTGTGTGAAATGATTTTCATCTCAGAGCCTACTTCCTTGGTGGGGGAAGTAAAATACGGAGTGCCCTGACAGTCGTTGCCAGATAGGTCTCGACGTCGACCACCACCATCACGTGGCGATTCGCCAAAAAAAATCGGCTCGACTATATTATTTAGCCGCTGCCACTGCGTCATTGCCTGCAGCTCCGAGACCAATGAACGGGACTGCCGCTTTCTGATGTCCATACTTGCCAGATACTTTTCCACTGTTTGGTCGGTTGCACCGACCTGCCGTAAAGCGTACGCATTTTTCTCTCGGTCTTCCTCTTCAGCATTCATTGGAGCTTCTTGTCGCTCAGGGTCGTCAGCCATCCGGAAGCGGTCCTTCTTTCGATGCTCTGATTGTAGTCCAACAGTGCCAAGATGTTGTAGATACAAAAACAAGCGTAACCGGTGTCCCTTTTCCGTACGATGTCCGCATTGGAGGCGACGGTTTAACATTCTTTGATCGCGCACACTTCTGAGCGGAGTAGCTTCACTGTTTTCGCCATTACGGTTAGAGTTCGATTTAATTATTTTCTCATGGGTTACTTAATTTTCTCATGGGTTACTTACAATCAATCAATCAATCATGGGTTACTATGATTGATGCTGCATGGGTAGATTCGTCAGTGCGTGTAAAGGTAAACCCATGAAAAATTGGATCGAGATCTGATGTTATTTAATAAGAAAATGTTTAAAAAATAGCTTTCAGGGGCATGGAAACTTTTGCGCTGGGAGATTCGAGCTACACCAGAACACACAAGAGACACACCCAGCTCGAACATTTTTTTTCATCGATCAAAAAAATGTAACTTTGACCGCTTTGAGGCTCTACTCCTCGAAGTCCGATTGAGCTCAAATTCAGCATGGGAAATTTCTACGAGAAAACAAAACTTTACAACCCTATCGTTCATTCTGTGCCGAACACGCAGCAGCATCGGTTGTGTTTCGAATTCGCTCCGATAAAATTCAAAACGTGTGCACAAGTGCTGGCATTCTTTGACCGGGCCCGGTGTCTTTTGTTTAGATTGCTGTTTCGCATTCAAGGTCAAGTGCCTTTGTGTAACTGTGTCGCTTTGTAGCTGCCTGCTGTCGAACGATTTGGTGGTGAGTGCAGTGTACTCCTGTGGACGTTTATCCAACACGAAGAAGAAAAGGAAAGGAAGGTACGTGCTTCTTGTCTGTCCCATCGGCGCGCTAGTTTTAGCGCGATGGATGTAGATCCCCCACCTCCCGCACCTCCATCCTCGAATCCCCCCGACCCTGTCCCTCCTGCCCCTCCTTCTACTATTAATTCTTCAGCTCCCTTACGTGTCAGGTTGTATCCAGACGGATCGGCGCTTCCAGTGGCAGTTTACCTCAGGCCTAAAGCAGGGCCGAAATCGAAATCATTGAACATATTTCAGATTTCGAAAGACCTGACGTCACACTATAAAGCTGTGACTGAGATTTCTAAAATCAGGCCGAACAAGCTCCGTGTCGTGGTCAATGACCTTAAAGAGGCCAACGATATAGCTTGCTTCGAGCTCTTTACACGGGAATACCGTGTCTATGTACCCGCTAGAGATGTGGAGATCGACGGTGTCGTGACCGATTCGAGTCTTTCCGTGGAGTGTATATTGAAAAGTGCTAAAGGGTGCTTTAACAACAACACATGTCCCGATGTGAAGGTGCTCGACTGCAAGCAGTTGCGGTCGGTATAGCTCGTCGGTGACAAACAAGTTTACACTCCGTCAGACTCGTTTCGAGTTACGTTCGCCGGGTCTGCACTACCAAGCCACATCTCGATCCACCGGGTTCGTCTCCCTGTGAGGCTCTACGTGCCCCGCGTCATGAACTGCCTGAATTGCAAGCAGTTAGGCTATACAGCCGCCTACTGCTGCAATAGGGCACGTTGTGGCAAGTGTGGGGAGTCTCATGCGGAAGATTCTTGCAGTGTTAACGCTGAAAAGTGTATTCACTGCGGGGAAAATCTGCATGAGCTCTCGACATGTGCGGTGTACATGAAGCGCAGGGATAAAATAAAACGGTCTCTCAAAGAGCGTTCAAAGCGTTCCTACGCTGACATGCTGAAGAAGACCGTTACCACTACTCCCGTTACTTCGAACCCCTTCGATCTGTTGTCCTCTGATGAAACCGATTCTGACGATTCACCAGCGGGAACATCCTATGCCAATCCTGGGGAGTCTAGAAAGAGGAAAAATATTTCCTCTCCTAAACTTCCCCGAAAAGGTCCAAAGATTACCCAAAGTGAAATGAATGGTACAAACAAACCCAAAAGTGCAGCGGAAAAACCGAAGCAAACTCCTCCTGGGCTTGCAAATTTAAAGTCCCAGAAGGAGTTCCCAGCACTTCCTGGAACATCTAAAACCCCAGTTGTTCCTTTTGCACATCCAGTTGAAAAATCAAATGCTGGACTGGTGAAATTTTCTGACATTGTGGACTGGATTTTTGAAACTTTCAATGTACCCGATCCAATAACAGTTTTTCTTACAGCATTCCTCCCAACAGTTAGAACATTTTTGAAGCAGTTGACTGCTCAATGGCCCCTCCTTGCAGCGATCGTATCCTTTGATGCCTAATTCATCTGCTAATCTGAAGGATTCTATCTCTGTCTTACAGTGGAATTGTAGAAGTATTTTACCAAAAATTGATTCGTTTAAAGTTTTGATAAATAAAAACAAATGCGATGCATTTTCCCTTTGTGAAACTTGGCTTACTTCAAATATTGATCTCAACTTCCATGATTTTAATATTATTCGCCTTGATCGAGACACCCCATATGGAGGAGTACTTTTAGGGATTAAACAGTGCTATTCTTTCTATCGTATTAACCTCCCCTCGATTCCAGGCATCGAAGTTGTTGCATGTCAAATGACAATACAAGGTAAAGAGCTTTGTATTGCCTCAATATATATTCCTCCCAGAGCACAGGTTGGGCAACGGCTTTGATTTAATAGAACTTCTTCCCTCGCCACGTTTGATTTTGGGAGACTTCAACTCTCATGGTGTGGCTTGGGGTTCCCCTTACAATGATAACCGCTCCTCTTTAATCTATAACCTTTGCGATGACTTCGACATGACTATTTTAAACAACGGCGAAATGACACGTATCCCGAAACCTCCAGCGCGCCCAAGCGCTTTGGATCTATCCTTATGTTCGACGTCGCTACGGTTGGATTGCACATGGAAGGTAATCCTCGATCCTCACGGTAGCGACCATTTGCCTATTCTTATTTCAATTACTAACGGGTCAACTCGCATGCGACCAATTGACATTCCTTATGACCTCACACGGAATGTCGATTGGAAGTTATACGAGGAATGATTTCCAAAGCGGTCGAGTCGATTCAACATCATCCACCACTTGAAGAATACAACCTCCTCGCGGGCTTGATTCTCGACGCCGCGTTGCAAGCCCAAACGAAGAAATATCCCGGCGTAACGATCAAAGAGCGGCCTCCAACTCCGTGGTGGGACAAAGAGTGCTCCGATGTCTACACGCAAAGATCCGACGCGTTTTTGGCCTTCCAGAAGGAAGGTATACCCGACGACTATATACGGTACTCGGAGCTTAATACCAAGCTTAAAAGCCTGGCTAAAGCAAAGAAACGCGGATATTGGCGTCGGTTCGTGAACGAGACGTCGAGAGAGACATCGATGAGCACTCTTTGGAACACAGCCCGAAAAATGCGGAATCGCGTAACGGTCAACGAAAGCGAGGAGTCTTCAAGTCGGTGGATATTTGATTTTGCCAAGAAAGTATGTCCGGACTGTGTTCCTGCGCAAAACTTTGTTCGCGATGAGTCTCCGGGCCACGACGCGATAGAATCACCTTTTACGATGACAGAATTTTCAGTTGCCCTCCTGTCCTGTAACAATAACGCGCCTGGGTTAGATAGAATCAAATTCAACTTGTTGAAGAATCTACCCGGCAATGCCAAGAGGCGCTTGTTGAACTTATTCAATAAGTTCCTGGAGCAAAACATTGTACCGCAGGATTGGAGACAAGTGAAGGTTATCGCCATCCAAAAACCAGGGAAACCAGCTTCTGATCACAACTCTTATAGGCCGATTGCAATGCTATCCTGTATCCGGAAATTGATGGAAAAAATGATACTCCGTCGTTCAGACCATTGGGTCGAATCAAATGGTCTACTATCAGATACTCAGTTTGGCTTCCGTCGTGCCAAAGGGACGAATGATTGTCTTGCGCTGCTTTCAACAGATATTCAGCTGGCGTATGCTCGCAAAGAACAAATGGCGTCTGCGTTCTTGGACATTAAGGGGGCTTTTGATTCCGTTTCTATTGACATTCTTTCGGGTAAGCTTCACCGACAAGGATTTTCTCCAATTTTGAACAATTTTTTGCACAATTTGTTGTCCGAAAAGCATATGCATT
This sequence comes from Wyeomyia smithii, assembly GCF_029784165.1. Lineage (NCBI taxonomy): Eukaryota > Metazoa > Arthropoda > Insecta > Diptera > Culicidae > Wyeomyia > Wyeomyia smithii. The sequence continues at coordinate 193,973,358 of NC_073696.1, forward strand.
TTACGCATGGCGATTTGGCAACTTTTCGAATTAGCTACATGGGTCTTCCCCAGGGCTCATGTTTAAGCCCCCTTCTTTATAATTTTTATGTAAATGACATCGACGAATGTCTGGCAAATTCATGCACGATAAGACAACTTGCAGACGACAGTGTAATCTCTGTTACAGGAGCCAAAGCTGCCGATTTGCAAGGACCATTGCAAGATACCTTGGACAATTTGTCCGCTTGGGCTTTACAGCTAGGTATCGAATTCTCTCCGGAGAAGACTGAGATAGTAGTTTTTTCAAGGAAGCATGAACCTGCTCAGCTTCAAACACAATTAATGGGTAAAACGATTTCTCAGGTTTTGGTACATAAATATCTTGGTATCTGGTTCGACTCCAAAGGCACCCGGGGTTGCCACGTGAGGTATCTGATGAAAAAATGTCAACAAAGAGTGAATTTTCTTCGCACAATAACCGGACAATGGTGGGGAGCCCATCCAGGAGACCTTATAAGACTTTACCAAACAACGATATTGTCTGTTATTGAGTACGGGTGTTTCTGCTTCCGCTCCGCAGCAAACACACATTTGATCAAACTGGAGCGAATACAATATCGTTGTTTGCGTATCGCCTTAGGTTGCATGCAATCGACCCATACGATGAGTTTGGAGGTCTTAGCTGGAGTTCTACCTTTGAAAACCCGCTTTTGGAGCCTGTCTTCTCGTATTCTTATCAAATGTGAGGTCTTGAACCGTCCTGTGATTGAAAATTTTGAAAGGTTAATCGAACTTAATTCTCAAACCCGTTTTATGACATTGTATTTCAATCACATGTCCCAAAATATCAATCCTTCTCCGAATATTCCAAATCGTGTCAACTTATTGAATACTTCTGATTCTACTGTGTTTTTCGATACATCCATGATAGACGAAACCCGTGGAATCCCGGATCATTTACGCGTGCAGCAGATCCCCAAATTTTTTTCTAATAAATATCGAAACATCAACTGTGACAATATGTTCTACACTGACGAATCACTTATCGATGGGTCCACTGGCTTTGGTATCTTCAATAACAATTTAACCGTCTCTAATAAGCTCGATAATCCTGCTTCTGTTTACGTCGCAGAATTAGCTGCAATTCAGTACACCCTAGGGATTATCGAAAAAATGCCCACGGACCATTATTTCATCTTTACGGACAGTCTCAGTTCCATTGAGGCTCTCCGATCGATGAAAGATGTTAAGCACTCTCCGTATTTCCTGGGGAAAATACGGGAACATCTGAGTGCTTGATCCGAAAAATCTTCTCAGATTACCTTAGTGAGGGTCCCTTCTCACTGCTCGATACCGGGCAATGAGAAAGCGGACTCTTTGGCTAAGGTGGGCGCAACAAACGGTGAAATTTATGAAAGACCAATTGCTTTTAATGAATTTTTTGCATTTGTACGTCAGAATACGATCATCAGTTGGCAAAATTCTTGGACCAGAGGGGAACTGGGAAGGTGGTTACATTCCATTATACCCAAAGTATCGACGAAACCGTGGTTCAAGGGGTTGGATGTAGGTCGAGATTTCATTTGCGTGATGTCTCGGCTTATGTCCAATCACTATAGATTTGATGCGCATCTCCGTCGTATTGGGCTCGGGGGAAGTGGTATCTGTGCCTGTGGTGAAGGTTATCACGACATAGAGCACGTTGTTTGGTCATGCCCTGTCCACCGTGACGCCAGGTCTAAATTAGGAGCTTCCCTTGAGGCCGGAGGTAGACGGCCAGCTGTACCTGTTCGTGATGTCTTGGCGAGCCGTGACATACCCTACATGACCCTTATATACGTTTTCCTAAAATCCATCCATGCCCCAGTCTAGTCCTGTTCCCCTCCGTCTACACCCAACAAAACGACAAGAACACGTTTGAACCTTAAGCACAGATTTTGGAATCAGCAACTGCACCCCACTCGAATTCGCCACGACCAGAGAACCCGAGGCCTTCAGTGATATCTTGGCTCAGCGGCACATACCATATGGCCACTTGAACACTAGCGAACAACAACAACGAACCATAACCAGCAACTAGACCCCGCACAATACCTCCAGGACCCGAGAATACAAACCCCTGCCCCAGTTTATGACATCGGCCATTCGAAGAGCATCAGACGACCATTCAACAACAAAACACTGATTGAAAATTTCATGCTAGTTTTAAGTTAGACTAAATTTCAGCTCGTAGTCGGCAGCGAGGATAAAAAATTTGCTTTTTGTATTTAAGTCACCAGATATAATTGGCGCCGTTAAACATTAAATTGTATTTGTGCCGTGTCAAATAAACGATATATGAGGAAAAAAAAACCCTATCGTAAATAAAATTTAGAACTCTATCGAAAATAAAATTTAGTACTCTATCGTAAATTAAATTCTCTATCGTACATGATACAGTTAAAAAAATAATCCTTCATCCTTAGAAACTTTACAACTGTACATAAATCACGGGTCGCCGAAGTTGCTACGCGCAGCAGCAGGAAGCAGCACTACCAATGGAAGCTTTGTGCTGCTACTCTTAGGTACTACTACAGGAGTACCCAGTGTCGCCACCCGGTGCCACGAAATAGGCCAATCTCGTTCTTCGGAAGAAGAAGCGCTAGTGGAAAGCTCGAGATCGAGAGGCGATGGAGGAACTGTACCGTGCAAATGACACGCAGAAGTTCTACAACAAATTGATTAGTTCCCGCAAAGGCTACGTCTCGCAAGCTGACATGTGCAGGGACCTGGACAGCCAGCTTCTCACGAACAAGTGTGAGGTGATTGGAAGGTGGAAACAGTACTACAACGAGCACATAGCGACGATTTAGGAGTGGGCGACGACAGAGTTTCAGACCGTGACCTTAAAGAAACTTAAAGAAGAGATCGGCTGGCTGTAAAACAACAAAGCAGCTGGAGCTGACCCCAGCGAACTATAAATACAAGGTGATGAAGCTACACTGGGTTATTGCCAAGATTTTGAAGGAGGAGGTTGTATCGGAGGAGGACGACAGACTGAATTACTGCAACTAAAGTTCTGTCCAGTTAGAATACGAAATCACTTGTTGTGTTGCAGCGGCACAGAAAATGACCGCTTCAAGAATTCTTCTCCATCGCTTTGTTTACCTAGGTGCCCACTTTCTGTGATATACATTTTACGGTGTTTCGTGCAGTGAGTCAAAAAATTTCGCATATGGATACCGAGAGGAGAGAAAAAATCTGCACGCCCACGTTGATAATCCAGCGTGGTCCACAATAAAAATCGCGAAAACGTTGAAAATCGCCAAATCAACCGTGTTTGATGAGCTCAAACGTTTCAGGGAGCGAAAGGGCGTGGCTCGAGTGCCTCGAGGTAAGCTTCGTAGTAGAACATATGGCCGTAAGCTGAACCAGAAGGTGATGAGAACTGTCAGAGCAAACCCTGGACTATCTGATAATGAAATCGCACAAACGATGCTGCTCGCAGTACCGTTCGAAAAATTCGTTTGCAAGCAGGATATCATTCTTATCGAGCCAGTAAGCAACCAAACAGAACGTTGAAGCAAAGATTCGTCACCAGCATTCGAGCTCGGAAATTGTACAAGCAGGATTTGACGAAGTACAAAGGATGCCTGCTCATTGACGATGAAACCTACGTCAAAATAAATTTCGGATAGCTTCCTAGCCAAAGATTCTACATGGCGTCGCCACGAGGAGATGTTCCTGCAATGTTTCAGTTCGCCCATATGGGCAAATTTGCCTAAAACTGATGATTTGGCAAGGGATATGCAGCTGCGGAGCAAAGACCAAAGTGTTCGTGACGATGGACTCGAAGCTGTACAAGAAAGAATGCCTCGAAAATCGCCCACTACCTTCCATTGAAGTCCATGAAGGTCCCGTGGAATTTTGACACAGATTTGGCGAGTTGCCACTATAGCCGGGAAGCCATCATCGATGAAAAAAACATAAATCCATCCAGTTCATTGAGAGATTTTGGGCAATAATGAAGCGGAAGCTTAAGAAAATGGTAATAACCGGTAAACCAGCTTGTAAATACCGTACTGCATCAAATTAGAACACTTAAGCTATGATGTAAATTCTTGCGCTAAAAAATCAACGCAAAATAAGTTTTCTCGTCAATCTCATAGGCTTAACATGTTGGTTATTTTATTTTTGTTGCAATTAGGTGCTATTTATATAGATTCAAACATGTTTTGTTTATGAAATTGACCAGAATTCAGAACTCGGCTTTGATTCAAATTCCGAACACCTAAATGCTATCACTAAAAGATAGATAAGCAAATGGTCTCTACACTGAAAAATGTTAGTATTTTTGGTTATAATGTGAAGAAAAACCTTCCGAATGCTTCCAGTTTCGTGCTTCATCACTCTGTGAAAATAATTAAAAGTTTACTATCATTTCGCTTCAGGGATAATTGCCTTGGTTACAAGAATGAAACTTTGTCAATTGATGGAAGAGTATACTGAAAAGTCATTTGGTGATAAATTCAAGTATTTGGATGAATGTTGAACCAATTATGATTTAGTTCAGATTTTATTATAAGAAATGTCATATGTCACACTTGAGTGGGTCTGCAAGCAAAAAAAAACAACTTGACTCAATAGTTTTTAATATCATTAAGAGGTTGTATACCTTTTTAGTTTTCAAAAAATCGAAATTTTTTTTATTACATTATCTTGAACTACAACATCTTGAGAACATTTTCACAAATTTTCATAAAGATGTTAGCAATAGAGCGAAAGCTAGAGCGATTTGCAACACGCCTCGCTACGGCTAAACTAAGCTAAACTTTAAACTTTAAACGCGATTATCTCGGAATAGTGTTTTTCGAAAAATGACTTTGCCGTGATCCTGATTGCGAAAAATTACTGAACCGATTTCCTTTTTTTTTTTTTTAAATTTTCGTTATTAAATTCGCCGGTCCTTGAATGATCGCTTTTTGAACTGAAAAAAACAAAAAAATCATAAAAGCGATCGTTCAAGGACACGGCATACTTCTAAACTAATGAAATAATATGAGTTTTTTGAATTCAGTTGACCCGCTGAGCCTCTATCAGGATCACCGCAAGCCTCTGCGAAAAAAAAAGCGTTTCGGGGAAACGGCCATTACTCCAGTAATAATTGGTATATCTCAAAATCAAACGTATTTTGTTGTTAGCATAGCATAGCATAGCATATTTGATCGCCCGTGTGTTGCCCGCGATTGACCAGAATCAGCTGGAATTGCACAAAGAACCGTCAAAATGGTGCCTAGGAGTAGCAAGCCATTCTCAGTGTACAATTCCTGGTGATCTTTCTTTTCACTGGTCAATAACGAAGCTGGCCACGCCCAATGCAGATCAATAGAGGAAGGGATATCGGGAGTGTTAGTTTAATACTTGTTGCTACTAGAGACCGAGGAATCCTCTGCATCATCCACAAGTATCAAAGAAAGGAATTAGTGTTAGTGGAAAGGAATTGATCTGGATCCATCGAGGTTGATGGTGCGATCTTTTCTACACAAATTCGCGCACGATATAGTTACTTCTCGGTCTCTGGGCAACCGGCCACCAGGAGACGATATAAATAGAACTGCGCCACGATCTAGTTATCTTCGGCAACTTACCAATCGTTAACAGTCTGTATCACACCAAACTTCGCGTTTAATGCCGTGAACTTAATTCAAATTTACCTAGAAACGAATGGATTTCGTAAAACGCAACAACCGCACGCCGAACGCACTACGCAAACTACTGGTACCCGCTCAAATAACTGATAGAGCGCTGTATTAAGATAGTCACACTGAGCGCAGTCAAAATACCGCGCGCGAAACTGAACTGCCTTATCCAAAAGCAAACAAGAGCGTGCCAACCACTGGTATGACGAAAAAGCCAAAACACCCGCTTTATTAAAAAGAAAAAAAGGGAACCGGCAAAACAGGAATAGATTTGGCATCCATGCAGGGTTTGTCTTTGTCGCGATTGAATAATTACAATATTTATCGAAGAACGAAACCTACTCTGAATCGTAACGTGCTTAAAAAGAACCAACGGGCGTACAGTCTCCGAAATAATGATTTGGTACATCTCGGAAATCACAATACACCGATAATCCTTAGATGAGCAATGCTCATCAAGGCCGAAGACACGTTTACACCGGAGCATTATGTACGACCGCTTTATTCCCTCTCACCGATTTCACCGACGCATACGCGAGAGGACACGGTGCTTCGCCCCGATAATCTTTTGTTTTGTATTTAAGTTAAGATACCTACTGAGTATAAAAACTGGCAAAGTTTCATTAATAGCTCAAAAATTAAAAAAAATGCAATATGCATATCGAACAAGACAAAATTCTAAGTTGATTGATAAAATGCCAGCAAACGCAATCAAAATTTAGTTGCTATTCCGACCAACAAGATTTTCACATAATTAATAAAAATTGTCTATGTGTTTCAATATTTGTTCAAAAGCTAGAAAAATCATAAAACAAGGGTTTAAAACTGGGCCAAATGTTCGAAACCGTTCGGTCAGGCCGCGATAAGTTTCTGAATTATATTCTAATGCTACCAGTTCCGTGTTGTGAGAGTCAGCGTGTACAAAGGTTTAACGCTCTCACAATGCACCCAGATTGGCATCTACCAAAAAAATAAACAAATAAATAGACCAATTATTTTCAAAACGGCTAATTGACAACGCAGGCAGGGTATTTAAAGTATCCCTGCCGACGTCAGTGCACTGCTCACACGAGACGCTTGAAACGCAAAAACTAAACATAACACTTACTGCTTGTAGATTTATTTCCCTTTTAAAATTAAAATATTTTTTTTTTCCTGTGTATATATCGAAGAAATATCGATTAACACGTAACAACTTGCACATCCCTACAGTCAGTCAATGCAAGTGTTACAGCAAAATTTTTCAATTAGATTTATCTTTCTAGCGCTTTCTTATTGAAACATTTTTTTCTAACTGGCGCTAGTTATATGAAACAATAATTGAACGAATAAAAGCAGAATACTTAGCTTTACATAGGTTCACTTGCCACTGTATGACGTAACACTTTGACATTTTTTTCTTCGTTGGATGTTGGCTTACAAAAAAAAAAAAAAAAAAAAAAAAACAGAAAAATAAAACACATTTTGCCGGACGATTTTCACATGACATCGTTCTTTTTTCATGCCAACTTCACACAATACAAACTTGAACTATTATGTCAATTTAAACTGCAGACTCTTTTTCCATAAATCCAGCAGAATTCACTCGAATTACGCGAAAATATTACAGGGTAATTTTTAACCAATGGCCGTGCTCCAAAATCAAACGTATTTTGTTGTTGTTGATAAACTGTACTTTCAGAAAAATACCACTTTGATGCAATAAAAATGGTGCTATGCACATAAAAAAAAATTAAAATTTCCCTCAGTTTTTTCGACCAAAAAGGTATATAACCCCTTAATAAAACTTAATAAATGAATATTTACTTAATATATCAACAAATCATTTGGAACATTTTAACCTTTTTCTTGAGAACCGTTCGCCCAATCGTCTTGTTGCCAAAAAATGAATTGTGTAATATTGATTATACATTCCAATAGACTCATGGTTTTTGTTGAAGAACCACGGACAAATAAAAAAAACGTGTATGTATTTGCCTTAATATTTAAAGTTTTTCGAGCTTAATTTCAGAATAACTCGAAAACCGATGCATTCAGAATGTTATCTACCAAGAGCTTTTTGATTTTGAATGACTGTTTGAATCTTTTAAAATCATAAGAACACAAAAAAAAATTGAAAAATGTTGAAATTAGTTTCATTCTAAAAAGTTTGATATTCCATAAAAAAATGATTTCCATTTCTTCATCCTGGACCCTTTCAACATAATAACTTCAAGTTTCTTAAAAAAAAAAAACAAAACAAAACTCCAACTCTTTTTTTTAAATTGAAAGTTAGTGTTTATTTCAAATAATTTTAGTCAAAATAATTTTTTTTTCACAGTGTATATATTTTAATGATGCATTATTAATTCTCTACAACTTATTCTCAAACAGTTTTTCTATACAACCAAAGGTTTCTGAGCTACCATGCGTTGAATAGAACCTATGCCAAAATGCATACGCCCTTTCAGAAAATAACTCGTGGGTCTAAAAATTCTCTGCATCTGTGAAAAATACTCAGTTTGCTAAGCCAAATACGTGTAGGTACAAAGTTTCTTTCAAATAAAAAATGGTCAATACTCGACTATAGTCCTTTCGCGCGATTTTGTTCTATTGATAATATTTTTTTTTAATATTTTGTTAACTATTTCAACTGTCTAAATTTTATTTAATTAGTAAGCAATTAGTTTTTTAAGTAATCAGTTTTAGAATGAAATCCCCCAAAACCTCTTCCGTACGCACGACCCTGCTCACAACCACCATTAGAATGTTATACTTCGAATCAACCAGAGGTTTCCGCATTTTGACAGAGAGGACCACGTGTTTGCATTCAATTCTAATTAGCTCGCTATGAATTCCCATAATTCAAAAACGCATTATGATGATCATTAGCACCGCAGTTATTCCCCCGCCAGTGAGAAATTGTTAAAAGCGAAAGAACCAAGAAGACTGTAGACAACAATGTTAGGGTGATTAAACTAACTTCCCAAGTTCAGTTCAGGTCTCACGATATTAGCCCATCTACGCGGGAGTGTCGTTTGTAGTGCGTGTCATCCGGGAGAAGATTTTTCATTTTACCAGTTCACGGTTGCTTATTTTAAACCGACTTTAATGGTTCATTTCACCACTACGCTGAACAGTTTGCTGCATTAAGTTTGGTTTAAATTTTTGAGTGGATTTATTGTTCTAGAGGTGCAGTTAATACCGGCTTTTACGGAACGAGAAGCATATGATCGCCGAGGTGTTAAAAGAAGTCTGAACCTTGACTTTCGAAATTACAGCACCTTCACGCCCTGCTCAGTCGGGCCGAAAATGTCTAGAAGGTACAGTAGAAACACATTAACTAGGGAATTAATTCAATCAAGTTGAATAAAGTCTTGACAGTTACGCTAGGGAGAATAATAAAAACATTTTTTGAATATTTACTCTTTATTATATTTTACAATATTAAGCCTGTTTTAACTTATATCAATAATATTATGTAATTTTGTTGGTCATCTACACTCGCAGATATTTTTTTCATCATTTTGATATAATTCTTCGCATGACTGATGGGCAGGGCCCGCCAGATTAAGTTATTATTCAAATAATCACACAATACACATATAGGATTCTAATTTGAGATTTTCATCTTTTAATACCCCAGCTCTCTTTTTAACTCTTAAAAACCTAATCAAACAACTTTGTGATGGTTTGGTCTTTTACATGTGGAATCACCATGTGTTTACACTTCTATTAAGGAAAAAAAACCTTTAATCAAGATATTTTTTATCTACACCAGTTTTGAGATGGTCAATCATTTCTAGAAACAGACGACTTTGTCTTTATAATACAACAAGATGCATATGTATATACGACCTTATCTACTTGTTCATCCACTATCCCCCATCCATATCCACTTCATCCACCCAACATCACACGTACACAATAGTTTAAATATTTAGTGAAAACAAAAATACTGCCTAAAACTAAAGCAGTTAATTTTGTAAGAAGTTAAAAGAATGTTCTTTACTCCACCGTTCTCGAATTCTTAGGCACAGTGTGGCTCAATTAGATTGATGGCTGCTGGAAAGAAATCAGCGTCCTCCTCTTAAAAGAATATTCCAGCCTCTTTCCGGATCAAAACTGGTCGTTTCGATGTTCCAAAACAAGACCCGGTTCTACAGATAACTTTAGCAAAGTATTAAACTTTACTCGCAGTTCCCTGTGACAGGTTAGATCACTTTTCAATTTAAAGTTCAACAGCAAATGCACAACTATAATCTTCATACTAATCATCCCATAACGATAACCTATAGAAAATACAATGGATTAGTCACCGTCATAAAAAGGCACATTCTACATACCAATACAGTTCCTATTGCCACCACTAAATGGTAGATAGGCAAAGGGATGTCTGCTTTTGATTCGTTCAGGGGTGAAATTTTCTGGATTAAACTCTTCCGCATCAGGTCCCCAGATATCCTTTCGTCGGTGAAGATTATATATGCAGACTGTTAATATTGTGCCAGACGGAATTCGGAGTCCATCTAATACAACATCGCTCGTTGCTTGTCGCAAAATTACCGGAGCTATTGGAAAAAGACGGAGAGCTTCTTTGATGAACTTTTCCATGTATTGCAGTTGTCCTAAATTTTCTAGTGTGAAGTGCAGTTCGTCATTCGTCGGAAACACTCTTCTAATTTCCTGATATACTTTATCCTGAAGATGTGGGTACATAGCCAGAAGCTGAGCAATGATTCCCAATTCAGTACCGGAGGTGTCACTGCCCTGTATTAGAACTGAATGTGCTTATTCAAGAAGTGCGACTCAAACGTTAGAAACTTACTGCCATGATCATTGTGGTAACATTGTCAGATACTTCGATGTCGTTAAAAATTTTCTTGTAATGTAGATCCAACAGCTGGTCAATAAAAATGTTCGGTTTTCTGTAACCATCGGAATTTGCATCCTCTCGTTTTGCTCTCTGAATCTTGGCATCTTGGAAAACCTGCAGTTTAGTTTTGTTTATTTGGTTGAGTGTGGTAAACCTGAAAAATCTTTGCCAAGTACCTCATCAATAAGCTTGGCATGTTCCTGTCGTAATGCTTTCTCCAATTTACAATTCTTAGTCAGTCGATAAATTGATTTCATATGTATGAAAGGATTCAATATTCTTGCCGATACAAGCTCCCAAACTCTATAGTATATCTCGATCAAAAGGTGAGGCTCAAACTTTAAAAACATTCAATACTCACTTATCAAACAAGTGGGGAATCCTGTCCATGTTTGCGTCTTCATAGATGTTTAAACCGATTGTTGTAGCACAAACCATCCCTAACGTGCACCGTGTCACCATTTCTGTAAATTGAACCTTCTTTCCTATTGGTTTTTGAAAAAGTTCATTGACTAAGCTCTGAGCATGTTTGTCAAAAACGGGAATAAATCCGTTCAGAACCTTAAGGTTGAATGTCGGATTCAAGGCTTTTCGTTGACGTTTCCATATTGGATCTACAGATTTGATTCTCATTTACATGTTGCATGAATTTCCTCGCACTATACTTTGCTTACCATCTGCCACTAGCAAACCGAACTTGCTTTCTATCAGCTTGTAAATATATGGCTTCTGCATGCATTGGGGATGAGTTAAAATTTTTTGAATCATACCCGGATCGTTGGTAGTGAGCAACGGGATAAAGGCCAACCAGAATTTGAAGAGTTTCGAAGGGTGCCTGAACCCTTCCATTAAACCGTGAAATCGATCTTCGTCGTTCTTCCACAGTATTTTCATTATGTTTCCAATAATCGGGTAGCATGGTTGCACCGTGTGTAAATCCTTTGCGAAAGACATGTGCCGACGAAAATTTGCATAATACTTAACACTCACTACTATTAGCACTAGGACAAGGATTTCCGCGATCATTGTTACTTCATGAGAAATGGCAGAGCGTGGCTCCACGATCAGACTGATCTATGGATGAAAGTAGATATATACTTATACTAGATCTTAGCTAAGAAGGCAGTTAATTGATCATGCTTCGATTAGTCATTATAGGCACTTCATCGAGCTAATGATGATAATACTGGATCACATTTGTCACGACAAAGGTGAAATTGGTTAACGTGCCCTGCAAAACACACATATTCTGTGGTCTACAGCTGCGATGATATGGGTATGAACGATTGAAATTTTACACTTAAAATTACACTGGTCGACACAAGCGAAAAAAAGTTGCTCTAAAAAAAATGTAGCTTAAAAACCATTCCTGGTAATTTTAATGCCTCTAGCATATGCAAAATTGCGACAAAGGAGAAATTGCTTATCGATATATCTCTGGTTGGTATCAGTGACGACAATGAACAGCAGAAAAAGTAAGTGCGCAACTGCATGGTTTCTCTCGCTGCCAGGTCCTGAACAAGAATGAAGTTAATTTATACGCTGTCATTTGTTTAATACAAATTGCACTGAAATATTTGAATTTAGGGAGTGGCTACGAAGAGGTGATAATTAGAAACGAACTCAAAGAGTGCATTCCCGACTAACTAGGCATAGTATTCTGACGATCGTGTGAGGGTAAGCGAGCTTCAACTCAGCTCTGATTGGTTGAAATCTGCGTTTCAACAAGGTTGATGATTTTTAATAGTACAACTGTTCGTATAATCAAATAAATATATTTTAGTGAACGCGTAACAGGAGACAACTTAAATTTTGAATTTTTTTCTACTGTCGCAAAAAAGGTAGATGTGCTCAAAGGGAAAACGATCTATTCAATATGTCGATAGACTCATTATCAACGAAAAAAACGAACATTTGAGAAAGGTTTGTAACCGACTTTCTTGCGAAGCTTTTTCAAGATGCCGAAACAAATGCATTGTGCGACCTTCACGTTGACTTTTCTCTTGATTGTATAAATCTACTGTTTGCAGTTCGCTGTTCTCCAGTTATTTTTGTACATCAAGAAACTGAAAATTCCAGATGAATCTTCGATCGGAAGACCCTTAAGCAGATTAGTTGGGTTGCGCATATTTGGCAAAAATGGGGTCGAATGGTGGTTGTTCAGGAACGTTTGTGTTTTTTGGCGTAATATGATGAAGCCGTAGCTAACCAAAACACATACCTTCCATCGGCATGGTGTTTTTAAAGAAATGGATTCAAATTTTTTTCCAAACATTGTTACTGGTACACATCTTGATTGATAGCCAAACTATTGGGCTTGAACCATAATTTGGCGCGACGAACGTCCTCCACTACCTCCATGGCAAATTGTTGTTAAGTTTTGCAGAAAATTATAAACAGTCGAATCCGTATGATTTTCACTTTTTAAATAGTTAACCTTAAACTTTTTGCCAAAATGAAAAATATTGGCAAAGAATAATCTCCTTGTCTCCAGTATGGTGTTTTGTCTAATCAAGCTACTGGTACGGTGATACTGTCCCAGAACATATAATCCTTCACATTCCACTGTCGCTTATTCTATTGCTCTCCTCTATCAACTACACACACTGATTTGCAGGCGTTATTGTTGCGACCGAAAGGAATGTCACATCACACTCAGAATCGACAGCTGTTGCTGATAAATCTTAAAGACTTGCGTGATCGTTACCAAAGCCAGTCTGTGTCGTGCCTGCAGACGCGGCACAGCAAAGAAAGGTGCTCCATTAAACTGATTTTTTCAACCTAATTTCTATTTTTACAACGACACAACAGTAGCTCTACGTCAAAAAATCCTGCTTCTTACGACGTTACCTTTCACTGCCGCGCCCGTAGTTAAAGAGAACTGAATGTTCCGTACACCGTCTTTGTAATAGGATAGAGACTAAATTTCCGCATGCTATCATTTATACGTGTTTACTGAGAGTTATATTATCGGTGGGTGTGTCGTTGTGCACTCGATCGAAGAAAGCAACAATAACAACAAAAAATCGTTTACAATGTTAAATCATTTGTATACTCTAGTGTCAGCTGTTCTGGGGAAATGATTGGATTTTTAACCACTTAACTATGAAAAATGTAAAAAAAGATAATTCATTAACTAGAGTAATTTGTTCTCTATAGTAAGCACTAGAAATATGAAATATTTTATTCGGCCGTTTTACTGCATCCTCAGTTTTTTGGATTGCCATCCCACTGAAGTGAGTCGTAATTCTACGTCAAAACTTGGACTGATCGAACTTGTCAGATTGTCTACTAGAATGCCAAATCTGATAGATTTCCTGTCAGAGTAGGTGAACCTCAAGGTTAAGTTTTGTTTTTGTCCAGTCTAGTACAACCAGAGTTGCCATTGTTCCAATTCATGGATTCCATCCAGTCAAACAGTTTAATCCCAAAATTTTCCAATTTTTTTCTATATGTTCCAGTTTTATCCAGTTTTTTTTCACTCAAGCTCCGATTGATATTTGAAAATACATATTTTTGAAGGTTTTTTAGATTGATATATTATTTTTAAATATTTTTTTATTCCTCACAGCATTTTCAGTATTTTATCTTCTCACACGAAACACGGCCAAATTAAGAACTGCATGGCATGGTTGAGATAAAAACAAACAAATAGGTCATACCAGATCATGAAAAAAATCCTTAGGTTGTTTTCTGTTGCGTAACAGTTTAAAAATTAATCAGTTTTCAAGAGATTACTAATAAATAAGAAATAATTGAAATTTAAACTCTACTGATGTTACGTAAGAAAATGTTGCAGCCTAGGGGCTAGACACCTTTATTTTTATGAAAAATATTTCGATAATGTTACTCGATATCGGTAGATACATATTGATATACAGTCAGATTTATTTACGCGGTTTTTTTATACGCTGATTTTTTACGAGTTTTTTTACGCGGATTTTTCAAATTACGAGGTTTTTTACGCGGATTTTTGAATTAACGCGTTTTTTTTACGCGATACCGCCCTAATTCAAAAATGTTTCGTGAATTTTTGAATTAATGTGGGTTTGGAACCAGGAACGTTTAATTGTTTAGTTAGTAAAAAACTTAGTCCTAAAAATACCCTCCGCCCTCCGAATGATCCCGAATGACAGTCAAAAAGGACAATTTTCAAATACTGGTTCTAGAGCGTCTCGGGTTTTTTCTAAAGCCCTTCTTACTGGACTACTTAACGCGGATTTTTTAATTACGTGTTTTTTTACGCGGATTTTTGGACTAAGGCGTCATCCATTAATTATGTGAGGACTTTTTTCGAAATTTACGAGGTACGTATCCCCCGCGTAAAAAAAACCTGACTGTATATCGTTCATCTGTCAATTGTCAACCCTCCAACGATACACGAACAAGCTACATGGGTCTCCCCCAAGGCTCTTGTCTGAGTCCGCTGTTGTACAACTTCTACATCAGTGACATCGACACATGCTTGACGGACGGCTGCACAATGCGTCAGTTAGCTGACGATTGCGTAGTATCAGTCACGGCGTCTCTGGCTGTAGATATGAAAAACAGCCTGCAAAAAACGCTAGATAATCTGACCAGTTGGGCCAGCTGTCTTGGAATTGAGTTCTCGCTTGAAAAAACGGAGATGGTTGTCTTCTCAAAAAAGCGACCACCACCCCGTTTGGAGCTAGTTCTGTCCGGAAGACCCATCACCCAGTCACCTAGCTTTAAATATCTCGGAGTATGGTATGACTATAAGTGCACATGGGAAAAACATATCAATCACCTGAAGCAAAGATGCCAACCAAGGATCAATTTTCTTCGGATGGTAACAGGAACATCATGGGGAGCCCATCCAGAGGATTTGATACGACTCTATCAAACCACGATTCTGCCCGTTATAGAATACGGCAGCATATGCTTCAGAGGTGTCGCAGCTTCACACATGCTGAAGCTAGAGAGGATACAATACCGTTGTTTGCGTATCGCTCTAGGCTGCATGCAGTTGACACATACCATGTCCCTAGAGGTCATAGTTGGAATACTACCACTCAAAGAGAGGCTGTTTGAGTTGGCTTTTCGTTTCCTCATTAGATCGGAAATAGCAAATCCAATGCTTATTGCGAACTATGAGAAATATTTGGAAGTTGTTCAGAAACCCTGTATGTCAGTATACCAGCGGTTCATGTCCATGGAGATAAACCCTTCGGTTGTTGCTCCATCCCGTGAGATTTCAACATCGCTCAACAATTCTTCTGTTGTATTTGATTTGACGATGAAACAAGAAATCCATGGAATTCCCGATCACCTCAAACCAACAGTTGTGCCATCAATATTTTCGGCAAAATTTGGCCACCTCCCAAAACAGAATTCCTTTTTCACGGACGGATCTGTGATGGATGGACATTCCGGATATGGCGTTTTCAACACAGATCATCGCATATCTCGCAAACTGGCACAGCCCTGCTCCATATACGTAGCTGAATTAGCTGCCATACACAATTCGCTGCGAATTATCGAGCTCAAGACACCAGACAATTACTTCATCTTCTCGGACAGCCTCAGTTCTATCGAAGCTCTCCGATCGATTAAACCGGTCAAGCACCCGTCCTATTTCCTTCCGGAAATTAGACGGATATTAGAAGTGCTGGTTGATCGGTCTTTCATTATCTGCTTTGTGTGGGTCCCCTCTCATTGCTCAATCCCAGGCAATGAAGAAGCTGATTTATTAGCAAAAAAAGGTGCCATAGATGGAGATATATTTGATAGACCGATCACCTATACCGAGTATTTTCATCTGCCCCGACAACTGGCTCTGGAAAACTGGCAGGAAAAATGGGATAAAGACGACCTTGGGCGATGGATGCACTCGATCTCGCCCAAAGTGTCTACAAAAGCTTGGTTCAAAGGGTTAGATTTAACTCGTGATTTCATTCGAGTTATTTCGCGCCTAATGTCCAATTACTATGTTGCAAACGCACACCTCTATCGAATAAACTTAGTCGATAGTAATCTGTGCGAATGTGGAGGGTACGAAGATATTGACCACATAGTCTTCGTATGCCCTAAGTACCACAGAGCAAGGGCCAAGCTTATGGATTCTCTTCGGAAACAGAAAGTGACGTTTACAATGCAAATACGGGATGTGCTTGCTAGCCGCAACCCCGCGCTTGTAATACCCATTTACGACTTTTTAAGAGATATCAAGTATCGAATTCGATTATATCTATGCTTTTTCTCCTAATTTCTCCCAACACAACAATCTTGAAAAGTTTCACGCTAATTCCGTTTTCTTTTTTTCTTCTTTCTTTCGTTCATCTTTTTTATAGAAACATGAATCATCGCTTCTTTTTGAGAGACATGATCCACCGAACTTAGATTTTGATTTCAAAGAGATAAGGAACCATCACCCTCAACGAATAGTAGTAAGGATTAGTATTTAGTTATAAAGAGAAAAACTTTGATGTTAATGTTAGTCGTAGGCTTAAATGACATGTATTTTTAAATTGTATTTTTAAAAGAGAAAAGATGAGAGGGTTTTTATGCCTGTTTGAGGAGGAGCAGTCGGGATACAGGCTCTACTCAAGCTGGCTTTTCCCTACTCCAAAATATATTCGGCCCCGTTATGCTACGCGGTTGGGCCTAAATAAATATTAGAGTTAAAGCACCCCTTTGGCATCACGCCATGTTTCAAGGGCTAACATCTCAACATATATGTAAACGAGATAGCACATCACCGCTTCTTTTCATACATCTTTATCTTACTGCTGACAGCGGGCACAAATTAATTTGAGCCCAGGACATGAGTTTATTGTCATTCACTGTTACTCGGTATAGGGATGCCAAAGGCTCGATATAACGTCAATGAGCCATGATATAAATAGAGGGGTGCCCAAAAATGCAACGATAAATACTTCGTAATAATGAATGTTGGAAATATTTCGCAGTATATCAATAGTGTCTTGTACCAAGGTTGCAGAAGTACTTTTGTTGAAAGATAAAGTATATTTGAGATAGATTGATTGCATAATTTTGAATTTTGCTGCTGTCAAGGGAATTTTTCTAGTCCATAAATTTCGTTAATAGCTCAAAACAAAACAGTTTAAATAAAAATGAGTAATTTTTTTACGAAGTGTTATCTCTTTAGTTGCTGTATTTAAAAACTGTTGCTGGATTCAGTAACCATCACAGAAAAACTCTCTCACAATTAACTTGTTTGCTGTTTGTTGAATTTATGTCGAATCCAGTTTCTTCAAGTTTTTTGTTAGAATTCTTTCAGTTCAATCAAAAATTTTATTGGCAACTCTGAGTACTTTATAATCACTTCAGATCTTCCTGATTCACGAAGTTAATGTTCTGTGATGGCGAATTTCTGTAAAAGAAAAAAGTTATCGTGTTATATGGAATCGATTGCAGAAAGGCTTAGATATCTCTTTTACCTACTTGCAAAAGTAAAAAATAATGTCGCTGTTACGTTCTGGCTAAATTGTTGTTTATCGACGAACAAACTGTTTCAATTGATTTCATAAGATTCGATTAGACTAGTGAAAATGATTTTGAGCGTCCTTCTCGGTTCGGTACACTCGAATTACATAGACTTAGTGTCGAAACATTGGAAACGGGAAATAACTAGTGGCCTTTATTCGGGTTACTCGCGTAGAAAGAGATTTTGAAGGCTGTTCGCACCTACCTGAACTCTCATATGTAATTGTCAAAATGTGCGTGATGACAAAAGCAAAAATATTTCCTTCCTTCTTTTTCGCACCCAAAAACCAAACAAATATCAGCAACACCGTCAAAGCGAATACCTGGTCCGTGGATCCCTTTATTAAGGGAAATTCCAAAGTATTTAGTTTCATTGTTAAAATTCAGTCGTTCCACGTTTAGTAGCGGGGCAGTGAATGAATGCATCCTTCGCTTGGTAAAGGATGATCACCATTTTATTGGGGGTAATGTTCACCCCTTCTTCTGAGGACCACTGAGAAGTGGTGTTAAGAGTCGTTTGCATAAGACTGGAAAGAATTGCATCACATTCTCCCCGAACAATAACGAACGTCATTAGCATAACCGATGACTTCGTAGTCAACATGTTTGTTGAGAAGAACGTCTACCACTAGTGACCATAGCAGCAGAGAGTGAACTCCTCCCTGTGACAGATCGAAAGTATTGCTTGTATGCAGCCCATAATGGTATTGCAGACACCTCTATCTTGTAGAATCGCGTAAAAAGATGCAAAGGACGTGTTGTCGAAAGCTTTCACAATATCAAGAAAAGCGCAGACTGCGTAGGCTGCTTACGTCAGGGTCGACGTGTCATTTATCGGACGTGAAGCTGAGTGAAAGGCTGTCTGTTCATCTCTAGCAATAGGCTCCCGTTGGCGGCGGAATGCGGCTTTGAGGGTTGCGACTGGTCAGAGACTCCTCTTACGATTCGGCGATTCGGCAGAATCTTCTTCGTTATTCCTGAAGAAGTCTCCGAACGCACCTTTCCTTCCTTTGCATCAGAGCCTATCGCGCCCGTGTTAAAGAGCTTGTTGCAAACCTGCTGCATGCGTGCTTTGCCGTACTTGTAGTTCAACAGGAGGCTCTGTGCCGCTATGAAGCTAGCAGACTGTTGCTCCTTTAGCTACATCGACTATGCCTGTAGGAGAGCCTCATCGGTTATTGCAGCATTATCTCGTATGATGTCCAATAGCTCAGCGGTGTATGGCAGCAAGCGAAAACTTCTTGCCAGTGTGGTTTCGTCCATACTTAGGTATGGTGGGCCAGTGTGGTCCAGAGCTCTAGATATTAACAGGTACCGTGGTAAACTGGAGAGTATCTACGGCTTATGTGGCTGAGGATTGCGAGTGCGTACCGTACAGTGTCATACGACGCATGATGGCAGTTTTTTTTTCCGTGTTGGGTATTTTCGTCACTGCGACCATTTTTTTGATATTTTGTGACATATTCCTCCTTTTTAATTTTGCTTAGTCAGGATAACGTATCACTATTGGAAGTGGTCGTTATAGTCTGGCCAATAGCATTAGTCCAGTCCGGTATTATACTTCGTATGAAGCGCACAACCGTACTGGGATTTGTTCTCCAGATTTCAGAGGGTTCCAGAAGACCTCTCTCGAAGAACTTATATCTTTTGATAAAAATTGCCGGACATCGGCATAACAGATGTTCCGAGTCTTCTTTTTCCATGCCACATACTCGACATGTATCATCTTGAAGTTTTTTCATAACCTTCAAATGATAACGGCTCGGACAATGCCCTGTTATTAAACCAGTATACGTGCTTAGATCTTTTTTTGAAAGATCCAGTATTTTACGAGTCATAGAAACGTTCGGAGTGATAAAACGTTTCGACTGCCTACCGATGAAGGTGTTTGTCCAGTTGGATTCCACTTTCATAGTTTCCCATGCTTTTAATTCCATTCTAAGGGAACAAGCGGATAGACCACAGAAGGGTTCTGGTCCTATGAACTGATGAGACGATCCAAGTCTTGCCAATTCATCGGCTATTTCGTTCCCATCTATTCCACAGTGACCAGGAACCCAGTATAAGTCTACTTGATTATTACAACCCAGTGTTTGGAGTGATTGAACACACTCCCAAACTAGTTTTGATGTGCATGTCGCAGACTTCAAAGCCTTCAACGCTGCTTGACTGTCGGACATCATGCGAATGTTTGAGTGTCTGTATTTCCTGCGTAGGCATATTTCAGAACATTCTAGTATTGCTTGGACTTCAGCTTGGAAGACAGTTGGCCATTGGCCCATTGGAACTGACAGGTCTATTCCTGGGCCAGTTACTCCTGCTCCCACTCGATTGTTCATTTTTGAACCATCTATGTAGAAAATGATTGATCCTGGGCGGAGATCAGGACCACCGCGTTCCCAAACATCACGCTCAGGTTTAAACATTCGAAATCGTCTTTCAAAATTGTATCTTTTCTCCATCCGGTCTTCATTGTTGATCACTAGGGGATTGATACGAATAGTTTTTAGAATACCTAGATGACCCGTTAAATCACCCTCAAAGAGCCTTAATGATCTTTTGATCCGTAAGGCATTCTTTTCGGCTTCTAATTGTATGAATTGATGCAGTGGAAGCATAAACAGTAGAGCTTCCAATGCCTTGGTGGGTGCGCTTCTCATTGCACTTGTTATTGAGAGAGTGGCTAGCCGTTGAAGTTTTTCGAACTTATCTTGAGCACCTTTCTCCCTTGTTTTTGTCCACCAGACTAGTGAAGCATAGGTAATTCTGGGTCTCACAATAGCCGAATAAATCCAATGGATCATTTTCGGTTTGAGTCCCCATTGTTTACCAAAAGTTTTATTACATATCCATAGAGTATTTGTAGCTTTTTTTATTGCCTGCTCTAGATGTGTATTCCAGTTAAGTTTTTTGTCAAGAGTTACTCCAAGGTATTTGACGTTATCTGAGAGTTTAAGAAGCTCACCTTTTAGCCTAATATCATTAAGCCTAGTTTTTTTTCTACGTGTAAATGGGACGATAGTGGTTTTTGAAGGATTTACATTTAAGCCTTCCCTATCGCACCACGAGGAAATAATGTTTAAGGCAATTTGCATTCGGTCTGTGATGATATCATCATACTTGCCACGAACAATAATGACAATATCATCAGCAAATCCAACTACTTCAAAGCCTTCTTCCATCAATTTTTTTAGAAGATCATCAATTATTAATGACCACAGCAGAGGTGATATCACCCCACCTTGTGGGCACCCTTTTATAGCTGTTACACTTATATTAGAGCTACCAAGGCTTGCTGCTATTTCTCTTTTTGATAACATCTCGCTTATCCAATGAATAATGCAATTGTCAAAACCACGTTTCTCCATTGCAGCAGCCATTGAGTCATGAGACGAGTTATCAAATGCCCCTTCAATATCAAGGAACGCCGCAAGGGAAATTTCTTTTGCAGCAAAATATTTTTCTAGTTTTGTAACTATAGTATGGAGTGCAGTTACCGACGATTTCCCCTCCTGGTAAGCAAATTGATGTTTACTAAGAGGAGTTTTAAAAAGATATGATGATTTGATTTGCTCACCGATTATTTTTTCCATTGTTTTGAGAACGACTGACGATAAGCTAATTGGCTTAAAGGATTTTGGCAAAGATTTATTCCTTTTGTTGGCCTTGGGGATAAAAATAACCCGTACTTGTCGCCACGCTTCCGGAACATAGCTTAGAATTAAGCTGGATTGAAAGAGTTGTGTTAGAATGGGCATCAGAACTGTTTTACCCTTCTGTAGTAGTACCGGATAGATTCCGTCTCTACCAGGTGACTTGAAGGGTTCAAAGGAGTCTATTGCCCATTCAACTCTACTTTCGGTAAAAATTTGGTTGGCCAAAGTAATTGCATCATCCCTAGTTCTTTCTAGCCCAGTCATCGTATTAACTGTTTCGTGAATTTCTGTCCTGGTTATAAGATTTCCAGTACTTGATACAGATGTACTTTGGTCTTCACTTGAGTTAATGATCGACCCAGGAAAGTGTGTTTTCATCATTAACTCTAATATTTCTCTAGCAGAGCTAGTACAAGAACCATCTTCTTTTCTTAGAGTACCCAACTCATTTGAGTGATCTTTCGCAAGGATTTTTAGCAGCCTGGCGGCTGTTGGAGTATTTTCAATGTTTTCACATGTATGCCTCTAGTGAATCCTTTTTGATCTTCTTATTTCTTTATTATAGGCGGTGAGGGATTGCTTGTATTCGTCCCACTGTTGGGTTTGTTTAGCCCGGTTGAAGAGTTTCCGAGGTACTTCTCTATTTGTAGAGCGTGTCTTTGCAGGGCAGCAATCAAGGCAACAGTCTTACCAAATTTGAGAGATATTTGGAATTTTCTTCCAACTCTCTGTATGATTTGGAACATCCTTCGAAGCTGTTCAAAGCAACCATTAGCTTTGAATTATAAAGCTCCCAGTTTGTTTTTCTGGGGTCCCTTATGAACTCAGTGCGTTCTTGATTTGCTTCATAATCAAATAAGATTTTCTTGTGGTCAGATAAAGATTCTTCATCTGATACGTGCCAATTTTTTATTCTGCCGGATATCACCGGACTACATAGTGTAAGGTCAAGAACTTCTTGTCTTAATACATTTACAAAAGTTGGTTTATCCCCCTTATTACATATATCTATCCCTTGTGATGATATAAAGTCTAAAAGGTACTCACCTCTGTTGTTGATGTCTGTGCTGGCCCAAATCGTGTGATGGGCGTTTGCATCACATCCAATTATAAAAGCTTTGTTTTGTTCCTTACAGTAAGAAACCAATCTAGCGACCTCTGGTGGAGGAACTTCTCTCACGTCACCTGGAAAGTATGCTGACGCGATACAAAAATTCAGTTTTGCCTTGGGTCGTTGGTGCCTCCAACGTGATTGCTGTCAAGTCTCTTGAAATGAGTTCTGTAATTGGAAAGAAATTAGCTCTCTTGTTTACTAGGATTGCGGCCCTCGGCGAGGGCTGACAATCGTCATAAATTAGCTTACATACGTTTGAAGGATGATGGCAGTTAGCGGGCCAGATACTGCTTCAGACAACCTAGTCCGGAGGATGTGCGACGACCCGGGCAACTGAAGTGCTGTTTGTGCAGCCGCCTATCAGATTGTCCTGGAGCTGCAGCGTGTGTGACGGGTCAACCACCAATACGCGTGGTAGCTAATTGCCACTTTCCAGGTAGTTAGCTCGGAGGTTTTAAGAGTATCAAGCACAAAAGCCACTCCCCGACGTAACACTTAACCGTCGTCTCGAGAAAATTAGAGCTGGATACTGCAGGGGACTTAGTGGGTCCGGAACAGGCCGAGTTGTTGTCTAGGGGAGTGTTAATAGCCCAGCATCACTCTCTTAGTTTCATCCTCACACCCTGAGTTCTCTTCTCAGGTGTCGGTATGCAGATTTCCTCGCCACCTTTGGTTCGAAAGTCTTCTAAGTAACGTTGCGATGGCATACTCGCCATATACGTGTGGAGACACCGTCGTTCTAAAAAATTCTTTCAATCGTGATGTCCACACTGTCCTGGAAGTACCCTATGAATTTAAGGGCCTTCGGCACAATCAAGTTGTAAGTTGCCGTTTTTTAGACGGTAACTCACGGTGCAGATGACTCCGCGCAAGGCAGGTCCCAAGACTTTTTGCTCAAAGGGCCTTCGGCGCTAGTGTTTGGCGAGGCCGTCTCAGACGAATTTATTTTTATGTCAATTCTGTTTTAATCCCACAAGTTGGTCACAAAAGAAGGAAGTCCTCTGCGTGTTACGATAGTTTAACATTGAAGGCTAGAATACTCTATATGGGCGCCAGGTATTCCGCAGGTTCCGGCCATATGGGACTATCTCAAATAAGCATAATAATAAGATAATAATATTTAATATCATGCATCTGCAAGAATCAGTAACAATCCAATACTGTTCGTAGTTCAAAGGTTTAGCTCAAGTTGGTACAAAATATTGACCCCAGGTATAAATTCGGCTTTGAGTCGGGTTTCGTTCTTGGAAAAAAAATCGGGTTCGAGTAAGGTACGGGTTTGAATAATATTAAACCCGTCATCTCTAATGATTATAGAATAAAATAAATGCTTCATAATATCGTCGAATTATGCACGTTAAGATCTGTGCGTACAGCCTACAACAATTGTGTTAATTGTTTCAAGATTTAAATTTTATATCAAGCCAACGGTGCTCAATACTTTGTAGCCAGCTGTTTGTACGTAACAAACAAAGAAGTAAAAAATATCGAATTCCTTAGGTGAAAACGTGACTAAAAATCGGAGACATTCGTTTTAACAAGCACCTTTCGGTGTAAAATGAGGCATAAACTCGTCCAGTGAAGGGAGAAATAACGAACTCTAACTATCAGAAGAATTCAACGGTATACGACCGAAACATTCAGAAAATCAAAGACAGCTTTCAATTGCTGCACACCATTTTTGTAAATATTATCTCTTGCGCCCAGCTAATTGAAAATAAGCGACGCATTTAGCGAATCAGTGAAATGTGTCTACCACTGTACTCTAGTAACAATATTTTTGTATCTACACATCAACAAATCTTTGACATAGCATTTTTTAATATTTAGCAGAAAGTACAAGTTTGTGTTTTGTTACGTTTTCGTGTGAGATACAGGAAATCTCGCTGGTGAGGTTTATGGAATACATTTGCAAAAAATCTGTTGTTATTTTTGAACGTATACTAATATGAACATATGTATACAATCTAAATGCGAAGAAACCGTGCTGGCATATCAGTTTTCGCAGCTAAAAAATAACAAACCAGAATATATGGTAATTGGATTTAACATTCTTTCGTGATTCGATCATCAAGGCCATACTCGTCGCGGATGGTTTGATACTTCAGCACCAAATATCGACGGTTGTCGTTCTGTGACTTATAATTTCCAACCCGAAGCTGTTGAATTCTTCTCTGAACAATTTTTGCTGAAGCTGTGGGCTCCGCACAGGTGGGAGTTTACCCGGACTGCCCTCGTCGCGAGGCGCATTCTTTTCTCTTTCGCGCGAGCGAGAGTGGAAAAACACGCTGAGTCTATCGTGGCTATAGTCAGTTTAAGTAGGTTGAAAGGCTAACGAATGCATGCGCAAATTAAAATGCACTCACTTGTTTGCCTCTTTGCCTACCATGGCATGGCAGCCTGCCGGCAGGAATGCTAATGAAACCATTTGACTCGAGGGTGACACCAATTGCATCAATTACAGCGAAACAGGTGCTGGTAACCTTCCTATGTCTTGTGATAATTTGAAATAAGTTTAAGCTGAGTGATGAAGTGCAGTTTCTGTACACAGTAAGTGGCTAGTTTCGCAGTATTTTTTTCATTATAATTTATCTTAAAATTTGACACACTTTGCCTAATGCTATTTGAAACCGTTAACGGTATCAACTGACTGATATCAGTTTTGCCATCTAACTTGCAAATATAAAATAATGATAACGGAAAGTCTAACCGTCATAAAACTAATATTTTTTTTATCAAGTGACAATAAAAGCCAGCAATCGGTTAGCTGCATCGCTAGTAAAAATGGCACTGCTTTATCGCACCGAAGAAAGAAGTCCAAATCCGGCTTTTCGAAACTGGGTGCGGCGGTCAAGAAGAAAGTTTTGTTTAAACATCATCGTCAGCATCAACATCAATACCAACGCAACGGACATGCAGGCTATGCTATAATCGCCACCTTTCCCCTTCCCCTCTCGACCCACCAGTGCAGTTTACTTACAAATGAATCTTTTCCACGAAAACAGATGGCAAATTTTATTCGAACCGGTTAACTTTCTATCACCTGTCTTGGATTCCACGCACTGGCTGACAATGATTGTCTGGCGTGCAGGAAACTGACGACAAGGAAGTAAAGGTGCTGTGAAATTACATGCAATCAGCTTCATAAAAGGATGGTAACTTGAAATTGTAAAATTACTTGTTGAAGGCATGAAGAACAACGGTTTAACAATTATGTCAGATGGTACATTTGATTTTACCAATGAATCCTATTCGCAGTTATATCAGTAATATTAGTTACTTCTACACTCCCAAAGTTTGACAACAATATTATAGAAATAAGTAAATTGTCATCGCATTGAATGAGCTTTATGTTGTCTCAAATCATCAGCCTTCTTTGTCAGGCATTTTCAGTAGTAAACTAACAGAGTGGTGGTTTCCAGTTATCGCCTTGGTAGCTCCATTTTACGAGGAGAAATAGTGGTAGTTACTCTGATTTGTAATTTGATTTTAACGTCATTTGTCTGATCAAGATAAATTTTGTGATTGTAATCATGATGTATAAAGACATGGTGTAACGATATGTCAAAAGCAGAGTCGGCCATATTGGAAAAAAAAAAATTGCCAGCGAGTAGGTTTGTTTATAAACAACTAGGGCATAAAAATTATCGCATCTCATAATATATCATTGGGTGCATTTAAATTATAAATATGGCAATGCTACATACCTTGCTACCAATATTCATTAATTTAAGAAACAATTTCCAACTTAAAACACCTGAGTTTGCGGTATTCAATTGCCTAATTAGTGAGGATATACCAACAAACACGAAAAAGTTATTCGCTGTTGCATAGTGATGCTTCGTCTCCTACCCTCCAAAGTGAAAAAACGCTTCCTCACCCCGCGCCTAGTTTTTGGTCAAACCGTTACACCATGTTCTACTCATCATGATTGTAATAGCAGTCAGGGCCAATTTCCGGGCATTCTCTAAACGTCATATGACAGTATAATTGTACAAAAAGAAGTGACTAAACATTTGCATAAGATCGTTTCCAGCAATAATGACCTGAAAATATTACACCTAATATTATTACCCAATATTATTGAGCGAAAAACTCACAGAATATGAGGATGCAATAGGTGAAATGATTCAAATAATACTGGTTGTATTTCCATTTTTTTGTTTTTTTTTGTTTGTAACGGCTGACAATATAGAGTTCTTTCTGCTGCTGTAAAAAAAGGTAGATGTACTTGAAGAAAACGTAATTATTACTCATTAGCTGTACTGCCTTTCGATTGAGTGAAATCTCGTGTAATTTTTTAAAAGGACCTATCTAACATTGAGAGACTCTCTTTGTTTACCTTCTCTTTGATCAATAACTTCTAACTTCGTTATATTTTCCATATTTCAAAACACTCAATGCATGCAAAATATTTATAATGACGACGTAATTAACGAAACAAAGTGAGAGAGGAGAGAATCTCTCATTGTTACTTAGGTCCTTTTGAAACATTACGCGAGAAATGTACTACGACTTTCCACGGATTTAGAGTTTAAGTATTTCTGGCGAGCCTTGCGGAGCTTATTACGTAGTGTACGAAGTTCAATGTTACACCAAGGAAGATCGGCGAAGAAGGACGCGGCCACGAAAGATTCCATCAAGTTTTTCGTAGAATCTATTAGTGATGTCATCCAATAAATCACCGTTCATAAGCTGATTCCAATCTACTGTGCTGAGAAGGACGTTCAAGAAGAAAAGATCGCAGTTCTGGATGTCCAACACAACAGCGACGTACTGACGGTCGGGAACACACGAGTCGACATCGAACTTAAGAATTAAGGATGTTGCGCTGCTTCAATGAGATCGACTTTGTCGGAATCCGAAGTGAATGCCAGTTGAAGCAGCCTACCGTTTGCATTCGCACATGAATCTACCTGACTCAAGCCATTTGCAACCATTTCTTCTACGAAAATTACCTTTTGCTCGGTGAATGCATTCGATGGCGAATATCCATTGAAATCCTCGTCAAAGTTACGTTGTAAATTGGGTTAAGATATCGTCGTTCGTGGACAGATGTAGACCGAACGTAGATTCCAGAGACGTAAAAGATGACTTTTTAGTTTATTCTGGACAACAACCTGCTCAAGCATGTCACAATCATGCAGCGGAATCAGGGTACAGTGGTGCCGTGGTTTGACTGCTATGAGTGTACCATCTCCTCTGGTTAGATGACTTGAAGCCTCATTGCGGTCACATCGGAAGATTTGATACTCTGTGGAAAGCTCGCAATCGTGAATATCCGACCGGAGCCAGTAACATTTTGGTAGTGAAAACTGGGTCCGTAGAAAGTCTCGTCTCGCTGCTATCCTCTTGTACTGATATGGTCGTTGAGTGATTTCGTGATTGTGCTCGCGGGCTTAGCACGGGAAGTCCTATATAATGTCTGGTCGTCGAATGTACAGATGTTGCTAGAAACGAAGGGTAATTCAAAGCTCGAATGTGTGAAGACGCAATGGTATTTGCCTGACGAGGCACAGTGGAAGACCCCCGCCCCGGTCCTTACAACAGGACTGGAACGGCTGTGTTGAAGCTGGCTGTAGGGCCCGACTGCGTTGAGTGGGTTAGGGTCTTCCATAGTGCATTGGCTAGTGCGTCCCGGTGAATGCGATGACGTGTTTGTGAAAAGAGCTGATGAAAAGGAACCCAGTCTTCGCTCGGTGTGTTGACGAGGTGTTCACTCAGAGCGGGATTTAAGGGGGGGGGGAGGGGGGCCCGGGCCCCACATTTTTGGGGCCCTCACAAAACGAGAAAAAGTTCTTTTCGTTATCAAGAATGAGATTCAATCAAATGTTCAATTTACAGCAAGAAAATTTAAACAGACCATTCCAATCTGAAACTTTGCTTCAATGTTATTTTTTCGCGAGCGCCAATATCACAACTACATCCATGAGAGTTCACCTTCGATTCTCTTGGAATGACACACATTAACACATCATTTGAATCGAACCAGAGCGCATGGGAGGTTAAGCGGAGAAAGAACATAATCTAGAAGTTTTTTTAATGCATTGCTGTTGATTCCAAATAAAAATAAGTTTACTTGTCCGTGCGCAGATTTTATTGACCTACAGATGTGTGTAGTTTTTTCCTAGTTTCTGTAGATTATTGCCAGGGTCGCCTTATATTTGCGCAGTCTTTCTCAAATTGTGTGCAAATTTTTGCCTGTGGATCACAATTTTCTAAATTGCGGTATAATTTTTTTAGATATCAAGAAAAACATTTTCGGATTTCAGAACTGGCTGTAAATAGTAAGCAAGTTTCGAGTTTATTATTACATTTGTTCAAAATGAGCGATCGCCACAAAACCCCGCGTGTATATCAAAGTGGAGCTAAAAAAAAAGATTACACGAAGAAAAAAATCAAAAACTCGTTAGTGCCTTCAAAAATCATTTTATTTGAGCCTAATACCCCGTTCACACTACACTGCATATTACCTGATATCGAGCCATTCGTGCTGTCGAGGCCATAGCACCATGTCATATCCATATCACCTGATATTCCATACAATCGAGCTCTCATTGGATATCACCTCGGCTACTGGTACCGCGGATATCATGTTCGAAAACCAATAAAAACCAGATTTGCAGCAGTTGGCAACACGGCCAAAAGACATTTGACGCAACCCTACAAATTTCGAAATTCGTGTTGCATGCGAAATATAAAGAAGGAAATATTTTTACTCTTGTCATCCCGCACATTTTGACAATTGCTTATGAGAGTTCACGTTGGTGCGAGCCAACTAGCTGAGATCTCTATCCTAATTACATTGCTCTTGTTGTCTTGTTTTTGCCTTGACCTGTTTTTGTTTTCTTCTCTTTTCAATTACTAAAGTAAATGTCAAACCATATCATCTCACTGTAGAGTGAACACCCAAAGTGATATCCGATATCATCTGGCGATATCAGGTGATATGCGGCGTAGTCTAAACAAGGCATAATAATCTCGAACGTAACTGGAGAAAGGTCTTTTTCGAAGATGAAGATGATTGAAAATAGGTTGCGTACGACTATGAACTTAGGACTGTTGAGTTGAGATCTCGTTATTCTAAAAGAGTTGAATGTTGATTATTTAATTAATAAATTCTCTAAAAAAAAATCTAACAAATTTTTGGTAACTTTTGAATACGATTTAATCGTTCGATAAAAAAACGGTTTTGTTTTTTTTTTTTCGGAGCCCCCACTGTAAACTGGGCCCCGGGCCCCCACAATCGTAAATCCGGCTCTGTGTTCACTGGAGATGCATCTGCCTCCAAACACCGGAACAAAAACACGGTGACTGGGTACGAGGGTTTGCATTCGGTATACGATTTGGTATCGGTCGGTGCCCAAAAGTAGCGGGATCTAGGGTAACATCCCGATATTTCACCTCCATTTCGACTTTGAAAGAGACAAAATTGATTGCACTTAACTCGACATTCTTTTATACCATTAAAACCACCTCGAGTGGATCCGTACCTTACAGGAAGCCTTCGACTAGACTTTTCACTGCCTCACAGTTGACACTCGGATGAATTCGGGAGTGGTAGAGCCAGAACAATTCCTTCAGCGGGGAGAATGTCAACACGGAATGCCCCGATCAGGAAACACTTTTGTATTTCCTACTAGATACTAGACATAGTTTTTGTCCTGGTTAAGCTTCTCCTGGTTTCTAACTCACTGGGGTAGATATTATTACTTTTCCTGAGAGTATTTCCAACTGCCTTCTATTGTCCGAGATGACCTGCTTCAGTTAAATTATTTTCCCTTCATGAGTTTCTAAGATTCATGCGTTGCTTCTACAT
The DNA here is from genome assembly GCF_029784165.1 of Wyeomyia smithii. Classification (NCBI taxonomy): domain Eukaryota; kingdom Metazoa; phylum Arthropoda; class Insecta; order Diptera; family Culicidae; genus Wyeomyia; species Wyeomyia smithii. The sequence goes on from NC_073696.1 coordinate 194,003,928, forward strand.
TCAGAACAAACAACTTCGCATTGATCATTTTTAGTTTTTCAGTACCGAAGTTCAAAATTTTAAACATTATAATAGTCACATCTCTTCAATTGCAAATAAGTGAAAATAAATTTAAAATGAATTGGGAAAGCAGCGGCTAACCAATCACCGGTCTAAGAACAAACAAATTAGAGATGTCTAGTTTCTTCTGTCTTGGGCAGTAGTTTTCCAGGCACCTCGTACACCAGTGCTTTTTCTTCCATCTACCAAGTGCGAGGCCTACAACGGAGCCGACGGCCACTTCCTAGTATCTTGCTGAAGTTGTCTTTGGCGAATCTCTAGTCAGGCATTCTGGTTAGATGTCTAGTAATTTGTTCATCCGGAGTTATTTAGGGCCGGGAGATGCGTGGTGGGCTCCACATTATCTTCTCTAACGACTCATAAAAGGCGAGTCGACGTTGTCATAAGAGTCTCAGTCTAAAGAAACCAGTACGTCTGAACTCCAGAAGGAGCGTCTCAAACAGCGTCTGTTTCGGAGCGAGCGGCTCAGAATTAAATGCTGTATCCCGCAAGCTACACTTAAGATGGCAGCCCCATCAGCAGGATGTAGGATCCACGACTTAAATTCTGTAAGGTATATACATGCTTGATGATTGTATACTCAAATGTTTTATTAGTGATGTTGGGTTTTAGATTTTTAACACGATGTAGAAACTTGTTGGAAATAAATATAACATTTTAATTCCTTTTTGTTCGAATAATGTATAAGTTTGAGTAAAGTAACCTCGATTTCTTTCAGAAGAAAATTCAAATAAAACATTTGATGCCTATGACGTCTCCTGAAATGTTGGTCGTTATATATATGTGTTTATGTGGGTTTCGGTTACTAAAAGAGAACTCGAACCTCTCGAGTGTACGGTCGATTCAATAATGCTTTATTATTTCTATTTCTTAGCCTATACAGGCCGCACGATCGCAGATCGATACGTGACCTTTAATGCTGTGCTCAGCATAATCGCCGTCGCCCGTTCCTCGCGCGGGTGGCGTGATAGCGTTTATGCTGATCACAGTGTTTACACTACTTAAGTTTATATTACTTTCTTTTGCTTATCTTAAAAGGGGCCGTATCCACCACACGCCCTTTCTTAATGAATTTAAAAATTAGCCTTAAGTTCTAATTTTTAAATCTATATAATGTTTGAATTGAAATTAGGAATAAAACATATGAAGTGAAAATCAATAATACAAATTGAAATTGGTGGATATATATATATATATATATATATATATATATATATATATATATATATATATATATATATATATATATATATATATATATATATATATATATATATATACATATACACATATACACATACACATATACACACACACACACACGTACATATACATATATTAAAATCTGTATAAAATGTTTTTGTATCAAATGTTTTTTAAATAAAAATATTTCTGTATAAAATGTTTATGCATAAGAATAACATTTATATAAAATATTCATGGAAATAATCATTATAAACTACTCTTTTTTTTTTTTTTTTTACTTTAAAAATTCTCTTATTCTGTCCTTATGAACTATGTCTATATCTTTATTATTTTTAATTGCTATCTTTACGTTTGATCCCATATCTTCTAAAATTTCATATGGTCCGTTATACTTTGTTTCTAATTTAGGTCCCTTTTCGGTCTTCACGAGGACCAATGTTCCTTTTGTAAAATTTGTGTCTTTGGCGTTTTGATTATATTTTGAAACTCTATCTGCCTTTACTTTGAGAAGATTCTCCCTAGCTTCTCTTTGAGAAACTTGTAGCTTGTATTTCAAAATACTCGTATAGTCGTCAATGTTATATATTGGGTCTGTTTGGTATTGTCCAGTTAGATTTGAAGGAAGGGTGCAAAGTCTTCCGAAAAGCAATTCGAACGGAGTCTTACCTGTTGCACTATGTACCGTTGTATTATAGGCAAATTTGTAAAACGGTATCCAGGCAGACCAACTTCCATAAGAGTTGTTCGTTTGTATGCGTAGAAAATTTCCAAGAACTTTATGCGAATTTTCCAACGCTCCGATTGTTTGATGGTGGTAAGCTGTGGAATTCAGCTTCTTCACCTGTAATAGTTTACATATTTTTTCAAATACAGTAGACATAAATTCGGCACCTCTATCTGTTAGAACCTGTGCTGGTACACCATAATTCAAAATGACTTTTTCAACAAACGCTTTGGCCACGGCATCTGTTGTCTTGTCCATAATAGGTGTTGCGGTCACAAATTTCGTCAGATCACATTGAGTAGTCAGTATATACTGGTTACCTTCTGCGTCCGGCAATAATGGACCTACCATATCCAGAAATATTTTTTTCGAAAGCTTGACTAGCTGTGCTTGTCAGCTGCATTGGTTGTTTAGTGTAATGGCTCTTGTTTCTCTGACAATGTGTACATCTCTTTATAAATGAAACAACATCGTTATCTAAGGTTTTCCAATGATATCGTTGTTTTATAGTATTAATTGTTCTTCTTATTCCTGCATGCCCTGCAGTTGGCAATACATGAAAATCGTTTATAATAATTTTTTGTTCATTTCTATCGTCTATTTGACGAGTATTTCTGCCTAATATAATTATAGGCGGCATGCCTTTTATATCGAGGACTTCTATTTTGTCCTTTAATTTTTTATTTTCAATCGTATTTTTAACGATTAGGCCTTTTATTTTGGTTTCTTTGATAAGATCCACTAATCGGTTCATTACTCCCCGTAGGTGAGTCAATGTCGTATTAGGGTCGATACAAATAATACCCTGCTCTAATTGAGCTTCTAGCGCTTCATTTTTCTTCATGGATCCAATTTTAATTTCAATATAATTATTCGGTGTATCAATCTTAACCGATGTATCAGACTGTATTTTCTGTTTCGCGGTTTGACTTCTGGTACAAATAAAAGCTGTACCTGCTGGTGTTAGAGCCTTAAGATCTTCGATCGAAATACGTGATAACGCGTCCGCTACTACGTTTTCCGAGCCCTTTTTGTATATAACGTCAAACTTATATTCCTCTAGAGCCAAACGGAACTTGGTTAATCGGCTTGAAGGATCATTTAGTGTAAATAAATAAACTAATGGGCGATGGTCTGTAAAAATTTCAAATTTCCTGCCATATAAATATGGTCTGAAATGGCGTATTGCCCATACGACGCCTAATAACTCCTTCTCGATAGTGCTGTAATTCAGTTCAGCTTTATTCAAAGCCCTACTCGCAAATGCGATGGGTCTAGTGTTTTGATTACTTAATACTGCTCCTAAAGCCTTTCCCGATGCATCTGTGTGCAAGGTAAAAATATTACTCTCCGAAAAATTCGGGTAATCGAGGACTGGTGGATTCATGAAACACTCCTTCAAGTATTGAAAGGATCGTTCACACTCCTCCGTCCATTTAAAATCTTCATTTTTTCGAATTAATTTATTTAAAGGACTACAAAGTTTCGCAAAATCCTTAATGTGCTTACGGTAATAGTTCGCAAAAGCAACGAACCTTTTTACCTCATCTGCGCTTCGTGGACTACTCCATTGTTTTATTATTTCAATTTTTGAAGGATCGGGTTTTACCCCTTCTACAGATACCAAATGTCCTAAATACAAAAATTCGGTTTTAAGAAAATTGCATTTTTGCGGATTGAGTTTTAAATTTGTTTTACGTAAACGTTCGAAAACATCTGAAAGGTTTCTATTGTGCTCTTCCAGAGTCTTTCCAAAAACAATAATATCATCTAAATAAACAAGACATCTCTCCATATTAAGGCCTGACATGGCTACGGTCATTAATCTTGAAAATGTTGAAGGACTCACTTTTAATCCCATAGGAAGACGTGTCATTTGATATTGTCCTCCGCTGGTACCAAAAGCGGTAATTGGTCTATCTTCTGGCTTCAGTTCACATTGGTAATATCCTTGTGAAAGATCCAAATGAGAAAAATATTTCGCTCCTGCTAGCGACTCAATCACTTCTTCTATGTTAGGAAGTGGAAACTTATCATCTTGCAATGCGTTATTCAATTTGCGGTAGTCTATGACCAACCTCCATTTTCTTTCATCCTGAGCTGATTTCTTGGGAACCAGTAATAAAGGACTATTCCACTCAGAAATAGCGTTCTCAATGATATTTTCGCTCAACATTTTGTCTACTTGTCTCTGGACTTCTTCCTTGTGAGCTTGTGGTAATTTATATGGTCTGGTATATACAGGATGTGTATCTGGCTTAACAGTAAGCGAGGGTTGATAAATTTTCGTCACTGTTAACTTGTCATCTTTCAAACAAAAAATGTCGTTATATTTTATGCACAATCTTTCTATCACTGGTCTGTCCTTGTCATGGATTTCAGTCAGTTTTAATTCTGATAAAAGTTCTTTCGTTCTAGCAACATTATATTTTGATGCACCGTCAATCTCAAGTATATCATAATTTTTTAAAGGTTTTGCTTGAGGTTTTAAATTATCAACCTTCACAGCTTTATTTTTTATGTTCAGTATCCTAACAGGAATTTTTCTTTTTCTGGTTTTACAATTGCTCCTGCAATGTATACTTGTGGTTGTATCTCCTGATTTAGAATAACCATTTGTTCTGAGAAACAAGTTTCAAAAAAAGCAATCACTTCAGTTCGTGGAGGAATTATGAAATTTTCCTCAAATCGGGGGATTCTTAATGTCATTTTAGAATTTTCAAAATTTATCTTTGCTCCAAACTTTTTCAAAAAGTTGGTTCCAATTAAACCTATGACATTGGATGGTAGCTCAGCCATAATGTGAAACGTAATCGGGTTCATGTAGCCATTATATTCTGTAAAAGTATCTATTGTACCTAGTGTAGTGGTTACTCCATTTACACCACTTACTTCAATTATCCGTGATGTGTCAAGATATGAATTTAAATTTTTCGTTAAATGACGCTTATCGAGTAGACAGCATGAAGCTCCACTGTCCACTACTAAAAAAAAAATTAGTGTTATCTATTTTGAAATTCAATCTTAGAGCTAAATTACTCACGAAAAAACTCTCTTACATTTGCTTCTGCTCGGGGTTGTTGCTCTTGTGGTTCCTCCGCCACATTTGCATTTCGTCTCTGGGGATTATTATTATTGTTGAGGTTGTTGTTATTCCGAGGAGCATTGTTTCCATTGTTATTGTTGTTATTATTATTTTGGTAGTTATTATTAGGATAGTTATTATTAAGATTGTTGTGGTTATTGTTGAAGTTACGTCGACTGCTTCGATTATTATAATTGTATCCTTGATTGTTATTAAAATATCCAGGGTTGTGGTTATCGTAACCATGGTTGTTATTGCAATAACCTTGGTTATAATTTCGTTGATTATTGTTATTATGACGATAACCACGGTTATTATTATTGAATCTGCGGCCTCCTCTACGGCCTGGGTTTCGGTTACTAAATTGATTACTGAAATGGGGAACTCTGTTTCCCTGAGCCCAGAATGCTGGCTCCGTCGATGATTGAGGTTGAACCTCCAATGCATCAGAAATAGCCAAAGTCAAAGTCTTTGGATTTCTGGACTTTACTAAATAAGCTGCCGATTTGTCTCTTAAACCATTTATAAAGGTGTGTACGGCTATAGGCTCCACCACTGGCCTAGCGGAAGCTTCGGTAGTAAATGGGGGGCCTTTGGAAACCCATGCAGCTGCCAGTTTCGTGGCTAGTTTTTCAATTTCACTGCCAAATTCGGTAACAGTTCTACCACTCCTCTGCTTTAACGATCGCAATTCAGCCTCCACCGCTATGGGGGTGAGCTGGACAGCAAACTTCTCTTTAAGTGTGGCTTTCGCTACCGCAAGGGTTTGAACTCCTTCGAGGGATCCGCGTGCAGCGCCCACTAATCGGGATTTGAGAAAGGTAATAAAGCTGACTTCCGGTACTTCCGGGTCATCAGCTCGTAGGACATCCACGTTGTCCAACCAAGACTGGAGAGAAGCAGCATCCCCGTCGTATTTATCAACGACTCGGATAGCCACTCCCAAATCAATTTTATGAGCCATTGTGATCGTTTTTTGGCTTATTTCGCTTAAATTACTTTCTTTGTCGTCGTCTTCGTCTCCTATGTCTCTTGGGTCGTTTTCTGTAATCGTTAAATTTAAGTCTCCCTTTAACAAGGTCAAACACTCAATGGCTATTGTTTTTAATTTTTTGTATCTTTTTCTAATGACAATATAGTCGGCGGTTCCTTCAGCGGTCACTGTTATCTGCTTGATTTCTCGTAATAGATCGTATACAGCTTTAATGTTTTTATGCCTAGTCGGCGCTGTCAAATTCTTAAATTTTTTTAAACTAGCTAGCAACTTGTTTAGAGTGTCACCAGTTTCAAATTTTTTTTTCCATTTAGCATTAAAGCATAGGTTGTATGTTACGTAGTTATTTATTTATATATATATATATATATATATATATATATATATATATATATATATATATATATATATATATATATATATATATATATATATATATATATATTTATATATATATATATATATATATATATATATATATATATATATATATATATATATATATTTATATATATATATATATATATATATATATATATATATATATATATATATATATATCTTTCAGACAGGAATGGTCATAATAAGTATAGAGTGTTTTTGATACGAGGAAAATACATATATATATATATATATATATATATATATATATATATATATATATATATATATATATATATATATATATATATATATATATATACATATATATATATATATATATATATATATATATATATATATATATATATATATATATATATATATATATATATATATATCCATATCTACTTACACGTATACGTGGATTAGTGTTTTTATATTTTTTTTTTCGTTGCTACTCCATAAGTAAAATAGAATACTTATATTCTTGTTGTTACCTAAAAGGTATATTTTTAAATATTGCGAAGTTTTATTAAACAACTCACGATACTCTGCTTTAGTCTAAAACAAGTTGGTCCATTGTATATTTCAGTGATTTCCCATATTATTCCACAACAGCACTGTATCTATTTCATCGTATAACGCTGCCAGAGCGTTGAAAGTTGTCGTTGGTGCGCTATATCCGATGGCTGCTTTTGTAGCTAGGTGGTACAGGTGTTCCGAAAGTTTCAAGTATGCTTCGGCCTCTTCCGGCATAAATGATCGTTGTTTGATATGGTCGTACAAAGTGTCTCTTAATTGCGTTAGATGATGACGGCAATATTGCACAAGGAATGCACTAGAAATTGCGGCTCTATGGGATCTATCAATTTTTTTTTTTTTTTACTTATTGTTCGTGATTGCTCATAATTGTTTATTTTTCAGCAATAACGTCTGTCAAGCGGGCGATAGAACGTGCTGTGCGTTCTGCGTCCCGTGTTTTTGCACTTTTATATCGCTTCTCTAATTCTAGAACTAAAGAGATAGCGACCACTACACAAATGACACACAAGATGACACTATGTTCTTCGTGATATGAGGTGTGTAGGTCTTGATTGTTGACCACTTGCACCAAAGCATCACCACTGGTGTCCGTCTTGGACTGGGTGTGCTCATTCTTACATCGTTAACACTCACTGTGGCCTCTTCTATTGGTGCATTTGGTCTTTTCTGGTTCATTCGAGGAACCTGGAATCTTCTGATCGCCTCATCGTTAACTTTACGTTGCACAATTCCACTGACTGATACTGCTCATTTTCTACTGCTCTTCGGGTTAGTGTTCACTGTTTTGAACATTTTACATTTGTATATCTTTGTTGCACAATTTCAAACACTTCATAACTGGGTTCAAAGTTTTCAGTAAAGCGACGCCGAACCGATACACCATCATAGGATCGCCTCCTGGCAGGATCGCCATGAAATGTTGGTCGTTGTATATATGTGTTTATGTGGGTTTCGGTTACTAAAAGAGAACTCGAACCTCTCGAGTGTACGGTCGATTCAATAATGCTTTATTATTTTTATTTCTTAGCCTATACAGGCCGCGCGATCGCAGATCGATACGTGACCTTTAATGCTGTGCTCAGCATAATCGCCGTCGCCCGTTCCTCGCGCGGGTGGCGTGATAGCGTTTATGCTGATCACAGTGTTTACACTACTTAAGTTTATATTACTTTCTTTTGCTTATCTTAAAAGGGGCCGTATCCACCACACTCCATTCAATGAGCAATTTTTTCATTACGCATGATTATCAGGAAATAAACAATTTTTTAGGATTATGTATATGTATATCTGTAAAAAGGTGCAAGTATATTGAATCAGAATTCGGGAACATGCATAACTCATAGCAAATGATAAATTGATCACACTTTTTGTGAATTACCGCTGATTTTTCGTTTCCTCTAAAAATGTTGCACAACTCATAAGGCCATCCACATACCACGTGGACAGATTTTTAACGTTTTTAACCCCCCCTCCCCCTCCGTGGACAACTGCCCATATAACATTCCATTTACATTTTCGAAACAAAACATTGATACTGGTATACTCGCGCTGTCATTTCGATTCGAACAGTTTCATTTTCACTTGATTCCTTTCGGCTACTGTCAACGAATCACTTCTTTCTCTCTTTTCCTCTTTCTTCTTTCGGATCATTTCAAATGAAACTAACGACTATTTCAATCGACGAATAGAGTGACGGAGAGAAAGACTCTTTCCTTTCTTTCAGCGTCTCAATTGAAATTGGCACCGCATCGCGTCGTTTGATGGTAGTTTTCTAATACCGCAAGCCGTAGCTAGAACGGCAATGGCATCCAATAAATACATACGTTACGCAAACGTTACGACACATTTTGTTTTAACGGTTTGACGCAAACAAATCTAGTCAAAAACGCTCGTGCTAGAACTCTCGACCTAGTGCTGGTGAACGAGCCAGCGCTTCAGAACCTTTCTGTGATGGAGGCCGATGATTCTATGGTGAGAATTGACCCGGATCATCCCGCTCTGGATGTGACCGTGACGGAAGTAGTGCCTATTACACTTGAATTAGCTTCCCAACATCGTGGATTCAATTTTCAGCATGTTGATTACGATGTGTTGAATGAAGCGTTATCAGAAAATGACTGGCAATTCATCGATTTGTAAGAGGATCTGACAGATATTGTCGACATGTTTACCGCAACGATTCGAACAGTAATTGAGGCTCACGTTCCACTGCAACGACCGTCGATGAAACCTGCTTGGGCTAATCGACATCTCCGTGAGCTGAAGCGCCGTAGACGAGCTGCTCAACGAAACTATCAAGCAAATCGCACGTTTCTAATGCGAATTATTTGCTGGGCATTTTCAAGCCGCTTTTACGTCTTCAGTTGCTTTGCCAGATCAGATTGACGCTGCAATACGGGATACTACGAAGTAAAGTTTCGATTGTAGAATTTTCCAAGTGACAGAAGCGCACGTTTTGAGTGCAATTCGAAAGCTGAAACATTCCACTTGTCCTGGGCCAGACGGGATCCCGCCATCATTGTTGAAAAACTGCTCGAACGAACTAGTGGCGCCTCTTGTAAAGATGTTTAATGTTTCTCTGCAGCAAGGATTGTTTCCTACTAGTTGGAAAAATTCATTGCTCACACCGATACACAAAAAAGGGGACAAGTGCAACATGGCCAATTACCGAGGAATTACATCATTATGTGCTTGTACCAAATTTTTCGAAATAGTCGTCAGAACAGTACTGTTTTCATAGTGAAAAAAATAAATTTCTAGTGACCAACATGGTTTTTATCCTAAGAGATCCGTCACAACCAACCTGTCACAGTTCTCTTCGTTGTGTTTCGCTCGATGAACGCGGGAATGCAAGTGGATTCGATCGTGGTAATAACGACATTCTTCTACGAAAGCTGGATAAACTGGGGCCCACCGCTATGCTCGTGAAATGGTTTCGTTCGTACCTGACCGGCAGAGTTGTATGTGTCAGTCTTGGGTCGTCACATTCCCAGCCAGACGTTGTAGTCCTGGAGTGCAGCAAGGGAGCAATCTGGGTCCACTTTTATTCCCACTGTTTATTAACGACGTTGCTACAATTTTACCGCGAGGTACACGACACCTTTTCGCAGACGATGTAAAAATCTTTTGGATTATAGCCTGCCTTGGAGACTGTTTGGAACTACAAAAGTTGCTTGATGCTTTCAGTGATTGGAGCAACCGTAATCTTCTTACCCTGTGTGTAGAAAAATGTAATGTAATTACCTTCAGCAGAAAGCTTCATTCAATGAGCTTTCCATACTGCTTGTCTGGGCAAACTCTCCAGCGCGTAAGCCAAGTTAAAGATCTTGGCGTAATTTTGGATAGCCAGCTTACATTCTGGGCACATTACGAAGATGTCATTTCAAGAGCCAATAAGCAACTAGGATTTATTTTTAGAATTGCCGATGGATTCCGCGATCCACTGTGCATGAAAGCTTTGTACTGCGCCCTGGTAAGATCGATGCTCGAATCAGCGGAGAGGATTGATCGCATGGAAGCTGTTCAGAAAAAATTCGTGCGTATGGCACTAAGGCATCTTCCTTAGCATGACGCTACGAGGTTGCCCCCCCCTCCCCCTATGAGCACCGCTGCATGTTGTTGGGGATTGAGACGTTGGAGAGAAGAAGATCTAACGCACAAATTATCTTCGTTGCGAAGGTCCTGAAAAATGAAATTGATTCACCCGCTATTCTCGCAGAAACAAATCTCTACGCTCCAGAAAGGAATCTGTGGAGACGTCAGCTTTTGAACTTGGAGGCAAGGTATAGTCGGTACGGCCAGTATGATGCGATTAGGTTTATGTCTACGAGGTTCAACGAGGTTGCTGAGCTGTTCGACTTTAATGAAACCATCAACACTTTTTTATGTCGCCTGCGGATTCGGTAATTATTAATTGTTAATCGTCTCTAGTTGTTAATTTTATTCATTAAAACAAAAAATGTCAGATGGAATTTTTTAAATATAACATAACATAACAAATTCCTATCAATATTTCCACCCTCTTTCCTATATATATATATATATATATATATATATATATATATATATATATATATATATATATATATATATATATATATATATATATATATATATATATATATATATATATATATATATATATATATATGACCAACCTCAGGGAGTGTGGGGTTGGTTTGAATCAGTGACCGGACCCACTAAAACCCCTCCAGTCTCCAGCCCATAATACTCCCCGGGACCACCGCTAGGTATTGCTTCGGGGAGCGGCTTTTGTGCTCTGTGCACCCTCTTGGTTCTATAGATCTCTTTGCTAACTTAGCTAACTAACCTGGAGACTGGCCGTTAGCTAACACTGGCGTGTCGGTGGTCAACCTGTCGCCTGTTTTGCAATTCTAAAACTATTTGAGAGGCGGCTGTACAAACCGCCCTCCAAATGTTTGGGTCTTTACACATCCTCCGAACTAGGTTGTCCGGAGTGGTGTCTGGCCCGCTCACTACCATCATGTCGCTCCGCGCATGCACAAAACGAGGGCACACGAAGAAGACATGCTCAGCAGTTTCTTCCGCATCCGCGCACTCGGGACACATGGGGGACCCCGCATGCCCGAATCTGTGTAGATACTGCCTGAAGCAACCATGACCTGACAGAATCTGTGTCAAGTGGAAGTTAACTTCTCCATGGCGCCTCCCGACCCATCTGGATACGTCCGGAATAAGTCGATGCGTCCATCTACCCTTTGCGGAATTGGACCATTCCTGCTGCCATCTGATCATCGAGAATGACCTTCTGGTGCCTCGTATACCCCTTGTGTCACGTTGATCGAAGCATTCTACATCCTCCTTAATGGCTATGCTGATAGGCATCATGCCGGACAGGACGCAGATTGCGTCGTATGACACTGTACGGTACGCGCTCACAACCCTCAGGCACATGAGCCTGTAGGTACTTTCCAGTTTTCGACGATGACTGTTGGTACCTAACGCTTTGGACCACGCTGGCCCACCATACCTAAGTATGGACGAAACCACGCTGGCAAGAAGTTTACGCTTGCTGTCATATACCGCTGAGCTATTGGACATCATTCGAGATAGTCCTGCAGCGGCCGTTGAAGCCCTCTTACAGGCGTAGTCGACGTGACTCTTAAATGTGAGCTTATCGTCAACCATAACCCCCAAGAGCTTCAAGGAACGCCTTGAGGTAATGGTGCAGTCACCGACTCTGACCACCGCCTGTTGCTCTAATTTGCGGTTGTTCACAACCGTAACCTCCGTTTTATGGTGCGCTAACTCCAGTTTCCTAGAGTGCATCCAGTCTTCGACCTTGCGTATGCAGTGCGCGGCCGTCAACTCGACCTCTTCGATCGACTCGCCGTAGACCTCTAGCGTGATGTCGTCTGCGAAACCGACGATCACAACCCCTACAGGGAACTTTAGTTTCAACACCCCGTCATACATGACATTCCACAACACCGGGCCCAGGATGGAACCTTGCGGTACCCCTGCGGTGATTGGGACGCACTTCTGACCCTCCTCCGTGTTGTAAACTAGTAACCGATTCTGGAAATAATTTTCCAAAATCTTGTACAACGACACCGGTACGTGGATGCTCCTAAGCGCGAGCGCTATGGAGTCCCAACTGGCGCTATTGAATGCATTCTTCACGTCAAGCGTGACGATTGCGCAATAGCGAATGCCCCAACTCTTACGCTGGAGTGCTACCTCTGCCGTCTTGGTGACAGAGAGAATAGCATCCAGCGTGGATCTACCTTTCCGGAAGCCGAACTGGTTACTTGCCAGACCGTTTACACCCTCTGTGTACTTCACCAGTCTGTTGAGGATAATCCTCTCAAGCACCTTGCCCGTAGTGTCCAGCAGACAGATAGGTCTGTATGCCGATGGGTCCCCTGGCGGTTTCCCAGCCTTCGGCAACAGCACCAATCTCTGTCGCTTCCACCTGTCCGGAAAGAGGCAGTCATCCAGGCACTTCTGCATGACTGCTCGAAATAGATCGGGGGCCACTTTCATGGCCGTCCTGATGGCCAAGTTCGGGATTCCATCCGGTCCCGGTGCCTTGCTCACCTTTAGGGAGTTGGCGATCACGATGAGTTCCTCATTCGTAACCCTTACCTCCTCCACAACCTCTGCACGGCTGCCGTCTCTCACGGATTGGATGCCCGGCAGGTTGGCCGACCATCCCTGGTCTGTGTCTGGGATACTGGAACGTCGGACGTGAGACTCAGCAACCGGAGGCCAAGGATTTGGCTCGTGTCGTGGAAAGAGTCCCTCGATGATACGCTCCAGCATCGCTGGTGATCACTCTGCAGGCGCCAACACGCCTTTGGTCTTCGCCATTACGACTCTGTAGGCGTTGCCCCACGGATTCGTATTGGCACTCGCGCATAGCCTATCGAAGCAGGCCCTTTTGCTCGCCTTTATCGCACTTTTAAGGGTCGATCTTGCAGATCCGAATACTACACGACGCTCTACCCTCTGTGCATCGGTACGTGCACGTTGCAACATCCGTCTTGCACGGAGGCACGCGCTACGGAGGTCCGCTATCGCGTCGGTCCACCAGTATACCGGTGACTTACCATTCCTAGGTTGGCGGGTCCTAGGCATGGTGGCGTCGCACGCCCGCGATAATGTGGCAACTAATTGGTCAGCACTCGGGCGGAGCCAACTGCCCCCCTCGCGCTCTCTTCTCATTGCTTCTGCAAATACCTCGGCATAGAAATGCGATGTCTTCCACCCGCGGACGGTCGGAGTATTGGCTCTACCCGTCGCCTGCCGCCTCACGTTCTGGACTACGCTATAGCAGACCGACTGGTGGTCACTATAGGTGTAGCCATCGTCTACCCTCCAGTTCACGATCAGTCCTGGGCTGGAGAACGTCACGTCGATGATCGACTCCGCACCATTTCTGCTGAAAGTACACTTGGTTCCAACGTTGGCCAGATCTAGGTTGAGCTTTGCCAAAGCTTCCAACAAGATCTGACCCCTCCGGTTCGTGCGGCGGCTTCCCCACTCAACAGCCCAAGCGTTGAAGTCGCCCGCCACTACTAAGGGTGTTAGTCCCGTCAGCTCCATAGATAACAAATCGACCATCTGGGTGAACCTTTCGATAGACCAACGCGGCGGAGCATAACAACTGCAGTAGAACACTCCGTCCACCTTGGCAACCGCGTATCCTTCATTTGAGGTTGACACAACCTCCTGAACCGGGAACTTGCTGGTCGTGCATATGGCCGCCGTACTGGACTTATCTGCAACCCAATTACCGTTTCCGGAAGGAATGCAGTAGGGGTCCGATACGATTGCGATGTCCGACCGCGACTCAGACGCTGCTTGGTATAGCAGCTGCTGTGCCGCATAGCAATGGTTCAGGTTCAATTGTGTCACTCTCACGCCCGTGGTTTCGTGGCCGCCTTACCGGCTGGGCACCATGGGCCTCCCATAAAGTGCTTGGCGTTCCGTTTTCCAGTACATACCAAGCACCTGGGAGGCTCCCCGCAGTCTTTAGCTTTATGGCCAGCACCACCACAACGCCTACATAACTGGCTCCTATCGGGCCCCTTGCAGGTCCAGGACTTGTGTCCTCCCTCGAAACACCCGAAGCAAACGTCCGGCTGCTGGAGTATGCTCAGGGGACATACTGACCAGCCAACCTTAAGTTGGCTGTCTTCAGGGCCAGAGTTGCATCGGCCGATGCAAGCCGGAAAGTGGCCACCTGGGTCCCCGCTGGACCCTTTCGGAGGCGAATTACCCCAGTGGCTACTTCCACTCCGCACTTCTCCTTGAGGGCCTGTGCAATATCGCACCTCTCGGTGATTTCATCCAGGTTTTTGAGCTGGAGAGTCACCTCTGAGGTGAGTGCCCGAATTTGCACATCTTTCCCGAGGACCTGCTCGGCTACCGTCTTGTAGGCAGCGCCCTTGTTTTTAGCATCCTTACGAAGCTCAAGGATCATCTCGCCGGTGCGAGAACGACGGATGGTCCGCACATCCGCTCCCAGATCCTTGAGCTGGGTTTCGCCTCTCATTTTCTTCAAGACTTCGGAGTACTTGGACCCCTCCGTCTTGAGTATGAGGGCGTCGCCCCTGCTTCGCGCCTTCTTTCCCATTTTTGGGCGATTTGTCGCCTTCTCGTCGTTGTGCTTGCTGTCTTTTTGGCGCTTCCTTCCTCCCACGGTAACCCAAGGGTTTCCCGTAGCTGCCACTTCGGCAGACTTTTCGGCGGACTTGGAGGCCGTTGGTGTGCTATCTCGCGGGCTTAGCACAACCAACCGTTTCTTGCTGTTCTCGGGGGCTTCCCCCGGAGACTGCCTTGCTCTTTTTGCGGCTGACCCGGAGGCGCAAACCGCTGCAAACATGCAGGTGTCCGTTTGGACCGACTTCGTCGCCCTTCCGGTCACCTCCGTTGCATTCTTCTCTGCAGCCACCGCTCTTGCCTTGAGCTCGGCGTGCTCCTTCTTCGCAGCATCGACGGAGGACCGAAGCATGTAGAGAGCCTGCTTCAGGTACTTCGTCGTGTTGGTGCGACTTTTCGCAAACTCGATTATGGCATCGAGCTACTCCGACAGCGCTACTACCTTCGGTAGCGTGTCTCGCTGTCTTCCGACCGCCTTTATCAACAGTGGACCAGCCACTGCGATGTCTTGCGTCGATCCGGTAGGCGTACTGCCTTTGCCGTCTTCGCAGGCGTCCTTTACTGCATCCATCTCCGCCTTTCTCGGCGGAGACCTCTGGATGCCTCCTCGTGCAAACGGGTTTTTCAACCCATCTGCGCCCAATTGTTGATCTTCATTATGTTCATTATTCATTTTTGTTAAGTGGGTCCCCCTTCCAGCCGCTATCCTTATCCATACTGGAGTGGTCGCCTATCTGGTCCCAGGGTAGTCTTTGCCGAAGCAGTGAGGCCATGGCTAGGGGCGGCTGCCATAGCGCCTTATGAGCAACTATGACCCCCCGACCGGCGCAAGTCAGGAAAGGACATCTGATCCCACTCCTGCCCGGTTCCCACCGGGCAATGAATTTGGAACGTACTGGAAGGCCTGCCAGGTTTTACGGGACGGAGACCCCTGCACCGGTTGTTGTCTCGCCGTTTCAAGCCGTTGTCACACGACCTTACTAAGGGAGCTCGGCGCAGGTGCCAGCCCAGAATCGTGGTACGAAAACGAAATCCGACTCTTATCATATGGCGTTGCGACCAGTTACCGTAATTGGGAACTTACTGGCATCAATCCCAATGGGCGAATTAGTGCATTTGGGTGGTGGGAGCGGCACTATTCGCTCCGTCAGAGCTGCTTCCGGATAATGTGGCTTTTGTGAGAATTCGGCGGCCCAATGCCTGAGTCTCACCACAACCTAGGCTAGCTCTCGCTGATGGTCCGGGACTGCGTT
The DNA here is from genome assembly GCF_029784165.1 of Wyeomyia smithii. Lineage (NCBI taxonomy): Eukaryota > Metazoa > Arthropoda > Insecta > Diptera > Culicidae > Wyeomyia > Wyeomyia smithii. The sequence continues at coordinate 194,020,325 of NC_073696.1, forward strand.
CTTGCAGTTAGCACTTCCGTGGCCTACGGTAATCGCCAAATACCGACCCGTGGTGGCATACAGCTCTGCCATTATATATATATATATATATATATATATATATATATATATATATATATATATATATATATATATATATATATATATATATATATATATATATATATATATATATATATATATATATATATATATATATATATATATATATATATATATATATATATATATATATATATATATAGTAAATGAGAATGAGAGTAATACAGCAACAAAGTATGTACAAATTATAATTGAACTGTTTTGCCACAACGAAAAAAAAACAAAAAGAGATTTGGTCAAAGAGCAGTGAAGAAACAAATACAAATTATATAATTCAAATCAATAAAAAAAGAAAGGAGAAACTGGGAGGTAAACGAAAAAAGCAGTTCACAGCTAAGTAATAGAACTCATTTTACATGTTCAAACTGGAAAATCAATGGGGAAACAGAAAAAAAAACAGAAAACATTGCACTGAAAAGCTGATCCCGAGGTACGATGCTGGCCTAACAAGCCAGTCGTCATAGATTCGAGTCTCGGCTCGGAAGTGACTGTTAGTGTCAGTAGGATCGAAGCGCTAACCCCGCAATTGTTCTGTACACTAAACAGATGGCTGCGAAGTCTGTGTATTATAAACAGAAGGTCGAGTTCCAAATCGGAATGTAGCACCAAGGCTTTACATACACAATAACGGAACAGTAGATAAATTTCGAAGCACTTAACTTTTCGATCAAATCTAGACTACTTCGTGATTTGGGGCAAAACATATAGAAGACTGAACCATTGCGACCATTGTTCGATCTATTGTGGTATAAAGAATCGCCCTTTACTTTGCGCCTTATTTTGATCTGCTCGACAATGTTTATTTTGTTGACAATTTTGATTCCGCTCATTCATCGAAATGAAATCAAGTTTCTTCCTTCACTAACGTAAACAACAAAAAGGGCGTATTCCTCATTTTATTTCGTTTTGATATATAGTAGATTTCGCCCTTAACAAAAATCGAACTTTTTGATAGTTAGAAAATAGATACACTATTTTGTCGAAGTTTAGAAGTAGGTAGTAGCACACTTCATACGTTTCCGGTATAATCTCTATTTGTTTACAGTTTGTTAGATTCGCCCTCATGAAGTATTCCGGAAATGTTCAGTTTTACAACTTTGAGCACAAATGTATAAAAGTATATTGTTTCACATTAGTTCTCCATTAAAGATAACTTCTTAACTCTTAAGATATTTTAATTTCTTCATTTTTGAAACGATTTTAAATATATGGATAAAAGTTGGAGCCACTTTTGAGAACCTATTTGTGTTGAACCTTTTTTGTAGTGTAGTTTTCTCTTCATGAATCTGAGCAAGCTTGTAAATTCGGACAATATCAAACAACTGATCCAAACAAAAGTTCGATGAAATCCGATGTTCATCAAAATGTTGAATCGGAAATTAAAATAGACTCATGTAACAAATTGAACATTTACAGATGCTCAGGCCCATTAGCATCGTAATGAACATCACGTGTAAGCATTTTATGCAACCTACAGACCCAGCGTTTCCGTGCAATGCACATTACCCCAGTCTTAATGTTTATTGCGGCGATCGCTGTTGGCCACTGTGGCACGGTTCGTTGTTGTCGGTGCTGCTGCCGTTACCGCGAGTTGATGGGCAATTTGTTTACCATCAATGGGATTAGATGACTAACGCCGTTACAACAAGTAACGCTACTTTACCTGCGATTAATGGTTTTATCGACGATCATCCTTGTTTCGAAGGGTATTAATGATAAAATAAGCCGGATATTTTTTTATTTTAGGGCGACATATTCCTATCTTAATTCTTAATACCTGCAATAACAAGTGTTCGGTCATTTTGCGTGATTTGGCTAGATTGATGGTATATACAAGTGATTTATTTTTTCATAAGAAATCTGTTACTGAATGACGAGTCTACTTGTGCTTTTATTCAATTCACTGTGATTCAATTTTATAAAAACATGCTTTTTATAGCTTTGAGTTATGTCGTTGAAAACATTTCAAATAGGGCGCATTGTAAAAAATGACAAAAATTTGTTTACACAATCGTGGCATTAATATCGAACAAGACATAAAAGTTTTTAGGTGGACACCCCGCTGCAATGATTAAGATGCCCATTCATTGCCAAATTGTTTCATGATCGGTAACGGAATGGTTGTGTAAAACCACCGTGGATTGAGTTTCGAAGTTGCGTGTCCCGGATTGGCGGCTATCGATCACGGAAAGGAAACAAGCTTTTAAACAAACAGTAACTTTCATCTCCATCAAAATTTCCCGTTTACCGGTCCTGCAGGCCGGTTTTGGGTTGCCACCGTCTCACCAGCGGGCAACAATCTCCGCCGCCGCTGATTGCCTGTGGGCCTGTGTTGGGTGATGTGTGACATGAGGAAAGAAAACAATATGTCAAATCGAAAATTGCACGAAAGCAATCTCGTGGCTTTGTGTGCCGTCATCGCCAAAGATACAACACTGACTGCTGAGTTGGTACTTCATTAGAGCTTCGATGACACTAGCGTACAAGCTACGACTAGTCTTGGATTTGACTAAATTGTTAGGTAGGCAGAATATGATTACATCCAATGAGCTCATAATCAACTTGAAACCTTGGCCTGAGGTAACAAGTCCCAGTGCCGCTGAGGCTTGAAAAAACATCGTAAGGTGATGAGCACCCGTATTGTACAGAAACATGGTATCTACCCGATAAAATTAGTAGTTTTCTCAAATTAACATCTCAAGTCTCGCTGGCACAGACACATCCCAAGAATGGAAGAATGTGGTCCTTCAACATCTTGTGAATGGTGGATTTTTATGGTGAGCCTTCGAACAAACAAGGTGGCTTCGTGGAATTGTGCAAAAAACAACGCAAAAATTAAAAATCTGAGTCTATCACGCGAAGATGTGAGCAAAGCTGAAAGAATGACTTTAGAGCAAGATCGCACCAAATGATCTATGGTCGAATATCGACCATTTTTGATTTGAATGAAACTTTGCACACGTATTTGGCTTAGCAAACTGAGCATTTTTCACAGATGGAGAGATTTTTTACACCCATGAGTTACATTCTAAAAGGGCGCATGCCTTTTGGCATAGGTTTTATTCGAAGCATTGTAGCCCAGAAACCGTTGGTTGTATAGAAAAATTGTCTGAGAATGAGTTGTAGGGAATTGAAAATGCACCATTAAAAAATATACACTGTACAGAAGAAAATTTTTTTTTGACCAAAATAAACTTAAAAAAATCATTAAATTTCAATTTAAAAAAAAAGAGTTGAATTTTTTTTTTTTTTTTTTTTTTAAAGAAACTTGACGTTAATTTGCAACTTTTAAAATGAAGTCTAGGATGGAGAAATGAAAAATAATTTTATCATGGTATATTAATTTTTTTATAAAAATTTTAATTTAAACATTTTTCAAAATATTTGTATTGTGATGATTTTAAAAGATGCAGAAAGTTATTTTGAATCAAAAAACTCTTGGTAGTAAACATTCTAAAGGCATCGGTTTTCGAGTTATTTTGAAGTTAAGCTCGAAAAATTATTAATATTTCGGAAAATACACGTTTTTCTTAATTCGTCCATGGTTCTCCAGCAAAAACCATACGTTCATTGGAATGCTCGATCAAAAATATACAATTCATTCTTTGACAACAAAACGATTGGATAAATAACTCAAGCGCTAAACCTTAGCCTGCCTACACGTTCCCCCTTGACGAATGTTTTATAAAAAATATGTTTGTCGTGCAACACTACCTACTTGTTTACTAATAATAACTGTTTGTAAAGTACGCAACCAATAACTACTGGGTTACCTAGAATATCTGTTTTCGTATAGAAATACGATAGCACTACTCCAGATGTGTTAGTAACAGTTTGCATTTTGTGAAGATGAATAAAGTGAAAATAGAATACACCAAGCCCAAATGCTGTAAACCCTTTCCTGATCATCGGTGCTCATCAAGCTTACGCAAATTAAACGAAAACGTTACTGCAAAATTAAAAATATTGAACAGTCAAGCTCATTTTAATACGTCTTTATCAATTTGTGATTCGTGTAGTTATTTGAATGATAGTCAAGCCACCATTCATCCCTTCGTTGTTTACTATTCAGAATCTGTAACACTTAAGAATATCAGCTTTATCATAATATCGGAAGTACTCCATCATGATACTGTTGCGGTTCAGGTGTTCATTGCCAAATTAATGAGTTTTTTGAAAACAACAATAGAGTTGATAAAAGCGATATTAATGTCTGATGGAGCTGCCTCACCATATAAAAATAGAAAAAAAACTTTGCAAGTTCAATACAAAATATAACGTCGATGCAGAGTGGCATTTTTTTGCGACTTCTCATGGCAAAGGCCCATGCGATGCAATTGGTTGCATATTAAAACGAATGGCAGGAAATGCAAGTTTAGCTAAAGAACATGAACATCCCATTACAAGCGCAAAAGAATTGTATGATTGGTCTAATCAGAAAAGTAATAAAAATTCATCAAAAATGTCATTTAGTTGGGTATTATATGAAGAATATGAACAAGAAGTAACAGAATGGAGCAATATTTTCAAAAAATCTATAATAATAGCTGCCACACAAAAGTATTACTCGTTTGTTCCGATTTTAGAAAATAAGATACAAACGTAGCTGTTTTCAAAAGATGACGAGTCATTTACTTATGATGTATATAAAATATAAGGTGAAACTAGTTCTGTAAAGTATCTATGTCATAAAAAAATACGTTCCTAAGATAATAAAACTCGAAAATAAACATTTGATTCTTATATATATTTATATCACTTAGAACATTTAACTCTTTTCTTGAGAACCGTTCGCCCAATCGTTTTGTTGTCAAAGAATGAATTGTATATTTTTGATCAAGCATTCCAATGAACGTATGGTGTTTGCTGGAGAACCATGGACAAATTAAGAAAATCGTGTATTTTCCTAAATAATTATAATTTTTCAAGCTTAAATTAGAAATAACTCGAAAACCAATGCCTTTAGAATGTTTAGTACCAAAAGCTTCTTGATTCAAAATGACTCTCTGCATCTTTTAAAATCATCAGAACACAAATATTTTGAAAAATGTTTGAATTAGAATTTTCATAAAAAAATTAATCTACCATAAAAAATTATTTTTCATTTCTCCATCCTGGACTTTTTTTAAAAGTTGCGTAATAACGTCAAGTTTCTTAAAAAAAAATATAAAAAAAATTCAACTCTTTTTTTTAAATTAAAATTTAATGTTTATTTTTAATATTTTTTGTTAAAAAAAATTTTTTTTTGTACAGTGGATATTTTTTTATGATGCATTTTCGATTCGCTACAACTCAATCTCAGACAGTTTTTCTATGCAACCAACGGTTTCTGGGCTACAATGCTTCGAATAAAACCTATGTCAAAAGGCATACGCCCTTTTAGAATGTAACTCATGGGTGTAAAAAATCTCTCCACCTGTGAAAAATGCTCAGTTTGCTAAGCCAAATACGTGTGCAAAGTTTCATTCAAATAAAAAATGGTCGATTAAATTTTCGCGTATCTCCAGGCGGTTTGAAATGATTTTGCTCTTTACCGTTGCGATGTTGGTGTGCTCACAGCCAGGCCGCAAATCAGGTTGAGCGAAGGCAGAGAGGTTTCATGCGAAATGGCGAAACGTGTTCAGTTGTTTTCATTTGTCATTTCCGACTTTGACGATTGAATGATTACGATTACATTTGATTTTTCAATACTATTCAAAAATTTACTTATATACAAAATATAAAAATATGTTTGAATAAAATTTTGTGTTTTGTCACAGTTTCAGAATTGTGAGTTCTTCGATTTGAAGGAAGTTGTTTAGAAATTTGGATTGTTTAGAAAAATCAATAAATTTTGCTATCATTTGTCAATATGTATTTGGTAATAGAGGATGGAAAAAAGAAATAAATTGAGCAATTAGAATGTTCATGCTTATCATATTTGCATTGTTGTACTGTAGTCTATTTTCAGATGTGTAGTGTAAAGTTGTTTTACTTACCAACACACTATTTCGGCGTTGCTAGTATATTTACGTAAAATACGAAGTAATGTTTCATTAGACTGAAAAGACTGTACTTATAATATTCTTTTTTTTGATGTTCCTCGCAAAATCGATTCGCGAAGTTGCATGGAATGCCTCAGGCGACAGCTCTGCAGTGCAAAAGTTGTGAATGGAGGGCGAAATGAAATTCGAGCCACGATTAATCATCACCTCACCTATGGTGCAATGCGAAACCTTTCCATCTGAGGCACCATCCGGCTTCGGTCGTTCATGTATGTTTCATTTCATGTACTCTCTTTGATTTTCAGTCGGCTCGAAAGTGGTTGCATTTTTATTTTTGTTTTTATGTACGTATACGATTATGGTTGCAGGATCGGATCGTTACAGTTGGAAACAATGTTGCGATGGAGGTTGTGTCAGACTGTGAGATGAGTTCATCGTGGGACATACGCGGTAAAAAATATATCGATAATTTTCATACCGTAAATTTCAATTGAGTAAATTTCAGCAGATAGAAAAAATGAAGTTTGCGTCAAAATAACTATGTTCTGTTTCATTCCGAAAGAAATTAAAATTAATAGAAATGAAGAACTCGTGTTTCATATGACAAAAAATATTTGACATACGCAGGCTGCGTTTACTTTAAAAACGATTTTAATTGCAAATAAATATTTTGCGTTCAGCTACAAACATCTTTGACTTTTGTTTTATAACGTAACGTAAAGAACATAAAGTCTGACTACTATTAGTGTAAATAATAAAATTAATAATTTGATTTTTGCTACCAACCGGAATAGTTTCGAAAGAAGATCATTTCAAGCAAAACCGGCTTTATGGTTGTGACGGCATTTGAATTTATTTGCCTTTGATAACTTGGGCAGAAATTTTTAGAACATTTTCGTACGAGGTTAAACCTTGTTGAAAACGTAAAAAATTAAGCCTTGGTGCTAATTACCGATTCGGAATTCGACCTTCTCTTCATTGCTTTCCATACAGCTTGTCTGGGCAAGCTCTTCAGCGAGTAAGCCAAGTTAAAGATCTTGGCGTAATTTTGGATAGTCAGCTTACATTCCGGGCACACTACGAAGATGTCATTTTAAGAGCCAACAAGCAACTAGGATTTATTTTTAGAATTGCCGATGGATTCCGCGATCCACTGTGCATGAAAGCTTTGTACTGCGCCCTGGTAAGATCGATGCTCGAATCAGCGGTTGTCGCTTGGTGTCCGTTCAACAAGGTCTGGATCGATCGCATGGAAGCTGTTCAGAAAAAATTCGTGCGTATGGCACTAAGGCATCTTCCTTGGCATGACGCTACGAGGTTGCCCCCCTATGAGCACCGCTGCATGTTATTGGGGATGGAGACGTTGGAGAGAAGAAGATCTAACGCACAAATTATCTTTGTTGCGAAGGTCCTGAATAATGAAATCGATTCACCCGCTATTCTCGCAGAATTAAATCTCTACGCTCCAGAAAGGAATCTGCGGAGACGTCAGCTTTTGAACTTGGAGGCAAGGTATAGTCGGTACGGCCAGCATGATGCAATTAGGTTTATGTCTACGAGGTTCAACGAGGTTGCAGAACTGTTCGACTTCAACGAACCCATCAACACTTTTTTACGTCGCCTGCGGATTCGCTAATTATTTATTGTTAATCGTCTCTAGTTGTTAATTTTATTCATTAAGACAAAAATTGTCAGATGGAATTTGTAAATATAACATAACAACATAACATTATTCACAGACTTCGCAGCCAACTGTTTAGTGTACGGGACAATTGCGGGGCTAGCGCTACGATCCTACTGACACTAACAGTCTAACAGTGTTGAAAACGTAGGAATTATATAAAATTGTAATTTTTCGCAAACTAAAGCAGATCAAAACAACGAACTATAGATCTGTCAAAAACGTCGTAAAGGAGTTTTTCTCATCAAATGTGGCCCTCTATCAGCCCCTGAAATACTCCCAACAAGGAACCAATCACCCTGTATAACACTACTATCGTTTTAAGTGTTAGTTTTGTTCTTAGTGTAATTGTCAATTTCAAAAGCTTCTTATTATACTCACACTAGTATGCCTTACCTTACTAATCAGTCCAAAGGTGTGATGTGGCCTTTGCTGTACGTAAAAGTCGTCTCCATTCCATTCGATCCATGGCGGCAGTTCGCCAGTTCTCCAGTCTGCTTAGGTTCCGTAGGTCGTCTTCCACGGGATCAATCCTGTGCGCTGTGCATCTCTCAGTCTCGTTCTTGACGGATTGATTTAAGAACTATGTTTACCGGGCTATCGTCCGACATCTCTGACATGCCTAGCCCACCGCAACTTGCCAATCTTGGCGATGTGGATGATAGATGGCTACCCAAGCAGCTCCTGCAGTTCGTGGTTCATTCGCCTTCTTCACGTTCCATTCTCCGTCGGCAGTTCACCGAAGCTGGTACGCAACAAGTTCCACTTGAAGACCGCACATTGGTCCTCCATAAGCATTGTCAATGTCTCATGACCGTAGACGACTACCGGTCTGATCATCTTGTAGATGGTCAACTTGGTGCGGCGGCAAATTCTACACGATCGGACCGTTTTCCGCAGACCAAAGTATGCGCGATTTCCTGCCATGTTGCCCCGAAGGATTTCTCAACTGGTATCGTTGTCGGTAGAGCTCATATACCCAAATTCGTCGACCACCTCGATATCATCACCACCAACTTGAACCCAAGGTGGGAGGTTAGCTCTATCTTGACTGGAACCTCTTTCTTTAATATACTTCGTGTTCAATGCAATAATGACCAATTTAAGCCGTTGGTTCGGCCTTCAGTCCGATGTTCGCATCTTCACAAAGGTTCGAGTTGAACCGACTTTTGGAATATCGAGCCACTCGTGTTAATTCCCGCTCTCTTAATCACACTTTCCAGCGCAATGCTAAACAGTAGGCACGCACGAGAGACCATCACCTTGCCTTAAACCTCTTCGAGTGTTGAAGGGGCTCAAGACCCGAACCACATGCATATCACTCGATCCATCGTCGCTTTGACAAATCGCGTTAGTTTGTCCGAAAATCCGTAGTCCTACGTTGCAATAGTTGGTCTCGATCGATTGTGTGGTATGCCGACTTGAAATCGTTGAATCGATGGGAGTCTATCCATGGAACTGTGGCTATAACAGCGCAAGAGGTGATAGGTACTGCTCAGCGACGCCAACAAAATGGCTGGTTTGATGAGCAGTGCCAGCGAGTGACGGACGAGAAAAATGCTGCCAGAAGCCGAAAGTTAGTGTCTTGTACCCGACTAACCAGAGAACGGTACAGGGTAGCTAGGGCGAAAGAGAAACGAATCCACCGCGAGAAGAAAAGGCAGCACGAAGAAAGTGTGATAGCTGAAGCGCAAGAAAGAATGGCTCAGAATGATATACGAGGTTTTATGCAACTGTCAACGGTGCGCGGCACAATACTGCGCAAGTGCCAGTCGGGTGGAAGGAGCACTTCAAAAATTGTTGAACGGTAATAATAAAGGCGTATCGAGAAGCAAGATAAACGTAGATGACGACGGTAAAGCTGTGGAACCACCAACACTGGATGAGGTTAAGAAGGGTCTGAGCGAGCTGAAGAACAGTAAAGCTACTGGGAAGAACGAGATCCCGGTCGAACTTTTAAAGCATGTTCTTCGAAAGATATGGCAGGAGAAAGAATTACCTACCAGTTGGTTGGATGGCCTCATATGCCCAGTCTACAAGAAAGGGCACAGACTAGAGTGCGCCAACTACAGAGGGATCACTCTTTTGAACTCGGCGTACAGAATACTATCACGTATCCTGTTCCCCGGTTTTGTGGTTAGCGATGTCGGTCGGCTAACTCTCCCACACGGTTGTGATATCGGGTTCGATTCCCGATCGAGTCGAGGATCTTTTCGAGCTGGAAATTTTCTCGACTCAGCACTGGGGCACGGTGTATCGTTGTACTTATCCTACACATGCAAAATGTGCCAAAAACAATATCGATAACGAATTCTCTCAACTAATCTAGTTGATCGAGACCGCTATTAGCCCCAAGGCTAAGCGTGCGATATTGTTTTTGTATCCTGTTCAACAGACTGAGACCGCTTGAGCGAATACCAGGCTGGTTTTCGTGAGGGTCGATCAACGACGGATAAGATGATTACCCTGCGGTCGATCCTGGATAAATTCCAGGAGTAAAATGAAATGAGTTGTGGCAGATATTGCTCGAGCATGGTTTTCCAGCGAAACTGATTAGGTCAATCAAAGAAATAGTTATCGGTTTCCGTTATACTCTACTAAATTTTTTGGAAATAAATATTGAAATTCAGTCCGCAAATATATATTTCGACTGTGACGTACAGTCTTCCTCAGTGCTTATGTGGACTGGTAAAGAGCAAAGCGTAAATCCTGTTTTTTTATTTGTAGTAGGTAAAAATGAAAATTTAGCATCCTTAATTGGAGTTAGGTAGGGAATTATGCGGTCGATTGTTTACCGTACCATGTCTGGGGTTTTTGGGAAGCAGATTGAATAGCCATGAGGGGTGATTACCTGCGTCTTTATTGAGAAGCGTGCATGAGTGTTGTTTATAAATTTCTAAACTTTCAGCTACGTCTAATTTCCATAAATTATTAACGGGGCGGAGGAGGTGAATGTTATCCGAAGTTAGTGGATGTTCCTCGTTAAAAATATGTTCAGCCACTTTTGATTTGAAATGGTGTGGTGGGGCATTTGTTGAAACTTTACTTGCTTTGGTGACTTCTGCGAAATGTTCTTTGAGACGTATCCCTAGGTTACGTTTAGTTTGCCCAATGTAAACCATGTCACAGTGACTGCATGCAATTTTATAAATTCCAGCTTTGTTCAGGGTATCAATAGGGCCTTTGGTAGACCCTAATTTTGTTTTGAGTTGGGTATTTCTACTAGTGTAGACAATATCCATCCCAAATTTTCTAAATTTTGAACGAAGTGGGCGTGTCAAGTTAATGTCATATTCAACGGCTACCCTTTTCAGATCTTCTGTTATTGGGGTGAGTGTTGTAAAAGATTTCCGAATTTGAGCACGCTTCTTTTTATCAACAATGGCTTGAATGATACTTTCATTGTAGCCATTAAGTTTAGCAATTTCGAAAATATATTCCAGTTCCTTTTGCTTGGCTACTTCACTTAGAGGTAAAGTTTCCATGCGGTGGATCATATGATGGAAGGATGCCATTTTATGCTGGAAGGGATGGTTTGAAGTGTTAGGTATTACCCGTTTTGTATTCGTGGGTTTCCGATAAATTTCAAATTCCAAGTCCGTAGACTTTCTGACTACAACGACGTCCAAGAAAGGGAGTCTGTTGTTAAGTTCTTTTTCAATTGTGAAGTTTATATTTTTATGGGTATTATTAAGGGATATGAAAAAAGTTTCAAGATCCGCCCTTTTCAAAATACAAAAAATATCATCCACATATCTCCACCATCGAATCGGTAAGATGTTCCTCTTCTCTAATGTACTTTCTATATTTGCCATGGAGAGCTCACATAGAAAGGGAGAAAGAGGATTCCCCATTGGTGCCCCTTTAGTCTGTTTGTAAAATTTACCACGAAATGTGAAGTAGTTTTCTTTCATGCAAAGGCGTGAAAGTTTCAACAAACTGTCAACTTTCTTTTTCCAAGTATTATCAAAATATTGGGAAAGAAGCCAGTCCTCTAAAAGGTTTAAGGTTTCATTCACTGGAACGCTAGGAAATAAGGCCGTAACGTCAAATGAAACCATTATCTCATCAGATTGGATGTTACCCGAGGATCTTAAATTTTCAACGAAATCTCCGGTGCTCTTCACTGATCGACTTGGAAATTTATGGGGCATGGCTTGAAATTCTTTTACCAGCCATTTAGCCAATTTTTCTGTGGGAGCCCCTACCGCTGAGATAATTTCTCTCATTTCATTTCCAGGTTTGTGAATTTTGGGGAGACCCTTTATTCTTGGAAGAACTGGATTTGAAACACGAAGATTTTGTAACGCATTACCCAAAACGGGTTTGCATTCTTTTATTGTATTTTCTACACGTTTTACCATATCAGCAAGAGGATTGAGTCGCAGTTGCCAATATGGACCTTTATCAATTTTTTGGGTTATTTGTTCATTATAGTCAGACTTGTCCATGATGACGGTTTTGTTCCCCTTATCTGCTTTTAAATAGAAAACAGGTTTTTAACGTAATTCCTCAACTGTCTTTAAATCAGACGAATTTTCATGACGTGGCAGTGTCTTAGTAATTTTTGAAAAAATTTGGCGTACTTCACCAGTTTGTTCTGTGGAAAGTTTACAACTGTCCATCCCAGCTTCTATATCGATGATCGATTGTTCAATATTGGGTCGTGAAGGAATTGCGAAATTTAGGCCCATATTCAGAAGATTTTGCTGGGGTTGTGAAAACTCGTACGAAGACCTATTGACCACAAAGTCGTCAATGAGGTGTACTTTGGCTGTCTTTCTACTACTGTTATTTCGTAGAAGCAGTTGATTTAACTTTTAATTTAATTTAATATGGAACGGGAGTGTTTGAAAAGTAGCATCAAGTTTCTTTATAGTAAACTTAGCTCCACAACTCTGGAATGTTATTCACTTCATTTAAAACTTGCCAAAGAATTTCCTTTTGAATTTCAAAATTTTCTAACTAAAGTTAAAGTAGCCGAAAAGTGTGAAGGGGAAAGAAAACGAAAATTGGGATTGAAAAAGTTAAATCAACTGCTTCTACGAAATAACAGTGTGAAAGAAAACTACTTCACATTTCGTGGTAAATTTTACAAACAGACTAAAGGGGCACCAATGGGGAATCCTCTTTCTCCCTTTCTATGTGAGCTCTTCATGGCAAATATAGAAAGTACATTAGAGAAGAGGAACATCTTACCGATTCGATGGTGGAGGTATGTGGATGATATTTTTTGTATTTTGAAAAGGGCGGATCTTGAAACTTTTTTCATATCCCTTAATAATACCCATAAAAATATAAACTTCACAATTGAAAAAGAACTTAACAACAGACTCCCTTTCTTGGACGTCGTTGTAGTCAGAAAGTCTACGGACTTGGAATTTGAAATTTATCGGAAACCCACGAATACAAAACGGGTAATACCTAACACTTCAAACCATCCCTTCCAGCATAAAATGGCATCCTTCCATCATATGATCCACCGTATGGAAACTTTACCTCTAAGTGAAGTAGCCAAGCAAAAGGAACTGGAATATATTTTCGAAATTGCTAAAATGAAAGTATCATTCAAGCCATTGTTGATAAAAAGAAGCGTGCTCAAATTTGGAAATCTTTTACAACACTCACCCCAATAACAGAAGATCTGAAAAGGGTAGCCGTTGAATATGACGTTAACTTGACACGCCCACTTCGTTCAAAATTTAGAAAATTTGGGATGGATATTGTCTACACTAGTAGAAATACCCAACTCAAAACAAAATTAGGGTCTACCAAAGACCCTATTGATACCCTGAACAAAGCTGGAATTTATAAAATTGCATGCAGTCACTGTGACATGGTTTACATTGGACAAACTAAACGTAACCTAGGGATACGTCTCAAAGAACATTTCGCAGAAGTGACCAAAGCAAGTAAAGTTTCAACAAATGCCCCACCACACCATTTCAAATCAAAAGTGGCTGAACATATTTTTAACGAGGAACATCCACTAACTTCGGATAACATTCACCTCCTCCGCCCCGTTAATAATTTATGGAAATTAGACGTAGCTGAAAGTTTAGAAATTTATAAACAACACTCATGCACGCTTCTCAATAAAGACGCAGGTAATCACCCCTCATGGCTATTCAATCTGCTTCCCAAAAACCCCAGACATGGTACGGTAAACAATCGACCGCATAATTCCCTACCTAACTCCAATTAAGGGTGCTAAATTTTCATTTTTACCTACTACAAATAAAAAAACAGGATTTACGCTTTGCTCTTCACCAGTCCACATAAGCACTTAGGAAGACTGTACGTCACAGTCGAAATATATATTTGCGGACTGAATTTCAATATTTATTTCCAAAAAAATTAGTAGAGTATAACGGAAACCGATAACTATTTCTTTGATTGATCTCAATCACTCTGCTAAGACGCTCGTTATAGATTTTCTAGATTTGAAACTGATTAGGCTGAAACGTGCAATACTGGATGGCTCGAAATCAAGTGTTCGGATTGCAGACGAAGTGTCAACTTCGTTTTTGACCTTAGATGGATTGAAGCAGGGTGATGCGCTGTCGAATTTGCTGTTCAACATTGCACTCGAAGGTGCGATTAGGAGATCAGGCGTGCAGAGGAACGACACTATCATCACACGGTCGCACATGCTCCTTGGCTTTACGGACGATATAGATATCAAAGAAATCGATCGCAGGGCAGTGGAGGAGGCTTTTGTACCTCTGAAGAGGGAGACGGCGTGGATAGCCTTGACTATTAACTCTACCATGACGAAGTACATAGTTCCGGGTAGAGACAGAGGCAGGTCTAGTGGTATTGATGGGGAAGTGTTTGAAGTTGTTGAAGAATTTGTCTACCTTGGAACACTTGTAACATGTGACGCAGACGCATAAATCACGAGTTGTACCGAGTGTATAGAGAGATGTGTATAGAAGAAAGAAAAGCTAAAGTAGTGTTCACTAGGGAACCAGGTAGAGGTCGGCGGCTTTGTGGGAGGCCACGAACACGCTGGCTGCATGCAGTGGAAGAGGACCTGGGAGCCCTGAACGTTCGAGTGAACTGGAGGAGTATCGCCCAAGACCGGCGAAGATGGTAAGGGCACGCTGTAGCTATCAATGTATCAAGGTAAGGTAGGTGGTGCGGGAACCCATGAATCCCGCCTATTAGTGCCCCATGAACTTCTTCGCTACTAGTGATATTCGAGTTTTTAGAAGAGTATCTTGTAGGTTCAGAGCGGGGGCCTAGTGTGGTTGGTAACGTCTCCGCCAACCACGCTCAACGCCTGGGTTCGAATCCCACCGCCGACATAGGTGTCGATGGTTGTGAGGTGGCGTGATCCACTCACAGCCAACCCAACTGGTCTAGATTCAATCCTAGCCGACACCGGAAGATTTTCTGAGACGAAAAATCTCTGGGATCACGCCTTCCATCGCATGAGGAAGTAAAGCCGTTGGCGCCGGTCCGTTGATAAACGGGTCGTGAGTTAGGGTCCTGGGTGTGGAGTCGCCTCCCTGGGCGTCGGTGATTGGCCACAACAGTGGCGGATCTAGACCGACGGAAAATAAGCGAGAATAAAAAAAAATATCTTGTAGGTTGCGCCTAATAGAGTAATTGTCCGGTAATTGCAGCACTTCAGCTTGTTTATAGATGGGATAAAAAATAGCTTCCATCCGGTACTCGTTCTCCCTTACAAACCTTGGCAAATACTCAGTGCACAACTCTACTGCACAACTCTACTGTATTTCAAAGCTCGCTGGGAAAGTGGTCCACTCCAGCAGCTTTAGTGTTTTTCGGCTTGTGAATATTCTCCACCACCCTTTGGAGATCAGGGGCTGGAATTCTATTGTCTTCTGCTTGTGCACCAAGATCAATTGCCACACCATCCTTGCGCTCTACTTTATCGCCTTCCAGATGCTCGTCGAAGTGCTGCTTCCACCTTTAGACCACCTCACGATCGTTCGTAAGTAGGTTGCCGTCCAAGCACCTGCACTAATCGGCTTGCGACACGTAGCTTTTGCTGAAGCTGTTCTGCTTCTCATAGAACGTGTCTTCCTCCCTTCCAGTCTTCTAGTTCGAGTGTCTTCCTTCAGAAAACTGAATTTTGACTATTCCGTGCTCGTCGGTATCGTTCCACGTTCACTCTCGTACGGTGTTGCAGCTTTCTCGCCCGTCCTGCGTTGTTCCTTTGGACTAACTGTTAGCATTCGTCGTCAAACCAGTCATTTCTATGATCCGGAGCCTTTGTACCTAGTTGCGCAGCAATTGTGCCGTCTACGTCAAGCTGCTCTCCCGTGGCTAACACTGTCAGTTGTTGCTCAGTATTTGATCGTAGTGTTTGGCATGTATTATACACCGTCGAGAGTGTTCAGCGCAAGCGTACAGTTACTAGGTCACAGACTGGGGTTGGTGTTAATACGGGCTGGAACAATCGGCATATACCTAGGCAACGAAACGGACGTTAACGGAGTTAACGGACAACTTGGATCTTGGAACTGCAAGTCTCTCAATTTTTGGGAAGTACCCGCATTCTTTTCGACTTATTGAGGGTCCGCAACTTCGACATTATAGCGTAGCGGAAGGTATGCTGGAAGGGAGTATCGGTACATACGAAGATGATGATTACATCATCCACAGGAGCTGAGGCAACACACACGAGTTGGGCACAGCTTTCATTATTATAGGCAACAGGCAGAAGCGCGTGATTGGGTGGTGGTCAATCGACAACAGAATGTGTAGGTTGAACATCAAAGGCCTTTTCTGCTCTGCTCTCACCTAGAAAGTAACAAGGACGATAAGGACGCTTTTTGAGCGCAGCTGGAGCCCAAAACATGGCGTCAAAATCGTTATCGGAGATCTCAACGAACAGGTTGGTTAGAAGGAGGAATGCAGACCGGGTATTGGGAAGTTCAGCGCACACCGGCTCACGAACGAAAACGGCCCACGACTCGTTGATCTCGCCGTCTCCAAGAACATGGCCAAACGTAGTGCCTACTTCCAGCTTAGCCTCTCATATCGGCATGGAGATCACCACTATAGACTGAATCACAAATCAATCACGCTTTGATTGACGGAAGGCACTTCTCGGATATTATTGACGTCTGAACCTATCATAAATGCGCCAAAACTTTCGGTTGTCAATAACATCCGCTACTGTCGTTCGCCACAGTGTGATCTGAAGTTACTCAAACTCCTCGAAGTCGTTACTGGGTACGCGCAAAGCCTTGAGGCAGCGTTGTCGGAAGAGGGAGAGCTTACCAAGATCCCTCTGGAGGATTGCTGGAGTGCTGTGAAAGCAACTATTAACAACGCAGAGGAAGGTGCTGTTGGATTCGTCAAGAGAAAAAAAAAAACGTAACGGATGGTTCGACGAGGAGTGTCAAACGACGAGAAACATGCAGCGCAGGCATTGATTCTACAGCAAAGGACCCGTCATAACGTGAGTCGATACAAATAGAAACGAAGACAGCAGACACATCTTTTCCGGGACAAAAAGCCCCGCCTGGAAGAGCTGGAGTGTGAGGGCTTGGATCAGGTGTATCGTTCTCAAGAAATACGTAGAATCTACAAGAAACTAAACGCATCCCACGCAGACTTTGTGCCGCGAGCCGAAATGTGTCGAAATGAAGATAAAGGAATCTTGACGGATGAATGTGAAGTGATGGACAGGTGCAAGCAGCGCTACAGTAAACATCTGAATGATACAGAGGCGCCAAGGTGGAAGCTGATGGTCAGGATCTGGGATGCAAAACAGCTACCGTAGGAGTGGGAGTAGGGAGTAATATGCCCAATATACAAGAAGGGCGACAAGTTGAAATGTGAGAACTGTTGAGCGATTACGATTCTCACCGAGTGTAACAGGGTTCGCATGGGCAATAGCGTAGTTATCGACGGAGATGAGTTCGAGGTGGTTGACGAATTTGTGTCCCTGGGATCATTAGGCAACAAGTGCAGCAGAAAAATCTCCAGACGAATTGAGGTCTGGCAAACTTTGCTCCCGTACCAAGTGCACCATGTACAAGACGCTTATAAGACCGGTAGTCCTGTACGAGCACGAGACATGGACAGTGCTTGAGGAGGACTTGCAAGCACTAGCCCTTTTCGAACGACGTGTGCTTGGGACCATCTTCGGCGGAGTATGTGATGATGGCGTATGAACCACGAGCTCCCGCTGGCGATACGGCGAGCCCAGTATCCGGAAGTCGCTAAAACTGGAAGCGTACAATGGGCGGGACATGTTGTAAAAATACCGTACAACATTTCCGCAAAAATAGTGTTCGTCTCGAATCCAGCCTGTACAAGACGTCCCAGCAAACCAGAAGTCGTATAAGGATGGTTATTATAAGCCGCTGAAATGTGCACCCCAAGTTGAAATTACATAAGATGTAACCATAAATTTGTTTAGCTCGTATAAAATATAAATCCTTTAAAACGCAATATTAGGTTATATATGAATTATATCTCGAATACTTTTACGAAAGCTTTTGAGACTTGGTGCGTCGCAACAATTTATTGATTGGCTAAGATCCTACGTATGGTGGTCGGGCACTACGCGTGATGCTGAGCTCCTGCTTATCCTCCACGTTCTCTAATACTTCTGGAATACCACAAGGTAGTAATATGAGGCCGCTCCTTTTTTACTTTATTTAAACGATGTGACATTTTTATTAGGTGTTGGATGTAAACTGGTGTATGCTGATGATCTGAATAATTATTATGTATTTGAATGTTAGCTCTATTTATACGTTGATTTGGTGGAATCATCTCACCAGTTGCAGGTATTTTTTCTATTTTTTTTATGTTAAAAAAGCGGCGCAGAAAAATTATCTGTTGCATTTATTTAAAGGTAAGTTTGAACAGTAAGTGTTTTTTCTATGTAAATAAAAACAAAATGGCCGACTTATTGCCAATTTCGGTCAGTGGGTTCTGCTGAATTGCATGATGCATGATTAAAATAACTGCAAAGTTACATTCGTTGTAAAATAGAACATTATAGAATAAATAATCTATTTTATATTAATTTGTGGGCATTTTGTTCTGTTACAGTCTGAACTGGAACGCCAAATAGAGGTAGGGTTCAACATTTTTTTGATGATAAATCTCTTTGAAATGTATGTAACGTCTAGATCTGGTGTTATCTCAAATTTCTGAAAAAAAAAATGATTTTCTGTGACTAGGAAACTCTTCCAGCATAAAAATTTCCATAACGTCGGTTATTTTCTCAAATTTTCTAGATTATACCAGATCTCGACGTCATATGTCTTCCTATAACACCCATGACAAGACCGATTGTGCTAAAATTTTGCATGGGAACTTATTTGGAGATGACCTAACTTCTGGGCCCTACCGCTAAACGAAACTCGATGGTAAAATTATCTGATACGTTCTACTTGTCCCTGCACAGATTTCTAATTCCCAGAAAAAAAGTTAATTTATTTTATATAGCACCTGATTTTGATGGTTTTGTTAAGGACTTCTTTAAAACGGCAACCCTTTTGAGCCCTACCGCTAGATGAAATTCTTTTCGAGAAAGAAAAGAAGATTTCTTTTGGCACCCTAATATTCACCATAACTCGATAGCAAAGCAAAGCCTTGGAGCTACATTCTGATTCAGAACTTGACTTTCTGTTGATTATACATATACACAGACTTCGCAGCCAACTGATCAGTTTAGAGCACAATTGCGGGGTTAGCGCTACGATTCTACTGACACTAACAGTCTCTCCCGAGCTGGCACTCGAAGCTACCACGACTGGCTTGTTAGATCCGCATCGTACTTCGAGACCAGCTGGCACAACTTGATAATACTGTGCATAAACAGCGGTATATACGATCTTATCCGACTTCAAACAAAAGTTCGGCGTGTTATGCTGAAAATTTTGATTTCGTTTCTGAAAAATCATAACGCTTCATTCAAAATGTAAGAAAACCTGAAGAAAACAGTCAATTCGGATTCATAGCAGTATTTGGAAGTCTATTCTCTTGTCCGCCACCAGTCGACGTAAGCACGGACAGAATTTTTGTTAGCCCCTAGCCGTAAGGCTGCAATATGCAACACGCAACAGCTTACGTGACTGAGCGTTCGGCAACTCCTGCTGTTTACTTATATCCGACACGAACATTATTTTGTCCCCTAGCAGTAATATACAATACACAACAGCGTGATATACTGTTGCATGGCTGAGAGTGCTGCACTTGTGCTCTCTGCTTTCATCGGACACGGTAAGATTTTTTTTGCTATTCAAGCCCGTATTGCGTTTTATTTTGTTACGTGGCTGAGAGCCCTATCGGTCCTCTTCCACTATTTACCCATACGAAATGAGATTGATTTTTCGTACATTCGTATTACATGCGAAAAAAAATCTCTTTGTGTCTTGCGAAACTGGGAAAATTAAACAACTTGAAAAAAGGCAAAGCCATTCACAATTCGCATGTACTTAAAATGTCAATCATCACGAAAAAAAAGCAAATGTGACCCCGTGGTTGGTCGTCGCTGTTTTTACAATTGATTTTTAGGTATTTTTTTCACTGGTTCGCAAGTGGAAAGGTGTGCTTTTAATGTGTCAAAAGTTTGAAAAGTCATCTAATATTTAAAATATTTGTGTTCAAGATCTGTTCAGTGTGAGTAAAAATGCTTGCACTTTACGATCCTGTTGTTAGCTATAGAAGTGAGCTCATGATTGGTTGAGTGTTGTGAAATTGAACTGAAAATAATGATTCCCTACTCAAATGGAGACATAATTCACTATCGCAAAGATATACCAATTATTATAGCACAAGTTTAAGGTGAACTGCACCTTCCGATCAAGACAATCCGTTTTGTGGTAATAACATAAAATGCATTTTAAAAGAGCACATTTTCGATGCATTTCCCACATCATTCTAATCTACTGATGTAAGGCGTTGTCCTACGTCAAAAACCGCGACGTCTGGTTTTAGGCTAGCAGTGCCCTTCACTCAGATACCGATTTTCAAAATAGGTTACACTGTAGGCAGTGCTCGCTATTTCTATTTCCAAATTTAAAAACCAAACTATTGAGCATTTTTGTGTTACGTTAACCAAGCTTTTCTTGTTGCTTTTATCAGAAATAGGGTGATAAATAAATTCAAATCCCCAAAGCCGGAGTCAATCGTCTGCTAATCAGAATTTCTCATGGACCAACACAGCTCTCTTAAAATTGATAAAGCTTCAATTTATGCAGCTCCCAATCGGCCGATCGTACGATTCCGGGAGAAACTTTCATTCAAATGTCTAATTTGTTACAGTTTCTTCAAATTATCATACAGATTAGCGTTTGCTTTAACTCTCCTAAGCAACAGCCGCCATCCATACCACAGCAGCCTCCCTCGTGGAGCGGCAGGTCCAATAAAACTAAAATTATCATGGGGTCGGAATCATTATCACCTTCCCGGTCGGACCGACAGAGCAATGCGTTTGGTTTCGATAGTGGCGACACTATAACCCATAGGCCCATCCGAAGAGACGGTGTAGAAGCGGCGACGAAGACGAAGAATGAGGGAGAAATTTCTTCCACACAACTTTCGAAATCCTATTATTCCATGGACCTCACGCTCTCACGCCATCTCGCGATCTCGCGTACCCTCGTTGGGATGCCTGCCTAGGGTGTGTAAAAATGTTTCTCTACTGATAGTTGCTTCGATCTAGGTGGCACGTTTGGGGCCTCTCTACAGTTCAGCCCCTAAGCATTGCTGAGCCAAGCAACCAAAGCAGGCTCGCTCTGGAATGTCGTTTGGTATGTTTCATGGACAGTTGTGCATCGGCTTCGGCTCATGTATGTGAATGTATTTGTTTTATTCGCTATACTAATAATAAATATCCATACACTCCAATCGTTTATCTTTTAGGTATGTGACGACCGGTTCTGGATTGAGCACGTTTATGGCTGTCTCCACGAAAAAGCATTCTCTAGTCCTCTGCCCAGCCCTGTTCGAGCACACTACTTGACCGCCTATCGATATCTAACCGGAGGGTCCACGAGAGACCGAAACCTATATTTAGTGGGATTTCAGTAAGAAAACTCGATGAAGAGGATATCTTCTCATCAGAAACAGGTTTCACATTCCGTTCTTTCTGGCCGATTGGCTTGAATGCGTATTCGCTTGCGGGCACACTTGTCGCACTGAAATTGGAAACTGCTGCTGATGTTGTCACAAAGTCAAAAGCCGCCTCGAAAGCAGCAAGCAAGCAGCGGGGTACAGCAGTGGCGAGAAATCGCAATTTGTCTGGTCTGGAGCTGGTATTCGGTTGGTCTATTTTGAATACAAAAACATATTCCGGTTGGAGTTGGAACCGAAAATATTTCATCTTAGGGAAGTTTCTAACATCCAAAATCAAATGTTGAAACACAGTTTTTGAATTACTGCTATCTTAATCAATTAGACTTAAATATTAGCCAACTAAATTGGTTCCTTTCTAGCTGAGAGCGTGAAATTGAGTTGAATGATAAATGTAATGTTGCTTTCCTCGGCAAACAATAAGTAAAATTTCCAACACCTGTCGCCTGTCAACATCGTTTGCTAAAAAGAAACAGTGCCAGAGAAATCATGAACGCAACGGTGATGCCAACGACGCGACTGTCCCACTTTGCTCATAGCTTCTTGATCGGTGGCGCGGGGTTTTCTTGACCAACATGCCACACTTTGCTAATCCGGAGGCAACACCGCATTTCCATTTCGCGAGTGGTCAAAATGCTCCGTCCGTCCTACAATGCAATGGTGACTTGGCAACATTCGATCTGTCAACCTTTGTGCTGTTCCGTTACAAACGGTTGGTACGGCTGATGATTGAGCCGGACATAGTTTTCTTACTCAAAGTGGCAAGAAAACCAATTTTACCCTTGTGTACACAGCTCAGTGCGACGGTTTGCTCACTCTGGTTTGCAAGAATGTGGCAAACTACCTGACCGGACCGTCGTTCGAACACATTGATAACGGGTAGCTTGCGAGTAAATAGTTTTCGAAGGCACTCCGTATATAACCTACAAATCGTTGGTAGCGTGCCTGTCTGGTATAGTAAATAGCACGCACATCAGCGATCATGTCGACATGATTTGAAACAACGAGTAAAGCGCGAAACGATCAGGAAAAACATTGATGGGTCATACTTAGGAGGATTAAGTCCATTGAATGCTTGGAGTACAATGATTCAGACAGTTACCGGACGACGATTTGCGCCAATTTGTAAGGGAACAGAAATGTAATGAAAACATTTTATATTTTGGTTTGCCTAATACAGTGATCACCCGATTATATCTCACCCTGATGATTTTTGGCGTGATAAAATAGGGAAAGTGATAAAATCGGGAAATTTTTAAAATTTTATTTTTTTTATTAAAAATGTCAAATCAGTAACTAAATACGTAAAATCAGCGATTGAATTTTTTTTTTGGAAAATTTATCAGTACAAACATATGAAAAAAGCTGCAGTTGTTTTTTCATAAATCGATATATCTGAATAATGACAAAAAATGGAGAAAAGTTGTCAAGGGATGAACTTGATAAAACTGTCTGAGCTTTTATAAAAAATATTTAAAAAATTCAATTTGAGATCCGATACTGAAAAAAAAATTCCAAAAACAAAAAGTGACTAAAAAAAATCGATCATCACTAATTTTTTAAAACATTTTTTTAGATAGATAATTCAGTTGCCTAAAACTTTTCTGAACAAACCCAAAAAAATAAAAAACCGAAAAAAATCGATGTAAAGTTGCAAATAAATTACAATTAAGTTTTTTATTCGTTCATGTTTTTGTTTGAATTGGTAAAATGAATTACTTGCTTTTTGGTAGCGCAGTACCATAAGCAAAATATTAGATGTTCTCACAACACTAAACTTTGCCGATATCTCTCACATATTGCAACCTGAAAAATCTTAAAATGTAAATAACGTTTTTTAATGCCTTCTCATAGAAAACATTATGCTGCTTGCAATATGTAAGAGATAGAAACATGATGTCTTCTGTAAAGTTTCTTGTTTTGAGATCACCTAATACTTTGCCTAAGGCACCAAGCGTCTATCTTTATCTAATGAAAAAGTAAATATTCTATCTCACTTTTAGGAGGATTGATCACCCAGCTTTCTACATCAAAAGATGCGTTTTCAAATATTTTGAAACTTCTCTGAACATATTATACCGTTATAATAAACATTTGTATCACTATTCAATTATTCGCACGATAACAGCAAAATGTAACATTGTGCATCGGTTGAATTTTTAATGTAAACTGCATCCAGAATGATACACAGAATTATGAAAAATATCTTAAATATTGAAGTGTAATAGAAAATAAGTTCACCCTGACATTTTTTTAATGAAATTTTTTATGATGATAAAATCGGGTGAAAATGTGATAAAATCGGGGGCAGATAAAATCGAGTACAGATATTATCGGGTGATTACTGTATTGTATTTTCGCATCGCAGCACATTTTGGCATTTAGAATGAAGGAATTAATTCAAACTGTTTTTCTATTTGTTGCTTTTAACTTGAATTACTAAAACAGTATCCATCCACTTGCATAGGATCTATCATATTAACAACTAACAAGCTGTCTTCGTTTCGACAACGCTGCTGCGATTACTGGAATTCGATCCATGCGTACTGCAATTCCTTCTAGTATTGATTCCTTCCTTACGAGAATGACTTCTAATGCAACAACGGGCTCCACGTTCGAACTAATCAATATTAAATACAATACCGTAGAATAAAAAAGCAGTTGCAAGAATAGAGAAAGTTAACCCATAACATGTAAATGGAAAATTTCAATTTTTGCAGTTATTTGAAAGGAAAACATTTGGCAACAATGCTGCAAAATAATGTAAGTTCTAGAGTAAGTAACCAGGAAAATATTAAAATCAGTTTTTTGAGTTGAATTGTTAGTAGACATTTTCAATTAAACATGATGGTTTGAAGAAGAATGAGAAGTTTAAAACTGTTTTGCTTGATTTATTCTCTTCAAAAAACCATTAAAATTGAGATATTACTCGAGTGACCCTAGAATCTAAATGAATAATTCCTTTGAATCTGAAAACAACGTGTATTGAGACTCATAAAGGGAATCTTCTAATCAGTCAGAGATAGTTTTTCTTATCCCGAATCAACCCAATGTTGATGTGGTATCATTTGACACTTTGTACATTTCTCGACCTAAAATGACATTTCCATCATTTGGTAATACTCTTATGAACACCAATAGATGCCACTTGACAGAGAAATTCACATCAAGTTAGTTTAGTTTTGTACGTGCATGCAGTAGCTATCCAAAGTTAAGAAGAATATAATATTAATGGGGAATTCGGACATAAGAGAAACAAAATGTTGGATAAGGAAAAACTAAGTGGAGGATTTATATAAATTTTGCACGGTGACTAGTCGTTGACAACTCATACGACGTCCACAGTTTTTTTGTCTCCCTTTTCACCTGTAACACATACAAAAAAAATGATTTTCTGGAGGGTGTTCCGCATATAGTCATGCACTTTTGGTGAAAATCGTGAAAGAATAAGAATAAAAGCTATTATTAAATTAAGTACTCTATTTTCTCCACTAATTCGCAACAAAAGCGTGAAAAACTATTTATTGGCAACATTCTGTGACAGTAAACCGAATGGTTATTGTAAAAAAACGATTTTTTCATGTTGACTGATAAACTCCTTGCGGCTCGTTAGAAAGAACTTCATTAAATGACAATTAAACGAAACATTGCACAGTGGTCCAGGAATGCAATCTAGCGGAACAAAATTAATAACTCCCGATCATGTTGGTTTTTTGAGATAGTGTTTTAGGCAATGTTCATGGGAATCATCAAGGAATATTTTTGTATGAAAATATTTGTACTAAACGTGTACTAAACTAGTACTAAATTTTTTTTTCTTCAGTTTTTCAATCTAGAAGGATGGTTTTTTTTACAAAGTTAATTATTAGCCAAAAATATGAAACTTTTCCAAAGTCACAACTATTCAAGAAGCCATAGTGTATGAGATATTGATTTTTTTTTGGACGAAATGGACAAAAAACTGTTGTTTTTATTTTATTTTTATTTTTTGTAAGTGTACTAACGAACTCTATGCTATTTGAAAAAAAAAGCATGTCATAAGACTTAAACAGTTAATTGTAAATATTGAACAAAATATTTTTATATCAAAAGAGTTCATATTAAATTCTCTTTATAATCTCCGTAGACACTTGGCATAATATTGGATAAAAAATAGCACGTTTATTCCTAATTTTGTAGAATTTCACAAAATTACTCACAGAGTAAAACCTCCAAGGAGTTTCAGGCTGAAATTTTGTCTACACATCTCTAGTTGAATATTCTTCCAGCCATGAGAGTTTCAAGTTGCGCTTTTGTGCGCTAATGGAGATGACATTTAAAAAAATCATTGAAATTTTCGTTTTTTTAAATATCTCAAAAACTATTGGCCATAGCCATCCTAATTCTGCGGCAAAGTTCAAAGGTTAAGAGATTTATAGTTAGAAACTCATAGAGTCCGTTAGTGCAAATAAAAAAATGAATAAAAATAAAAATAAAAGTTTTTTGTCCAAAAAACTCAATATCTCATACACTTTGTGACTTTGGACAAGTTTTATATTATTGGCTACCCAAGCAACAATTGAAACATAATAAAAAAATAAATTGTGATCATTTGTTGCACTAATGAAATTCCGAGGTTTTAAGAAACATTTGTAAGAAACATTTTTTGTTACTACGATGAAATTGTAAAGAAACAAGCAACAACTAAAGTTGCATCGCTGCTTCAAAAATCTTCACACCAACAACGTAATTCGCAAGGTTGGATTTGTTGTTGAAACGTGTAAACGGCATTTGAAAACCTAACCTTCACTGAATAGATCTAGTGGGTGGAGCATATAGGTTGCCAACGTGATGCTTGCGAGATACAAAAAACAAACACACAAAAATACTTCTAAAAGTTGCTGTCATGTTCTGAAGCCATGTTACAGCAACTTTTGCTTGATCGTTCGCCTTATATTTGTTTTTGAGATGAGGTTATTTACTGCGTTGTAACTTTTGGGTACTTGAACTAGAAGTCGTCCAAAAAGTGTGGGTCTCTGAAACGGGATGTGATGAATTGCTTTGAATTTCATTATCACGCTGAGGTACTGATGAATTGAGGAAGCAAAATTAAAACTGGCAATGACCATTAGCATGATAAGGGAAGCAATATTTAAATCTGAGCCATAAACTTGCAAGTGTTTCTACAGCAAATGACGTTAATAATACAAACTCAAATTTCTGGAAATAATCAAAGATAAATCGCTATACAGACAATCTCTTTCCATTCTGACCATTTGCCATTTTACAATCTTACCACAACGCCACGAAGTTTCTATTGCGCTCTAGCTGCTGCTACGCTGCATCTTCGTAGCTGAAATTTTACCATGCAGCATTTACCATGTTATTATCAAATTCCATGCATTAGTTCATACACATTGCGGTTTTATTCTTGAAACTTGTGTTGAAACAACGAAAATGTTGCAATTGGCTCCACCTCCTGCGCTTTTTTGTTATTGTATAAGAAACTGAGATGTAACTGCAACTTTATTTCGCATAAGAATTTGTTGCTGTGATGCACAAAGTTCATAATCGAAACAAAGTTTGCTGCTTGGGAAGTGTTCTAGATTCTGAATAGTAAACAACGAAGGGATCTCCAATAACTACACGAATCACAAATTGATAAAGACGAATTAAAATGAGCTGTTTCAATATTTTAATTTTGCAATAACGTTTTCGTTTAATTTGCGTAAGCTTGATGAGCACCGATGAGCAGGAAAGGGTTTACAGCATTTGGGTGTATCCCATTTTCACTTTATTTATCTTCACAAAATGCAAACTGTTACTAACACTTAGGGGCTTGCTTATAGGGCTTGCAGTAGCAGTTACTTCGTAATCGACGGAGATGCGATCAAGGTGGTTGAAGAATTTGTGTCTCATTGGTAACGTGAGATAATAGAGAAAGCAGCAGAGAAAGCCGCAGACGTTTAGTAGCTGGAAGTCGTGCACACTACGGTCTTGCACCTTGAGGTCTGATAAACTTTGCCTCCTCTACCAAGTGCAAAATGTGCAAGTCTCTTGTAAGACCGGGCACTATGGTCATGAAACATGGACAATGCTGGAGGAGAACTTGTAAGCACTGGCGGTTTTTGAACGACGTATGCTTAGGATATACGTGTTGAGGATTGAGGGTAAATTCTTCAATTACAGCTTAACAAATGTGTACGCACCGACTAATGATAAACCCAATGACGAGAAGGAGGAGTTCTTTGATCTCCTTGAGAAGACTTACAGTGAGCACCCAGCATATGGCATCAAGATCGTCAACGAAGATGTAAATGCGCAGGTCGGGCAAGAAGACTTCTTCCACCCGTAACTAGATAGCTTTTACTGTACTACGAACGATAGTGGCGATCACCACCACAGCTCAACGAGTGTCGGGTACTGGGTAGAGCTGCGGTAATCACCAAAATTAAATTTAGCAGAAATCCCGATAGAAACCGTCGACCTCGCACTCGTTGGAATTGTGTTATCGAAGTTGATGCCCACGTAATAGGTATAAGGGGCGACTAGAGGATAGCAGCTCAAGCCCGAGTGACATACATTTAAAAATGGAGTTCTGTCTGTCTGTCTATCTGTTTATCTGTTTATCTGTCTTATCCATATAAACTTGAAAATGACTGAACCGATCGGCATGAAAATTTGTATGTAGGGGTTTTTAGGGCCGGGGTAAGTTCTTATGATAGTCTCTAGAGACGAGGGCTACAATACAAATGAAACAATGAAACACAAATTTCTGCATAACTCGGGAACTACCTGAGCAAATACAATACAACCAAATTAAGATTGTTTTTGGGGGCAAGAAATGTTTCCATAATGATATGACGCTCTGCCCTACTTTGGACGAGGGGGAGGGGTTCATACAAACTTCAGCATAACTCAAGAACTAATCAAATAAATGAAACAAAATTTGGCATGTGAATGTTTTAAGAAGCAAGAAACATTTCTATGGTAGTTGGAGATTCCTCCTTGCCTCCCTTACAATTGAAACACAAATATTTGTTAAACTCGAGAACTAATCAAACTCATAGAACCAAATTTATGGGTTGAATGACTGCAATGCAGTTAAAAACCCCTTAACCCTTTAACGGGCCGAGGCTAAAAAAATGTCATAAAATGTTATTGTTTATTTCTGATCACTGATCATAGCTCGTAATTATGAAGCAGAAAAAAAAACAAGAGTTGTTGGTGGCAATATAGTTGCCACTGCCTTATAAAGGGTTAACTAAAAAAAAGAACCAAATTTTTGTGGTTAATGGAAACAAAAAAAGTTGAAGAGGTTGTTTATAATACACGACCGCAGAGGCAACGTAGAATACGACAGCCTGTCTTATGTCAATGTCTTTCTTGGAATAGGTTTGGGAATACACTCAATTGGGGTTGATTAATTTAATAGTCTCTTTGCTCCAGATGACGTTTACCCCCGTAGCCGGTACCGCGGTTTCACTTGCTGCCGTATCCAAAACAAGAATGAAATTGAATTGTTTTGTGGCTGTCTTTTGTATCAAGTTGCACTAAGATATCTTAATTTAGGTAGTGGCTACGAAGAGGCTATAGACAAGGGCAGAAATTCTTCATAAAACTTTGAGGTTAATTGTGTTTATTGACAAGTGAATATTTTTTCAAGATGGCTAATTTTTTTATTTAGTTTTTGATGATTTACAGTGATAATTAAATTCTACATGAGGTGATTTACTAGCAATTATGTATATATGAAAATTTCAATCGCTATACTGCTAGCCACACACGCTATATAGCAAGCCACACATGCTATAAACAATATAGCATATATAGCAAGCCACGCACGCTAGCCGCACGTTATGTAGCAAGCCACGCACGCCAAATAGCCATCCACACAAGCTATAGACATACATGCACAGACACGCTAGACATGCACACGCTATATAGCAAGCCACACGCGCTATAAACATGCACACACGCGCTACAGACATGCATACACGCCATAAACATACACACACGCTATATGGCAAGCCACGCACTGCACAGCCACATAGCCACATACGCTATATAGCAAGCCACACACCTTATATATAAGGGACACACGCTACAGATATTCACACACGTTATATGCACACACCCTATATATACAAACGCTGGATGATGGTGGCTTCTCAAACCACCTGGCGGTGCGAGTCTCTTTCAGTTTCGGGTTGTATTTACCCAATGATATCAGAATCGGATTACCGCCGGTAGGGTCCAACTCAGTTCGGAGGGAAGCCGAACTGAAAGAGGTAAGAACTGCAGCTAACCACTACCACCGCCGCTGTTGCCCGATGCTGATCCACTTCGCCTACTGCCATCGGTGTTGATGTCCGCTGCTGCTGCCTGCCTCTAGTAAACTGATTTGCTTGAGGAGAAACAGTCTCTTATATAGCCCGAAGAGTACATTCCCGACTAACTAGGTACTCCATTCTGTCGTCCTTTTTAGGGAAAGGCAGCAAGCGACCAATCAAAAGTCGACATTTGCGTTTCAACAATGTTCAACAAATTTCAATATTACAATAGTTTGAACAATCAGATTACAATTTTCTGCATTTGGACGGGTGCTTAAATGATTTTCCAATCGATTGCTGCAAAAATGACAGAAATCGGTTGGAAACTGACTGGGTTTAAAACGTTTGAAATTGGACAATTTTTGTGACACTTTCGGTTTTGAAATTGGATTCCTGTATTGAAATTGGGTCCCTGTAATTGTTGCCGTAAGACGTATTCTACGTCAAAAAAAATGTCTTGTGGTAAACTGACACTCTAGAAGCTCCCTCCTTCCACCTCTGAAAGGGAGTGCTTCCATGCAAATGAAACACGAATTTGTGCACAACTCTTGAACTCAAGTAAATTTAACCAAATTTGGAATGTACAGGTTTTTGAGAGCAAGAGATATTTTTATGGTCGTTCGACATCTTTCTCTCTACCCCTCTTCTGTAAAGGAGGGCTTCCATACAAATCAAACACGAATATCTACATCATAACTTGTATTTTTAACAAGGAAATGGAACTAAATTTGGTATGTGGGTTTTTTTGAGGGAGGGGGGGTTTCACGATTTCATGATTGGGTGTTATCTCAAAAAAAAAAAAAAAAAAATTGGAAAAACCGACTTTCTAAAACTAAGAAAAAATCTTGAGCTGAGACAGTCTTCCAGTCTCAAGTCGATAATTTTGATTTTGAAAGTTTCATGAATTATTATGAGGACTTCTTTCGATGATTTTTGAGCCCATCTGTCCGTGAATGGCTGTCAACTCTCCCGCTTTTTGACAGTGGAAATAATTATCTGTTTTAGCATTGGCCAACCGAAGTGCGCGGATGCGACCAGTCGTGTTAATGTCGTCTACGAACAGCGCGGAAATTTGATTTGCGTACTTTTTGTAAAAGACACCAATAGGATTGAATATACCCGCGCACTTTCAAGGCGGTTTCAATGCCTCTTGCAAGAAAAGTTCTCCCACAGTTGACGATACTGTCTATGCAGAGCAAAATCGTGAGCGTCGAATCACTCAACCGACAAGCATTTTGTAGTGAATAGCGTAGTATCCCAATCAGTATTCAGTTGTCTTTGTTATGCAAGGATTTTGTCCCTAGTTTACATGAAAACCGTTTTAAAATGTATGAACTCTGTTCATTCTAAAGTTCTTGTTACGTAGTCAAAATATTCTTAATATTGTTGAGCTGTATCTTCTTTCTTTAATAAATCATTTCGTTAACACTGCAGAGACTCGTTATATTTTTCTTTTTTTGCAAAAAGGCAGACAATAACGAATATCAAGCCAGATATTTTGTGCTGTCCTAGATTTAGAATTAGGACGCAGACGCGCTTATGCACTGATTTGTATGTGACATATAATTCTGTCCCTCCGTGGTCCCATTAGGTCTATTGACTCTGACTAATTGACAAATTAGAAAAAATGGCAGCTTTTCATTGACCTGTTTCAAGTAGCAGGTAGAGTATCGATACAGCTGGTATCAATGCTCTGCGCTCGATATCAGCCTGGTATCGATGCGACCACGAAAAATATCGATACTCCAGTATTGATACTTTTGCAGGTTTTGGGCAATGCTACTGTTTGTTTTCGAAATTGGTCAATCTTGTTTCATCGTTGTAATGTGTTCTTATGAATTCAGATAATGAAATCAGGTTTTCAGTCTTTTATTAGAAAAATAAAATCTAAAATGAGAAAATCGCCGCGTTTCTACTTGTCTTTTTCTACTTCCCGGGTTTCCAGGATTTTCGAAAAATCGAATTTTTATTTTTTGAATCCTGGGAAGTTGAAAACCATCGGGAAATGGACGCTTTGGTAGGATACTGCAAGTTCTCAACCTTGTGAAGAGAGTCGAAAATATTCGCAACGAAAACCGATTTTCTAATGCATACTTGAAAAAGCTATGATTGTAAAAAAAATTTCAAGCGAATCGATATCAATTGTGTACAATTTTCTGTTAGCTTTTATTAATGTACTTCATTTCAAATCTCATTCAGACGTTTTTTCGGTTGCTTGTGGACTGGTCTTTGACTGCCTATAGCTTCAAAGTTTGTGTTTTGTCAGTGTGTCTTTTAAAGACTACCTGAAAGTTATTTCCCATCAGTCTTTCTCAAGACTACCTACTTTTGAATTTAACATTTGTTTTAACTTTTTTCGTATCACCTGAAATGGCTGGACGGAAAAAGAAACCTCGCATCGCTGCGGGGAGGAAAAGAGAGGCATCTCTTTCTGACACTTCGAGTGTCTGTAGTGACAATCCTTTTGATATTTTGCCTGAGCAAGAAGCTGGTAAAATGGAACTTATTAATAATGAAACTATACAAAATATAAAATCTTTAAAAAAGGAGAAAGTTCCACCTATTGTGGTAACTATTTCTTCTGAATTTAATATATTCAAAAAGGAACTTTCAACGTTTGTTTCTGACGTTAAAGTTACCTATCAAATTGGCCGTAGAGGTGAATGCCGCTTATTAGCCGACTCAGTAAAGGGTCGTGATCGTCTTGTTCAGTATTTAACTGACAAGATGTACAAATTTTTTACATATGACACCAAGAACACCAAGCCGTTCAAGGTTGTCTTGAAAGGTCTCACCAACGATCAAACCGTTGATGAGATCAAACTTACTTTAACAGAATTACTTGGCATAGCCCCTACCCAAGTAATTCTAATGAAACAAAAACCACGAGGCGAAAACAGTCAGAGAACTGGAATTTCCCTTGTTAATTATTTAATTCATTTTAACCGCAATGAGGTTAACAACTTAAATTTTTTTGAAAAAGCACATGCTTTGTATAATGTACGTGTAAAGTGGGAAATTTATAGGAAGTATGGCGGAGGTGAAAAGCATATCACCCAATGCCGTACTTGCCAACGTTATGGCCATGGTTCCAAATTCTGTAACATGGACCAAAAATGTCTTAATTGTGGAGACTCTTCTCACAAAAAGGACACATGTCCTGTGAAAGAGAGTAAAAATTTTCGCTGTGCGAATTGTAACGGCAACCATATGTAAAATTTTTATCAATGCCCAGTCCGTTTAGCAATTGTTAAGGCAAGGCAAGGTAAACAAAATTCAATTTCTCAATTAAAACCAACTTCAAAACAAAATTCTCCAAGCGTACCAGTGACGCATAGTTTACCTACTCCTTTGCATACCCGTTTAACTTATGCACAGGTTACAGGTAGTTCGAACATTATACCGCCTAGTGTTGGTAGTTCGAAAATGACCGTTAATATGGGTAAGCAAAACAGGCTAGAAAATAATTGTACACCTATCACTCCAGCTAAAATTGCTGCCGAAAATATTTTTTCTAATGTCAACTGCCTGGGGCCTATTGCGGCAGGTAAACTTTCTTTTTTGCAACAGGCAATGTTCGATCTTATGAACGCCATGTTGCTGGCAAAATCAATGTTTGAAGCCATTCAAATAGGCACAAATTTTACTATTAAAATTGTTTCTAATTTAAAATTTAGCAATGATTTTAAATAAAACAATTAAAATATTAAATTGGAATGCTCGCTCATTGAAGGCCAATGAGAATGAGCTTTTTAACTTTTTAACAGTAAATAATGTGCATATTGCAATTATTACTGAAACAATTTTGAAACCTAACATAAAATTAAAATATGATCCCAATTACGTGGTTCATAGATATGATAGGATTCAGGGTTCCGGCGGTGGAGTTGCAATTGTTATTCATCGCCGAATCAAACATCGTGCTCTTCCCCATCTTGAGACGAAAGTTATTGAAACTTTGGGAATTGAAGTTCAAACTGAACTTGGGATTTTATTTATTGCCGCAGCATATTTACCATTTCAATGCACACGCGAGCTCAAAAATTATTTTAAAGGTGATTTACAAAAACTCACCAGAAATCGTTCGAAATTTTTCATAATCAGCGATTTTAACGCTAAACATCGTTCATGGAATAATTCTCAAAGTAATTCCAATGGCAAAATTTTATTCAACGATTGTTCTTCAGGATACTATTCTATTTTGTCTCCGAATAGTCCTACATGCTTTTCTTCTGTAAGAAACCCTTCAACAATTGATTTGGTGCTTACAGATCAAAGTCATGTATGTAGTGATTTGATCACACATGCTGACTTTGATTCTGATCATCTTCCAATAACTTTTTCATTATCACATGAATCAGTTTTAAACCCTATGAGCTCTGTTTTTAATTATAACAAGGCGAATCGGGAAAGATACAAAACTCATATTGAGAGAAATTTCAATAATGAGCTTGATTTGCAAAACGAAGTGAATATTGATTCCGCTTTGGACGCATTAAAATGTGCAATTGTTGATGCCAGGAATTATTCTGTTCCAAAGGCTCAAGTGAAATTTGATTCACCAATAATTGACGAAAATCTTCAACTTCTAATTCGTTTGAAAAATGTCCGCAGGCGTCAATATCAACGTTCTCGTGACCCTGTTTTTAAAACTATTACAAAGATTTACAGAAAGAGATTAAGCATAGATTTACTCTTCTGAGAAATCAAAATTTTGAGACTAAAGTTGAAAAATTGAAACCATATTCAAAACCATTTTGGAAGCTGTCGAAGATTCTTAAGAAACCTTCAAAGCCTATTCCAGTTTTAAAAGATGGTGAACGTTTTCTTGTATCCAATGAACAAAAGGCTTAAAGACTTGCTCAGCAGTTTGAGAGTGTTCATAACTCAAATTTGAATTTTGTGAGTCCAATTGAAAAATGAAGTCACACGTCAATTTGATTTAATTTCTTCCCAGAATTTTTTACCTGCAGAAATAATTGAAACTAACTTGAATGAGATTAAATCAATTATTAAAAATTTCAAAAATATGAAAGCACCTGGTGACGATGGAATCTTTAATATACTAATCAAACAACTCCCTGAGAGCACAATGGAATTTTTAGTAAAAATTTTCAATTGCTGCTTCAAAATTGCATATTTTCCCAAATTATGGATAAATGCAAAAATTACTCCCATTTTAAAACCGGATAAGAACCCAGCTGAAGTTTCAAGTTATCGACCAATCAGTTTGCTTTCTTCAATAAGTAAACTGTTTGAGAGAATTATTCTTAACAGAATGATGTCACACATCAACGAAAATTCAATTTTTGCAAATGAACAGTTTGGATTTCGCCATGGGCATTCCACAACTCATCAATTGCTCAGAGTTACTAATATGATACGAGCTAACAAATCTGAAGGTTATTCCACTGGAGCTGCTCTTTTAGACATAGAAAAAGCATTCGACAGTGTTTGGCATAAAGGTTTGATTGCGAAATTGCAAAATTCTAATTTTCCAATTTTCCTAATCAAAATTTTAAAAAATTATCTTACTGATCGAACTCTGCAGGTTGTCTATCAGAATTCAAAATCTGATAGATTTCCTGTCAGAGCAGGTGTTCCTCAAGGTTCAGTCTTGGGTCCAGTCCTGTACAACATATTCACTTCAGATCTTCCTGATTTGCCTCCAGGATGCACAAAGTCATTGTTCTGCGATGACACAAGCATTTCCGTAAAAGGGAAAAGTCTTCGTGTCATATGCAGTCGATTGCAGAAAAGTTTAGATATTTTTTCTTCATACTTGCAAAAGTGGAAAATCTCTCCCAATGCTTCTAAAACTAAAATGATAATTTTCCCGCATAAGCCTAGGGCTTCTTTCCTCAAGCCAAACAATAATCACGTTGTCAAGATGAATGGGGTTATTTTAAGTTGGTCCGACAAGGTTAAGTACTTGGGACTAATTTATGATAAAAAACTTATTTTCAAAGAGCACATTGAGAGTATTCAAGCCAAGTGCATCAAATATACGAGATGTTTATGTCCTCTCATTAACAGGAATTCTAAACTTTGTTTAAAGAACAAACTTTTGATTTACAAACAAATTTTTAGACCAGCAATGCTTTATGCTGTACCGATCTGGTCAAGTTGCTGTTCAACAAGGAAGAAACCGCTTCAAAGGATTCAGAATAAAATTCTGAAAATGATTTTGAAGCGTCCTCCTTGGTTTGGTACACTCGAATTACATAGACTTACTGGTGTTGAACCATTAGAAGCTATGTCAAATAAAATTATTAACAATTTTCGACAAAAATCGTTGCAATCCTCAATTGCTACGATAAGCTCTCTTTATAGCCAATAAGTTAGCAATTAAGTTAGTTGTAAGTTTACTTCCCCTTTTCTGACAAGTAGGTTTAAATCCCTACGAATGATAAGTCCTAATTGCGAAAGCAAACAAATCCTAACAATTAAAATTACAAATTTCTAACAGTGTTGAGAAGTCACCATTTGTGATTGGACACACATACTCATTATTTACTAATATTTATCATAAATACTTAAGCTACTAACAAATCCCCCCTTTAAAAAAAATAAAAAAAAGCCCAAGCAGACAAATTGTCCAAGGTATCTTGCATTTCAAATCTCATTTTTGCAAATTCTTTCATTCACGTTTCCTGGGAATATTGCAAGCCCTAATACGCAACCTATTTGCAAATTTCTTTCAAGAAGTATACACCATTATGATTACTTTTCATATATCCATGAATTTGCGAACGACATTTCCATCTACCATTTATCAGAACTCAACGTATTTAAAAAACTATGTTTTGCGGGTTTGAATTGATTCTTTCGGTGATATCACCGAAAAGAATCAATTCAAACCCGCAAAATAAAACAAACGGTGATAAAAACAAGATTCAAACTTAAAAAACATATACATATACATGAGCTCCGTTAAGCGCATCACGTCGAAACATCAAGACTTGATCCACTACCTGCTCTTGACAGCTGTAATGCTGAGTTACATTCGTCTGCCATAGGTTCAGCCACATCCACCTGCGTATACGTATGAATAATGAAGCAATGAAACCTCGTCCCACATGGGAATTATTATTGCAATAATTCGATAGAAATAAAATGTACATTTGGCCTCCTCTTGATGTCTTGCATAATAAGACCGTCAAAAGATGCCGAAAACGTACACAAGACCCATTCGTAATAGAATTGATAACCTCCGCTATCAGTGCCAATTGATACCGACAGTGCAGTGCCGTCATCGCATTCCGTACTCTCCGGTATCATGCAACCGAAGCGATACGAAGCCACCCAGAAGCGTCACCTAGTCGGTCGACATACAAGTGGTAAGTTCAACGATCTGCCACTTTGGGGTTATCCATCTCATACGGAGTTTTACCGGCTGAAAATACGCATACTCACCGTAAAACACAATATAAACGCACCACAAGCAGGGAAATTTCTTTCTCTCCTCCATTGCCAAAAAAGCGGCCGCCACATTTGGGACAGTCATAAATCCATTTGTACACTTGGCGAACATTTATAGTATCATAATAAAAATTACATTTTATTAAAATAATTAGTACAGAGGCGGGGGAATTATACAGGTTATCTGTTATTTAAAAAAAGTGGTGTTTTTGTCGGACGCTGCCGCCACTGCTCGGGGTTGAAGACTGTAGAGTAAACCAAAAGGGAGAAATAAATATCTTTAGGCTCTGAATTGGGTGATCAATACCTGGGGCTAAGTTTTCTTTTGAATACTTCATTGGAACGCGAAGCCAAAGAGGAAGTTGTAACGGTTTGTTTTTTTTTTTTTAATTCGTCGGGTAAAAGTTACACGATGCCATCTGTCAAAATGTGTTTTACAGCTTTTTGGTTTTCGGTTTTTTTCTCCCTTACGGTTTACTGCGGCAGCGTATTCGATATTATCGGTAGCGCAATTATTTCTTGACTCTTCTCTAATTATTTTAAATGTACACAACTAAGAAAAATAATTTTTACTTGAAATTTAACTTTTTTTCGCTCTACAATTCAGCTGTCAGCAGTACATGTTGATTATGCTGAGGTTTCCTTATTGTTCATACGTTTGTTTAACTAGAAGCTAAAATGATTCCACTTCAAGGCAGCGCCTTGCGGATGCCCAACACATGATCATTGTAAATAATTAAATTATCTAATTACTTAATAAGGCACATCAATTTTTTTCTCTTCTCCTCTTCGATTTCGACGTTTTATTTCTTCATGTTCAATTTACTGCTCGTATATCTCTACTATTAAAGGCTTACCGATATGTGTTCTGTTTTTGTGTATGTATTTCGTCTGTGTATGCTTTCTTACGTTAAAACTCGTACATTCAGATTTGGTCGGTTGTTGGCCCGAGAATTCCTAGCGCGCCTTCTGGCCGCCTTGGCCGCCGCATGCGTTTCTGGTTGGAAGCGCGTACTGTATGACGGAATCCCGTAATGATTGCTATCGTAATTGATTTTTAATAATTGCTGCGGTAATTACTACTACACACTCATGAACTAAAACTCAGTGATCTGCTCCAACTAAGGTTGAACGATCGGGAGGAGCTAAGTGCAGCGGATTTAAACTGTACTTCTTTCTTTTCATTATTATTTGTTTTCTTTAAGTAATCTCAACGGTTGTTTCTGCGCCAGAGTAGATAAAATTTAATATTTTGGTGGAAAATTGATACTGACACTAAAATTGATGCGGGCTTGTAATTGGATCCTGAGTTATGATATTGACAATTATAGCACATTTAATCATTGTTTGGTGTGAACGGTAAAAAAACGGTGAGGTGTCAGCGATTGGGTGTGAAAAACTATCAGAAATGCGAAAATCCCATTTTCGAAACTCGTTCGTGAAAGAAACATTTCCAAAGCCAAAGATAGTGTTAAAATAGTTCAATACTAAATGGGGAAAAAACTTAGACTTGGTTTAATAATTCTGTATATGCCGCTAGATTGAAATATTTTATATGCTTCAGAGCTTCTTATAATTATCAAATGTTCAACATTCCAAATACTGAATCTTCACCGTTTTTTATCACACCCCCTCTCCTACTTTTTATATATCAATTGTATCGCACAGCGGTACACCCTCAGACTCAGGATTATCCTGCTAATCCTCTCTATTGATCTCATCGAAAGAAAAAAAATATACAGACTAAACAAAGAATTCCAGTCACTCCAATCCTTTCGCAAGTTAAAACTGTACACCACCTATCGACCCTTTCACCTGAAGGCCAACCGTCTTCTTCATCTACGCGGTTTTCCGAATGTCCCGGACGAGCCAGCCATCACTTCGGATCGCCTCCGCTGCAGGGTTGATTCGTCGCTCAGCTCCAGGCCCGCCACCATCTGAGCGATCTCACGTTCCTTCTTCATGTCAGGCGGGTTGAACTGTAGACTAGCGAGTGAGCCATGGCTTCGGCTCCGGTGTTCCTGTCGGATGGAATAGCTGAAGGCACGTTCGTTCAGGTGACCCTTGCGCCGGTAGATGCCGGTGCCACCGGGTGATTCGGCTCCCGAGTTGCCAGACTCATCCAGTCCGGCGGCCGCTGATTGGGCCAGTTTTCGGTTGCTCATGGAAAGTGGTCGTGGCTCGAGAATTGATCCGGGTTGGGGAGGATACGCGAAGATCGGAGGTACTACCGGAACGCCGATCGGAATACCGCCGTTCATCTTGTTTTTGTCTTTCTTCTTCTTACTGCTGCGAGGATGCTGCAGGGTTGCATACTGAGGGGGTACCATGGCGGCCATCGGGGGCATTCCCGGATGCATCGGGATCTGATGGTGCATCATTGGCGGCATGCCGGACCCGTTGTGACTTCGATGGCCGATGGTGTGAAACTGGCGCCAGCCGTGCGGTGGAGGAGGCGGCGGTCCCATCGAGTACATCATCATGCCCGGATGACCTCCGTGGCCTCCGAGGGGGGGCGGCGGTGGTCCGGGTCGACCTAGTGGATTCATGTGCATTGGTCGGGGTCTAATAAGCGTGCCAGATAGACTTTGACTTCCTACCTGTTGTAGCTGTTGTTTGGACTGTTTCTTGGCTTCTTTCTTCAGCTTTTTCAGCTCCTCTTTCGGTGGCGGCGGCACCGGTATCGGAGCACTGATCTGTCGAGCCCGGACCGGACGGCCCAGCGTCGACCCGGTTCCAGAGTAAATATCATAATGGCCACTGTCACCCACACCGATACCGTCCAGCTGGTCGGTGGATCCGTTCCAAACTTTGTGATTCTCGTCACCGTTGTATAACGAGCTTCCGTCGCCGTCGTCTACTACTTCGAGGTCAGCGCTGCTTGCATACACTGTTGAGTAAAGTCAGAGAAAGAAAAGAAAGATAAGTTCGAGTTCAACTTAGCTAATTGCGTTAGTGAGAGGCTCTACGGCCATCCTACGCATTTCATTATCTTTAATTATCATAGCATAAAATATTAACGTTTTAGGGTATTGTTTTCACGGGTGTACCAATTCGCGTCGGGCAGAGTTAAGAAACAAACTTCAATAATAGCATCAATAATAGCATTGGCCTAGTTCGGAGCAGCGTTGGCGTTCGGAACTTGAGATTAGTAAATGAGCTTTTCCAAAGTGTTAAGATCCATCCAAATTGAGAAGTGTTTCGCTTAACGTTTTGGGTTAGATGGCCTGTGTTCGACTTGAAGTGGTCATTGCGAATCGAGAGAATATAGCCACTCGAATCCAAGGTTCGTCGCTTGTCGCAACGGAGCTTCAAACCGGTTTTCCTTCATTTCGTTTCCATAGAATGGTTTGGGAATGAGAAGCACTAGAGAAATGTGGGAGCTGGCCTGTTTCGACTGATCAAACAAAGCGTAATGAATGGGTGAACGAAATCGAGATGATTGGGGGTCATTTCTCGTCAGCCATCAATCTCCGTTACCAGCGAGGTTAACCATTATCAATTTTTGACTATCTATTAGAATACACATTTCTCAACAGCTTTGACATGTCCGCGAAGCGGATGATTGTATAGACTGTGATTTGGTTGATAGTATAGAAGACGAAAATAAACAAAGAGCGTGACTTGTTATTACGTTAACCACTGTTCCGATGCTGGAAATAAAACCATAGCAAGCAAATTGTCCGCCGAGCGGTGGAATTACATGAATTTCAAAAATTAACAAATCGCAAGTTAATCTAAGGAAACGACCTAGGCCACAGTTCACTTTAAATTTCCTCCGGATAGCTAATGAACCATTTTCCGTTGTGCTAACCGTTTGTTTTAAATCCAAATCGAAGTTCCAATGGGCTGAAAACGACCGGGCCCTTCCGATTGCTTGAGCAATACCGCCAGCGACGCAGTCGCCGTCGCCGTCATCGGAACGGTATGTAGATATATTATAGCAACCGGCGAGACCTCGTTTATGGCCGGGGTGATTAATTTTCCATTGTGTCTCGCGAACGCACGTAGTGAAAAGCTTTACACGCTTCATTACGTGCTACCACCATTCACGCCTACCCGGTGCAGCAGCGCACCTAGCTGCAGTTACTGAACCGGCTGATTGTACTGCCAGTGTGGTTTCCTCTCTGGTGCCATAGTGCCACCACCTGCAGAAGGCGGAAAGCCACGTGCTACCCCGATTGCCGTCAGCAAACGTTCAAACGAACGTCCGTTTGCATATTGCTTCACACGTCTCAGTTAGAATATAAAGCAGATTTGCCTATCTATTCGATGTTAAATCTGGAAAAATAATTTTACAGGATGGAGTCGTTTGAAATTTATTAAATTTACCACTATATACTTCTAAGTGATCACTCGGAGGTTCATCATCAAAATTATTCAACGTTTAATTTAAGCTGTCATTTAAATTCGTAGCAATTGGCTTCCATAACTTTGTAAAATATATTGAAACAATATTATCAAATCTTCGTTCTTAGGAGTGACTGTTTAACGCGTAGAAACTGAAATTGTTCAGTACACTTCATCTGGTTTTGAAGTTCACATACAACGTGGCTCAAAGGTGCATATTTTCAACAATCGTCATTTGATTCAAAATTTTACTATTCGCTATTATATCACTTATCGTCTGACAATTGACGGATGATGATTTAAAATTTTTTGTCAAAACACAAGAAAATTTACAACAAAATTACAAATCTATAAAAAAACTGCTTTATACTACCTAATTACCAAAATACAAGTTAGTTGGATAAGGAACAGTTCTTTTATATATTTCAATAACTGCAGTTTGGATGTGAGAGAAAATCCCGAGATGAAAGGTGCTTTGAATATTTATGTCAGGTCATCGTGAATTTTATAGTGATATGTTTTATCTGATACTACTATTTGGCCAAAAAGTTTTGGCTAAATAACCAAAATTATAAATCTTTCCGGAAGTAGCTGCTGCTTAAAAAAGTTCGATCAGCAGTTTAACTATGAACATTTTATTTCTAGTATGTTATCATAAGTTTGCGGTAATAAAAAATTCAAATATTCAAAAACATTCTCCATAGACAGCCGGTTTAAACTAAAAAATTCAAACCCAACCAGACTTATAAATGGTCATAGTAATCGAATGCTGCATTGGTTTGTTTTTTGTTTAAGTTTCGAAAAATTGATTGAATTGAATTTATCATTGATTTTATTTGGTTTGAAAAAAATTGTCATGTATGACGTACTTTTCCTGGTAAAGGTTATTAATGTGTGGCAAAACATGAGAATGTGGGGGAGGGGAGTGAAGTTCACAAAATCAACACAGCCTGTTGTTGAGAGTGCTGACTACACAGGCGCACAACTTAACAACGCAGGTTACTTAAAACTAGAAAAAAAAACAAAAACTGGGATTTTGCGATGTTTCTCTAGGTTATGCATGTACCTATAGAGTTTATCTGCTAGGCAAGTAAGGAAGCATTAAAGTGGGGAAAAGTGATCGATTTTCCAGAACCAAGTTTTTTTGGCTCCTTTTGGGGCCCCACACAACCCTAAACTTACAGGAAGTCGATTGGTTTTGTCTCCGCTTGGCGCATTGCATTTCAAATTTGTATGAGAATTTATATGGGAAAACCCACTTTTTTCATTTACCTTTCTAGAGAGCTCAATAATGCTCTAATAATGCACTACATTATGTTAAAGTATAGTATTTTAGATGCCCAACAACTTTGCAGAAGACACTGAAGAGCTTGGATGTCCCTTAAAAGAGCTATAGCTGTTCAAAGTTGAGTATGTCGATTTAAATGCAGAAAATCTTGTTTTCTGCCAACATTACCAATGTACCGGTGTCAGTAGGATTCCCATCAGAAATAACCTGTCGTAACGAGTTTATACACTCAGCTGAATCAAGCAAACAAATTTAGGTCAATATTCTAGACGTAGGTAGAATCTACAACGTGTTTCAGAGGTTACTTCTGATGGAAATCTGATTGACGCCGGTACACTGGCAGTGTTGGCAGAAAAAATGATTTGCCACATAAATTTAGACATAATCAACTTTGAACAGCTCTAGTATTTTTTGGGACACCCTAGCTCTTTGGTATCTTCGGCCAAGTTGTTGGGCATCAATAACCCTACCATTTGAAATTATGAAACCTATGGTTTGAGCCATTTTGAGCTCTTCAGAATGTAAAATGCAAAAAAGTTGTTTTTTTCATACAAATCTCCAAATAAATTTGAAATGCAATGCGCCAAGCGAAGACAAAACCAATCGACTTTCGATAAATTTAGGATTGTTTGGGGCCCCAAATATAACAGAAAAAATTTGGTTCTGGCTTTCTGCTATAAAGTTTCGTTTTTTTTTCATATAACGATTCCCCACCCTAGGAAGCATACATAAAAGACGTAACATTCATGGGAGGAGGGAGGTATGATCGTTTTTTGACAAGCTCTTTTGTCACAGCTTGGGGGGGGGGTTAGTATTGAAATCGACGTAGCATTTTTTTATGGTAATTTTTTTTTGCATAAAACTGTATGCTAAAACATCACACAAAGCTTTGTAGCGGGAGCTGTCGAAATCTTTTTATCTGTGGCATTAAGCAATCTTCAAAAAGCTCTCCTAACACAGAAACAATCGCTTGCATTTTCAACACGTGCCTTTTAGCAGTGAAAATTACAAGATACTGGTTTGTTGTCAAAATTGGTCAGTGCAGTGATTTTGTGGCAAATTTGTGAATAATTTCTGTGTTTTTTACAGATATATGCACTACCCGTCATAAGTTTGGAATCGCTTTACAAAGTATTGCAACACCTCTCGAAAAGTTTAGCATCACCTGGAATAGGCTT
The DNA here is from genome assembly GCF_029784165.1 of Wyeomyia smithii. Taxonomy (NCBI): domain Eukaryota; kingdom Metazoa; phylum Arthropoda; class Insecta; order Diptera; family Culicidae; genus Wyeomyia; species Wyeomyia smithii. The sequence continues at coordinate 194,064,718 of NC_073696.1, forward strand.
CTGTATGGTGGTCAATTCAGTGTGAAATTTTGCTGCCATGTGGCGCTAGTGGGCACACAATTTGTCGTATTTTGAACTTAACTAATCTCACGATTCCGACCTGCTAGAGAGATGCGGTGTTCTGCAAACTTGTTCAGGAGGCTTGAGGCATCTACATAGTAGACAATTTAATTCTGAATTACCCCACTATGCGGCGCTAGGGTGCATGCAGTTTTTCGTATTCAGACTTCAACTTATCGCGTGATCATTACTACCCACAAAGTTGCGGTGTTCGGCTTGTGCCACCAGTTGTGGTCAAGCACGTCGAAACACAGTATAACGCCGCATGTGTGTTCCGAACTATTCCATTGAGGCTATTTTTATTACAATTCAGTGTCAACACAAATCAAAACCACCCAGTGTCCTAATTGAAATACGACTTCGACGACTTCGGCAACCCTCAAGACGAGTGTTTTTGACTTCGTGTATACATTTCGGGAGTCTGCTCGTTGGATGGGGCTCACACGCGCTTTCTCGAACGCACCATGTACTGAAGTCAGAACCACTCGGCTTGCATGTAAACCGACGCAACGCCGTGTTCGGTCTTCAGCTTGCAGCGGAAAGTAATATGAAATGCCCCCTGTGGTGTACAAATCCTTCAATATCGGATTGAAGGCAAATCTACTGCAACTGTTTGCAGCCGAGGTAATCAATTTAGTCGCGATATCGTCAATTTTCCCCACTGTAAAACGGGTTGTGTATGTTGCTGATCAAACTGTCAACATACCAACACAGTCGCATGCTATATGTTATAACCTCCTCAAATGAAAGCACTTCCTTAGAATAAACACACACAAGCTTACATATCGTGTGTGGTGATCAAATTGTCAACATTTAAATTGGTTTCACTTCGTCATGTGTAAACAATCAGTGTAAATGATGTGATTATTGAGCTAATCTAATTTCGAAACACTCGAAACTGCCTAAAATCAAACAATAACCATACACTCATGTGCGAGCAGTTTCGTTTAGTGTAGTCTACTTTTCTTTTGACAGTTGCGCATAGGAATGCAAAAAAAAGAGGGAGTTAGGGATGGGCGATACTGACAAAAGTATCGAAGTATCGGTTGAAGGAGTATCGATTATCGATGCTTCGATAGTATCGGTATCAGACCCAGCGTTGCCAGGTCATTTTTCAAAAATCTGGAAAAGGCAAAATAAAAATTTGGAAAAAATCTGGCAGTCATTTCGTGGGGTGAAAGGTTAATTTTTCGAATAAAAGTCTTGGGGTACGCAAAAATTGAGGTGACAAAATAAAATTAATAAATAAAAAAATAAATAAAATCTGGATAAAATCCTGATCATCCATGAAAAATCTGGATAATTGGACATCAAAGCTGTCTACCTGGATACATGTTCAAAAATCTGGATAATCCAGCTAAATCTGGATACCTGGCAACGCTGATCAGACCTGAAATTTTTTTTTTTAAAATCGTCGTTTAGAAAGTATCGATACCGGTACTCATTTATCGCGGTGAGTATCGATGCCAAGATACTCGATACCGCCACCCCTAGAATCGATACCGATGGTATCGATGCTAGTATCGCCCATCCCTAGAGGAAGCTTATAGATCATGATTCTCAAAGCAGTTTCCAAGCGAATTTGCGGCAATTCCTGCTGATATTCATGATGCTTTTACGTGCGTTATGTCAGCGGTTCCGGACTTTCTGTCAACTTTTCATTCAATATATAAAATCAGAAAACTTTACAAGAACATGTAAACAAACGTTCCTAAGCTGCCAAACTTTTCTTTTTTTTTTTGGTGACGTTATCGTGCAATGATTTATTGCGAAGCAGAGGCTGCTGCATGGATGATGTGGGTAAAAAGTTTAAACATAGTATATTAATAACTGCAGAATTCAATTTTCGTTCGTCAAAATAAGTATGGTTCAAAACAAAGCAGTATAGTTTGACACCAATAATCATTCAACGGGTGACCAGTAAAATTTCAGATTCGTTTTGAGGTTTTCTTATTCCTCAACAAACACGCTTATTGAGAAATAATAATATATGTAAGATTTTTTTGTTTTGTGTATGCATGCTAAGTTCAGTTCAAAATGGCGTCGAAACAAAAGACATTGCACAAGTGCATTGTACAGTTCTAACCGCGTAAAATCTGGTAAACTATTTCATATGCGAAAATGTTCCGGTTTCAACTGCGTTTACTATGAATGGGCGATACTAGCATCGATACCAACGGTATCAATACCAGGGATCACGGTATCGAGCATTTCGGCATCGATACTCACCTCGAGAGATGAGTACCGGTATCGATACTTTCTACACGATACCTGCAGTATTATTAGTTGTTTATTTCTACCATCAACTGCTTCCCTTCAGGGTTACCAAAAGTGCAGATTCGTCCGCAAAACACACATTTTTAGAGTTTATGTGCAGATTTTTGTTGATTCACAGATATTTGTAGTTTTTTTTAAGAAAAAAAGTATGTTTGACACTATCGAAGTATCGATCTCCTTTAACCGATACTCCGACACCCGGCATCGAAGTTCGTAAAAGTATCACTATGCCAAAGTATCGATACTAGGAACGGGTGATGCTACACGCAAAAGTTGAAGTCTTGTACAATCGTTGTGTCTTCCCGATTCGCACAAATGTTGCACAGAAATCGCACAATAAATGTGTGAAACGCATAACGCAACGGTTGTACTGCGAATACATTGACATAGAATGAAATCAGAATATGTATCATATACCGACACTTTATTTCTCACGTCAAGTGTATTAGTGACTGCTACTCATGGATTATTATTTGCTTCACGAAATGAGCGAGACACCCGTGCTGAACATACTTGATACCAGTGTTGTTAGTCTCATTCATACTGTCGGTGCGTGCTTGCTGCTATTCAGAGGAATGCATGAAGAAGAAAAAGTATCTCGAAAGCGTGTGTGCAAAAGACTTGAAAAGCGTAGCATATGTCTCGTCCTCAAGCAGAAAGGAGGAGAATGGTTTTGCTTCTCGCTCGCTTTGCAATGCTGCTTGATACCAGTTGAAACTGTTCAGGTGTAGTAGTTTGGAGCTGCTAAATACATTGGAGAAACACTAGAGCATTAATTGCGTTATGCCCAACACGCAATCATTGTACTGGTTCCGAAGTACATCAACAATTGCGCTAAAAACGCATAATTTTGTACTGGTTTCGCACCATCCAACTTTTGCGTGTAGCATCGATACCAACGGCATCGATGCTAGGGGCCACGGTATGAAGTATTTGGCATCGATATTTACCGCGAGAGATGAGTACCGGTATCGATGCTTACTAAATGATGATTTTTGACAAAAAAATTGAAGGTCTAGAACCGATGCTATCGGAAAATTGATAATCGATACTCCTTCAGCCGATATTTCGTTCTTGGCATCGAATCGAAGTATCATTGAAGTATCGTAATGCCAAACTATCGATACTTTCGTCAGTATCGCCCATCTCTAATTGATACTTTTGTAAGTATCGCCCATTCTTAGCGTATACTATCCTACAAACCTCACCAATGATTCCCAGTGGAAGACCGGCCAAAGTAATGGACGAAAAAGGACTTCGTTCTTTTTGTCGAAATCATTGTTCAAGCCCAGTGGTATGGCGATCAATGAAACTAAAGCCAATGTTTGAAGAAAACTTTGATTGCGTTTCTTCAAAAATACTATGCCTATGGGACGTATGTGTTTTGGTCAGAGAATGCGTCATCACGCCGAAAACATAAACGTTCTTTAACAATCACTCGACCCCACAATACGCAACCTAGCGAATCTGCCTTAAAGTCGACAATTCGAAGGTTTCTTTGAGATTTTAAACTCCTTGGTGTACAAAAATAACTGGAGAGCAACAAACTGGAAACAGTTACCTAATTGGTAGAATCAAGTCTATTATGGGTCTTTCTCATATGTGCATTCCTTTTTTTCGTAATAATCAATGTATCTTCATTAATTGTCACCCTTTACAAGCCAAAACTAAGTTAGAGTTTTGGTTTCCTTCTGAGATTACACAATTATCACAGCAACCATTCAAATAATAGGTAGGTGAATTTGAAACAATGAAGGAAGTAACTAAGAAATTTGGAAGAAACGCAGCATGCAGCTGATTTCGCATGCAGAGTTATATATTATTATGCTTGAGAAAAATGAGGAAAGTTTGAATATATTTTCAAGCATGTTCTTTAATTTATTGGTCAATCTTCAACAAAAAGTTGTACAGATATTTACTTAGTCTAGGTGTTGAATTCTTTGTCTATAAGTACTTTTACTGATATTAAAATCAAAGACGTCACAAACTTCGTTGAAAACTCGGCAGCACATATTCCATGGTGCGTTATAAGCGTAGTTGGTACGATGAGTATGTTGCCACAGCAGCGTGTAATTTCGCAGCTGCCTCCGTGGAACGGTAATACCAATAGAACCTAACAGAGAGCTGCAGTCGATTTCTCCATTGAGTAAACCAAATACAAAAAGCCGCTGAAGTAGTTTTCTTCTTACTGCCAGTGGCTCCAGGTTAATTAGTTGACATCGTTCCTCGTATGGCGGAAGGTGAACAGTGTTATTCCAGGGCAGGACACGTAGAGCATATTTTATAAAGTTTTTCTGTATAGCTTCGATTCTGTTTAGTTGCGCAGCGTGATATGGCGCCCATATAACAACAGCGTATTCCAGAATGCTGCGGACTAGAGCACAGTATAGTGATTTGAGCGCATAGATATCTTGAAATGCACTAGTATTTCTTTTCAAGAAACCTAAGGTGGCAAACGCTTTGGCAGTAATCATGGAAATATGCCCGTTGAATCTGACCTTAGAGTCGATGATTACACCCAGATCTTTTATTTCATTCACTCGGGGAAGACTGCTGGAACCTGTTGTATAACCAAAATGCAAAGGATTGCGTAAGCGGCTGAAGGTGATGGCGCAGCATTTAGTGGCATTAACCTGCATGCCGTTCAATGTGCTCCAGCGTAAAAGTGCGTCAATATCATTCTGTAGAGCACAACAGTCAAGTCTGGATTTAATTACACGGAATATTTTTAAGTCATCCGCAAACATGAGTTTTGAGGAGCGTAGACGGGTACACAGGTCGTTTACGAACAAAATAAATATTAATGGTCCCAAATGGCTGCCTTGTGGCACACCTGAAGGTTGTTTGAAGCAGGAAGATTTAGTACCACCGATTGATACGAAGGCCGAGCGATCGGTTAAGTAGGACAGTATCCACTTAGTCACCCAGTTAGGGAAACCCATACACCTCATCTTATCAACTGCTAGTGCATGTGGTACTTTGTCGAATGCTTTACTGAAATCCACATAAATTGCATCAACTTGTCGTCGTTCTTCAATACCATTTATCAGCGAGTCAATAAATATCATCAAATTCGTGACTGTAGAACGCTTTCTCACGAAACCATGTTGATGTTCAGATATGATTGGATGAATAGAACGATACGTAGCGTCGTAAACAATTTTTTCAAGCAATTTTGGAAGGCAGCTAAGTATTGAAATACCACGGTAATTTTCAACATTATGAATGTTTCCAGTTTTATGTATTGGCGTTATAGACGCAATTTTCCACACTGTCGGAAACACACCGCAACCTAGCGAACGATTGAACAAAATCGATACGGGCAAGGCGAGGCTAGTAGCAAACTGCTTAACAAAAGCTGGCGGTAGATTATCCGGACCGGGACCTTTAGAAGCATCTAATGATACTAGCATTCTTTGAACCTCATCAACAGAAACATTAAATTGCGGTAAATTCACGTTGTAGTGAGCTATGCTATCCAACCATTCGCGACGTTCGTCCGGTGAATGGGTGGGTGGGGTGTCCGAATATACGTTTTTGAAAAATTTAGCGAAAAGTTCAACACCCGTATCAGTGGAGTCCGCGCTGATATTCCTGTAGGATACATCCTGAGGTATACCGCTATTCCGTCTCAATTTTTTGATTAATGACCAGAACGAGAGCGGATCCCGCTTGGCGTTCGATTCATTGCGCGATATGTAGTCATGAAATACTGCGTTCAGACGACCGGTGTAGAGCTCCTCCATTTCGTGAAGCAATCGCTTGTTGTCCTCAGTGCGTGATTTGAAGAAACGTTTCCTTATCTTACGTAATCTGTTGCGAAGATTCCGGAGCTCGGAAGTCCACCATGGTTGATTGAAACGTGGGCGAACTCTACGTCGTCGAATAGGAGTGTGATCGTGAATAATGTTGAAGAGAGTTTCGTAAAACCGGAGGACAGCGTCGTCAATGTTACAATTCTCCATAAGCAATTCCCAGTCAATAGAACTTAACCGAGCATGAATTGAGGGTTCATCGCATGATTCAAAATCGTAGTGAGATCGATCTGCCCAGGTGTCGTCAGAATTTCGAAAATAATCATATTTGATAATGAACGGCTTGTGGTGGCTGTCAATTTTTAAAATTCCACGAGGTGACTCGAATAATTCGATTCTCTCAGTGTTGCTTGCAAAAGCCAGGTCAAGAAGTCTTCCGTTTGAATTACGCACATTTTGAACCTGTTGTAATCCACATGCCAAAATGGATTGTGTTAAAGCAATTTCCTGTTCCGAGGAAGCATTAACAGGAATTAGGCAATCTATGTCGGCATCATAATTCCATAAGAGCCTGGGCAAGTTATAGTCTCCTAAAGCAAAGACAGTATCGGTAGAAGCAGCAATTTCACACAGTTGTTGAACACAAGACGCATGTTTTAAGTAAACAGCCGGGTCAGAGTTGGGTCTTATGTAAATGCAACATATGAAAATCGATTGCTTGGGCAACGAAATACGAACAGCAACTTGTTCTAAACTATCGGCATCAGTTAGTTGAATTAATGTGCAACGCAAATGCTTTTTCACGCCGATTAGCACACCGCCGCCCCGTAACAGTTTTGATGTGGTAGCATTACGGTCCAATCGATGAATGTTGTAATCGGACGAGAGCTCAGAGTTGAATATATCGCTGCCGAGCCATGTTTCAGTCAGCGCGATGATGTCATAATCACTAGAAGAAAGTGCCAGGCGAAGATCCTTAGTTTTTGTTCGCAATCCCCGGACGTTCTGGTAGAATATCGTGAGGGCCCGAATCTTTGAAGAACATTGATGTGCTTCGATATGTTGTCCTGTACTGGTTTGTGCAGGGCTGCCTGGTGAGGAGCTATGGGAGACAAAAAATTCATGGTTTTTTGGTAAAACTGTAAAATGCATACACTTAACTGGTTTGGGGGCCCGTTGGCCCCCCAAATCCACCGGTGGTTGAGCTTTTAATAAACAGTTATTTAGACTACTGGAATTTGCAGCGATGCGGGCGATTGATGTGCGGGCGATAGATCGATTCGTGGATATTTTGTTACATTCGGTCCCCAAAAATCCTTGCTTCTGCGCTCTTCAAATGCGCGGAAAAGTATTCCTTCGGGCCAGACAGTGGGATTTAATGCTTTCTCACTAAGCTGCTGGTCAATGCCAACTTTGAACGAGACGAAAGCAAATGTTTTTAAGTCGGCGTCTTTTTTGACCAGTTTTTTTACTACCGGCTGAGAGCCGGGCACGCATTCCTGGACCAGTGCCGCAATATCGTCTTCAGACACGTGGGGTGCAATGCGAGAAAGGTATATCCAAAATTTTTCTGCTGGTTTAGGTACCGTTTCAACAGTTTTTGGTAAGTTGCCAATCGATCGTGTGCCGCTTATTAGTTTCGCTTGAATTACCGTTCGCTTTGGGGTTTCGGTGGGTGACTGTATTCGAGGGCGCTTGTTTCCCAATTTAGCAGACAGAGGCGCCGGAGTCGGAATCGACTGCAACTTTTCTGCGATAGCCTTGATTAGGGTGTTTGTTTGCCCAATCTCATTTCGAACAGCATTGATACAGTCGTTTATAACTCCCGAAACAGATGAAATTACATCATCCGAACAGGGTCGTTTATCATGCGATTTTAATTGATCAACTGGCTGCATGCAATCAGAACAGAACCACAACAGATTTGTTTGGTCATTAACGAACTCCAAATTTGAACGGGTCCACCCAAAGCAATTCATGTGAGCGACGCGCTCACAAAGATAGCACTTTATTATGTTCAGGTTCTTAACAGGTTCAGTGCATTTAATGCAGATTTTATCCATATCGGTTAAAGTAAACGTGTCAACAAATAGTATACAGAAGGGCGATTTTAACGATCGTAGAAAGCAATAGCACAGATTACAACCGTTCCAGGCAAAACAAAAGGTTCTGTCGAACAGCAGAGCGTGGCTGAGCACAAAATGCGACACGACTGGAGAACAAAAGGCAGCAGCCAGTACTGAATCGATGCAATCACCAAACAAATTTGCCAGTTAGCAAAATTAAGCACTTGAATGTTCGATATTAGCTCAAATTTCACGTGAACGATATGCAGCAGTTATTCAACAGATGGTAGAAGCAGTTTTAAATCACAATTAGCCGTAAAGTCAGGTTGCAAAACGAGAAAAACTCAGACCGGTAAATATTCACTATATCACACATTCAGAATATACACGGAAAAAAAAAAAAAAAAAAAAAAAAAAAAAAAATACGTAATACGATTTTCATTACACGGATATTTAAGGAGAAGGTTCTCCAGAAGTTGGTTTGGTAGCTGTTTGACGTATAGCAAAGCAAAGCCTTGGTGCTACATTCCGATCCGAAACTTGACCTTCTGTTTGTTCTACACAGACTTCGCAGTCAACTGTTTAGTGTACAGGACAATTGCGGGGCTAGCGCTACTGACACTAACAGTCTCTCCCGAGCCGAGACTCGAGCATACGACGACTGGCTTGTTAGGCCAGCATCGTACCTTGAGACTATCTGGGAGCTGTTTGACGTATAATGTATGCAAAATAATATGACACCGAACAACAATCGGCATATTCGGTGATCTCCAGTACATGACACAGCTATACTGCTTTCTGAAAAACGCTGACATTAAAATTTAAAATTTTCTTTGTCTATTTGTCAGATTAAGGATACAAATATACTATGCTGAAGACACGGAAACGAAGAGCCTGCATCTATGCTCACACAAATATTTTGAATCCACAACAAACAAGAATACAATTGCTCTACCAGTTGAAAAACAAAGTTCCAAAATAGTTTTAAGTCAAAATTGTATCTCCCCTCCTCTCACCTTAAAAAAAAGGCCCCCCTCTTTTCCCTGCTAACGTAGAGTTAATACGAATTGTACTTGGTTCAGTAAAACAGAAAATGTATCGTGCCGTGTCAAATAAACTAATTTTAAACTAAAAAAAAACACTAACAATCGGCATATTGCAATCTTTTGTTTTCGTTTCGGATAAATAGATAATGAAGAGTACAAATTATAAAGAGTGAAGTTTTGCTTTGGCACAAATATTCTAGCGCAAATCGTTTGTTTGTTTGCTGTTTGCTTCTCTTGAGTTTTCATTGTTTCATTTTTTCTCATCTGTAGAACTAAACGTTTTCACGTAAAAATCACTACGGTAATATTTTCATTATTCTTGTGACTAAGATTTTAACACAGAGATTTTTCGATTTTTTTTTGGGTTTTTCCATAATTTACTTGGTTTCTGAACGAATGTTCTCAAGTAGGGTCACCTTACCAGGTTGGACCATCGTTTTCACGTTCAAGGAACAATTTTTTTCCATAAAAAATTTATTGTCTCTTAGAATGCGAAATAGAGGGAAAAAATAAATAGAAAAAATTAAAATCCTGACATTCCAAAAATGTGTGTATTTACAACTTAACGCTGTTTTGTTATAACTTAGCACATAAAAATATAAAGAAAAAGTATATATATATTCTTTATTTTAATATGCGAAAAAAGTATATATATTTTTTGCTATTGAAAATTTCGTGCTTATTTTGAATTTACTCGATGTATATTTTTTACAATCGCTGTATATTTTTTACTCATGCAGTAAATCAGTCCTTCTTCCAACCTTCTAGTGATTTCTTACGGCAGTGCAGAGTTATTCTCGACTTCCACCGAAGTAGCGAGTATCTTGGTTTAAGTTAATTTATTTGTATACACAATCCTTGACTAATCTTCATTCAGCTGCTACCAGCGCTGGTATTATCTAGTAAAAATATGGCTACCAGTTTTAACTTATTGCTTGATTGAACATATTGCACAAGCTTAGACCGCCAATCATACAGGGTCCGGCAATTGAACTGCCACATTACTTTAATACTCATTATTACGTTGCACACGAAACTGCACCAGGCGACCCCTTGTCGCTTTATTTCCATTGAGTCTTAGCTGTCACTGAATGTAGGTATTATTTTGATAAACGAATGTTAACCGGAAAAGTAGATCTTGAACAGAAATAAGCGAAATCTTTGACGTAGTTCTACTTACTCGATGGTGGATCTCAACGTATCTGATCCGATCCGGATGAACTGGTTTGCCAACTAAAAGCTTGAAGCAAATTTATAACAAAATATATAAGAATAATTTTGCAGTTTTCGATTTTATCAACTCCGCTTTGACCATGGCTGCCATATATAAGGTGTAATACATAATGTGCTGTTATGTAAGCTCGTAATAACTTTTGCGAGTAGAGTTCAGTAGCGTTTTCCAAGAATGTAGTTCTTCGAGATTTTGTGAAAATGCGTAAAATGGACTCAATGTTCTGCATAACTTGAAGCATTCAATGAAATGAAATAATTTTGAAATTTACATGCGCGGTGCCAACCGACTCGTTAAACTAGTTGAAAAAAGTGTACGTACGTGCTCTAACGAAAGTAACTAATTACGTAGTGAAAGCCAGTTAAAGAATATTGAGAAATAGTTGTACCCTTGCAATTCAAAGCATAAGTTACACCAGTTCCCTGCGTGGAAATGGAATGCTGATTTCACAACCCAAACACGATTCGAATGCCTTGCAGCAGTGCAGACTGCCATTAGGGGTTGTGGCTACAATTGTTATTGAATAGTTTCACGGTTGACCTCCAGCAACTTTCCGCCGCAAGCGCTGGACAGCCCATCGTTCGATCGCTTTCGGTTTCTTTAAACTGACTGGTACTTTTTTTTGCTTATATGTTAACCTATACATCCAACGAATCCAAATTAGAAGCATGATGTTAATGTCATGACGCACAGTGCTAACGAAGAGACAACGGAGATCCGATGGTCAATGTTAATTTTTTCGTTGCGGTCATCTTCAGTGGTGCGTAACTTTAGTTATCCATTTCAAGGTTTCTGTTGAATGATTCAACTACGTCGTATTTTAAGAAATGAAACAGTTTTTTAGGTTAACCAATTACCTGCTAAAACTCGGAAATGGCAGTTATCATAGTGCATCAATCATTTTAAGTGATCGAAAATCAGTAATGAAAACTTCGATGGAAACATTTGTTCGCCCATTAGAGCGAAGTAAAGTCGGTCATCGGTGATGTTGGGTGATGTTTAAATTAATTGACTAGCAAAAAAAGGTTGCAACCAAAAAAACTTAACTCACTGTTCGGAAAATTAATATCCGTTTTTGGCTTACAGACTCAGTGAACAGGTTGAGAGCTTTTGCTTCACCTTCAAGCAAAAGTATTTGAAAGCTTTCATGAGGCAGATGTTTTTCAAAATTAATTTTAGTTATCGACAAAAAGAATCTTTCACTATTCTACTAGATTCTCCATCTGAAGCATTACTGACCTCGAACAACCGAGCAACCGCACTTACGTAATACAATAGCCAACCAATAAAAATCCAACGGAATTCGATGCATCTGTGCAGATGTGTTACTTCTCCGCGGTGTCGGATAATATTTTTCTCTCTTCGCTTCAGCTCTGAATATCGGCCAGCCAAGTCAGCTGTAGCGGATCAATCGATCAGCCCCGTTGAGTGATTAATAGATAAATAGGAGGCGGAGTACTTACTAGCGGAGCGGGGCGGTGAGGAATCCCGCTAGCAAATTCCCGTCTATGCACTGAAATAGATTGGCCGACCGAGTGAACTATTCGAAGCGGAAGGCGTGAAGAGTAGCGTAAAAGGATGAGAAACTGTGTTACGCTTGCGTCGATCGCTAATGCAGTCGTCTGCCGGGGCCGCAGGCAGGGTGCGGTAATGGACGGTGGCAGTCTGCTATTATGATCGTCGGATCTTCAGTGAAGAAGCTTCAAAGCATTCACGATTCGTGTAAACACATTACGATCTCAGGCCGAAAAGTTCAGCTGACTGTGTACTCGTCGGTTGGACCAATTCCCATCATCGACAAAGTGCTCGTCATTTCATTGTTCATTGGGGCAGGCAGCCCGGTCGCGGTTACGGTGGAGCTTCCTCGGTGTGTTGCAGCCATGTGCAAAACATGGTGATTTATTTCTTGATGGAACCTGGGACTGCCTTCGTCCACCCGAAATCAATGGCGGGTGCAGGGTTTCTTTCTTTTTCTTCATTGCCAACATTGTAAGCATAACTAATGGGAAAGGTGAGAAAGAGGCCGGGTCACAACCATTGATGGTAAAAGTGTACCGTGGAAAATCTTTGCATAATAAATAAAACATTGACGGCAGAGGCTGCGGATCAAGAGAAGGTTGAATTTGGTCACGATTAAGTGCTGTAGAGTTAGATGTACAGAAATGAGTTATTGTATTTTAAATTGTTGTTTTTTTAGTGTTGAGAAAACTTCCATAACTACATAAACAGAAGAAGACTCAAAATGAATAACAAAACATTGAAAATGAAATAATTATATTCAGTCAAAACATGATTCAAACAGGATTTTAAAAATTTTCTTATTTATAAACGTTATAACGAGGTGATCGACATCCAACAGAACAAGTTCGATTTTTCATTCGCTCTGGAGTTTAATTGGAGCGAAATTTGAAAGTCCGAATTTTCTTAGAAAGGAAACTAAATAAGACAGCTTCGGAATGGTTGAGTCTGGGAAGATTTGAATTAATAATGATTGCGAAACTAGCAACGCTACCAGCGGAAGATTAAATACTGTTTCGCACTTTATGACTCTACCGTCGAAAGCCTTGGACTTGAACATGGGAAAATTCCAGTTTTGGTTTGTGATTCAGAATTGTCTAAGTATGTTAATAAGATTAAAAATTGATGTTTCACAGAGCTTAACTAACGGGATAAGTACAACGCAATCACAACATAATCGGTTGTCAACGTTTGTAAAAAACAATGGTATAAAGGTTTTAAGATTTTTTCAATGCAATCATAACACTATTTATAAAGTTATTTTTAGTTTTACGTGTGACTTATTGTTACATATTGTTTTATTATTTACTTATGACTTATTAAGTCGTTGCTACAAAATAATCTTCAAAAATTGGTAGAAAATTTTTGGGTTCTGTTACTTCAAAGTATATAATTCCATTAGCTAGAAGTAATAGATACGTTTTTCGAAGCTCCTCTGTTTTAGTCTCCTACACGCAGAAAAATCCACAATAAAAGGATCGAAAACAAAAACAAATCGCTGCTCTGTCCGCAATGAAACGTGTTGAGCAGCTCGAGAAATATTCAGATAAACATTTATTGAATGCTTTCAATGTTCTTCCTATTCGTGATCTGGAATCGAGAGAGATTGCCGAACGTTATCGTTAGGTGCAAAACCTCAAAACAAAGAGATGTGACGGTTCATAGTTCGAGGGAAACAGAAACAGCTCTACATGGGTACACACGTTTCCCTGTTACTTATCTCTATAAGCAAACCTCCAAAGAATGTTTGAAAATCAAGTAGAGTAATAGAAAAACCCCCATATTGCAATCCACACTACTAGATTTATTTCTACTCTGTCAGTGCGGTAGTAAAATGGGGCGAATATTTTTCACAGGGTATGTGCTCGAATGTAAACAGATCACATATTTGACACAGTATCGTGTACTTATCTTACTGAATCCAGTGAGTTCATTGTGTTTTAGAGCACCTCCACAGCCTGTAGTTATGAATCACACGAAACGCACCAATAGTAGCGAAGAACAAGTGAAAAAACTCTTGAAATGCAGAATTTTACTAAAAAGCAAAATCCCACGTGCATAACCTTAGCTGTGATGCCAGAGCCTCTCTTCAGTAAACGTTAAACTTATTTGACTGTAAAAATCTTGGGGCTAGACACGTTTATTTTCATTAAAAATATTTCGACAATATTACACGATGTTGTTTGATATAGAGTGCCTGTGAATATATACAGAATGGTGACATTGTCAAAATTGAAATTGAAATTATTTGTCAGTGTCATTCCAATCGAGCAAACAACCTATTAGACTCGTGCGGGGAAATTGATAGTATTACCGGTGTTACCAGGGTTTATTTGGATGACAGGGCGCCACTCTAGTTATATTTATAGGTACTCTAGGTTGATATATTTTGATATATAACGTTTAACTGTCACATTGACATTCCTCTCACAATTCGCTCTGACGGAGTTACGGTGCTGCCACCTTCAATTTGTTTACTCTCTGAGTGCAGGGGATAGGAATTTCTTCAAGGGTGAATGTGATAGCAACCATTTCGGTAAATTTCCCTGAAATTCGCATACAGTTCAATGTGTGTGAAGAAGGTGATTCAATTCCGTCAGGGCGAATAGTGTAACGTGATGTAACGTCAATAAGCTATGATATAGATAGAAAGATGCCCAAAATTGGAACGATAAATACTTTGTAATATTGAATATTCGAAATATATCGCAATGTTTCAGTAGTGTCTTGCTCCTACACTCAAAATATTTTGCACGTTATAATTACCGGAAAAGTTATGTGAATATTTTTCACTGTCATTTTCACGTAGATTTTACGTGATTGTCAGTTGAATTCATCATGAACTGGTGAGATGATTTTTCCTATGAATCTTATGCAGTAGACATATGCATTTCATGTGAGTTTCACGTAGAATTTAACTACCGGTAAAGTGAAAAGCATTTGATTGTCTGATAGGTTCTACGTTTCATACAACATATAATTTGCGATTGTGGTTTCCCAAATTCTTTAGAGACTAGAAATTATCCAAATATGTTGCTTGATAAGTCGCTTGGGCATGCAATACCGCCAATTTGTAAATGTATTAAACGACATTCAAAATGGCAAAATGATGTTGCGATATTCGTTTGCGTTAGCTGCAACTGTTCATGTTCAGGAAATTCCTCGCAATTTGAACTGAATCTGTGTGAAATCTCGATGCCAAATTCTTATGGTTTTTCTAAAGCTCACTTATTGGGAAGTCATCGAGAAATTCCTTTCATGTTCAAAAACTGAATCAAACAACAGCTTCGCCATTTTGATTTCTGTGTATTTTCGCACGGAGAGTTCACGCGATACTTCATTCTGTTTGACGTTGCCAAATTGACGTAGATGCTACGTGATAATACATAGTATGCATGTGATTTTCACGTAGATGTTATGTTTGTCACATAAATCATGCAAAATGACAGAAAATGAATAAGTACAGGAAATTCACGTAACAATAACGTGAAAAATATTTTGAGTGTAGGTAAAAGCTGTCTTCCTGGCCGTGAAGTGAGCAAATCGTCGTAATTCAGGATTGCAACAATTTATGGTGATATTTACGATAATTTTGTTCAACATAGGATACTTGTTCCATTTCTCATCTCACTAAGAGAAATCATTGAATATTTGGAAATATAGTTAACTAAGTGAAATTTATCCCAAATTTTGAAAAAGCAGCCATTTTTCACAACACTCCCATATTCATTTCAACACCTAAATAGTGATTTCAAACAATTTGTTGACGTTGATGTTGAGAACAGCCGTTGAGAAGCGTACAGCCAGGTCGTCAAGCTTACTCTGCATGTCAGCGCGTCGTTGTGCGTTGAGGTGCTCCATGGTGATAGGCAATCAAAGCCCACGGTTCGGAACGCGGTCAATCGCACCCAGCATGATCTCGTCGATAGCAATGAGGAACCTCCTTTCCTCACACCGGCGACTATCCGAATATGGTCGGAAAAGGCCCCGTTACGCAGTACTCTGCATTTGAATGTTTTATACTGAGCTTTGATGAGGTTGACGACTTTATATGAAACTTCTGCCCCCCCCCCCAACCCCCCTTCTGATCTGCCCCTCAGATTTTCGTGATTAAGTCAGTCAAGTTTTTTCGTAGTCAGTGAATACCAAACAAAGGAACTCTTGAAATTCATTGATCTGCTTCCGGACAGTGCGGATCGTTACAATAGGGTACACACAGTATCGTATGGTACGGAATCCTGCCTGCTGCTGTCGATCTTCTCCTGTATCCGATCTAGGATAATTGCACAGGACTTTGCGAACAATGCACTGTAGCATTATACCTCACAAATTGTCGCATACAGTCAATTCACCTTTCTTGGAGGCTGCCTTGCATCCAGTCGCCCGAATTTGTCGCAGTGTCCTAGATATTACAGAAAAGATATTCCAGACACTACTCTTGCGGATAGCATGGGGTCACCCTTGAGTATCACTGCTGATATGCAATCTCAACTGTAGTGAAGGGTCCTTGGAGTTGACGTGAGTGATGGCTGGTCGGCTGTCGAAACTTGAAGATCTTGTTCGAAGTGCTTAAAACCAGCGTTTTAATTGGTAAATAGCTGTCCGATCGCGGTTTCCCTTTCACCCTTGAATTCATCCTAGCCTCACTAAGGTGTCGTGAGATATCGTAGAAGAGCCGGATATCACCGTTTGCTGTGGTTCTCTTTATCAGCCAGGAAGTCCGCACACGCTTGCTTGTCCCGTGTACAAGAGCGTTTAACTTCCCTCTTCAAAACCGGATACCGTTAATGGCTTTGCCTCTCTCCCCTCTTTGTCTTCCAACAGCTTCCATCTGTGATTCACTTTTCTTCTGGGTGTGCAGCAGACCCAAAAAAGGCGTTCTTGGTGGCCGTTTATTGTTGCTCTACGTGGCCACCGTCGAGAATATCCCCTGCTCTGATCTCCAGTTCGCCAACGGACAATCTCTTTACAGTTGGATCTTTTAGTCTGCACCTCTACTTCCGACGGTAAATCCGCGCAATACGTAGGCGAGTCTCGCTAATCAGAAGGTGATGATCAAATGCGATGTCAGCACTAGGTATATTCCGGACATCAAGAAAGCTTCGTCTTTATTATTGGCTAATGCAGATGTGGTCGATCTGATTTTCGGTATATCCCACGTGACTTGCCGTTGCCGCCACAGAATTCTTCAAAGAGGTCTTCGTTCTCGCTTATTTCTCCGAGGCCATGACACCCCATGACACGTTCATAGTCCATGTTATCGGAGCCGATTTTTGGATTGAAGTCGCTTGTGTAGATCTTGTTGTCACCTTTTGGAACTCTATCCACGATAGTAGTTAGTTGACAATAAAAGCTCTTCTTGTTCTGTAGCTCGACAGCAAAACATTGCATTACGGCTAGGTTCAGTATCTCAAAAAAAGACTTATGTACCTTCAGTGGCCGTTCCGGGACACTGCCCAAGTAAATATTACTTTAAACAGATAGGTAAATTGCAAAATGATGCCTGTCGCTTTTGTAACCTAGATAAAGAAACCTCGGAATATTTATTATGTAGCTGTGAAGCACTTTTTCAAAAGAGGAAGCAATTCTTTGATAAACACTTAATACAACCATTAGATATCTGGATGACTTCTCCCAATAAGACAGTAAACTTTATTCGTTCAATAATACCTTATTGGGACGATGCCTATATTCAGAAATGGAAACCATTCAACCTTATAGTGGTACGACACCCTGATGAGGCTTACATCAAAAAGGGGCTTGCCACAAAAGATAAAATCTCTGGTTGCAGTGGAAAATGTACCCAAAAGGAAAAAAAGAATACGGCTAGGTTTTGAACTCGTGAATTTGGCCACCATTATCCTCTCATGAATTGGTTCTCACTTAATGAGCGCAGCCTGTCGTTGTAACAATATTAGTTCATAATCTTCCTCCGTCGGTTTCTGTAACGCTTCTAAGGTTTCGGAGACAGTAGGTAGTTGGCCTATAGTTTCCTAACCCCGTGATGGAGTTACCATCTTTAGTGTAGTTTCCGGGGAAGAACATTTCAAATTAAGCCGCTGTTTGAGCCGCACCTCAACAAGGATAGGATCATGTGAGGATCGGAGCCAGGTTGCCGCTCCTTTCAGGTTGTCAACCCGACCATTTGAAACCCAAGTTTCATATTATGATGCTCCAATATTCATCATAGTGTTGCTGCCGGAACGAAACCGTATAACGTCGTAGTAGTTTACCTAGGTTTTCGTTGTTATTGATTACGTACTACATCCGTAACCTAGGTAACCACTGCAATGCTGCCGAATTCAACATTATTTGTTTGCTGTACAATGAGTTTGAAAACAAAGCTAAGAAATTAAGTGCAACGTCTCGTAGCATTCCGATTTCTTCCAATAGTGTCGAAATAATTCCACAAATTCAACATAAATTTTCATACACCGTGTTCAATGTATTCAAATACAAGTTTTCGAGTTTTTTTCCGATTTTTCCATATATCACATGAAAGTAATAATCAGAGTTGTTAAACTATGTATGCATTCACATAATGTTAGTTGTCTGTCAGTGGTGTTTTTTGTTTTTGCTATGCGATGAAGTAACTCCGAGAAGTCAAGGTATAGCCGTTTAAATAGCCGGTGACCGCCGTTATGCATAAAATTCAAAGTCTAGAACCCTGTAGGGTTAAGCGAGATTTATTCTTTGTGTGACCGGTCGGTCACGATCTGCAAGAACACTTCAAGTCGTTAAAGTTTGAGACCTTTTTGTCTGGTCCTACATAATGTCGAAGCTTGCCGATTACTAAATCTCTTGGAACAGTTTAAAGGGGTTATCTAGGACCTCTGGGATGAAATACCCATGAAATCGAAAAGCGTTTGGAGTTGGTGAAGCTCTCAGAACTGTAATGTGTGATATTTACATATCATTAATCGTAATTTGGTAATTGTATCAGAATTCATTGAACACGATCTTCTGGTAGCGAACTGATAAATATGTGAAATGAACCGTCATTTTCGACAACTTCTCATAAAATGAGCGAAAGTGACAGGGACAAAATAATGCTCCACATTCACTTCCAGTCAGTGCCTTAGATTATCGATATTTATTTAGGAGTTGATGAATTGAATTACTCTCAGTGTCAGCAAATTTATTTTATGGTGCAACTCAGTAACCAATGCTCACTACACTGTAAAAAATCGACACGTTACTGCCAAGTGGATTCCACTTACTTCTGTGCTAATAGATGAAACATTTCATATCTACGTGGAATACACTGGCGTTTCAGTTCACAGAACAAAATCAAGTGTCTTACACTTCGGTTTGCCATGTCATGCATACCAAAATCAAAAATTTTACACTCAGATTTTAATGCTTATTCACGTCAAATGCCAAAACACGTTAAAATACAGTGGATTCCAATGAAAATCGATATGGGTCGACATAATTGAATAATTAGGTTCGGTTATTGACATTCATATGGGGAGGGCATTAGGGATTAGCGTGTGATTTATTTTCAGTGTGCGACAAAGCATGAATTTCGTTTACCATATTCAATGAGAAAACAGTGGAATGAATATCAAAGGCCTTGTAAATGATATTCAGAGAAGTTTCGGTAATTATCAATCCAAGTAGTGAAAGTTTGTTCAGATACAGTGCACCGCACGGTACAGTCTAATTTGTCGAATGAGGTTGTTTTGATTTTCACTGTTCTGAAATGATTTTTATTATTGACGTTCAAAATAACAACACGAGTGGTTAAGTTTATTCGGTCGGTGTTCATCGGTTGTTTGGTATCATGAATATCAATGTTCGCATGGGTAGTACGAGTATCAACATAAAGAAGGCTGAAAATCGCTGCTTTTGAATATCATGACAGTGAATATTCTCAGCACTGCTTCCAGTACATTTATTTGATTTATTGATTACTCGATTGAAGATAATTTTGAAAACCGTGACAGCAGAAAATACAATCCATGTATTCAATATAACGATGTTTACACTGATACACATCAACGTAGATAACGCTTCAGCTTACAGCGTACCGTTACGCTCAGACGTGGGTGAAACGCTAATTGGCAATATAAATCATGAGAACGGCGCATTGTTTTTTTGCTAAAGCAAAGTAGGAATTATTTTATTTTGGTTCTAAACTCATTTATTTTCAAATATAATTAGGCTCTTTAACACAGTAAGAAGTAACGGTTAGCAATATCTATTAAAATAAATATTGTTTTGTTTTAAAAGTTATAGTTGACAAATTTAAAATGGAAAACATTTGTTGTTTGTTCAAATCTATCTTTTTTGTTAATGTTTGTTGAAGTAGTTTAAGTTAACTTATGTATTTTTATATGTAACAATATAAAAAAAAACAAAACCAGCCGTGTAGCATTTTATTATAAAAATGACTTTTTCAAAACAGGTTATCACACAGCCTATGACGGAGTGCAAATAACCGTATGAACTCACGTTGTAATCGATTTCCAAAGTCAACTTCATCTCATTTTATGTCATAAAATCGAATCTGAACAACGAAAATTGAAACTTTAATTAATTAAATCCATCCGATCAATCAATCTACGTCGCAAAAACACCAACACCAATGCGCGTGCCTGTTCGTTATGGCTTTCAGCCGAACTTGACACAGAGGTGGAGGTAAAGATCAGCCAGCAGCGAATCATTCGTTGATGGGTTAGGCCTTAGCGACGAAGATCAATCATTTCGCACCGACCGGCCGGCCAGCAGCGGCTGCGCAGTTTTGCTGACCGCTAAGAGAAAGCACCCGAAATGACTCGCCTGCCAGGCATAGGACGTTACGGCGTTACGTGTAAAACTTGCTTCCGGATAGTGCGCAAACTCAGGCCGCACTCTCTGGTTCGACTGATTTGCGGATAGATGCGAAGTCGTTTCAATTTAAGTGTGTCCGAATTTTCACTTCTTGCCAAGCCGGTGGTGGTTCGTTGAACCTCGCTGAGTTGTGCCCAAGGGTGTAGTGGGGAACTGAACCGGTGTGCACGGGTGAGCGAGAGGACTAACACCTACGGTGCTTTAGTGCTTCTTATGGTCAAGTTGGAGAAATCGTTCAAACAATTTGGAATGGTCGATGGGTGTTATGTTTGGTGCAATCCTTTTCATTATTGAAAGTAAAATTGTTACTGTAACCCAATATAAAGAGCATACACATTTGGATGTTCGGTATTTAAAAAGTGAACAAAAATCAGCTGGTGGATTCTATGGTTACCAACACTAAGTCTAATAAATTATCAATCTATTAGTACTTCTGCACGAATGTCGAATTGAAGAAAAATATAGCATAAATTGAAATATGGGTCGAACAGAATTTACAACAACTGGTGTGAAAATTTTACAACCTCAGAAACAAAATGTGACTTCTGCTCAGCTGTTGACTGCGGCAGTCAAATAACACCCAAATGTAGCTATTTGAAGCATTGGCAATTTCAGTTCACACTAACTGCCAAACTGCATTGCACTGTCATTCACCTAAGGCTGGCTGTGTGGAAAGGTGTATGATACTCAATTCATTGCCATAATCGGAGTTCCTCATTCTCTACAATGATTGCCCATTGTCGTCACCGGCAGACCCTGACATTCCACAGCCGGAACAGGTAACGACTCTGCACAGGTATATAAACCTTTACATACGGCAGAGCAATGAGAAGAAGAAGAAAAAAAGCTAAGCTGATTCCATCTTGGCGGTGTGACTTTCGCAGGTGGATTCCGGTTGGCCAAGCTAAGGTGTTATTGTTTCAATGTTATTTCAACCGTTGCATACAATCGGCTTCTCACGGCACGTCATTCGAAAGGTCTCTGCCTGCCTGTTCCAGCAATCTGACCGGGTTGTGGTGTTTTTTTTGTTTGTTACACTGGTATGCTCCTTATTAATAGCTACACGAAAGCTTCCCGATGTAGTTGTGCGAGTTTTGCTTTCACTGGATGTTTGCATTCAGTCTTCCGCTGATGCCGGTAAACGTTTGATGGTAAAAATTGAATATTACTCTAACAGCCTATACTGTTTCGTATCGTGCCGTGTCAAATAAATTATTTACTGTTTGTTAAACATAGTTAATACATCTTTGAAAAAATACAAGATGTTGTACTATTACATTAATTTAATTGCTTCTTGTGATCGACAGTTTTCGGCGGAGTAAATAAATCAAACTACATTTGCCAGTTTGTCCGTACGTTTCGAGTCACTACTGGCTTTCACTCATCATCATCGGACACTAAAATTAACTATATATTAACTACTATAATTACTATATATTACATTAGCCCTAATGAATAGTTTGATTCGAAATTATGTAATGTCAAATGTCAGTAGATGTCTTTCAAAAAATTTGTCTAGTTTCTAACCATTTAGGGTAGGGAGCCTATTTTTAGCAATTTAAGAACAACTATCTTTTTTTCTGTCAGCACTTGTTTTCAGATAACAAAACGGATTTAGCTAACTTTCAAGGGACACTGTTTCAATCACCCCGAACCTATTTTAAACGGTTTGCATCTGGTTTTCAGGAGATTTTCTTCTGCACCCAAATGGTGCCTAAGTGGCACATTTTAGGTTGTTTTTTTTATGTTTATTCAAAGATTTCTCTGTGATATACGGTATTTAATGTATTCGTTAGACAACTAGGTATATAGAGTTTGCGTTTCCGTCATCACAACTGACAGGATTGACAAGCATGCAATGTTTGCATGCAAGGTTACACCAATTTATGAAAGTGTCAAAACCCCGCTGGAGTCTGGGTACATTAATCATCGAAAGGATCTTAATGAATATCTTCAAAACGTCCGGGAGAGACAAACGAGGGCCTTTAAGTACATAGCTCACATTATTCCAGTACAACAGGAAGACCATCGCTCCCCAGCGGCTGCCTTGTGGGATATTCCAGGCGAAACCGAAAAAGCTTTTGCTTGACAATCATCCATTGTTATAATTAGTTTACGACCGACAAGATGGGACAGCATCAACACAACACGTTCATACCGAGTATAGCAATCGTAAAGGAATGATTGATTCGCCGCATACAAATAGGTATAGATAACGTCCGTCCGTTGAGCGCGATCCGCTAAGCTTTTCGCAACATGTGACGTAAAACACAGTACGTTTGTACTGGTTGATCTTCCAGTACAAACAGTACAAATCCATGTTGCTCAGGTATTGTTTGCAATGCGAGTGCAGAGGGGTCATGATCACAAGCTCAAACAACCTGGATATGGCACATAACGACGATATTCTTCGGTAGCTGTTTGTATCCTTTCGGTTCCTTTTTTGTGTACATACATACCTCACTTGAAACACGAGCTGAAGAGCAGACAGATTTTCAATGCGCTCTTTCAAAGATGCGGACGGGATTCCACCCGGGCCAGGTTTTGACGCTGATTTCAATGTGGAGGGGGCTTTAAAGACCGTTGCTTTATCAACGTTGGGTCTACTAAAAGAATCCAAACCATTAGCGGAACGTTACAAACAGCCTGGGTTACTTGGTCAGCCGGGACCACTTTGTCGCAGAAGGATTGCGCACATTTTTCGACAAAGAGCTGGCAGATCATCTTTGGTTTGGATGTAACCTTACCATCAAAAGTCATGGATCAAGGAAGATTCCTTACGAGTGACGTTAATGTACCTCAAAAATGTTTTTCTTTTAGCCTTCAAATATCGCAGAATGCAGAATGTCGTCTGAAAGAATTCTGACAGGTCCTTTTGTACACTGTGTTCAACCTCTTGTATCTGTCCTGCCACGAGAGTATACTAAATCTAGAGTACGTCCGAAGCGCAGCTCTTTTTTGGCCTTCAACATGTGGAGGTCGCGAGTCACCCGAGGCTAACTGTCTTGTGAACGGCATGTTCAATTGCGTGCAACGTTATGTGCGAGAGAGTCGACGCAGCATTCCGAAAGTCGTATGAAACAGG
This sequence comes from Wyeomyia smithii, assembly GCF_029784165.1. Classification (NCBI taxonomy): domain Eukaryota; kingdom Metazoa; phylum Arthropoda; class Insecta; order Diptera; family Culicidae; genus Wyeomyia; species Wyeomyia smithii. Next base: position 194,088,591 of record NC_073696.1, read on the forward strand.
TGTGATGGTTTTCGTATGATTCAACCAATGGTTCTTAAGGGCTAGGATTGATGGAGAGTGCGAAGCGAAATAATATGGGACACGTTCTGTGGGCCGATGAAACATAGATCCAAACAGCGATTGTCACCTTTGTCACGTAGTTGTTCTGTCGCTTCGTGACAGAACTGTAACAATCGAAAAACCGTAAAGCTCCGATGTTCAAAATAGAGTAAACGGGATACGGTTGCAAAAACCGTCGTTCGATTCGCCAGGTAATACCGGATAAATTAAAATCCCCGATTACAAAAAACTCGCGGTATCCATATAGACTACTGACATGACAGATCGGGAGTGAGCCTCGAGTAGAGTATCATCGCGTACTCGATCGGGTGGAACATAAATTCCACACAGAAAGACTTTGCTAGTTTTATATTTATCGGGACAAGGCCTGAAAGTTTTCAATTATTTGCCGGCCCTCAATCGCAGCGAAAAATTCCGAAGTCGAAGCCGAACATCTGAGTCGAACCAGGCTTCAGTTACCACAATAACATCGCAGCAGTCGTCGGATGCAACTAGGTCGTGGTCATTCACATCGCAGTTCATGCCTTCGACTTTTTGGTAGTCGATGCGCACATCGTCGTCGGCTAAACATCCTTCAATGCGTGGGTTTGACTGCAAGTTGGATTGACTAGAAAATGATGCACCAGGTACCGAGGGCTCATTGCAATAATTACGGGGGTACTCGCCGGAGGTTATAGATTGGAAGATTCCAGCACCACAACCAACCACAGGATCTTCGTGCGATGCAGTTTTGTTTTCGATTCTGGCAAATTTTGTTCAGTTTTGACCAAAATGCCCTCTAAATGTTGTGTGTGAGGTGTCATCTAACTGAGAACAATTATAAACTAAGCAACAATTCCGCTACGCACACGATTGTTCCAACAGAAAAGCAGAAAGTCCAATACCCAAGTAAAGTATAAAGTAGGCAGAGTCTATGTTTATTTAGAGTCGCGCAAATAAAAAGCCTATCGTTCCGGCAACACAGTTGTTGTACCGTTTGTTGCCAAGAACTATAAAGTACTGTTTTCCCCAGGGAATGTTCTATGAGTTATAACATCGAGTACTACATAGAAACGTCAAATCTCATGATTTTGCTTTTTTCTGTTTTCTTGCTTGTGTTTGCTATTAATACAAAACTCTCGTCTTTCGTCGTTCCTTTTATTTTCGAACGGAAAGCTCATATATGAATTATAAAGAGTTTTTTTTAGATTACATCGATTTTTGGCTAAAAACCAGATCCACTGTGTCTACTTGAGAAGCGCAGGGGCTAAGCCCCAACTGAAACAGCAAAATGAAGAAAAAAAATCGACCGTCATTGACGTTTTTATATCAGGTTCGACATTCTCGTATCAGGTTTGACGTTTTCGTATCTTCGATGTTATACTCTGTCAAATGCAGGGGACTATAAACGTCAAAATTTCGCCTACCAATCATAAATTCATCACGGCGTCAATATTTCATTTCAAATGCTTACAAAAATCATCTTAGTCATTGAAAGCGCACATTGTACCGAAAACAAACGTTGAGTTCTTGTTTTTTCATCTATGAAGATATTTATTCGAGAATAAGTCTACTGACAATTATGGAACATTTTTTCTATTTCAGTTGTTTCAGGGCGAACCAACCAAAAAGTGGGTACCAGAATCAATGAGTAGTAGATGAAAAATGTATGGAGTTTGACAGCCACAAAGCCCCTTGGTCAAATGTACAGCGAGGGTTAGGAAAAGGCATTCCGGTTTTCACCATGTATAAGCGAACATCGTTTTATGAAATTCTGCCGAAGGTTTGAGTTCTAAAAGATTACACCGGTGATGCTTTGTTAAATGTGACTGAACCAGTCTACAGGTTTATGCTGGATGTAGTTGAAACTTCGGAAAACCCGTTCTATATCACGCTCAATTACAACACTGTTCATTAACTCGTAACATTATCACTTTGTTTATTTACATTGCTCGATTGGTACCCTTGTTTGACGTTAATTTGGTTCCTTTGGTTTCAACTTTGCCCGACTATATGTTATAAACATAGACTCTGATAGTAGGTAGTGTTGACCTTCCAAAAAAGTGAGGTTAGATACACTCGCTGTTAACCTTCGCTCTTAATCAGAGATGCACGCATTTTAAGAAAGTCTGCATAAATATCTCCGAGACTAAGATAAAAATCTGCAGAAACTATGGAAAAACTATAAATATCTGCGACTTAATATCTGCAAACTCAAATCTACAAACGGACTTTTTTTTGAGCGCTTCAGTTGTTAATCAATGCAAGAGCATTCGAGCAGTTTCATATGACCCACTAAGTGCTCGAAACAAATTGAAAGTTTAGGTTAATAGCTTCACTACTGCCTGACGATTTTCAGCTGAAAATGACTGTCAGGCATTGATTTTATCTGTGCATGATGAATTTCAATGTAAATCAGAATCAATCATTTTTCGAGCTATTTTCAAGAGAATTGCGATTTCATTGTTTATTTACTCAAACACTTTTTTACGTTTTTGTCGTGTTGCACAATCAAAAACCTTTAAAAAGTTTTCTTTGAAAACTGCTACAACTTCTAATTTGCAATAAATAGGACCAAATCCAAGGCAAGACATTATTGATATATTGCGAAATATTTCCAATTTTTGATATTACAAAGTATTTATCGTTGCATTTTCGGCCCCGTCTACCTATATTACAACTCCTTGACAGTACATCATTGTCGGAGTCTGTCGGTGTGATATGAATGTGACAGATGAATAATAAATATCAAAATATATCTACCAATATCGTAAAATAGTACTGAAATATTTATGTTAAAAATAAACTTGTCTAGCCCCTAGACCAAATCAGTAAAAAAAGAGATATTAGTGCGTTATCTAACATTATTAGTTTTCCGTTGAACATTGCTTAAAAAACATAAATAAACAAGTCCAGTAATAGTTGGAATGCAAGTCAAATAATTAATAATAATAGTAATGTGTCATTTTTTAATATTCATTTGCATACATATAGATAGTTATTAAGATATTCCTTTTTTCTTCTCAGTGTTATTCATTATATGATTTTAAGTTTAGTAAAGCGGGCAATGTATGTAGTTTCGCGGGAATGCGAAGATGTACACCTTGCCGGAGACAACGGAGATTGCAGGTTCGAGTCCCGTCTGGACGAGGGAAATTTTTTTCTAATTCTAGTCACACCTTCATTTCCGTTCATCTTCGCATTCCCGCGAAACTACATACATTGCCCGCTTTACTAAACTTAAAATGTAAGTCAATATGACAAAAAATGAAATTAGTTCGTAAAGTAGCATTATATGATTGATAGTTTCAAAAACAAAATTCTTTGAATGATTCACTAAGTAGAAGAGAAAAGCCCTCACGCATGGTAAAACGTCCCAAAATACCTGTGAAAACACATGTTGCCATTAGTCAAAAATACAATGTTTCAATGATCTGCTCATTGCTAAGCTTATCAAGCGTCTTGTCTAGGTTAGTATAATGAGATTCCACATAATTAACTCCTGCTGTTTATTGTAATTAACAAACAAACAAGAAAAGGTCAAGGTTCCAAAGCAAACATTTCTGCAGCTTAAACGTTTTAACAGTAGTTTTCATAACTACATCTTACAGTTGAAAAAATGTTGCAATAAGTGTTTTTTCAACGAGAAAAAAACTAATTGTTATGTGATGACTTTTAAACACATACCCAATAAATAAAGCTTATGACTTCCTACATTACCGCTTAACCGACACTATAGATGTAGGAGTAGATGTGAATTGCGGCAGCGGAATTTTCTTCTTGTGTTTTAATTTTTGATGGTCATTCATTTTTCATGCGTTTACTAGTTGTGTTGAGTTTTATAGACGCGATCTGTTAACCGTGAAACTTCTAGAAGCACTGCGAGCGTTACTTTTATAGCAACTTTTATTGCAACAGTTATTCTTTTGTATGCATTTCCATAAATGACTTCTGGTGGACGGATTCTATTAGGTTTAATGTGCGTTGTTTTCGCAAAATTATTCTTCCGTTTTAAGTTCGCTTTAAACAGGCAGACATTAAAACCGTGTCTGTTGTAAGTGAGGATGTGTTATGTGATAAGAGGAAGATCCCAACTTGCTAACGAAAATTATACTGAAGGGTTGTTTGATGAGAGTAAGTGAATATGAACGGTGGTGTTGACCTTTATATAGCAACATGTGATTAGATCCCAAGTTTCAACTCGCTCGCTATTCAGTTTAGGAAACTTTGGTAATTAGAACGGCTATTCAGTAAACATGTTGTATGGTAAATTCCAGGGGGATCTATCTGTCGAACATCGTGTAACCAATATATTTGGCATCATTGTGTCTGTTTGTTCTGGTTTCTGGTCATTAACTTGATCGATGTGAAATATTATAGAATTGGAGCGTTTTTTATCAAAACTCGAGAAATCGCGAAAACATTTATGAATAATGCGTTGTGTAGTGATTTTTTCTCCATTATTGTTTATACATAGTTACAAACGTCATGGACCAGAGCTGATCTGCGATAACGCACACATATATGAAATTTGACAGCAGTGAATCCCCTCTGGTAAATTCACTCGGCTTTACGTTTGTTTACATTTTAATGGCTCAAAAATTTCTTGTAGATACTGTAACAAACCCAGCAGCAGCCCAAAACGGTTTGGCTGAAACTTGTTTAAAGTGTTTTGTTCAGCTCAAAATTCAATTATTTATTGGACTTGTTTACGTTTTCATCCAAAAAGCTTAAAGTTAAAATTAAAGTAACATAAAGTATTTTAATTAATGTATTCCAATAACAAGTTAGCTTTTACACTATTGTGCTTTTCATTTTTCTAATTAGCTACTAAACAAACGTTAATATTGTAATTTTTCTGTTGGGTAGAAAAGCTATCATACCATATTAATAAAGTTTTTATTTTTATTTTAAATTTGCTTTAAGTTTCCTTGAATGGCAAAAATAACGGAACTAATTTGATTGGACCAATCTTTGACTGTATTCACTGTGGTAAAGTTTTGGCTGAAACTTTTATTATAACAAGTTTTCCGTACAAAGTAAGTCGCAATTCCAATGCCAAAAACCTTCTTCTTCTTTTTCTAACTGTGGACCAGTGTTTTTCCGTCTAGACGCTGTACGTCCATTTTCACATCAACACAAGCATGACCTCACTGTTAGTCACACACCAGCGGCATCGGTTCAAACCGGTTCTAGCGGAGCGGTTTCATGACATTGAAAAAGTGCAACAGCACAAGCGGCTACCAGCAACACCAGCCTTCTGAACCTCAATTACTGTCTTCGTAGAGGCCACTAACGAGTTTAGACCTTTCTGGTGGCACTGCTGTGTTGCTCGGTGGCTTGGACGGCCGACAGGGTGCAAATTTGGCAAGTTTTACAAAGCCTTAACTTTCGGTATATGCAAAAACGTACAAATTACGTGCTGCGAGTTGGAAACCCTTTTGCCCAACTGAGCTTAAAATAAAAACAAAATGGGTATGCAAATGCACTGGAAGGTACCTTAGCAGGAGGCGTTAATTTATGACTATGCAGTAGTTTTACAACTCTGACACAGCATGTATTTATACTGTCAAGGTTAAACTTCATGCAGTGAAACTGTGGTTAGAAGGTGACCTGTTGCTAGTTAGATTATAAGGCTTCGTGCTATAGTTTGCAATTTTTGGTTATTTTCACATGGTCCCGTTTGATTAACCTTGCTGTTGCAATTATGAAACACTACAACTAACGATGTTCGTATTTTCGTTAGTTCAGTTGCTGTTCAAGCTGAAATGGCATTCCAATAGCAAACAAATTGCAACGGGTGACGACGTTTGCAAATTTTTTACAGCACCTCAAAATGGGTACTTGACAAGTAGGCCGAAAGAAACGTGACTGGATGCCACTCCACACAGCCGCTTCAGCCGACACAATCAAAATGTCATGATATTCACTGCAGCAAATGCTCCGATTGCAATGCGATTGTCACAACGTCGTTAGGAAGCTTTGCGTCATTTTGTCCTCAACAAATAGACGGCTTAAAAAGTATGTTGGTTTGTGCCAAGCTCCCGTTAGTTTACTGTCCGTATGCTAATGTCACACCTTTAATTGCAAAATTACCCTACAAGCGGTGAAACGGAGTGTCTTTCAACGCTATTCGTCATTTGTCACCGCAATCTCGAGACAGTGTCGAACGGACGGAAGCAATCAGTGCTTCATTAGTTTTGCTTCCCTGAGACTGTCGGCAATTAATTTCCAACTCCCCAACCGATGGTACACGCTCCGTTGCGCAAAGAACTTCCCGAATCACTATGTCACCCGAGAAGTATGATGATTTTGAAAGTCATCGCCACAGGTCTGTAGATTAGCTGATATTGTAGATATCCAAAAATACTTACGATTCTTCACTGTGTACGCTTCACCAACGCCGTTAATTGGTGCCTGCTGCCGACTATTGACGCCAACGCTGTTGAGCGTCGAGGTGCTACCAGTGCGTGATCGCCAGCCGCCGCCTTCCGCCGTACCGTTCGATTTGCCGCCGATCGTACCGTACACACTGTTGGAACTTCCGCTGCCGGCAGACCCTTCAAGTTGCCTTGCGTACGAGTTGTCTGCATAGGCGTGGAAACAACAGCGCACCAGTGCATTGGCTGCCGCTTCCCGCTTGCAAATGAATGTATGACACTCGAGTACTTTGATTCCGGTTGTTCGCCGCAAAATAGCAGCGAAAATTGGCGGATGCTGGGCACGGGGAGTCCGCGCGAATGGCGAATCCAACGGGAGGAACTTCGGTTCCGGATTGTTGTTACCCCGTTCTGGGATCAAAACCTGTCGAACCGCTGCGCAGTAGTGCAGGGAATCTATCGGGAAGAACCTCGTTACCTGCTTGCGGTTCTCATCCACGTTCTCAAGCAAGATACCGTTAGACCAAACACTTAGCCACGAATCGATTCCTTTGGCACCGATTGCACCTTCCGAAGGGTACAGGGATCTGAGCGGTTCCTGAATACCTTGCAAACCATCTTTACTCTGACGGGGTACGGCACTACCGAGATAGAGAACACGACAGCGACAGATTGGCGTCGAGTCTCCCATGTTTCGTACTTTCATATGAACGGTCGAAGTTCTGCTTCAGAAGAACTCGCTTCTTCTTAGCATTCAGATACTGACGAAAAAAAACTTGAACTTTCACTCACTTCCCCTTATTTATTTTCTGTTACAAGGCAGTACGTATCTATCCACGTCACACAACAGGTATCCAGCGGTGCGAAACCAGCAGCTACTTATCCAAAAACACTTCGAGAATGTCCGGTGAACGAGAAGGCAGCCCAACACCACACACAGCACACAAATATTCCTGAGGCTGAGGTTCAGATCTCTTTTAATCCAGACACCAACACTTGTGTAACGCCCGTACACCCGTAAATAAATACACTCACTGGGTCGTAGGCCTTACAGGCACCACATTCCGATCACGTTTCTATCGCGCTCTTTCTTACTGCTGGTGTATCTGCTGCGCGACTTGATTCAAGCGAGATAAAAATAACAGGCGAAAAGTTAAGCAACTTAAATATGGCTGAAAGATTTTACCCTCGAATCTTTGAATCACTTTTCTCGCACTTTTATGACTTTCTTTTGTGTGCACAGTAGATCAATTTCCCTGATGCACTTGTATACTTCACACACGTGATCACAATCACGACACTTCCTCAACTGCAGCACCGCCTCAGCACTGATTTTACCTCCGGCAGGAATATTCCAGAGAGCTGGACACTGGCTAGTGACAAACCTCTCAAACGAGACACGTCGACAGTTTCCTGCGCAAATGCAGAGAATTTTACTCCGCTGTTTCCAGCACTAATTTGGTCAGGTGCCTTGCCGCGCGCACCCTCCACACCAATTATCAACTACTAGTTTTTTTTATCCACTTCCTCCTCCTTCTTCCTCTGCTCCTCCTCCAATGGTAGACCGAAGACGGAGGATTCGCGTGCGAGCCACTCTACGAAACGAACGTCTGTTCACGGCGCAAGTTCACTCTGGAATACCTGCCGACGTGTATTTTTTCTTTTGCGCACCACGTTTCGGATCACCTTAGCGCACACTTACACCAACGGAGGTGAGAAACTCACCTCTCACATCGTCGTCATTCTTGTGCATGCATGCGGTCGCACAAAAGAGAGCCCAACCAAGACACCTGCGATCGTGGCTTCTCACGTCAGCAACCGGCTCCTCCGATCAACTGTGACTTTTCTTGGAATCCCTCCGCTGCTGTGGCACTCGCATAACCAGCTTGCTAGCTCGCTCGCTCGCTTGCCGGCGATCAACAAGTTTAGGTTGGGTAGGGCTGTTCACGAGATCGCTAGGTGAGGCAAAGAAAAAGGTGAGGCGCACACTGCAGGTTGGAAAGACTTGTTGGTAAAAGCGATAAACCCGAAAGCTTTATTGATGCTTTTCGGAAGCTGCTTTCTGCTGTTATGGCACAAAGATGATTTTGATAAAGTTCAATATGATTAGTTTACTTTCAGGAGGTTTTCATCTTTTTGTGTGCTTTTAGGATTATGGTTTAAACTATTCTGGTGGTTTGAAGCTTGAGGCTTGAGTTACATTATGCATTATTTTGCAACGATGAAATTTCAACTGATATTTGTTATTATCGTATAAGCATTATGCTAAATCTCAGATTATGATATATCTTAGAACGATTGTTTGTACAAAGGCTAAGGTAAATTAGAGTTCAGCAAGCGTACAGGTTGGTTTAGAAATGCGAAAAAAACCTTTAAAACTATGAATTATTATTATCTGGTTTATTATTTGATCCTTTCGCATTGTTGAGAATATTATATTATTTATTTTTATAAAATTTTAGTTTGGCTAAACTTCGTTTAAAATTTCTCCATTGTCCAATATCACAGAATTGTTGTGATTATTGGAATTACAAGTTTCCCATTAAATAAAACAAATGCTACGAGTTCCTGATCACTTTATGACAACATTTCATTATTCGGTTGAATGATTGTTTTTCAGTGCAGATAAATGAATGTTAACATACAATGCGGAGTTGAAGAAAGTTAAAAGTACACATGTGCAGTAACAGTAAGTAAGTTTAAAAGTATACCATTTAACTCGCTCCCTAGGGTTAATAAAAGTCGTACACAGTCCATGGCGGTGATAATTGAAGACAAACATAACCAGCAATTGACATAAAATTTATTTTTGTGGATGCGCACGAGATCACCGACACATAATCACCAAAGAGCAATTCAGGAGTCACAGAGGGCTTCGTTAAGAGCAAAAGTGGAATTCGCTATGTTGAAGAATGAAACGCTGAGTCAAAGTTATTCTGTTGATTGACTAAGACTTTTTGTGTACAAAAATCTTATAAATTACCTGTTGGTTATATTGCCTTTCTACCGATAGATGTCCTATATCATCGGAAACTCCATGTCAACTGAGACAAATATGCGTAGAAGGGCAGTATAAGAGGCATATCCACAATTATTTTAGGAATAGAAGGTATAAACTACTTTTTTTCGATTAGCAAAACGGATGTTTTGTGAATCAGAAAAAAAATTCGATCATTTTTTATTTGAATGAAACTTCTGACAGGTGGAAAAATGTTTCAGACTCAAGACTAATTTTCTAAAACGGCGTATGTATATTGGTATAGATTTATTCAGCTCAGAAACCTTTGATTGCATGAAAAAACTGTCTAAGAACGAATTGTAGACAACTGATGACCCCTTGTAAAAACATATGCATCAAAAAACAATTCTTTTTGAGTGCAGAAAATTCAAAATAAGCACTCAATTTTAATTTACAAAAAAAAATTATTTTTTTCCTTATTTTTGTTGATATTTTGACTCGATATATAAGATACGTACATTGTGTTTATATTTACGAAAACGTTCATTTATAACATGAGTGACATTTCTCGATTGTTTTTGGTGTGAAAATATTTATGTTATAGTTTTTTTTCGGAAGGATAGTGCTTTTTTAACCAAATAAATTTTCCTAAATCCCCCCATCTGGCCTCGAGATGCGATGCTGGCCTGCCAGGCCAGTCGTCGTAGGTTCGACTCTCGGCTCGGGAGAAACTGTTAGTGCCAGTGGGATCGTGGCGCTAGCTCCGCAATTGTCCTGTACACTTGACAGTTTGCTGCGAGGTCTGTGTATAATGAACACAAGATCGGGTTCCAAATTGGAATGTAGCACCAAGCCTCTGCTTTTTTCGATTTCCCTAAGTTTGCATATTACTTAAAGCCGCGATCCAGATTCTTATGACTTAAAAAAGTGTCGTGTGTTTTAGAGTAAGCGAGTGTTCACTAACCATTTTGATGTACTTGAAGCAAAACTTTATAGATATTCTCTGGATCAGAAGATAGGAAGCTGAGATTGGTGAGATCGTTCCAAAATTTTACTAGATTTTGGTCATAATCAAAAATTTAACAATACTAAATACCCGTTAGACTAATCAGAATTAGTATGTATAAATATATTACATAGGTTCCTTGTTGGGAATATTTTAGAAAGGGGCCACATTTGATGAAAGAGATTCTCTTACGTATATGCCCTAATGTTGATATGCTCAGATTTGTCAACTTTGAAGCCTCTTGGATACTATTTTATCAATTGACTCTAATTTGGGTGTCTAAATGAATGTAAAAATGTGAAAATGTGAATGTAATTTTTTTAAGTAATACTTTTAAAACAGTACTACTTTTGATCATTTTTGGTTATAATTAATCGAAGAAACTTTGTTTGTATCTTGAGTGTTTTTTGCTTTTCATATTTACTAATCCATATTTCTTTCAGAGAGCGAGTAATGGAGCTATAACCATAAGCTAAAAATGCTAGGACTAGAGTTAGTACTCAAGTTCCAACCGTAACAGTTGAAGCGAGTGAAGGCGCTATATCCTTGGTTTCGAAACCCGAACAGAAGGAGGAAATACTTATGTTCCATCCCAGGAGATTGGTCAACAAAGGAGTGTATTTTCCTAGCTTTGTCACTCCCAACGAGTTATATTACTTCTTGCATACGGATCGTTTGGTACGGATTGTTCCCGTTCTTAGATTATATTGTATTATATTGCGCTACACAGTAGGCCTGGCTGTTGACAAGAAAAATGTATGGAAACCATTTTTTTCGGCGCGAACACAGCAGAGAAAGGTAACATTGTTGAGACAAAACACCAAATCCACCAAATGCAAACGAGAGAAAATATTACGAGGGACGATCAATATCGTTAGAAAAATTTCTCAATTCAATTCAGGGTCCTCTTAGAACCATCATTAGAGTGGCATCTGCCGGGATAAACCGGAAGAATCAGGAATTTAGTTTTTTGATCACGGAAATCACGGAAGTTCAGGAACTTTGCAGAGTAATCAGGGAAAATTTTAGTGGCTTTACATTTACCGCGTTTGATTTTTTAAGGCAATTAGTTCTGAATCGATTCGTTGTAAAGGAACTCGTAGCCTCAAGCTAATAGAGTCTAGTTTGACAAGCGTATGGTCATGAGCTCGAATCTTAGTAGAATCAAACCGCTCGATGTCTGAGGGATTTTTATGCATGGGTTTATTCTCAGACTCCCTCCCATAGAAAGGAGTTCTTGACCTCACGCTATATTCAAAATAAAAAATTGCATACAGTTGAAAGAATACCTCTCCTGGTAATTATAGTTTCCGATGCTTTGCAGGGTAACTAACAAGGCTTGGAAAAGAAGAGCAGTAGAGTCTATAAAAAAGCGTGTGGATAGGAGAGTAAAAGTATAAAAACCACGGTGAGTTCCTTCCGAGCAAAATCATTTCAAATCGCCTGGATATACGCGAAAATTTAATCGACCATTTTTGATTTGAATGAAACTTTGCACACGTATTTGGCTTAGCAAACTGAGCATTTTTCATGGATGGAGAGATTTTTTACACCCATTAGTTACATTCTAAAAGGGCGTATGCCTTTTGGCATAGGTTTTATTCGAAGCATTGTAGCCCAGAAACCTTTGGTTGTATAGAAAAACTGTCTGAGAACGAGTTGTAGGAAATTAAAAATGCATCATGAAAAAATTAAACACTGTACAAAAAAAATTTGTTTTGACCAAAAAAAATTAAAAATAAACATTAAATTTCAATTTAAAAATAAAAAGTTGTTTTTTTTTTATTTTTTTTTGAAGAAACTTGAGGTTAATACGCAATAAAAGTTAAATAAAAGTCCAGGATGGAGAAATGAAAAATAATTGTTTATGATAGATTATTTTTTTTATAAAAATTCTAATTTAAACATTTTTCAAAATATTTGTATTCTGATGATTTTAAAAAAAAGCAGAAAGTCATTTTGAATCAAAAAGCTCTTGGTAGTAAACATTCTAAAGGCATTGGTTTTAGAGTTATTTCGAATTTAAGCTCGAAAAATTATAATTATTTAGGAAAATACACGGTTTTCTTAATTTGTCCATGGTTTTCCAGCAAAAACCATACGTTCATTGGAATGCTTGATCAAAAATATACAATTCATTCTTTGACAACAAAACGATTGGGCGAACGGTTCTCAAGAAAAGAGTTAAATGTTCTAAGTGATATAAATCTATATAAGAATCAAATATTTATTTTCGAGTTTTATTATCTTAGGAACGTATTTTTTTATGACATAGATACTTTACAGAACTAGTTTCACCTTATATTCTATATACATCATAAGTAAATGACTCGTCATCTTTTAAAAACAGCTACGTTTGTATCTTATTTTCTGAAATCGGAACAAAAGAGTAATACTTTTGTGTGGCAGCTATTATTATAGATTTTTTGAAAATATTGCTCCATTCTGTTACTCCTTGTTCATATTCTTCATATGATTGAACTAAATGACATTTTTGATGAATTTTTATTACTTTTCTGTTTAGACCAATCATACAATTCTTTTGCGCTTGTAATGGGATGTTCATGTTTTTTAGCTAAACTTGCATTTCCTGCCATTCGTTTTAATATGCAACCAATTGCATCGCATGGGCCTTTACCATGAGAAGTCGCAAAAAATTATATTGTGAGGCAGCTCCATCAGACATTAATATCGCTTTTTTCAACTCTATTGTTGTTTTCAAAAAACTCATTAATTTGGCAATGAACACCTGAACCGCAACAGTATCATGATGGAGTACTTCCGATATTATGATGAAGCTGATATTCTTAAGTGTTCCAGATTCTGAATAGTAAACAACGAAGGGATGAATGGTGGCTTGACTATCATTCCAATAACTACACGAATCACAAATTGATAAAAACGTATTAAAATGAGCTTGACTGTTCAATATTTTTAATTTTGCAGTAACGTTTTCGTTTAATTTGCGTAAGCTTGATAAGCACCGATGATCAGGAAAGGGTTTACAGCATTTGGTGTATTCCATTTTCACTTTACTCGTCTTCACAAAATGCAAACTGTTACTAACACATCTGGAGTAGTGCTATCGTATTTCTATACGAAAACAGATATTATAGGTAACCCAGTAGTTATTGGTTGCGTACTTTACAAACAGTTATTATTAGTAAACAAGTAGGTGGTGTTGCACGACAAACATATTTTTTATAAAACATTCGTCAAGGGGGAACGTGTAGGCAGGCTAAGGTTTAGCGCTTGAGTTATTCATCCAATCGTTTTGTTGTCAAAGAATGAATTGTATAGTTTTGATCAAGCATTCCAATGAACGTATGGTTTTTGCTGGAGAACCATAAACAAATTAAGAAAAACGTGTATTTTCCTAAATAATTATAATTTTATGAGCTTAAATTTAAAATAACTCGAAAACCGATGCCTTTAGAATGTATACTAACAAGAGTTTTTTGATTCAAAATTACTCTCTGCATCTTTTAAAATCATCAGAATACAAATATTTTGAAAAATGTTTAAACTTGAATTTTCATTAAAAAAACTAATCTACCATAAAAAATTATTTTTAATTTCTCCATCCTGGACTTTTTTTTAAAAGTTGCGTATTAACGTCAAGTTTCTTAAAAAAAAAACAAAAAAAAATTGAACTCTTTTTTTTTTAAATTGAAATTTAATGTTTATTTTTAATTTTTTTTGGTCAAAAAAAAATTTTTTTGTACAGTGTATATTTTTTTAATGGTGCATTTTTAATTCCCTACAACTCATTCTCAACAGTTTTTCTATACAACCAACGGTTTCTGGGCTACAATGCTTCGAATAAAACCTATGCCAAAAGGCATACGCCCTTTTAGAATGTAACTCATGGGTGTAAAAAATTTCTCCATCGGTGAAAAATGCTCAGTTTGCTAAGCCAAATACGTGTGCAAAGTTTCATTCAAATAAAAAATGGTCGATATTCGACCATAGGTCATTAGGCGCGATCTTGCTCTCCCTGTCTGTTGTAGTCGTCAGAGATGCAGAGGTAAACTCACGATTATAATGCTTTCCTATCTTTCGAGGGCACATTAGAACAAGGAAAACAAGTTATTGCATCTAGGTTTAATGATTGTTTTGTCAGTAGTGTTTCATTGATCAATCAATTCAGTCGATTAACAATAGTTGTACATTTGATGGTTTTAACCCAATTGCGTTAGTTGAACCTAAAAATATTTGTTTTTCGTTAGGTTAAACGGCTGGAGTAGACAATGTAAGTGCTAGAGTTATTCAAGATTGCTTCAATGTCATTGGTCACACTTTGCTGGACCACAATAATAAATCATTGCAAACTGGGCACGTGCTTTTATACCCCTTTCACACTACACCGGATATCACCTGGTATCAGGCGATTCGTGATATGGAGGCCATATCCACATAGCCTGATATCCCATACAATCGAGCTGTCATCTAATATCACCTCGGCTACATGATATCGCTGATATCATGTTCGAAAATTTGCAGCAATTGGCATCAGAGTCGACCTAAGCAAATGACATTTGACGCAACACTACAAATTTCACAATTCGTGTTGCATGCGAAAAAGAAGGAAGTAAATATTTCTGCTTTTGTCATCCCGCACATTTTGACAATTATGAATGAGAGTTCGAAGGTGCGAGCAACCTTCAAAATCTCTATCAACATCGTGCATGCGAGTTTTTGCTTTGACCTGTTTTTGTTGTCTTCTTTGTTCAGTTAGTAAACCAAATAAAGCAAATGTCAAACCACATAATCTCACTGTGGTGTGAACACCCAAAGTGATATCCGATATCATCTGGCGATATCAGGTGATATGTGGCGTAGTCTAAGTGTGGAAAGAATTGTTGGTTGTTTAGATTCAAAAAATTGCTGGAACGATTGAAGCCGAAAAGTTTCGTCTCATCAACATGTTACACACATTTTAAAAGATATTATTACTAGTTGTTAAATATTAACTCGTTACTGATTCCGGGACAATTTGACATTTAAAAAAAAAACAATATTGTTGACATTGTTAAAAAAAAAAACAATTAAGCGCCTTGGCTACTTATCTGCCAAAACTCAATAAACTGTTTTTAATGAGTCTCGTGAAGAAAGATCTTGACGTTCCACAGGGAAGTTTTTCAGGGCCCCATTTGTTTGATATGTATATATTTTTGCTAAACGATGGTTTGCTAATATTCAATATTTATGTGATCATATTGAAAGAGGACGAGATTTTCATAGATATAACGTTAGAAACGTAGATGAAATAAGAACACCGTTCTTTCTAACCAGAGCTTCACAGAATTCATCATTTTATAAAGGTATATTTTTTTCAATTCGATGCCAAGGCATGTTAAACGTGCACCAACACTTGTGGAGGTAAAGACACAATGTATTTCACACGTGGAAGTTTCTGTTGTACAGAACGAAAATCAAATGTTTTATAAAAATGACGAGAGTTTATGTTATGGCGAAGTTCAAACAACGGATTTATTTTGGATGAACTATTAATTTTTGAAACCTATTTATTTATCGACTAATTTATTGAAGCCTGTCAATAACGAAGGTTTTACGAACGAATCTGGCTGTGTTGTAAAATTTTATTCATATTTTATATTAGATCTTTTTTTAACATGTATTAACAAAAACAACATTTATAAAGTAGTTGTGGTTAGTCTGGCTGATGCTAATGAAAACCCTGTGCTAGTTTTGTGTAGCTCTATAACTCTTCACTTTTCACAGATGTGAATGAATAAACAGTCTTTAAAGAAGTTTGTGTCTGGAAATGAAATCAGTTCGTTTTTTTTTTTGCCGGTATAACTGATTTAAATTGTGACTACTTTATTTATCTATGGACAAATCGTCCAGCTCAAACCTTCATAGGGGTATACGGTGGGACCATCAATATCATCAACAACCGAACTTAAGGACGTAGCCGTTATTGATATTTACAAAGCGGGAGCTACTGGATTGCACATTGAAGATGACCAGTTAATCACAAATAGCCGTCTATATGTGGTTCTTTGTGCAACTTCACTAGCACAGATCCATCAAGGAGAAGGAACCACGAAATAAGTTCAGGCTCAAGCTCATTTAGTTCTGAATCGAATTGTTGCTTGCTTCGGTTTTTTTTTGGCGCAAAAATAAATGAACTAATCCATATCAAATGGTCAGAAATTGCGCAAAAATTTAATCGAACATTTTTTATTTGTATGGATTTTTGCTTCCGTATGTGGTTTAGTAAACAATGTATGAAAGGTTTTTTTAAGCTATAAAGTAATTTTCTGAGAATGAATTGCAAGGAACTGATTATGCCTTGTGAAAAACATACACCGCAATCAATTTATTAACTGAATATTTTTTCATTGTGCTAAATTTCAATAAAAAGACTTGATATTCTTTCAATTCATTTTTTTATGAAACTTGAAGATAAAACTTTTTCAAGTTCAATGAGTTCAATTTCTTACTCTTATGAGTAATCAATTTTTTTTGACTAAAATTCAAAATTGAAACCATATTTAAAACCTTTTGGATGCTATCAAAGATTCTTAAGAAACCTTTAAAGTATGTTCTAGTAATTACCATCTTTATCATGTTCTTGTAACCAATCAAAGACTTGCTCAGCAGTTTGACAGTTTTCATAAATTATATTCGTCAATCCTACTCACAGTCGTTGTGTGATAAATTAAATCATAAATTTGTTGTGTGACTCCGCCCGTTAGTTTAGATTAAAGTTATAATTATTATTGCAATTTAATACAAAACAACGTTCGTCGCATATTGTTACTGTAATTAAATTTCAAAATTTGGATGTCATCCGCTGGGACTATTTGAGGTGATGTTTTACGTTGAAATTTACTTGCCTCCCGTGTCAAATAACCATCGTTCGGAATACCAAGCTAACGAAAAGTTTTGCATTATCGCACATCATTGCATTACAACTAAGCAATGACTTGGAAAATTGTACGTAGTAACCATCATCCTCCAACATGGGCAGTATTTTCCGGTGTCTCCACTATAATGAACAATCACTTTTCCGCTTTGCAGCCGCCAGCGGGAAAACACCATTATCAATTGTCATTTAATTGACAGTTTGCGGCAGCGCCTGTCGAGGGTCCACCCAGCGGTACTTTGTTTAGAATTTTCTCTACAACTTTTCATTACCAGTTAGTCGATTGCCCTCTAGCGTCCATTAAAGATGAATTTCCGCGATACGATTGTGGGATTTACACTGCTTGTTTTAGTTCTGTTTGATTACTTTTTAAATGTTTAAAATTTTTCCTAATAGTGACCTACCCTTTCAGAGTGCTGCAAGCCAGCTTCCTTCTAAAGCGATAGAAACTAAAGAAACTTTGCTCCATGAGTTGCACTCACTGCAAGAAGTAATTCCGAATGGTTATCATGTGAAAAATTCCGCAAATTCGGAAAATGTGATCAAAGTACAGAATCTCTTCGAGGAATTTCTTCAACAAAACCAGGATAGCATTAGTGCGGTGTTACGCGTTCTGAAATTGGTAGATCATGATGCTGAAAATGTTATTCTGGATTGCATACGAATTTTCGATTTGGAAGTATTAAGCAGCGCAAATATTATCTTCGAGCACGTTAGTAAGCCGCTGCTTTTTCAAGTTAGAGATCTTTGTGAGTTGGTCGCGGCTGGCCGGTTGGATACGATCGAAACTGTCTTAGAAAAGGTTGAACGTGAAGCAGCTGATTATCGGGTGAGGTTGGATGAAACGATGCAGGACATTGCATTTGTTTCGAGCCAGCTTAGTGGCGATCACATCACTGACAAAGTTCACTCGAAGGAGGAACTTATTTGGACTCAACTGGAGCGGTTGAACCAAACGTTTCGGGCACAGCTGGATAGCACTTTCACGAACTATTTTACCAGGTGGATTGGGAAGTATAAAAAATTCGCCTCAATGCTTCCGGAAGGGTTTGGTTCCGATGAGCAATCTGGAATTGTAACTTTGTTCGATTTTCTTGACTTTCTAGATAATGAAACTAGTGTATTGCAAGACGAATTGCAAGATTTCTTAGACTATTGGGTGTACATAGTTGAAGAGTCTTTAGAATCGGTAACGAATGGTTCTTTGGAAGTTGTATATTTCCTCCAGGATTATCCAATAGAACGTTTGTTGAATGGAGAAACTGATCTAAAATGTGTTACCGCTTACTATTCAAACCTGGACCGGACTCTCTTAAACTTTTTGGATAATTTTTACGAGTGTGTAGAATATGAACAGGAAATGTCCAAAGCATTTCGGCAGTTAGAATCCGTACTGGATTCCACGGATAAGGCAGTTCAATTTATCTTTGATAGTTACATCACATGTGGTAAGCTTTCCGAAAAATTCAAAGACGAATTAGCACTGGACGAATGTTTACAGGATGTAAGTTGAAATCAGTGCAACAAAAGTGAGAGCAGAATGTTATTTGTGTCATTGTTTTACAGTTGTCTGAGCCACTTGAACAAACGGAAGAATTTGTCGAGCGCAAGGCGAACGAAATCTACTACCATGTTGAAGATGCAATGGTCTTCAGTGGAGTCATAATGGGTGCATGCGTTCATATGAAAGCACGGGATGCGATCCTGGAAGTCGGTGAAAAGTTTGGTAATTTTGATAAGTGCAGTATGGGCGCTAGGAAATAGAATGCCATCCAAAAGAAACATTCATTTTTACCAGAGGATAATAAGTAACAGTTAAAACTAACGAACATTAAAAGTGTTGTTGAAGGGATGTTATTGAATTACAGTGTCAATAGAGGAAAGTATCTGAAGGATAAACAGTGTAAAATAAAAAAAATACTTAAAAGGTTTAAGCTCAATTATTAAACTCAACTATCAAAAATTTATGACACCATTAGCAATAGAATTCAGGTTTTTTTATAAAAATTTAGGGGCGCTGAAAATAAGTAACATAACAAAAAGTCATGAAATATTGTGTTACTAACATTAGAGACATCTCTAATTTGTTCGGCCCTAGACCGGTGAACGGTCCGTAAGCCAAAAAAAAAACTTAAAAAAAAACAGAGAGCACCAGAAAGTCGAATGACAGAAAATAGCAAAATCAACACTCTGGTTAATGGTAATGAGAAAGAACCGTTATTAGTGTCAGTAAACGATGATTCAAGAAAATAAAATGTCACATAAAATCTACATAAAGTGAAATTTCTAAGCATAAATATCGTGAAGGAAAACTGATGGCACTCATCAGCACTGGTTTATACTTTTGTAAGTCATTTCCATTTATTTTCGATTATGCTGGGTATGACATTCGCTCTAAGAATCGAATTGCTCCAAGCTTCTGTATTGACGATACCCGATTAGGCAACAAACACTGAATGCACTCAGTAAAAGATTCTCAACCCTCCGTTGGTTATGTCCCAGCCGTACATATTCGCCTCATGCATTACAATTTGCAGCGGATTTACCTGTTTTTCAACCACGTTCGTGCATACATAAATTAAACGGAAACCAGCGACTTCAAAGCTGCTGAGTTGCGGATCGTTCGGATTGATGGCCGGCAGTAGCATAACTGACTGGTTGCAACATTTCTCAGCGTTGATCGATGCTACCAAGAGCAAAGGTAACATAACCGTAACGAGGCCTGCATCAAATACAGGGATTTCGAAACCTGTAGCAGAACCAGAACTATATACGAAACCTAGCCTAGGTTGGGATATTGATATTCAGAGTTGCACCATAACTGGTGCAGCTTATAGTCGACGATCAACTCCATTCACTTTATGCTTAATGATGCCCGGGCAGGGTTCAGGTTAGTTCAATATATTAGCTGTCAGGGAGCACCTAGGTTTATTATCTTATGAACCGATGAAAGCTAGCATTTTATTTCCAATTAACCAAAACTAATCAATAGCCTCGAACAAAAAATACAAGTTTGTTCGTGTACGTTGGTGCTCAGGACTGCTAACGTTAGCAATTCAGAAGCAAAGAACAGACGGCTCTCTTCCGGTAGTTTGGTAAATATGTGATTCTACGCTGATAATGATAATGTTAATTTATAGCTATTTCACAACAGGTCAAAACGCAGATTTCGTGACTTCTTGTAGGCCCGTACTGAGATGTTTGTGCGGCTTTCCGTAGCAAATTATGTTTAGCTTCTTTTGTACTGAAGACTTAGGTTTAGATACACTCATAGCATATGATTGGTTAACTGCTACAACGCTAACATCAAAAGTATAGACGGCGTATCATTTGTTTCGGGTCATTTCATTTCAATATTATTCAGAACATGAATTCCAAATCGTCGTCAAATGTTGCGTTCATGAAAAGTATTCCCTAGCATTGAGCAAGTCCGATGCTTTCCAATCAATCCTGGCTAGGTATGCTACCTGGCGTCTTTCAAAAAATATTATTCGTATTTGTAAATCCCAGCCGTAGGGAACTTCCAGCAGTACCCGAAAAAAACTACCATGTGTTTTTCAGTGAGAACAGAAAACTTGCAATGTTTTTCGTTGTAACCATAAAAAAACATAGTATTGTTATAGTGAGCTTCCAGTCGCTACCATGATTGACCAAAGTTATTTGTTGTTGAAAAAATGCCGTTAAGATACATGAAAAACCACCTTTTAGTTAAATTATGATAATTGCATCAAATTTTAAGGTTTTTAAGGTATTTTTTTGGTGTACTTCGATGGAGATAATCAATGCGTCGTTGGTAAGCTGACATGTACTAAATATTCATCACATCATCCATTTTCATGCTACATATTATTACTTCCATTTTCTGGTTACGTGATGAAAATCGAATATCTCCATACATTTTACATTAAAGCAGGGTAAAGCAAAGCACAGGTGAGCAATTCTCACTGAAACCGTCCCACTGGTGACGCGAAGTCTTTCGAAAAAATATGATAGGGGAACTGCTCCATTATTCATTTCATTAGGCCGATATTCACGGAGAATGCACGGATTAAACACCAAATTTCCACGAAATCATTGAACAAATAAACAAAATACGCTTACGCGCTCTTTTGAAATCGTTCAGCATTGTATATTTAGTCAACTTAGCTAGATTTATCCTGAATTTTGTTAAACAAACCATTTTTCACAACGCTTCCATATCCATCTTAAAACTTGAATCACTGCTCAATGATTCATCTCACGACGCCCCCATATTCATCACAATGTTAATCATGAATGAATCACAGTATCATGAATGAACGTGGCCGCAGCCCGTTGTAGTAGGT
Organism: Wyeomyia smithii; assembly: GCF_029784165.1. NCBI lineage: Eukaryota > Metazoa > Arthropoda > Insecta > Diptera > Culicidae > Wyeomyia > Wyeomyia smithii. The sequence goes on from NC_073696.1 coordinate 194,110,195, forward strand.
TACCTAGGTATCCGCTGTAGTTGTTTACGTTAAAATATGGTAACCTAGGTAACCACTGCAGTGCCCTCGATTTATGTCAATTATGTCGGAATAATTCAACATTTTCAGTATGATTTTTTCGTATCAACAGAAACTGATTTGGCAACTTTTGATTTTCTTCAACGCAGTGAAAACAGATGAAAATACATACAGTTGAAATTTAGGAATTGTAGAAATTCATCTCATATATTTCTGCTAGTTCAAACTTGTATTTGGAAATTTGAGGTGAACATTTCGATGATTAAAGTATTCTTAATGTACTGAGTGATTTAGTTTAGTGATTGATAACAGAAGAGTTATGTGCAAAGCCATGACCGCAAGGATTAAGTAGAATACTTTTACAAGAAAGATAACACGGCTGCTTGTGTGTCAGTCATTTTTTCTAGTAAATAAACGTTGAATAATCAGATCAATCGAATTTCGCGCTTCAACAAGGATTGACCATTTTCAATAATATAGTGAGTTGCTTGTCATGGTTGGGGCTTGACAATTTTTAAAAATTTTGAGATGAATTTTTTTTGGATGTCGCGCTCATGACTGAACGAAAAGATAATTCAGTACGTTCTAAGACACGGAGATAAAGTAAAATTTATAACTTTTACAAATTTAAAAATGTGAACTGACTCATTAGAAAATATTAACTCTTCAATCAAATTTTTATTTCATCCTGAAAAAGACAATTTGTTGTTCGTTTTAGTATCGGATAAGATGCCGATCACATCTTTGCGTTATCACTGACAGTGTGAATAAAATATTCCTAGTGATAAAATAAACAGTGAAAAGCTGATTTAACAATCAAAAATAGACGGCTCACGTGTTGTCAAAATGAGTCAACTTTTCATTGAATGTATTTACTAGTGCCCACTATCGCACAGAGACTGCATTTCACTAAAGGGCGTCACTGCATCAGCCGCTATCGATGCTGAGATCCGCTGCAACTAGTTCGCTATCCATAGCCATGCCACAGTTGTGGCCGCTACACGCTGCCATTGGTATCCACTGTCCCTGAATCAGCTGGCTCAGCTGCTATCATTGCTGGCATCCGCTGGAACTAGTGCGCTATCCATTGCTACGCCACAGCTATGGCCGCGAAGTATTCTAGGGGTAAGCGGGGTAAGACCGCCCCCTTAAGCAATTCTGTTTATAGAAAAAAAAAAGTTGCGGCTGCAATTTCATTTTTTCTTCGCTAAGAGGTTCTTCTATTCAATACCCGCATTTAAAAAATAAGAACTGAAATATTTTTGTTTATTTTCCAGCTTTTTTTTTAATTTCAAAAATTCATTGAAAATGTGCAGATCTTTTTCATGCGGGGTAAGCCCGCCCACCAGCGGGGTAAGATCGCCCACCATTTTTTGAGGATAAACAATATTTTTAGGGCCGAAACGGTTGATTCTATCGGTATAGTGTCTCTGACAAAGTTGTAGATGGTATTTTTTTTTCTTTTTAAATAAAATATACACTGTGAAAAATCTGAAAATTTTTTTTTTCTAAGTTTTAACTTATTTTGTTTTCTGATTATTCAAGTTAAAATCAATGTTTAGGTAACTTTTTTGGTTTTCAAAATAAATATATTTTTCAGAATTGGGGTTTTTCAAGATATTGAATTCATAATATACCTATCTTTATGCTAAAAATTAAAACTCGTTAAACCTATCTGTATGATTCTTTTGAAGACTTATTATGTATAGAAAAATACTAATAATTATTATTTTTTTTATTAAAATTTTTAAATTTTCTACGTTTTTTTTAAAGAACAAAATTACCAACGACTCTATAAACCAAATAAACCGTAAAAAAAAATTCTTCACAAAAATTGAGCTATTAATATTTGTATTACTCCATGATCCAACAACCATAAAATTTTAGCTTACCTTTTGTAGATTCTACAGGCAAAAACATGTTTTTTTAAAAAAAAATTGAAAAAAAAATATATTTTTAATTCTATTTCTATATTTTTTCTTTAAATTTTTTCAGAGTGTGTACTTTTTTCGAAAGTAAAAAACTACTATTTGCAATTCTGCTGGAGACGTCATACCTATCAAACACACCGTCCTGGCTCTAAAATTATTTTGGTTCATTGACACCATTTTCACACAGGTTCACTTTTTTCAAATATAAGTCTTGTTAAAATATATTACTAGAAAAGCTTAAACCAAATCGAAAACGGTCGATTAACATCGATGTCTTATGTGGCTTGAGGTTGCTCTACTGATCCTGTAAATATTCCCTTTGTAGTGTCGAGGCATTTGGGTCTTGAAGTAAAACAACAAGCAGTTGGATTCGTGGCGGTTTTACCCCTTGTATAGTGGGCGACTTTTCCCCCAGTGGAACATTTTCATATTTGACCGAAAAAGTAGTCAAAATTACAAGATTACTCACGGCCTTCGATATTTCCGAAAGAAGATAGATTCAGGCAAGCGATTAAACGTATATTCACGAACAAAACAATAGATTTTTAGACTGAAAAACCTTAAGTCCCGTTGCCGCAAAACAATAGCGCATTGACTGGTTGCCAGCTGAAAGGTTGTTTTTGATTATTTCTGCAACCGTTCGTGCACTATCAAAACAGAAAAACGTGTAAAATGTTATGTAATTATACTGTAATAGACACGTTAAAGAAATTTTTCAATTATTTTATAACTTGGTAGTAAAACTACGGTGGGCGGTCTTACCCCGCAGGGCGGTCTTACCCTGTTTACCCCTACTTCAAAACAAAAAGTGGTTCGCTAGTGATAAAAAAAACTTTGGTTGGCTGCTGAACGAGTCCCGTTGTAGTCGTATAGAACAATGCGCGGATTTTGTTTTCTGAGGTAGGTGATCGAATTAAATGAGTTTTCGAGTGCAGATGCCCATGGGCGCAACTAAGGAAAATTTCTAGGGGGGGCTAGTTTTCATGCATGTCATTTAAAAAAAAGAGGAAAAAGTGTTAAAGTGCGCCCGTTAATAATGTATAAAATAGTGTCGTAACAGTAGAAAAAAATAAAAAAAAATGTCTAAAATGCATGACACATTGGAATCTGGTGCTATCCAATTTTTTTTTTTCAAAATCTCGGACTCAGCTCGAAAATCATAGAAGGTCGAATATTTAGAAAAAAAAAATGTTAGTTAGATAACACCCCGATGTCTCGTGCATTATTAAGACATTTGGCACAAAAAAAATCGATCTCGACAATTTCGTGAACCTGTGCATTTTTTACTAGGTCAAAAAAGTGAAAACTTCGCCGAACATATTGTTGCTGAAAACTTAATCAAATCTTGCATTCAAGGAGGTGTTCATGTCATAATTGATGATAAGGCAGTAGAATTGTTAGATTCGATTCCCATGTCGAACAACACGATCTCTGGGCGTATTTTTGACATGGCTAATGATGTCGAAAGCCCCTTTATTTTTCGATTGGAAATTTTAAATGTAGATTGATGAAGCCACAGATGTCGCAGGATTAGCATTTATGATGGTATTTGTACGCTTTCAATTTTCTTGAGGTTTCCAAGCAGATTTGTTCCTTTGAAAACCGCTGCCAATTTCAGTAACTTCATATCAAGCTGATCAATGATTATGTAACGGAAAACAATATTCCATGGGAAAATCTTATTGATGTATATACGGAAGGTGCGAGAGCTATGGCAAAAAATATTTAGTCCTGGCAAGAATTCAGAAAATAGCAAAAAATTGTCAATGCATTGTTCATCGTCAGGCACTACCTCTGAAGAAACTGTTATCATTTTCGAAAGAAGGATTGCAGGAAAGTGTAAGTGAAATAATCAATTTCGCTCTATACTGGAGTACGCTGGTTGTATGGATTGTAGTGGAAAGACGTTGTCCCGCGCATCAAGTTAGCTTATTAAATGAATGATCTACGCATTTTAATACAAGGTGAGATAATAACAATCTTCAGTACAAACAGCAAAATTACGTCCTTTAAGAGAAAAGTTAAAATTCGAGCAGAATTGTTAAAAAAACGAATCTGGGCAGCTTTCCAAAAACCCAAGCAGAAACTACATAGTAAATATCATCCAAGAATTTCCGCGAAATGAACGAGCTTTTGCAAGTAGGGATAATAATAAATAAAACCCTTCTAGTTGAATATTTTCGAAATGCGCAGGATTTGTTGGAGAGTTTTGAATAATACTTCCCCGATTAGTTCCACAGAAAATCGAAGGGATGGCGAAACGAAGTCAGAATCATTGACGTAAGGCGAATACGAACGCCAGGTTGATTGGACATCAGATACGAGCATGAAGAAGAAATTCAAATCTAAAAAATCGTTGGAAGATTTTTGAAGTCAGATGAAAAATGAACCCCTGCTATAGAGGTTTGGAAAAGTATTTCTGGTAATTAATTTCAGAGTTAGCAGTTCCCAAATCAAAACAATGCAAGTGCCTGAAACTAAAAACGCATTAATACTAGTTCTAAGCCAATGGATGATGACATCTCAATTTGTGTTGATTTTCACGCTCTGATAAGAAGTATGGAATGTATTTATATTGAATACAATCATTCTCTGGAAAAATTCTAGGGGAGGCTTAAAGCTTTCTAGGGGGGCTGAAGCCATGGATTAGCAGATTGGTTTAGTTAGAAAATATGCGTGTTTTCCTGTTTTCAATTGTATTTTCATGTTGTATGAGATGAATATATGAGCTGAGATGAATAACCTATGCAAATAAATTTACTGATAACATTCCCTATTCATTCTTAGGAGGATTCAAGCCCGAACTACGCGATGGCCAACCCATTAAAGCAAAATTATGGACCTTTAGAATTTTTTGATGGTACCGGCTGTCTAAAATAAAGCAATATATTGCTGCAAACTAACATTTTCGTTCATAACTTTCTTCGTGAAAGAAATCAAAGCTTCCTGTAGCCATACCCAGTACTTCTCGGAATTCATTTTGCTTTATATAAAGCATATTGGAGTTTTTATAGCGTTATTAATGCCTGTCCAAACGATTACGGCACCTTCTCTGAAGTTGCAAGGTTGTCTCGTCTCCTGAAACATCGGAATCGTCAAAAACGAACTTTTTCTTCACTGGAAACCTCTCTAGATCATTTTGCATTTCAGAATTGGTATTCCTCGAAGAAATTCAAGCGTGTTTTTTTGTATGCCGCGGAAGAAGTCGTAATATAGCAACTGCTTTCCTGTATGAAAAATTTGAGCCGGATTTTTGAACTTGTTGGATGTCCACCGGCGACTAAGTCAGTAGAAGAAAACAGGCCTCAAACTCCTGCATTTTGATAAATATCGACAATTTCAATGATGGAAACGAAAACTTTGATTGTCTAACTGTCTTACGAATATAAGAAATACCGTTAATCACAAAGAAATCTGTTAACAATTGCAATTGAAAAAAATTGACCTCTATTGCAGCCATTCAGGAGCCACTTCGGGTCCTGAAAAAACAACGCCTGCAAAACAGACGAAAACTGCTCAAAATAGGTTCGGGGTGATTGGAATAGTGTCCCTCGATTGGTAACTTTAATTGATGATTGGTAAAGTTTGCTAACTTAGTTTTACAATCTGAAAACAAGTTCTGACAGAAAAAAAACGATAGAGAACAGATTGATATACTACTGATTGAGTTTTATCTAACACATTTCGAGTATTTCGTCTAAATACACAGGCGGTTCCTAAAGCTGCTTAGAATATGTTCCCTACCTCATTTCAGTTGATGAAAGCTTGGATAAAACAACAAGGCGCTAGACTGCCGTTGTCTCTACCTGTAAAGCATGAACGTCCGCTAGAACGTTTCCTTGTAGCATATTGTGCACCAATACGACATTAGTAGGGAGTAGAAAACCCTTCTTCATTTTAAACAACGATTTTACTACGCTCGTTCTCTGTTAAAAACGTCCCCTGTAGCATTATTCTTAAAAATCTGGAAAATTGAAAATTATTTTAAAGCACGTATGCCTTAAACAATATCTTACAACCTTCAGTTAACCTGGCTAACAGTTATTTTGAATGATGTTTGAGTCAGACACATGCTAGCGAACTGAGCTAAGAAACTATCATGATGGCCTTATAATTATTTCTATCTCTTAATACACCAACCAAGTATTCCATGCTCACAAACACAGTAATAACACAAAATGTTTCCATTATTGGGCTGGGTATACTAGTGTAAGTAAGATGATAAACCATTGAAATTGACAATTACACTGAGCAAAAAACTAACACCAAAAATGATAGTGGCGTTATAAATATTTCCACCAGTGTATAGTTTTACAATGTTCTTCTTACGTGCTAAGCATTATTTCTAGTGTAAATTAATCCACCTAGCGGTGAGACCCTGCCTTTCTCCTTCGAACTTATAATTTGTTCAAATAGATTTACTCCAACACTTAAAAAATACACCTTGATTATTTCTGCTGGATTTGTTATTCATTCTAAACAACAAATTTTTGGTAGCCAACAGCACAACTATACCGAATATTTAAAATTTAACATATCATCGGCTTCGTGCAACACTGGCACAACTCAAAATTTTGCATTTTTGAGTTTTTTAAGGCAAACGATGCCAAATACTGTTAAGTTTCATCACACGAAATCCCATTTCAAAAATTACAAAAACCCAGAGTTATGAGTAGAAGTGCCTTTGCTGCACCAATCGAAAATTCTCCATAAAGTTAGTAAAAATAAGGTTTTAACTTGGATAACGTGAGCACGTAATATGTGCATAATAGACCCAAAGGTGCTAATTAAGGATTGGTAATCTTAAACTTCAAAGTTTTCTTGAAAATCGAATAATAAATTTTCGACGCAAATTTTCAAACGCGTTTTTCTCGAAACTATGTTTTCTGAGTTGTGCCATTGTTGCACGAAACCGACGATATGAAAATCAATTAACACATATACATACAAATATTCTATATATATTCTATAATATATAAATTCTTTTAACTATATAATACGATTTTGTTCTTGATTGTGGTATAATCGATTTGTACTCATATACTGCCTATAAATACTCAGATTCTTTAAGTCAACGTTAGTCAGTAGATTTCAAATAATGTTTAATTAAATGTTGTTCCTTATACATTAATTTGAATGATCCTATCAGTGAAATTGAAATTCTTTAACGCAGTTGATATTACTGATCGTTTCTGAGAGGTATACAATGAATGGCCAAATACCAATCAATAGGTGTTCTTGAAATCTGGATTATACCCCGTGGCCAGAATCCGACCTAAAACCCAATTTTCAATCTAGATGACGACTTCTGGTCGCCTGATAATCATAAAATCATAAATTCCATCATACAATTGCCGAACTGCCTAATCTGGGTATTTCTATGGCGAAGATGGCGACAGTTTCCGATCAACAGCCTAAAGTGACAAATATCATCCAATACGATTTGAAGAAGCGGTATGATACCCTGAGGCCAGAAATCATCTTCAGACGCTATTTTAAATTTCTAGACAGTAGCTTTCGGTTTCTACCAGTCTAAAAGGGACAAACATTGTCCAATGTGAGTTTTTAAGTACCCGGGATAATGCTCAGAGACCAGGAATCAACTTCATACATCATTTTAAAATCCGAATTTGCGACACCTGTTTTCTTGAAATAAGTCGTGTAAACTTTGAAAGAAGAGATTTTCAACATTTTTACAATTTAACACATAGTGGATAAAATAAAAATCCGATTACACTGGTCAACACAAGTGTTGCCCCGAAGGTCAAACTAAGAAAATATGAAAAATTATAGCTTTTCGTGTGAATATTTTTCTTTCTAGGGCAATTATTATGAGCTTTAGAGAGCATTTTTTTTTCGATTTTGTCAACCAGTGTTATAATCAAATTAAATGGGTACCAATAAAGCAACTAAACCTTCAATTTAAAACTAAGATTGTTTAAATCAGTGATGCCATCTTTGGCAAAACGAGTGAATTTGATCAAGTTTTCTGAACACGTTTCTTTTCATAACCTTCGAACTACATGTTCAATCATCATAAAATTCGTTAGTTAGGGTTTTCAAAGACAGCCCGGTCATTTGATACCTATTTTGTTCAAATCGGTTGTGTAGTTTCTGAGATAATGGAGTTTCATAACTTCTACATTTTGATACATAACTAGGGATGTCATGTAGAAAACTTCATGTAGTTTTCGACGAGTTTTCTACGTAGAATACCTCTGGTAGAATACCTAACCAAAAACGAGTATTCTACGAAAACCTACTAAGAGATTTTTGTGGTAAATTACATGATGAACAATCCAAATTTAAGTTTAAAAATACTCTTTCTTTTTAATTGTGATGATTATTTTGTGTGAATTGAAAACGAATTTTACATTTAAAATCGTTGCTTTTACTCTCCGTCGATTAAATTTGTTTTTGATGTGATTCATGAGTTTTCGTATTAGAAATACCTCCCGTTTCCAAAATATTCTAGGGCTTCCTAGCCAGTACAAGCAACAAACCTAGGTATGTTTAATTTTATCTTCAAAACTTTATATAAATTTGTAAATTAAGTAGCAATTCAGAACCCAAAAAATTAGTATTTACTTAACTCAAAACTGAGTAATACTGTACCCGCAAAATTTTGCAATTTTGTTACCTCTAATGTTGGGTACCCCAAGAATTTTTTCCGAAAAAACTACCTTTTGCCTCACAAAATGACTGCCAGATTTTTTTCAGGTTTTATTTTTGCCCTTTCCAGATTATCAAAATATTGACCTGGCAACGCTGATTGAGATGTTGGGTATGCTCTAAATATATGAGATTTGAAAGCGATGGCATAATTCTGTAGAAATCAGGCCTTAGATGCGCCTTTGCTGTTGTACTGATTTTGTATGTGACGTATATTATGCAAATTTGCTTTCATTTGCATTTTTGGATGACGACAAATATGTTGTTGAACCGTGAATTACTATTGAAATTATTGAGTGAAAGCTTTGTATGCTTTTCTGAGTTTCTTTATCATTGCTTGTTTCGCCATAATTACAAAATAGTCCGGAAAAACACTTTCTTGCTCCTTTGTGTTATTTTTTTTTGTTAGATTAATTCTTCCGTTTCTTGAATACACCCAATCAGCGCAGCGAATGGCATTTTAAGATTCATACTCTGAATTTTCGAGTGTTTGAGAGTTTTCTACTTGCAATAGGTTTTCTACCGTAGAAAATGTAGAATACAGTTTTCTACGTAGATTACTTACGAGTCCCGAAAAATCACGTAGAATACCATCCCTGTACATTACAGACAAAGTTACAGTCCGATTATAATAAAATTCCATATGGTTTAATCAGGCAACTAGACCTTTCTATTGCAACTTATTTTGTGAAAATCGGTCTATCCATATCTGAGAAAAGTGGGTGAGTTGAAACAGTCTTTGAAACATGTTTCTTGTAATAGCCTGATTTCACATTATTATACATAACGGACAAAGTTAAAGTCTAATATCAATAAAATTCAATAGAGTCTTATGGGGCAACAAGACACATGACACTAATTTTGTGAAAATTGGTTCAGCCATCTCTGAGAAAAGTGAGTGAGTTTAAACAGTGTTTGAAACACGTTTCTTTGCATAACTTTTGAACTACATGTCCAATCATCATAATTTTTTTTTACAAATGGTTCAAAAAATAAGCCCGTTCTTTTGATAACAATTTTGTTCAAATCGGCTTTGTAGTTTCTGAGATAATGAAGTTTTGTGATTTTCACATTTTGATACATAACCTCGAAACTAAAAATCCGGTCACAATAAAATTCAATAGGGTCTTATGGGGCAACTAGACCTTTCATTTGCAATTAATTTTATGAAAATCGGTCCAGCTATCTCTGAGTAAATCGAGTGAGATTGGGAGACCGTTACATACATACACACACACACATACAGAAAATGCTCAGCTTGTCGAACTAAATCGATTGATATACGAGATTCGACCCTTTGGAGCACTTTTATACCTTTGGTTTTTTCAGTGATTGCTATACCTTTCTAGGAGAAAGGCAAAAAGCTTTCTTATTCTAAGATGCCATGAAGGTGTATAAAAGCTGAGTTGTGATAGTAATGGAGATGAATCTATACGATTTGAAATAATAGCATTGCAAATTCGCGGTGTTGTTTAGGGGCCATCCACATACCACGTGGACAGATTTTTAATGATTTTAATCCCCCCCCTCCCCCTCCGTGGACAACTGCCCATATAAATTCTAAAAAAAATGTTTGAACCGTGGACATTAGCCAACCCCCCCCCCAAAGTTGACCACGTGGTATGTGAATGGCCCCTTACGTGTTTGCTGATTAATGAGCATGCAACGTGCTTCATACGATGGCTGAGAAAATGCAGTCCACTTCAAGTTGCGAAGCGCGTAAGGAATTGTTTTTGGACTGATTCTACACGTATTTCGTGTGTGGCAGCATAAGGATTCCATATGAGATTACAATATTCTACAATAGGTCTAACATATGTAATATACAATAATTTGATAGTGTACGGGTCTTGAAAATTGTGGCTGAACCGCTCAATAAAGCCCAGCATACTATTTGTTTTACTTATGATGGAGTTATAGTGTCCTGTAACGGTGTAGAACCAAGTGTAGAATAAGTTGACTTCTTTCTGGAATTCTTCTGCGTCGCATGAGTTGCTGATTTCCATGAAGTGTTTCATGTCGTCTGCGTAAATTAATATGTTTATTTTTTTTAGTATGAGGGAAATGTCATTTACATGCAATATGAAAAGAAGTAGACTCAAATGCGAACCCTGGGGCACCACGGAGGTGACTGAAATGGGGTTTGAAAGTTTGTTTTGGAAGCGCACTATTTGTTTGCGATTTGTTAGATATGACTGGAGCCAACTCAGAAGATGAGGCGCCACTCCAATTTTCTGCAATTTGAAGAGTAATAATGGTATGTTGATTCGGTCAAATGCTTTACTGAAGTCAGTGTAAAGGGCTTCTACGTGCCTACCATTATCCATTGCGTTGAGAATAAAAGTTACAAATTCCAAACAATTCGAGGTCGTTGAACGACCTTTAAAGAAGCCATGCTGTTTACTAGTGATATGGATTTTTACTCACTGAAAAAATTTGTCATTTACAAGTGATTCAAAAAGTTTTGGAATGCAAGAGATAATGGCAATTCCATGATAGTTACGAACGTCATATTTCGCGCCTGTTTAAAAAATAGGCACTAGATAAGAACAATTCCAGGTTTCAGGGAATTTCCCACTTTTCAGAGATAAATTGAAACGACATTCTAATAGAACTGTGAGTTCTTCTGAAAGATTCTTCAAAAACATGGGAATAATTCCGTCAGGTCCAGGCCCTTTCGATGCGTCTAAGCTTTTAAGTGCGTTTAAGACTTCGTGTTGAGAAAGTTGATTGACAGATACATGATTGGAGACTTCAGGGATGAACGCAAGGAAGTCACATTCGCGATCTTCTTCGGAGAATGTAGTGTAAACTTCCTGAAAGAAATTTGCAAAAAGATTACGAATTTCGGATGTGTTCTCGCCTACATTTCCATCAAAATGCATTCGTGACGGGAAATTACTACTTTTCAGTTTCGTGGTTACATAGTTGAAAAAATTTTTTGGGCATGATTTGACTTCATTTTCGATTTTATGGTTATACTCTTTCTGTGCGGTATTAAAGGCATGGTTGAGTTGGCTGCACATATCTAGTTAGTTTTGCAAGTTGGTACTAGTTTTTACTTTTTTGTACAGTTATGTGCTTTTTGCTTTTGATTTTTAAATTTTTTTAAATGTGGATTCCTTCGAAAGCTAACAGCATTCGGATACTAGTGGATGTGTAACCATCTACACATACTGCTGGCTGCTGGTCGTTCCTGAAAGCCAGGTACAGGCGGACGATTTTCATTATATTAGAGTCACGAAGTCTAGCCTTTAAAAAGCGCCCATCGCCGTTCGTTGACTGCTGCGTTAAGCGCACTATATGAGGCCGCATTGGGTCCAGTTCGAATTGGCTGTCGTGTGGTGCTGTGTTGTTATTGCTGATATCGCTATTATTGTTGTTCACATTTTCAGTCTGACCAGTGCGAACCTGTTCAGTTCTGTACGAGTTGATTGATTAGCCTTTTTGAAAGTTAATGAATTTCGTCCTGACGTTTTTGAAATAGAGCAATAGCTGCGAGAGAAAGGGCTTGTCATAAACGTATTGATTCTTTTAGAAAATGCTCCAGGTCTTTAACAAACTGATCACCCTAAGGTAAAAGTTGTTGTCTGACACCCAAACACCATATTAGATTAAAAACCATTGGATTTAAATTAAAATTTAGATTGAGAAATAATTGCAACATTCAAGATGAATTTTTCAACAATAGTTCTGATTAATTCCAGGAATGGTTGAAAAAAGGGAATGGTTTGTACAAACATTGTGGCAATCGTGGTTGATTTGGCAGACAATTAGATCTGAACTCAAGAATGATATGAAGAACCTCGACCGTCAAGGTCGAGTCAAGTACGTACGTCAAGTACGAGTCTAGTAAAAAAGACATTCTAGATGTTTTCGTAATTTGTTAAATCTTGGGGGCGTGACCTAATGTTACCCCGGCATACGGTATAGCTCAATTTTCAGCAATCAGAAAATTTTTACTTTTCTTAAACGTGCTCCTTGAACTGAAAACATTTTCGTGCATAAAAATCCGCATGTCATTGCTTTGTTTCCCAATGTTCGATCCCGAGTAACACCGGGAACTTCGAACTTGTCTTCGATAACAACTTTCAAGTTATTTATATGAGCATTTTTTAACGTGTTTCCACAGAGTTTTAGGTTACATGCAAAAACATATACAACAGTAACTTTGTTATGTTTCCAAAGTTTTTTTTTTTTCAAAATTTCGTAGATCGAGTTATAAACTGAAAAGAAAATTTTGCCTATCTGATATACCGAAAAGAGAGTTCAGTTTACTTCTAAAATGGTTAAGGACAGTGGATCAACATCGGAGACGCCTGTTGCGACAAAAGATTTGACTAAACAAGCTAGTCTGGGTTCTTCATTATTTACAAAAATAAACAATGAGTTCCAAATTTATTTGAACGATTGCTTGAAGAAGAGATTGCTTCCTTTGTATATAAAGCATACCGTTCCTTTTGTATTCTGGCCAGATTTGGTGTTGACTCATGACGTCAAATCTACTCTATCCAATCGTATTCCGATGAAAATGTTATGTTCGTTGAAAATGACATCAACCCACCGAACTAACCACAAATTCTCTCAATTTTAGTTCTACAAAATAGGATACATTGCGCGCGATTCAATGACAACATTGATATCTGGCTTGTGAATCCATTTTACACGTTATGCTTGCATGATAAAATATGGTGCATAACTCTTACTTTGCAAAACTACTAATCGTGTAAAAAGTATCTTTGAGGTTTCCATAATGTTCATGCATTGCTAATATTTATTTCCAAACAAGTCCTATATAATTTAACTGTAAACCAGAACTAGATGCAATCCAAGTATAGAAGGCATAGAATAAACAAGGTGTGTTTGACCAGAAGTGATTCAGGCTTTAGATGTTCAAGAGACTGTAAGAACATCTAGACCGCAGACTTACACTAAGCGACGCTTATGTCGAGATAGAACCGGATAGTTTTGTTTTCATTTTTCAAATGGATATTCATTACGACACCGCGATCGAGTAGACTAGCTTTTACCCATATCTATCCTGCCCTGTGGTGTGCCGAGATTTCACCCCAGTTTCTCTAGATGTTCCGACGGTGTTGGCTAATCCGGTTCAAGGCACAAACGTGTTCTCTCACACGTTTGCGAAATCACTTACCAGCGTTACGAAATCTGCGACGATGGAATGGCATTTTCGCTGGAAAAGGTTGTTCAACCTTGCAGTGCAGTTTTTCGCACACTGAAACCTAGCTGACCAAGTCGCGTGCTCCGGTTTAAGGTACCGCTACCCAGCGTTCCTTATTATGGCAGCCGGTCGACATCAATCATGTGTTGCAGTGTACACAGAGACGACTATAATTACAGTCTTCTATGCACGATTGGCCAGTGGGTACTAAGAAAATGTACTCGAAAGTCAATGGTTCTGGTGGACTTCAAGTTGCGTGCAGCCACACGCAGCACGATATGGATGTGTGATAATTTGACGTTTCATCGCAGCGCTGATTGTGGGCCTTGATGCATCGCGCATCGTTGGTTGATTTAATTCCAATTCGAACAGAAGTGCTAATCAAACATGTTAGTTTTGTTTCTTTTATTGATGTTATCCAATGTATATTTCAAAACCGCATACTGCTATATCATTATCGATTTGGCGAAACCGGTAACTATTGGTTGGAGTATAAAACTGAGGTACCCTTTGGAACACGCACGGTATGTTGTGGCAAAACAATTTAATAAAGGTGAGTTACTAATCGGGGTACATGTTTCTAGGTTCAAGGAATACCCGGTGCTCGGTAGCCAAGTGCATGGAAACTTTGAATTTGAACTTGATATCTTGGTACTTCATATCCGTGGTCAGCTTGTAGTTTCGTAAGAGTTCCGAGATGATGGTTTTAAGACTCATCGTTGCGTAGCGACTTCCTGTGGGGCGATAAAACGAAATTACATTATCAATTCAGCATTTCTTTCAAACAGAGCTACTAACCAATACACCCTCTTGGACCAGCACTGAAAGGAAGATATGCGAATGGATGCCGCTTTTTGGTTTCTTCAGGCAGGAACCGATCAGGATTGAACTCTTCGGCATCTTCTCCCCAAAACTCCTTCCGCCGATGCAGTGCGAAGATGTTGAGAATGAAAATGTTCCCTTTCGGAATTACAAATTCATCCAACTGTAGATCACTCAATGTTTGCCGACCGAAAACGGCAGCCACCGGGGCGAGGCGTTGAGATTCCTTAATTATTCGATCCATGTAGACCAACTGTTTCAATACTTCGGGATTGTATCCGGATTCACGTGTGGGAAAAACTTCTCTCAGTTCGACCATGGCTCGTTCCTGAATTTCCGGATGCATAGCCAGCAGGAGCGCCGTGTGGGCAGCTTGCGTAGCAGAAGTTTCATTCCCCTATCACATCAGGGACAGGAGTTAAAATAATTTATATGATGTTTATATTTGCCCATACTCACAGCAGCGATCATAGTGTAAATGTGATCGGTTATTTCTTCATGCGTGAACATTTTACCATCTGGCAATGGAGTGGTCATCAGCTGATCGATGAATATTTGAGGCTTCTTATAGGACAGCATATCGTCTTCCACCTCTTCAGGTTCAACCTTGTTCACTTGCTTATTGCCTCCTTTCGGAGAACCATTAGGATTGTTGTTGGAATCATTTTTGTTCTGCAGTTTAGCAAACTCTGCTCGTTTTTCGTGAATAATCTATCGGAAAAGCAGTCCCATGAATTTAAAAGAGTTTGTTACAGATAATACATAAACTTACCTTATCAGTAAATGCATAGCAAAACTTTCTAGCTTCCATTTCATAGCGGTAGAAACGGGTGAATCGATATACAATGTCCGGGTGAAGATTCGCATTGAACATGCGCAGACCCACGTTACGAAGAATCCTGCAATAGAGCAGAAGATTACGCATTCACCCTTTCCAAGCAAATCCAACCTCTAAAACTCACGCTTCCAATCCTACAACGAATTCCTGTGTTCCTTCGCGCTCCAAAACTTTACCACCCAGCGAGGTCCTACAGATCATGCTCAACGTACAGGGCGAGGTAAACTCTATGATGTTGAGCGCCTGGCCTGGCTTCCATTGTTTCTCTATACTCTTGATCATTTTATCCACACAGTCGGTGAAGATCGGTATGAAGCTGTTCAGGATGCGGCTGTTGAAGGTAGGATTCAGTACCTTGCGGTGAACTTTCCAGAGATCGTCTGTTGGAGGGAGAGAGAAAAAAGAAAGGAAATTTGTTAAAAATCGAAGTTCGTATGTGTTGTTGCAGGGGATATAGCATGTTTTTTCGAAATAACAAATTGAATGCGTATTCACTTCACATACCTACGAAAAATGTTTGAAATTTGTAATTGATTGTTGAAAATAATTGCAACTTAAAACAAGAACGATCAATGCAATGTCAATGGCAATGCTGAAGATAAACGAATGTTTTTTAAGTAAAGACATTGGAGGCGAAAGTTCAGTTATATTCTAGTGTAACTTATTGAATGGATTTTCGCTTGAAAATTGTTTCTTTGTTTTTTCCTGATATAATTTTTTTAACCCTAGAAAGATAGTCTGCGTCAATTTGACTTCTTTCAGAAAACTGGATTCTGGTATTTGTTATGCATCGATGTGTTAACACCGTAATGGTCACTCATTATTAAATTTTCAACAAAAATTTGCATTTTAAATGATTTAAAATTCATGCATCAATTTAATACCAGAATAAGATTATCTTTCCAGGGTTAAGCAAAAATATATTGCTGTGAAACGTCGAAATTCCATAGTATTTGTTGATTGATATACCTATTTAGTTGATTCTACACTTGGTATGTCTTTTGTTGAAGCTTAGAAACTATTTTTGTTCCAGACGGTCAAAACATTTTTGATTGTTTCTAGCGTTTTAATTTTTTTTTATTTAATTCAACTGTCAACTCTTTCGCTTTTGTAATGCGAAGACAAAACCTCGGAACATCTGCTGTGAGGCTGTGGTAGATTATACATAAGCAGAATCGAATTTCTTAGCAAGGGCTGCTTGCAACCGAGTGAGATTAGGTGTGCTAATCCTAGGAAGCTAGTTGGCTTTATAAAGCACATTATACCTGACTGGGAGCGTGCGGAGGCAACTGGCCATTTGTCCGATCAAAAATGTGTGACTAGTTATTCTACATGGTACGTATAGTAATGGGGATATACTACAATAGTTCTAATTATTGCGTCCATTCCATGCGTCCGTCTTCGAAGTCTAGTTCCACTTCAAAAAAACGTTATTCCCTTAGCGCATAAGATAATCTCCGTAAAATCCTAAGCAGTGTTGGATTTTAGTCAACTCTAAGCGGAAAGATAAATGGGCTTCCCGTTGAGATGTTTCTAGATCACGACGTAGCATGCTCCCCTTCTGAAAAATGCGAACTTTTCGCCACCCATTTTCGAAGCACATTCAACAGCTACTAGTAACTGAAGTACTATTCTCAATCACGAATCAGGTACAATTTACTTCATACTGCCTGCGTAATATTGATGCCGGTTTTCAGGTTGACGCAATATATACTGATCTCAAAGCTGCTTCCGTTAGAGATGATCATAGCGTATTGCTTCTAAAATTACTTCGAACTTGGTATCTCCGATGATCTTATTAGTTGGTTCTGGTCCTATCTCACCGCAGACGGCTTTATGTTTAGATCGGATCTGGATCATTTAAAAGCGTCTCCAACATATAAGGCGTACCACGAGGAAGCAACCTCGGTACACTTCTGTTTTCAATATTTTTCAATGAGCTGTCGATTTTGCTGCCGCAGGGATGTCGTCTTTTTTATGCGGATGATGTAGAATTGTACCTAATTGTGAAAAGCATCGATGATTGCTTTGTGATACAACTTGTGTGAGTTGACCACATTCGAGACTGAAGAGTAATACTTTAGTCTGGGCTCTCATTTCCCCTTCACTATGACAACATAACTAAAGCCAACAGACAGCTCGGTTTTATGTTTAAAATGTATAACGAATTTTGCGATCCTCATTGTATGCGCTCGTTGTACTGTGCTTTAGTGCGATCGATTTTAGAGTCCAAAGCAGTTGTGTGGTGCCCATATCAGCACACTTGGTAAAACAGATTCGAATCCGTACAGAATACAGAATACGAGATACAGTGAACTTGCCACCCTACTAACACCGGTGCAACCTGTTGGGTGTGAACACACTAGAACACAGGACATTTGTTGCTCAGGCTGTTTTCGTCGGAAAAATATCGAAGGAGAGGAGATTCTGAGCAAATTCTGACACAACTTAATTTTCACGCACCTGAAAGGACGGATTTTCAATCTCTCGATGCCCATCGTACGAAATACGGTCGCCACGAGCCGATCCGTTTTATGGCTACCAGATATGATGAGGTTTACCACTGCTACGAAACCAACTCCTCTAATGCGGCATTTCAACGAAAACCTCTGAATAGTGAGCGAGAACTTCAATGACGAGAATCTAACGCAACAAACTAACCAGGATAATTGACATTACTTCTAGTAATGTATTAGTTATAGCTTTATACTGACTGACCAATGTATATGCAACTTGTTCGTTTTTTTTTTGTGTAAGTTCATGATTATGCTTTGTAAATGTTTAGTAGAATGAGAAAAGGTATGAGGTATTTATGCCTTTTTGAGTAACAAACTGTGACTCGAAAGGGCTTTTCCTCATCACGAAAAATTCATTAGGGCTTATTTAGCCAGATGAAAATAACTAACAAATGAGTAAATAAGTAAATGATAATATCTCATCCCCCCATTAATTTCAAGTAATTTTATAATGTTTTAATATATTTTCTACTGTAAACCGCCTATTTATCTTCTTTAACAAGATATTCATTAAAAATATTTACTAACTGTTAGCGCACGAAATAAATGTAAAATAACACAGTGCAACACTTTTTTTTGCCTTGACTTTTATGCATGATTTTTTGATGCGAAAATAAATTTCCCCAAGTTTGAACATATTTCAACATAACGGGAAGCAATGGCGCCATTTTGAATTCCAGAAATTTTCGATGATTTTTTGACGCCATTTTGTTTTAAGACCGAATACCAAAATTCTAAGAGTTTGTCCACATATCAGCATCTTCTTACCTATCTTTTAAAAAAACAGATCTTAAATCGGACAAAAACTGAGCTCAAAACGGTGAATCTACGAAACCGGTTTTGGCATGGTTTTAATATCGAGTATGTCTGAGCATTAATGGTAATGCGCTAATATCTAAAAGTGGTAGTCAAATTATATCTTATATTGAGTAAAAAAGTCTTAGAAATTGATTGGTTGGTGTCTGATCTACGTATAATGTCAGCAACATGCCGATTTTGCCCCAATTCCCCTACAATACTAAAATAGGTTTATCTCGACTTTAAATTAACTTATTTGAAATCTGTTTAATGTAATATCAAGAGTGTAAGTGATACCTAAAGATACAATAACAATTTGTCTTCACATAATCCTCCCTTTTTTGCGTGGAGGGGGTTATTTTTCAATGTATTTTCACTCTCAAATCCTTCGAATCCCTTACGTACGATTATAACTGAAAAGTTTCACTTTTTTCGTAAAATCAACAAAGACACTAAGAAAAATCCGGAGAATGATGCGAATCGAAACATTCGGTATAGATTTAGGTAAATAAAAAAGGACAACGATTGAAAACATGGCGTCAGTAATGTTTGGACTCTGCTCGAAGAGGAGAGAAATGGTGACTTCGACAAAGTTGTAAATAATGTTGTCATAAAAATCTTTGCATAAGACACTTTTTATCTAACTCTTCTTGTTTTATATTAGGCTAGTTCCAAGAGCTCGATTAATTTTGAACATCTGAAAAACTGTAGCATATAGAAAGCATCAATGTTCAGCATATATATGTATATCATTGAAACACACACTATTGCCAAAAAAATATAAAAAAATCGAAAGTTTCAATCAATTTCGTAACGTGATTATGATGGTAATTCATCCTATGCAGGTTTTGTCTGCTAGTTTTTGCTTGAATGTGGTCTAGAAATATACAAAAAATGATATTTTTTTATATTTTTGGCAATGACTCGGTCTTTGTAGGTGCTATCTTTTTTGTGTCTTCTACAAAGTTGTGTGTTTCTATAATGTGTAAATATATGCTGAACGATGTTATCTTTAAAATGCTTTTAAATGTTTTTAGATATTCAATAAAATCGAATTTTTGATACTAGTCTGATACGAAAGAAAAAAGCAGCTATAAGAAAAAAGTCTTCAGCAAAGTTTTCCGATGGCAAAATTATCCATAACTTTGCTGAAGACATCATTTCTCTATAGTACAAGACTGAAAAGCAGGACTTTGAAGCCACTAGCCACTAGCGGCAAAGTTTCGAACTAAAACTTATTATCATTTTCTGATATGTCGAAAAAATCAGTTTTTGAAGGGTATATGACAATAGTTGAGTATATGACGATTTTGAGCTCTCGTACCACTGTGTCTTGGCCAGAGCGCTGTGGAAGGTAAATGTGAAGGTAGTAGCCGACAAAGAGTACCTTTCACATCTACTACAGCGACGACGACAAAGCGGAACGGGGTCTGAGTTTCGTGCTACTAGGGAACGAAATAAAGCGTGTCAAGTCGTGTCAGGTGAAGGCCTCTTAATGACCATCTTTGTGTGTTGAGGATCAAGAGCAGATTCTTCAAATGCGGCGTTGTAAAGCTCTTTGAGGAAACGTATGAAGAGTGTCCGCAACAACATGACATAAAGATCGTCGTCGGAGATAAAAACGCACAAACCAGACAAAAGGAAAGCTTCCGCCCCGTAGTTCATGGGGGAGGCCTCCCCGATCAGTCAAAAATATCAGGATTATAACAAAACCTGTTACGAACTTTTTGTATCAACTTGTGTTCTAAGCTTGGTCTCGTTAATAGTTAACATATCGAAATTTCTATCAAAATTACTTACTGATTCTTACAGATTATAGCAAGTTTTGTAAGGTTTTTGGCAGAAAAAGATCAGATTAAGTTGAAATGTACAATATTTTGTTATTTGACTAACAAATTTTGTTATAAATACGCTTTGAAAACTCACTTTTGAACATTCAAATTTATGGTAGCAGAATTTTATATGATTCTGACATCATTCTGGCATATCAAGAATATTACGGATTTTGATATTTCTATCAAGTACAGATATATTTGTGTTACCCGTGTGTTTCGATCCACCACTAAGGTTGCATATTCGATTTTAGGGTGCTTTTAGCAGCGTGCAGATTCCGCAAGTACAATTTAAAGAAACGATGCATGATAAACTTGTAGTCCCTAAGAAGTACTACAAGTTCGTTGTATATAGACCGTTCCGATAATTATAAATACACTCACGATCAACCGTCATTTCAAATAACGTGCAGTATTCAACCAAACGTTGGCTGCGTCCTGTTGTTTACATCCAAAAGAAACAGATGCTGTCATTTTTTCTAACATTTAGTGCGAAATTTTGAAAATGCGTGGCCTTTCTCCCGAGCAAAGAAAGCGAATTGTGCACAAATGGGGCACCGTGAGTGGTCTTTCTATAAGAAAATTAGCCAGAGAAGAAGGTATAAGTGTCGGAGCAGTTCAAACCGCATTGCGTAAGTATTGTGAAGAGTGCACATTTACTGATGCCCCAAGACGTGGTAGAAAACCCGGGCCTGTTGATCCCACAATGGACAAAAAGGTTAAGGAATACTACAAGCGGCATCCTTCAGTATCAGTACGAGATGTGGCGAGATAGCTTGGAACCTCGGCGAGTAACGTTATGCGTGCCAAGGGAAGAATGGGTCTGCAGACCCGTCGGAAGCAGAAGCAGCCAAAAAGAAATCCAAAACAAGCTGAATCTGTGAAATCGAGAGCTCGGAAGCTTTATGACAAACTTCTGACCAAAAAAATGGGGTGTGTTATCATGGATGACGAAACCTACATAAAACTGGACTATAAGACTCTGCCAGAACCGCAATTTTATACATCACCGAAGGAAAAGGATGTCCCTGGACCAGTGAAAGCCATTTACACCGAAAAATTTGGCAAGAAGGTAATGGTTTGGCAGGCCATTTGTGAATGTGGGAAAATATCTCGTCCATTCATCACGAATGGTAAAATTTACGTGAAAGAGTGTTTGCAGAAAAGGTTGTTATCCATGGTTAAGCAGCATATCAATCCTCCAATCTTTTGGCCCGATCTTGCTTCCTGCCATTACTCTAAGGATGCACTAGGGTGGTATAAAACAAATAATGTCACATGTGTCCCAAAGGAGATGAATTCTCCAAACTACCCTGAAATTCGCCCTATTGAAACTTTTTGGGCTTTGACCAAGGCAACCAGCGGACAATGTTGAAAAATTTGAAAAATATTGGCTTAAAGTGGTAAAAATGGTCGGAGAACACACTGTGCAAAAGCTTATGAGTAGTGTTAAGAGAAAAGTTAGAGAACTCGCGTGTCCTACGAAAAATAATCCCAACTTGAATTGAAACTGGAAAGAAAACACTTATCATCTATATTTCAGAATAAAATGACCCGAAAAATCCTGTATTTTTTGTTTTATTCAAGAAAGAAGATGTATTTATAATTTTCGGAACAGTCTATATGTGTAATGTCAGGGAGAGGAACTTGATTATCGATATGGCACAGATGGCCAGGTGTGACCAGAAAACAACACTTCGATGTTGTATCGAAAAGTGAGCATGGTAGGAGGAGGGGAACAGGAGCTTAAATGGGGCTTACCGGCTGAACTTTTTAAATTCGAAAGCGAGCGACTGTATAGTGCAATTCACCAAATTTCCCTGGGAGTATATTGTGAACTACCGGCAGACTGATTGGAAGGACTTATATGTTCGATCTATAAGAAGGGACGCAAACTCGAGTCTAATAACAATTGAGACATAACCCTCCCCAATTCCGTATATAAAATTCTCTTCCGCATTTTGTTCCATAGACTTAGGGTGTTGCAGGAAAGCTTTGTAGGTAAATACCATTGCGATTTCCAGCAAGACGATCTACAACTCACCAGACCCATTGCGACAGATCCTCGACCAGTTTTGAGAACACATCATCTGTTAATAGACTTGAAGGTGGCGTAGGATTCAGGGAAACGCGGCGAATGGGACAGATTATTCTTCCCAAAAGAACTGATTAAGCTTATACGTGCGACTTTTAATGGTTTCACAACAAGCTTCAGGACAGGCGGTGAAGTCTCTAATCCGTAGAGTTGGATGGTGTGAAGCGCATGTGTAGCGACAGGAGCGGCACCATCATCAAGAAATCTCACATGATTCTAGGCTTTGCGACGACATCAATATCATCGGTCTTGATCTGTGGAGAAAGCTTTTACGGCTATCAGAAGGGAATCTGTGTGAATTGAACTCACGGTATACACTTCCTAAACGAAATACATGATGGCTTGTGGAGAGTGTAGTAGTTCTACGGACTTGTTGGTACTGCGGTGGTGATGTGTGGGGATGCTTTCGAAGTGGTTGATGAATTCGTTTATCTTGGTACACTCGTAATGTGTGTGAAGGGAAAAAGACGGGCTGCGGCAGCGAAAGGGTCTTTCACGGATTGCGTAGTCAGCTCTACAGATCTACTCGAAATTTTCGCTCTACAACACGCTAATCTTATGAAGAAAAAAAAACACGCTAATCTTCCCGGTGGTGCCCTACGGACATGAATCGTGAACGTGGATGGGGGGCCGATCAGTGAGCGCTTGAGGTCTTCGAGCGTAGAAACCTGTGATCAATACCCGGTGGCAGGTAAGGTAATAGGCTGTGATGCACGTGTAGTGAGTTGTACACGACGATATCTTCAAGCTGATGCAACATGGCAGATTACAGTGGACTGGTCACGTAACACGTACAGGGGGTAGACAAAATGATTGGGACAGGCAAAATTTTGTCATTTTTTAAATGACCAGAACTTCACGAAAAATTCATCAATTTTGATGAAACTGGTTTCATTTTACTGGAAAACTATCCTAGTTTCCTTGCATTACTTGGGAACTTGACGTGTCCAGCGGACACTGGAAATGTTCCGGATTTTAGGAGTGTGTGTCAAAATGTGCTTTCGCAACGCGTTGAAGTTTCTCTGACATCTTGTTTTATTAGGTTCATATGTTTCCAATAAACTAAAATTCATTCCGAGTTTATTAGCACCGAAAGATTTACGGATTTTCGTCAAGGGACCACCGAGATATGAATTATTTAAGTATGTTTTTCACAGTTTGTTTTTGCTGTTGGGTACATGGTACACGAAAAAGTTTTTGTTAGAAAAACTTTTTTTCCCTCAGAGTGTACACTGTAATTTGTTCCGAAGAGTTTTAGACAACTAAATTGCGTACCTTAAAATTTCATTTAAAAAAAACTGAGATTACCGATACAGGTCGGATTCGATTATCCGGAACATCAAAAAAATTTCATTCCGGATAATCGAGTTTTCCGGATAATCGAATCACACAAAAAATACTGAAATTTTGCGATTAACGAATGTAAAATAAATATTTCTTTTTTTTATTTTACTTGTATGATGCAGTAGCGTAACCAGAAGTTACTTCTGAGGCAAAAGGGGGTAAAATCTTAAGAAGCAAAAAAAATAAATTGGACATTGATTATTTTCACTCAATTCGAACTTATCCCAAACATGCCGAAAGTGACTTAAATGGTAACAAATATGCCAGAAGGGATGGTAAAGGCAAAATTTCGGAATAAAAATTGAAAACGGACACCAAAAAAATAAAATTCCGGATAACCGAGTCTAAAATTCCGGATAATCGAATTCCGGATAATCGAGTTTCCGGATAATCGAGTTTTCGGATAATCGAGTTTCCGGATAATCGAGTTTCCGGATAATCGAGTCCGACCTGTATTTTTAAAAATCACTTTTGGTTTTTAAAATTATAGTTTTTCAAGGTTAAATTTTCAATTCAATCCTATCAATACTTTAGAATGAAAGCTCAGATCATTTTCTAGAGATCCATTGACAACCAATCTCCATCTCTCGTAATTATTTAGATATACTGATTTATAAGAAAGTGTCCGTTGCCCGGACGAACACATACGATTCGCATAGATTCTCTAGAATTCCTCACATTGGATTCGTGAGCGTGCTTGAAAAGGATTCCTGAAAAAGGATCCTCAGGAATGCCCTGCATATGGCTCTAGGATTCTTGAATAAGAATCGTGAGTGGGAATCCTCCGGATCGTGTTTGCGATTCCTTTCACGATTCCGTCACCGTGTTAATCGGTATCCTGGGGATTCTTACTCAGGATTCCTTGCGTGTTAGTAAGGGTGGACACGCATCACGCACAAAAGCCACTTCCCGACGTAATACTTAACCGTCGTTCCGGGAAGACCAGGGCTGGAGACTGGAGGGGTTTTAGTGGGTCGGGACAGGGATCAGTAGGTGTTTGGGGGAGTGTAACTACCCCAGCATCTCTCCCCTAGTCTCATCCCCACACCCTGAGTTCCCTTCTCAGGTGTCTGTTTGCAGATTTCCCCGCCACCTTTGAAAAAAAAAATGTGGACACGTCGAAGAATTAGAATAGTTTTCCAGTGAAATGAAACCGGTTTCTCAAAATTCGTTCATTTTTCGTGAAGTTCTTACTATTTATAAATTGTCAAAATCTTGACCATCTCAATCATTTTGTCTAGCCTGCGACTTCGCAGATAACTGTTAGTGTACAGAATAGTTGCGTGGCTTGTGCTACTATGGTGCTAGTGTCACCAACAGTCCCTTCCAAGTCAGCATTCGATCATACAATGAGTGGCTTGGACCTGCGTCTAATCTCGACACCAACTGGAAAGCCGAATTGACAACGTTTTATCCTAATACGGTCGATTCTCCTTCAATACTCGAGAAGTCAATCTTTATACAGATCTTAGATGTGTAAAATTTGGTAAACTTTATTCTATATTTGAACGTCTTGAGAGAGATTATTCATTTGCCGACTTTAAACCAGTATTATTGCAAGTTGTTTGTCTGGCTGTCTGCAACTTACAGCAGCTATAAGCGCCCGATCAGAAGAGCATAACTAAAAAATTACAAAATTTTATTAACACGAGGTACAATCAACAAATTTTGATACGATTTTGTATTTTCCCATATGCTTTTGATAACGAAATTGGATCTGAATGAGTTATGACCACAAATTCTGGAATGAAGTTATTCTGAAACAAGTCCAACAGATTTTTCATCTCTATCAAAACCTGTTATTTCTAACAATGGTTGCTATTATACTGTTCTTTATGCTAACGTATCTCACTGATACGTTAGTAACAAAGCTCGATATGGGTTTGATACTAGTGGAATAATTTTTGTTACAATTTCTGTTATTTTAACACCTAACGGGATCAAATTGAAAACACAACCTGAAAGGTTTTTCTCATAACACACTAACAGCTTCTGTTAAAGTTTTGTTTTGCCTTTCTGATCAGGCAGAGCTGACACATAAAACAGTTTTTTCTGTATCCACAAGTGTCTAGAAAAGGGCACAAACAAGAACCACAATTTTTCTCAGGACTTAGGTATTTTATCAGTTAACAAAATAAAAAAAAAATCAATCAATCACAGACAGCGAGCCTTAAACGTTAGAAGCAAAAGAAGACGTTTATCACAGTGAAAAGTCGTTCTCTCGTAAACATTTACAAGCCTGGTCATAAGAGATCAATAAAACTACAGAGATGGCAAATTTGACAGTCTGTGATTTTCAAATATTGATCTGTTTTGAGTGATAAACAGTATTTAGCTTTAATTACTTCAATAATGTTGTTCAATTACAAGTAGGATTATGTAATGTTGTGTTCATATGTTTCGCGTACTCTACTTTTCGTCAATTCAGTATTGCCAAGATATGCCAACTACTATACCTAAAATAGGAATCAGTTGTTAATGACTGTAAAACATTTCCAACACATCAAAAAAATTGATTACATAACTGATTCTAACCAAATTACATATAGTCAAAGTGAGCACCAAACACAATAAAAGGTTTGATCTAACACATTATGCAGGTACTGAACCGCAAAAATAATATCCATAATTAAACTCAGTCGATCATTCAACAAGCAAATTAACCCATAAATTAACAAGTCCAATGATCATTCTGTGCCGAACACGCATCAGTACTGGACGTGTTTGGTGATCGGTCCGATAGAGTATAAAACAAAAGACGTGTGAACAAGTGTTGGCATTGTTTGCCTGGTCGAGTGAAATAAATCCGGGTTCAAGGTCGTTCCTTTGTGCAACTGTTTCGCATCGTGACTGCCAGCTGGTGCGTAAGCCGATTTGGCTGCTGGCTGGATTGTGCTACAGCAGTGGACGAGACACAAACGAGGAAAAAGAAGAAGCCATCAGTGTCAGCGAGTCGTATCGCTGTGTGGAGTGATCTCACACCTGGCTCGCTGCTGGTGGCTGTTTGGTGCTGCTGTATTGGTGCTGCTGGCTGTAACGGCTGCTACTTCGAACGATCGGACAACCAACCTTACTGGAAGGGAGAAATAAAAAGGTACGTGTTCTTGTCAGCGCTAGTGCGCTAAACATAGCGCGATGGATGTAGATCCCTCGCCTCCCGCGCCACCATCCCCGAACCCCTCTGACCCTGACCCTTCTGTTACCCCCTCCCCTGTTCATTCTTCAGTCCCCCCTCGCCCCAGGCTTTACCCAGACGGAGCCCAGGGCAGCTATACTGTTTATTTTCGGCCAAAGGCAGGACCGAAATCGAAAAAGTTGAACCTCTTGCAGATTTCTAAAGACCTGACGAAGGAGTACAAGGGCGTGACCGAAATTTCCAAGGTCCGGCCTAACAAGCTCCGTGTCGTGGTCGGTAACCTGAAAGAGGCCAACGATATAGCTTGCTCTGAGCTCTTCACACGCGAGTATCGCGTTTACATACCCGCACGAGACGTGGAGATCGACGGTGTCATAACCGATTCGAGTCTGTCCGTCGAGTGTATACTGCAAAGTGCCAAAGGGTGCTTTAAGAACAAAACGTGTCCCGAAGTAAAGGTGCTCGACTGCAAGCAATTGCGGTCAGCATCGAACATCGGTGGCAAAACAGTATACACTCCGTCAGACTCGTTTCGAGTTACGTTCGCCGGGTCTGCACTACCAAGCCACGTCTCGATCCACCGGGTTCGTCTCCCTGTGAGGCTCTACGTGCCCCGCGTCATGAACTGCCTGAATTGCAAGCAGTTAGGCCATACAGCCGCCTACTGCTGCAATAAGGCACGTTGTGGCAAGTGTGGGGAGTCTCATGCGGAAGATTCTTGCAGTGTTAACGCTGAAAAGTGTATTCACTGCGGAGAAAATCTGCATGAGCTCTCGACATGTGCGGTGTACATGCAGCGCAGGGATAAAATAAAACGGTCTCTCAAAGAGCGTTCAAAGCGTTCCTACGCTGACATGCTGAAGAAGACCGTTACCACTTCTCCCGTTACTTCGAACCCCTTCGATCTGTTGCCCTCTGAGGAAACCGATTCTGACGATTCACCAGCGGGAGCGTCTTACGCCAATCCTGGGGAGTCTAGAAAGAGGAAAAGTGTTTCCTCTCCTAAACTTCCCAGAAAAGGTCCTAAGATTTCTCAAAGTGAAATGAAGGTTACAAACAAACCAAACAGTGCTGCGGAAAAACCGAAGCAAACTCCTCCTGGGCTGGCAAATTTAAAGTCCCAGAAGGAGTTCCCAGCACTGCCAGGAACATCTAAAACCCCAGTTGCTCCTTTTACACTCCCAGTTGATGAAACAAACTCTGGATTAGTGAAATTTTCTGACATTGTGGACTGGATTTTTGAAACTTTCAATGTACCCGATCCAATTAAAATTTTTCTTACAGCATTCCTCCCAACAGTTAGATCATTTTTGAAGCAGTTGACTGCCCAATGGCCTCTCCTTGCAGCGATTGTATCCTTCGATGCCTAATTCAACTGCGTATATGAAGGATTCTATCTCTGTCTTACAGTGGAATTGTAGAAGTATTTTACCAAAAATTGATTCGTTTAAAGTTTTGATAAATAAAAACAAATGCGATGCATTTTCCCTTTGTGAAACTTGGCTTACTTCAAATATTGATCTCAACTTCCATGATTTTAATATTATTCGCCTTGATCGAGACACCCCATATGGAGGAGTACTTTTAGGGATTAAAAAGTGCTATTCTTTCTATCGAATTAACCTCCCCTCGATTCCAGGCATCGAAGTTGTCGCATGTCAAATGACAATACAAGGTAAAGAGCTTTGTATTGCCTCAATATATATTCCCCCAGAGCACAGGTTGGGCAACGGCTGCTCTTTGATTTAATAGAACTTCTTCCCTCGCCACGTTTGATTTTGGGAGACTTCAACTCTCATGGCGTGGCTTGGGGTTCCCCATACAATGATAACCGCTCCTCTTTAATCTATAACCTTTGCGATGACTTCGACATGACTATTTTAAACAACGGTGAAATGACACGTATCCCGAAACCTCCAGCGCGCCCAAGCGCTTTGGATCTATCCTTATGTTCGACGTCGCTACGGTTGGATTGCACATGGAAGGTAATCCTCGATCCTCACGGTAGCGACCATCTGCCTATTCTTATTTCAATTACTAACGGGTCAACTCGCATGCGACCAATTGACATTCCGTATGACCTCACACGAAATGTCGAATGGAAGTTATACGAGGAAATGATTTCAAAAGCGGTCGAGTCGATTCAACATCATTCACCACTTGAAGAATACAACCTCCTCGCGGGCTTGATTCTCGACGCCGCGTTGCAAGCCCAAACGAAGAAATATCCCGGCGTAACGATCAAAGAACGGCCTCCCACTCCGTGGTGGGACCAAGAGTGCTCCGATGTCTACACGCAAAGATCCGACGCGTTTAAGGCCTACCAGACGGGAGGTATACCTGGCGACTATTTACGGTATTCGGAGCTTGATACCAAGCTTAAAAGCTTGGCTAAAGCAAAGAAACGTGGATATTGGCGTCGGTTCGTGAACGAGACGTCGAGGGAGACATCGATGAGCACTCTTTGGAACACAGCCCGAAGAATGCGGAATCGCGTAACGGTCAACGAAAGCGAGGAGTCTTCAAGTAGGTGGATATTTGATTTTGCCAGGAAAGTATGTCCGGACTCTGTTCCTGAGCAAAATATTGTTCGCGATGCGTCTCCGGGCCACGACGCGATAGAATCACCTTTTACGATGGCAGAACTTTCAGTTGCCCTCCTGTCCTGTAACAATAACGCGCCTGGATTAGATAGAATCAAATTCAACTTGTTGAAGAATCTACCCGGCAATGCCAAGAGGCGCTTGTTGAACTTGTTCAATAAGTTCCTGGAGCAAAACATTGTACCGCAGGATTGGAGGCAAGTGAAGGTGATCGCCATCCAAAAACCAGGGAAACCAGCTTCTAATCACAACTCTTATAGGCCGATTGCAATGCTATCCTGTATCCGGAAATTGATGGAAAAAATGATACTCCGTCGTTTAGACCACTGGGTCGAATCAAATGGTCTACTATCAGAAACTCAATTTGGCTTCCGCCGTGCCAAAGGGACGAATGATTGTCTTGCGTTGCTTTCAACAGATATTCAGCTGGCGTATGCTCGTAAAGAACAAATGGCGTCTGCGTTCTTGGACATTAAGGGGGCTTTTGATTCCGTTTCTATTGACATTCTTTCGGGTAAACTTCACCGACAAGGATTTTCTCCAATTTTGAACAATTTTTTGCACAACTTGTTGTCCGAAAAGCACATGCATTTTACGCATGGCGATTTGGCAACTTTTCGCATTAGCTACATGGGTCTTCCCCAGGGCTCATGTTTAAGCCCCCTTCTTTACAACTTTTATGTAAATGACATCGACGAATGTCTGGCAAATTCATGCACGATAAGACAACTTGCAGACGACAGTGTAATCTCTGTTACAGGAGCCAAAGCTGCCGATTTGCAAGGACCATTGCAAGATACCTTGGACAATTTGTCTGCTTGGGCTTTACAGCTAGGTATCGAATTCTCTCCGGAGAAGACTGAGATAGTAGTTTTTTCTAGGAAGCATGAACCTGCTCAGCTTCAAACACAATTAATGGGTAAAACGATTTCTCAGGTTTTGGTACACAAATATCTTGGTGTCTGGTTCGACTCTAAAGGCACCTGGGGTTGTCACGTGAGGTATCTGATGAAAAAATGTCAACAAAGAGTGAATTTTCTTCGTACAATAACCGGACAATGGTGGGGAGCCCATCCAGGAGACCTTATAAGGCTTTACCAAACAACGATATTGTCTGTTATTGAATACGGGTGTTTCTGCTTCCGCTCCGCAGCAAACACACATTTGATCAAACTGGAGCGAATACAATATCGTTGTTTGCGTATCGCCTTAGGTTGCATGCAGTCGACCCATACGATGAGTTTGGAGGTTTTAGCTGGAGTACTACCATTGAAAAACCGCTTCTGGAGCCTGTCTTCTCGTATTCTAATCAAATGTGAGGTCTTGAACCGTCCCGTGATTGAAAATTTTGAAAGGTTAATCGAACTTAATTCTCAAACCCGTTTTATGACATTGTATTTCAATCACATGTCCCAAAATATTAACCCTTCTTCGAATATTCCAAATCGTGTCGACTTATCAAATACTTCTGATTCTACTGTGTTTTTCGATACATCCATGATAGAAGAAACTCGTGGAATCCCGGATCATTTACGCGTGCAGCAGATCCCTAAAATTTTTTCCAATAAATATCGAAACATCAACTGCGACAATATGTACTACACTGACGGATCACTTCTTGATGGGTCCACTGGCTTCGGTATCTTCAATAACAATTTAACCGTCTCCCATAAGCTCGATAATCCTGCTTCTGTTTACGTCGCAGAATTAGCTGCAATTCAGTACACCCTAGGGATTATCGAAAAAATGCCCACGGACCATTATTTCATCTTTACGGACAGTCTCAGTTCCATTGAGGCTCTCCGATCGATGAAAGATGTTAAGCACTCTCCGTATTTCCTGGGGAAAATACGGGAACATCTGAGTGCTTTATCCGAAAAATCTACTCAGATTACCTTAGCGTGGGTCCCTTCTCACTGCTCGATACCGGGTAATGAGAAAGCGGACTCTTTGGCTAAGGTGGGCGCAACAAACGGTGATATTTATGAAAGACCAATTGCCTTTAATGAATTTTTCGCACTTGTACGTCAGAATACGATCATCAGTTGGCAAAATGCTTGGACCAGAGGGGAATTGGGAAGGTGGTTACATTCCATAATCCCCAAAGTATCGACGAACCCGTGGTTCAAGGGGTTGGATGTAGGTCGGGATTTCATTTGCGTGATGTCCCGGCTTATGTCCAATCACTATAGATTTGACGCGCTCCTCCGTCGTGTTGGGCTCGGGGAAAGTGGTATCTGTGCCTGTGGTGAAGGTTATCACGACATAGAGCATGTGGTTTGGTCATGCCCTGTACACCGTGACGCCAGGTCTAAATTAATAGCTTCCCTGCAGGCCGAGGGTAGACAGCCGGCTGTTCCTGTTCGTGATGTCTTGGCGAGCCGTGACCTATCCTACATGTCCCTTATATACGTTTTCCTGAAATCCATCCACGCCCCAGTCTAGTCCCGTTCCCCTCCGTCTACACCCAACAAAACGACAAGAACACGTTTGAACCTTAAGCACAAAACCAGCAACCAGACCCCGCACAACAGAACCAGGACCCAAGGACTACGAGCCTCTGTCCCAACTCACGACATCGTGGCTCAGCAGAACGAATCCATACATGCCATTCGACGATTATCAGACGACCATTGAACAACAAAACACTGATTGGAAATCCCATGCTAGTTTTAAGTTAGACTTAATTTCAGCTCGTAGTCGGCAGCGAGGATAAAAAATTTGCTTTAGTTTTTAAGTCATCAGATATAATTGGCGCCGTTAAACATTAAATTGTATTTGTGCCGTGTCAAATAAATGTTATGTGAAGAAAAAAAAAAAAAAGTCCAATGATATTAGGATACGCTCTCCAAGCAAAAGCAGAATTTAAAAACAAATGCATGCATAGTTTATTATGCTGCGGTCCGTGCATTTTATTTCGATGCTATGCTCATTGAAAAACGTTTCTGCTGCAGCAGCAGGCAGTATAATGGCATGGTGGACTGCGTTATTGCACCGATACAGGGTTTCCATTACGTTGAACCTCAGCCGGTCTGCAAACTCACGCTGAAACATAAATACTATTTAAACGTCGTTGGTACGTGTACCGTATCGGGAAATCTCGTACGGTGGCAAGCATCCTTTTAAAATTGGTCACGAGCAGGCGTTTATTATTACTGGTTTCTTGATGTCCGCAATTGTTGAGTTTAAAAGCCTTTTGATTTATTTCAAAAATCAAACGGATTCAACTGACCGTATCAGAATTTTGTTATTTCCATATTTGTACCCACTGTGAACAAGCTTTAACTTTCCAGTAACGATTTTCCCGTACCATATCAGTACGGCGAAAACCTGTCCTGATGTTCTTCTGTTTAAATCCACATTAGCTAATGGGATGATATTACGTAACGAACCCAATCCGCGGAGTCAATCAGTTGATATTTATCCATCAGTAAAATTACCGCTGTTGCTGGCGGTAGCATTCTTAATGATATAATCGTTACAGGTTGCACTTGCACCTACTCGTGAAACGGTTGCTGCAGGCCGAGCGCGAAAAGTTAAGCTTTACTTATGCACGCAGCTCGTGGCGGCTAGCAAGCAATTCACACCAGTTCGAACACAGCCGTCGCAGCTTATTGAGCGGTGATTGAACCGATGTCGAAATCTCACCTATTGATTGCAATCAGTAATTTTGCGGAAATCGGAACCACTCGTAGACCTGTGAGCTGTTCTAAACCGTAGACTTCCAGTTTTCCCCCCCAGGTTCGTGATCTGCGATAATGTTCCCATGCTAATAATGAAGGCCGAAGCGATGCTAACCATAAACATTATCCACGGCACTCGGCGGCCGCAGAGGCCTGGTAACTCAGGGCGGTGGAACAAATTCGTAAATATAGATGTTTACATGATGTGTACAACTTCTTGTGCGCCAGACTGTGTGAGAATGGCTAGAATGATTGCCGGTAAATGTGAATGAATTGCCATTAAAGTAAATCTTTATCACGGGTGAGACAGGAACACGTGACTGGAAGGCCTAATAAACAATATTATTCTATTCTAGCTACCACGGTTCAATGAACGAACATCGGGTGAAACTGAAAGTAACCGTTCTATTGTCCTGGATAAAAACTGATTGCGTTGTAAATAATATTTACGATGTGAAAACGCTTTTATATTGCTCATTCATGCTTTTATTTTCAATGCAACGGGTATCGGTGCCCTGCAGGAATAGAATGCAGAACTCTGCCTCATGTGCCATTGTGTTGTGTAAAGTTAACCAAAAAGACATGTTTGCTTGTGACCTAAAACTTGGTGTTTAATTTGTTGTTGAGTATATTTTAAAGTCGAATCGTAGATTATTGTATATTTTCAGCCAATTGAACTGTAGGCTCGAGAAAAAAATTATAAAAAAAAATTAATTTTTGAGTCTCACGTTGAAAATGTAGTTTAAATTTGATAATTTTTCTTCTGAATTGTCAAGATCTGACTTGGTTTTTTTATCCCAAGGTGACTAAATTGACCTTATGGTAAGCTAAATGTTGAATTTGGCCCGCTTAGTAGCTCTTGTCTTTTCCATCGCACTTTCTTATGCACGTAGCATGCAATTGCAACTCGATGCGTATATGTTTTAACCAAGTGCGAAGAATGTTTATGCCGGCAAAACCACGGACACCGGTGGCGACCGTACCTACCACACGCAACTATTTAGTCTGCAAACAAATCAACAGATTGTTGTCATAATTGGCCGATATCATGTTTGACATGCTGGCCAGCTCGGTCGATTATGATCTAGGTAAAGTTGCCTGCGAGAGACGGGTTGGTGAGCAAACTAGGCCGGTGAGTCGCAAATGTTTAGCCGACACTTGTCGACTTGTGGTTGCATAGCTGAAACCGATAGTTTCGCTTGCTAAGTGACTTTTTGTGTGTGAAACGTTTTGTACTACATCCAAAGTCGGACTGGTTTCGACTCCGGAGGTCGTTTAATTTGCATTGAGATAAGGATTCAGAATCTATGCTGAAGATACAACAAACAAGTCGACCTCAGATATGTATTCATATACAAAAATAACACTACCGGAGAGAGATTGTTTTCTTCTAAATGTTGAATTAATGAGTTCCTTGCAAAACTAGTATGCTGACAAATGGATGCACATTCAGCGGTTGTCGCCGACGCGGAAATCGGCTGCTGCAACAAACCTGTTGCAGGGTTCATACTGATATACATACCGCAATGTGACTACAGTCATTGACACAACAAAGTTATTGCAGGCGCACAGTGACTCTACCACTTGCACTTGCACGTTGGGAAAAGGAAGATCAAATTACATTCTCGCGCACGGGCTTTACTCTAACTTGCTTAGCCATATGAAGTCAAGTGAACACAATTGGGTTATCGGTTTATCTCTACGAGAGTAAGCAGTTACTCACTTTGCCGGGAATGGTAAACGTTATGCTATTTCCTCAATCACGATGGAGCCTATTCTAGCTTTGCTGGGGTCTGGTATTTATTTCATCTATAGCATTTTATGGTTTTAGTTATATGTGGAATATTAGCAATAATGTACAGCGATATTTTTATGTATGCCAGAAGTGCATTGCGCAAAAAGGCCACTGTAATAGTTCATATTTCAAATTATTATCAAAAGTCAAAAATTACTCTGGTTATAAGAAAATTGAACATTATGACGGGTGACGACTAAAATTTTTGATTTTTTTAGAGGCTTTTTTACTCAACAACAAACACGCTCAGAGAAAAGTGAAAGTATGATTATATGAGCTCTCTCTCTCCTGCTTATGTCAGTATTTTTGTTCTGTTTATGAATGCTCAGTTCAAAATCGCGTCGAAACAAGAAGCCGCATTGTGGATTGTGTAGTTCTAACTGAACTGCACAAAAATTTTGGCAAAAGCGGTTTCGGCTGTGGATGATTTCTTGCAAAACTCAACATTCGCTAGGAAGGTAGTGGAAGACAGGCCAAAGTAATGGACAAAAAAGGACTTCGTTCTCATATCTAAATCATGGCTCAAGTCCAGTGGTTTGGCTATCAATCACGATGTGTAACAGGTGTGTGTGTTTTGTACAGGTAAGGCATCATCACATTACAGCAAAAAATACAAACGATCCTGAACAACCAGTTGACCTCATTTTTTTAAATATGGGGTTCTTATGCCAGTTTGTTTTTTATTCGAAGACCCATCTTTTGGTATCTTTCTTTTAATTGTAACTTATTCGTACGTTGCATAAAAACAAAATGACTTATGCACCAATACGTCATTTTGTTTTCAATACAAAAGTAACTCGTTCGTTTTTGGGCCGTATTGAAAAACTGATCAAATGCATGTACGCCATAATGTTATATCACGGAAGTATAGCGATAGTTGGCAGTTGAAGTCTCCATAATCACAACTGATAACTTCGATAAGTTTGATCTTTTGAAAACTATTATTGAACTGGACGACCATGGTCTCAAGCTTGGAGAACTAAACTCTCTTCAATAGTACACGCAAAAGTTGGATGGTGCGAAACCAGTACAAAATTGAGCGTTTTTAGCGCAATTGTTGATGTAATTCGGAACCAGTACAATGATTATGTGTTGGGCATAACGCAATTAATGCTCTAGCGTTTCTCCAATGTATTTGGCAGCTACAAACTACTACACCTAAACAGTTCCAACTGGTATCAAGCAGCATTGCAAAGCGAGCGAGAAGCAAAACCATTCTCCTCCTTTCTACTTGAGGACGAGATATATGCTACGCTTTTCAAGTCTTTTGCACACACGCTTTCGAGATACTTTTTCTACTTCATGCATTCCTCTGAATAGCAGCAAGCACGCACCGACAGTATGAGTGAGACTAACAACAGTGGTGTCAAGTATGTACAGCACGGGTGTCTCGCTCATCAGTTCGGTTTTAGCTCACGAGAGAGAAACATCGTTTGATTGGAACTCTTGAAACCGATTTTTTCCATATTGTCTATAAGATTTTATACGTGATTGGAGTGAAATAAAGTAGCTACACAGGGTTGACCGCTGGAAGATGACGGAGGATTCAGGCGGTAGAGATCCGCCTTGGGCCTTCGGTTCCAGGTTCAACGGTTTAAGCTTGGACCAACAAGATTTGGATTGGACACAGACACATACGAAAGGAAACAATCGAGGAAACAAAGGAAACAAAAGAACGGCAACACTAGAAACGCAACGAGAATACCAGTTCACGAAACAATTGAAAGTGGATTCAATACCAACTCACAATGGACCACGCTATCTTGTTTTAAACCGTACCGATGGAAAAAAGACAATGACTACTGTCTCCCCATTTTTCATCAGGAAAGCAATAGACAGCATTACTACAAATGTTTCGATCACCAGAACGAAAGAAGGCGGATTACTACTAAAAACCGTAGACAGACAACAGGCAGTAAAACTACTTAAGCAGACCAAACTAGGCGAAACAATAGAAGTTGAAATAAAGGAACATCCAACACTAAACACAACACGTGGAACAATTTTCTGCCCAGACCTCAACATGCAGACCGACCAGGAAATCGTCGAGGAAATGAAAGACATACACGTTATTGATGTCAAACGAATCAAGCGCCGTAAGGGTGATCAGTATGAAGACTCAGGAGCATTCATTCTAACGTTCAATCTGGGAACCCTCCCTGGTTCCATAGATGCCGGTTTTCATCGCTGTAAAGTCCGACAGTATGTACCACCTCCATTGCGCTGCATGTACTGTCTGAAATTTGGCCATAAGAGGGATCAATGCAAAGGAAATCAAGTTTGTGCTTACTGCGCCAGTTTATACCACGATAAAACTGAATGCCAACAAAAAACCACGTGTGTTGTTTGCCGGGAAGACCACCACGCCTTATCTAAGAACTGTCCAGTATACATCGATGAACTCGAGATCCAGCGACTAAGAGTAATCGAAAAGATCACTTATCGTGAAGCAAGACAAAAGAGAAGATCGCAAGCACCAGACCCAAATCCCCCTCGGCTGAGAGAATTGTTCTCTAGTCAACTCAAAATTCGAAACAATATCAACAACGAGAGACAAGCAGAGAACCCGATTGGAGACCAACGTACAGATAGAACCGAACGTAACCCACGCAACTTTAACAGCAGTACTCAGATGAACACCAGGACATCCAATCTCCAACCCGAAGACAACTCATCGAATCACGCCAGCGATTCACTAGACGCAACTACAACTACACAGCATAGACATCAACAGCAGACAGAAGCTCAATTTCAGAATGACTCACGATACAGTTCGATAAATACAGGTACCACTAACACGACTAACAACATGATTTACGGAATAAACGGAAATACAACTGATCCTAACACTACTAACTCAATTAGAAACCTCAGTAATCTATCGCAAGCAATTTCTCAGTCGATATTTGTCGATGAGATAGATATAGATAATATCTAGTTTTTCAAATTGCTCAAACCTCTTGGCTTACTCAACACAACCACAATGGATAATTGCATTTTACAATGGAATATTAATGGATTTTACAATAATTTCAACGAACTAAAATTGATTATGTATCGTATTAATTGATATTTTTCGGTGAACAATTACAAAACATTTCTTACTTTGCGTGACGTTTCGGCCTACTGTTGCGTTTCAGCCATCTTCTGACGCAATTCGATCGCCGCAGCTTTTCGTCACCTCTTTCAGCGCCGCACGATCAGGTGATACCTGATCGTGCGGCGCTGAAAGAGGTGACGAAAAGCTGCGGCGATCGAATTGCGTCAGAAGATGGCTGAAACGCAACAGTAGGCCGAAACGTCACGCAAAGTAAGAAATGTTTTGTAATTGTTCACCGAAAAATATCAATTAATACGATACATATGAAGTAACGGTGATTATACCAACAAATAAAATTGATTATAAAAGATTTCAACCCATTTGCAATATGCATCCAAGAGAGTCATTTTAATCACTCTAGGGCACCTACGCTTAAAGACTATTCAATTTTCTATAAACTTGATCAATTTCACATGCGGGCATCAGGAGGTGTAGCCATATGTGTAAAAAACGAATTCCATGCCAAAGAACTAAATCTCAACACAAACTTACAAGCTGTGGCGGTCAAAATGTTTTACCCACTTGAATTTACACTTGTTTCACTATACTTACCCCCAGGCCAACAAACCCAAAGAACAGACATAGATCATCTTATACAACAATTAAGTGTTCCATTTCTCATAACCACTGACTGCAACGCTCACAATGTTATGTGGGGAAGCAGGCAGAACAGTACCCGTGGAAAAATGCTGGAATCAATCATAAACGACTGGAACTTGAACGTCTTTAATGATGGGTCACCCACACATTTCAGTGTGGGAAATAATAGCTATTCCGCCATGGATATCTCATTTGGTACTCCATGCCCATCAAACCATTTCTGTTGGACTGTTCACTCTGACTTATGCTCGAGTGACCATTTTCCAATCTCACCGCTTTCGAAAATGCTAAATACTACAAGACGCCCCCGTTGGATAACTTCTTCGGCTAACTGGAACCAATACCAGACTAATATAACTCTTAGCTTGAACGGAAAATCTCCAATAGAACCATTGAGCCAACTCGATCATCTTACCTTAAGCATTACGAACGCAGCAAAGCAGTCAATTCCCCAGACATCGAGCATAGTAAAGAAATGCAAACCTCCCTGGTGGTGTAAAGATATACAAAACTGCATCAAAGCACGAAATAAGGCATTAAGAGTATTTAACCAAAAAATGGACACTGAATTTGAAACAAAATATAAAATTGCAAAAGCTAGAGCCCGACGACTTATTAGGCAACACCAAGAGAGTCCTGGCAGAAGTATACAACATCAATCGATAATTTAACACCAATAAAAGAAGTTTGGTCTAAAGTACAAAAGATATCAGGAAAAACCAATTTTCAAGGAATAACCTGCCTCAAAAGCAATTCTAAATTGATTCACTCACCAGATGCAATTGCTGAAGAATTGGGCAGAACTTTTTCTTTATCAGCTAGTTCCTCGGTCTATTCCCCACAATTTATTGAATACAAAAATTATACACAAAATACTGAAATAATTTTGTTTGAAGAAATTATTCAAAGTGATTTGAATGCTAATTTTTCAATGCAAGCGTTACAAATCGCCTTGAAAAACTGCAAGGGCTCCTCCACTGGCCCAGATAATATACACTACGATATGCTCAAAAATTTACCAATAAATGCACACTACTATCTTCTGCAGGTATTTAATAATATATGGAATCAGCGTTTGTTTCCGGCACAGTGGAAAGAATCAATTGTAATAGCAATTAAAAAACCTAAAATATAACCCGTTAAATCCCGCAAACTATCGTCCAATATCATTAACCTGTTGCATTTGCAAAGTCCTCGAAAAAATGATAAATCGTAGACTAATGTGGTACCTTGAATCCAACAATTTACTAGATAACACCCAATCGGGTTTCAGAAAGTATAGAAGTACAATAGACAACTTAGCTGTACTAGAAAATGATATCCAAGAAGCTTTTCATAAAAGAGAACACTTGGTGTGTATCTTTTTCGATATTGAAAAGGCTTATGACACTGCCTGGAGATTTAATATAATGAAAACACTTTCCTCTTATGGAGTTAGAGGTAACATGCTGTGGTTCATTCATAACTTTCTCCAAGATAGAAGTTTCCGTGTAGCAATTGGAAATACGTTCTCACCAAAATTTACACAAGAAAAAGGGGTCCCACAAGGCTCAGTGCTCAGTGTGACACTATTCCTAGTGGCAATGAACACTTTAAAAAACTGTATTCCGCAAGGTGTTAGGAAATACAAGTTTGCGGACGATGTAGCAGTTTATACGTCCGGATCAAGCCTAACAAAAATACAACAGCGTTTGCAGACCACCTTAAATAACTTAGAAAAGTGGAGTGAAACTACAGGATTTCGTTTTTCCGTCAGCAAAACAAAAATTGTTCATTTCTGTCGTAAAACAACTTGCAATACTAACCCTCACTTAACTCTCTACGAACAGGAAATTGAGGTAGTAAATACCCACAGATTTTTGGGAATGTTCTTTGATAGAAGGTTAAACTGGGATCGACACCTGAAACACGCTAAAACTAAAGCTCTGGGAGCCATAAAAATAATCCGCACTTTATCAAACACAAACTGGGGGTCAAATAGGAAAATACTCCTTACCTTACATAACACACTAGTTTTGTCAAGGCTAGAATATGGAAACATTGTATACAACTCGGCGTCAAATACACGGTTGAAACAACTGAACTCAGTTCACCACTTGGGTATTAGATACGCAACAGGTGCATTTCGTACAAGTCCGACCGTTAGTTTACTTTGTGATGCAGGTATGATGAATTTATCTTTCAGAAAAGATCTTCACACACTAGTATACGGAATAAAATCAATGGCATTACCAGATCATGTGTTATTCAATAAACTATCTAATCGTCATAATTCATCCTCATCAAAAAAATCCAAATCTATAGAACAGCGATTCAAAATGTTATGCTCCATATACAATTTAGAAATTGAAGATGTTTACTACCGTGGGTTCCACCTAAACCCCCCGTGGAATATTGGAGAACTGAAAGTAGATTTTTCTATGAGCAAGACTTTAAAATCAAATACATCTTCTGGAGTCTACCAGAAAGAGTTCCTGGAAAGAATCTCTAAA
The DNA here is from genome assembly GCF_029784165.1 of Wyeomyia smithii. Taxonomy (NCBI): domain Eukaryota; kingdom Metazoa; phylum Arthropoda; class Insecta; order Diptera; family Culicidae; genus Wyeomyia; species Wyeomyia smithii. The sequence continues at coordinate 194,151,652 of NC_073696.1, forward strand.
TATGATGGATTTTATCTTATCTATACAGATGGTTCAAGGCTTGCTAGTAACGTTGGCTGTGCTGTATTCAGTACACTTTATCAAACGCAAATGCGTTTACCCAATCAGACGTCAATTTACTCAGCAGAACTTATTGCAATAAAAATCGCTATAGAATATGCCATCAAAGACGATTTACATAATAAATTCTTAATTATTAATGTGTCAATTTTTTACCGGGATGTCCATAGTTGAAGAATGGGCTAAAATTCAATAGACATGAAACCGAGAAAAACGCATTTCAAATGTTTTTGTTGGTTCAAACAATTGTCTACGTCCATGACAACTTTTTTCATGAGTATGTCTCCACCCCCATATCCAGCATATCCATCTTTTCACGAACGGTAATGGCGTATAGTGCACGCAGCCCATTTTGACGTTTTCTGTAGGTCAGGGAAGCTGGATAACCTTGTCGTCGAGTTGAAAAAGAACAATCCGCAGCCAAATTAAGTCCCTCCAGTATTTTTAACGCAGTAACCATTTTTTGCCTTTGTAAACGCGACATCAATAGACAAACCCGTATGAAATTTGGCTAATACGCATGCGTTGTGAAATATATCAAGGATTAGGGGTGGATGAAACGGCTCTTTTGCAAGAGCGGCTCTAAACCGACTCATGGTTCACAATGATTCACGAGCGTTGACAGTTCGTGTTGTCTCAGTAAACTTCGGGTTCGCGCGAACCAAACAGTTCTGGTGCGCCCAAAGGACCGTGGTTCTTTTTCGTGAGCCGTTCGTTCTTTCGCTCTTTCCTAAGAACCGGTTCATATGAACGACTAGTGAGCCGTTCGCCCATCCCTAGCGAGGATGAAAAGAACGACGAGACAAGTTTGCACCTCGAACTGAATATAAATTACCAGACCACAAGACCGTCTCGAAAGTTTGACATATATTGTATACAATCATTACTATCTGATTGGTGTACATTGGGGGGGCAATGGAAATTGACTTTGACAGTTTTATTTAGAAGTAGTGTTCAAAATTTCGCCTTCACGAACAGTTAGCAAAATTTCGATTTTTTGGATAACACCCGACCTCGACGTTTTATACATTTATAATAACCAGTTCACATGATGTAATATCGCCCATCTTGATTTCAAATCCCATACTCCAAATTTTCCGTGAAAACTAGATGTATGTATGTTTCAAGATACGCGATATCACGTGATATCTGCTATAGTGTGAACAAGGCATAAGACATTTGGCACAAAAAAAAACTATTACAAACTGTGCTTTTCTTCATAAGTCGAGAAAGTGAAATTTAGACCAAATACTCCTGAATTCCGATTTAGCTGAAATTTTGCATTGCATTGGATATTGAATTTACCATTTTGGATATTAGCCAACATTATTTCATATTTGCTACCTCTGCAAGTGCACTTTTTGAAAATTGGCTTCCGTAGGGACGTTGTTTACTATCGTTGTGGGTGTTTACTATCCTGCCGTGAGATGACATTGTGACGTAGATTCAAGTGATCAGTTTTTCAGTACGGCCCAAAAACGAAAGAATTCTTCGTCACTTTTGTATGGAAATGTGTGCCAACGTCACTTTGTTTTTTTGATTTTATGTAACGTACGAATAAGTAACAACGAAAAGGAAGATACCAAAAGATAGGTCTTCGAATAATGAACAAATTGGCATGAAAAACTCATATTCGAGAAAGTGGCACTTACGTCACTTTGTCATCTCACGGCAGTATCAAGCACCAATTTTTTGATTTAGATAGAAAAGGCATATGCGCTTATTTTTCAACTATGAGTAGCGGGGTACTCGTTAACTCAAATATTGCAAAAGTTGAATTGAATGGTCGTGTATATGCCGTGCTGTATTCTGTTCTGCATGGTGTCGCGCTCGCCATTTTTGTTTATTTGAGTTTGTTCTGCGGATGTTCCGATTTTTTTATGAATTGGGTTGTTCAGCTATATCAGTTTTTCATATCATCTGAATGATCTGAATTTTCAAAATAAAACGTGATTTAAAAAAAATTCTATCATTGTCCTTCGCTTTTTAAATCACGATTTAAAACTTCTTGAAATCTGCTCGAAACCGCTACAATGACAGTTCGCCCACCTACGAACTGTCATTGTAACGATTTAGAGCGAATTTTTATTTTTCATTTAAAAACCGAAGGAAAATGATATAAAGTTTAAAAAAATCACGTTTTGCTTAAAAAAATTACACTCCTTTGTAAGATATATAAAAATCGGAAATCCGTGAATAACTAAACAACCCAATTAGAGTCTGTTTTTTTAAGCGGTTTTTTTATACGCGGATTTTTTACGAGTTTTTTACGCGGATTTTTGAGTTAACGCGGTTTTTTCACGCGGATTTTTGAATTACGCGGTTTTTTACGCGGCTTTTTCAATTAACGCGTTTTTTTAAGCGACACCGCGCTAATTCAAAACAATTTTTGCGAATTTCCGAATTAATGTGGGTTTGGAACCAGAAACGTTTAAGTGTTTATCTAGTAAAAGACTTAGTCCAAAAAATACCCTCCGCCCACCGAAAGATCCGGAATGACCGTCAAAGAGGACAATTTTAAATACTGGTTCTAGAGCGTCTCGGGTTTTTCTGAAGCCCTTCATGCTGGACTACTTTACGCGGATTTATAAAAAAACGTGTTTTTTACGCGGATTTTTAAATAACCGAGGTTTTTTTTACGCGGATTTTTGAATGAGCGCGTTTTTTACGCGGATTTTCGAATTACCGCGGTTTTTATGCGTTTTTTTACGAGGTACGTATCCCCGCGTAAAAAAAAAACCTGACTGTATACAGGTTTGGATTGCTTTTAGTGCATCCGAAACAATAGACCATTTCACGAACTGACAGGTGTCACGGATCCTGCTGATGTTCTTGATGCTTTCAAGTGCATTATGTCAGCGGTTCCAAACTTTCTGTCAAAATTTCGTTCATGAATCAAGTTCCCAAACGTCTCGTGAAATGGTCTATGGGATGAGCGACAACGAAAACTTTTAGTAAAAAAAAAAAAACCCTGAGAGTACACGCGGTTAAAGAAGATGGCAATAAACTAAAAAAGCCGTATCGTAGATGTTGTGTACGAAAACTCGATGAACATGATTAATTAACCAGAAAACGCAAACAAAACAAAACCTTCATAAATATAGCCAAAAAAAGTCTCAAAAAGCTTATACCGAACAAAAATCGATTTTTTGTAAATCGATTTTTCAGGCTCGATTTTCTTATGAATCGATTTTATTGATTTTGATTAATCGATGCAGGAGAATCGATTTTTGTTCAAAGATCGCCCATTGCTAGTACGAATAGCCAAACAAAAGAGTGTATTATTCGCGCTAAAGGCCAACTAGATTGTGAGTTGTGTCGCTTAACAATGGGCGATATTGTACCGGTATCGGAAATATCGATACTTTTGAGACGATATTTCGATTTCTTGGATCGATACACAAGCGTCCGATACTCGACCGTATCGATACTGAAAACCGCGATATTTGTATCGATATTCTTTTATGCATACGGACCAGCTAGCTGACATCGCGCCATGTTACAAGGGCTAACATCTCAATGTGTACACGAGATCACCGCCACTTTTCATACGCTATGTTATGCTGTCTATCAGTGTCAGTGGAGCCCACTCATCGTAGAACCGCTGCGATGTTAGCTGCGATAAAGCAAAGCAAATCGGATAGAGATGCCAGCTAGTTGATACGAGCTGGAACCACTGAAAAGCTGCCACTGTCAGTATAAATATCGCACAACTCTATTTGCACTAGCAAAACTTAGATGGAGAAATAGATAGAGAGAATGTTGTGAGCCAAACGAACTGTCAAAATCTGAGCCAAACGCAGCATAGGGCCAAATTCGAAATTTGTTTCACTTAAGCCACACATTTAAAGCCAAAAAGAAGTGCTCAATAATAACGTGTTCTCAAATACTTCCAAAAATGGGCTACGTTGCATTATTAAGCCACAAAACTTATATTGTTTCTCTGACAATTGATTAAAATATTGTTTGTTTACATTTATACTCAGCTTCATTTGTTTTTATTTGAATTAATTCTACTTTCTGCGTTAAAATGCATCCACAAACCCCGCAAACGAAATTCAACGTTATCAGAAATGATGTTTGGCTTCGATTTAGTTGGGCTATAACCCAACGAGCGGGAGCCCAACTAAAACGTAGCCCAACTAAACATAGCCCAACGAGCGAAACTTGACTGTATTTTAAAAACAAATATAAGTTTTCTGGTTACACTGTTCAGATCGAATATTGGCAAGCGGAAACTAACTCATGCTTTCCGTCGACACAAGTTAGAGTACAAGTGAAAAATAAAATTGCAATATTTATTAGTTAGAAAAATTCAGCGGTAGACTTCACTATCTTATTTTCGCTGACATATCTAACTTTTTTATGTCATCAACTTCCTCATCAATTAATATGGAAGTGTGTCAATAATTTATACAAATAAGACGGGAGCTTCACAGCCCATTGGGCCTGTGAATACAAATCTTGAAGATATAAGTTGTTTAATTCATTTGTTTGCCAAAGCTCAGAATTTCTGCATTACCTGTATGTATTTGTTTGTGAAGTCATTTGATCCATGCTGCTCTAGAGAATGCGGATAGATACCAGAAAAACAACAAAAAGTCGGCACATCAAATTTTCATTGCTGGAAACCACAAAAATTTTGCTGATTTTTGGTGTGCTGTGCTTCCAACAATCTGTTCAGCAAAATGAAATTTGCTAATTATTCAGTAATGCTCAATTGCATAAAAGTGACAGGTCGTTTGCTGCATGTTCAGTAAAACAAAATACAACTTGCTGGTTGTCAGCTATGACAATTTACTGTTCATTCAGCAAAGCATAAAACAATTTGCTGGTTAACCACAGTAAGTTCAAGGGAACCATGTTTCCGTCAGGCACCAGATTCCATCCGCCGATCGGATCATAGGCAAATTACTGTTGAACTAGAGATGTATGATTATCATTCCAACTTTTAAGTTCATCTAGCCCAACAAGGACTTGGCTATGGTCCCATATTCGCTATCAGGAGCTTAGCGATGATCCCGTACCAGCTGCACAGCGATTTGGCGCGTTTTACTAATGACAGCTTGACGTAAATTTTTTGACATATCAATTCTTTTTCTGGATTCCAGCAAACATTCATTTACTGTTTTCTGTTCAGCAGATAGTTTTGCTGTATTTTCGCGAATCACTGAATCGATTACTGGTTTTCAGTAGATGTATCATTGTTTCAGTTGAAAACCGAAATAACGACTCGCAACTTTCGATTTTTAACCTTATACACAATGCGGATAATGATGCATCTAGTGCGCTGTATAGCGCATCTGACGCGCAATACAGCGCACTAGATGCGACACTATGCGCATTGTGCAAAGGGTAAACAAATCGAAAGTTGCGAGTCGATTTTTCGATTTTCAACTGAAACAATAATATAAAAAATTCAAAAAATGATCTCAGCTAATGTATCGATACTTCTGGTATCGATACTTTTTGACCGATATTTTGAGCATCTCGATACCTTTGGTTTTATGGGTATCGATACTGAAGTATCGATACTCTCCGTCATATCGCCCAATGCTAGTGTCGCTACGTTCTGTACCCGGCTCGCAACTTTGGCTGTATTGGTGCAAAATACCAGCTGCAGTTTTGATCTGTGCACAGTGAATAGATCTTTCTAATTCAAGGCCATCATTTGACAGTCGAGTCGTGTCGCTGTGCTGAGTGATCTCACACCCGGCTCACTGCTGGTGGCTGTATTGGTGCTGCTGTACTGGTGCTGCTGGCTGCTTTGGGTGCAGCTTCGAACGATCGGACAACCACTGCTGGAAGGAAGAAGTAAATAGGTACGTGTTCTTGCCGGTGCTAGTGCGCTAGTGCGCTACATTTAGCGCGATGGATATAGATCCCTCGCCTCCCGTGCCACCATCCCCGAACCCCCCTGACCCTGACCCAGGCTTTACCCAGACGGATCTCAACAGGGCAGCTATACTGTTTATTTTCGTCCAAAGGCAGGAGTGAATTCAAAGCGATTAAACATACTGCAAATTTCCAAAGACCTGACGAAGGGGTACAAGGCCGTGACCGAAATTTCCAAGGTCCGACCTAACAAGCTCCGTGTCGTGGTCAGTGATCTGGCACAGGCCAATGCTATCGCTTGCTCTGAGCTCTTCACACGCGAGTATCGCGTTTACATACCCGCACGAGACGTGGAGATCGACGGTGTCATAGCCGATTCAAGTCTGTCTGTCGAGTGTATCCTAAAAAGCGCAACCGGTTGCTTCAAAAATACCGAAACACAGGCGAAGATTTTGGATTGTAAGCAATTGCGGTCCATGTCTCTCGTCGGCGGTAAAAAAGTTTACACTCCGTCAGAATCGTTTCGCGTTACGTTTGCCGGATCTGCACTCCCTAGCCACGTCTCGATCGACCGGGTTCGTCTGCCTGTGCGATTGTATGTACCCCGTGTTATGAATTGCACCAATTGCAAGCAGTTAGGCCACACAGCCGCCTACTGCTGCAATAAGGCACGATGTAGCAAGTGTGGGGAGACTCATGCGGAAGATTCTTGCAGTGTTAATGCTGAAAAATGTATTCACTGTGGGGAAAACCAGCATGAGCTCTCCACATGCCCGGTGTACATGCAGCGCAGAGATAAAATCAAGCGGTCACTTAAGGAGCGTTCAAAGCGTTCTTATGCTGAGATGCTGAAGAAGACCGTGACCACTTCTACCATAACATCGAACCCCTTTGATCTGTTATCCTCTGATGAAACCGATTCTGACGATTCACCAGCGGGAACATCTTATGCCAATCCTGGGGAGTCTAGGAAGAGGAAAAATGTTTCTTCTCCTAAACTTCCCCGTAAAGGTCCTAAGATTTCCCAAAGTGTAATGAAAAGTACGAACAAACGAAACAGTGCTGCGGAAAAACCGAAGCAAACTCCTCCTGGGCTTGCAAATTTAAAGTCCCAGAAGGAGTTCCCAGCACTGCAAGGAACATCTAAAACCCCAGTTGTTCCTTTTGCACATCCAGTTGATGAAACAAACTCTGGATTAGTGAAATTTTCTGACATTGTGGACTGGATTTTTGAAAATTTCAATGTACCCGATCCAATTAAAATTTTTCTTACAGCATTCCTCCCAACAGTTAGATCATTTTTGAAGCAGTTGACTGCCCAATGGCCCCTCCTTGCAGCGATTGTATCCTTCGATGCCTAATTCAACTGCGTATATGAAGGATTCTATCTCTGTCTTACAGTGGAATTGTAGAAGTATTTTACCAAAAATTGATTCGTTTAAAGTTTTGATAAATAAAAACAAATGCGATGCATTTTCCCTTTGTGAAACTTGGCTTACTTCAAATATTGATCTCAACTTCCATGATTTTAATATTATTCGCCTTGATCGAGACACCCCATATGGAGGAGTACTTTTAGGGATTAAAAAGTGCTATTCTTTCTATCGTATTAACCTCCCCTCGATTCCAGGCATCGAAGTTGTCGCATGTCAAATGACAATACAAGGTAAAGAGCTTTGTATTGCCTCAATATATATTCCTCCCAGAGCACAGCTTGGGCAACGGCTGCTCTTTGATTTAATAGAAGTTCTTCCCTCGCCACGTTTGATTTTGGGAGACTCAAACTCTCATGGCGTGGCTTGGTGTTCCCCTTACAATGATAACCGCTCCTCTTTGATCCATAACCTTTGCGATGACTTCGACATGACTATTTTGAACAACGGTGAAATGACACGTATCCCGAAACCTCCAGCGCGCCCAAGCGCTTTGGATCTATCCTTATGTTCGACGTCGCTACGGTTGGATTGCACATGGAAGGTAATCCTCGATCCTCACGGTAGCGACCATTTGCCTATTCTTATTTCAATTAATAACGGGTCAACTTGCATGCGACCAATTTACATTCCGTATGACCTCACACGGAATGTCGATTGGAAGTTATACGAGGAAATGATTTCAAAGCGGTCGATTCGATTCAACATCATCCACCACTTGAAGAATACAACCTTCTCGTGGGCTTGATTCTCGACGCCGCGTTGCAAGCCCAAACGAAGAAATATCCCGGCGTAACGATTAAAGAACGGCCTCCCACTACGTGGTGGGACCAAGAGTGCTCCGATGTCTACACGCAAAGATCCGACGCGTTTTTGGCCTACCAGAAGGGAGGTATACCTGGCGACTATTTACGGTATTCGGAGCTTGATACCAAGCTTAAAAGCTTGGCTAAAGCAAAGAAACGCGGATATTGGCGTCGGTTCGTGAACGAGACGTCGAGGGAGACATCGATGAGCACTCTTTGGAACACAGCCCGACCTCGACGTTTTATACATTTATAATAACCAGTTCACATGATGTAATATCGCCCATCTTGATTTCAAATCCCATACTCCAAATTTTCCGTGAAAACTAGATGTATGTATGTTTCAAGATACGCGATATCACGTGATATCTGCTATAGTGTGAACAAGGCATAAGACATTTGGCACAAAAAAAAACTATTACAAACTGTGCTTTTCTTCATAAGTCGAGAAAGTGAAATTTAGACCAAATACTCCTGAATTCCGATTTAGCTGAAATTTTGCATTGCATTGGATATTGAATTTACCATTTTGGATATTAGCCAACATTATTTCATATTTGCTACCTCTGCAAGTGCACTTTTTGAAAATTGGCTTCCGTAGGGACGTTGTTTACTATCGTTGTGGGTGTTTACTATCCTGCCGTGAGATGACATTGTGACGTAGATTCAAGTGATCAGTTTTTCAGTACGGCCCAAAAACGAAAGAATTCTTCGTCACTTTTGTATGGAAATGTGTGCCAACGTCACTTTGTTTTTTTGATTTTATGTAACGTACGAATAAGTAACAACGAAAAGGAAGATACCAAAAGATAGGTCTTCGAATAATGAACAAATTGGCATGAAAAACTCATATTCGAGAAAGTGGCACTTACGTCACTTTGTCATCTCACGGCAGTATCAAGCACCAATTTTTTGATTTAGATAGAAAAGGCATATGCGCTTATTTTTCAACTATGAGTAGCGGGGTACTCGTTAACTCAAATATTGCAAAAGTTGAATTGAATGGTCGTGTATATGCCGTGCTGTATTCTGTTCTGCATGGTGTCGCGCTCGCCATTTTTGTTTATTTGAGTTTGTTCTGCGGATGTTCCGATTTTTTTATGAATTGGGTTGTTCAGCTATATCAGTTTTTCATATCATCTGAATGATCTGAATTTTCAAAATAAAACGTGATTTAAAAAAAATTCTATCATTGTCCTTCGCTTTTTAAATCACGATTTAAAACTTCTTGAAATCTGCTCGAAACCGCTACAATGACAGTTCGCCCACCTACGAACTGTCATTGTAACGATTTAGAGCGAATTTTTATTTTTCATTTAAAAACCGAAGGAAAATGATATAAAGTTTAAAAAAATCACGTTTTGCTTAAAAAAATTACACTCCTTTGTAAGATATATAAAAATCGGAAATCCGTGAATAACTAAACAACCCAATTAGAGTCTGTTTTTTTAAGCGGTTTTTTTATACGCGGATTTTTTACGAGTTTTTTACGCGGATTTTTGAGTTAACGCGGTTTTTTCACGCGGATTTTTGAATTACGCGGTTTTTTACGCGGCTTTTTCAATTAACGCGTTTTTTTAAGCGACACCGCGCTAATTCAAAACAATTTTTGCGAATTTCCGAATTAATGTGGGTTTGGAACCAGAAACGTTTAAGTGTTTATCTAGTAAAAGACTTAGTCCAAAAAATACCCTCCGCCCACCGAAAGATCCGGAATGACCGTCAAAGAGGACAATTTTAAATACTGGTTCTAGAGCGTCTCGGGTTTTTCTGAAGCCCTTCATGCTGGACTACTTTACGCGGATTTATAAAAAAACGTGTTTTTTACGCGGATTTTTAAATAACCGAGGTTTTTTTTACGCGGATTTTTGAATGAGCGCGTTTTTTACGCGGATTTTCGAATTACCGCGGTTTTTATGCGTTTTTTTACGAGGTACGTATCCCCGCGTAAAAAAAAAACCTGACTGTATACAGGTTTGGATTGCTTTTAGTGCATCCGAAACAATAGACCATTTCACGAACTGACAGGTGTCACGGATCCTGCTGATGTTCTTGATGCTTTCAAGTGCATTATGTCAGCGGTTCCAAACTTTCTGTCAAAATTTCGTTCATGAATCAAGTTCCCAAACGTCTCGTGAAATGGTCTATGGGATGAGCGACAACGAAAACTTTTAGTAAAAAAAAAAAAACCCTGAGAGTACACGCGGTTAAAGAAGATGGCAATAAACTAAAAAAGCCGTATCGTAGATGTTGTGTACGAAAACTCGATGAACATGATTAATTAACCAGAAAACGCAAACAAAACAAAACCTTCATAAATATAGCCAAAAAAAGTCTCAAAAAGCTTATACCGAACAAAAATCGATTTTTTGTAAATCGATTTTTCAGGCTCGATTTTCTTATGAATCGATTTTATTGATTTTGATTAATCGATGCAGGAGAATCGATTTTTGTTCAAAGATCGCCCATTGCTAGTACGAATAGCCAAACAAAAGAGTGTATTATTCGCGCTAAAGGCCAACTAGATTGTGAGTTGTGTCGCTTAACAATGGGCGATATTGTACCGGTATCGGAAATATCGATACTTTTGAGACGATATTTCGATTTCTTGGATCGATACACAAGCGTCCGATACTCGACCGTATCGATACTGAAAACCGCGATATTTGTATCGATATTCTTTTATGCATACGGACCAGCTAGCTGACATCGCGCCATGTTACAAGGGCTAACATCTCAATGTGTACACGAGATCACCGCCACTTTTCATACGCTATGTTATGCTGTCTATCAGTGTCAGTGGAGCCCACTCATCGTAGAACCGCTGCGATGTTAGCTGCGATAAAGCAAAGCAAATCGGATAGAGATGCCAGCTAGTTGATACGAGCTGGAACCACTGAAAAGCTGCCACTGTCAGTATAAATATCGCACAACTCTATTTGCACTAGCAAAACTTAGATGGAGAAATAGATAGAGAGAATGTTGTGAGCCAAACGAACTGTCAAAATCTGAGCCAAACGCAGCATAGGGCCAAATTCGAAATTTGTTTCACTTAAGCCACACATTTAAAGCCAAAAAGAAGTGCTCAATAATAACGTGTTCTCAAATACTTCCAAAAATGGGCTACGTTGCATTATTAAGCCACAAAACTTATATTGTTTCTCTGACAATTGATTAAAATATTGTTTGTTTACATTTATACTCAGCTTCATTTGTTTTTATTTGAATTAATTCTACTTTCTGCGTTAAAATGCATCCACAAACCCCGCAAACGAAATTCAACGTTATCAGAAATGATGTTTGGCTTCGATTTAGTTGGGCTATAACCCAACGAGCGGGAGCCCAACTAAAACGTAGCCCAACTAAACATAGCCCAACGAGCGAAACTTGACTGTATTTTAAAAACAAATATAAGTTTTCTGGTTACACTGTTCAGATCGAATATTGGCAAGCGGAAACTAACTCATGCTTTCCGTCGACACAAGTTAGAGTACAAGTGAAAAATAAAATTGCAATATTTATTAGTTAGAAAAATTCAGCGGTAGACTTCACTATCTTATTTTCGCTGACATATCTAACTTTTTTATGTCATCAACTTCCTCATCAATTAATATGGAAGTGTGTCAATAATTTATACAAATAAGACGGGAGCTTCACAGCCCATTGGGCCTGTGAATACAAATCTTGAAGATATAAGTTGTTTAATTCATTTGTTTGCCAAAGCTCAGAATTTCTGCATTACCTGTATGTATTTGTTTGTGAAGTCATTTGATCCATGCTGCTCTAGAGAATGCGGATAGATACCAGAAAAACAACAAAAAGTCGGCACATCAAATTTTCATTGCTGGAAACCACAAAAATTTTGCTGATTTTTGGTGTGCTGTGCTTCCAACAATCTGTTCAGCAAAATGAAATTTGCTAATTATTCAGTAATGCTCAATTGCATAAAAGTGACAGGTCGTTTGCTGCATGTTCAGTAAAACAAAATACAACTTGCTGGTTGTCAGCTATGACAATTTACTGTTCATTCAGCAAAGCATAAAACAATTTGCTGGTTAACCACAGTAAGTTCAAGGGAACCATGTTTCCGTCAGGCACCAGATTCCATCCGCCGATCGGATCATAGGCAAATTACTGTTGAACTAGAGATGTATGATTATCATTCCAACTTTTAAGTTCATCTAGCCCAACAAGGACTTGGCTATGGTCCCATATTCGCTATCAGGAGCTTAGCGATGATCCCGTACCAGCTGCACAGCGATTTGGCGCGTTTTACTAATGACAGCTTGACGTAAATTTTTTGACATATCAATTCTTTTTCTGGATTCCAGCAAACATTCATTTACTGTTTTCTGTTCAGCAGATAGTTTTGCTGTATTTTCGCGAATCACTGAATCGATTACTGGTTTTCAGTAGATGTATCATTGTTTCAGTTGAAAACCGAAATAACGACTCGCAACTTTCGATTTTTAACCTTATACACAATGCGGATAATGATGCATCTAGTGCGCTGTATAGCGCATCTGACGCGCAATACAGCGCACTAGATGCGACACTATGCGCATTGTGCAAAGGGTAAACAAATCGAAAGTTGCGAGTCGATTTTTCGATTTTCAACTGAAACAATAATATAAAAAATTCAAAAAATGATCTCAGCTAATGTATCGATACTTCTGGTATCGATACTTTTTGACCGATATTTTGAGCATCTCGATACCTTTGGTTTTATGGGTATCGATACTGAAGTATCGATACTCTCCGTCATATCGCCCAATGCTAGTGTCGCTACGTTCTGTACCCGGCTCGCAACTTTGGCTGTATTGGTGCAAAATACCAGCTGCAGTTTTGATCTGTGCACAGTGAATAGATCTTTCTAATTCAAGGCCATCATTTGACAGTCGAGTCGTGTCGCTGTGCTGAGTGATCTCACACCCGGCTCACTGCTGGTGGCTGTATTGGTGCTGCTGTACTGGTGCTGCTGGCTGCTTTGGGTGCAGCTTCGAACGATCGGACAACCACTGCTGGAAGGAAGAAGTAAATAGGTACGTGTTCTTGCCGGTGCTAGTGCGCTAGTGCGCTACATTTAGCGCGATGGATATAGATCCCTCGCCTCCCGTGCCACCATCCCCGAACCCCCCTGACCCTGACCCAGGCTTTACCCAGACGGATCTCAACAGGGCAGCTATACTGTTTATTTTCGTCCAAAGGCAGGAGTGAATTCAAAGCGATTAAACATACTGCAAATTTCCAAAGACCTGACGAAGGGGTACAAGGCCGTGACCGAAATTTCCAAGGTCCGACCTAACAAGCTCCGTGTCGTGGTCAGTGATCTGGCACAGGCCAATGCTATCGCTTGCTCTGAGCTCTTCACACGCGAGTATCGCGTTTACATACCCGCACGAGACGTGGAGATCGACGGTGTCATAGCCGATTCAAGTCTGTCTGTCGAGTGTATCCTAAAAAGCGCAACCGGTTGCTTCAAAAATACCGAAACACAGGCGAAGATTTTGGATTGTAAGCAATTGCGGTCCATGTCTCTCGTCGGCGGTAAAAAAGTTTACACTCCGTCAGAATCGTTTCGCGTTACGTTTGCCGGATCTGCACTCCCTAGCCACGTCTCGATCGACCGGGTTCGTCTGCCTGTGCGATTGTATGTACCCCGTGTTATGAATTGCACCAATTGCAAGCAGTTAGGCCACACAGCCGCCTACTGCTGCAATAAGGCACGATGTAGCAAGTGTGGGGAGACTCATGCGGAAGATTCTTGCAGTGTTAATGCTGAAAAATGTATTCACTGTGGGGAAAACCAGCATGAGCTCTCCACATGCCCGGTGTACATGCAGCGCAGAGATAAAATCAAGCGGTCACTTAAGGAGCGTTCAAAGCGTTCTTATGCTGAGATGCTGAAGAAGACCGTGACCACTTCTACCATAACATCGAACCCCTTTGATCTGTTATCCTCTGATGAAACCGATTCTGACGATTCACCAGCGGGAACATCTTATGCCAATCCTGGGGAGTCTAGGAAGAGGAAAAATGTTTCTTCTCCTAAACTTCCCCGTAAAGGTCCTAAGATTTCCCAAAGTGTAATGAAAAGTACGAACAAACGAAACAGTGCTGCGGAAAAACCGAAGCAAACTCCTCCTGGGCTTGCAAATTTAAAGTCCCAGAAGGAGTTCCCAGCACTGCAAGGAACATCTAAAACCCCAGTTGTTCCTTTTGCACATCCAGTTGATGAAACAAACTCTGGATTAGTGAAATTTTCTGACATTGTGGACTGGATTTTTGAAAATTTCAATGTACCCGATCCAATTAAAATTTTTCTTACAGCATTCCTCCCAACAGTTAGATCATTTTTGAAGCAGTTGACTGCCCAATGGCCCCTCCTTGCAGCGATTGTATCCTTCGATGCCTAATTCAACTGCGTATATGAAGGATTCTATCTCTGTCTTACAGTGGAATTGTAGAAGTATTTTACCAAAAATTGATTCGTTTAAAGTTTTGATAAATAAAAACAAATGCGATGCATTTTCCCTTTGTGAAACTTGGCTTACTTCAAATATTGATCTCAACTTCCATGATTTTAATATTATTCGCCTTGATCGAGACACCCCATATGGAGGAGTACTTTTAGGGATTAAAAAGTGCTATTCTTTCTATCGTATTAACCTCCCCTCGATTCCAGGCATCGAAGTTGTCGCATGTCAAATGACAATACAAGGTAAAGAGCTTTGTATTGCCTCAATATATATTCCTCCCAGAGCACAGCTTGGGCAACGGCTGCTCTTTGATTTAATAGAAGTTCTTCCCTCGCCACGTTTGATTTTGGGAGACTCAAACTCTCATGGCGTGGCTTGGTGTTCCCCTTACAATGATAACCGCTCCTCTTTGATCCATAACCTTTGCGATGACTTCGACATGACTATTTTGAACAACGGTGAAATGACACGTATCCCGAAACCTCCAGCGCGCCCAAGCGCTTTGGATCTATCCTTATGTTCGACGTCGCTACGGTTGGATTGCACATGGAAGGTAATCCTCGATCCTCACGGTAGCGACCATTTGCCTATTCTTATTTCAATTAATAACGGGTCAACTTGCATGCGACCAATTTACATTCCGTATGACCTCACACGGAATGTCGATTGGAAGTTATACGAGGAAATGATTTCAAAGCGGTCGATTCGATTCAACATCATCCACCACTTGAAGAATACAACCTTCTCGTGGGCTTGATTCTCGACGCCGCGTTGCAAGCCCAAACGAAGAAATATCCCGGCGTAACGATTAAAGAACGGCCTCCCACTACGTGGTGGGACCAAGAGTGCTCCGATGTCTACACGCAAAGATCCGACGCGTTTTTGGCCTACCAGAAGGGAGGTATACCTGGCGACTATTTACGGTATTCGGAGCTTGATACCAAGCTTAAAAGCTTGGCTAAAGCAAAGAAACGCGGATATTGGCGTCGGTTCGTGAACGAGACGTCGAGGGAGACATCGATGAGCACTCTTTGGAACACAGCCCGAAGAATGCGGAATCGCGTAACGGTCAATGAAAGCGAGGAGTCTTCAAGTCGGTGGATATTTGATTTTGCCAGGAAAGTATGTCCGGACTCTGTTCCTGAGCAAAACTTTGTTCGCGATGCGTCTTCGGGCCACGACGCGATAAAATCACCTTTTACGATGGCAGAATTTTCAGTTGCCCTTCTGTCCTGTAACAATAACGCGCCTGGGTTAGATAGAATCAAATTCAACTTGTTGAAGAATCTACCCGGCAATGCCAAGAGGCGCTTGTTGAACTTGCTCAATAAGTTTCTGGAGCAAAACATTGTACCGCAGGATTGGAGGCAAGTGAAGGTGATCGCCATCCAAAAACCAGGGAAACCAGCTTCTGATCACAACTCTTATAGGCCGATTGCAATGCTATCCTGTATCCGGAAATTGATGGAAAAAATGATACTCCGTCGTTTAGACCATTGGGTCGAATCAAATGGTCTACTATCAGATACTCAATTTGGCTTCCGCCGTGCCAAAGGGACGAATGATTGTCTCGCGTTGCTTTCAACAGATATTCAGCTGGCGTATGCTCGCAAAGAACAAATGGCGTCTGCGTTCTTGGACATTAAGGGGGCTTTCGATTCCGTTTCTATTGACATTCTTTCGGGTAAACTTCACCGACAAGGATTTTCTCCAATTTTGAACAATTTTTTGCACAATTTGTTGTCCGAAAAGCACATGCATTTTACGCACGGCGATTTGGCAACTTTTCGCATTAGCTACATGGGTCTTCCCCAGGGCTCATGTTCAAGCCCCCTTCTTTACAACTTTTATGTAAATGACATCGACGAATGTCTGGCAAATTCATGCACGATAAGACAACTTGCAGACGACAGCGTGGTTTCTGTTACAGGAGCCAAAGCTGCCGATTCGCAAGGACCATTGCAAGATACCTTGGACAATTTGTCCGCTTGGGCTTTACAGCTAGGTATCGAATTCTCTCCGGAGAAGACTGAGTTAGTAGTTTTTTCAAGGAAGCATGAACCTGCTCAGCTTCAAACACAATTAATGGGTAAAACGATTTCTCAGGTTTTGGTACATAAATATCTTGGTATCTGGTTCGACTCCAAAGGCACCTGGGGTTGCCACATGAGGTATCTGATGAAAAAATGTCAACAAAGAATGAATTTTCTTCGCACAATAACCGGACAATGGTGGGGAGCCCATCCAGGAGACCTTATAAGACTTTACCAAACAACGATATTGTCTGTTATTGAGTACGGGTGTTTCTGCTTCCGCTCCGCAGCAAACACACATTTGATCAAACTGGAGCGAATACAATATCGTTGTTTGCGTATCGCCTTAGGTTGCATGCAATCGACCCATACGATGCGTTTGGAGGTCTTAGCTGGAGTTCTACCTTTGAAAAACCGCTTCTGGAGCCTGTCTTCTCGTATTCTAATCAAATGTGAGGTCTTGAACCGTCCCGTGATTGAAAATTTTGAAAGGTTAATCGAACTTAATTCTCAAACCCGTTTTATGACATTGTATTTCAATCACATGTCCCAAAATATTAACCCTTCTTCGAATATTCCAAATCGTGTCGACTTATCAAATACTTCTGATTCTACTGTGTTTTTCGATACATCCATGATAGAAGAATCTCGTGGAATCCCGGATCATTTACGCGTGCAGCAGATCCCTAAATTTTTTTCCAATAAATATCGAAACATCAACTGCGACAATATGTACTACACTGACGGATCACTTCTTGATGGGTCCACTGGCTTCGGTATCTTCAATAACAATTTAACCGTCTCCCATAAGCTCGATAATCCTGCTTCTGTTTACGTCGCAGAATTTGCTGCAATTCAGTACACCCTAGGGATTATCGAAAAAATGCCCACGGACCATTATTTCATCTTTACGGACAGTCTCAGTTCCATTGAGGCTCTCCGATCGATGAAAGATGTTAAGCACTCTCCGTATTTCCTGGGGAAAATACGGGAACATCAGAGTGCTTTATCCGAAAAATCGTTTCAGATTACCTTAACGTGGGTCCCTTCTCACTGCTCGATACCGGGCAATGAGAAAGCGGACTCTTTGGCTAAGGTGGGCGCAACAAACGGTGAAATTTATGAAAGACCAATTGCCTTTAATGAATTTTTTGCATTTGTACGTCAGAATACGATCATCAGTTGGCAAAATTCTTGGACCAAGGGGGAACTGTGAAGGTGGTTACATTCCATAATCCCCAAGGTATCGACGAACCCGTGGTTCAAGGGGTTGGATGTAGGTCGGGATTTCATTTGCGTGATGTCCCGGCTTATGTCCAATCACTATAGATTTGACGCGCATCTCCGTCGTGTTGGGCTCGGGGAGAGTGGTATCTGTGCCTGTGGTGAAGGTTATCACGACATAGAGCACGTTGTTTGGTCATGCCCTGTACACCGTGACGCCAGGTCTAGATTAATAGCTTCCCTGCAGGCCGAAGGTAGGCAGCCGGCTGTTCCTGTTCGTCATGTCTTGGCGAGCCGTGACCTATCTTACATGTCCCTTATATACGTTTTCCTGAAATCCATCCACGCCCCAGTTTAGTCCTACCCCCTTCCGCCTTCATCCAACCAATCGACAAGAACACGTTAAGACCCCGGATCCGGAAACATCAATCAGACCCGCACGATACTCTCAAGGCCCGATGGAAACAACCCAATATGCCAGTCCGTAATATCTTGGCCCAGCAGCGGAACAAGTTTAATATGCTGCTTACCTATGGCAATGAAAACCATCAAACAGCAAACCTGTGCTTTTAATGCAAAATATTCTAGCTTTAAGTTAGATTTAGTTTCAGCTCGTAGTCGGCAGCGAGGATAAAAAATTTGCTTTTAGTTATTAAGATACTTTAGAAAGTAAGCTACCAGATATAATTGGCGCCGTTAAACATTGAATTGTATTTGTGCCGTGTCAAATAAACTATAGATGAAGAAAAAAAAAAAGCCACAAAGGAATACCAGGAAACGAAATTGACGATGAACAGTGATCAAATAACAGCTTGTAAACGAGCTGTGATAAATAAATGGCAACGTCTCTGGGAAAATGTTGAAAACAATAAATTAAGTTCGATCAAATCTAATGTGTCGCATTGGAACACCTTCTATTGCTTGCAAAGAAAAGATTCAGTTGTGATTACCAGACTCAGGATTGGGCATACAAAAATGACCCACGAGTATATTTTTAAGCGAGAAGAGCCCCCTCAATGCCTAACTTGCAATCTGCCACTAAGCGTCGAGCATATAATTATGCACTGCCCAGAATATGAAATTTTGCGAGCCAAACATAAAATCGATAGCCAAAGTTTGAGTGATAATCTTGATAGAGTAAACAATTTATTAAAATTTCTTAAAGAATCTAACCTTTATAAAGAAATTTGATATTATTCTTAGATAGATTTAAGTTACTTTTCTTATGTATCATTAAATTAACTGTAAAATTTATATTTGATTAAGATGCAAATAGCCGTTAATGTGCTCGGCATCATAAATAAACTATTATTATTATTTTTATGTCTCGCTCATTTCGTGAAGCAACGAGATATCGCCTTGGACGTCGCAATCCGAACCGAAAGAGAAGCGAAAGAGCAACCTGCAAATTGTATGTGACGTGTCTAGTCTGGAAATTCTACGAGCGAGAGAGAAATTTCTCTCGTTGCTTGAGAAAAAAGCGCGTGCACAGAATGACAAAAAAAAATTCTCAATTTGCCATAAAAATTCAGCAACGCTTTTGTGGCTTTGTGGAATGGAGGGTTTCGCTAGTTTTGCGGTGAAGCTAGCGTTGATTACAAAATGTTGTGAACAGAATTTTGTTTCGTTTTTTTGCAAATTATTCAATGGTACTTTTTAATGACCAAATCCATCGAGATAAATCGATCGAGTATTATAGCTATTTAAATCTAGTGAGTTCACAAGTTGAGTAGCAGTCACTAATACACTCGACGTGAGAAATAAAGTGTCGGTATATGATACATATTTTGATTTCATTCTATGTCAATGTATTCGTAGTACAACTGTTGCGTTATGCGTTTCACACATTTATTGTGCGATTTTTGTGCAACATTTGTGCGAATCGGGAAGACACAATGATTGTACAAAACTTCAACTTTTGCGTGTACAGTGAGCATATCCGCAGCCACATGCTCCGATTGACAGTATATTATAGTCAGCACAACTTATTGAACGGGGTCCTTGGTAAACTGGAACTTGGTGTCCACGGGTTTTTTTTTTTTTTTTTTTTAAAGGTGGCGGGGAAATCTGCAAACAGACACCTGAGAAGAGAACTCAGGGTGTGGGGATGAAACTAGGGGAGAGATGCTGGGGTAGTTACACTCGCCCAGACACCTATTGATCCCTGTCCCGACCCACTAAAACCCCTCCAGTCTCCAGCCCTGGTCTTCCCGGAACGACGGTTAAGTATTACGTCGGGGAGTGGCTTTTGTGCGTGATGCACCCTCTTTACTCTTATAACCTCCTAGCTAACTACCTGGAGACTGGTAATTAGCTACCACTGGCGTGTTGGTGGTTGACCCGCCACACACGTTGTAGCTCCAGAACAATCTGAGAGGCGGCCGCACAGACCGCGTTCCAGATGTCCGGGTCTTCGCACATCCTCCGGACTATATTGTCCGGAGTAGTGCCAGGCCCGCTCACAGCCATCATGTTGCTCCTCGCTCTTGCGAAACGGGGGCATACGAAGAAGACATGCTCAGCAGTCTCCTCCTCCTCCACGCACTCGGGACACATGGGGGACACCACGTGTCCGAACCTGTGCAGATATTGCCTGAAACAACCATGGCCTGACAGGATTTGTGTCAGGTGGAAGTTCACTTCACCATGTCGTCTCCCGACCCAGCCGGATATCTCCGGTATGAGTCGGTGCGTC
Source organism: Wyeomyia smithii (assembly GCF_029784165.1). Lineage (NCBI taxonomy): Eukaryota > Metazoa > Arthropoda > Insecta > Diptera > Culicidae > Wyeomyia > Wyeomyia smithii. The sequence goes on from NC_073696.1 coordinate 194,172,217, forward strand.
CATCTGCCCTTTGTGGAGTTGGACCATTCCCGCTGCCAGTGGAGCATCGAGAATGACCTTCTGGTACCTCGTATGCCCCTTGTGTCACGTTGGTCGAAACACTCTCTGTCCTCCTTGATGGCGATGCTGATAGGCATCATGCCGGACAAGACACAGATTGCATCGTATGACACCGTACGATACGCACTCGCAACTCTCAGGCACATGAGCCTGTAGGTACTTTCCAGTTTACCACGGTAACTGTTAGTACCTAGCGCTCTGGACCACACTGGCCCACCATACCTAAGTATGGACGAAACCACGCTGGCAAGAAGTTTTCGCTTGCTGCCATAAACCGCTGAGCTATTGGACATCATACGAGATAGTGCTGCAATAGCCGATGAGGCCCTCTTACAGGCATAGTCGACGTGACTCCCGAACGTGAGCTTGTCGTCCACCATAACCCCCAAGAGCTTCAGGGATCGCTTCGAGGTGATGGTGCAGTCTCCGACTCTGACCACCGCCTGTTGCTCCGATTTACGGTTGTTCACAACCGTGACCTCCGTCTTATGATGCGCGAGCTCAAGTTTCCTGGAGCGCATCCAGTCCTCGACCTTGCGTATACAGTGCGCGGTCGTCAACTCGACCTCCTCGATAGACTCGCCGTAAACCTCCAGCGTTATGTCGTCTGCAAAGCCGACGATCACAACCCCTACAGGGAACTTGAGTTTCAACACTCCGTCATACATGACATTCCACAACACCGGGCCCAGGATAGAACCTTGCGGAACTCCTGCGGTAATTGGGACGCACTTCTGACCCTCCTCCGTGTCGTAAACAAGTACTCGATTCTGGAAATAATTTTCCAGAATCTTGTACAGCGACACCGGTACATGGATGCTCCTGAGCGCGAGCGCTATGGAGTCCCAACTGGCACTATTGAACGCATTCTTCACGTCGAGCGTGACGATTGCGCAGTAGCGTATTCCCCTTTTCTTGCGCCGGATTGCTACCTCCGCCGTCTTGATGACGGAAGAGATTGCGTCCAGCGTGGACCTGTCCTTCCGGAAGCCGAACTGGTTACTTGCCAGACCGTGTAAACCCTCCGTGTACCTCACCAGTCGGTTGAGGATGATCCTCTCAAGCACCTTGCCCGCGGTGTCCAGCAGGCAGATAGGCCTATATGCCGATGGGTCCCCTGGCGGTTTCCCAGCCTTCGGCAATAAGACCAGTCTCTGCCGCTTCCACCTGTCCGGAAAGAGACAGTCATCCAGGCACCTCTGCATGACTGCCCTGAACAGCCCGGGGGCCGTTTTTATCGCCAGCCTGATCGCCAGGTTAGGGATACCATCCGGTCCCGGTGCCTTGTCACCTTTAGGGATTTGGCGATCACGATGAGTTCCTCATTCGTAACCCTTGCCTCCTCCCCTGCCTCGACACGGCTGTCGTCGCTCACGGATTGGATGCTCGGCAGGTTGGCCGACCATCTCTGGTCTATGTCTGAGATACTGGAACGTCGGACGTGAGACTCGACTGCCGGAGGCCAAGGACTTGGCTCGTGGCGTGGAAAGAGTCCCTCGATGATACGCTCCAGCATCGCTGGTGATCGCTCTGCAGGCGCCAGCGCGCCTTTAGTCTTGGCCATTACGATCCTGTAGGCGTCACCCCACGGATTTGTATTGGCACTCGCACATAGCCTATCGAAGCAGGCCCTCTTGCTGACCTTTATCGCACTCTTTAGCATCGATCTTGCCGAACTGAATGCTGCGCGGCGCTCTGTCCTCTCTTCTTCGTTTCGCGCACGCTGCATCCTCCGTCTTGCACGGAGGCACGCACTGCGAAGGTCGGCTATCGCGTCCGTCCACCAGTAAACCGGTGGCTTTCCATTCCTAGGTTGGCGAGTCCTAGGCATGGTGGCGTCGCACGCCCGCGATAGCATAGCAACTAGTTGGTCAGCAGTCGGGCGGAGCCAACTGCCCCCCTCGCGCTCCCTTCTCATTGCCTTTTCGAATACCTCGGCATCAAAGTGCGATGTCTTCCACCCGCGAACGGTCGGAGTGTTGGCTCTACCCGTCGCTTGCCGCCTCTCGTTGTTGTCTACACTATAACAGACCGCCTGGTGGTCGCTATTAGTGTAGCCATCATCTACCCTCCAGTTCTTGATCAGTCCTGGGCTGGAGAACGTCACGTCGATGATCGACTCCGCACCATTTCTGCTAAATGTACTTTTGTTCCCAACGTTGGCCAGATCTAGGTTGAGCTTTGCAAAAGCCCCCAACAGGATCTGGCCCCTCTGGTTCGTGAAGCGACTTCCCCACTCAACAGCCCAAGCGTTGAAGTCGCCCGCCACCACCAACGGCGTTAGGCCCGTTAGCTCCATGGATAGGAGGTCGACCATCTGGGTGAACCTTTCGGTAGACCAACGTGGCGGAGCATAGCAACTGCAGTTGAACACTCCGTTTACCTTAGCAACTACGTACCCTTCTTCTGAGGTTGAGACAACCTCCTGAACCGGGAACTTGCTCGTCGTACATATGGCCGCCAAACTGGACTCATCCGCAACCCAATTACCGTTTCCGGGAGGGATGCGGTAGGGATCCGATATGACGGCGATGTCCGACAACGACTCAGTGGCTGCTTGGTGTAGCAGCTGCTGAGCCGCGAAGCAATGGTTCAGGTTCAGTTGCGTCACCCTTACGCCCGTGGTTTCGCAGCCGGCTTACCGGCTGGGCACCTGGGGCCTCCCATAAAGTGTTTGGCGTCCCGTTTCCCGGAACATACCATGCACTTGGGAGACTCCACACAGTCCTTTGCTTTATGGCCTGCATCTCCACAACGCCTGCACAGCTGGCTCCTATCGGGCCCCTTGCAGGTCCAGGACTTATGTCCGCCCTCAAAGCACCGGAAGCAAATGTCCGGTTGCTGTAGTATGCCCAGAGGACATACAGACCAGCCGACCTTCAACTTGCCCTCTTTCAGGGCCAGGTTAGCGTCCGCCGACGGTAGTCGGAAGGTAGCTATCTGGGTCCCCGCCGGACCTTTGCGGAGGCGGATTGATCCTTAGCCACCTCCACCCCGCACTTCGCTTTTAGGGCTTGTGCAATGTCGCACCCCTCAGTGATTTCGTCCAGGTTTTTAAGCTGGAGAGTCACTTCTGAGGTGAGTGCCCGCACTTGCACCTCCTTCCCTAGGACCTTTTCAGCTACCGTTTTGTAGGTAGCCCCCTTGTTCTTGGCGTCCTTCCGGAGCTCAAGTATCATCTCGCCAGTGCGAGATCGGCGGATACTCCGCACATCCGCCCCCAGATCCTTGAGCTGGGTTTCCCCCCTCATCTTCTTCAAGACTTCTGAGTACTTCGACCCATCCGTCTTGAGTATAAGGGCATCACCCCTACTCCGCGCCTTTTTGACCTTTTTTGGTCCTCTGGCCGCTCCGCCATCATGTCGCGTCGCACCTTCCCGACGCTTCCTACCCTCTACGGTAGTCCAAGGGTTGCCCGTAGCCTCCACCTGTGCCTTTTCCGCGGTGGACCTTGAACCGGTTGGCGTGTGTTCCCGTGGGAGTAGCACGACCAATCGTTTCTTGGTGTTCCCGGGGGCCGTTTCCCCCGGGGACTGCCTCGTTCGCTTAGCGACCTGCCCCGTGGAGCAGACCGACGCGAACGAGGGGGCGTCTGTCTGCACCTCTCTAGATGCAGTCGCCCTCCCGGTCCTGGCCGCTTTCTCGGCCGCCTTCACCCGAGCTACGAGTTCTTCGTGCTCCTTTCTGGCTTCATCAATGGTGCTCCGAAGCAGGAGGAGGCTCTGCTTCAGGTCGCCAGCGATGTTTCGCCTGTTCGCCAAGAACTCGATTATGGCATCGAGTTGTTCAGACAGCGCCGCCACTCTTGGCCGCGTGTCCATACACCTTTCGACGGCCTTGACTAGCAAGGGACCGTCTACCGAGATGTCTGGTGTGGACACCGACGGATTCGCCGTTTTTCCACCTCCAGACTTCGCCGCATCCGTCTCCGCCTTCTTCTGCGGAGACCGCTGGATGCCACCTCGTGCGAAGGGATTTGGTAACCCCTCCGCACCCGTCTCTTTTGTTTTTGAGTTCAACATTTTTGTTTATTGGGTCCCCCTACCAGCCGCTATCCTTATCCATAATGGAGTAGTCGCCTAAATGGTCCCAAGGTAATCTATGCCGGAGCGGTGAGGCCATGGCTAGGGGCGGCTGCCATAGCGCCTTATGGGCAACTATGACACCCCTGACCGGCGCAAGTCAGGAAAAGACATCTGATCCTACTCCTGCCGGGTTCCCACCCGGCAATGGACTCGGAACGTACTGGAAGGCCTGCCAGGTTTTACGGGACGGTGTCCACGGGTTTGGATCATCGCTATAGCTACTCCGTTTCCAGTTGCTGGATGGTACTCTGGTTGTCTGCGTACAGCACGACTGGTCTTTCCGGCTCGTGTAGTTTATCAGAGAGTAGGGTTGAATTTAACCGAACCTACTAAAACCTCCAGCCCTTATCTTCCCGAAACGACGATTAGGGGAATAGCGTTGCGTGCTCCATGCATCCTATTTACTCTTATATTTCGCAGCTATCTATCTGAAGACTGACAGTTAGCTACCACTGTTGGTGGTTGATCCCCCGTTGTGGTTCCAGGATTATCTAAGGGGCGGCTGCATAAATCGCACTTCAGGTGTCCGGGTCCTCGCACATTTTCCGAGCTAAGCTACCCGGGATAGCGTCTAGCCCGCTCACTGCCATCATATCGCTCCCTGTACGCACAAAATGAGGATATACGAAAAAAACATGCTGAGGGGTCTCCTCCTCATCCAAGCTCTTGGGGCAAATGGGGGACGTATAGATACTGCTTCAGCAAACCATGACCTGATAGGATCTGTGTTTGGTTCTCCATGGCGCCGCCCCATCTACCTTTCGCAGAATTGGACCATTCCCGCTACCATCTAATCATCGAGAATGATCTTCTGGCACCTCGTATACCCGTTGTGTCAAGTTGATTGAAGCACGCTACATGCCGTACAAAACGCAAAAGGCATCTACGGTGCTCCTACAGATTATTATATTATCATTATAAAAAAATGCACCAAAGGATCTGAGTACACCATTCGGTTCATTATGACGTCTTGAATGAATCTCTGGTCGAAATTTAAAAATCGTCGTACAGTACATTTTTGAGTAATTTCTTTTGAAGTTCGTAAAAAACAAAACGTGATATAAAAACGACGAAATACTCATTGTAAGGCACGTTATTCAACCACCTTTCATGAAATAACTTCCAAAATATGTTCTACACATCCCAAGCATTATATTCCATGACATTTACCATTGGTGAGAAATCTCACTGTACACAGTGGTCTAAGCCCGAAAATCGTGATTGTTCTAGATTTGACTGTGAAAAATTGATTTTATGTACTCAATGTTTTCGGCAAAGTTGTTTCATAGAACAAAGTCTTACTTTTGGCGTTTTTGGGTTTTCGATCAATCCATCTAACAGTTAGATAAAAGAATTATTTTTCTAATTTTTAATCTTATAGTGCTGCAATAGACATAACCTTCAGCGTTTTGTTGTCCGCTACGCCGACGATCACAACCCCTATAGGGAACTTTAGCTTCAACAATTCGTCGTACATGACATTCTACAATACCGTGCTCAGTATGGAACCTTGTGATACGCCTGTGGTTATTGGACGCACCTCTTATCCCCCCCCCCACACCCCCTCTGTGTTGTAAACTCGTACTCGATTCCTGACGTAATTTTTCAAAATCTTGTACAACGACCACAGCTGCGAATTTTCACTGTTAGCAACAGAATATCAGTTGAAATTGAAGTTGAAATCGAAATTCCGCAGCTCTGACAACAATTCTAATAAATGGATGCTCCTCCCTGCGCCACTGCCATCTCTACCGTCTCAGTGATGGAGAGAATAGGATTCTGCGGGGACCTACCCTTCCGGAGGCCGAAAGATTTCTTGTCAGACCGTTTACATCCTCTTCGTGCTACTCCATTCTGTTGAGGATAATTCTCTTAGCACCTTGCCGGTAGTGTCCAGCAGACAGATGAGACTGCCGATAAGTCTCCAAGCGGCCTCGATTGATGATAAGGCAGGTTTGCTTGCCATTCAGCAACTCGCACCGCGGCCAGATTTAGACGAAGATGCTTTTTCGCTAGTAGGTACTGCACGAATCGTTCTGCCTTATTCAATCCGAGCAACGAGACGCTGATCACTGCATCTGGTCTCATATTTATCGCTGTGTAGGGCAAACCACCAACTAAGTCCTTACCCTTACTAACACGCAGAGAATCCTGAGTAAGAATCCCCAGGATACCGATTAACACGGTGACGGAATCGTGAAAGGAATCGCAAACATGATCCGGAGGATTCCCACTCACGATTATTATTCAAGAATCCTAGAGCCATATACAGGGCATTCCTGAGGATTCTTTTTTCAGGAATCCTTCTCAAGGATGCTCAAAAAATCCAATGTGAGGAATTCTAGAGAAACTATGCGAATCGTATGTGTTCGTCCGGGTATTGGACATCATGTCATGCGGTCAGTGATCCAGTCGTTCGTAATTTCACCACTTCCAATAGTTAGTGCGTAAATATTGCTGCTGCCGTCGTCTCGGGCGATCTTTGCATGCTGACACACAATCTGTTTCTATTCTGTTGCATTCCGTCCTTTTTCCCCAATCGCGCTTTGATTTTATTTGCTAACCACAATTTCTCCCGAATTAAGTTCAACGTTAAGGCGGAACGCATTTCGAGGGTAAAGATTTCGTCAATCTTCGAGGTCATAACGTCCTGTACCGCAAAGATCCTCCATTTTGCTGAGGTACTTGTCCATGTTGTTCCCTTTCGTGTATCGGATCTTACACATTCGTTGTAGTAGAGTAACTCCAGTTGATAGAGTGGTCTTGATGTGAATTTTGTCCATCCTAACTAACACATATAACTCGGTGATGGAATCGTGAGAGAACTCGTTTCTGCGATATAGGCAGAATCTGTTCGAATCGCATATGGAAAACCTTCTCATTGATTTCTCAAGAATCCAAATGCAGGAACCTTTAGGTTAGGTTAGGATGAAGGTGTCCTGGTTGAAGCAAACTTTTTACGTCTCTACGAATAGTTAACCCAAGTAGATTGCAATGTATTGTACCTACATTATAAGAAAATTGAGAATAAGTTTTGAATCAGTTGTGGTCACCTTAGACATTTTTTCAATACTAATTTGTAGAAAACAGTCCCTGACATCCGACAAGTTGGGTCTGCTTGGAAAACGCTAACTCTGATTTGCGTTCTGAAAAGACGGTGGATCTGCCTGAGAAAATGTAGGCTTCAGCATAGTCATCTCTTTCTCAAAATTTTCTACTTTCTGATTCAACCCTGCTGGTTAATTCAGTTCTGAAAGTATACAAAGCCTTTGTTTGGAAGTAATATGGATTAAACATTTCTGTAACTCATGGTTAAAATGAAAATTTTTAATCGAAAATGATTCCGATTTTAGATTCAATAATATATTTATTTGGCTTCTTCCGAGTTGAATCTGAAATGATATGATTCAAAAAGACCAAACTAAAGCAATGAGCTGAACACTGCAACTGTATAAGTACCTTGCATCCATCTAGCAGTAGTTACCTCAATTTTCCAGGGTGCGGAAGAATATTCAAACCGAATCATAAGTTTCAACAATTAACATTTACACAGATAGACTATTCGACATGACTGACGTTCCGGTTCGGCGAACACATAAGTTTCGCATAGGTTCGCTGGGATTCTTCACGTTGGAATCGTGGGCGTCCTTGATAAGTAATCCTAAAAAAAAAACTTCAAGACTGCCTTCCTTCTGGGACCAAAAATGAAAATCGTGTAATGAGAATCCGTTGGATATGAAAGCTTTCACTTTAGAGGTTTTTTAGACTTCGAAACGCCCGGACGAACACATTAGTTTCTAGGGCTACCCACATTGGAATCGTGGATGTTATTGATAAGGAATGCTGAAAAGGGGATCCTCAGGGCTGCCGAGTTTATTGGACTAGGATTCTTGAATGAGAATCGTGGTAAAGGAATGTTTCGGATACGAAACCTTTCACTTTAATCGAAATGGACTCGACGGGGTACCCGGGTATCTTTTTTTGAATGTTAAAAAATTCATAGTTCACCTCACCAATTTATATTAGTGACATAAAGTGTCAACTTTTCATAACATTAGTTTTTTCATAACAATAGAGGTTAGTGAGTTAGAAGAACTTGACCTTTTTACTCCGCCATTTTGAACTTCAAGATGGTGACTTCCACTCTCTAGAAAACAACCTGAAATGGCCGAATACCACCCAATATGAGTATTTCCGGAAGCGGGATGATGTCCGAAGACCGGAAAACGAGCCCAGACGCCATGGGTTCCAAAATCACGTCTTCACGTTAGGTCACGAACTTTTTTGATTAGGAGCGCTTCGGTGCAGAGCTTCCATGGTTCATAGTTGGAGTTGTTGAGCTTCGTGTAATGCTAGAGGTTGAGCTCTGCTTGCATGGAAAAAAAACTTTAACACGTGTATATGGCCCATTAATATCTTGCGAAGTGATTGCTTCAATCAGTTTGATTTCTCAACACGGTAAATGAAAAGATGTAACAGAAACGAGCGGAGCCAAATTTCGGTCAAAATGCTGGGTAATCTGAACAACTCAATGCTAAACCGTGTCTATGAAACTATATTGAGGAAGGTAACCCAATCGAATGTTGGATATTGTAATTTTAATGTTTAATTCTTAAATCGTACTTTTAAGAACGAAGTCGGATAAAATAGGATTGGGACTCCTCTTGGTAAAATTAACTTGAAGTTCGAAACTCATTCAAATTCTGTGACAAAATTGATAATAAGTTATCAGTTGACCTTTGATACGGTTCCATTAATCAGCGCGCTCGAGTGCTAACTGGCGTTAGCTGAACTTTTAAAATCGAGTATTTTTTTTTTAAATTAAAAAAAAAACTTTATGAACGTCATTTTTCGCAGTTTCACAGGATACATGCAAAAAAATATTTTTTTGAAAGTTTCTCACATTCATGCACTTGAAGGAAGTTTGCTGAAAAATAAAAAGAAATGTTCGCATATTTCAGATGTGAACTTTGGGCTCCACCGTGTGCCGTAAAAAACCGGCAGCCGCGACCTTTAGTATATTCACCATTTTGAAATCATTATTCATGGATAATTTTTATAGAGATAATTCCTGTGTATTATTATTTTCTGAGTAAAATATAATAAAATTGACGCTTTACAGGAGAAGCCCTGCTCGAAAACGGATTGGAAATTTCTTTCCGCAAATCGCTGGTTGGTGGAGTAAACTAGCAAAGTATTTTAAACATTTAACGACTTCCCTTTAAAATTGCTTTGCTCGTAGCAAAATCAATCTCAGCTCAAATGAAAAGCATATCACCCAATGCCGGGTTTGCCAACGCTATGGCCATGGTTCAAAGTTTTGTAACATGGACCAAAAATGCCTCATTTTTTGGAGACTCTTCTCACAAAAAGGACACATGTCCTGTGAAAGAGAGTAAAAATTTTCGCTGTGCGAATTGTAACGGCAACCATATGTCGAATTTTTATCAATGCCCAGCCCGTTTAGCAATTGTTAAGGCAAGGCAAGGTAAACAAAATTCAATTTCTCAATTAAAACCAACTTCAAAACAAAATTCTCCAAGCGAACCAGTGACGCATAGTTTACCTACTCCTTTGCATACCCGTTTAACTTATGCACAGGTTACAGGTAGTTCGAACGTTAATATGAGTTAGCAAAACACGCTATAAAATTAATGTACACCTATTACTCCAGCTAAAATTGCTGCCGAAAATATTTTTTCTAATGTCAACTGCCTGGGGCCTATTACGGCAGGTAAACTTTCCTTTTTGCAACAGGCAATGTTCGATCTTGTGAACGCCATGTTGCAGGCAAAATCAATGTTTGAAGCCATTCAAATAGGCACAAATTTTACTATTAAAATTGTTTCTAATTTAAAATTTAGCAATGATTTTAAATAAAACAATTAAAATATTAAATTGGAATGCTCGCTCATTGAAGGCCAATGAGAATGAGCTTTTTAATTTTTTAACAGTAAATAATGTGCGTATTGCAATTATTACAGAAACATTTTTGAAACCTAACATTAAATTAAAATATGATCCCAATTACGTGGTTCATAGATATGATAGGATTCAGGGTTCCGGCGGTGGAGTTGCAATTGTTATTCATCGCCGAATCAAACATCGTGCTCTTCCTCATCTTGAGATGAAAGTTATTGAAACTTTGGGAATTGAAGTTCAAACTGAACTTGGGATTTTATTTATTGCCGCAGCATATTTACCATTTCAATGCACACGCGAGCACAAAAATTATTTTAAAGGTGATTTACAAAAACTCACCAGAAATCGTTCTAAATTTTTTATAATCGGCGATTTTAACGCTAAACATCGTTCATGGAATAATTCTCAAAGTAATTCCAATGGCAAAATTTTATTCAATGATTGTTCTTCAGGATACTATTCTATTTTGTCTCCGAATAGTCCTACATGCTTTTCTTCTGTAAGAAACCCTTCAACAATTGATTTGGTGCTAACAGATCAAAGTCATGTATGTAGTGATTTGATCACACATGCTGACTTTGATTTTGACCATCTTCCAATAACTTTTTCTTTATCACATGAATCAGTTTTAAACCCTATGAGCTCTGTTTTTAATTATAACAAGGCGAATCGGGAAAGATACAAAACTCATATTGAGAGAAAATTCAATAATGAGCTTGATTTGCAAAACGAAGTGAATATTGATTCCGCTTTGGAAGCATTAAAATGTGCAATTGTTGATGCCAGGAATAATTCTGTTCCAAAGGCTCAAGTGAAATTTGATACACCAATAATTGACGAAAATATTCAACTTCTAATTCGTTTGAAAAATGTCCGCAGACGTCAATATCAACGTTCTCGTGACCCTGTTTTTAAAACTATTTATGAAGATTTACAGAAAGAGATTAAACATACATTTACTCTTCTGAGAAATCAAAATTTTGAGACTAAAGTTGAAAAATTGAAACCATATTCAAAACCCTTTTGGAAGCTGTCAAAGATTCTTAAGAAACCTTCAAAGCCTATTCCAGTTTTAAAAGATGGTGAATGTTTTCTTGTATCCAATGAACAAAAGGCTCAAAGACTTGCTCAGCAGTTTGAGAGTGTTCATAACTCAAACTTGAATTTTGTGAGTCCAATTGAAAATGAAGTCACACGTCAATTTGATTTAATTTCTTCCCAGAATTTTTTACCTGCAGAAATAATTGAAACTAACTTGTATGAAGTAAATTCAATTATTAAAAATTTCAGAAATATGAAAGCACCTGGTGACGATGGAATCTTTAATATACTAATCGAACTTCTCCCTGAGAGCACAATGGAATTTTTAGTGAAAATTTTCAATTGCTGCTTCAAAATTGCATATTTTCCTAAATTATGGAAAAATGCAAAAATTACTCCAATTTTAAAACCGGATAAGAATCCAGTTGAAGTTTCAAGTTATCGACCAATCAGTTTGCTTTCTTCAATAAGTAAACTGTTTGAGAGAATTATTCTTAACCGAATGATGTCACACATCAACGAAAATTCAATTTTAGCAGATGAACAGTTTGGATTTCGCCATGGGCATTCCACTACTCATCAATTGCTCAGAGTTACTAATATGATACGAGCTAACAAATCTGAAGGTTATTCCACTGGAGCTGCTCTTTTAGACATAGAAAAAGCATTCGACAGTGTTGGGCATAAAGGTTTGATTGCGAAATTGCAAACTTTTAATTTTCCAATTTTCCTTATCAAAATTTTGAAAAATTATCTTACTGATCGAACTCTGCAGGTTGTCTATCAGAATTCAAAATCTGATAGATTTCCTGTCAGAGCAGGTGTACCTCAAGGTTCAGTCTTGGGTCCAGTCCTGTACAACATATTCACTTAAGATCTTCCTGATTTGCTCCAGGATGCACAAAGTCATTGTTCTGCGATGACACAAGTATTTCCGCAAAAGGAAAAAGTCTTCGTGTCATATGCAGTCGTGTCATATGCAGATATTTTTTCTTCCTACTTGCAAATGTGGAAAATCTCTCCCAATGCTTCTAAAACTCAAATGATAATTTTTCCGCATAAGCCTAGGGCTTCTTTCCTCAAGCCAAACAATAATCACGTTGTCAAGATGAATGGGGTTATTTTAAGTTGGTCTGACAAGGTTAAGTACTTGGGACTAATTTATGACAAAAAACTTATTTTCAAAGAGCACATTGAGAGTTTACAAGCCAAGTGCATCAAATATACGAGATGTTTATATCCTCTCATTAACAGGAATTCTAAACTTTGTTCAAAGAACAAACTTTTGATTCACAAACAAATTTTTAGACCAGCAATGCTTTATGCTGTACCGATCTGGTCAAGTTGCTGTTCAACAAGGAAGAAAACGCTTCAAAGGATTCAGAATAAAATTCTGAATATGATTTTGAAGCGTCCTCCTTGGTTTGGTACACTCGAATTACATAGACTTACTGGTGTTGAACCATTAGAAGCTATGTCAAATAAAATTATTAACGATTTTCGACAAAAATCGTTGCAATCCTCAATAGCTACGATAAGCTCTCTTTATAGCCAATAAGTTAGCAATTAAGTTAGTTGTAAGTTTACTTCCCCTTTTCTGACAAGTAGGTTTAAATCCCTACGAATGATAAGTCCTAATTGCGAAAGCAAACAAATCCTAACAATTAAAATTACAAATTTCTAACAGTGATGAGAAGTCACCATTTGTGATTGGACACACATACTCATTATTTACTAATATTTATCATAAATACTTAAGCTACTAACAAATCCCCCCCTTAAAAAAAAATCTCAGCTCAAAACAAAACGGATAAATTACTATGTGGGGAAGTAATTCATTAGCACTAACTCTTTAATTGGTTTGGCCCAGACAGTTTTTTGTCGAAATTTTTTGCTTGTCCATTCGTATAACAGCAGATTCAGACACTTGAATTTAGATCCGTATCCCAAGCATAATGGTTTAGTTAATAATTGGATTATGAAACGAAATGTAAGCAATAGTTGCTAAGTGTGTGAGTTTGCAATTTTTAAATCGCAGGGACCGTTACTCGAATGTAAAACGTAACAGAATTGAAACGAAAGTCACACTTTAACAGCAACTGATATTCAAAACCGGTTGACATGAGCTTTCCAATTACGCGGTAGAACGAGAAAATATACCGGTGGAACGAAATGGGTACGTTGTTTAATGTAAATCGGTAAAAGGTTTACAATCAAGTTACGTTCCATTCGCTCTCCTTGTGTGTTCCTAAAAGGCCATTATCCACTTATGAAAGTTATAGCATATGAACAATAAAATTCTTGTGATAGGGTTTTCTATTTCAACAGAAATGTTGTTCATTAATTTCGACAGAAATGTTGTTCATTATTGTTGAACTTAATTGAAATACATAACACTCCAACGTGTGAAATGCAAAATATGACAGCCCTGCCAATTGCCACTGACTGTTCACTTTGGTGAACTATTTTTATGGAAAGTAGCTTATATTCTAGGCACAACAACTCGCGTAATTACTGGGCTAGTTGATAAGCACTAAATCTTTTCAATTGCCTGCAAACGATGAAAAGTTATTGGAATAGAAATCTAAATAGATGTCTTTATTCTTGTCCAATGACACAATCAAAATAAAAATAAGGAGTAAACTAGGCCCTGCAGAACAATCTAGATTTCAATTGAAATATCAAGGAGTGAAATGGTTAAATGGTTGCCTTTGCATTAGTGAAGGTTTATGTTACTTATACGATATGTATTTCCGATGCCATAATATGTAATATTGATTTCGCAAAAATGTGGTTTAGTACACAATTCAGAGCCAGTCCGCGAGACCGCCTTTCTAAGGGACGTTGTTTTGATGTTCTCCGATTGGGCTGAAATTTTCAGCGTTTGTTTGTCTATTCAAGGTAGGAAATTTTGCGAAATTTTTACCTTGAATAGACAAACAAACGCTGAAAATGTCAGCCCAATCGGAGAACATCAAAACAACATAGCTCTTAATGTCTTTGTTTGGTTGGAAACTGATTCAAACATCATATATATTTCATATAGGCTTCGTGAAACTATTACACTGACAGAAATGTGCCTCGAGTTGTTTGTTATTGTTGTTGAATGATAGAGTTTGCTTCTACATCTGCATGGTTTTCGTGTACTTATAGCACAGACAAACAGACGTACCTCTGCATACAAAATTCTAAGAAAATTGTGGTTCCGACTAACTTGTGTGACATCTACTGGACATATTCCGCAAAAGATAAACTTGTAGCTTTTCTGTTGATTTTGGCAGCACGGTGCTCGAATACTGTCGACTGAGTTTAAAAGGAAAGGCACATTAGCGCCACCACCGCTGCGGCGGGAATATTCCGCATAACTGAAACTCATTTGAAATGACCGTTATTTTGATCCACGGAAATAAATCTCGTGGTACGTCTGTTTGTCTATGCTTATAGGTTTAGTATCTTATTATACTTTCTTCAAGAACACAATAAAATGCAATTGCCGATGGACGGTTTTTTTATAGCGGCCAATTTTCAACCACTTTGTCATGTCTGTCACAAATCTTACAAGTACAGATTTTAGTATAGATTATTGGAAGAAAAAGTACAGATGAAAAAAAATTGTCAGTTCTACTGCTAACCAATTTTGAAAACATGGTTTTGAGAAAAACGCGTTTAAAGTTTCAAAAGCTATAAATCTTGAGAATCGCAGTAAAAGGGCCCCTAAAAAATTTTTAACCTTCAGTCAGCTATCCCTGCGCCGTAAAGTTATCCTTATTGGGCCTTATTTTCCTCTTCTTCCTATCTTTGTCTGACGTAGTGCTGCACTTACCCTTATTCGCGATATCGGACATACGATACTCAGCGACTTTGACGCGGCTGGTGCCCGATCCCACGCAGAACTCAAACTTGTTACTCATATTTAAGTACTTTTGAATATAACTCACAGCTAAGAACTATAGAAAAACTCAAACAAAGAACGTACACAACGAGAACGGCTGATCGACTAGACAAAGGGAAATTGTGAGTAAACACGTGCTGTAGAGACTCTGTAACCGTCGAAACTTGATGCAGCGATCTCTATACTTCAAATTTGAAACACGATATCGATCATAGGTAACTTCTACTAGTTTATTGCGCATTCAAATAAAAATTATCAAAACGTCGCTGATAAACTGGCGGTCAGGCTCACTTCCGATGTTTATTTTTGATGTTCTCGCAACACTGCAACCATCGCAGCCGCCACTGCGCTGTCAGTCCGGTTTACAAAACAAATACATTGGAATCATTCCCGCAGTCCATGTTGTGTAAACACGCAGTTGTTCTATGTGTTTGTAAAGTTGTTCTATGTGTTTGTAAAGTCAGAAGAAAATTCGGAAGTCGGAAGTCCGACTTCCTAACTTCAATTTAGTGCTGGCGCCACAATTCAAAGTTCCGAAACTAAAAAAAACGAGCATCGACAAAATAAACGAAAAATGTGATTTTGGAGCTTAAAAGTTGTTCGGTAAAAATTGAGTAAAAGAACTTTGGGTTTATGTCAGTTTTTGGGTGATGTATGTTTTGATTCTAGGATAGTTTTAGCATGATTTAAGTAATAACATTCTTCTTCAGCCAAACATACTGTCACGCTTATTACGTGGTTCATAGATATGATAGGATTCAGGGTTCCGGCGGTGGAGTTGCAATTGTTATTCATCGCCGAATCAAACATCGTGCTCTTCCTCATCTTGAGATGAAAGTTATTGAAACTTTGGGAATTGAAGTTCAAACTGAACTTGGGATTTTATTTATTGCCGCAGCATATTTACCATTTCAATGCACACGCGAGCACAAAAATTATTTTAAAGGTGATTTACAAAAACTCACCAGAAATCGTTCTAAATTTTTTATAATCGGCGATTTTAACGCTAAACATCGTTCATGGAATAATTCTCAAAGTAATTCCAATGGCAAAATTTTATTCAATGATTGTTCTTCAGGATACTATTCTATTTTGTCTCCGAATAGTCCTACATGCTTTTCTTCTGTAAGAAACCCTTCAACAATTGATTTGGTGCTAACAGATCAAAGTCATGTATGTAGTGATTTGATCACACATGCTGACTTTGATTTTGACCATCTTCCAATAACTTTTTCTTTATCACATGAATCAGTTTTAAACCCTATGAGCTCTGTTTTTAATTATAACAAGGCGAATCGGGAAAGATACAAAACTCATATTGAGAGAAAATTCAATAATGAGCTTGATTTGCAAAACGAAGTGAATATTGATTCCGCTTTGGAAGCATTAAAATGTGCAATTGTTGATGCCAGGAATAATTCTGTTTCAAAGGCTCAAGTGAAATTTGATACACCAATAATTGACGAAAATATTCAACTTCTAATTCGTTTGAAAAATGTCCGCAGACGTCAATATCAACGTTCTCGTGACCCTGTTTTTAAAACTATTTATGAAGATTTACAGAAAGAGATTAAACATACATTTACTCTTCTGAGAAATCAAAATTTTGAGACTAAAGTTGAAAAATTGAAACCATATTCAAAACCCTTTTGGAAGCTGTCAAAGATTCTTAAGAAACCTTCAAAGCCTATTCCAGTTTTAAAAGATGGTGAACGTTTTCTTGTATCCAATGAACAAAAGGCTCAAAGACTTGCTCAGCAGTTTGAGAGTGTTCCTAACTCAAACTTGAATTTTGTGAGCCCAATTGAAAATGAAGTCACACGTCAATTTGATTTAATTTCTTCCCAGAATTTTTTACCTGCAGAAATAATTGAAACTAACTTGTATGAAGTAAATTCAATTATTAAAAATTTCAAAAATATTAAAGCACCTGGTGACGATGGAATCTTTAATATACTAATCAAACATCTCCCTGAGAGCACAATGGAATTTTTAGTGAAAATTTTCAATTGCTGCTTCAAAATTGCATATTTTCCTAAATTATGGAAAAATGCAAAAATTACTCCAATTTTAAAACCGGATAAGAATCCAGTTGAAGTTTCAAGTTATCGACCAATCAGTTTGCTTTCTTCAATAAGTAAACTGTTTGAGAGAATTATTCTTAACCGAATGATGTCACACATCAACGAAAATTCAATTTTTGCAGATGAACAGTTTGGATTTCGCCATGGGCATTCCACTACTCATCAATTGCTCAGAGTTACTAATATGATACGAGCTAACAAATCTGAAGGTTATTCCACTGGAGCTGCTCTTTTAGACATAGAAAAAGCATTCGACAGTGTTGGGCATAAAGGTTTGATTGCGAAATTGCAAACTTTTAATTTTCCAATTTTCCTAATCAAAATTCTGAAAAATTATCTTACTGATCGAACTCTGCAGGTTGTCTATCAGAATTCAAAATCTGATAGATTTCCTGTCAGAGCAGGTGTACCTCAAGGTTCAGTCTTGGGTCCAGTCCTGTACAACATATTCACTTCAGATCTTCCTGATTTGCCTCCAGGATGCACAAAGTCATTGTTCTGCGATGACACAAGCATTTCCGCAAAAGGAAAAAGTCTTCGTGTCATATGCAGTCGTGTCATATGCAGATATTTTTTCTTCCTACTTGCAAATGTGGAAAATCTCTCCCAATGCTTCTAAAACTCAAATGATAATTTTTCCGCATAAGCCTAGGGCTTCTTTCCTCAAGCCAAACAATAATCACGTTGTCAAGATGAATGGGGTTATTTTAAGTTGGTCTGACAAGGTTAAGTACTTGGGACTAATTTATGACAAAAAACTTATTTTCAAAGAGCACATTGAGAGTTTACAAGCCAAGTGCATCAAATATACGAGATGTTTATATCCTCTCATTAACAGGAATTCTAAACTTTGTTCAAAGAACAAACTTTTGATTCACAAACAAATTTTTAGACCAGCAATGCTTTATGCTGTACCGATCTGGTCAAGTAGCTGTTCAACAAGGAAGAAAACGCTTCAAAGGATTCAGAATAAAATTCTGAATATGATTTTGAAGCGTCCTCCTTGGTTTGGTACACTCGAATTACATAGACTTACTGGTGTTGAACCATTAGAAGCTATGTCAAATAAAATTATTAACGATTTTCGACAAAAATCGTTGCAATCCTCAATAGCTACGATAAGCTCTCTTTATAGCCAATAAGTTAGCAATTAAGTTAGTTGTAAGTTTACTTCCCCTTTTCTGACAAGTAGGTTTAAATCCCTACGAATGATAAGTCCTAATTGCGAAAGCAAACAAATCCTAACAATTAAAATTACAAATTTCTAACAGTGATGAGAAGTCACCATTTGTGATTGGACACACATACTCATTATTTACTAATATTTATCATAAATACTTAAGCTACTAACAAATCCCCCCCTTAAAAAAAATCTCAGCTCAAAACAAAACGGATAAATTACTATGTGGGGAAGTAATTCATTAGCACTAACTCTTTAATTGGTTTGGCCCAGACAGTTTTTTGTCGAAATTTTTTGCTTGTCCATTCGTATAACAGCAGATTCAGACACTTGAATTTAGATCCGTATCCCAAGCATAATGGTTTAGTTAATAATTGGATTATGAAACGAAATGTAAGCAATAGTTGCTAAGTGTGTGAGTTTGCAATTTTTAAATCGCAGGGACCGTTACTCGAATGTAAAACGTAACAGAATTGAAACGAAAGTCACACTTTAACAGCAACTGATATTCAAAACCGGTTGACATGAGCTTTCCAATTACGCGGTAGAACGAGAAAATATACCGGTGGAACGAAATGGGTACGTTGTTTAATGTAAATCGGTAAAAGGTTTACAATCAAGTTACGTTCCATTCGCTCTCCTTGTGTGTTCCTAAAAGGCCATTATCCACTTATGAAAGTTATGGCATATGAACAATAAAATTCTTGTGATAGGGTTTTCTATTTCAACAGAAATGTTGTTCATTAATTTCGACAGAAATGTTGTTCATTATTGTTGAACTTAATTGAAATACATAACACTCCAACGTGTGAAATGCAAAATATGACAGCCCTGCCAATTGCCACTGACTGTTCACTTTGGTGAACTATTTTTATGGAAAGTAGCTTATATTCTAGGCACAACAACTCGCGTAATTACTGAGCTAGTTGATAAGCACTAAATCTTTTCAATTGCCTGCAAACGATGAAAAGTTATTGGAATAGAAATCTAAATAGATGTCTTTATTCTTGTCCAATGACACAATCAAAATAATAATAAGGAGTAAATTAGACCCTGCAGATCAATCTAGATTCCAATTGAAATATCAAGGAGTGAAATGGTTAAATGGTTGCCTTTGCATTAGTGAAGGTTTATGTTACTTTTACGATATGTATTTCCGATGCCATAATATGTAATATTGATTTCGCAAAAATATGGTTTAGTACACAATTCAGAGCCAGTTCGCGAGACCGCCTTTCTAAGGGACGTTGTTTTGATGTTCTCCGATTGGGCTGAAATTTTCAGCGTTTGTTTGTCTATTCAAGGTAGGAAATTTTGCGAAATTTTTACCTTGAATAGACAAACAAACGCTGAAAATGTCAGCCCAATCGGAGAACATCAAAACAACATGGCTCTTAATGTCTTTGTTTGGTTGGAAACTGATTCAAACATCATATATATTTGATATAGGCTTCGTTAAACTATTACACTGACAGAAATGTGCCTCGAGTTGTTTGTTATTCTTGTTGAATGATAGAGTTTGCTTCTACATTTGCATGGTTTTCGTGTACTTATAGCACAGACAAACAGACGTACCTCTGCATACAAAATTCTAAGAAAATTGTGGTTCCGACTAACTTGTGTGACATCTACTGGACATATTCCGCAAAAGCTAAACTTGTAGCTTTTCTGTTGATTTTAGCAGCACGGTGCTCGAATACTGTCGACTGAGTTTAAAAGGAAAGGCACATTAGCGCCACCACCGCTGCGGCGGGAATATTCCGCATAACTGAAACTCATTTGAAATGACCGTTATTTTGATCCACGGAAATAAATCTCGTGGTACGTCTGTTTGTCTATGCTTATAGGTTTAGTATCTTATTATACTTTCTTCAAGAACACAATAAAATGCAATTGCCGATGGACGGTTTTTTATAGCGGCCAATTTTCAACCACTTTGTCATGTCTGTCACAAATCTTACAAGTACAGATTTTAGTATAGATTATTGGAAGAAAAAGTACAGATGAAAAAAAATTGTCAGTTCTACTGCTCACCGATTTTGAAAACATGGTTTTGGGAAAAACGCGTTCAAAGTTTCAAAAGCTATAAATCTTAAGAATCGCAGTAAAAGGGCCCCTAAAAAATTTTTAACCTTAAGTCAGCTATCCCTGCGCCGTAAAGTTATCCTTATTGGGCCTTATTTTCCTCTTCTTCCTATTTTTGTCTGACGTAGTGCTGCACTTACCCTTATTCGCGATATCGGACATACGATACTCAGCGACTTTGACGCGGTTGGTGCCCGATCCCACGCAGAACTCAAACTTGTTACTCATATTTAAGTACTTTTGAATATAACTCACAGCTAAGAACTATAGAAAAACTCAAACAAAGAACGTACACAACGAGAACGGCTGATCGACTAGACAAAGGGAAATTGTGAGTAAACACGTGCTGTAGAGACTCTGTAACCGTCGAAACTTGATGCAGCGATCTCTATACTTCAAATTTGAAACACGATATCGATCATAGGTAACTTCTACTAGTTTATTGCGCATTTAAATAAAAATTATCAAAACGTCGCTGATAAACTGGCGGTCAGGCTCACTTCCGATGTTTATTTTTGATGTTCTCGCAACACTGCAACCATCGCAGCCGCCACTGCGCTGTCAGTCCGGTTTACAAAACAAATACATTGGAATCATTCCCGCAGTCCATGTTGTGTAAACACGCAGTTGTTCTATGTGTTTGTAAAGTTGTTCTATGTGTTTGTAA
The DNA here is from genome assembly GCF_029784165.1 of Wyeomyia smithii. Classification (NCBI taxonomy): domain Eukaryota; kingdom Metazoa; phylum Arthropoda; class Insecta; order Diptera; family Culicidae; genus Wyeomyia; species Wyeomyia smithii. The sequence goes on from NC_073696.1 coordinate 194,193,233, forward strand.
AGTCAGAAGAAAATTCGGAAGTCGGAAGTCCGACTTCCTAACTTCAATTTAGTGCTGGCGCCACAATTCAAAGTTCCGAAACTAACAAAACGAGCATCGACAAAATAAACGAAAAATGTGATTTTGGAGCTTAAAAGTTGTTCGGTAAAAATTGACTTAAACGAACTTGGGGTTTATGTCAGTTTTTGGGTTATGTATGTTTTGATTCTAGGATAGTTTTAGCATGATTTAAGTAATAACATTCTTCTTCAGCCAAACATACTGTCACGCTTATTACGTTATCATGACTATGACCGTTACAACCATACGCAAAATTTTCACTTGTTCTTTTAAAAGCAATGACGAAAAATGCTTTTCTTTGTACTTAATTTATTTCTTAAAAAGTAATAACAAATAACAAAAACACATACTATCGCATATTTTACCAATGTTATTAGTTTATTCCATCTCCAATTCGTCCGGTGTGCGTGTATTAGTTTATTCGTCATACGCATACGGAGTACGGATCAGATGACCGGACTCTGTTCCAGACTTACGCCGGTCAGGGACGATATAGTTGCCCATGAGGTGCCATGACCGCATGCTCCCATGGAATACCATAAAGTATCATGGGATTATATAGACTACCCTAGAATTGATGAGGATAGCGGTTGGAAGGGAACCCATCAACAAAGAAATAAAATCCTTGAACAAGAAATCAGCGATGGGCGCGGAGAGACTACCAAATCCATTCGCGATCTCCGCAGAAAAACAGCATCAAAATTCGAGGTTGTAATAGCTACAAATACAACGGTGTCCACACCAGATATATCGATAGACGATTCCTTGCTGGTCGAGGCCGTCGAAAATTGGATGATCACGATGCTAAGAGTAACCGCACTGTACGAACAGTTCGATGCGATTCTCGAGTTCCTGGTGAACGAGGAAAATCTCGTCGGAGACCTGAAACAGAGCCTCCTACTACTTAGGGACACCATAGATGAGGCCAAAACAGAGCACATGGAACTCGCAGTTCGAGCAAGGGCGATCGAAAAAGAAACTAGGACCAGGAGGGTGACTGAATCTTAAAGGGTGCAGACAGACGCCCCCTCGTTCGCAACTGTTTGCTCTGCTGGGCAGATCGCTACCAAGAACCGATTGGTTGTGCTAGTCTCTCCGATTTAGGGTCCACCAAAAAATCGGCCGAAGTGGCAGTTGTGGGAAGGCTTTGGGTTATCGTATTAGGGATAAGACGCCAAGAAAGCAGCAAGTGTCGACGCCAAGAAGATGAAGCGCCGAAAAGTTCATAGATGCCAAGAAGATACGTAGCAGGGGAAAAGCCCTCATACTCAAGACGAACGGATACTTCAGTCACTCAAATCACTCTCCAGCTTAAAAACCTGGATGGAATCACCGATGGACGCTGGGGATGTTGATTTAAATAACTCTTACCAAGTAATATAAATAGAGATGTTAGTGAGTACTTTGAAACGTGTTATTATTTTATGGTTGAGAAACATTCGATCCTGAGATTACTACGCTTAGTCCTCTGTTCAAACTGGACTTTACCGTTAAATTGGTTCCATTTCAAAAACTGTTCAGTCTAAACACATCTTTACAGAAATCAGCGCTCAACATATTTATCTATTCATCAAACGTGCGATAGGTAAAACCAGTAACACGTTTTGTCGTTCAGCAAGTCGTTGTTACTAAATTTATTCGTCCCGCAATTTCACTACTCATTTCTAGTAAATAACAGGTTTCAACTCTTCGACTCTTGGAACATTAACTTAAACCAATCACTTTCATGGCTTCCATGGCAGCACAAAATGAAAAAGTAAAATATCTAAGCTAATACATACACGGCTGGGCGGACAGTCCTTCGTCAACCCGAAAGAACCTGTACACGTACGGCTTTCCCATGCTGGCCGAATCCGTCATCACTTTGTACATGAAATCTGCATGCAGTGGGCAGAACACCGGCAGCGGTCCGAACATGATCTTGACCAACCGGTGCTCGGAACTGCAGATCCGATTCAGGTTTCGGAACGTTTGATAGGTGTTCTTCTGGGAGAATTCCAATCCATTTCCGAAGAACGGAACCAGTGGACCGACACTCGGGATTTTATCCGCGAATCCATACTTGAGCCGCCAATACGCCACAAAGGCGGCCACTATCCCGACGATTAGGGCGATCGTCCCTAACATTCCGATTGCGGGGTTCGGTACGATTTTGCTAAAAATCGCATCAACTCACTGACCATCGAATTACTACTGAACGGTAAAGTGTGCCAGCCGAGCTGGAAAAACGGTTTTGCTTTTTCTTCTAAAGTTCAATGCTTGCCAGCGCACAAGTTCTTCAGTGGCCGAAGAGTGGTAAACCGGTACGCGTGTGTACGAGCAATGAGTGGAGCGGCAGGCCCCCGCACTGTAAAAGGACTACCGTGGCAATAGGATGGCTGGAGGTGTAGACATTGAACGTGTGTTTGCCGGTTGCGAAAATTCATGTTTCTGCGTGGTACCTTTAAAAGTTTGCATCGTTTAATATGGCTGCCGGTGTGTGCCAAGCTGTCGGTTGCGAATTTGTTATTTACATTTTCTGATCGGTGTTACTGCAAGGAGGGCGAACGTGGTTGTTGCAACATTGATTACATTCGGAAAATACCTTCAATAGGTGTGATTCTTTTGTATGTTTTATATACCTATACGTACGTTTCATAAAGCTAATCAGCATGCTTGAAATGCTCTATCTAGAAGCTATTTTTATAAATGCTAGCGTAAAAAAATGTACTATTGAGGTACGTATTTCGAAATTGTTTGTTCAATGCAAGGGTCAAGATTAGAAACCTGAAGAACTGGAGAAGAAAGTGAACGTGAACTTGTAATTGAATTTTATGCTCCATCGAGTTAGTTAAACTCCATACCTAGTTTTACACTGAGTGAAGGGTATTGTGATATTTTTACAAAACTAGCTAGTAGTTCGTTTTAGTCGATAAAACATAACACGTTAATTTTCAATACTTTGTTAGAGAAGTATATTCAATGGTCGATGAGTGCCCAGTAATTGTTAATAAAGTAACTAAATTATTCAATTCTCTGCCACACTGCGTTTTCGGCACTACATCGGGACTTACAACAATTTGACTTATTTGGAAGTTTATATAGAATTGAAAACTATTGTTTTCTCAACATGTCTCTAGACCAGAAATACTATATGTATGTGTATATCATGTTCCGGATATCTATAAAAAAAACATAGAAGGGCGCCTAATTAATAGAACAAGTGGACAAATGCAAAAAACCTAAATTAATCCACCTAGCGGTCAGACCCAGCCTTTCTCATTCAAACTTTTATTTTTAAAAGTAGAATATATATTCACTCTTTAGGTTCTTGAATATTGATGTTGTAATCTATACATATAATAGGTTCTAAAATATTGATGTTGTAATTTATACATATAAAAATGCAGTCCGGCCTGCACTGGTTACCTCGCAAAAACTACTACGATAGATCATTACCGTGTCCAATGTCAATGTTTCATCGCATAACGTTGATTTGCGAAATTCTTGCGATTAATCTTCTTCTTCTTTTTCTATATCTATAAAATAGATGATACCAAGCCCGCGTTGCTGGGCCTCTTAGTTTGTAACGACAATTATGTATTTCTGGAATGTGCCATAATTTCAAACATGTATTACCATGCAATAAAAACCTAAATTAATCCAGCTAGCGGTCAGACTTAGTATTTGTAAAAATAGATTTACATGAATGCTTAAATCCAATAAACGTTTATCCACTCTTTGGGTTCTAAAATATTGATGTTGTAATTAAAGTATAAAATATGAAATTTGACGTAATGTTAGTACTTAAGAAATAGCGAAATAAAAGCAATGACTCTTAATTTCGAACAATTTAATCACGAGCGATGCCGGGAACGTTCAAATAGTACGATACCACATTTAAATCATGTTGAGGCCATATATATTGATCGAAGCAGGTAAAGTGTTGAATAGTCTTTGAATTTCTTTTCTTTCTAAAACTTTTAAACAGCATATCAAATTGTTATGAAGTTTGTTATTTGTAAGTTTGAGAGAAGACTCATTTGTATGACACTAGTTATGTTCAAATAAGTCGTGTAATACTTGAGATAATAGACTTTCGTTGTTTTACAAATTAAAACATAACGCTTGCTTAAGTTTGGTTACAATCAAATGAAAAGGTAACGTATGAGGCAGCCAAACTTTGAAACCACGTGTTCAATCATAATTCATCAGTTAACCCTTAACTAGCCCGTTCATCTGATATCAATATTGTTCAAATCGGTTGTGTAGTTTCTAAGATAATGAAGTTTCGTGATTTTCACATTTCGATACATTACAGACGAAGTTACAGTCCGATTACTGCAAAATTCAATAGAGTGTCATGAGGTAGGTAGACCTTTTATTTGATACTAATTCTGTGGAAATCGGGTCAACCATCTCTGAGAAATATGAGTGAGTCCAAGTAAGTTGTCTTGGAATATGTTTCTTTTCATAGCTGGATTTCACATTTTTAAACATAACAGGCGAAGTAATAATCCGTTTGTAAAAAAAATCATTAGGGTCTTCTGGGGCAACAAGACCTTTCATATGACACTAATTTTATAAAAATCGGGCCAGCCATCTCTGAGAAACATGAGTGCGATTAAATAGTCTCTAGAACACGTTTCTTTCCATAACTTTTGAACCACATGTTCAATCTTCATAAAATTCAAAAGTTAAGGGTTTTTAAGGTAGCCCGTTAATTTGAAACTAATTTTGATCAAATCAGGTGTGTGGTTTCTGAGATATTGATGTTTCGTGATTTTTACACTTTGATACATAACCTCTAAACTAGAAATCAGATTACAATAAAATTCCATAGGGTCTTATAGGGCAGCTAGACCTTTCATTTGCAATTAATTTCATTGAAATCTGTTCGGTCAGACCATCTCTGAGAATAGTGAGTGCGAAAAAAGGTGCACATACACACGTACACACCCACACACAAACATATACACCTATACATGCTTATATGCAGAAAATGCTCGATTCATCTAACTGAGTCGAGTAGTATATGACATTCGGCCATTTGGATCACTTTTCTACCTTTTAATTAGCCAGTGATCGTTAGGAGGAAGTCAATATGTTTACTTTCATTATGTGATTTCACATTTTCATGAACAACGGACAAAGTTACAATCCGATTGCAATGAAATTCAATAGCAACCTATGGAGCAACTAGACCTTTCATTTGACACTAATTTTGTGAAAATCGGTTCAGCCATCTCTGAGAAAAATGAGTGAGTTTAAACAACCTCAGGATAACTTTTCTTTACATAACTTTTGAACCATATGTTCAATCATTACGAAATTCAAAAGTTAAGGGTTATGAAGACAGCCCGATCATTTGAAACCAATTTTATTAAAATCGGTTGTGTGGTTTCTGAGATATTGATGCTTCGTGATTTTTACATTTTGATACATAACCTCTAAACTAAAAATCCGATTACAATGAAATTCAATAGCAACCTATGGCGCAACTAGACCTTTCATTTGCAATTAATTTTATGAAAATCGGTCCAGCCATCTCTGAGAAAAGTGAGTGAGAAAAAAAAGTTGCACATACATACACACACACACACACACACACACACACACACACACACACACACACACACACACGCACATACACACATACATACATACATACAGAAAATGCTCAGTTCGTCGAAAGGGGTCGAGTGGTATATGACATTCGGCCATTGGGACCACTTTTATACCTTTGGTTTTTCCAGTGATTGCTATACCTTTCTAGGAGAAAGGCAAAAATATAGCTTTTCAACCATTTCTGTAAATTTTGGTGCCACTACTTTGGTTCAAAATGCGTCATAGCTTTCGAATCATTTTTGTAAATTTGGTGCTTCTAGTCAAGTCGGAAGAGGATAAAGTCGTAAACATAAAAACGACGAAACCGCCGAACAATTAATCTGCAGCCTTTTGACGCACTTTTAACCGAACAAGGAGCACCAGAATTCATTAAGAAGGTTAAAAAGCTAGAATCTTTCAAATTTTGCCAGTTTGAGCACAGTGTCATCAGCTAATAGAATTGAAAACTTTCCCATTCAATGAATTTTTGCTCATCCCTTATAAACCAGCTCAATCGGATGTCATTTTAGCTCAATCAGATGTCATTTGCTGTCATTTGCTGTGGTGAAGAAAACATAAAATAGAATTTTCATAGGGAACACGATGAGTATTTCCGAGTCTTGTGCTTTTGAATATTCGAAGTGGTGACTCGAAGTCGGCCATTTTTAGATTCAATGAGGTTTCACCTTAAAATTTATCATCAGGCCTGCTGGCAGTGTTGCTAAACAACATGTTTCATTGTTTTGATTTATGTTTTTTATTAAGTCACCTGTTATAATCTAAAATATTTTCAAGTGAACATTCACAATAAAGTACAAACGTACAAATACAGGTGTAGTGAGAGATCCGACTTGGATCATCACTTATATCGATTACCAAAAGATCTAAAAGTGCGCAAGGAGATAATACGGTTTTGCGTGAAGCATAAGAACAGCATACCGCTGCTCAATGCCGGAAGTAAATAGTGTAGTGTAAGCTTATTTCTTCTTTCGAATTCGTTCTGAATTAAGTTTGGAGCATACCTGTTGAGGCATAGGGTAACGGGGGTATTTTGGCCAGCTTTAAGAAGTGTTCGCACAGCTCATACTCTATTGTACCATTGTTAAAAGCTAAGTGTCTATTTTAGTATACACCGTCCAACAATGCAATATATTGAAAAATATCTTAAAAATATCAAAACTTCTACGAAGTACTAAAAACATATTTTGGTCCACCAAATTTCTACTTTGGTCCACCTTTAAATCTACAGACGTGTATGGAAATAGTTCGGACTAATTATATTTAAGATCATCATCGGTATTTTTAGAGCAAAAATAGTGGGCATTCTTCTGCTGTGAATTTTTGTAAATTTTAGGCATCTAAAAATGAAATGACTTGGCTACTGCGCATTTGCAGCGGTTTCTTATAAATAACAGTTGTAGTTTAACAAAAACCATTTATCCAGCTCTTGATATGTTCTATGCTTATGATATGCTATGATATGCTTCATATGTTGAGTTGACAGGGCATATAGTCGCTGCAACTGGCCCGGCTACCATCGAACTGACAGAGGAGGCTTCAGTACGAAAACATAAAAAGAAGAAGAAGGTGAGTTGACAACCTGGAAAGAGCGTTAAACATAACTCTGGCCCTCACAAGTTTGTATCTCCCACCTCCACAAGTTATATAATTACACTAGAATGCCGATTGAAATATGAACACAACTGGTTGGTGCTGCCTGGGCAATGTTGTCATCCGACAATGAGAAGGTGCGGCGCGTAGAAGGAACGCTTCGCCAATCCGGGCGTCTGATCACCAAGTTGGTGCGGCTCAAAACAGCGTCTGATCTTCAAGTTAGGAGCGTCTGATCAACGTCTAAGTGTCAGCGTGGGACTCTAAACAGAGCTGACACGATGGTCCCCGGTGAAACAGGGGGTCAGGTAAGGTTCAACCTCATCAACTAGCACTGCCCACATGAAGGAAGACCGGCAGTCCGAAGTACCTACCTACCTCCTTCCCCCGCAAAGATATCAACAAATCCACCTGGAGATCACCCGACCAACAGACAGAGAATCAAATCGACCACGTTCGTATCGACGGCAGATTCTTCTCCGACATCATCAACGTTCGCGCGACAGTGCTAACCTTCCACCTCGAGTTTAAGTTGGTAGTGATGAAATCGAGGTGGTTGACGAGTTCGTGTACCGGGGCTCACTGGTGACTGCCGACAACGATACCAGCAGAGAAATTCATCGGCACATTATGGAAAGCATGCATACTTTGGTCTCCGGAGGACGCTCCGATCGAGTATAATTCGCCACCACAACAAATTGACCATCTACAAAACGCTGATCAAACCGGTAGTCCTCCACGGGCATGAGACATTGACTATGCTTGTGGATGCACCCTTGCGGTCTTCGAGCGGCCGGTGTTGCGTACCATCTTCGACGGACTGCAGATGGACAACGGAACGTTGAGAAGGCGGATGAACCACGAACTGCAGGTGCTGCTTGGGGAGCCATCTATCGTCCACACCGCTAAGATTGGCAGGCTGCGGTGGACTGGGCATGTTGTAAGGATCTCGTAGACTGCTGAGTTGGAGAACTGCAACCACGGACCGAGTGAAATGGAGACGACTCTTACGTACAGCAAAGGTCACACCACGGCTTGGGACTGTTTGGTAAAGTAAGTAAGCCTTTGAAAAGGCTGGTTAATGCAATTGTAAATTTTATTTAGTTATCGAATAAATGCATCATGCTTAGACCGCGTACGATATCCATTCTGAAATATTTATATAACTGAAGAGTTTGATAAATAATAATTAACGTACCATATGGTCGGGTCTTGAATACCATTATTCAACTATTTTCGTTTAGAGCCGCCATTACACTAAGGTGTTTGGTCAAAGAAGTATATGCGTAATCCTACATGATTATTGCGGTCTTGTAACCAAATAATTATATATATATTATTTAACTGCAAAACTATAATTGCAATTATTTTTATTTTTAAAGTAACAACGAAAAAATTTTTTTTTCGTTACTTTGAAAGCAGCAATGACAAATGATTGACCTATTGGAAAACTACAGAAACTCGAAATCAACAGAACCCAAAAAACTCTTGTATAATTGTGGTTTGTAGTGTGAATTTGTTCTGCCGAAAATATTTTGAAATTTGTCATAAAACTCAAACCAGCTGAAAAACTCAATGTGGGGCAAAAGTACGCACTAAGTGCCATTAACCTTAATGAAAAAATGCGTTTAATAACAAGGTTTTTTTTTACAGAAATTACTCAGAATAACCAGTGATTTGCGAATATGCTCCGAAACTAAGAAATTTTGGTTTTATGATTTAATCAATAAAAATTCTGGTTTTATGATTTAATAAATAGAATCTTACAACCATTTTAATGGTTTTGTTAATATGCTTTCGAAATGGTCCTTCTGCGATAGATTGGGGCTTCTAGAAGCCATAGAAACAATGAAAATACAAGGTCAAATACCATCCAATATTTATTTTGGCAACCGGGATAATGCCCACATATTGGAAATAGCCAAGAAGCCATTTTGAATTTCAAGATATCAACATTTTAGAAAACAACCTAAGATGGTCAAATACCCTCCAATAAGTGTATTTTCGTAATCGAGATGATGTCTAGAGCGTGGATAACGACATTTTGGATTCCAAGAGACGACTTCCGGTTTCTGGCAAATAATATGGGTATTTTCGAAATCGGGATGATGCTCTGAGACTATTCAATGACACCAGGCGCCATTTTGGGTTCTAAGATATCGACTTCCGGTTTCTAGGAAACAACCCAAAATGGTCAAGTACCCACCAATATGTGTATTGCTGGAAATAAAAGGATGCCCTGAGGCTGGAAATCGACTTCAGACGCCATTTTAAAATTCTAGATGGTGACTTTCGGTTCGTCTGGTGTCGTGTTCAGACCTTTTGGCATCATTCCGAATCCAAAAGTGTTCTTATGAGATGGTATTTCGTCGATTTTGGATGTTTTTCAGAAACCGGAAGACATCCTCTTGAATTTAAAAATCGCGTTCAAAGTTGATTTCTGGTGTCTGCGCATGCGCATCATCCCGACCGGTTGTGTTCCGGAAACCGGAAGTCACCATCTTGAAATTCAAAATGGCGTCTGGAATCGTTTTCAGGTCTCTTGACATTCCGAATCCGAAATAACTCATATGGGGTGGTATTTGGTCAATTTTTACTGTTTACCGCAAACCGGAAGTCGCCATCTTTAATTTATAAATAGCGTCTGAAATTGATTTTTGACCTCAGAGCATTTATTCGATTCCATTAATACTCATATCAGGTGGTATTCAATCATTTGTGGTTGTTTTGCGGAAACCGGAAGTCGCTATTCTGGAATCTAGTAAGGCATCTGGTGTCGTATTCGGGTCTCCAGAAACCCCAGTGGAATCTATTCCGGATGGTCCATTTTCGGGGCATACCTTTGACCTTTGAACCAAGAATTGAAAGATTCATAAAGTTTCTAAGGTTCAGAACATATCCCCAGAAAACCGGATTTCCGGAAATAAGAAAATTGTTCCGGGGCACCGCTCTAACGCAGCTAAAAAGAATCAGTGCGAAACTAGCAGAAACAATTAACTTTATTGAGGATAGTGTAATAAATACACTGTTCATGCAGTTCTCATGCTACAAACAAAATTCGAAAAACTCTAGTAATACATTTTAAATACAAAACAAAACCGAATTTTATAAAAAAAATTTGCAATAGTTCTGTTGCAAAAACAATTAAGTGCGTACTTTTTCCCCTCACTACTCTACAGGTCTTTCAGTACGTAAATGGTGATGATTTCAATAGCTTCATAATCCTTGTTGAAATTACAACATGATTTCTGTAACGCTCTAGGGAATAAAACAAACATTTGTTTTTGATTTTTCTAGCTTGGCACCATGTCATCTCCGAAGAGCTCGAAAAGTGTAGAGTTTGGACAAATATTATCTTCTAAATCAAACCAGGTTCATTACATAATACATTACATAATAGATAACGAAAGCAGTATCGTCTGCTTGGTATGCATGTTCTGGTAGTTCTTCATATCATCCGAGATGCCTCAACGAATTACCGCTGAACTGTTTTCAGTCGTTGCTTAAGCAGGCAGTGGTCTACAACATAAGTAATAGTACACTCCTTGACCAAGCGTCAAATATTTGTAACATTTTGACCAAATTTTGATCAAATATAACACTGGTGGACAAAATAATAAAAAGTGCACTCAAAAGCCCAAACCGGAAAAAAATAAAATATTATTGCTAGAATTTTGGTGCCCCTCGCGTCAACTTACGTGAGAGTTTCGTATAAAAATTGCTCGCCGGGTTCGTCGCTTTATCGTTATGTTTACGAGACAACTCATTTAAGTCTCTAAAAAACAGGGACACCAAAATTCACAGGAATAATTAAATAGCTATAATCTTTTATATTTTTCGGTTTGAGCTTTGGAGTGCACTTGTGTTGAACAGGTCCCCGTGTTCACACGGTTGTGATGTCGGGTTCGATTCCCGATCAGGTCGAGGATCTTTCCGAGCTGAACATTTTCTCGACTCAGCACTGGGGCACGGTGTATCGTTGTACTTATCCTACACATGCAAAATGTGCCAAAAACAATATCGATAACGAATTCTGTCAACTTATATAGTTGATCGAGACCACATTAGCCCTCCAGGCTAGCGTGCGATATTGTTATTGTTGTGTTGAACAGTGTCATTGTTTGTCAAGAAAATATTTGACCGAAAACTGTTCGGTCAAATATGAAAATCTATACTATCTTACGGTTCATGTTAAACTTTTTCAGTCGCTGTCCAGATGAGTTCAGGGTATGAAAGTTCGCATGTTGATTTCTCGGTTGATGACAGGAATCCAAATTTTTTAAAGAGACAAACACGGACAAGCAACAAAAAAGGAAAAATTTTGACCAAAATATATGGCAAACGTCACTGCCTGACAATCACACTAAGCATGGTTGGCCAAAGAGTAACAAAATATTTGACAAGAGTGTTTAATGTCAAATAAATTTCACCATTACACTTACGGTTAAATATTTTTTCGGAAAAACGTGAAATATGTGACCATATTACAAACAACAATAGACTCAGGTGACTACCCTGTGCGACACCTGATTGTACATCGAAAGAGCTAAATGTTTTTTGAACACTTTGACGTACCGTGTTCTTTCCTGAAAGTATGTCTTAATCCATGTCAATGACGGTCCATCGATATGTACTGAGAATAGTTGCGGCTCGCCAAAGGCCTCCTATTCCCACCACATTAAAGGTCTTGCTTATGTCAGTATACACAAAATTTTTATAATACCCTTTAGATATGAATTTCGTGCCCATGGAAGAGATTTGATAATGGTCAATTGATTTTACTTCCAAGAAGCAGTTGTGCTGTGGAAACACGCTTTCGAATTCGTTCGTAAACGTGGGAGCAGATGAATCGCTCGAATAATCAGGAACAGCGGACAGAATCGCTACACGTCAGTAGTTCTTAGCGATTGAACGAGAGCGCCTTAATAAAGATAAAAGCAATATAAAAGATTTCGCTTAACCCTTTGGGTTGTTCAAAGTAGTTTAAATAACTAAATTGTCTATTTAATTTAAAAAAAAAATCAGAGATGACCGGTTTTTTTAAATGACTTTTCGTTTTCGAAATGTTTTTTTTTTTTCAGTGTAACCTCTCAAATTATATTTTTTTTTTAATTTTTTTTTTCAATTTTTTAGATATCATTTCTTGATGATTTTTTAAATCTATTTTCATCATCCAGATATATCGCTTCATATAAATAACTTAAGCCATTTTAAAATGATAGTACAGAAAATTGTTGAAGAAAGTATATTAAGTTGCTCAGTGCAGTAAGGCCTACACACACCCACAAAGTTTCATTGGATCATGAGCAACATCTGATCGAGTTGGTGCGAAATCATTCTTATGAGAGATTTTTCTCAGAGGCGGAAATTGACCAGGTGATAACAAAAAGTAAAAGAGAATAGAAAGAGATTTAACAAGTTCATCCTCGAATTCCTTCATCAACTCGGCTGGCAGTTTATTCGATCCAGCTGCCTTACCAAGGTCCAGTTCGGCTCAGAGAGCGCTTGTATTCAGAGTGTTTTCTATTCGACATGGCGGGAATTGGTGATTACGACCAACTAGGGAACCCCCCCTTATTGTTGTTCTTTAAAAGTAGTTGGAACCAAGTTCCAGAATTCTTATTACTAGTGTTGGATAACGAAAATGCTACATGTCAATTTACTGCAAAAAATATTTATCCAAAGAACTAAAACCAAAAAAAATCATCTGCCTAGCTGTAACCAAAAGTACTACAAATCGGCAGTTGATGAGAAATTTGCACTTTACATAATGAAGACTGAAAACGTTCTATTTTGCCAGAGATATGCCCATCCTGCCTTCATATGGTAATCATGGATCACGTCAGTATCACTGCTTGAAAAAATATCGTATTAGATTACCTCTTAAAGAAAACATATCCGAATATAATTTATTTTTAACTTCATGTTTAATGAAGATTTCTAATTCATAGATCACATCTTTCGTCTTGCCATTATTTTGAGTATATTTTTTCCTTCAAGCTTAAGGTATATTTTCATATTTTTCATAGAGAATTGAAATAAAAGCTATCAACTTTCGAAATTTGTACTAGCATAAGAAATTTCCAGAGGATCGACAATTTTGGCATATTATTTCGCTACTTTTTCTAGTGTGTTAACTGAATGGCAAGTTGTGTTTCATTTCAATGTTTGATACGTACTTGCTGTACAGTTCAGCCCTAGAGAACAGATCAAATAATGTAATCATTTCAATCAGATTCGTCGACACTGGTTACATATTTTAAACTATATGATATAAACATGTGAAAATTAATTTTAGTTATAAGAATAGATCAAATGATTGATACTTCACTTTTGAGATCCATTTTCCACATTGATGGATGATCTATCGTTCTATCGTTCCGATAGCTCATAATCACAACGATTCACATTAATTGGAATGTAGAACTGAAGAAATGAGCCTTCCTTTGTCATTTTGTCAACACTTGTGACTTCTTATAAATTGAAACGTTGAACATGAGCTCCTTTTCTGCCCATGTGACAATCATAAATTTGTTGTTAGCCTGTAACTTAGATCACAGTTTCAAATTTGAAAAATTTGTAGTTATAACATAATCGGAATAACTTTCATGAACAAGTTAACTTATGTACATGGTGTGATGCATATTTTATGACCTTTCATTTCTACACTTTGAAATTTATATTTTCAAAACATGCTAGGAACACCACTGTATGCTTCCACTCTCCCACCACTCATTGGAACCTCAATTAGAATTACCACCACCAAGACACTTTAGAAGTCACTATTAAAGCATAGGTAAACAAAAATAAATTCACATACATTCCGCGATCAGCAATCCTCGCATCACCCGCAGGAAGCCGTACACGTACGGCTTCTCCAAACTGGCCGAATCACATAGCACCTTCTGGATCAGATCCGGATGGGTCGGACAGATGATCGCAATCGGACCGAATTTCAGCTTGAAAAGTCGTTTATTCTCGCTGAAAGCACGTGTCAAATTCAAAAAAATCTGGTACGAATTTTTATTCGCAAAATCCAGTCCATTACCGAAAAAGAATCGTAACGGTTCTACAGCTGGTATTTTTTCCGCGAACTTGTATCGTAACTTAAAGTACAAACAAACCGAGATCCCGATAAATGCAAACAAAGCTATCGTTATCATTATGAAGCCACGAATATTTCGGTTCAACACAAAGAAGCGCGAAGATTCTCACCGCTACTCTACCGATCCTGAAAGACGCTGTTTTTTTAGCCGCCGTCGCGTGCGAAACTCGTCCCCGTACTGAACGATCGCCGCTGCAAAGTGAAAACTCCTCTCTACTACCAAGCCTGCAATCGACGGTCGCCCATACGGAAAACCGACCGTGGCGTGAGCTCAGTAGCAGAGTGCCGAAACAACACATACGAGAGCCAACCGTCAACATGGGCGTTCAAAGTTGACGGTGCAGGAAAAAAGCAGAACATTTTCCTCCAGCGCGAACTGCTTGCTACTGGCCACCGCGCAGGTGCGATTTACATTGCTTTGCTGAGCCATTTATGGAAGTGAGGCATTTTGTGTTCAGTTTGCTGCGCCACTCAGTAGCAACAGTGCCTATTTTAAGGCGATTTTCTAAACCCCCATCTCAAGTTGATCGTGTTGCGTTGGGATGCTTTGTTACTGGTACTTCCTGTTTGATTGCTTGTGATAACAACAAAAGTAGCAACACGATCGCGATCTGATAGATACGCATCATGCTTTGTTTTATAATAAACGCCTAATATTATGAAATGTTCAAGGCTAGGTCAGATATATAGATATACTCGAATCTTTCTTGTTCTTTGGAAAAAAAAAGCGAAATTACGTGTTTTGCTCTGGCGAAACACTTACGACTTTAGAGAGACTGATTCAATAAAAACAATTTTCAAATAATTTTAGATAGATTCCACTGTTGAAAGCAGCAATTTCAGATTCTGGGTACCAAAGGTTAAGCTTAGAATTTGTTGTAGCCTGACCTGACGAACAGTTCAAATCGCACTGATCGACTCGCAGTGGTCCAAACATAATCTCAACCAGCTGGTGGCACTCTATGAACCACAAATTCTAACTAGATTTCAAAACATTTGTAATGTGGCCTTCCGCAGAACAAATCTAAACAGCTGTATTTATAAACAAGAAAATTAGCGTTACACATTAGTTGAAACTTGCTCACGCGTTGCGTAATTTCCCCTCAACAGAGTGACGGCTTTCACAAAGTGATAAACCGGTACTCGGGTGCATGTGCAGAACAAACCGAGGGTACCTTGAAAGGATTCTAAAGTACGGCGCTAGGACCGACTTGGTAGCCATTGATCATGAATGGGTTGGTTGTGGAAAGTTCACATTTATAGAGCCATTGAAATTTGCATCAATTAATGTGTCTGCGTGTACCTAACAGGTTATTAGTAATGGTTTTAATTTCCAATTCAGATCACCGTTACAGCAAGCAGGGGGAACACGACTGGTGATGGTATTATTGGTGTTGAAATATCGATGATATTGAGAAACCCCTCATGCTCTAGCTTGCTTTCTGTTACCTTTATGGTTGCTTACTTGTGCGTATGATTTAAACGTCGAAAACATGCGCTTACGATAAAGCTGCCTTTACTCGACCTAACAAAGCAGCAATCAGGCTGCCCCAGACAATGAAAATATGTTTGATATTGACATGCATAATTAGAAAATGGCAAGTTTAAACAACACAACCAGAGCAAACATGTATACTTTACAAAGTTTCTGTTATTGACCTCGTTGTAAGTAATAGCAGAAGATTGTTTTTATTGCAACAACGCCGTGCATCCTGCGAAACATTTTACTCGTGAACTTGTAGCTAGAAAATGAATTTTTTTTCGGTATGCATGGGGGCTTGGCCCTTAACGTTCTGCTAATTACTGTGCAATGTTTACCGGCAGTAAGTGGCTTGAGTTGACCTAAAAATGTTTGATTCGATTTCTCGACGGTTTCGGAATTCTTTATTTGATTTCAATGTTAAGAATAGTGAATTTGACGGTTTTCGCATAAGCTCGGCTGTTAGACTTCATTAGAGTCCCCTGATTTTTTCAATAAGTGACACAGCATGATACATTTTCAGTTTGAATGTGCTAAAAACGGGGTGTCCTATGAAATCTAAAATTAATAATATAAAACTAAAAAATCAAGTGTTTTTTTAGAATTAATTAAAAATATCTTCAAACATTAAACAGGAAACGGTTTACTTAGAACTGAAGAATTTTTTAAGGCTCTGCTGTATGTTATATCGTGTATACTGATTTTTTTTTGTTTCACATCTCTCACACTGCATTGCAGGCTAAAGCAAATTGTTAACCAAACTTTAATGTGCCGATTGTATTAAAATTATTGGACATTATGACGAAAGCTATACGTGTATTAAAATTAAGTCACATGTTTCGAGAACAAACGAGCGAGATAAAATTTCTTTTCAATGCAAAATCATGATGAGAATCAAAAGACGAAATATTCAAAAAGAGAACAGATACTGAAGTACAGTAATTCAATAACTTTTCAATTAGCGAAATAAAATAAATTTCATTATAAAGCTTGCTTCATTTTGAATTAGGAAATATTGTCAGTTTTAGAGTAGCGCCCTTAGTTGTCAAATTTGAAATGTTTTGACAGCTTGTTGTTTGAAAACTATTCCCTTTTCAGTGCTAATGCTCGAGAATCCGACGTGCACTCTCAAAATCATAGGAAAAAACACTGAAATTCGCCAAATCAAGCGTTTCCGAGAAAGTGACCCGAAGGAATTAAAGTAACCATCGAAAGCAAATACACAATCGACAACCGAACTGGAAGGTACTAAGAGCACTCAAGGTAAACCCAGGACTCTCGGTTCGGGATTCCGCCAAAAAATGTGATGCTGACAATGGTACTGTCCGGATGATTCGTCTACGCGGAGTTTTACAAATTCTACAACAACAAGTTTTAGTTTGTGTCTCCACCCCTAGCGACGCTGCAAAATCTAACTTTTCAGTCTCACACTTTAGAGAAATTAAGTCTCCAGCAAATTTGTAGATAATTTTGTTATAAAAAACTCTACTAGAGGCTATTATATTCTAACATTTCTTATTTTAGAGATACACGATTTTTTTTGAATATCTAAAAAACAACGCTAAGTATATATCCGCACATCATTGGAACACACAGCTTTATAGACGACACAGAAAAGCTTTTACAAAGACCGAGTTATTGCCAAAAAATCTGAAAAATATCATTTTTTATTCTCGCCCAGATCACATTTAGGCAAAAACTTGACGTAACCTGCATAAGATGAATAACGGTCGTCACATTATCTCTACGAAATTGATTGGAGCAATTGTCCCCTCCAGTATCTTTGCCCGACCTGTAATTCAAAAAGACATTTATATTTTTATAACTTGATCTGGAAGAAGCTATCATTTTCGTATCTTCTACAAGGTTGGTTATTTTAAGCTATAGCATATATATGATATACTGAAGATTATTGCCTTCTGAATACTATAGTTTTTCAGGTATTTGAAAAAGTTAATATAAGGGACTAGTCCAATATAAAACGTGTTGCTGCTCAGCCTGGAGGGCTTTTCCCAAAGTCTCTAATCCCTAGTCGTTCCTCTGGAGACTGTTTGGGGTTGGGTTCCCAAGACCTCCTTATCTTCTACTCCCTGTCGGCCGTGAGAGACTTGAAGGTCCTCACTACTTCGAAACCAAGAATTCAACTCATTTATAATTTTAACTGTTTTTATTCCAAACAACCACTCGCTCCGCTTGTCCGGCTTTGCTGCCAATGTTTCAATATCGCTGCTCTTTTCATGCTTCTCAGTTGAATTTTTACCAACATTTGAGCCACGGGAGCTTCCAGCGCTGTGGAAACAATCTTTCATGATTCCTGTATTCAAAAGGGTGAAAACGAGACGTGGGAAACATTAGAGAAATTACCAGCCTTTCTGCAAGACCTACGCTCTTTGAAAGAATCGTTCGCAGGGAAAATCTAAACCGTACCAAAAACTTTATTTCAGTTGATCAGTAGTTGATATGCCGGGTCGTACCGTGTCGACTAAATTGATTGAATTTCCAAGAACAAGATGTTGTGGCTGTTTTGACACAGTAGATCATCGAATACTTCTGCATAAGCTCACTAAACTCGGTGTGTCTTGGAGTCTGACTTCATGGCTATGCTCGTATGTGTCAGGCCGCACTTTGTGTGTAAAGCAACAGTAACACTTTCGAAGTCCCTCAAGGTGTTAATCTAGGTCCTTTACTGTTTGCGTTGTACTTCAACAACATCGCCATTCTGTTGGGTATCAGGTGCGTATCGGTATATGCAGACGATCTGAAGATCTACCTTTTTATGAAATCTATCTAGAACTGCCACCGCCTGTTGGACACCTTTGCCGACTATTGTAACAGTAAAGAAGTTAACAATATGTACCGCTAAATGTCTGATTATAACATTCCATCGTTTTCATGCGTATCATTTCTTTCGATTACTAGATAAATGGAATGGAAAGCAGATTGAGATCGTCGATCGTCGTGACGTTCTGTTGAATCAGTAGCTCACGTTCAACCAACATT
Source organism: Wyeomyia smithii (assembly GCF_029784165.1). Lineage (NCBI taxonomy): Eukaryota > Metazoa > Arthropoda > Insecta > Diptera > Culicidae > Wyeomyia > Wyeomyia smithii. The sequence goes on from NC_073696.1 coordinate 194,212,075, forward strand.
TTTTCGCTTTAGATTTGAAGATCAACACTGTTTGAAGGCATTATACTGTGCATTAGCTCAACCAGTCCTGGAAAATGCATCATCCGGAATCCTCATGACGTGTGCTGGTAAGATAGAGTAGAAAGCGTTCAACGAAGATTTTTTCGTATCGCTCTGAGACATCTGCCCTTGAGTTTGCTATTTTACGTTGATTTTCGAGATTCAAGTAGGTTGCTCCGTTTCACAAATTTACTCACAACTAGTTTTCACCGGTCCTTCATGAACCACTGACATCATGTATCATACTAGTCGAAGATTCATTTGACGAAGTAAAATATTTGTCTGAAGTAAAGTATCTAAAAGTTATGCTGTGTGAAAAACAAAATTGACGCTCACATCTACAGGGTGGCAACATAGAAGTGATACAAGTATTCGAGTGCCCCTCGTTGTGACCTTTCCAGCTGGTCTCGAGGTACGATGGCGTCCTAACAAGCCAGTCGTTGCAGGTTCGAGTCTCGACTCGGGAGAGACTGTTAGTGTCAATAGGATGGTAGCGCTAGCCCCGAAATTGTTCTGCAAACTTAACAGTAGGACACCTGAAAAAATGTCCAATAGCAAGAGATGGCGCTTTTTCAGTGGTAGTAAAATCAAAATTTCTCTGAGTGTTTTGCTCATTGAGCGGGAATACAGCTATCAAATGTCTTCTAAACATTTTATTCTAACTTTCTGGTACTTACTTTCACTAAACGCAATCTATTTTTATCAAAATACATGTTTTTCCTATATAACTCCATTGCGTCTTACTACCATTCGTCCATGAGCCCGTGGTATTGATTTTGACAACGTCTCAAAATTAGGGCGAGAGCCGTGTGGTTGAAAGCCGATGCGCACAATACTCATTAGGGTGGTTCAAGGTTGCAAAAAGCAAATTATCTCTTAGAAATCTTCATACAAATTTAAAATGCAATACGATAAGCGGAGTCACCAGTAATTGACTTCCGATAAGTTTAGGATTTTTGAGGGCTCAAATGGAAGCAATAAAATTTTGTTCTGGCTCTTTACCATCAAGTTTTAACATTTCCATCTGACGATGAACCGCTTTAATACTCTTAGCCAAGCAACGACATCTAGTTCTGGTGTGAATGAAAAAATCGATAGTTTCAGCAATTTTTAAATAGATGGCAATACACAAACAGTTACGTTCACGTGTGATTTATTAGCAAAAATTAGCGGCGGTGTCCCGTTGGCTGCGAAGTCTGTGTATAAGAAGCAGAAGGTCGAGTTCCGAATCGAAATGTAACACCCCAAGGCTCGTTGTGTTTTCTGTCACAGCATGACAAACATCTGAGCATGTTTTGAAAGAGTGACGTGTTTACTGTTATTCGGAATAAGTATAGTCAGTTTTCAGTTCCGCAATCATAAAAATTGCAATGGATTTAAATAGAGAACAAATAAAGGCCTTGTACCTGCAAGGATTGACTAATATCGAGATCAGGAGAGGCTGTCACATCTGAATTGAAGCAAATTGTTCGACTACAGGACCATTAAGCGTTTTATCAGGTGTTCCCAAGAATTAACCTGGTAAAAAACGAAGTGGGCGGACTGTAGCCTTCTTCAAAGCAGTGAAGGAACGTTTAAGGCGAAATCCAACCCGTTAGACAAGCAAAATGCCATGTGAAATAAACATGAGCCACACTTTCATGCAAAATGTTATCAAAAAGAACCTTGGTTATTCAGCTTTTAGGGAGCAGAAATATCACGGATTAATTCGTAAAAACATTTCCGACTGGGTTGCTAGATCTCGATTGCTACTGAAGACGCACGCAGGTCAGAACATTATTTTTTCGGACGAAAAGTTGTTTACTCTGGAGGCAACTTTGAACAAGCAAAATGACCGTGTTTGAAGGAGCATGTCTTCATGATATACCAGCCAATAAAAGAGCAATCGAGCGATATCAAAACGCGACCAAAGGGAGATTATCATTGCTATTCATTGACAGAGTGTGAAGATAAACAAAGAGTACTACTTGCAACACGTTATCAAAGGCCATTGGCATCCTTGCGCTAGAATGCATTACTCAGGTGACGAAATACGTGAAATTTCATTCGAATAAAATATGATGAATTAATTTTTTTTCATATGTTTGGGTTGTTTGGCATGAATGTTCTCTATGCATGATTGTTGTATGAGATTTCGACTGTTGGGAATTTTACGATGGTTGGTTGTAATTTCGGCTAAGCAGTCTTGAATAAGTAGAACGATCTGGTTTTTCACTGTCCGACGTTTCGTCACTGATCAGTGACATCTTCAGGGGAAACTGTGGGTATTCATTACCGATTAGGGTCTGTTTTAATTCTTAAAGTTGTTAACAATTGGTAAGAGTTTAGCTGGTTGTCTGTGACTTACATAATTCTTGTTCGTTCCTTGTCTGGATGCTTTTTAGAGCTTATCGTCAACTTTATTTGGGGCGATTCGGGGTACATTCTACAATATTGATGTTCATAAAAGTTTGTGGTATGTAAGTCACATAAGGATTGGGGAAAATATTTTTCGTGAAGTGTGCTTTGTTATAGGAAAATAGCTTTTAAGTGAAAAGTGAGCGGTGAATGGAACCCTCATGGTGAATGGGCACTGTACGGTAGCAAACGCAATCGTATATTCTCCGCAAGATCAGTAGAACTTGTTCGAATTTATTCTCGGTCAGATCAGTTTTTTCTTCTTAAAAACCTCTTGTCCACCCAATTTCATTGACAAGATAAATAATAGTTAAACATATACGATCAAAAGTATATTTTTAAACTTGACTCTTAAATGTATTTTTTTAAGATTCACGATAGAAATTATTATTAAGATATTTTCAAACCATCACCATACACGCATTATAAGAATTGCACAAACAAATTCACATACATTGTCCCAGCAGCAGACCACGTTCTACCCGGAGGAAGTTGTACACATACGGCTTTTCCATGCTAGCCGATTCCATTATCACCTTCTGGAACAGGTCCGGATGGTTGATACACAGTATCACAATCGGTCCAAAGCTTAGCTTGAAAATTCGCTTCTCATCGTCGAAGAACGGACGCGACAAACTCTCCCAAATCTCAACTGCATTTTTCTGGAAAAAGTCCAACCCGTTGCCGAAGAAGGGCACTAGCGGTTCCACCGCTGGTATCTTTTCAGCAAATCTGTACCGTATTTTAAAGTACAGGTAGTAGGACAACGTAAACACCGCTAGTAGAGTTATTGTTATCATCGTGATTTCACGGGAGCTGTTTTCTTTCTCCGGCACTTTATGCACTATATATCGTGTTGATCTTGAATCACCGAAGTTTGTATCGCCGTCACGTTCGAAACCCGCACCAGTACTGACTGATTACCGCAGAGGTACCAAGGAGTAAAAACCAAACGTGGTGTGCATGCAGAGAACCTTCACATGCACCCGAGTAGACCGCCAACCCGGCCTGCTGGGAAAATGCAGAACATATTTTACCAATGCCGACCGATCGTAAACGGTCAGCTGTCAGCAGTAGATAACGAGTCTATGTTTGAATCGATTCGAGTGTGTTTACTAGCAACCCTACTATAGTGAACACGATATGTAATGCACTTCATAAAATCTTGCTGCGCGCGCAATTCAACCCAAACGGCTTTCAAAAATCAACAATTAACACAACCAATAACACAAGAAACCAAACGGGTGGGGTCTAGTACCTAAGCAAAGTATATATCCATGGATCTAGCGAAAAATTTGCACTTGCTTACAAAATTCAGAACAAACCAGAATAGGCTCATTTTCCTTGAATGCTTTCTGGTCATAAATGCTGGAAGACATTTGAAACTGACCCTTTTTATTTTTTTCTCGCGATCCTTAGTTAGGAATCTAGCTGCCGTGAAGGAAGGTGTCTTTTCCGTAAGTTTACCATTCCACCATGCCATAGGTTTCTACTTCCCAATTTTCATTTCATCATAAGTCTTGTGACTCTTAAACAGTTACCTTTTACCTATTTATTTGATGCACGAAATGTTTCTTGGGTTCTTTGTGGATGCTTGGCGCATTATACTTAGAGTTAATTGCTTACTAATTCGTGATCTATGCTTAGAACAAATTCCAAAGTTCACACCTGATCTCAACAGTCAATTTTCTCGAAATCAGAATAACCATAATTCACAGAAAACATAACGACAAATCAGTAATTTTTAATCTTTAAATTCATTTTTGTAAGCTAAAAGTGTAAATGTTGTTTGGAAAGAGAAACAGAGTAATAGACAAAAAAATAAAATAAACCAAAATAGTATTTATTGAGTTATTTTAAGTTTAGGATTTGAAATAGTTCCAAACTTTTTGGGTTGGGTCTAACAACTCATCATTTGAGATAAAAATCTTACAGGTCATCTTATTTTGCAAAGTACTTTTGGCGTCGTTTCACCAGGATGCCTGGTTCTTTAGACAGCTTTAACAATGCATCGTACTTAAATCGTAAATCTTCGAGACGAAAATGGCTTTCAAATTGAAAATTTATCAGCAAGTGTACCATCATTATTTTCATGCTCATAATGGCGTAACGATTACCTAAAATTTAAAAACTATTTTCAACAGCTTATTACATTTTTTTCTGTTCATGCTTACCAATACAGTTCCTATTACCACCACTGAATGGTAGATACGCGAACGGATGGCGTCCCTCCGATCGCTCCGGAGCTAAATTTTCCGGATCAAATTCTGCCGCTTCTGGCCCCCAGATATCCTTGCGGCGGTGTAGATTAAAAATGCTTATTGCAAAAACCGTTCCAGTTGGTACTTTAATTCCGTCCAGCTCAATGTCGCTCATTGTCTTTCGCACAATTATCGGTCCGATAGGAAAAAGTCGAAGACACTCTTTGATAAACATTTCCGTGTACCGCAAATGGCGTAAATTTTCTGGAGAAAAATTCAGTTCACTACTAACTGGAAACACTTCCTTAATTTCTGCGTAAACTTTTTCTTGAAGGTGTGGATACATAGCGAGCATTTGTGTAATTAGTCCCATTTCCATGCCGGATGTGTCACTGCCCTATAATGACATTGGAAATAAATACTTCTAGAATATAATCATTTTGGTTGCAATTATACCGCCGCAATCATTGTGTAAACGTTTTGTATAACCTCAATATCGCTGAGAACTTTTTCGTCGTGAAGATTCAACATTTGATCGATGAAAATTTGAGGCTTCCGGTAATCATCCTGATTCGAACTCGTGATTGACCCTGATTGTTTGGTCCTTCGATTTAAAGTGTCTTGGAAGATCTACAAACGTTGTAAAAGTTGTTCATCTATCAATGTTAGCTTTAGTTATACTTTCGAGCTACCTTATCTGCATATTTGTATGCCTCGTTCCTCATTGCCTCTTCATCTTTATAATCCTTTTGCAATTGATATATAAACTCCGCGTGTAAAAAGACGTTCAGAAATCTTCTAGAGATATACTCTAAAATACTACATAATATGTTTGTGAGCAGAAAAATTTTGCGCAGTCCCCAAACTTACGTGGTTACCAAGTGAGCCAGCTTGAAGGCACCTGGATCCTTATTAATATCGCACCCGATAGTGGTGCCACATACCATTTCCAATGTGCACAGCTTCATGAAATGAGTAACTTGAACTGGTTCATTTTCGGGATTTTGCGAAAGCTTTCCCACTAAATTCCGTGCACACCTGTCGAAGATTGGCACGAATTCGTTCAGAATCTTTTGGTTGAATGACGGATTGAGCGCTTTACGCTGACCTTTCCAAACGTTATCTGCAGTTTGAAATAATTAACATATTATGAACTTCAATTTATTGCTAAAAATGGGTTGCTCACAGTGGGCTGCAAATAATCCGAATTGCATCTTAAAAAGATCGTAAAAGTATGGCTTTTCCATACACTGTGGATGGGTAAGTATTTTTTGTGCCATTTCCGGATCGTTGGTACAAATCAGCGGGACGGCGCCAAGCCATAATTTGAACAGTTTGGCCGGATTGCTCATGGCAGCTGTAATGCTATCAAAGCGCTGCTCATCGCTTGTCCCCAAGAATAAAAGCGCATTTCCGAACAGTGGATAACATGGTTGCACCGTTGGCAGATCCTTAGCAAATGTCATCCAACGGCGAAGTTTTACATAGTATATCACACTCACTACAGCTACAACTAACACAAGTATTCCAGCAATCATTGTCACTCGCTGGAATCTGACTAACTTTTGACAGTTCCGTGAGCCGATACGTACCGGGTCCACAATCCGACTGTTCACCGAATGCCACCAGGTAACAATTTTTATTGTCTCACCTCGCCGTATGACGGAAGTCCGCCTAATGAGGCCTAATAACTAAGTATTATGGTACGTCACATCCCATCTAATTGAAATTACTGAGCCAGAAATATTTGCAACAATGTATTGATTAGGTTTGTTTGGAAATGTTAGTAAATACTTGAGAATGGAGAAAACACTTTGAAGCCTGATTCAACTGATTTACTGACAACAGTCTATACATTCAAAAAATGGAACGAAGTTTAAAATTGCAGCGTCGAGTAATATTTAACTGTTAACATTAATTTCTTTATTATTGATTATGTTTTGCTGATAATCTATCATCGGTGCAATGCCTTTTTTCACCAAAACCAGAATAGAATATTATTATTACCAGAAACTTTGAAACAGGTTGGAGAACTGATTCTTTTTTTGCAATTGAGAGAGACTTTGCTGCAAATGTGTTGCATATGTCATACAGATTATTATATAGTCATGCAAATTAAGGTTCAAAGGTTCATAGATAATTACGTCTGTCAAGTAGGGTAAACAGGTATAATACGCCCCCCCTAAGGAACATCGTCAATATTGTAGCTATGTATATCATAAACAATAAATCGTTAATGCAGTTGGATACACTATTTAGTTGGTAATGCATTGCGATTACTTTGTTTTGTAATTACTGTTACACAAAAACGCCATAATTTTATTAAAAATTATGACTAAATTGCAAGCTTTCCAATCTACCGGGGCAAAACGCCCCAGATGCAGTATAATATGCTCCATGCAGTAGCTTCATATGCTAGCTCAGCATGCGTTTATACATATTTACCCTAACTGAGAAGTCGAAATCAAGATTCACTGATAACACCAGCAGCATACGTTAACCCTACAGAGTCATGCAGTGATTAAATCCGCTTTTCGGTGAAATATGTTGAGAAAGTTAACAGTCCCAGTTATCGAAAAAAATGTCAATATGTATGCTAAAATATCCAGGTGCATGAATGAAAAGTTTTAAAATAAACGAATTATCTACCTTGAAGTGTTTCGAACCACAAGTGCAACTTCATGACTTTTTTTATTCATTTATTTACTTACGTCAATCATAGTAGACTACATCTTGAAATCTATTGCTATCATCACAAATATAGTTATGTAATTCTAGTGTTCAATTTTTTTTCAAGAGCATTTCGTGACATCGTTAAATCAAAAACTTAATATTTATTAAAAAGACTCATCATACTGTCAACTGGCCCGGCCATGGCATATTCTATCCTATAAGAATTTAATGAAAAAATTTTTCGCGTTCTTAATGAGCGTGTAGGAGCATAAAAGTTGAGTTTTCCTAGCAAATTTTCCGAACTTATGCGTTGTGAAACTAGATCGTTGACAAGAGTTACCGAAGCAGTTTCTCTTCTTTCTTCTAGTGTTTCTATATTAATAAGCATGCAACGCGATTCATAACAAGGGAGAGGAAATGAATTCCAACCTAGTTTTCTTAGTGCATATAACAAAAACTGTTTCCCGATCAGTCAAAAATACCAGAATTATAACAAATCTTGATATTTTGTTACGAACTTTTTGTATCAACTTGTGTTCAAAACTTGGTCTCGTTAATAGTTAAAATATCAAAATTTCTATCAAAATTACTTACTAAATATTACAAATTATAGCAAGTTTTGTAAGGTTTTAGGCAGAAAAAGATCAGAATTAGTTAGAATGTACAGTATTTTCTCAATTGCATAACAAATTCTGCAATAAATATGCTTCAAAGAAAAAACACTTTTGAACATTCAAGTGAATGATAACAGAATTTGATAGAAGTCTGTACTTTCTATCATCCTGGCAAATCAAGAATATTACAAGCTTTGTTATTTCTATCAAGCTCAGATATATTTGTGTTACCCGTTTGTTATAATCGTTTGATCGGGTTTTGTACGGAATCGATTCTATTGGAATGGACGTCTTGATAAGGCGACCAAACAACACTACAGTATTCTAAAATAGATCTAACATATGTAACAAAGAGAGTTTTTATAGTGTACGGATCTACGAAATGATAACTGGACCTTTTTATAAAATTTAACATACTGTTGGCTCTATTGATGATCGCATTGTAGTGATCAATGAATGTTAACTTACAATCCATAATAAATCCTAAATCTCTAATTTGATAACACCTTTCTACAACTTGATGTCCAAGAGTGCAACTGCAACGTTCAGGATTTCTTTTTCTTGTGTAGGATATAATATTACATTTTTACGTTGACTAACGTCTATATCGAAGTTAGGCGCCTGAATTTGAAAATCTAGTAATTCAACCAGGGATAACCAGGGAAAAGTGGTCAGGTTTTGAGCGCTTATTTTTCAGTCATTTATAGTCAGGTTTTCGAGGTTTTGGCATCAATCGATCAGAAATTTTTTTACGGGTAAATTTATGTAACAAAAATAAACTATTATTTGAGATACACTATTAAAAATTGGTAATTGATATCGATTTTCTTCGGAATATCACAAATATTACAAAACTTACAAACTATTTTTTCGTGTGCATCACCGTGTGGATCCTTCTAATTTCTATCCGAGAACAAAATCAACCTGCTGATCGACAACGCGCGCAAAATGATAATGGATAGAAATTAGAGGGTAAGTTTTGTAATATTTGTGATAATTCGAAGAATATGTGACGTAATTTTAATTTGTATTTATTTTTGTTTCATATAATTAAAGTTCTGAGGATGGCTGAAAAATAGTAAGCTGAAACGTAAACTATATTGTGTTTTGTTTTATTAAATCTCACCGAAAAAAATCAATCAAACCCGAGAAGATATTTCAAAAATTACAACCAGTCTCATATCAAATCAAACCCGAGAAGATCTTTCAAAAAATACAACCAGTTTTCAAATAAAGTTTCAACACATATTGCTGGACGGCAAAAAAAAACATATATTTTAGAAGTCATGTGTACTGTTGTAATGGCACCCACGTGTCCTGTGAAAGCCTGCAGGGGTCCGTCACATTAGGTTACATAAGGGCGCCAATCATCGTATGGAAAAAAAGTAACCAGAAAATAAAAAAAAAAAAAAAACCCTATACAAAATGTTCACCTGCTCGAAAAAACACCCTGTGCGAAATTTCAGCTCAATCGGACTTAAAATGGGGTGGCGCAAAGCGATTGAAGTTTGGCCTTTTTTGAAAACCGAAAAATCACGCAAGGGGGGGGGGGGGGGGTACGTGAAATTTTGGTTTTCGATTTTTTTTTTTTGATGCTAAATGACTTAAAATTTCATGAAACGTCGAGAATTGGTGTCATCTGAAAAATTTTTTTTTTGCAAAAAACTGCTCTCTGGGACTTAGTCGTTTTTTCAATTGTGGGAGGCGGAGTTCAAAATTTTTAGAATTCATCTTTTGAAATTGATCACTAGTCTCTTAAAACAGCTTGTATAATGATATACACTATAACTAGCATCGCATACATCATGTTTCATTAGGGTGGTTCATTTATTCGACATAGGGTGGTTCATAATATTGTGCAAAAATGAGTATAAAATAAAAAAAAACACTTCGGTTCGTTTGATTGGTGTGACGTCTTCGACAAAGTTGTGAATAATAATTCTGTATTTCCAAAAAAAAATACTTTCAAAAAATTATTTGATTAATTAATTTAAGAAAAATAAAAATTAATTATTCGAAAGGCTTATATTTTAAAAACTTGATTTTTTTAATAAAACCTACAAAAGATTATCAAAACAATGAGACCAGTCCGATCATTTAGAAATCACGAAAAATAAGTTATCATATTTTGAAAAAAAAGAGTGATCTGAAATTAGGTCGTAAAGTATTTTGTTTAGGGTTTTTTTTTTGAAATTCGAAATGACCCTTTTGGCTGACACCCTAGGTGACATACTTAGAACCCGGAAAGAAGCCGGTTTCCTACCGCATTCTTTCTACGTTGGCACTGCCTTCAGCTGTGCATGAAAGTAGTTCAGAGCTTGCTTACAGTTGAAGCCAAGTCTTTCGCTTGGCTTGGGTGACGAAAACCGCCACCTGTAAGCACAACAAGGTTCGGTAACTCGTCACAGCATCGCGAGGGTGAGTTACTGGTAATTGTTTGTAAACAAGACAGAGTGGCTAAGCGCACGGCTCACCGCTTCGGAAGATTAGGCTAAGTAATGTTCGAAAATAGAGACAGGCCGAAGAAAGGCCATTAGAGTAATAAAAATAGGCAGTGATTTCGCGAGGGGAAATTGTCACTCGCGGAATTCACTCTTTGGCTAGTAGTAAGAACTCATATTCAAATTTAAAGACGACCGTAACATGAAATTTCAAAGGAAATACGGCTTTTTCAGTCTTAAGGGTATATCAAAACGCTACTATGTCTTAAGTCCGACGTTTCGGCCTTTGTACTTGGCCTTCCTCAGGGGATCTTTAAATTTATTAAAAAAAAATTTTTTTTTCTTCTAAAACTAACATTGTTCTTTTCTCAAAAAATCTACATAAAGTTGTACCGTTTTTTTGTTCAGCGTACAGAGCTTTACGATAGGTTGGCATAGCTATCGATAGGTTCTCCTTCAAAATACCTATATTGAAACGTTAGAGTTAGTTTGAGCTTTAGAAACTACCTACATACTTTTACCCCATCACAAAGCACGATGCGTTGGTGGATTTAATTCGTTTTCTCGGGCTTTTTATCGCACCTCTGGTAACACCAAGATGGACTCTAACTTATAATTTTCGTTTCTATTAATAAATGCATGAAAAGATAAGTATAGGACAAGTATAGGACAAGAGAGATACTCTATCCTGCTCACTATTCCTGTTCAGTAGAGATAGAATTGCATCTATTGGTACTGGTTTTGGCTGTAATGTCGTTTCAAGCTGTATTGATACGATGGAGCTGGTGGAGATGGTGGCCGGGGTGGTGGTGGTGTTAGCACTGGTGGTGAAATATTTGTTCTGGTTCTGGTTGTTTTTCGCAATCGTATGCAATAGTCCGGCGTAGATCGAGCTTATTCCTTCAACATCTATCCTGTAGTTTACAGTCTGAGGAGTGTTGTAGATGTGAAATCATTCAAGCATTGGTAGTTGAGGTGCGGAGAAAGATCTGTCAATAATTTTGGTTTCCTCCAATGCAAACCGGTGTTGATGTTTGATACAGTGCTCTAGAAGAGCTGTTTTGCTACTCATCTCGACTACTGCTTGATCATTGTAGGTGTGACCCGCGTTCGAGATACCATCAAGTTTGTTTACATTCGACTTGTGGCCACTCATACGGGCTTTCAGCTTGTTTGTATTCATACCAATATAGCACCCCGCGCAGTTTCTGCACGGAATATTATAAAGGGTGATTTTTTAAGAATTTGGTTTTTCTTTAAAAAAAAACGCATAATAATTACAAAACTGTATGAAATCTTTATTTGAGCCGATAAATTGGTTTATGCCATTTACTTTTTAAAGATAATTTCATTCAAATGTTTGCCACAAATACGTTTTAAATGGTCCATACGCAAAGTCTAATTTTGGGTCACTTTTTCGAGCATTTCGCGAATAACGCATGTAATGTTGTCTTCCAAGGCTGGAAGTGTTGTTGGCTTATCCGCATAGACGAGAGACTTAACATAGCCCCACAAAAAATAATCTAGCGGTGTTGACCGTAACGTTGCGATTTTGATCATCTTTGAAGAAGTACGGACCAATGATGCCTCCAGCGTGTAAACCGCACCAAACCGTGCATTTTTCTGGGTGCATTGGCGATTCTTGTATTACCTCTGGTTGCTCTTCGATCCAAATGGGCAATTTTGTTTATTAACATACCCACTTAACCAGAAATGAGCTTCGTCACTGAACACAATTTTTCGGTCAAAAAGTGGATTTTCGGCAAGTTGTTCTAAGGCCGATCCACCAAAAATTTGACGCTGCGGCAAGTCGTTCGGCTTCAATTCTTGTTCGAGCTGTATTTTATAAGGCTTTACACCAAGATCCGTTCGTAAAATCTTCCATGTAGTCGAATAACACAAGCCCAATTGCTGCGAACGGCGTCGAATTGACATTTCACGGTCTTCCACTACACTGGCTGATACGGCAGCAATATTTTCTTCTGTACGCACTCTATGTATACGTGTTGGTGGGTTTATGTCCTACAGGGTAAAACTGGTTTGAAATTTCGTCACAATAGCTTTAATAGCTTGCTCGATTATGACGAATGGTCGTAATGCGCGAAAAACATTTTTCACAGAGGACGAATCGGAATATATATAGTTTCGTAAGCTGTCAGTGGTCACGCACACGCCAAACGCAAGTTACTAAACTGTCTTTTTTCCTAGCACACTATGAACCTGAGGTACACCAAAGTTTGTAATTTTTTTATGTGTAGCAACCACAAGTTACCATTGATTGCGTTTAGTCCTCTACACACCTCCTCTCGCCTGATACGGACCCATTGAAGCGTGAGAAAATCAGAGTGAACTGAGTTTAAACTTTCTTAGACACACGTGTTATTATTCGCACATGGCTACATGTTCTGATCCAGTTGCATCGACAAAAACCGCCAAAAATATAATGTTTCGCTGGAGACAGAGGAAGATGATTTCGGGATGGAAAAGGAACGTGGTATCATAAATATTCAGCATGACCCAGAGATTTGAAATTAACCAAACCACTATCAGTTGATTATGAATTAGTCCTCTAACATCAGCTTCATCAAAATTAGGTTGTTAAGAGATGGCATAAGACGGTACCCGACTATGAAAAAGTCAAGTACATCATGGGTTATTTAAAACAAGAGCTCCAACGTAATCCATTAACTATACTCTGACTATACTCTGACGTTCAAACTGTACGGTTAAAGCGATAATTCCTTCGCCGATATGTAAAAATATCACCAGTCAATACGTTTTCAATAATAAGATATTATATTATTGCTTTATAAATACAGATACAGTATAAGCTTACACTATTAGTCATTACTTTGAAACATGATGTCAAATTTGATTAACAGTCTTTATTTTAGATGTTTGAAATATCGCCATGTAGTTTTCGATTTTTCTAAAATCTAACATAGGTACTGTCCTACAAAAACCAAGCATTTGATTTGTTTGAAAAAAAAAAAAAAAGAACAAGACAAATTCCGAAATCGACGTGAAAACCCACTTGAATTCCGAAATTCGCGTAGAAAACTTTATTTGCTAAAGGTTTTTAACCATTTCTGCTAAATACTATCGAAAAAGAATAAACAGCAGTGTTATTTCCACCTACGAACTGAGCTGAACATCAAGGAAAAATGAGCCGTTGAGAGTAAAAGTGGTACATGTGCCATTTTTACACTTTTTGGGTTTTTTGCATAGTTTGATGCAGAACGCAATAACGTACTATCCAAGAAAAACCGAGATCTGATAACCTAAACCAAAGTTATGGCAAACACTTTTTTTGGTAATTAACATTATCACCGTTTCGTTGAGAGCAAAAGTGGTACATGTCCAGTCTGTGCATGTTAGATGAATTGTAAGTCGAGGATCTTAAGATACAAAACAATCATGTCTTCAGCAAAGTTGGTCAAGTCATAAAGTACTTTCAGATGAAAATCTGTCTGCTTTGGAATTTTCTCACTACGTGGCGCTAGTGTACCCGTGACTGTTTTGTAACAGCAAGAATTTTACCTACTTCAGTATCAACTCGTATTCTGTGGCCAATTTAGAAGATAACACTTTGATATAGATATATATTTACACATTGGATCCGAGTTTGGCTTTGGGCAGACCACCGATAGCCTTGCGGAAGATCCATAAATACCGTAATTGAGGTTAATCTTCTAAAGTGATCCTAGAGGTTCCTAGTTATTTTAGAAACTGCTTCTGTGGAATTGACTAGAAACGAAATGATCTTTTGATCGAAAGGTGGTTCAAGGTGGCCACCAGATGGTTCGTCGGAAGATCCGAAACTAGCGTGAAATGTCAATTTTCAAAAGTGTTCCTGAAGCTCCTACACCACTCCCAGGCGAAAATAAGTGATCTCATGACAGAATATGTAGCCCTCCGAAAGATCCAGAATTACCGTAAACAAGATAAATTTCAATAATCAGGTCATAGTCCCGCATGGATACGGTATATACCTCTCCAAGGTTGTAGTATATTTTCAGTTCGTCCATTTTTCCGTGTTTTTTATCGAAACTATCACATGCAATAATATACCATAAGCCGAGATTTGATAACTTATACCAGAGTAATAGTTGAACTAATTTTCAGTTTTCTCCTTCTACGATATTTCTGGATCCGGAGGGTAACCGGTAGTCTACCGAAAGTTAAACCTGTGCCCATCGTATAGTTCTTGTTGGTCAAATAACAATCCTAAAGATACTAGAGTGTTTTCTTTCGAATTGGCCCCAGCCTATCTAGATAATGTAAAATTTCTTCTGTTATTTCTTCTAGGCTTTGCCATGACTAACAGGCAAACTTTTGCACGAGTGAATGGAGTAGTTCAGTATTTTATCGTAGGCAACTATTTTGCAAATTGTTATGTTTTTCTCGATCACATTTGAAATCGTAGAAAATCTGAGTGTATCTCTGCCGATCCACTTTCATCAAACCACTTAAAATTATTACGCATTAGTAGATACTTTAAAAATTCAACACACGTAAACTGTTTCAACTTAAATTTAACAAATGCCAGATGATTAGATGCGTAAGAGATTCGTCTTATTACTCTAGTGAGATTCAACCAATGAAAAATTTCGATCGCAGTGAACGTTGTGACCGGGAATCGAAAACACTTATTGAGCAATTTTGAAAAATTCTGCTCATTGCCACACAACAAAGTTATATATATCATGAAAATCAGGACAAATGCTAAAATATAAAAAATAAATCAGGACGCCCAAATAGGTTTTAAAAATCAGGGCATGTCCTGCCAAATCAGGACGGATGGTATCCCTAGTTCATGGTGAAATGGCAAACCAAACTGAGTACATTAGACTTTGACAGCTGCCAGAATTCCCGCGTAAACGAAAAATCACTCTTTATTTTGAAATCTGCGTTTCAGCAAGGCTTGACTATTTTCAAAGTACAGTTGTTTACATAATCAAAACTTGATCATGTTTAAGGCTTGATTAGGTGCCATCCACATACCACGTGGACAGATTTTTAACGATTTTGATGCTACAGATCAGGTTATAATGAATCATGACTCCCCGTTAACTGCTTGGCAATACTGGTCCACAATATAAAAACAAAAGAATATAGTTGGAGTAGTTCTAAAAGTAAGAAATAGCAAAGTAAGAGGGAGCAGATTACCTATTTTTCGAATCTATTACATACAAAAAAGATTTTTTTTATTGATTTGCAATCAATGTTTCAACACAAAATAATCAAAAATATTTAGTAGTTTAGAAACAACGTGTTACCACATGCATTAGACATACGTAACAGTCAGGAAGAAATCTTCCAAAAAAGTTAGTACAAAATGAACTACTCGAATGGTACAACCCTCTGAATAAAATCACGGTTTGAGGGCAGCGTACCTGCTCAGCCCTGCATTTGTCTCGTTCCTACTCGAAAAATGCTGCATTGATTTTGTAAATAACTTTTTGACAATTCCTTATGGGATTTTCATTGGGGCTCGATAAAGCCAAGAAAAAGAAAATTCATTCTGTTCATTATTTGTCGAGCAGTTGGACAGGACGAGGTACGAAGTACTATGGGGCAACGTGTACCAGAAAAAAACGCCAGTGTTACGTATGTCTTATGTATGTGGTGTTACTTTAATTTTGGTAACCAATAAGTCATTTAAAAATACGATATGTTTTTTTAAATGACTTATTGGTTACCTCCAATTCACCGTGGAACCTTAAATCGTAAGCCTAAAAAACATAAAAAAATAATAAAGCTATCGGTTTTTCAACTTTTCTAATTTAATACGTATTCTAATAACCAAAGTTTGTCGATAAAGAATATATAGGTACTAAATGCGAACATGATCAGAGCAAACAAAATCTGATTATAAGGGAAGGGAAAAATTTTCGTTTTTATCATGTTTTGATGGCTGAAATGAGTTCAGGACCCCAAAACTGTCATGTAATGTCGTTTTTAATCATTTTAAAAAAGACTCAAGTTTATTTCCGACTTTTTACAGAGACTTGCCGTTGTAAGCTACCATAGGTCATATTTAGTACGATGCTCATGGCTCATGATCATTAGACAAGTTAACCCAGATAACATAAATAAGTATCTATATTAAGCAATCTACACACCAATTTCCCAATAGCCAAATTCAGTAATCTTTACTAAATTTCAACAATAAAAACCATGTGCTGATATCTCTGCAATCTAAATAGGTACTGAAAAATTAGTAGTTCATTTCGCTTCACCGACTTTCAGCAATGTTTGCTTTTATTGCTGAATACTCGGCATGTCGTCGACGACGAAGAACTGTTGCAGGACCTGCAATCGACCTCTGCGACGTAGAGGAACTATTTGGTGAGTGGAACAGTTAATTATTCTTGTTTTTCTTTTCCGGTGTCAGGTGGAGAGCTAGGGCAGATAATTTAAATCGCTTCCTTGGTTATTGGATAGACTTCCGCGACACGAAAAACGAGGATCGAACTTTTTTTTGTGAAATAAGGGTTGAGGTTAAATAAATCATGAGGGAAAAATCATATTTAAACTTGTTTGAAAACTTATACGAAAAATTTCAATTGAACTAATATTTCAGGAATATTATGGGTCTTTGCTGAATTCTATCAGCCAAGAGCTGTGAAATAATGCGATGGCCCATATTTAGCAATTCTTCGAACAATGCTGAAAATTCAGTCTGTCAAACTGAATGACATTTCGCGTTGCTGAAAATTTAACAAGGTACCGTTTAACAGAATGACATTTCTCATTGCTGAAAAGTTTAGTGTGTAGGTGATCGGAACCCAAGCAGCAAAATTTGTTTCGATTATGAACTTTGTGCATCACAGCAACAAATTCTTATGCGAAACTAAGTTGCAGCTACATTTCAGTTTCTTATACAATGACAAAAAAAGGGCAGGAGGCGGAGCCAACTGCAACATTTTCGTTGTTTCAACACAAGTTACAAGAGTGAAACAGTAATGTGTATGAACTTATGCGTGGAATTTGATAACAACATGGTAACTGCTGCATGGTCAAATTTTAGCAATGAAGATGTATCGTAGCAGCAACTTGGGCGAAATAATTAAATGGCGTTGTGTTAAACAAAAGATTTTCTGTATAGCGATTGATCTTTGATTATTTGGAGAAATTTGATGAGGATTCAACTCCAGTTATCAATTTCTATTCAATTTTTACGTTTCTACTATTTACGTCGTTTGATGTAGAAACTCCTGCAAGTTTATAGCTCAGTATTTATTTTGCTTCTCTAATTATGCTCATGCTTATACTCAGTTTTTAATTTAGCTTCTTGAATTCATCAGCACTTCAGCGTGATAGTGAAATTCAAATAAATTTATTTCATTTGGTTTTAGAGACCAACATTTTTCTGCCGAATTGTAAAAATGGTGTTTGGATGACTTCTAGTCCAAGTATCAGAGGCGCGATAAAATAAAAGGTCATTAGTTAGTCACCTGAGCAATGTTATTATTTTATTTAACATTTTAAACGTTACAAAGGTGTAATATTTCCCTCTCGTGTGTTGTGAAGATAATAATATTTGCAAGAAGCGCTGTAAAGAACCTGGATGTGATGATAAACAACAACATTCCCGTATGTGAACTACTCGCCTTGCCTTGAAGACATGGACATCAGGATGAACCTCAGCAAAAAGTTACAACGCAGTACATAATCTCATCTCAGAAACTAATATAGACTGTTCCGAAAATTATAAATACATCTTCTTTCTTGAATAAAACAAAAAATACAGGATTTTTCGGGTCATTTTATTCTGAAATATAGATAATAAGTGTTTTCTTTCCAGTTTCAATTTATGTTGGGATTATTTTTCGTAGGATACGCCAGTTCTCTAACTTTTCTTTTAACACTTCTCATAAGCTTTTGCACAGTGTGTTCTCCGACCATTTTTACCACTTTAAGCCAATCTTTTTTAAATTTTTCAACATTGTCCGCTGGTTTGACATATTTCCTCAGCTTTGCCTTGGTCAAAGCCCAAAAAGTTTCAATAGGGCGAATTTCAGGGCAGTTTGGAGGATTCATCTCCTTTGGGACACATGTGACATTATTTGTTTTATACCACCCTAGTGCATCCTCAGAGTAATGGCAGGAAGCAAAATCGGACCAAAAGATTGGAGGATTGTTATGCTGCTTAACCATGGGTAACAACGTTCTCTGCAAACACTCTTTCACGTAAATTTTACCATTCATTGTGTCATTCGTGATGAATGGACGAGATATTTTCCCACATTCACAAATGGCCTGCCAAACCATTACCTTCTTGCCGAATTTTTCGGTGTAAATGGCTTTCACTGGTCCAGGGACATCCTTTCCCTTCGGTGATGTATAAAATTGCGGTCCTGGCAGAGTCTTATAGTCCAGTTTTATGTAGGTTTCGTCATCCATGATAACACACCCCATTTTTTTGGTCAGAAGTTTGTCATAAAGCTTCCGAGCTCTCGGTTTCACAGATTCAGCTTGTTTTGGATTTCGTTTCGGCTGCTTCTGCTTCCGACGGGTCTACAGACCCATTCTTCCCTTGGCACGCATAACGTTACTCGCCGAGGTTCCAAGCTTTCTCGCCTTATCTCGTACTGATACTGAAGGATGCCGCTTGTAGTATTCCTTAACCTTTTTGTCCATTGTGAGATCAACAGGCCCGGGTTTTCTACCACGTCTTGGGGCATCAGTAAATGTGCATTCTTCACAATACTTTCGCAATGCGGGTTGAACTGCTCCGACACTTATACCTTCTTCTCTGGCTAATTTTCTTATAGAAAGACCACTCACGGTGCCCCATTTGTGCACAATTCGCTTTCTTTGCTCGGGAGAAAGGCCACGCATTTTCAAAATTTTGCACTAAATGTTAGAAAAAATGACAGCATCTGTTTCTTTTGGATGTAAACAACAGGACGCAGCCAACGTTTGGTTGAATACTGCACGTTATTTGAAATGACGGTTGATCGTAAGTGTATTTATAATTTTCGGAACGGTCTATATAAGGCGAACGATCAACCAAAAGTTGCTGTTACATGACTTGAGAACGTGACAGCAACTTTTAGGAGTATCGTTGTGTGTTTGTTTTGTGTATCTCGCAAGCATCACGTTGGCAACTTATACGTTCTGCCCACTAGGTCTATCCAGTGAAGGTTAGATTTTCAAATGACATTTCCACGTTTCAACAACAAACTCAACATCGCGAATTACGTTGTTGGTGTAAAGATTTTTGAAGCAGCGATGCAACTTTAGTTGTTGCTTGTATCTTAACAATTTCATCGTAGTAACAAATAATGTTCCTTGAAACCTCAGAATTTCATAAGTGCAACAAATGATCACAATTTATTTTTTTATGATGTTTCAAATGTTGCTTGGGAAGTCCAGAGATTGTGAAGTACTCGTAATTTGTGTGATATATTTCACATTTAAATGTACAAGTACAGATTCTTTTCCGGCTTCAGCGCTGATCGTGAATATCTGTGAATGCCATAGCTTGTTTAACCATGAGAGGCTTAATTTAATACAACAGGTTGGGTGGCTTTCTAATCAATACACGGTTTACTAAAAATCAATCATGCTGCAGGCGTGCCATTCCTTCAATAACCCAAGGTTTTTTTGTGGGAGCGCAAAGTTTTGTTTCGCTTACAACAAAGCGATTATCATGTCAGCATTTTTCTATACAAAATCCTCTAGTTTTCTAGCGAAAATAGTAGGCGTTGTCTACTTGTTGAATTACTTGTTGATAATAGGAATAATTAGAAAATCATGACCATTAAAACAGAAACTAAGTCAGTGTCCCTAGTGTATGTAGAAGTACGCCAAAAGGTCGGTCGCCTTTGAGTTGGCTTACGGGAAATCTTATTGAAGTCTTCGAAAAGTTATCTTTGCTAGGAGTACCAAAATTCACAGAAATAGTTGAAAAGCAATAATCTGTCATTTTTTTCCAGTTTGAGCTCTAGGACAAAACCTGTGTTTACCGATGTTATTAAAAACAATTTCAATGTGTAATTACTAACGAACCAGAAAATCTGAAGGCACACATGTCTTATTGGTTAAATTCGCGTAAAACATTTGAGGCCAAGCCGTGCACTTTATTTCCATATAGCATCGATAGCCGTTGCATTGAAAAAAGCACGAATGAGCAAAATAAAAATGTTATTACATTGTTCATTTTATTTACAACCCAGTAAGTTTTTCTATCCAGGACAATAGAACGATTAATTTTAGTTTCACCCCATGTTCATCCATTGAACCGAGGTAGCTATAATAACATAATATTGTTTACTAGGCCTTCCAGTAACATGTTCCTGTATCACCATCATAAAGAATTATTATAATCGAAATTCATTCACATTTACCGGCAATCATTCTAACCATTTTCACACACTCTGCCTCGCAAAAAGTTGTACACATCATGTAAACATTTGTATTTACGAATTCGTTTCACCGCCCTGAGTTATCAGGCCTATGCGACCGTCGAGTGTCGTGGTTAAGTGGTTAAGTGGTTAGTGTCGTGGTTTGTGGTTGGCAATGCTTTGGCTTTTATTATCAGCATGTGAACATAATCATAGATTACGCACCTTGGAAGAAAAACTTAACCCATTATGAACCGGGCCTAGATCCCGATCATGATTTTCATGCTGCGGGCTTGATTTATTCTAATCAAGAAAAAAAATTATGAAAAAAAGTTTTTTTTTCGAATTTCCACAACCGAGTTTTTAACTGATCGTTTTACACTACAATGGGCCCAAGCGTGCCAAAATATTCTTGCAAAACATTGATAAATGGTACAAAAACAATGTCAGATGTGAGGTTCTAGAATTTATTATCATCAATGGTTTTTATTAGTTTTCAGCTTTGAAACAATTATTGAAAAATTGTGTTTTTTTCACATTTGCGCGAAACTCTCCCCTCCCTACGGAATGAGAGGGGAGGGGTGCCCGACAGATTTTTTGTACCTAGTATTCCTAGCTATCATATACAGAAAACAGATTATATTTATCTCATCTCAGTTATGTGTAAAACATTTCTAAAGTACTGTTCGATGAATCGAAAACCTAGTCCATAATGGGTTAAAGTCTATGGTTTAGAACTGCAGATCGGCTCATAGGTTATAGAATGGTTTCGATTTCTTCAGCAGCGTTGAGCCAATCCATGCCGATCGGTATGAAAATACACAAAAATATAATCGACCAGTTTTGATTTGAATGAAACTTTGCACATTTATAAGTAAACTGAGTATTTTACACTGGTGGAGAATTTTGTAGATTCAAAATGCACTAAAAAAATTGCTATCTCATCACAAGATTTTATTATTCTACTTCGCCGGTATATAAATACCAATTTCGAGTCACCAAAACGTATTCATCATTGTTTTTTTTTCACAAATTCATCATTGGTTTTGATTACTATAGTTTTTGTTTGAACGGTTGTTTTTATAGTGATGTAACTCGAATGATACATAACACTGATAATTAAAGGTTTTGCTCTAGAACTCAAACTGGACAAAAATAAAAGCTTTTTGCTTCTTATTGCTCTTTAAATATTTTTGTGAATTTTCGCGAAAATAACTTTTTCAGAAACTTAAATGGGTTTTCCTGTAAGCCAACGAACCTGGCAACTACCTGTAAGGAGCGACGAACCTGGCAGCTACGCTGCGGCCTTCTGAGGTACTTTTGCATACACTAGGGGCACCAAAATTGTATATCCTTTTTAGGGCAACATTTTTTTCGCTTTTGTCGACCAGTTTAATCAAATGCTCAAGCGTTGTTCCGGTTTCTTGAATATTCTATACTTTGAGCTGTTCTATTTTCATTAATTCTAAATGAAATTTTAGCTGTATTTCGTTATAACGTTAATTCTCACTGCAATTGAAATTCTGATTTGATTCATTTTCAAAGGTATACAACGTTTCAGAGGCACATTAAATTCTCAACGTGTTTGTTGTATATCACATTTCAATCAGAAAGTAATTTTCGACTATGAGAGTTTTACGATCACGATCGTGGATCAGAATTGATTTTTTATTGTCTCGAAATCGATTAATACGCTGCTAATAAGAAGAACTTACTGATTTGAGGCAACTTACAGCTTAAAGTTAAAAGACAAGTACCCTGATTATACCGCATTCGTTTTTTTCCTTTCCAGTTAGTGTAAAACGTCTCACCTCCAGTACCATAAGTATCAATTATCTACGTGTTGTTCCAAGAGTCCCGTATAAAAATTGCTCACTATTCTCTACGATCTGTATCAAAGGTGACGGACGCACAAATAATTATTTCAGTCAGCGGCGGTAACCACGTAATAATTGGAATTTCATCTATCAGCGTCATTTTCATCAGAATTTTTTACCTTTTAATTTAAATGAATCAGCTTAGTCAGAGCAGACAAAAACAGTGTCGCAAATAAATACTCGAAATCGGTAAAGATGATTTCTTTTTCCTTTTACAATGACAAGTATTCAGCCTCGTGGAAAAAAAACTTTTATTCGTGTAAATATAACGACAGTCAAACTATTAAAAGCTGGCCAATCTTCTCGATCGACGAACGGTTAAAGCTTTCCCAGCAACCGTCAGAATGTTTCTAAAGAATAATATTCCGACCACGCTTGAACTAGCGATACTTTCATACCAGTTAATGCAATACTGCAGATTTCCTTAATTATACCTAGCACAAGCAGAGCACGCTAGCTGGTGCAGAGGTGCTAAACTAACTTCAGCAGATAAACGTAGTATGTTCGACGGTACCTGAAAAGTACTTTTAAATGCGAAACTATTGTTTAATAAAAGCAAATGTTATACTATACTAACCTAAAACAAATTTTGTTAATATAAGGAACTTAGTTTCCTGTTCACAGCGTGTACTAATGTTACCAGCATAGAGACAATAAAAGTCAGCAAGAGCATGTAGCCAGTCGATCAGTTTGAGAAGCAGATTCGGATTATCCGCGCGAATTCGATCCACGAAGAAGGCACACGTCGCATTTGCTGCTAGTGGACAATGATTGTTCTAGTGTTGTTTACAGTGGTGCTTATGCTAGCAGTGTTGAAGTATGCTAGGTACAGGCAACAGTTATCTTTCACCAAACTTTTACCGTCGGTTACACCATGTTATCCTATAATCGGTAATGGTTTAATGTTTCTTGGAAAAAGTAAGGAACAACGTTTCAACAATTTTACCAAGGCCGTTAGTAACCCAGCCAAACTATTTCTGGTATGGTTTGGGGTTGTTCCAATAGTCGCAACAAATGACCCAAATATGGCACAGAAGATTTTCAACGACCCAGAATGCCAGGAAAAATCATATCTCTACAAATTTTTCAAATTGGATTATGGCCTATTTTCATCAAGACGTAAGCCGTTTGGATAATTTTGTAGCAGTCTGGAAAAGTGATTTATTTTATTTTAGATTGTATTTGGAAAGGGCAGCGGAAAGCTTTAAATCCAACCTTCAACGTAAAGATTTTAAACGAGTTTATTCCAATTTTTGATAAGTGCTCTCAGAATCTAGTGAAAAGGCTCTCTACGGTAGTGGAAGGCAAACCAGTTAAGATCATTCCATATTTGCTTCAGTGCACTTTGGAAATGGTGTGTGGAACTACCTTCGGTGTAGATATGGAAAAAAATCCTGAATGGGCTGAAATTATGAATATGATTCAAAGGTAAAAAAGAGGGCCAATCATAGTGAAGGAACAATTTATGCATAAACTGTTGTGTTCACAGAATATTTCATTTGTCATCCCAGCGGATTCTAAATATACACTATCATTCTGAGCTGATCTATCGATTTTCCAAGAACTACCAGGAAGAAACCGCTTTGAGAGAAAAAGCCTACACTATTGCGAACGAGGTAAGTAGAAAAAAAATGTATTAATAGTGAAATTCAGCACACTGTGAAATAACGAACTAAAGGACTTCTATTTGATATAAAAATTGTGATCGGCAGTGAAAAATTTTATTGTCAAGAATCATCAACGTAATTTTGTTTAATGAAATGCATTGGGTATTTCCCTTTGTATACTACCTTGACTAGGTCACCATAAAACGCTTTTGGTTTTCCTTAAGTAAACTTCATGCATTAAATTTATATTAACCACAGAAGGGAATGAACGCTTTTGAATAATCGTAATATCAACAGAATAGAGAAGTCACCACATTTTTCAATCCATATATCCTATTCAAAATATTGTATTATATATTTCCTATGGTCTATTTTCGATTTGCTATTTCTAATTTCGTATTTCGTATTTAGTATTTCCTATTTCCTGTTTCTTGTTTCATATTTGAAATGATTTTTGCTTGACACACACAGGAAATTTATTCTACATCAATTCAAACTTAAACGAAAAATGTCGACTATCTTTAGCAACTACAATAATGATATCGTCTTATAGTCGTAATAGTTTCGTCTGGGTACTGGACTAATTCAGAGATTACATTTTCATCCTCAATTTCCAACTCATTCTTTCGTTAGATTTTGCAAGGTGCCATAGAACGTAAAGCGAGAGAAACTGCTGCGGGGGCGAACGCGACAAGTGATGGTGATACAGGAAGTGACTGTTTCCGCAAACCACAGATTTTTATCGATCAACTGATCGATCAGGACATTGGCAAGAAATTTGAGCACATCGAGATATTGCATAACGTATACACGATGATTGTAGCTGTAAGAAGTCTTCTAATCATTCTAATATGTCATCACAATTATAAAGCCGTTTTCACTCCCACAGGGTAGCGACACTTCAGGCAACGAGATGGGCTATGTCGCACTGATGCTTGCTCTGCATCCGGAGCTACAGCAAAAAGTATATGCCGAGATCATGACCGTATTTCCAAAAGGAACAGAATTGTGTTTCAACCCTGAGACGCTGCGGCAGCTACAATACACCGAAATGTTCATAAAAGAGTGTCTTCGACATTTCCCAATAGGTCCACATCTCTTCCGAGAACCAATGAAAGACATAGAATTAGATGGAATAACGATACCCAAAGGAACTATGCTTTGCGTAAGCATATATCAGATTCACCGAAGGAAAGATGTTTGGGGTCTAGATGCGGACAAATTTGACCCGGAAAATTTCTCGCCGGAGCGCAGCGAGGGACGACATCCGTTTGCATTTCTTCCGTTCAGCGGAGGAGCTCGAAACTGTATCGGGAGTCGGTACGCGATGATGAGTATGAAAGTTATGCTGGTGCATCTTTTGCGACGTTTCCGGTTCAAAACAAGTTGGTCTTTTGAAGACATTCGGTTCGAATTTGATTCTTTGCTCAAGCTTTCCGAGGAACCGGAGTTCTATTTGGAACGTCGAACGGAATCAGTCAGTTTCACGTGAATCAACCGTAGAAATCGAAGCAGCTCAGTAATTAACTTCGCCCTAACCTGAACCTTTCAGCATTGTGCGCTTTCCGCTTTGACTGATTACTACTCGGAAGAGTCATTAACCGGTTAACCGGTTGATGCAGTAGGATCGTACATCAATGATACAAAACTTACGCAATCACAGTGCAATTCAAATTATTCATAGATATAATTACATTATTGACGTGGGACTACGTCTTTGTTTTCTATACTGGTATGCATTCTGTAAAATTGGAGTTGAAACTGGCAAATGTTGCGTCAGATTTCAAACGATAGTAACAGCGTAACCTCATGATGGATAACAATAACCAATATGTTGTTGGATAGATAAAATGTATAACAAATTTGTAATATGCTAGTTATCATTATTTTTTCATTGCAAAGCGCCTTAAATCCATAAAATGTGCCAAGGACAAATTTACGCGAACAATGAACCAATTACATGCGAGTATTCCTAGCACAGACGACATGAATAGACACCAACCATTCCCTGCGATTTACTCTGTATCAATATCCAAAAAGAAATTGACAGAGTCTCCCCGTCCCAATAGGTCAATTTATGTTTGCTTTCATGAATCTAGACTAATTTGATGTCTCGAAGGTAAAGGTTTTTCGAAAAGTTTGAAACAACACCTTGCTTTGAACAATTTCTAAACCTGCTAGTAATAGGGTTGCTGATATTTTATCGATATTTGATATTATCGATATTTGCCCCTCGCAATATCGATCTTTTCGAACGATATCGGCGCATTTGATATTATCGATATTTCGATATTGCGACTCGATATTGCTGTCCGATATTCTCGGTTGCCATCAGGGGAGTGCTGCCGTCGAAATTTTGCCTACCAATCATAAATTCATCATGGCATCAGAATTAAATTTAAAATGCTTACACGCAATATAAGATATTCATTGAAAGAGCACATTATACTGAAAACAAACGTTAAGGCTTGGTTTCTCCATTGATAAATATATTGATTTGAAAATAGGTCAATAGCAATTAAAGGACGTTTACTCTATTTCAGCTATTTTAAGGCAAATCAACTAAAAAGTATAGGTACCAGAATTGTTGGTACTAGAATCAATAAGGGATCATTCAAATAATACATAACGCTCTAGGGGGTGAGGGGGTATTTAGCGGAGCGTTATATTGCATGTGGCAAACATGTAAAATTGCGTTACATGGGGGTGGGTGGGTATTGAAAATTGACAAATTCCGCGTTATGTAATATTTGAATGGTTCCTAAGTGATAGATGGAAAATGTAAGCAGTTCGACAGAAATATGGTTGCCATATCTCTATTTTTATTGACAGCATGCTTAGAGCGAATTTCCAGAAATTTGGGTGTGGAACTTCTCGGGGCAATAACCACCACATTAAACCGATCAAATGCGATGCCTTGGTGTTGCATTGGGATGGCAGAATCGATGAATTTCAGTAAACAATCGGTGTTACAAAAGCGATAACATGAATGTTCAGGTAGGATGCTTCAGTAACTGGCTGGTGATTAGTCAATGGATCAGTGACGATTAGGAGACGCGGCTCACGAAACGTCGGTTTAATCTGATTGGAAAATGCACCTTGCGTAAAGCGATCAGCAATCGGCCCGCTGTCGTAACGGACGAGATGAAATAGCAAACACTTCACCGGAATATTCAATACTAAGGCATGAAACATGCTGAACGCCAACGCGACCGATCGGGTGAGATTCTTACCGTAGGTTAATGAACAACTCTACTCACGGCTGTTTATTAACCTTCGGCAAGAATCTCGCCCGATCGCTCACGTTGGCGTTCAGCTTGTTTCAGGCCTAACAGAAAGCCAACCCGGTGGCATCACAGACGTTTACGTTCAACATGAGTGAAGCCCGGGGCCTATAAACGTCAACATTTTTCCTACCAATCATAAATTCATCACGGCGGTAATATTTCATTTCAAATGCTTACAAAACTTATCTTATTCATTAAGAGTGCACATTGTACTGAAAACAAATGTTGAGCTCTTGTTTTTTGTCCATCTAGAACGACATTTACTCGAGAATAAGTCTACCGACGAAATGGGACGTTTACTCTATTACACTTGTTTTAGGGCAAACCAACCGAAAAGTGGGTACCAGAAATGCTGGTACCAGAATCAATGAGTGGTAGATGGAAAATGTATGTGGTTTGACAGCCACAAGAGCCCTCTGGTGAAGCCAGCATTAGCTGGAGCACTGGATCAGTTTTACATGTAATTTGACAGCTGATTCATCGAAACACGAAAAAAAGCAGTGTTCATACGTGCATACAGTATCGGTGTTCAGTGGCAGTGTGCTTTTGTATTGTTTTCGGGTGATGTATTTATTGCACGAAACGTCGAGTGCTTTGCTGGATGAAACAAAAAAATCACAGGAGGGTTGTGTGCAAAGCCACGACCGCAAGGTTGAAGTAGAATACTTTTACAAGAAAGATAACCCGACTGCTTTCGTGTCAGTCATTTTGAAATCGGATTTGTTTCGTATATACCGCTTGTTAAGCACAGTATCAACAAATCGTAATAAACATCACACTGCAATGCATTTGCAGCAGCATCAAACCTCAGTTTCAGTTTATTAATGACCATTCATTATGCTCCTCCAAAAACATTTAGTAGCCTTGGAAAAGGCCGATTGTTGCAATTGCAATTTTCATTCAATTATTGCATAAATGCTTCATGGTCAAATATACCCGCTGCAACTGCTACGCTATTCGTAGCCATGCCACAGTTGTGGCCGCTATACGCTGCCATTGTAGGGATACCATCCGTCCTGATTTAGCAGGACATGTCAGAATTTGAGCAGAATTTTTGAAAATTGCTCAATAAGTGTTTTCGATTCCATGTCGCAACGCTCACTGCAATCGATTTTTTTCCATTGGTTGAAACTCAGTATAGTAATAAGAAGATTCGTTAATGCATTTACTGTTACCATTAAGCATCTGGCTTTTGTTAAGTTTAGGTTAAAAACAGTTTACGTGTGTTGAATTTCTAAAGTATCTACTGATGCGTAACAATTCAAAGCGGTTTGATAAAAGTGGAGATACACTCATTTTTCACTAGGTATTTTTCCACACGTATTTAATTAACGTGGACTTTTAAATGGAAGGAATTTTGAATTACGCGTTTTTCCACGAGGTACATATCCCCGCGTAAATAAAAACTGAGTGTATTACAACGACCAATCAGAGTTCGAATTTTTCGTTTTTGACAAGGCTTGATTATTTTCAATAGTACAATAGTTTGAATAATAAAATTACAATTATCTTCATTTGTGAAGAATCTTAGAAGATTTTCCAATCTATTGCTACAAGAACAAAGGAAATCCATTGAATACTAACCGATTTATTAGCATTTGAAATTGGACATATTTTTAACTTTTTTCGGTTTTAGATTTTCATTTCACATCCCTATGTAGCCGAACTTCCTGAGAGAAGTATTCTACTTCAAAAAAATGCATTGCATTATTTTAGAATGTAAACAACGTTTATTCTTGCCGATTGCGAACGGCGGTGTTTCTTGCAGGCAGCTGACATCGCGCGATGATTTAAGGAATAACATTTCAACGTACGTGTAAATGAGATAGCATATCAGCGCCACTTTTAAACATTTACAAAGCTAAGTTAATTTTTTTTTAAATAAATAAATTGATTCAAGCGCATAACTCTGTGCAACATATATTATGCTTCGCTCGTTGCGCTCACACTGCTGTGTGAACCTTCAAAAACATAAATGAGACTAGCGCCACTGTCTTTCACGGCAGCTTCAGGAAACAAGGCCGATGCCACCGGGTTGCTGAAAGCCGAACAAAAAATATACACTAAAGTCGCTTTTTACGCGGGGGTTACGTGCCGCGTGAAAACCGCGTAAATTCCGGAATCCGCGTAAAAAAACGCGTAAATTCCGGAATCCGCGTAAATAAACCAGCGTTAATTCTGCATTCCGAGTGAAGGGAAACCGAAATCCGCGCAAAAAAAATATCGCGTAAATTCCGGAATCCGCGTGAAAAAAACCGCGTAAATTCCGGAATCCGCGTAAAAAAACGCGTAAATTCCGGAATCCGCGTAAAAACGACCTTAGTTCATAGAAGAAAATATCGATAAAATATCGATATCGGCGTGCATTATCGATTTCAATACCGATGCCGCTTTTAATATCGATAAAGCAAATATTGATATTCTATTTTTAATATCGACAACCCTAGCTAATAGAACTAATAGAAGCGTAATAGAAACTGATGTCTTGAAAGAAAACATGCTGGTAAAAGCAACATTACCGTAGAGTATACGTGGAGCAGAGCGCCGCTAGTTTCTCGTCGTCTATCATTGCAGCGGGCACGACTTCTATTCGCGTGCAATCAAAACTGTAATGCTGCTACTGATGGTGACTGAAAGTTTATCTCATTAATATGATAACCATAAAAACCATGAATTACTCAACAAGCAACAAGAATTGACTTTTTGCAACGGTTATAAGTTATTTTTATCTATTTTTTATATTCGACATTCACTGAATAATCGTGACCGACATAATCTCGAACGAGCAAATTCATAGAAATATAAAATTATAAAAGAGTAAGAGCCGGCGAGAGCCTAAAAGAAAGAATTGATCTATTAAAAATCTTTTTTTTTGCATTTAAACATTGACTAAACATTGATTAGATATTTTTTCATTTCCAACTTAACAAAAAAAATAATATACTTATATTAACTGTCTTCGTAATACAGTGAATGTATTTGTTGGCAAATAAAACAAACTTGAGAAGCAAAAAACAAAAATGAATCTTTTCAAGCTTTACCTTGGTTGTAATTGTTGAATGTTGTTTGTACAAAAGAAAAAAAAAACACTACAGGCACAACATCACTAAGTGTAAATAAAATTCTTTCGAGTGTAATTAATATATTTCTGAAAAAAATTAAGGAAAGGCTGAGAATTTAAATACGTTTATCACTGAACAAACGAATTTATTGTGTCTGTAATTACAGTAATTACAGCGTTTAGTCCCACGTCACCATTTCATACAACCCTAGGGCTGTATACCTTGTAGTATTCATTTTTCGAAATTATATATTTATTTGTGCGTATAAGAAATAGTTTATTTAATTTTCAAATTTAACTAAGTGTAAATTTCACCTATTATATTTTTTGCGCTGGTCAGTTTGATACGCCGAATTACTGTTCCCAAAAAAAAATTCAATTAATTATTTTGACAACTCAAATTAGTCGTTTTGCAAAAAAGGGTATCATAATTTTTTTTATAAGCTTGAGAGGTTTTTATAAGCCAGGATGATTAAAATCGTATCAGAGAGTTATGATGAGAAAATTCTACTGGATTCAAATCACGCATACAACGTCATATTTTATATCATCTCTCGAGAAGAGTACTGATATGACAAATGAATTGTCAAAATGTTACACCGTGAATTCATAGCCTTTTAGCTGTATGCGAGTTTATCGCTTCTCGCATATACGCTCGTTTGATTTTTTCATCTTCTTCAATCGATGATTCATTATCGTCTTCCAATCCGATTGAGCAGTAGAACGAAAATCTAATCGAATCACCTCGTGAGTAAAAGTATCGCGATAACCAAAAATTGCATCGCACACCGAAAACTCAGTGAAGAAGAAAACTGCAAGCGGTAGAACAACTAAAAAATTGCAAAAAAAAACAAGAACCAGACTTACAAATTTGTCTGTGGAAAGCAAATCTTCAGAGTACTAATGCAGTTTTATCCGATTTTTGAAGATTTGTTGTTAATTTTTGCAGAAATTGCAGATTTTTGACGTTTTTGACGTTTTTTTTTGTGAAACATTTTATATGTAACATTTCAATCATGTATCATAGCGATGTAAAAATCGACACATATGGTTCTGGTTTCTGCATCTTTCGATTCCTATATTTTACAAGGAATGGTATTAGCATCAGCAATCCGACATAATGTGTTATAACAGTCATTATTTGAAAAAAAAAACAACCACGTGTACGTTACCCATACACAAATATCGCAAAAATGTAACAAATATTGCCTTTACACCTCGCACCTTTATCGCTACCACGTGTTTGGTCAATTCATAAATCATCCAACTGTTTCCGTGGAAGAGGTGGTCTCATTTTCATACATAAAAGCATAGTAGCACGGGCATGCGACTCGCATTCATTTCAATCTGACTTCTGAAATAGAAGCATCAGCAGCAGTTCTTAAAAATTTGCCGATAGATGATGCATATGAAGAACATACAACCACAGACAAACAGACATGCCACTCAATGGCGATTTTATCGACCAAAAAAATAACGATTATTTTGATTTTTCTATTAGTGGGCAATAATGTCGTTAGTGTCGCAAGCGTTCACATTTATCATCGAAGACAAAAACCATCAGTAATGCCTCTGGTGTTGATTTGAGCAAGTGTGCACACCCATTAACAAAAACAAAAACCGTTTTACGAAAATAAGTTAGTAGGCAATAAGCTCACATGGTGGTGCATGAGTGTAACGTTTCAAATAAGGACGAAGATTTTTCAGGATTTTTTTTTTCGAAGAGGCACGTCTGTTTGTCTGTGATACAACAATAAAACTTTTTCAAACTCCGTCATTCTCGCTTCCGCGTTAGCGGTACTTTTTTTCTCTAAAGCAATAAAAACGACAAGTTTTTTTCCTTAAGGCAAACGACCAAACCGTAAACACAGAAGCGAGAATGACGGAAACGGAAAAAGTTGTATAGTTGTATGTGCTTCATATGCGTCATCTGGTGTTGGTGCTTCGGATTTGAAATGACCGCGCGCCGCATGTCTGTACAGTTTTTATGCATGAAAAGAATCCTGAGACTATGTTCCCCCTCCCCCCAACTTTTCAATTGGGAAATGTAAAAGTGCGCGTCAGAATTCAATTGCAATGATGGTGGGGGGCCGCGGTGCAGAGGGCGGAAGGAGCAAAAGCAAAAGGGGGATTAAGTCTGATTTTTTTTCGGTTCAATTTTTGTGCAGCAGAAGTCAGTTTCCGGCTGTAAAATGAACAAAGTGACTGGGGGTTGATGAAAAAGTGCTAATTAACAACTAACCGAAACTAAATTCAGTTTTTGTATAATGAATTAGCGGTAGTTGTTTCAATCAAGGTTGTTAATACGAAAGATTATCGTTGATAATCGTGATCGCCGTTACCGATAACGTATGGTATCGTTATTGACGATGACGATACCGTCTTCAAACATTAACGATATCGGCGATAACGATAGTCACCAGACGTTATCAGCTCACTAACGCCTTATGCCAGTTTTGTCTGCTGTGGTAGCGAATGGTGTACGACTTGATCAAAGCAGGCACGGGGTGAGGAAACGTTTTTTCACTTCGGAGGATTGGTGACGAAACATCACTAGGCAACAGGAAGAAACTTTTCCTTATTTGTTTATGTTTCGCTTCTCATCAGGAAAATGAATTTCTCAGTTTTGATTGTTTTAGCTTATGAGGCGCTTTTTAAAGCACAAATTCGAATAGTAAGGTATGTAGCATAGTCATATTTGCATTTAAAATGTATCTAAATGATATATCTAATAAAACAAGAGATGGTATTGCAGTGGATGGTAATAAACAAACGTTATTGATTCGATACCGTCCAGTAGCTATCGTCATTGACAATGACGATTATGTCTGAAAACGTAAGCGTCATCGTCGATAACGATAACAGACGGTATCGTTATCGGCGTTTACGATAAATTATTGATTAACAACCTTGGTTTCAATACACTGTCATCCTTAGACCAAAAAAATCTACAATTGAAAAGTACTCTAGAAGGTCGAAAATTGATGAATTTTCGTGATATTTTTTTTTTTCAGATGTTTGAAGTATAGTGAAATGTTCGAGTATTTTGGCTATTCTTTAAGGTATATTTGAAGATGTATTTTCCATGGCGTGGATGCAAATATAGTGAGTTTTACGCTGTTAGCAGCTGGGGACGTGGATGCTCTCTCTAAATCAGCACTTAAGTGGTGGTAAGTTTTTCTCAGCATTAACTGAACCAATTGGGCTGAAGTTTTGTTCATGTGAAAATGGATTATCCTACTTGTTACATTGCCGTTTTTAGAAATTCCAAAAACTTTTCATGAAAAAACACTATTTAAAAAATCATGATATATTGAGAATTTCAGATATCGAAAAACGGCTACGTAACAAATTAGGTAAATTATTTTTACACGCTAAAAAATAGAGCTAAATCGGTTCAGTAGATGCTGAGAAAAACTTACCGCCAAAATACTCGAACACTTCACCTTACTTCATACCAGGCTTGGTTCCGCTCTTTTGCTCATTAGGCTTATTTTGCCAAGAAGGCAGAATTCGAAAATGTCATACATGAAGCACTTGTAGAGACACTCTATCTTTACAATTTGTCTGAACGTTGTAATGTTGAAATTGCAATAGTTCCATAGTTTTTTTCGTAGGTACAAAAAGTGCAGCTACTCCGGTTTTACAAGCTTGGCCTAACTTTTACGCTTGTACCTATGGCAATTTCAACATTACAATGTTTGGACAAACTTGTAGAGATAGAGTATCTCTACAAATGCTTCATATAATTGTTCTAATTATGCTTCCTGGACAAAATAAGCCTTGATAGCATGCTTCAAGGCTTAGCATGCTTCAAACATCCGAAAATAAAATTACAAAAATTCAATAATCCTAAACCCCTCAAAGAAGAGTCCCCCCTTCATGAATTTTCTCCATTGGTTATACACATAGTGGTAGATATAGTTCAAATTAACACGAGCTTGAAAAAATATTCTTCCGGTTATGGTTGTAATAGTGCACTGGCACGCTGTCCTCTACAGGACAAATAGGATTGAAAATTGAAGAATTGATTTTCTTCTTTCTATAATATATGTGGTTGTAACTAAAATGCAGAAAAGGTCACAAACTTGAAAACAAGTGCTCTAATATATGGGGGTGAAAGCTCAAGTATTGGCACACTGTCTGTCCTCTAGTCTACGAGATAAAACTCAATTTATGACATAACGACATTGCCTTTCGCAGTGAGGGGGTAGCGGAAAGTTACGTCCTGAATATGCCATTACAATGAGACCTAATAATATTAAAGCGATGATGAAATTAAAACCAATGACTTTGGCAAGTAACAGTTCAGAACGTGGTAATTTTAGTTTTCTACCCTCTTGCTCACTTTGTTTTGTGTTAATGAATGGTAACTCCTCGTTGTCCTACGTCAATAATGCTGTTGTGTTTCAGATATAACCTTCTACTTTTTTCCGAGTGCCCCATATTTGCGCAAATTTTCTAGAAATGTGTTTTTTGCCTGTTCAATAGCAATTTTTTCGACATCGGCCAACAAATATCAGTAAACAGGGCACTTCCATCAAAAACCGGCGAACAAAAAACATTGTGTTACGTTATGACAATTATAAACAACGCTTGCGATCCAGGAAGAATAGGTGATAGAAGTTAAGGTGATCGCAAGCGTTTCTCTCTTCCGATAATTATCTGCCCGTGATTATCTCTCTTGTACTCTTGTTTCTATCGGTGAAAAGTGAGTCATCGGTTTGTAAATTTAACTTTTGATAGAGAATACTTTTTTCAGCGAGTGTCTGAATTCGTTCACTCAAAGTGGCTTCGTATGATAATTGTCATAATCGACTGATAGACGAAGTTGACTCACACGCTGAAAACAGGTCCAATGTTTATCACCGAGTTTATCGCCGATCACTAACATTGCTTAGAAGTTGTTTTCTGCAAGAGCGTATGTTTTATGCAAAGTTTCATTCAAATAAAAAATGGTCAAATGGTTTTTGTTTTGTATACCAGAAAATTTCAAAAAGGTTGTTTGTTTAGCAAGCTATGCGAATGGGAAAATGTCTCGCCCATTTATTACGAATGATGAAATGAATGGTAAAACCTTGATCAAAAAGCATAGCAATCTTACAATTTTTTGACCCGATCTTGCTTCCTACTACAGTAACTGTTCGCTAACTGGGCTTCTTTTTAATTGGGCGCTTGCTAACTGGGACGATTCCCAGTTATAAAGAAAACAAACGTTAATGATCAAAACGAACT
Organism: Wyeomyia smithii; assembly: GCF_029784165.1. Lineage (NCBI taxonomy): Eukaryota > Metazoa > Arthropoda > Insecta > Diptera > Culicidae > Wyeomyia > Wyeomyia smithii. The sequence goes on from NC_073696.1 coordinate 194,247,862, forward strand.
TAAATTGAGAACATTAAAGGATGATGCTGCTCCTTGTTGGTTTCGCGGTAAACTTTCTAGTTTGCCCTTCTAGGTTGGGATCTAATAGTAACAAAAACAGTAACAACACAAATAGAACTGCCTGAAACTCAACCTGAAAATTCATATCTTTTTATAAAATTGTCGCGATGCGCCATTAGCCTGCTGTTAATCGATATCCCGCTCGATGTTTATTTACCTTCGAAATGACATCCCAGTTCGATTTCGATAACTGGAAAGAGCTTGTCGCCCAGTTAGCGAACAGTTACTGTATTACTTCAATGTCGAAAACGTATTTGCGACGATGCTACATCGTCCCGAACTACACTTTGCAGCTCGAAAACGAACATGCAAACGATACTACACTCAACTGTCATTTTTTCATATGGCATTTGTTTTTGTTGTTGGTGTTTTCAAACTACCTACATCCTATTTCTTCAGGTGTACTTCCCATAAAAGCATAAGAGTCCCATATGCCTTTTGGCAAATTTGAGTTTATGCTGTCAATGTATCTAATTTTGTTCATATTTTCGTATGCCTTGATGAAATTTGAAAGTTTGTTCTAAAAAATGTTGGAAAAATACCAAACCTTGCCTGCCCCATATTGAAAATAGAGGCATACGAGTCCCATCCTAAGTATATACTTAATTGTCTTTTAAAAACAACATTTCACATATGTTATCAGTTAAAAAAATGTGTTCACATACAAATATCATTGACTTAAATAAATTAAAACGCAGTTCATGTTTGCAAGGTATAATGAAAAATAAGCTAGAGACATTAAAACTGAATAAAACTTATGTGTATTTCCGAAGAAAATCGAAAGTTAAAGTGAAGTTTTTTCCGGAAATGTTTCTTAGCTTCTGGGATGGGTAGAAAAAAGTGTTCAGGAGTGTGGCCTTACGGTCTGTATCAACTTCTTGTGGACTCTTAACAAATTTCTTTGTAGACTCTATCTCGAACGAGTTTTCGTCTATCAGCTGTTAGTAGTTGCTCTTTGGTAAATAACATGCACCGGTTCATTAAAACCGAATAGCTATATTAAATTCTATGTTAGATTAAAACAAACTGTTCACATGGCCGACTCACCAAGAAATAATTATAAATGCCTTGGCCGTCTTAGAATGCGTGGAGACAGATATGCTTTTATTTTTCGTACACAGAGAAAAAATTAAGGCAAACGAGTCCCATCATTTATTTCCAGGCCTGGAATTAACGCGAAAGTTCTTAGAACTCAAATCATAGTTATTTGCTATAAATTCAAGATTAGAACTTCATTTGCAATTTTCTCAACTGTGAGCATTTCCATATGGGACTCTTATGCTTTTATGGGCAGTGTAGTCCAGGACAGAAAAAGGGTGGTACAGTGCGGCGAGTGAAAACAAAAACAGCTACAGGGTAGAATTGTAATTCTGGTGTAACTACACCGCAAAAACGAATTCTATATAAGGAGAAGAGTTGTATTGTATCAAAGGAGATAAATCTACCAAACTACCCTGATATTCGCCCTATCTAAAATCTCTGTGCTTTGACTAAGGCGAAGCTAAGCAAACATATGAAACCAGCGGACAATGTTGAAAAATTCAGGAAAGTTTGGCTGAAAGTGGTAAAAATAGTCGGAAAAAGCATTATATAGGAGCTTACGGGTGGTGCTATGAAAAAAATTAGAGAACTCGCGTATCCTACAAAAAAAAAATGTTCCATTATTCTTCTCAGCCTATATATTCATCTCATACAACATGGAAACTCAATTGAAAAAACGCTTATTTTCTAACTAAATCAATCTACTAACCCATGGAATGGATTCTTCTTAGTCTAATTACAATTTCTGATTAAGTCAAATTCTCAAAAACTTACCTAAAAGCTCCAAATTTGTTATAATAGTCGTGATCTACAGTCAAAAACTTATTTATTTCAATCACCTACCTCAAAATACAAATTCAACGTATAGCTAGCCAACCGAAGTGTTTTTTTATTGTTAGTGGAACCATCTTTCATATTAATCACTTAACATTATCACTCATACACTAAAAACAATTTTATCTCTAAAATGTTCACCTCAAATTTTCAAAAACAAGCTTCAAATAGTAGAAATATATGAGATGATTTTTTCACAAATCTTGAATTTTGACTGTATGTATCTTTCATTTTTTAACTGCGTTGAAGATAATCAAAAGTTGCCAAATCAGTTTTTGTTAATATAAAAAAATCATACTGGAAATGTTGAACTATTCCGACATAAATGACGATTTATCGACAGCACTGCAGTTATCACCTCGGTTACCGAATTCGCGCGTAAATGACTACAGCAGATTCCTAGGTATCGTACTACGACGGTATGCAGCTATGTTCATTCATGGAAGTGATTAACAGTGTCATGAATGTGGGGGCGTCATGAGATGAATAATTAAGCAGTCTATATTTAAGTTTTGAGATGAAAATGGAAGCGTTGTGAAAATGGTTTGTTTTACAAAATTCAGGATAAATCTAGCTAAGTTTACTAAATATTATTTACTGGGCGATTCAATAAGAGCATATAAGTGTATTTTGTTTATTTATTCAATTATTGCGTGAAAATTGATGTTTAATCCGTGCATTCTTCGTGAACATCGGCTTAACGAGATAAATAGTGGAACAAATCCTAAATTAAAGTTCAAATTAAAAAGAAAACATCATTATTAAGCATACTTGAGAATAAATTGATAAGAAACTCCTATATATTATGCTTAATTTGAAAATGTATATGGGTCATTCCATACGAAGTGACCACGAAAAAGCACAAATCTGGACATGACCATCACAGATTTTGTTCAAAGTTGGGAGAATTATTCATCTACTGTCACTTTGCAAAAATCCAAAAGTTGGTGTCGATTGGAATACCCCCCGCTCTGTGAAAAATTGTTTTGAATTTCGTAATTAATTTTTCGTAAAAATGTTATATCTCAAATTCGCTCATATTACCACGAGGTGGTAAATGCTTCTTACGTGAAATTTCCCGAGAAAAACGATGGAACCATCAAATTTAAAATAAAATTAGCCGCATTGGCCGAAAAATGCAAATTTAATTTTAAAATACAAAAATAATCTAACTGGCAACACTTCCGGTCAAAAATAATATTTTTTTCTGGATTCCTTGGTTTATTTTCTGCAGAATTCACCTATCACTTTCTTTCGGGTGTCTTACGTTTATAAATTATAAAATAAAATAATTACAAAATTCACAACTATTTTCGTAAAAATGTTATATCTCGAGATTGGCTCATATTACCTCGGGATGATAGGTTTTTCTTACGTAAAATTTTCCAAGGAACACGACGAAATTATCAAATTTAAAATAAAAATGGCTGCATTTACCGAAAAATGTGAATTAATTTTCAAACACAAAAATAATTTATCTGGCAACATTTCCGGTCAAAACTTATATTTTTTCTAGATTCCTTGGTTTATTTTTTTCAAAAATCATCTATCAGTACTTTTCGGACATCTAACGTCTATGAATTGTCCTACATCTAACGTCTATGAGGGGGGTCCTACAAAACAGGGGGTATTCCAATCGACACCAAAATTGGATTTTTTCCAAAGAGACAGTAGATGAATAATTCCCCCAACTTTGAGCAAAATCTATGGTGGTCATGTCCAAGTGGCATGTACACTTCGTATAGAATGACCCATTTATAATTTTCGGAACAGTCTATATTGATTTCACTAAGCAGCTTGCTCTTCACAAGTAAAGTGAATTTATGCCATGCTTGCACAAAGAATAACCTCTTCGGAGCTGAGAGGATCATCTATAACAGTAAGAGCTACGAAAGGATGTCCTCAAGGTAGAGTACGTTTACCACTGCTGTGATCTTCAGTTGTGAATGACTCTGACGCTTAGAAGATGAAGGTTTTGAAGTTGTTGGCTTCGCAGACGACATTGTCATTATGATAAGTGGAAAGTTTGACAATGTAGTTTCGAAAATAATGCAATTTATTTCAAACGTATCACATCTCTGGTGTAAAAAAGAGGTTCTCAACATTAACCCGGCAAAAGTTACAGTAGTACCTTTCACTAAAAGGAGAAAACTTAACCTAATGCCTCTTAAGCTTGAGGAAAGTTCTAACCAGTTTAGTTAAAGGGACTAAATTTCTAGGATTAACTCTAGATGCGAAACTTAACTGAAACAACTATTTTCGTGACGATTTGGAGCGTCATTTTAGATTTTCGTTTTACACACCAGAATGTTGGCGTTAGACGTAATTCTACATTAAAAAGCAGCTCACATCCTAATATGCGATTCGTTTTTCATGCGAAAATGTAATTAAACTCCACTTCAATTGGATTTTTGATAATTTCGAAGCAAACCTCTTAGAACTACATTTCAAACCCTTGAGATAGGTATTTGATTTTGGGAAAAAAACATTTTTTTTTTCAACAAAAAATTATCAAAATAAATACATTTATGATTTGAATGAAACTTTAAACACGAATTTGACAGAGCACACTGAGTATTTTTTTGCGGATGAAGTAATTTGCTATACGCATTATTAACAAGCTAATAGGGCATAGAAAGCTCTAAATTTTAAATTAAAAAATTACGGTTGTCCACAATAAAATGAAAATAGTTCCAATACTTTTTTAAGAGAATAATAACATTTGCAGAAAAATATCACCTTAGGTGAATCGATCCGCACTCCCTTTGAAAATTATCACACACTTTATATCGCTCTAACATGTTCAGTCAAGTCCAAAATGCCATTGCTTATTCGGCAGCCGAACAGATAAGTCGAGATTTCTGTTTGCTCTGCTTTTTACTGTAATAAATTCCCGCTTTATTTTAGCGTTCGCGACGCAGTGCAGTGTTGTGGTGGTGATACGCTGTAGGTGCTAACGAGTGCGCTACGATCAGCGTTTGTGGTAATTTCCCCCCTCTAGCAGCTGAGGAGTGCTGTAGTGGTGTTGCGCGTGTGCTGATACGTGTCGTGCCGGTCCGAGTGTGGATATTCCGTCTCGCAGCAGTGAAGGTCAACTCGATTGGTGGTGGATCCCCACAGGGGAAAAAGCAAGCGGTTTCGCTGCTTTGCTGTTGGAGCGACAGCGTAACCGGTGCTGGTTCACATCTACATATAAAAGATAAGTGTCAACCATTCTTTTCTCTGTTCCTTTCCTATATATATATACATACATATTTCGGTTTTGGATTCGCTTAGTCATTTTTTCTTCTTATATATAGTCGCTTTCTTTACATTTAAGAATATAAGTATTCAACTGCATATATCTAATAGCTCTTAACGACAGATAGTTCACAGCCGCTCCATGGCGGCGGGTGGATTGTCTATCCCTCCGGACCTTTTATCCGGTTCAGGGGGTGAAGAATCCGAAATGGATTTCTCTGACATCCCGAAAAACGATGTAGATGGCTTCTTTGACGTTATAAAAAAACGAAAAAGAGCGCGCAAAACTGTCTCGCCTGTGCCACCCACTAATGATGTAACAGTTCGGGTGAAGAAATATAAGGAAGACCAACCTGGACTTCGTTGGGTAGTTTTCTTCCGGCCCAGAAACAAACCCCTAAAGGTCGTTCAGATCTGTAAACTTCTGCGAAAAAGATATACCAGCTTGGTAGAGGTTTGTAAAGTTAAAGCCGATAAACTGAAGGCCACATTTTCTGATCTTCAACACGCAAATACAGTTGTTGAAGATCAAAATTTTACGATCGAGTACCGGGTGTATATTCCGGCTCGAGCAACTGAGATCGAGGGCGTCATAACGGAACCCGATCTCACAGAGAAAGAAGTTATGGAAGGAGCGGGTCGTTTCAAAAACCCAAACCTCCCAGAAATTAAAGTCTTAGAGTGCCGGAGAATGTACTCTAAGGACAACACGGGTAGCTACTCTCCGAACGATTCGTTTCGAGTCACCTTCGAAGGGAAAGTGCTCCCAGATTTCTTCGAGCTGTACAAGCTCAGACTACCGGTACGACTTTTTATCCCAAAAGTCATGTCGTGTACAAATTGTCTGCAGCTAGGGCACACGAAAACCTACTGCAGCAATAAAACCAAATGCTGCAAGTGTGGGGAAATCATGGAGAGTAACCATGCTTGTAGTGAACAGGAAGCAAAATGCTCCCTATGTGGTGGTAGCCCACACAAAGTCGAGACGTGCGAAAAATATAAGCTACGGTTTGACGCACTGAAAAAATCGACAAAACAACGTAGTAAGCAGTCTTTCGCACAGATGCTAAAGACTGCTCTACAGCAGGAAGAAAATCGTTACTCCAGTTTGGAGAACGATGATTCGAATGATGACGAGGAGGATTATCAACCACTCCCGTCAACCGGAGCTGTGCGAAAACGGCCAAGTGCATCTTCTCCTAAACTCCCCAGAAAGGAGCAGAAGAAGACGCCAACTGATACTCCACAAGGTTCCGCTCCAAAGCAAAATGCTAAAGCGACTCCTCCTGGTTTCAGAGTTAACTATGATCAGGAGTTTCCTAAACTTCCAGGGAAACAATCTGCTACCACCCCTAAACTGTCAACGGAGTCTGAAATACCGTCTACTGATGGGCGTATTTCATTCAAAATGATCGTTGAATGGATATTCACCACTTTTGGTTTATCCGATGCTCTTAAAAGTATGATTTCGGCTTGGCTTCCAACAATTTGCATGTTGGGTAAGCAATTAAGCACCAAATGGCCCCTCCTCGCGTTCGTATCCTTCGATGTCTAAATCAGACAGCCGAAGTGACGAATCGACAACAAGGATCATACAATGGAACTGTAGAAGCTTAATCCCCAAATTAGATAAATTTAAACTCCTGCTTCACGATAGCAAATGCGATATTTTCGCGCTATCTGAAACATGGTTATCAACTGATACGACACTAGCCGTTCAAGACTTCAATATCATCCGTTTAGACCGAGGAAACTCTTATGGCGGAGTGCTCCTTGGTATAAAAAAATGCTACCCATTCTTCCGAATTCCTCTCCCAGCAATTGATGGCATAGAAATTGTTGCTTGCCATATAACAGTTGCTGGTGAGAGCCTTACGGTCGCATCAGTCTACATTCCACCTAGAGCTATTATAAACCGGTTGCAGCTAACACAAATAACGGAACTGCTGCCGACTCCACGCCTTATCCTGGGAGATTTCAATTCTCACGGTATAGCGTGGGGAGCACCTGGAGATGATAACCGGGCTATTCTTATTGAAAGCTTACTAGACGAGTTCGATATGACCCTATTGAACATACCTGGGTTAGCTACAAGAATAGCAAGGCCTCCAGTACGAGAGAGCACTTTAGATTTATCTATGTGTTCCTCCTCAATAGCTTTGGATTGTAAATGGGAGATTATTCAAGATCCCCATGGTAGTGATCATTTGCCAATAAGTATTTCGATTATGAGCAGACTCCAGTCTGTTACCACAGTCGAAGTAGAGTATGATCTCACCCGGAATATTGATTGGGAAAAATTCTCGAACATGATATACCAGGAGCTCGAAACAACCGACGAGCTTTCTCCATCAGACGAATACAACTTCCTTGCGACATTAGTTTTAGATAGCGCGTTGCAATCTCAGACGAGGCCCGCCCCTGAGAACAAGTTGAAAATTCGTCCTAACAAACAATGGTGGGACAAAGAATGCACCGAGATGAAAAAAACTCTGAAAAGAGCATACCTAGCATTCAGGAATGATCATTCCATTCAACTTTTTGATCAGTTTAGAGAGCTGGAACTAGAACAGGCTAAACTGCACAAACTGAAAAAAAGATCATACTGGCAAAGTTTCATAAGCACGTTACCCAGAGATGCTTCTATGAGCTATCTCTGGAATACGGCTCGAAAAATGCGCAATAGGTCCGACAGTAATGAGGCAAATGAATACTCTGAACGTTGGATCTATGATTTCGCAAAAAAGGTATGCCCAGACGCTGTCCCATCACAGCAAAAATTCAGCGATACAACGGCTTTTGAAGAACCAGAATTTACCATGTTGGAGTTTTCAATTGCCCTCGCGTCTTGCAAGAACAAGGCTCCAGGACCGGACAGGATCAAATTTAATTTGATGAAAAACCTGCCGGACTCGGCCAAGATACGATTTCTTAAACTGTTTAATAAGCTTATCAGGAACAATATGATCCCGAAAGCTTGGAGACAGGTTAAGATTATCGCAATCAAAAAGCCAGATAAACCTGCCGCAGATCACCGCTCGTATAGGCCGATTGCGATGCTCTCATGCATACGCAAATTGCTTGAAAAAATGATCCTTCGTAGACTTGACAACTGGGCAGAGTCAACTAACCAACTATCAGAGACCCAGTTCGGCTTTCGTAGGGGCAAGGGCCCTAACGATTGCCTGGCATTGCTAGCCACAGAAGCGGAAATGGCTCTTGGTAGCAAACAACAAATGACCTCGGTTTTCCTGGATATCACAGGCGCATTTGATTCAGTTTCAATCGAAATTCTCTCCGAGAAACTGCATCAAAGAGGATTCTCCCCTATATTGACAAATTTTTTGGTCAACCTGCTGTCTGAAAAGCATTTACTTTTCAACCACGGTTCTTCAACAATAACACGAACAAGCTACATGGGTCTCCCCCAAGGCTCTTGTCTGAGTCCGCTGTTGTACAACTTCTACATCAGTGACATCGACACATGCTTGACGGACGGCTGCACGATGCGCCAGTTAGCTGACGACTGTGTAGTTTCAGCCACGGCGTCTCTAGCCGCAGACATGAAGAACAGCCTGCAAAACACGCTCGACAATCTGACCGGTTGGGCCAGTTGTCTTGGAATCGAGTTCTCGCTTGAAAAAACGGAGATGGTAGTCTTTTCAAAAAAGCGACCACCACCTCGTTTTGAGCTAGTTCTGTCCGGAAGACCCATCACTCAGTCACCTAGCTTCAAATATCTCGGAGTATGGTATGACTCTAAGTGCACATGGGAAAAACATGTCAATTACCTGAAGCAAAGATGCCAACCAAGGATCAATTTCCTTCGAATGGTAACAGGAACATCATGGGGAGCCCATCCAGAGGATTTGATACGACTCTATCAAACCACGATTCTGCCCGTAATAGAATACGGCAGCATATGCTTCAGAGGTGTCGCAGCTTCACACATGCTGAAACTCGAGAGGATACAATACCGTTGTTTGCGTATCGCTCTAGGCTACATGCAGTCGACACATACCATGTCCCTAGAGGTCATAGCTGGAATACTACCACTCAAAGAGAGGCTGTTTGAGTTGGCTTTTCGTTTCCTCATTAGATCGGAAATAGCAAATCCAATGCTTATTGCGAACTATGAGAAATGTTTGGAAGTTGTTCAGAAACCCTGTATGTCAGTATACCAGCGGTTCATGACCATGGAGATAAACCCTTCGGTTGTTGCTCCATCCCGTGAGATTTCAACATCGCTCAACAATTCTTCTGTTGTATTTGATTTGACGATGAAACAAGAAATCCATGGAATTCCCGATCACCTCAAACCAACAGTTGTGCCATCAATATTTTCGGCAAAATTTGGCCACCTCCCAAAACAGAATTCCTTTTTCACGGACGGATCTGTGATGGATGGACAATCCGGATATGGCGTTTTCAACACAGATCATCGCATATCTCGCAAACTGGCACAGCCCTGCTCCATATACGTAGCTGAATTAGCTGCCATACACAATTCACTGCGAATTATCGAGCTCAAGACACCAGACAATTACTTCATCTTCTCGGACAGCCTCAGTTCTATCGAAGCTCTCCGATCGATTAAACCGGTCAAGCACCCGTCCTATTTCCTTCCGGAAATTAGACGGATATTAGAAGTGCTGGTTGATCGGTCTTTCATTATCTGCTTTGTGTGGGTCCCCTCTCATTGGTCAATCCCAGGCAATGAAGAAGCTGATTTATTAGCAAAAAGGGGTGCCATAGAAGGAGATATATTTGATAGACCGATCACCTATACCGAGTATTTTCATCTGCCCCGACAACTGGCTCTGGAAAACTGGCAGGAAAAGTGGGATAAAGACGACCTTGGGCGATGGATGCACTCGATCTCGCCCAAAGTGTCTACAAAAGCTTGGTTCAAAGGGTTAGATTTAACTCGTGATTTCATTCGAGTTATTTCGCGCCTAATGTCCAATCACTATGTTGCAAACGCACACCTCTATCGAATAAACTTAGTCGATAGTAATCTGTGCGAATGTGGAGGGTACGAAGATATTGACCACATAGTCTTCGTATGCCCTAAGTACCACAGAGCAAGGGCCAAGCTTATAGATTCTCTCCGGAAACAGAAAGAGACGTTTACAATGCAAGTACGGGATGTGCTTGCTAGCCGCAACCCCGCGCTTGTAATACCCATTTACGACTTTTTAAGAGATATCGAGTATCGAATTTGATTATCTCTATGCTTTCTCTCCTAATTTCTCCCAACACAACAATCATAAAAAGTTTCACACTAATTCTGTTTTTTTTTTTTTTTTTTTTTTTTTTTTTTTCTTCTTTCTTTCGTTCATTTTTTTTTTATAGAAACATGAATCATCGCTTCTTTTTGAGAGACAGGATCCACCGATCTTAGATATAAGTTTTGATTTCAAAGAGATAAGGAACCATCACCCTCAACGAATAGTAGTAAGGATTAGTATTTAGTTATAAAGAGAAAAACTTTGATGTTAATGTTAGTCGTAGGCTTAAATGACATGTATTTTTAAATTGTATTTGTTAAAGAGAAAAGATGAGAGGGTTTTTATGCCTGTTTGAGGAGGAGCAGTCGGGATACAGGCTCTACTCAAGCTGGCTTTTCCCTACTCCAAAAGATATTCGGCCCCGTTATGCTTCGCGGTTGGGCCTAAATAAATATTAGAGTTTAAAAAAAAAAGTCCAAAATGCCGTCGAAACAACAGGAACTGCGTACCCGCATTGTACAATCCACTGCATTACGTATCCTGGAGTCCATGCAGTATTTCGGAAAAGAGGTAGCGGTTGTCTAATGGAAATAATGAATAAGAAACGATCCGCTTCCTACACAACATGTTCGACAAGAAGGAGTCGGTAAGTTAGCGGTAAGCAGCCAGAAAGTTTCACTGTTGTTCGAAGTCATACATCTACAAGGCTTCAATGAAGGAGGAAATAGTGTATAGAAAAAAAAACAGATCCCCAAAGTACACTGATGATCAAATTCAAACCGTGAGATCCTAATGCCGTTGGACGACTCGCAGGTACGACGAAAATTCTTTTATTCTGAATGATTTAAATTTAAGTTTAATTGCCCGGAAACGTCCGATTATATATTTACTAAAGACAAATCAACTGCTCCTTCCAAAATTGATGATTATGTTGTACATCGCAATATCCGATAAGGGAGTTCCGAAAGCGTGGCGTGGTTTGGTTATGAGGGCAGTGTAACAGAAAGAGTGTTGCAGAAAATACTGATTCCATTCATTCGAAAACATTACTCGAACAGGTAATACGTGTTTTGGTCGGACAAAGTATCATCACACTATGTCAAAAAACGGCAATGTTCCTGACGAGCCAGATTATACCATATGTGCCAAAGACTGAAACCCGTCATTCTTGCCGCAGTGTCGTCCTATCATTTTTTTTTTTGGTTTATTGAGCTCCATGGTGTACATTGGAGGCCAAGAACACAGAGCAACTCATCAATAAAATCAAAAGCTGCATCTGGAAAATCAATGTGGCTTCCGTCCAACTTCATGACTAAGCTGCGGGTTTGTCACAAAATATCAAAATATCGGTTGTAGTGACGAAAATACCCAACACGGGAAAAAAAAGCGGCGGGTTACGGACCGTAAGTCAGTGTTTCTCTGACCGCCTTGGGGAGATTGAAAATAATCCTGCTTCGTAAATGAATCTGTTTGAAACTGTTCTTCTCTTGCCCCTTTTTTCTCTTTCTCATTTTCGTTAGAGTTGAATTTTTTAGTTATTTTTTGATTCAAGTTTTGTAAAATCAATTTTGATGTAACTCGATAGCGGATGCGTTTGGAAAGGGTTTTTCAAGAGCTGCAGGATTAAAAAATTTTGCTTGAAACAAATTATCAATGATAATTCTGGAAAATATTGAAATCGAAAAATGCTTTACAAAAATAATTTCAATTAACGTCTTGCGTGTTTCTGTCTCAAACTCTTTACAAATTTTTTGAAGTAGAATACTTCTCTCAGGAAGTTCGGCTACATAGGGATGTGATGATAATCTAAAACTGAAAAAAGTGAGAAATATGTCCAATTTCAAATGCTAATAAATCGGTTAGTTTTCGATGGATTTCCTTCGTTTTTGCAGCAATCGATTAGAAAATTTTCTTAGATTCCTACCAAATGCATGAAATTGCAATTTTATTATTCGAACTATTGTACTATTGAAAATTCTTAAGCCTTGTCGAAACACAAAATTCGACCTTTGATTGGTCATTATACGATTGCTTTCCCAAGCACGGTCGGCAGAGTGATGGACCTAGTAAATTGGGAATGCATCATTTGACCTATATAAGAGCTTCATCAGATAATAAACAGACATTTAATCGGATATTAAATTGAACAACTGAAATTTGAAGAACACAAATGAATATTTGAAGAGTTAATATTTTCTCGTTTTGCGCTATAATCCAAAGATAATAATCTTCATCTACTTACATACTCTGACTATTATTACGTGTTTGCGTCGCTTAGTGTTTGGCTACGGTTATGCAGAACGCAAATAACGGCGCGATGCGGTTCGGCAAGACGAAATGTGTTGAAATGTATAGCTCTACTTCGCCCTTAAAAGAGCTGTACATTTCACCACGGTAAGGCGAATCGCATCGCGCCGTCATTCGCGTTCTGCATAACCGTAGCCTTTGTTCCGTTCCCGTTTAATGATGTCGTATTGAATGTGCATATTACAATTCGGCAGCACTTCAACTTCTCATTTGCACAAAATTTAAAAATATTCAATGAACTTCATTCAAAATATCAAACAAAAAGAAATTAAAATACTACCAATGAACGGTCAACGTTTATTTACTAGAAAAAATTACTGACACGCAAGCAGCCGGGTTATCTTTTTTGTAAAAGTATTCTATTTCAACCTTGCGGTCGTGGCTTTGCATACAACCTTCCGGTGATTTTTTTATTAACTTCAAGTTTATACCACCGTATGTTGTAGTACACATGCCCTTTTAAAAATTACTTCCGAGTCTAAAAAAAAATAAAAAAGTGGTCAGTTAAATTTTTGTGTATTTTTTAGATCACAAATTGTTCCGAAAAAAATTGTTATAAAGCGAGTTATTAGAAAAATATTGTATTATTTTATTCTCGCTTATTTTCCGTCGGTCTAGTTCCGCCACTGTTATTGTGCCAATCACCGACGCCCGAGAAGGCGACTCAACCCAGGACCCCAACTAACGAGCCGTTGATTAACGGACCGGCGCCAACGGCTTTACTTCCTCATGCGATGGAAGCCGTGATCCCGGAGATTTTTCGCCTCAGAAAACCTTCCGGTGTCGGCTGAGATTAATTCTAGACCAGTTGGGTTGATTGTGACACCTGTGTCACACCTATGTCGGCGGAGGGATTCGAACCCAGGCCACCAGCGTTGTTGATGAGTATGTTACCAACTACGCTAGGTTCCCGCCTTTAAAAAAATATGGTAGAAAGTGATCAATTTCTCCCCACTCCATCGTACTACGTATTGTTTTTTTGATTAAATTAGTTACTGCATTTGATTTGTTTTTTTTTTTAAATTAGTTACTGCAAATCCCCAACTTACAACTACTTCAATATGTTTAACAGCTATTGATAATTTACCACGTGTTTCATTTGATTTTCCAACAGATTAAATCAGCTAGAATTCCATTTCCCTCGCGTGATCGCTATACACGACTTTTCTGAACACGAACGTGATTCATTCGCACTTTCCACTGAACAGTCATCGATTAGTCTGTGAATTGAGCTTGGAGCAATTACAGTCAGAGTCATTTATTTGCATCGATCAATCCATCACAGAGCAATGAAATGTGTTACGTGACGATACGAAGAATATGCGTGAGCCGTTATTATCGACAGAATAATTACAAATACCGATGATAATACAAGAGGAAATATGCAGCCAAGCCAGCTAAACCCGCTTGGCTTACCACGGCGGCTTCTGTTTAGCATTAGAAACATATAATTATCTATGGTAATTTTTTCTTGCGAATTTTAATTAACAACTATTTGAAGCTGAAGGCTATTGCAATCTTCTTTGATGATGTTAATTTCGTTAAAACAGTAACACGAAATACAACAATCACATGACAAAGTGTATGTACACTTAGTCTTGGGCACAGGGAAATATATAGTGCGAAGAGCTTTTCCGTCCATTCAGTTGCAAGAATGTAGTAATTTGTTGCAAATATGTAGTTGTAAACAGAATGTTTCCTTTCTACACGTGTAGCAGTCATTTTCAAGCCGATGAATATTGCGTACTAGTGTTGTCTAGATCAAAGGTTGGCCTAACTGCCAATCACATCCATCCGGGATTTACATTAATCCCTTCTTTGCAGTGTGCGCTGGGGGTTCATTTATCTGCGCAGCTAGATTCTAAATCATACATTTCCCGGGTGACTTTCGAAGGTGTTGCAAGTGTTGTAGCCAGCGTCGATAATGGTGGTTCTCGTGCTCATCGCATTGGTGCTGGCCTTGGCCATTGTGCAGTTCATCAAGTATAAGAAAAGTATGCTGTTTACCAAAAACATACCGTCGGTTGAACCCTGCCTTCCGGTCGTCGGCAATGGAATGCTGTTTCTCGGCAAAAGTGAAGAAGAACAATTCACCAATCTGGCTAACGCTTTAAGTCATCCAGCGAAACTGTTTATTCTGTGGTTCGGGACAGTTCCAATGGTATCCACCAACGACCCGCATGTGATTCAAAAGATTTGCACTCAACCGGAGTTTTTGGAAAGATCCTATTTCTACGAGTTCTTCAAACTAGACTATGGAATTTTTTCGGCTAAATGTAAGCGTTGTGTTAAAAGTTTTTAGTAAGAAATAAAATATCGTAGCTTTTCAGATCATATCTGGAAAAATCAACGGAAGGCGCTGAATCCGACGTTCAACAAAAAAATTTTGGACAGTTACATCCCACAGTTCGACAGGTGCGCTCAAAATTTGGTCCGAAAGCTGTCGGTCCATGCGGACAAAGAACCAGTACAGCTGACGTCATTCATGCTTCGATGTACACTGGAAATGGTTTGTGCTACCACCCTCGGGGTGGATATCAACCAGAATCCGGGCGTGGACAAACTTGTTAGTTTGATTATGACGTAAGTTTGAATCAAGTGGCTTGTTGCAGAAGTGTTTGCTACAAAGTGAATACTCTCTTCACAATGTTTGTTAGCAATGATTTAATTAAAAAATCATTCAATATGATATTGATTTTTTTTTCTTTCAATGCAAACAGACTAGTACATTTGTGCTCGAAGAGAATTGTTCGAATTCATCACCATTCGGAAACGATTTACCGATTATCATCAAAAGAATACAAAGAGGATACCAAGCTCAGGAAAGAAGCTTACCGAATAGGAAATGAAGTAATTTCAAGGAAAACTTAAAACATAAACTTACTAACTAACCACCTTTTACATTACTTTCAATGAATCCAGCTTTTACAAGCCGCAATCGATCGAAAAACTGCCGAGGAAGCTCAACGATCTACGGCTGAAGACAGTGCCAAAGATGATGATGGCTTCCGCAAATCACAGAATTTTGTTGACCAACTATTAGATGAGCGTGAAGGTAGTAAATTGGAAGTTATCGAAATTCTTCATAACGTGTATACGATAATAGTGGCGGTAGGATTTAAAGTTGATAATGAATTGCTATCAATGTTTTTGACGTGATATTCGATTTCACCAGGGAAGCGATACGTCTGGAACCGAATTGGGCATAATATCGTTGATGCTAGCGACACATCCCGAAATGCAGGAGAAAGTTTACGAAGAAATCATGACGGTTTACCCGGCAGATGTTGATTTGGATCTCAATCCGGAAACGTTGCGCCAGTTGGTGTACACTGAAATGTTTCTAAAAGAGTGTCTGCGGCACTTTCCAGTGGCCCCACATATCTTCCGAACACCAATGAAGGACGTTGAGCTCGAAGGTGTACGTATACCGAAAGGTACCATGTTGTGCATTAGTATTTACAACACCCACCGGCGTCAGGATCTTTGGGGTCCAAATGCTGAAAAGTTTGATCCGGAAATGTTTTCCCCAGAACAAAGTGAAGGACGGCATCCGTTCGCATTCATGCCCTTCAGTGCAGGTGCTCGCAATTGTCTTGGTAAATTTCCGGTGATTCATATTTGCAACTTGCATTTTTACTTTTTTTACTTTTTCTCAGGTTACCGCTACGCTATGATTAGTCTGAAAGTCGTTCTAGTCCATTTAGTGAGGAATTTTAGACTGAAAACACACTTGAAATACGAAGATGTGTGCTTTAAATTTGATTGCCTTCTAAAACTTTCGAACGAACCGGCAATCAATTTGGAGCGAAGATTCAACGTTAAAAACAAGTCAGGATAAAGTACAATATAAACCAAATAATAATATACTATAGGAAAGTTGTGATTGTACGGCAGAAGTTAATTATTCAAACTTAATTCGTGGATGAAGTCATACATTTTTGTACTACCTTTCACTGTACTAGCAACCATAATAATTATTTGATCGCGCATGATAATTTTTTACAGTCCTTACATTGTTTACACCAATATGATTGCCGGAAAGTCAAAGCAATTATTCCGAAAGTAGTTAATAAATCAAAATTTTCAGTGATGCCATTTTGGGCCAGTCGTGCCGTTTGTCACCCAAATTGCTTAAAATGCAAAGTGTTGACAAACTTTTTGATCACTCGGAAGCTTTATTGAATGTTCAATATTAAACCTAGTAAACACCGAAATCCAGCCTACAGTGCGCATGGAACCGAAAATGGTAGCCCAACAATATTCTCGCGTTACGAGCAAGCACACTGAAAATATTTTTTCGTTATTCTCTGCACGCACATTTCGTAAACATGAAATTCGTAGATTGTACAGCACTTTTGCTGGATCTATAGAACATTCGTACTGCAAGTTATCGAATAGAATTGCAACTTTACGCATAATTTGTACAATTCACGAATGTACTTTCATACGAACGTAGATAACAACGAGCAAAAAAGAACAGAAGCACGAGTATTTACTTGAACGAAATTTTTGTGTTCTGTTATTTTTGATTTCGTATAATGTACATGTTATTTCGTAAGCTTACTAATTTTTCGTACTATTTACATTATGCAGTGTTTGTTTGTACGATTGATTGCGTTCATTTCTTGAACCTTTCGTTACGTATACAAATAGAGATCTGCAACCATTTTGACAGTTCTGACGAAAGTACCTTCATATATAATACTCATTGTTATTCCACTCACGCACATTTCGTAAAGGTGTTCTGTTATTTTTGATTTCGTATAAACAGAGCTGGTAGCCACATGGTTACAGAGTCCGCTTTGATAAGCAGATGGTCGTGAGTTCCACTCCTTCACTTGGCCCGAATCCGTTGCTTTCCCACGATGAGGTAGAGAACATTTATACGCTTCTGGAACAAACATCACTCTCGCATCGATAGAACCGCCGCGACACATATACCCTTCGCTCAGGTTTCGTATTGAAATAACTTTCATGAACATTTGTACGTCTCTGGGGTTAAGTTGGGAAGGCGCGCGACGTCGCTCTCTCGCAATCGATAGAACTAGAATCGCGTTGTGGCAAACCGGTGATGATCAATCAAACTCTCTCTTTCTCTTTTATTTTTGATTTCGTATAATGTATACATTATTGCGTGAGCTTACTAATTTTTCGTACTATTTACATTAGGCAGCGTTCTGTGTACGAATTATTTGCGTGAGCTTACTAATTTTTCGTACTATTTACATAATGCGGCGTTCTTTGTACGAATTACTTGCGTGAGCTTACTAAATTTTCGTACTATTTACATTATGCAGCGTTCTTTGTACGACTTATTTGCGTGAGCTTACTAATTTTTCGTACTATTTACATTACGCAGCCTTTGTTTGTATACGAATATAAATCTGTAACAGTTTTGACAGTTCTGACGAAAGTATCTTCATATTTATTACGCATTGGTTTCGTTGCAGAAAACAACAAAAGGATTTGTTTATAAAACATACGTTTTCGCGGAATAAACTAAAATATATTTTCAGTGCAAGTAAAAATAAAATTACAAGAGTTGTGTGCGAAGCCACGACCGCAAAGTTGACGCAGAACTGCATACAGCTGTTTATAACATTACTTGCATTTCCGGTCATTTATAGCTGTTTTACAGATAGGAAGTTGCCACCTTGAATTTCAAAAAGACAGCTCCAGACGATTTTCGGCTTCTGGGCATCCACCAATTTCCGAAAATAGCCATATTTAGCAGTATTGGGCTTTTTTTGGCAATTTTTCTTGGAGCTGGAAGTCAACATCTTGAATTTTTAAATGGCCATAAATCAACCTCAGATGCCATTTTGAGTCTGTTCAGTGTTTCCACATTATTTTCAGAATTATTTTATTAGTGTTGGGTAAAAGGTATTGTTATTGATCAAACGCAAGTAATGTAACAAACAGCCTTATGCAGTTTTACGTCAACTTGCGGTCGTGGCTTTGCACACAACCCCTCTGTTATTTACCAAAGGCAGTGTGCGCCACTGACCTAGTAGCTACCACAACTACCGCTACTGGTATCCGCTGTAGCTGCCGATGCTGGATTCCGATAATATTAACTTTTCAATTTAGTATTTGATTTGTCTTCAAAAGGACAATTTATTGTTCAACTCAACTAATATCGGATTTTCACATTGCTTATTCGGCAGCCGAAGAGAAAAGTTCATTTTCTTGTGTGCTCCGCAGTTCGCTTAAATTAATTTACCGTTTTTTCTAGCGCTCGCTGGTGAAGAACAGTGTGTGGTAGTGGTGAAGTGCTTGCTTTTGGCGCGTGTGCTGGAAGGTGCGGCGCTTGTTTTTTGGTTTGCTTCTTCTCCCAGAAGAACAGGGCGATTCGATCGAAGCTCCGGCGAGGTGTAGGAGGCGGTGACACCGTTTCTCAGACGGTGCAACATCGCAACTGTGCTGGAAGGTGCCGTGCTAGTTTTTGGCGCGTACGCTGACAGAGGAAAAAATCGGCGGCGCCGTTTTGCAGTCGATGCAACTCGAACCGCTAGTGCTGATTACAACTACATACAAAGATAAGTGACACTTTTTATTTATTCTCTCTCCCACTTGTGTATATACATAACTGATCCATCTTTCATTCTTTTTATACATACATATATTCACTTTTTTTTTGTACCTTGTTAGCATTAGTATATTATATATCCTTATATTTGATACATTGCGCAGCCGTTGAATGGCGGTTGGGGGTCTGGCTACCCCACCGGACCTTTCATCCTCCTCAGAGGGTGAAGAGTCCGGCATGGACTTTGCCGAGATTCCCATAAATGACAACAACGCTTTCTTGACGTAGTAAAGAAGCGTAAAAGGCCCCGTAAAACTGCCCCGATTGTCCCATCCACTGATGATGTGCCAATACGGGTCAAAAAGTACCAGGTGAACCAACCCGGTCTTCGTTGGGTCGTGTTTTTCCGACCCAAAAATAAACCTCTCAGAGTTATGCAGATATGCAAAACTCTGAAGAAAGATTACACCAGCTTGACTGAGATTTTTAAAGTCAAAACGGACAAGCTGAAGGCAACTTTTTCCGATCCTCGACAAGCAAATGCTGTCGTCCAGGATCCAAATTTCAACATCGAGTACCGCGTTTATATACCGGCACGCGTTGTTGAAATAGAAGGGGTTATTACCGAGGCTGACCTCACTGAAGAAGATGTCATGAAAGGTGTTGGATGTTTTAAAAATCCATCCTTTCCTGAAATAAAGATCCTTGAATGCAGGAGAATGTATTCCAAGGATAATACGGGCAAATATTCCCCAAATGACTCGTTTAGAGTCACTTTTGAGGGAAAAGTACTCCCGGATTTTGTCGAGCTCCACAAGCTTCGACTACCCGTAAGACTTTTTTTTCCGAAAGTCATGACGTGTACGAACTGTTTGCAGCTAGGGCACACGAAAACCCACTGCAAAAAGAAATCTAAGTGCTCCAAGTGTGGTGAAATCTCCGAGATTAACCACACTTGTAGCGAACGGGACGTAAAATGCTGTCTATGTGGAGGTGAACCATATAAAACAGAAGCGTGCCCAACATATAAATCACGCTCACAAGCGTTGAAAAAAGCGACCAAGCAACGCTGTAAGCAGTCATTTGCACATACTCCAGCTTGGAAAATGACGAATCCAATGATGATGAAGAGACATATCAACCGCTTCCGTCAAGCGGAGCAGTGCGAAAACGGCCCAACGCGTCCTCTCCTAAACTTCCTAGAAAGGAGCAGAAAAAGACGCTTACAGACACTCCAAGAGGAACCCACCCTAAGCAAAACAACGCAAAATCGTCACCTCCAGGATTCAAACTTAATGCTGAGGCTAACAATTTCGATAAAGAGTTTCCCAAATTACCAGGAAAACAATCCGTTCCGCCAAAACACAGTCATCGGAATCTGAAATACCGACCACTGATGGACGTATCTCATTCAAAATGATCGTTGAATGGATATTTACCACTTTTGGTCTATCTGATTCCCTCAAGAGTATGATTTCGGCTTGGCTTCCAACAATTTGCATGTTGGGTAAGCAACTAAGCACCAAATGGCCCCTCCTCACGTTCGTATCCTTCGATGTCTAATTCAGACAGCCGAAGTGACGAATCGACAACAAGGATCATACAATGGAACTGTAGAAGTTTGATCCCCAAATTAGATAAATTTAAACTCCTACTTCACGATAGCAAATGCGATATTTTCGCGCTATCTGGAACATGGTTGTCAACTGATACGACACTAGCCGTTCAAGACTTCAATATAATCCGTTTAGACCGAGGAAACTCTTATGGCGGAGTGCTCCTTGGTATCAAAAAATGCTACCCATTCTTCCGTATTCCTCTCCCAGCAATTGATGCAATAGAAATTGTTGCTTGCCATATAACAATTGCTGGGGAGGGCCTCACTGTCGCATCAGTCTACATTCCGCCTAGAGCGGTTATTAACCGGTTGCAGCTGTCGCAAATAACGGAACTTCTTCCGACTCCACGCCTCATCCTGGGAGATTTCAATTCTCACGGTACGGCGTGGGGCGCATCCAGGGATGATAGCCGTGCTGTTCTTATTGAAAGCTTTCTCGATGACTTCGATATGACCTTATTGAACATACCTGGGTTAGCTACGAGAATTGCAAGGCCTCCAGTACGAGAGAGCACATTAGACTTGTCGATGTGTTCCTCCTCAATGGCTTTGGACTGCAAATGGGAGATTATTCATGATCCCCACGGTAGCGACCATTTGCCAATCAGTATTTCGATTATGAGCAGGCTCCATTCTGCTACCACAGTCGCAGTAGAGTATGATCTCACCCGGAATATTGATTGGGAAAAATTCTCGTACACAATATCCCAGGGTCTCGAAACAACGGATGAGCTTTCTCCATCCGACGAATACAACTTCCTTGCAACATTAGTGCTAGATAGCGCGTTGCAATCTCAGAAGAGACCTGCCCCTGAGAACAAGTTGAAAATTCGTCCCAACAAGCAATGGTGGGACAAAGAATGCACCGAGATGAAAAAAGCTCTAAAAGCATCATACATAGCATTCAGGGATGGTGGTTCATTTGAGCTTTATGATCAGTTTAGGGAGCTGGAAATAAAACAGTCTAAGCTGCACAAACTGAAAAAAAGATCATACTGGCAAAGTTTCATAAGCACGTTACCCAGAGATGCTTCTATGAGCTATCTCTGGAATACAGCTCGAAAAATGCGCAATAGGTCCGACAGTAATGAGGCAAATGAATACTCTGAACGTTGGATCTATGATTTCGCAAAAAAGGTATGCCCAGACGCTGTCCCATCACAGCAAAAATTCAGCGATACAACGGCTTTTGAAGAACCAGAATTTACCATGTTGGAGTTTTCAATTGCCCTCGCGTCTTGCAAGAACAAGGCTCCAGGACCGGACAGGATCAAATTTAATTTGATGAAAAACCTGCCGGACTCGGCCAAGATACGATTTCTTAAACTGTTTAATAAGCTTATCAGGAACAATATGATCCCGAAAGCTTGGAGACAGGTTAAGATTATCGCAATCAAAAAGCCAGATAAAGCTGCCGCAGATCACCGCTCGTATAGGCCGATTGCGATGCTCTCATGCATACGCAAATTGCTTGAAAAAATCATCCTGCGTAGACTTGACAACTGGGCAGAGTCAACTAACCAACTATCAGAGACCCAGTTCGGCTTTCGTAGGGGCAAGGGCCCTAACGATTGCCTGGCATTGCTAGCCACAGAAGCGGAAATGGCTCTTGGTAGCAAACAACAAATGACCTCGGTTTTCCTGGATATCACAGGCGCATTTGATTCAGTTTCAATCGAAATTCTCTCCGAGAAACTGCATCAAAGAGGATTCTCCCTATATTGACAAATTTTTTGATCAACCTGCTGTCTGAAAAGCATTTACTTTTCAACCACGGTTCTTCAACAATAACACGAACAAGCTACATGGGTCTCCCCCAAGGCTCTTGTCTGAGTCCGCTGTTGTACAACTTCTACATCAGTGACATCGACACATGCTTGACGGACGGCTGCACGATGCGCCAGTTAGCTGACGACTGTGTAGTTTCAGTCACGGCGTCTCTAGCCGCAGACATGAAGAACAGCCTGCAAAACACGCTCGACAATCTGACCGTTTGGGCCAGTTGTCTTGGAATCGAGCTCTCGCTTGAAAAAACGGAGATGGTAGTCTTTTCAAAAAAGCGACCACCACCTCGTTTTGAGCTAGTTCTGTTCGGAAGACCCATCACTCAGTCACCTAGCTTCAAATATCTCGGAGTATGGTATGACTCTAAGTGCACATGGGAAAAACATGTCAATTACCTGAAGCAAAGATGCCAACCAAGGATCAATTTCCTTCGAATGGTAACATGAACATCATGGGGAGCCCATCCAGAGGATTTGATACGACTCTATCAAACCACGATTCTGCCCGTAATAGAATACGGCAGCATATGCTTCAGAGGTGTCGCAGCTTCACACATGCTGAAACTCGAGAGGATACAATACCGTTGTTTGCGTATCGCTCTAGGCTGCATGCAGTCGACACATACCATGTCCCTAGAGGTCATAGCTGGAATACTACCACTCAAAGAGAGGCTGTTTGAGTTGGCTTTTCGTTTCCTCATTAGATCGGAAATAGCAAATCCAATGCTTATTGCGAACTATGAGAAATGTTTGGAAGTTGTTCAGAAACCCTGTATGTCAGTATACCAGCGGTTCATGTCCATGGAGATAAACCCTTCGGTTGTTGCTCCATCCCATGAGATTTCAACATCGCTCAACAATTCTTCTGTTGTATTTGATTTGACGATGAAACAAGAAATCCATGGAATTCCCGATCACCTCAAACCAACAGTTGTGCCATCAATATTTTCGGCAAAATTTGGCCACCTCCCAAAACAGAATTCCTTTTTCACGGACGGATCTGTGATGGATGGACAATCCGGATATGGCGTTTTCAACACAGATCTTCGCATATCTCGCAAACTGGCACAGCCCTGCTTCATATACGTAGCTGAATTAGCTGCCATACACAATTCGCTGCGAACTATCGAGCTCAAGACACCAGACAATTACTTCATCTTCTCGGACAGCCTCAGTTCTATCGAAGCTCTCCGATCGATTAAACCGGTCAAGCACCCGTCCTATTTCCTTCCGGAAATTAGACGGATATTAGAAGTGCTGGTTGATCGGTCTTTCGTTATCTGCTTTGTGTGGGTCCCCTCTCATTGCTCAATCCCAGGCAATGAAGAAACTTAATTTTTAGCAAAAAGGGGTGCCATAGAAGGAGAGATATTTGATAGACCGATCACCTATACCGAGTATTTTCATCTGCCCCGACAACTGGCTCTGGAAAACTGGCAGGAAAAGTGGGATAAAGACGACCTTGGGCGATGGATGCACTCGATCTCGCCCAAAGTGTCTACAAAAGCTTGGTTCAAAGGGTTAGATTTAACTCGTGATTTCATTCGAGTTATTTCGCGCCTAATGTCCAATCACTATGTTGCAAACGCACACCTCTATCGAATAAACTTAGTCGATAGTAATCTGTGCGAATGTGGAGGGTACGAAGATATTGACCACATAGTCTTCGTATGCCCTAAGTACCACAGAGCAAGGGCCAAGCTTATAGATTCTCTCCGGAAACAGAAAGTGACGTTTACAATGCAAGTACGGGATGTGCTTGCTAGCCGCAACCCCGCGCTTGTAATACCCATTTACGACTTTTTAAGAGATATCAAGTATCGAATTTGATTATCTCTATGCTTTCTCCTCTAATTTCTCCCAACACAACAATCTTAAAAAGTTTCACACTAATTCTGTTTTTTTTCTTCTTTCTTTCGTTCATCTTTTTTATAGAAACATGAATCATCGCTTCTTTTTGAGAGACATGATCCACCGAACTTAGATATAAGTTTTGTTTTCAAAGAGATAAGGAACCATCACCCTCAAAGAATAGTAGTAAGGATTAGTATTTAGTTATAAAGAGAAAAACTTTGATGTTAATGTTAGTCGTAGGCTTAAATGACATGTATTTTTAAATTGTATTTTTGAAAGAGAAAAGATGAGAGGGTTTTTATGCCTGTTTGAGGAGGAGCAGTCGGGATACAGGCTCTACTCAAGCTGGCTTTTCCCTACTCCAAAAGATATTCGGCCCCGTTATGCTTCGCGGTTGGGCCTAAATAAATATTAGTTTAAAAAATAAAAAAAAAAAATATCGGATTTGATGCTGATCGCATCTCTGTACTATCCTAGACAGTGGGAAAAAAGCACTCTTCTGATAACACAGTGCAAAGCTGTTCCCACGCAGAAACTTTTATGGCTGACAGGCTTTGATGCCAGCATCCCAAAAACGATTGCCTATTGTTAAAACACGGCAGAGCTTTTGGCTGGAGAAAGTTACTGGTGCACCTATCGTCGAAGGTTTCGCTACCGTACAGTGGCAACTTTTTACTAGAGAAAGAAGTAGTGCCGCTGCACCTGCCATTGACACTGCTACCACTACCGCTGCTGCTATCCGCTGCCACTGCGGCTGCTGCTAAGTAAGGACTGTCCTTGTCGCTATCCAGAACTAATAAAACTGGTTTAGGCAGAAGTATGCTCCTATGTAGGCCAAATAGTATCTTCCCGGTTTAATAGATATATAATTCTGTCGACCGTGTTAGGGAAAACAAGCATTAAGTGATCAATCAGAGTTCGAAATCTGCGTTTCAACAAGGTTTAACAATTTTCAATACCTAGTACAACAGTTCGAATAATCATCTGAAGTAGGTGATATGATTAACGCAATCGATAAAATTAATTTAAGAACATTGAAATTCTCCCCATAAATTGTTTAAGAAAATTTGCTGGTAAATTCTCAACTGGTACACAAAGCCACGACCTGAAAGTTGACGTAGAACTACTTAAGGGCGTTTTTCTGTATAATTTGCATTGTTGCATTTACAATTACACCAGTTCTATGCCTCTATAGCCAAGTAGGATCAATGCCATACAGTTGTCTAAGCTCAAAAAATCATGCTCGTTTTAGATTTGACTGTGAAATATTGATTTTCTGTACCCAGTGTCTTCAGCAAGTTTATTCCATATAACAAGGCCTTTCTTCTGGCGTTTTCGGTTTTTTGATCAATTGCCCTAGTAGTTAGATATAAAAACTATTTATTTCTAATTTTCAAAATAGCAGATAGCTTTCTTCAGCAAAGTTGTAGGAAAATCTAAAAGAAAAAGAATTGCTGAATACTGTAATCTTCTATCTGTACGTCTGATATGACGAAAAAGAGTTTTACGAGAACACTCCCCAAAATCAGTTTTTCGTCCATAACTTTTTCTGTAATCGTCCAAACAATTCAAGATGTTTTAAAATTTTTTTTCATTCTGCTAAACGTCGGAATTTTGTAGAATATACTGGTTTGATATTTCTATTTGTTGTAAAGATGTTTCTAGTTTTTTGCTGAAAATAGCCATATTTTGAGTCCATATTCCTCCGAAGATTGCAGATTAATTGCCTACATATATAATCCGGTATTTTTTCCACAGGACTTGATATAAATGTACTGAAGCGTTGTGGAGCCATCTTTCAAGCTGTTGCTTCTGGTAGAAAGTTGAACACAAAAAAATTTGATAGATATTGCATCGACACGGCGCGAAAATTAGCAGACGATTTTCGACGATTACAGAAAAAGTTATGGACAAAAACTAATTTTGAGGGGTGTTTCGCTTTCATTCAGTACTCGATTGGATACAACTAAAAACAGTTGAACTATTTTGAGTAATGCAGTTCTTTTAACAAACTTTTAAACGCATACAGTCTGGTTTGCTACTATCTGCAACCTTCGGAGAAATATCGACTCAAAATATGGTTATTTTCAGCAAAAAAATTTAAATATCTTTACAACAAATTAAAATATCAAACCAATATATTCTACAAAAATGCGATGAACAAGCAGAATGAACACAATCTTAAAACATCTTGAATTGTTTCGACGATTACAGAAAAAGTTATGGACGAAAAACTAATTTTGAGGAGTGTTCCTCGTAAAACTCTTTTTCGTCATATCAGACGTACACGTGAAAATGGCTGGTGCGAAACCAGTACAAAATTGTGCGTTTTTAGCGCAATTGTTGATGTAGTTTGGAACCAGTACAATGATTGCGTGTTGGGCATAACGCAATTAATGCTCTAGCGTTTTTTCAATTTATTTGGCAGCTCCAAACTACACTTGAACAATTTGAACTGGTATCAAGCAGAATTGCAAAGCGAGCGAGAAGAAAAACTTTCTCCTTCTTTCAGCTTGAGAACGAGAGATATGCTACGCTTCTCAAGTCTTTTGCACACACGCTTTCGTGATACTCTTTCTTCCCCTGAGTAGCACATACCGATAGTATGAGTGAGACTAACAACACTAGTATCAAGTATGTACAGCACGGTTGTCTCGCTCATTTCGTAAAGTGACGAGACTTCGCTATGTGCGTCGCAATATATCCGAACCGAAAGAGAAGCGAAAGAGCAACCTACAGATTGTATGTGACGTGTCTAGTCTCGTTACACGTACATGGAAATTCTACGAGCGAGAGAGAAATTTCTCTTGTCGCTTGAGAAAAAAGCGCGTGCATAGGATGACAAATGATGATTATTCACATTCTACAAGTGTTGCCATAAAAATCAGCAACACTTTTGTGGCTTTGTGGAATGGAGCGTTTTCAGTGAAGCTGGCGTTGATTACAAAATGTTGTGAACAGAGTTTTGTTTCGTTATTTTTTGCAAATCATTCAATGGTACTTCTAAATAACCAAATCCATCGAGATATATCGATCGAGTATTATAGCCAAAAAAAACCAAGTGAGTTCACAGGTTGTTGATCGCTGTCCCTTGATCATTAGGAGCTTTATGTATTATCAGTTGAGCAGTTTTTATCTGAAACTAGGCCTATAGGTGCACAAGGTCTTTAAAATTTAATGAAAATCCACATAAAGCAAAGTAAAGCCTTAGTGCTACACAGAAATAAAAAATAGAGAAAAAAAATATAATGCCATTTTTGTTTGATAAAATTTGTAGACTCCTTGGTCACCAAGAGATGTAATAGTTTTCAGAAAAGTTGAAATTTTAGCTATTCATGATTAACGGTATCGACTTCAATTGATGCAATTAAGCTATACTCTTCGCGAGAAACAGCGAGGCACGAAAAAGTGTGTTTTCTGCATGACAATACTTGGTCTTATACTGCCAAAATCGTTTAAACCTAAATAGAAACGTTCAAATGAAAAGTCTTATCTAACACTTTATCACAACGGTGTTCGAGCTCTGCCAGTAAGATGGAACAAAGTTTTTACTTTGGCAACTATGTTTTCAAAATAGAGTTTGAAAATATAACGAGAGTTTGATTGCGCACGTAATGATAAAACCCAGGAACTCAGATTTTGAATTTTCAATAAGATAAGATCTTAACTATTTATTACTTATTCATTTCGAAAAGATCGTTTTGAAGGACAAAATAGCAACTCTGTAAACAGCGAGATAGTATCGATTTTGTCACGTCAAATTTAAAGTTATAGACCACAGTGCACGAGATGATAAATTTCAATTATAGCATCAATTAGCAGCAACTGTGGACCAGTCCAAGAGATTAGGCAACGTCTCAGTTGCGACCTAGGACAAACTTAGTCATTCGGTGACAGTGAGCGAGCAATGTGGCTTCTCCTGGTTTCGGTGGTCTTTTTCCTCGGCGTTGTGATTACCATTATCGGTAGTAAATATTTCTTGTTGTATGGTAAAAATGAAGTTCAACGTTTCGGCCTGATGGTTGGACTGTTCCGCAATTGCAAACGGTTGTTCCGGGTGCGCTTTGGACCTTTAACCATTTTATGTACGAACCATCCGGAGGTGATTCAACAGATTCTACCGGATTTGGACTGTGTGGAGAAGCCGTTATTTTATCGATTTACTGGTTTGGAAAATGGATTACTGAGTGCTAAGCGTGGGTGTAACTAAAACTAAGTAAAAATTCCTTGATGAAAATAACCATCATTTTTCTAGATCACATATGGAAAAGTCAAAGAAAAGTTTTGAACTCTACGTTCAACTTGAAGATACTCAATAATTTTATTCCCATATTTGAGTCGTGTTGCTATAAAATGGTGCAGGAAATAAACAAACTAGAAGACGGCTCAACGATAAACATTTTAAATTACGCTTCGAAATGTACTCTAGAGATGGTTTTTGGCACTACAATCGGAATGGATGAGCTAGAAAAAAGCAACCAAGAAGTTTTCTTGGGTTATATTGAACGGTAAGTTTTTAACCTTTCTTTCAATAAGTTTTAAACCTTGAATGCGTTTCAGCCTATTCAACTTAGTTTCTGAAAGAATGTTAACTTTGCATTTACATTTTAATTGGATCTATCGTTTCACCAACAATTACCGGGAAGATCGAAAGCTCAGATCAATTTGCATGGAGAGTGCTAACCAGGTACAAATTTGTGTTAACTCATAATTTCAATTATTCTATCTTATTTGTTTTAGTTGATAACCGACAAGAAGCTGCATATCGCTAGCAAGCCAAAAAATCACAAAAACATTACCGACAATCCCTGTCTAGAGGATAAACTCAAAATACCAAAAATATTCATCGAACAGCTGTTGGAAAATTCTATCGATGGCAGAGTTTTTACCAGCGAAGAAATCTATCATAACGCGTACACAGTTATTTTGGCGGTAAATAGCATTAGTTTTCTGGTTGCAAAACATGATAAAAGTTTACATCTCTAGGGTAATGACACGTCAGCGCTATCACTAGCATACACTTGCCTTTTCTTGGCCATGTATCCACACATTCAGAATAAGGTTTATGCCGAAATTCAGCACAACCTGCCGGACAAGGGCTGGCCCATAACTCTCGAAAGTCTAAAACAGTTGGAATTCATGGACATGTGCATCAAGGAAACATTGCGTCTGTGTCCGGTAGTTCCAAACATTGCCAGACAAACCATAAAGAATATTTCAATCGATGGCCAAGCTGTTCCGAAAGACAGTATTATTATTTTGTCCCTGTACACGCTGCATCGACGTGTGGATTTTTGGGGCCCAAATGCGAGTCAATTCAATCCGGAAAATTTTCATCCTGACCGAGCGAAACAACGTCATCCGTATGCTTATCTACCGTTCAGTGGAGGTCCTCGAAATTGTATAGGTATACAAATTTTGACAGATGCTGAGTATTTTGGGAATACAAATGAAAGTTCTTCTAATTTAAGGTTGGCGATACGCAATGTTAAGCATAAAAGTGATGCTTGTTCATTTGTTGCGAAATTTCAAACTTCACACTAGCATAAAGCAATCGGACTTGCGCTTCAAGTTTGATCTAACCCTTAAGTTGGCATTTGACCACCAAATACAACTTGAAAAACGTCGAGTTAGTGGCGAAAATTATTAAAATGTAAAAATAAGTGTACTCTATTATTTGGCAAAACCACTTCCTTTCGTATTAAAAACACTTATAAAAATATCAATTACTACTGCATTTTGTAATGTGAAAATACGCCTAAAATAAATTCGAATCTGCAATTGATATTAACTAATCAGTTTGGATTCTATAGTTAAGAGGCGCTATTTACCTATAATTGGAAGCATCGTTTGTACAAGTTAAGGTAAACTCCATGAATGCCTTCATATTCAGTATAATCGCTGACATTTCTACACCTTCAGACTCATTGATACAATGCCTCGACGGTAAAAAATTGAACAGATTTTCGAATACATATAAACATGGAGGATTTTGACAGCGCTGAATAATGACGAATACAAACTGCACACCAATTTAAGTTTTTGGGTTTTCACGAGAAGTTACTACCCTTTTTGTTTAATTAAACGCAGCATAATATAACTGAAAGAAATCACCTATCCACTTCTTACTTACTTCACTTACTACTACGGCGACAGACCGATTATCGACGGTAAAATAAAAATAAAATGTAAAATAAGTGCTACAGATAACCAGCAGCGCAACGACAAGCCTCAGGCTGTCGTTTGTAGTAGAGTGAAGGCTTTCCCTACCAATCATGGGGCGGAAAAAAGTACCCCTGCCCGACCTGCGCATTTGCATCCCCGATGACGATCTTGATGTCGTGTCCTGGGCACTCATTATACGTCTTTTCCAGGATCTCATAGAATTCCTTCTTCCTTCCATCGGGTTTATCGTTGGTCGGTACACATTTATACACATTACACAGTACACATTTGCCCTTAATTCTCAACACACATGTACGGTCACTGATCGGCCTCCATCTGATGACACGCTTCACCTGTTTCCCTTTGACCGCATTTACGATGTTTACTTACTTACTTTACTTTTATGGCTACAGATCGTTTATCCAGTCTTTCCTCACACTCCCCTTACAACCAGCGCGTGCGAGATCTGCCTCGAAGACGTCGGCCTCTATCCGGTTCTCTGCTAAATATTATCTTTGCCGGTCGCTCATCCGCCATCCGTGCTACATGATTCGTGATTCATGCGCCTGCGCCACACCCCATTATCTAGTTTGCCTCCAGGTATTGATCGCAAGTTTTTACGCTTGAAGACCCTAAGCGCTCGTCGATCGGCCTCCTTCTATGTCCACGATTCATGTCCGTAGAGCGCCACCGGGAATATTAGAGCCCTATAGAGTGCAAATTTTGTACGGATCTGTAGGCTACAGAACCTAAGCTGGCTACGCAATCCGTAATAAGCCCTATTCGCCACCGCAATCCGCCTCTTCACCTCGCGGCTCACCTCGTTGCCACATGTCACATGAGTGCCAAGATAAACAAACAAATTGCACTACACAGCTGTTCGCTCCCAACTTTGAAAAGTTCGGCCGGTAAGCCGTCCTTTTCAGCGGCTTTGTGGTTCTTTAGCTCTTTGCAAGCATTCTTCACCTCGTTCAATGTTGGTGGGTCCGCAGCTTGTCCATTAGACTGGGACACGGTTATATGGGAAAAAAGCGATGGTGTTAGTTTTTCGCTCCCATGCACTTTTCGTGTTCCTTAGGGCAACTTCAGCGGTGGTCTAAATCGTTGTTTTGTTCTATTTTTTTGGAACAAACCCAAACTCACTGCTGCATAGGTGTTGTAAATTTTGTTTTATACCAGATCTAAACTTAAAAATTTTGAAGCTGGTATACGTTTTGATCTATTTTTTCACTTTTTGGAACAAGAAATAGATCGTTCTAAAACACGTTGCACGCTACCAATTGGTAGGTAAAATGTCATATTTTAATTGAATACCTCATTTTTAGGTATTTCCATATAAGCTTTGCGGGCGCTGTGGGATAAACAAAACAAAGATTTTTCACATCGATTTCACAATTCATTTTTGTGGCTTTTCCGAAGAAAAAAATGAACAGTTTTGTCGTTCTTGGCTGAAAATAACTAAAGATTCCATCAAGGAAACCAACTAGCAAAAGGGAGAATTCTGAAAAGCCGTAAAGGATCACGCCCAGGTTCAACTATTTTGTTTGCAATCATCAACCATCAGGAAGGCAAATAGGTTGGCTATCTAGCCTTCGTTAACTACCTTAATTATAGTGGTACTAACAACATCGATCAGTTTCAACTTGCAGCAGTAATTTTTCGATCATAGGTACCAATCCTTCCTGAAAAATGTCACTGACGTTAAACTCAAACCGTAAAATCCATAGTCTTGTGGATATAAAGTGTCTTGCCAAAGTAATCGTTTAATGTGCGTAAAAATTATCGAATTCCCGTTTGTTGAATATTGAGCGCTCCGCGGAGCGCTCTATATTATAACGAGTCTCATGGAAAACTGATAGCATGGGGTGTTAATTGTTGACGGGTGACAGATGTCAGTGGTTTAAAACATCAAGATATACATCACCGGTGCGAGAAACGCGAAGTTGGTCTAAATTAGCTAGTTCTATTCAGGTTTTACTGGTGTAAATCTAGTATTAAATTATTCCAAAAATAGACCACCGCTGAAGATGCCCTTATGGGTCCTATAACAACTGTGTAGCCTTTCAGATCGATCGGGGATACGCCCGATTTGCGCCCGATTTTTAAAGCTTCCAAACGATTTTATTTGGGAAAAAACACTTTCTCAAAACTTTTTCTATAGAGATGTCCTGTTGGCTCCTAAAAAAATATCAATACATGATATTTATAGAAAATTTTCCTGGGAAAAACAGCAATAACAACTTGAAAATAACCTGTTTTGAACGTTTTCTCACCGTATTGGTACTCGAGATGTATTTTGCAGCTTCAGTCTAACAAGTTGGCTTGCTTTCATGAAGTTATCTATTACCTCATATAGCACCAGTACTTGTTATTGTAGCCTTCAATTTTTTCACTTTTCTAGTGATAAAGATATCATGGAAAAGGCAATCTCAACTGAAATCTATAACTGAAGGTTGTGTTAGAGGAGTTATCTCAACTGTTCTATAACAACGTGTTACTTGGCCCAAACTTTAAGGATGAGCCGATGGATTGCACGCAACAACTGCTCATTTTTGGCTTTGAAAAGTTCGGTTGGGACGTCGTCACTTCCACCTGTTTTATGTTTTTTAGCTCTCTACAAACTTCCCTGATCTCGTCTAAGCTTAGCAGATCCACAGTTTGTCCATCCTCTTTTATTTCTCTCCTCCTCCTGTCGACGGCTCTATCATCTTCGCCGTTCAACAACATCTCAAAATATTATTTCGCATGGCCACCAGTGTTTATCGGTTATCAGGTTCCCTTCACAGTTTTTCACATGGAACTGCAAGTGGCACGCACTTGGTCCTTCGGTATTTCATCCCAAATCCTGCCAACGAGCTTCCTAAATTTATACATACTTCTCACTTTATGTTCGGTCTACTTAGCCAGCATGTACGTACCATGTACCATTCATAAAATTCAAAGAAATTTAGGTTCGGGGAACTGGGAGGTCCAAAAATCTTATCGGTAAAATTAGTCAAATTCACCCTACACCACGTTTGGACGATATTATATATCCCGAAGTGCCGGGACCGCAACCTTCTCCAGAACCTCGATCTCTTAGTACGTGGCGTTGAATGTCACGGTTTTGTTTTTTTAATAAACACCAGTGGGAGCTTCCTACGTCTGGATACGGCCCCCCAAACCATCACCGACGCGGCACTCTAGAACTAACCCCAAACCTCCAGGAGATTGAGGAGGAAATCAGCAGGTTGAAAAACAACAAAACAGCTGGCAGTAACCAATTGCCACGCTAACTTCTAAAACTCGGTGGTGAAACGCTAGCTTGAGCGCTGCACAGGGTGATTATCAGGATCTGGGAGGATGGGACGTTACCGGAGGAATAGATGTAAGCAATCGTGTCTCCCATCTACAAGACAAGCTGGATTGTGGCAACTATCGCGTACTCTCCTAGTATCTATGCCGCTTATAGCAAAAGATTTCGTGGGGCAATACTAGCCGGGATTCATGGAGGCTCGCGTCACCACGGACCAAATATTTGCACTGCGGCAAGTACTACAGAAATGCTGCGAGTATAACGTTACCACGCACCACCTATTAATCGACTTCGGAGCGACGTAAGACACAATCGAAATTATGGCAAATTATTCACAAACGCGGGTTCCCGGAAAATTACGCGATTAGTCAGAGCGACGATGGATAGAGTGATGTGTACAGCATGCTTGTCATTCTCCTCAGTATGTGAAAGGAGAGGAGAAAAAAATTCACCGCGCACTTCCCTCCAGTATGCGCCTGCGTGTAGCAAATGCTTTCACCACACTGCTTCTTTCTACACTCCAAAGTGTCTCAACCAGCTCACAGAGAGACAAACACACTTCCAGCTCACCCCACATCTGATAGAAACAAGAGGGGTAAATCACTCTACAGAGAAAACGCAAAAGTACACAACAGTGTTCACTGGCGAGTAGTCCGGAAGGTGAAAAAAAAACCTACTGGGCAAAAGTGTAGTCCTTGTGTAGCTTCACTGCGAAAACGAATTCCACCAGAGTAAATTAGACCGGCACGAGCAACGCAGTCCATTTTTTCTCCAATCACTTTTCCTCTTCTGCCATGCTCAAGAAACCAACTGTGAAACGCACCGCAGATAGCTCAGCAGTGTAATTATTGTGCGTGATGTCCACACGTGTGAGAAAGTACACCATAGTTCATTGTCTCGCAAGAGAGAAATTTCAGATTTCACCGCAGTGCTTTCAGGAAGCTCAGCAGATAAAAATCGTTTGTTGCTCTCTTCTAACATGAGCGTTGATTTGCTCTTTAGTGTTAGAGCAGTTGTTTTCGCAGTGCAAGCTGTTCTCCTGCACTCTAGAGGTTTTATGAGGAGAAAAGACAAGCATGGTGTACAGTACGAGTTTCGGAGACGCTTTCGAGTCCTTTCGAATCTCGGAGAGGGTTGTGGCAGGGTGGTGGACTTTCATAACTGCTTTTTAACATTACCATGAACGGGGATAGACAAGAGTGGTATACTCTTCAGGAAGTCCGGTCAGTTACTTGGCTTTGCCTACGACATTGAGATTATGGCACTAAACTTTGATACGTTGACGGAAACGTACAGCAACTTAAGGCAGAGGCCAAACGGGTCGGACTAGTCATAAAAACGTCGAAGACAAAACACATGAGAAGTAGAGCCTCTAAAGAAACTGTGTTAGCCTCCCACCACGGATTCTAATTGACAGTGACAAAATCGAGGTGGTAGATGAGTTTGTGTATTTGGGCTTACTAGTGACCGCCGACAATAACACTAGCAGAGAGGCGGCGAGAAGGGGGCGCAATATCATGAAATCTGAATTTTTCGCGACTTTGCAAAGCTTGGCATACTGACGTTTTTTTGACATTTTTTTTCTAAAAGAAGTACATTACTTTGAAACGCTCTGTAGCTTCAATGATAGCTTCAAAACAATATTGAAAACATTCAGCCCTTTTCAATTTATGATCATGAAATTCGCTAAACTGATTGAAGTGTCAAATCCTAGGAGCAATTTCATACCATTTCATTACCATTTCAATACCATCCGGCTAACAAAAGTCCGTTTGCAGATTACTTTTACTTCGCACGCGTTTGCATACAAAAGTAAAGTACACAGTTTGCTATATGAGAAAAAACTAAGAACATTCGTCGCCTTCCGCATCTTGTCGATTTCATTTAGAACGTTGTGTGATTCCAGTGCCTTGGTTTTCTAATTCAAAAATTCGGTAAATTTTATAATGGAGTTTTCAACTTCAGCAGCACCACCTAATTCAATGTCTAGTAAGTTGTCAATTCATGTTTTTATACATGTATTCGAATGTCCCGGATTAGAAAGATAACATATGTATGAAACAATAAAACATCGCAAATCTCTTGAAGAAATGAAAATAGCAGCGAAAGAAATTTTTCCTACTGATAATTATAATGAATTTCAAATTTTTTGAAAACAATTCAACAGGAGATTTCAGCAATCACAGCGGAAGATGATGATGATTATGATTTTTTTCAATTTCTAATTAGTTTGTATTACTAATGTTGTTAAAATTATTAAAAAAAAATTATATATATTTAGTCAAAATTTGTTTGGGTCATCCATAAATTACGTAATTTTTTTCAATGAGGAGGGCGCCTAGTGGCAGTACTTGCGGTCAAAGATCATAAAATTCTATAAAAAAATATCTAAGGGAAAAAGTGCCAAAAAACATTGAAAACTGAATTTCGTGCTTTATGGACGGCCCCAAACAAAAAATGGATGCCAGATTCGTGGTTAGCGCCCCAAAATTATGTAAATACCAAGTTTTTGTCGCATTTATCGAAACTTTTTTAGCTTGGCCAGCCTTTGTATGAAGTCGCCCCACTGTGCTTTGGTTCAATATGGCTACGTGTGCCCGTTCGGGTAGTGTTCCATAATTCCAAGCACCGAGTTTTCAGTCATTGTCCCTTATCACTCGTCTGGAATGATACCGATTGTTTAGATTCGTGTCAATTTCTGGACTGTCCATAGTACAGTACCTTCGGGGGACCGCGAGGCCTAGACTAGGCCGCAGTATTGGATATTGCTGGCGAGACAACGCATTTCATTGATTTGTGACCCAGTCCGGATCAGATGGAGGTCTGTTCTATGAAACCCTTCTCACGTAGCATACGACCAAAATACTCACGGAGTTGGGACCCGATCTTCGCTAAGGTTACCTGTATCCTACTTAGCATCACTTGAAAGTTGAGATAGGTACGTTCTCGGTAGAGGTCGCAGCAAGATCTGATAGCGTTTACCAAAATCTACTGATCAATTCATTTTCTTCATTTTCTAATATCACTAAAGATAATATGATTTTCATTGTTAAAGTTAACGAAAAATATTTACATCATTCGTATCAAAAAATAGCATTTATTTTTGCAATGTAGCTTGAATGATGATACAGGTCGGAGTGCGAGAGAGTTTATAGATCTGCTTGTTTATATTATCTATTCCTATCCTTCGTTTGTATAAGTTCTGAAAATAACTTAATTTTTATGATATGCATCCTTCTAAGAACTCTAGTACTTTTTATTGCAAAACATGGTCTAAGACGGCTTGTAGAAGACGAACATAGCTTTTTCCATAAATACGAACAGGAAAAAGTTATTTCATGTATCTTTTAACTTGAGGGAAGAGGTGAACAATTGACTTAAACGTAACCCCGTGGTTCATGAACAATCCCTTGTTAAAAAATAACAGTTTTGTATGATAAAACACACCTGTAAAAGAATCTTAACAGCTGAGAGAAATATTAGTCGTTTTTGAGGTCCACAAGCCGCTATCTACTGATTGGTTGGCGCATACTGGTATCCAGTTTAGCTATTGATAGCCTATTGCGGTATTCACAGACAATTGGAGTGGCCAAATGGATGCATATATTTGAACTGTAGCTGGGATAAAAATAGCTAACCGTAACTTGCCTCTTCGAAATATAAGCTGAAAGAAACTTCATCAAACTGCAACTCTTTTGTATGTGTTGTTTGAGTGATTATCAAGATTCTTGGCTTTAGCGTCAGATCAGTTCTAATTATGGAAGACAAACTTATGGGTTAAAGTCAGTCACATTTAGTTAATTTAATATAAATAACCTGTTGGGGTGAAGCTTCAAAATTAGCTGGTCAATTGGAAGCCGTTTCGTTCTCGTTT
This sequence comes from Wyeomyia smithii, assembly GCF_029784165.1. Taxonomy (NCBI): domain Eukaryota; kingdom Metazoa; phylum Arthropoda; class Insecta; order Diptera; family Culicidae; genus Wyeomyia; species Wyeomyia smithii. Next base: position 194,285,697 of record NC_073696.1, read on the forward strand.
ATTCATTTATTTATTTATAGATTATTATCTGCTTAACATCCGAAATTTATTATCACCTCATTTGATGTCACGTTGTGATGTGACACAACACCGATGCGCGCAAACCTATACGGTTGGCACGGAGGAGACAATTAAGAATAAGGATTTGAATGCAAATTTTTAATAATGACAAACCATTTGTTTTGTATGAGCATCATAGCATAATAAATATTTGCAAACAAAACAACGAACAATTTTGTTTTGTGACGTTTTCCGAATATTTATACGTGAAGCAGTGCAATGTGCATTATTCGCATGAAATGTGCATTATTCGCATCAATTCCTTCGGTACATTTATATCACACCTTCATAGTGTTTCCGGTAAAACACGTGGGGGCACTCATTATCGAATCAATCGTGAGCTTAGTTACACCACCACCGCCGCGCGTGTTCAATGTGAGTGGGATGTTGCATTTTTTTTTCGTCGGTGGCAAAGCGCAGTTATTACATACCGCCGGAGTTCACACACTGCTACCGATTTTATTTCTAAAGTACATCTTTGTCGCTGTCTTACCAAATGTGACCTCAAGCCAATACCGAACTCAACCACCGGAACTGAATAGACCTCGGCTCGGTCAACTTCGAGTTTCATATTAGGTGAACTGAGGCGCATTAGTAAATCATATGCGAAGGTTAGCGATAGTGTTAAATAGCTTTTCTAATTGAGCATCGTTGTTTAAAAAAACTCAGAGTGTTACTCAACCCTTTCTTGGAAAGGAAATTATCTTCTTGCAATAAATATTGTTCTTGTACTAGAATTCTCAAAGCATTGAGACTAAAAATACATGAAACGTTAGTTCAGGTTTCAAATGCAGCTTCCAACGTTAGAAATGCAAAAATGAAAGCCTTCTGTTCTAAACATAACCGGAGTTTCGTACAAAAAAACAAAATTTATAAATGTTGCAAATTGATGTCCACTATATTCAAAAGAGAAAAAAGTCATAAAAGTCTCAACAACTTAACCATCGTAGCTCTTTATCGATAAATACTTTTTTTTACTACAGCTGCATGCTCACAACAGCATCTGACCTTCAATTTCCACTTCAGTCGGATTCATCCACTGGAACTAGATACACAGACCATTTTTTGACTCACAAAACTTATCGTCTAATGCCCGATGGCAGTTAGTTCGACGGAGACACGCGACCAAATCGCATTCGCCGCGCAAAGATAGTGAACAATGTTTTTCCTTCTTTTACTGTTGAGTCTCTTCTTGGGGGCCTTACTAATTCGGGAATATCTAAGAAGAAAATATGCATTCGCCAAAGACCTACCAGTTGCAGAACGGACCAAGGAAATTTTTGGCATCGAATATGGGCTGGTCGGAATGACGGACGAACAGCGGTTCGATATAGTGAATAAAGTGTTTAGGGATAACGATCGGCTCTTCCAGATTTGGGTTGGCCCGGTTGTACTACTGGGAGTTAGTCATCCAGATTTGATACAAAAAGTTTTAGCGCATACGGATTGTTTGCAAAAACCATTCTTTTACGATTTCGTTGGATTTGAACATGGTATTTTCTCTGCGAAGTGTACGTTAAACTGATGTTTGCAAAAAAAAACGATAACTTAAGTGATTATATTTTAGATGACTTGTGGAAAGGGCAGAGGAAGGCACTTAACCCGACATTCAATCTGAGAATTTTGAACAGCTTCGTGCCAATTTTTGTGACATGCTGCCGAAAACTAGTGGATGAGATGCATCAGGTGAAAGAAGGAGAGACGATTGACATGTTCAAGTACACCTCAAAATGTGCATTAGAGATGATCTGTGGAACTACACTTGGTAGCGATGCGTTAAATCGCGATGGCAAGGATGCCTTTTTAAGTCATCTCGAGGAGTAAGTGACGCTTGAACAATAGCACGTATAAAATAGAATGTTTTACACCTCCTCATTGCAGAATCTTTGGATACATATCAAGAAGAATGCTAGGTATGCATCTGCACTTAGATGTAATATACAAGCTAACACCATCTTATCGAAAAGAAATGCATGCACGGAAAGAGAGCGTTATTTTTGCGTCAAAGGTAAATGAATATTCTAGTGATGATTATTAGTGCAACTTTTGATTAAGTGTGTAATCTTGATAGCAAATGTGTCCAAACAATGACGCATCTTTCGTATAGACATATAACCCCGAAAAGATAATCTGCGTAAATTTGATGCCTCACTTTTAACAATTTTTTTTCTTTGCGCGAATCCATTCTCGTTTATTTGTTGACAAATAAGAAAAATTTCAATGCTCTGCTGTTTGCCATACATCGATTCATGAACACCGTTGCGACCATTCATTAATAGTTTATAAACAAAAACATGCAGTTTCAATTATTTGAAAATCGTGCGTCACATTTACGCTTGATCGTCTTTCACATACATCAAAATACGATTATCCAAGTATAGTCATGCTTTTCTTGTGTTTTGATCGACAAAAATAACAAAAAAAAAACAAATGTTCACCGAAACTAGAATCGTCTAGCAGGTTTTTACATGTATTGGTGAAAAATTAAAAAAAAAACTATATAATCAATTTTAAGATAGTTAACTGTATCCGCCGGTTAACCATTGCGTCATGCCTTTCGCACTCAGCCACTTGTACATATTGGAAGAACACAATAATTACTCAGGCTTGAACTTTTACGTGCGCAAGAGAATGCTACAACCATATTACCTCTGGTGAAGGCATTTTTGTTTTGATCGCGTCATGGAACGTCATAGAAACTTAAATCAAAGTATTTGATTAGCATTTTAATGAGTCACTTCAAAAACCATCTATAAATAAGTAGCGTTTCTTTTTCGTTAGCGTTACTGAACACGTGTGAAATTGTTTAATAAAAATTCTCTATTTAGATTGTCCAAGAGAAGAAAGAGGCTTTTCGACTTGCACAACAAACTAAAACCACTCCAGTCAGCAACGATTCGGATCCGGAAGCAGAAGACTACAAAAAACCTCAAATTTTCATTGATCAACTGCTGTCCATGAGCGATAACAGTCGTGCATTCACTGATGAGGAAATTCTCCATAATGTTTTCGTAATGCTGGTTGCCGTAAGTTCATGACACCAAATCAGTAAGACTATATAATTGAACGATATTTTGTAGGGCAATGATACTTCCGGATTAGCAGTGGCTCACGCGTCACTGTTCCTAGCTATGTACCAAAACATTCAGGAAAAAGTTTATACTGAAATCATTGAGCACTTTCCTACCGAAGATGTACCTGTTACTGCAGAGTCCCTGAAATTACTAGTGTATACCGAAATGTTTATCAAAGAAGTGCTAAGACATTGTCCGGTGGCTCCGAATATCGCCCGCCAAAATATGAAACCTATAGAATTGGATGGTATCAATATTCCGGCTGGCAATGTATTTATTTTTACCTTTTGGACGCTGCACAGAAGAAAGGACATTTGGGGTCCCAACGCATACGAATTTGACCCAGACAATTTTCTACCAGAGCGATGTCGTGACCGTAATCCAAATGCTTACATGCCATTCAGCACTGGAGCTCGGAATTGTTTAGGTGAGAATTTAAGCCAGATAAAAATGCATATAATTTAAATCGTTTTGTTTTGTTCATTTACAGGTGCACGCTACGCAATGATAAGCGTAAAAGTTATGCTCATATATATCTTGAGAAACTTTCGGTTACACACTGAAATTAGACATGAGGATATCAAATATAAATTCGGCATGACATTGAAAATGAACATCCACCACTCAATTCAACTGGAAAAACGAAAATCGTGAAGGCTGAATTGAATCGTATAACATTTTTACTAATACCGTGTTTTAATACTAAAACAAACCGACAGTTCTATTTTTCCATTCATTATACGCGCTTTATTTTTATGTGAAGTAGTGTATCTTTGAGTAGTGAAAAGTAGTGGAGCTCAAAAAAAAAATTGCGACTGGAGGGAGGAATTGGATTGCGGAGGGAGGAATTGGATTGAAATCGACGTAGCTTTTTTTTGGAACACCAATTTTTTGCAGTAAAAATGTACACTAGAACATTGAACAAAGCTTTGTAGGGAGAGCTGTCGAAATCGTTTTATTTATGGCATTCAACAATCTTTTGAAAGCTCTTTTAGAAGTGTCCCTTGCTGTTCGAAGAAGTCATCTTCGTTCAATTCGGTCCATGGCTGCAGCTCGCCAGGCATGTCGTCTGCAGAGGCCCCGCAGGTCGTCTTCCACTTGATCGTGCCACCTTGCTCGCTGCGCGCCCCGTCGCACAGTGCGTTGAATGAATGACGGGACAAAAATCAAAAATACACGATTTTGTCGATAAAACATGTTGATGTAACAAGGAAAGTTGTTCGTTATCTTCAGAGCTACTAAATGCATAAAGGTCTTATGTGATACACTAAATCACAAAACTGTCCCAAACGCCAACGCACTCATCCTATACCAGAAACCGTTAATCTCTTTGTAAAAGTTGTACATTTTAACGAAAACTGCGGTTTCTATGTTTTACTTACTTTTACATAATTGCCAAAGTGACCTATGCGCAATTATAACGAAAAAAAAAAATAAAATATTTTTTCAGGTATTCTTTTACGTATTATTTTTTATATATTTAGTTACCAGAGTAACAAACAATTTCAAATTCTTCATGATGCATATTATATTATAAAGTCAAGTTTTGGGTCAACTTCAGACGAATTGGAATAGTTGTTCGAAACGGTAGCAGCAAATACTAGTTCTTTTGGGGAGTTATTTTCAACGAGCTCTGCAACTCGCCGTTTTTCAATTCTCCTTGAGCAGCTTTCAGAAAGTTTCTGAGGACGCTCAGGAGTAGAAATGTGGTTGTATTCATAATTATTATTCTCACCGAATCGAGGAAGAGCAAGTGGTTACTCCAACCAAATTTCATGCTTTTTCATAAAATACCTTTTTATTCTATTGCATTTCACCCATTTCGAGTTCAATTTCGGACAACATACAGCAGAAAACTTGTGCAAATCTTCATTAACATGCTCGACTGTGTCTTCTGGTAGAGACAATATCGAAATACACATGATGTTCTTTTGCTTGCATTGCAGTTAAACCACTTTTCAAATATCTGCCGCTTCACGAGCGATCGGTATTGACATACGAAAAATAAAAAATCTCTCAGAGTTGCAGGAAGTTGCAGCTAATTTTTATATATTTTGTAGAGGACACTTTAAGCAAACTTTTGATGTATGTTTTAGAGAGGAACTCGGTGGAACTTTCTTTAAAACGCTAACGAAAGTTTGAGTTCGTGTTTTTTTAAGGATTAATACCTTCACCAACTCATCAAACCGATTAATCATACACGTAATCGAAACCAAGTCTCTCTATCAATGAAATATATTGCACTAACCTTGATTGTTATTTTCCATTCTGTTGTATTGGAATACACGAAGTAATTAAGTTTTACCAACGTTTAGAAAATGCGCGACAATTTAGCACGAAATGTGAAACTAATGATTGCTCTGGACGCTGACGCTTGCTATGCTTGTATTACAATTTGCGATGCTTCCCAAAGCCCACCAATACTTGTTCACAACCCAGGAGATATCTGTGAACATTTCTGGGTACTTGGTGCATCCAAATAAAAAAGAAAGAAAACCGATTTTTGTCTATGGCTCAACGCACTGTGCGTCGCCTCGATCCAGTCGGGTCGTTATCAAGAACTAGTTTCATCGGGTTGTCGTCCGACATCCTAACGACATGCCCAGCCCACCGTAGTCCCCCGATTTTCGCAGTGGTTCTCCCAGCAACTCGTGCTTCATCCACCTCCGCCATGATCAATCTTTCATCTGCACTCTAGCACAGATGGTACGCAGCACCTTCCGTTCGAAAACCCCAAGGGCGCGTTGATCTTCCAAGAGCATGGTCAAGGTTTCATGGCCATAGAAGACTACCGGTCTAATCAGTGTTTTGTAGATGGTCAACTTCGTGCGGCGGGGAATTTTATTCGAGCGGAGCGTCCTCCGGAGTCCAAAGTAGGCAAGATTACCTGGTATAAGGCGTAGACTAGTTTCTCTGCTGGTGTCGTTGTCAGCAGTCACCAGTGAGCCCAGGTACACGAACTCATCTATCACTTCGATTTCATCACCGACAGTATGAATTCGTGGCGGGAGATTTATACTGTCTTCTCTGGAACCTTTTCCTCTCATGTACTCAGTCTTCGATGCGTTTATAGCCAGTCCAATTCGTCCGGCTTCAGCCTTCAGTCTGATGTACGTCTCCGTCATCTTCTCAAGAGATCGTGCTGCAATATCAATGCCATCGGCGAAGCCTAAGAGCTAAACAGACCTGCCACTCGTTTCGATACCAGCCCCAAGTAACACACCTTCCAGAGCGATGCTGAATAGCAAGCACGATAATCCATCACCTTGTCGTAACCCTCTTCGAGATTCTAAGGGACTCGAGAGTGTCCCCGAAACTCGAACTACGCACATCACCCGATCCATCGTCGACTTGACCAACCGTGTCAGATTATTCGGCAAATGATGTGTGGGTACGTTATATTCACGGCACTTCTGTAGTACCTGCCGTACCGCGAATATTTGGTCCGTGGTGGCGCGGACACGATTGATATTGCTCTACGAATTTCTTCGCAAACGATGATAGTCGGCGGCACAAAATTTGGAAGAGTGCCTTGTAGGCGTCGTTCAGCAGCGCGATTGCTCGATACTTGCGGCTTAATTTACTTGATTTACCACCGTGTTTCAACAGCTTGCTGGGGTCAGCTCCAGCGGCTTTTCTGTTTTTCAGCCGGCCGATCCCCTCTTTAACCTCCTGTAACGGGGTTACAAAAATACATCTATGCTTAAGAATATGGCAGGAAAGACCCAAAAAAATTAAGTCGGTACAAACGGTTATTTTTAAATTCAAATTGTCGGAGTAAATGGTTAATACCCCTTAAGCTCTCTAGGGTGACAAAACGCAGTCGCTCGATAAAAGATTTTATTCAGCAACGCATGAAATGTTCTCGACCAATCAACAACGGACACGAGTTGCGTGGATAAAAGCTAAAAAGCTATGTAAAAAAAATAAAAGCTTATTGTGAGACATTTCCGTTTGAGTCGCACGTTAAAACGGTTGACAGTCCGATCCTGTAAAACGGACAGAGTACCAGAAAAATTAATGTAACATAGAAGATTGAGAGTGCTGAAAAACATCACAAAAAAAAGCAGTTAGAGAAGAAGAGAAAAAAAATCGAAAAGCGTGAAGAATTTGTTAACGGGGAAAAGATCTCGAATAGTCCAGGTATCCTTCGAACGAAGGATTCGGTTGGGGCTTACAAAATCACGGCAGCCGCCCGCTCCCTTCACGTGCAATTCGTGTTCCTAACCTCGCAATCTGGTTAGATCGGAAGAACTACCGGGTGACGTGTAGTTGACAAGATCTTGGAGACGGAATAAAGCAAAATTGTCAAACCCGGGCTGTTCAGTAACAAAAAATCAACCAACGTGACGACCAGTGTCGTGGGAAGCTATACTACGGGTACTGCCAGCCTCCCGTCCGCAGCCAGATATAGATTGTCGCATCTGTGCGCCCCCCGACCGCATCAAGTAGTTTCATCGACCACCCACGGCTGTACCTACGCGCATCGCCAACATCGTTCACCCGAATCCCGCTAGCGTGGATGAACCAGCATCACCCCACGGCGAAACGAAGACCGAGGTGAGAAAAACACGAAAAAGTTCAGGTCCAAGAAAACCACCAAAAGTAGAACTTTAGGCGTATAGGTCAATGGAGCGTTGATTAAAAATGGGAAATTATCATGTATAAGTTTTTATTTGATTTCGGTGCGCGTACCTTAGAATGGAGTAACTTTCAGTAGGTCTGTTGTTAGTTGGTTAGTCAGATGAGTGCCGTTCGGAATAAACAACCCTAGAGTCTCACCGGGCTTTTAACCATTGCGGCTTCGCGGCAGTTTTTCCTGCCTGGCGCATAAGCGAAGTCTGTTGCTACCCTCCCACGCACGTTACATTTGGCGCCCAACAAATGGGTTTACGCGAAAGCTTGATATATTTTTGGAACGTCTAACATTTATCTTGATTCATTCGGCGTATTTCGAATTAAGAAAGGTTGGAACCAGTTATTATATATGTAGGAGTATTTCATGAAATTTACATTGGTAAAACATCGTGTATATGAATTTGGAGATGTGGAGATGAATTTAGTTTTTTTCCCTTTGCGAGTTTCTATAAATAAGCTTAAACACTACATAAAAATTTAAATTAACATAGAGTATAAGTAGAATACACAACTAGTGGAACTAATTAGATGAAATGGCACAAATTGATGAAAATGTACACTTTATATGGGTAAACCCAACACATTTGACCCCTGATGAATTGGAGTATGAGCTAAAAATTAGATGTCTGAATTCGTCAGGAATGGCAATCGAAGCACTTCAACATACATTTTACAGAGAAAAAAAAGAGAAGAACGAATACCAAGACAGTTAGTATCAAAGAAAACGATACTACAGGAGGTGAATTTGATCCAGGCAAAGTTAATGATAATTAGACAGGGACTAGAGGTGACATATGACGAACAGTTAATTAGCAGATTAAAACATCTATACTTACGCGCTCAAAGATCAGCAGCGTTAGACGCGTTACAAATTCAAATAAGAGAGGGAGTTTTAGACGAAATCGATATGCTAATAGATCTTTTTGGCAAGGAAACAGATACAATAAATCGAAGTGATACGGCAAGAAAGGAACGTAACAGGTCATTGAGAATATCGTATCAAGGACAAATACCTAATCTAGCTCCGGTGGACCGCATTGCAGCATACGAGTTCCCACCACCAATGCGAGTCCCAAGATCGACAGAAGTGATGATACAAGACCAAAGCAATACTTGGAATGTAGAAGCAACAGAATTTTTGCCCAGTAGAAACGATCAACCGGGAATAGCGCAGCAGAAGCAAACATCCGCTGGTCGAGAATCGCTAAACAACATGATCCAAGCGGGGCAGCAGGAAAACACTCAAATACGGGGAACATATGACGAGGCTCTAGAAACGCCGATAATGGATCCGGAGGAACCATTAGATGACAGTTCATCGACAAAAAGGGGATCTATTATGTCAGCACAGGCAACAAGAGAAATAGGAAGAATTGTTGAAGAGGTATTGTCAAGCAAGCTGGAAACTATGATGAACCAGCTATCTCAAAAACTCTCAAGACAGCAGCCATCAAATGAGCCCAGACAGACCACAGCTTTCCCTAGTCTTTTCCATAGCATTTCAGAAGTGGCCAACAAAAGAATGATGGTGAATAACTACGAGCAAGGTAACGTAAGGACACAAATGAACAATTCCGTAGGTTTCAATCCAGCTGTGGATTGCGAAGCTCTAATACAACAGCAGCCGATACCGAACACAACACAACGAAATAACCATTTAGGAGGACCCAGGGAACAGCCGTCACCACGTGCACCAGAGACTCACGGAAACAGAGACTCACGGTTCTCTAAAATATCGGTAGATAAGTGGCCGGTGAGATTCAGTGGCGAACCTAGAGGACCATCGGTAGAAGAGTTTCTTAAGAGAGTCGAAACATTAGCAAACAACAACAGAACAACAGAAGCCGAATTATTGGGGCAGGTGAATTTTTTACTGAAATCTGATTCTATAGCAGAGGAGTGGTACTACACCTACAGTAACAGATTCACATCATGGCAAATTTTCAAGTACATGCTAAAGTTGCGCTTCGGAGTACTAAACACGGACAGAGTAACGGATAAGCAGATTCGGGAGAGAAAGCAACAGCCAAACGAAACATTTATTGCGTTCGTTTCGGAAGTTGAGCGATTATGCCAAAAGTTGTCGAAACCAATGGACGAAAATCAGAAGCGCAACATTATTATGGAAAATATGAGAGATAGCTATCGTCCACACTTGGCGTTCATAAACATGGAACAATTGACGCTAGATGCTCTAACAAGCCTGTGCTTCGATTTAGACAAAGCATGCTACCATAATTATAGCCAGAACAGACGACCGTTCAACGTGTGCAATGTGGAAGAAAACAACGAGAACGATGAATACCTAGAACACAGCGAGGAAATTAATGCGGTTAGATCCTTTCGAAATCGATCACAAAAAGAATCCAAAAACGATCAGAAAGGAGGAATAGAGCAAAAAGAATTTCAGCAGAATAATATCCTTTGCTGGAATTGCCGCCAATTTGGGCACTTTTGGAGAGATTGCGCTAAACAGAAGCAAATTTTCTGCCACGTTTGCGGACATACTAAAGTTGTCATTAATACATGTCCTAACAACCATCGAATCCGACAGCCGGAAGAAAAAAACGACATAAGGGAAAGGTCATAGGGAGGGACACTTTCAGTCGAATAAACAGTCTCCCAATGAATTAGCTAGTACTGTAAGGTATAACGAGCTGCGCAACATAAATGGGCAAATGAAAGTCAATGTAAGATCGAACAAATGTCCCCATATTGTGATTACCATTTTAGGAACAGATATGATAGCGTTATTAGATTCAGGTGCGGCCATAAGCATAATAAGCGATGAGAGGATAATACGACAGCATAATTTTGTAACTAAACCAACGAATTTGAAAATTAGAACCGCTGATGAAACCGAACACACAGGAGTGGGCTTGCTCCACATACCGTACACTTTCGGAGGAGTAACGAAAATAGTCCCTACTCTGTACGTACCGCAAATAGCGAGACGATTAATCTTAGGTGTCGACTTCTGGAAAGCATTTGATATTGAGCCAGCAGTCAGAAACGGTACAAATTGGGTACCACTACCTCTCAACATAGATCGCATCGCTTTGAACATGGCTTCGGAATACTTTGCAGAAAGCGAAGAAGAGATAAACTTAATTTTAGAGCCCGCGGGAACAACACTCCTGGATGGTGTACAGAACGAGGACGAATCACTGGAAATACCATCGGTCGAGACTCCTGTAGAATGGAAAAATGAAGATATTCAAACCGAGCACCAGCTAACGGGCGAACAACGTGCTAAATTGCTTACGGCTTTAAAACTATTCAAAACATCAAAATTAGGTCGCACGAGTCTAATACGACATAAAATCGACTTGATAGAGGGTGTAACACCAAAAAGACCACCAAGGTATAGGACATCACCGGCTATGCAGAAAGAAATCCAGAAGGAAATCGACCGAATGCTAGAGCTAGATGTTATTGGGGAATCGTATTCGGACTGGTGCAATCCATTGCTGCCAGTTAAAAAACGATCTGGAGAATGGAGAATATGCTTGGATTGTCGTAGCATTAATAAGGCCACCAAAAATGAAGCATACCCGCTTCCGGACATACAGGCAATACTGGGTAGAATCCAAAAAGCAACGTTCTTCTCCGTTATAGACCTTTCAAAAGCCTACTGGCAGATCCCTTTGGAAGAAAACAGTCGCAACTACACATCGTTTCGATCAGGAAGGAAGTTGTACCGATTCAAGGTCATGCCCTTCGGGTTGAAGGTGCACCAATGACACAAACTAAACTTATGCACAAAGTTATCGGATTCGACTTAGAACCGTGGGTATTTGTATATATGGACGACATAGTCGTGATGTCGAATACACTGGAAGAGCACGTTCAATTAATCGAAAGAGTAGCGACACGCTTAGCGGAGGCGGAACTAACAATAAGCTTGGAGAAATCAAAAATATGCCAGAAGAAAGTGAACTACCTAGGCTATGTTCTATCAGAGGAAGGGCTATCCATTGACAGCGACAAACTAGAACCTTTACTAAGCTATCCCGTCCCTAAAACAGTTAGAGAAATTCGCAGTCTGATAGGAATGGTTGTTTTTTTTAAGCAGTTCATCCCAAACTATAGCGAGCTGCTATCACCGATCACAGATCTCCTGAAAAAGAAAAATACTAAAATAGTTTGGACACAAGAAGCGGACATCGCTTTCAACCGAATGAAAGAATTACTTACATCACCACCCATTCTTGCCCACCCGGATTTTTCTACTCAGTTTATAATTGAGTCTGATGCGTCTGCGCATGCAGTTGGTGCAGTACTGCTGCAAATCCAAGAAGAGGTTCGCAGACCCATTGCCTTCTATTCAAAAAAATTGTCAGCAGCTCAACAGAAATATTCAGCAACAGAACGGGAATGCCTTGGTGTCATACTGGCCATCGAACGCTTCCGTCAGTATGTGGAAGGATCAATATTTAAAGTAATTACAGACGCCCAATCCTTACGCTGGTTGAATTTAGTTAGTGTCGAGGGTAACTCGGCCAGATTAGTTCGCTGGGCAGTACGACTGCAACAATACGACTTTGAACTAGAATACAGAAAAGGACGATTGAATGTTGTGGCAGATGCATTGTCCAGAATCGAAACGATAGACCTGTTCAACGCGGATCTGGATTACGAAAAGCTGAAAAAGGACATCGAAAAACAACCAGAAAAATTCAAAGACTTCAAAGTGAAGAGCGGCCGGTATTCAAGTACCTGCCGGAGAAAGGAAGCGCAGACCCTAGGTTTGAATGGAAATACTATCTGCCAAAGCATGAAAGAATACAGGTTCTTGAATCAGAACACGAGGTGGCACACTTGGGTTCTGAGAAAACACTAAAAAAACTGCAGGAGAAATATTATTGGCCGAGAATGAGTACGGAAATTAAACGCTATTGTGCCGCATGCGAAATATGTAAAATGTCCAAACACCCAAACATAAACAAAACTCCTCTTATGGGTCGTCAAAAATTAGCTAGCATGCCATGGCAGGTTATATCAGTGGACTACGTCGGACCGTTTCCCAGAAGTAAGCAAGGCAATACCGTGCTTCTGGTCATCACTGACCTGTTTTCGAAATTTGTAGTAATACAGCCGATGCGGGAAACTAAAACTGTTTCACTAATAAAATTCATGGAAAACATGATATTCTTACAATTCAGCGTTCCCGAAATAATAATTTCGGATAACGGTCCTCAGTTTAAGTCAGCACTATTTGCCTCTCTTCTTAAGCGGTACAAGGTGACTCATTGGCGAAATGCAAATTATCATCCAGCGAACAATCCTACAGAGCGAGTGAATAGGGTAATAAACGCGGCTATCAGAGCACACTTGAAAGAAGACCAAACAGAGTGGGACGCAAGCATACACAAGATTGCTATGGGGATTCGAACAGCATGTCATGAGTCAACTGAATTCACCCCATACTTTGTAAACTACGGGCGAAACTACATTAGTAGCGGGGAAGAATACAAATATTTAAGGGATGCGGATCAAGAAATTGATTATGACCCAAAGGAATTAAACCAAGAACTAAAGACGATATTCACGAAGGTAAAAGAGAATTTAAAAAAAGCGTACCATCGTTATGAAAAATACTATAATTTAAAAGCTAAAACAAATCTGCCAGAAATTACAGTAGGTGAAACGGTATTAAAAAAAAGTCACTTCCAATCAAACAAACTAAAAAAGTTCAACGCGAAGCTAGGAAAAATATATTAACCTGCAAAAGTAGTTGCCAAAATAGTATCAAACTGTTACAAATTGGTAGACGATAAAGGAAATAATATAGGGGTTTACAAGCGCGCAGATCTAATAAAAAATTAGCACAAAAAAAAAAGTTTAACGAGCTATGGAAATGACCTAATGGCATTTCACGAATCAAACAAAACATAAAACAAAAATACGCTTGCGATTAATTTCACATTAGTAGAAGCTATCGGAGAATAATGATACAGCAACAGGATACATTAACCTCTAGAGCCAGGAAAGCCCTCTTTAAACATCCTAGAGTCCACGGCGGACAGAGAAGGGTCAGTACTATGAGTACTATAGAGAGCAGTGAGAATCTGAAAGAGCCCAAATGATGATCAGGCTATGGCTCGCAGGATTAGGTTGTGCGCACTGTCATTATTCACTGCGAGTAATCCTAACCACTAGCATAGTAGGAATAGTTAGAGTATTAAAAAAAAACCAATCGGCATTCGTTTACAGAAATACAGCTATGTCAACAAACAAAATCTGCAAAGAAAAAAAAACAATGAGCAACTCGGTTTGCGCAACAATAACACCACCTAGTTGGTTTAACGTTAGAAGATAGATATAATAGATTAGGATTTTATAGGAAAAATAGTATAGTAGAATGAAGAATAAAATGAGGATTCGTACAGTAGGAGAAGCAAGAAACATTACATTAGATATTCGATAGAACAGCGGGAAGTTTGTAGAATAAGCCTATTATCCAGACGAACAAATCACACTCCAATGATCCGGTATCAACAAACAATATACTTACTGCAGAAATAGAAAGAGCTGCTAAGTTTTAGGTTAAATAACGAAACATTGTAACACAAATTAATAGCCATGATCATCCAATAGTTCCATCCAGTTGCTCCATACAAAACTGTCAAAAGCCAAACAGAATACGGCACGCATGACTTTTCACAAAGTTCATTCGCGTTGCTGTCGAAATCAATAAAGCAAATGTTGAACCACCTGCGCATGCTGTCAGTTAAGAGTCGAGTCGGAGTAGAGATGAAATCAGTCGAAATATTTTGACATTTTTTTGTTTTTGCATTAGCGGAAAATAGTAAGTTGAGATATATTTTGATATCTGTCCCAGAAGTTTCGGGACGTATATAAGATGAAATTTGATGTCAGTCGAAAATTTATCTCTGACGTATACGGAAAAAGTAAGAGGTTAAGTTAGTAGTCAAGCCAGTGTTGACATTGAATTAAGCGCAGACTTTGCCAAGGTGGTCATAAATATCTCCTACTCCAAAACCATAAACACATAACTAGAAAAAAATAGTATTTAAAAATCAAATGGATAATAGGTAGTTCTGTAGAAAGAATAATTTGAAGTTAAAAAAAAAATATTTCCTTAGAACATGTTTTAAGAAAATATTTTTTTTTTTTGTTTGAGTTGAGGAAAGTGTAACGGGGTTACAAAAATACATCTATGCTTAAGAATATGGCAGGAAAGACCCAAAAAAATTAAGTCGGTACAAACGGTTATTTTTAAATTCAAATTGTCGGAGTAAATGGCTAATACCCCTTAAGCTCTCTAGGGTGACAAAACGCAGTCGCTCGATAAAAGATTTTATTCAGCAACGCATGAAATGTTCTCGACCAATCAACAACGGACACGATTTGCGTGGATAAAAGCTAAAAAGCTATGTAAAAAAAAATAAAAGCTTATTGTGAGACATTTCCGTTTGAGTCGCACGTTAAAACGGTCGACAGTCCGATCCTGTAAAACGGACAGAGTACCAGAAAAATTAATGTAACATAGAAGATTGAGAGTGCTGAAAAACATCACAAAAAAAAGCAGTTAGAGAAGAAGAGAAAAAAAAATCGAAAAGCGTGAAGAATATGCTAACGGGGAAAAGATCTCGAATAGTCCAGGTATCCTTCGAACGAAGGATTCGGTTGGGGCTTACAAAATCACGGCAGCCGCCCGCTCCCTTCACGTGCAATTCGTGTTCCTAACCTCGCAATCTGGTTAGATCGGAAGAACTACCGGGTGCATGTAGTTGACAAGATCTTGGAGACGGAATAAAGCAAAATTGTCAAACCCGGGCTGTTCAGTAACAAAAAATCAACCAACGTGACGACCAGTGTCGTGGGAAGCTATACTACGGGTACTGCCAGCCTCCCGCCCGCAGCCAGATATAGATTGTCGCATCTGTGCGCCCCCCGACCGCATCAAGTAGTTTCATCGACCACCCACGGCTGTACCTACGCGCATCGCCAACATCGTTCACCCGAATCCCGCTAGCGTGGATGAACCAGCATCACCCCACGGCGAAACGAAGACCGAGGTGAGAAAAACACGAAAAAGTTCAGGTCCAAGAAAACCACCAAAAGTAGAACTTTAGGCGTATAGGTCAATTGAGCGTTGATTAAAAATGGGAAATTATCATGTATAAGTTTTTATTTGATTTCGGTGCGCGTTCCTTAGAATGGAGTAACTTTCAGTAGGTCTGTTGTTAGTTGGTTAGTCAGATGAGTGCCGTTCGGAATAAACAACCCTAGAGTCTCACCGGGCTTTTAACCATTGCGGCTTCGCGGCAGTTTTCCCTGCCTGGCGCATAAGCGAAGTCTGTTGCTACCCTCCCACGCACGTTACACTCCTGGAGGTCAGGGGTTGGAATTCTGTCGTCATCTGCGCGTACACCGAGATCAACTACCACTCCGTCGTCGCCATTAAGGTGCTCGTCGTAGTACTGCTTCCACCTTTCAATCCTACTCAGCACTTTAAAGCCCGGCACAAGCTCGTTGGTGGTGACACAGCTCTGATAAAAGATAGCCCTCGATGTACGCTTTTCCATACCTTCTGTCGCGACCAGCGAAGTTCCTGCAGTGCTACGATTTCGAAGTTGCGTGAATTGAGTTCATCATATATAATCCTGTCGCAGCGTAAAAGCCTAACGATTCGTTCCATGTACCGAGTTTCCAATCGTAGTCTTTATTTTGTCGACTAGGTCTGTGCCGATTGCTCCGATCCGTATTAACTTCTTCGAAATTTGCAACGTTTAGAGTACCACGCTGACACCAGAACGTTGACCAGCCGCTCATAACATGGAGATCAGGAGGGCCGGCGTCACCTTATTTTCCCGAGTGGGTAGTAAGGAATAGGGAAGATTCACGGGTGACAAAGGCGTAGCCAGGGGTGCGACCTACTGATACCTGAACATAATTTTACGAAAAATCGAGAGTGCATCAACAATGGACTGCCAATGGAATGTTCAAGATAAATTGGATTTTCAAATTTTGTTCACTAGTAATGTTTGCATCAAAAAAAATTTAAAACAATTTCGGATGGTGATGGAAAAAAAACCAAGACAGATAATTGATTTTAAGGAATTTCCCATGGAAGGTTATTATATGGGCTCACTTGCAAAAGCAATTCCACGTCCTTGCGAGTGGCTTTCCGGGAGTTTACCGGAACATTCGCCATGGTGGACGAAAACATGCGTGTAGGCATGTTTTTGAATTTTTTCTGCATTTCCTCCTCAATTCAAAAAATCAAAATTGTTGGAGTAAGTCTAACGCTTCTGGTTTGCTCAGAAACTCTGGATGGGACGCAGCTGAGGAGCGTTGGATGGGTTGGCCGACCTGGGTACCGCATCGATTTTCAGCCGCTTCATCTCCTCCAACGATTGCATTGAGTAGTGGGCCGACTCCAGATCTGGCCAGAGCACCGCGTTTTCGCCTCTATGGTATTTTTCAATGTACGACGCAACTTCCGGCAGGCACTTCGTACTATAAACTTCCCCGTTCACGTCCAGTACGGAGCTTCTCGCTGATTGTCAGCAACAACAGCACCTTCTTTGGGAACTTGTTGTGTGAAATGAATTTCATCTCAAAGCTCACTTCCTTCGTGGGCGAAGTCGTTGCCATCCAGGGTGAGATAGATCTCGGCGTCCACCACTACCATCACGTCGCGATTCGCCGGAGAAATCGACTTGACCATCTTATTCAGCCGCTGACACTGCGTCATTGCCTGAAGCTCCGCTTTCTGATGTCCATGTTCGCCAGGTACTTTTCGATGCGGTGGGTTATTTGATCGCGCACACTTCTCAACGGATTAGCTTCACTGTTTTCATCATTACGGTTAGAGTTTGAGGCAATTTTTTCCTGCTGACTCATGAGTTGCTATGAATGATGCTGCATGGGTAGTTTTGTCAGTGCGTGTAAAGGTAAACCCATGAAAAATCGTCATTTCTTGAGCGTTTATTTGATGCAAATGTTAGGGCTCAACAATTTTGTCTTCTCTAAAAAAGTCTCCAATCAGAATTTGGGCTTAATCGGACTTCTAATGAGGTTTCACTTACAGTCGTGAAAGTCTTACTTTTTGACCAACCTAAAAATGCACAAGAGCAGTTCTTGAAGTTTCCGGAATCGATTTTTTTATAGGATAGCAAATCTCTTAGAAATGCATGAAATATTGAGATCTGATGTTGTTTCATAAAAAATTGTTTGAAAATAAAAAAAAAATCAGAGACATGGAAACTTTTGCGTTGGGAGACTCGAGCTATATCAGAACAAACACGAGATCAAAAAACTGTAACTTTGACCGCTTTGAGGCTCTACTTCTCGAAGTCTGTTTGAGCTTAAATGGCATGGGAAATTTTTACGAGAAAATCTTAAGAACTCTATCGTAAATGAAATTTAGAACTCTATCGTAAATAAAATTTTCTATCCTAAATGAAACAGTTGAAAAAATAATCCTTTTTCCTGAGAAACTTTACAATTGTACATAAATTCGTACATTTATAACCTCTCGCTCAACAATATCCACCGAAAAATCTGTCTCTCGCAACATTCCTTTTTTTTTGTTTTGTCCGATGGTTCCGTGAGGGTAAGTACCCACATGGATATTTTCCGAGTGGATACTACTACCCATACTACCCACATGAAACGCCGGCCCTGGAGATCAAACGCTGTTTTAAGCCGCACCACCAACAGACGCTCAGGTTGGCGAAGCATTTCCTCTACCGCCGAAAAATACCTTAGGGACAGAAAATGAACTAAGCATTGTTTCAATTGATTACTACTGAAAGTGTCTACGAACTCTTCAGATGAACAGTTCTTTCGAACTCATTGATACTGATTTTTAACCTGGACTAGTTTTGTTTAGCAATTCATTACTGAACTCATAGATATCCGGAAATTCACTGCATTTGAAAAAATAACACTAGAGGGAAGAGTTTCTACATATGGCTACCCTTACTAACACGCAGAGAATCCCGAGTAAGAATCCCCAGGATACCGGTGACGGAATCGTGAAAGGAATCGCAAACACGATCCGGAGGATTCCCACTCACGATTCTTATTCAAGAATCCTAGAGCCATATACAGGGCAGTCCTGAGGATTCTTTTTTCAGGAATCCTTTTCAAGGACGCTCAGGAATCCAATGTGAGGAATCCTAGAGAATCTATGTGAATCGTATGTGTTCGTCCGGGTACTACGTTGATTGCGCGAAATGCATTGATTATTTTAAAACATCTAAACGGAAAATTGGTTCAGTCGGTAGGTTAACATTGTTGCTCACCTGATTTTTTTCTTGCATCTTATAGCATTTCTTCTCAGCTTTCCAATGCTCAGATCAAAAATCGGTAGTTGCGAACATGGCCAAAATTGCATTTTTCTGATATAATCCAAGATAGCGGTCAAATTCAAGATGGCGGCCAAAATTATTATTGCTCCAAATGAAAGCCCTATTATTCCACTTTACAGAAAAGTTCTACTTGTAGTAGGTTCTATAACGAATTTCAGAGATATAGCTCAAATAAAACATCAAGAATTGTTAAAAGTTCCACTTTTCTAGAAACTATTTCACCCCTTGGTGACCGAGGGGTCAACAAATTCAATCAAACAAAAATGGCATAATCATTTCTTCTCTATTCCTAGCTAATATGTGCATTTATATCAAATTCGAAAGACCTTGTGCACCTAGTGGCCTGGTTTAAGCGAGGATTGCTCATCTACAAAGATAAAAAAGTTACTTTATTGCGTAAAAAACTTAGATCACCCTAATTTTTGATAATTCTTCAATAATCCTTTTATCATATGTTACAGTTTTTCTCTTTAATATTGCAATAGACTCAAATTTTCCCCTAAATTTGGTTTCTGGACCATTGTGCATTGTCGCTGTACAAGATTTTGGAAAATTACTTCCAGAGTCGAGTACTTGTTTACAACACGGAGGAGGACCAGAAGTGCGTCCTAATTACCGCAGGAGTTTTGCAAGGTTCTATCCTGGGCCCGGTGTTGTGGAATGTCATTTATGACGGGATGCTGAAGCTTAAGTTCCCTGTAACAGTTGTGATCGTCGGCTTTGCAGTCGACATAACGCTAGACGTCTACGGCAAGTCGGTCGAGAGGGTCGAATTGACGGCCGCGCACTATATACGCAAGATCGAAGACTGGATGCACTCCAGGAAACTAAAGTTAGCGCAGGTTGTTAAAAATCGCGAATCAGAGAAACAGGCGGTGGTCAGAGTCGTAAACTGTACCATTACCTCGAAGCGATCTCGATGTTCTTGGAGGTTATGGTTGATGATAACCTCACATTTAAGAGCCACGTCAACTATGTTTGCAAGAGAGCTTCAACGGCTATTGTAGCACTATGTCGAATGATGTCGAACTTCTCAGCGGTGGATGGCAGCAAGCGTGAACTTCTTGCCAGCGTGGTTTCATCCATACTTACAGTACTGGACAAAAAGAAGTACGCACCCACTATCCTAATGTTGAACTCCCTGTATCTTTTTTAATATTAGGTATATGAACTCGATGAATTCGGATAAGTTGTAGTATTTCTAATATACTACCGATTGGTATAATAATTTTGTCAAAGAATTGCAATTAAATTCACACTTCAGCATAATTGTACTTAAGCTCTATTTTCACTTGGTCAACATAAAGTACGCATTCTTTATATCATCATCAGTTTACTATTTCTCAGCTCAGATAATTTATTTTTTATTATGTCCTACTCCTCGTAAGTCCAATAAGATTCCTATTGCTGCAGAGAATCGTTGAAACAATGTGTTTGATTATTTGTTTATCATTATTAGTGCGCGGTACAATCGGATAAGATGGGGAAAAAGCAAATTTCCGTAGATATTCGTAAACTTATAGTTAACAACCGTCAGGAAGGTCTTTCTTATAGAGAAATTGCTCGAAAATACGGTTTAAGTGAAGCAGGAGCACGAAAAATATGCAAAAAGCATGGAGAACTGGGAAGCGTAGCCGATCGGACCAGTAGAGGAAGGAAGCGAAAAACTACAACTAGCTATGATCGCCGAATTTCTCGAGAAGTGGCAAAAAATTCTTTCGCTACCAGTCGAGTGATTCGTGAAAATGCTGATTTAAATGCCGACAACCGCGACAAACTGTTTGAAGCTTTGGAAAAAACTTGGACAAATATCGACTCCCAACATAATAAAAACCTCGTTGAAAGTATGCCTCGACGCCTGCAATCCGTAATTGAAGCTAAAGGTGGTCAAACTAAATACTAAAATGAAGAAAAATCAGTTTGAACGTTGAATCACTATAATGCGTACTTTATTTTGTCCACAACAAAAATGACAATTTCCAAATATAAGCTCTTTTTATGTTTATATGTCGTTCTCATGTCGCTTTATCTAACATTTTTCGAAAGTACACCTCCAATACTGTCTTTTGTTAGAACACTTTGATTATCCATCTGCCTTAGATTCTACCTAAATCAAGAAAGTTTGAACATATCACAGGTGCGTACTTTTTTTTGTCCAGTACTGTAGGTATGGGGCCCCAGTGTGGTCCAAAGCGCTAGGTACTAACAGTTATCGTGGCAAACTGGAAAGTACCTGCAGGCTCATGTGCCTGAGGGTTGCGAGGGCGATTCGTACAGCGTCGAACGTTGCGTCGTCCGGCACGTCCAGTCCGGCATGATGCCTAACACGTAGAACTGCTGACACACACACACAAACACACACACACGCGCTTGCAAAACAAACAAAACTGTTCTTAAACCGGTTAATGTTATTTTATTCATTTTGATTTATTTTTTTTATTCATAGATTTAATTCATTTCTCTGATTTAAATAAACCCTTTTCCTAGAGAAATGGCGACCATTTTGAAAAAGAATTCCCTTTTTTCCAGTTTTGGGTATTGCTTTAATGTTACAAAAACAGTAATTATTATAATTAGCGCCACGAACTCGACAAACAGTTACCCTGCGGCACTCTAGCGTACTTCTGCATACACTAGGGGCACCAAAATTCACAGGAATAATTAAAAAGCTCTTATTTTTTTTAAAAGCAACTGTGTTGAGCTTAGAGGCAGAGCATCTTTTTCGCTTTTTTGACTAGTGTTATCGTTCAAAGGCCTGGTACAATAAAACCAATGAATTTGCATGAGTTCGATCGTTTTAGTTGACCTGCTGAATCTCCACCGTAAACACTACAAGCCTATTAAAACAAGAGTTTCGGCGAAACGGCCACGACTCCACGATGAGCTCATGTTTCTAGAAACAAAAGCTTTCGTTTGTGTTGAAATACTGTACTATCAAAAAATTACAACTTAACTGTGATCAAAAAAATGCTAACACTGAGAAAATTCCATCCTTTTCTCATTTTTGTCGAGCAAAAGGGTATAAAAATCCTTAATAAAGTCTGAATTCGACCGTTCCCTACCGTTTGCTTATGCGCGACACGATCACATAGATTACATAGGATATACGTTCCATTATTCATCTTATTAAGCCGATATTCACAAAGAATGCACGGATTCAACACCTAATTTTCACGAAATCATTCACTTTCATGAATGAAGGTAACCACAAACCGTCGTAGTAGGATACTGAAGTGCTGTCGATTTATGGCAATTATGTCGGAATAATTCATCATTTTCAGTATGATTTTTTCGTTTTAACAGAAACTGATGTGGCAACTTTTGATAATCTTCAAAACAAACAATATCGCACGCTAGCCTGGGGGGCTAATGCGGTTTCGATCAACTAGATTAGTTGAGATAATTCGTTATCGATATTGTTTTCGGCACATTTTGCATGTTGTAGGATGAGTACAACGATACACCGTGCCCCAGTGCTGAGTCGAGAAAATTTCCAGCTCGAAAAGTTCCTCGACCTGATCGGGAATCGAACCCGATATCACAGCCGTGTGGAAGAGCTAGCCGACCGACATCGCTAACCACAGAACCACGGGGACCTGCAAATAATAATCAATGAATGCAATGATAATCTTCAACGCAGTGAAAATAGATGATACAGTTGAAATTTAAGATTTGTAAAAATTCTTCACATTTATTTCTGCTAATTAAAGCTTGTTTTTGGAAATTTGAGGTGAATATTTTAATGATCAAAGTATTCCTAGTGTACTAAGTGATTTTGTTTAGTGATTAAAAGAAAAAGTGGCCCGCTAGTGATGAAAAAAAACTTTGGTTCGCTGCTGAACGAGTCCCGTTGTAGTCGTATAGATCAATGCGCGGATTTTGTTTTCTGAGGTAGGTGATTGATATATATAAGTTTTCGAATGCAGATGCCCATCTATAATATCAAATTTAGAGCTTTTGAGTGAGTTTCTTCTTTATTGGAAATATAAATTAAACTTATAAAAATCCATTCCATACATTAGTAGATTGGTATAGTTAGAAAATATGCGTTTTATATAAGATGAATATAAGGGCTGGGATTAATGAAGGAACAGTTCCCCTACGGTAAGGTTAAAGTTATCAGATTATATCCATTATACTTCTATGGGCTTTTAGTTTCCGATAGCATAAATGAAGGCGATTCAATGACCAATGCGAGATGAATGTATGTGACGGGCACAGCTAAGAGATGAAGAAGTTTGTTGTCATTGATTACAGATAGCGCAAATGGAAGGATAGAAAAACCGTCTGAAATGTATGGAAACAAAATTGACCTTCGAATTTCGGCTTCACGAAAAAAGGCCTCATGCTTAATTTCAGCACAGTCAGGCTTCGGGAAGCGGTGCCTTAAAGCGGTCAAAGTTTCACTTTTTTGATTGACGAATAAAGCACGGTGCCTGTACAAGAGCGAGCTGTCATTTGAGACATTTCGAGCAGTTTTTATTCTTTATTTTGAAATTGAAAAAAAACGATAAACATTTTTGAAAAACCACGTTTTGCTCAGAAAATGTGGATTTTTCAAATGATGTACAAAAACTGCTATAGCTTAAGGACCCAATTCATGAAATTGTCGATATTGGTTTCATAAAGCATGCCACTACTTTTTTTCTTGTAAATTACCAGAATTTTTTTATTACTTATGTTTTCAAAATATCTAAAACAAGCTCAAAACTGTGATCAAAAACCCACGTTTACAGCATCTGCAAGTGTATTTTTGTCGTCTTTTCGAACGAATTTATTTTCTTATTTTTGCAATAATAATTCAATAAATTCTTGAAAGTCGAATAAAAAATAGCGTTATATTAGTTGTTGTTTAGTTATGAAAAAAAAGTTGCCCCTATTGTATTCCAGCATTTACTTTGATAACAATTTCTGCATCTCTTCGCTCACTTTGTCACATTTCGACAGTAAAGTTTTACTTAGAGTCATTATTAAATGACTCTAGTTTACATAAAATGAATAAAATAGTAGTACTAACCTTTTAAATTATCTGCAACATAGAATAAGCAGTATGCAGATATTACAAATCGTCCGAAATCCAGCAACTGCTAATGACTTCCTCTCAATTGTACATCTTTGTCATTGACTTACAAGACTTGTCCCCGAGCTTTCACCAGCGTCAACCACCGGAAATGAATAAAAAGTATGAAAATAATAAGTCATATAGTAAGGTTGGTGATAGTGTAAAGAAACTTTTCTAATTAGGCATAAGTTTAAAAAAAATAAAAATCAAGAGCGTTACGTAATATCTTCCTACAACTGATATTTTCTAAACGTTCTTAACACAATGGCATTCTATTGTACTGTTATGTTGAGATGAGTATGCTGACTAAATCATAAAAAAAAACATGAAACATCAATTCGATACTAGTAGTAGTCCTTCAGCTCTAACAGGTGGTGTTCTGTATCCAGAAATTTGTATGAGTGTGGCCAATTGTTGTTGAACTTGATCACCGTTTTTTGTACATCTATCATCAGCCCTCTACCGCGTCTGCATGCTCAAAAGTCACAACAGTATCTGACCTTCAAGTTTCGCTCCGAACGAATTCATCCACTGGAACTGAGTATACTGGCCGTTTTTTCGGCTCACGTTTAATGATCGATGGCAGTTAGTTCGACAGAGGCACGCGACCAGATAACATTTGCAGTGCAAGGATAGTGAAAAATGTTTTCCCTACTTCTTCTGATAAGTCTATTATTAGGGATCCTTTTAGTTCGGGAGTATTTGCGAAGGAGACATGCATTTGCCAAAGATCTACCGGTTGCAGCTCGCATTAAGGAGATTCTTGGCGTCGATTACGGGATGATCGGCCTGACAGACGAACAGCGGTTCGACATATTGAGTCGAATGTTTGGAAAGTACGATCGGTTTTTCCAGATTTGGGTAGGTCCAACAATAGTGCTAGGAGTAAGTCATCCAGATTTGATGCAAAAAGTTCTAGCGCATACGGATTGTTTGCAAAAAGCTTTCTTCTACGATTTCGTAGGATTTGAGCATGGTGTTTTCTCAGCGAAGTGTACTTGAAATTTATATTTGCAGATGAAAGTGATAACTTAAGTGATTATATTTTAGATGACTTGTGGAAAGGGCAAAGAAAGGCACTTAACCCGACATTCAATCTGAGGATTTTGAATAGTTTTGTGCCAATTTTTGTGACATGCTGTCAAAAACTAGTGGGTGAGATGCATCAGGTGAAAGAAGGGGATACGATTGACATGTTCAAGTACACTTCGAAATGCGCATTAGAGATGGTCTGTGGAACCACACTTGGTAGCGATGTGCTTAATCGGGACGGCAAGGATGCCTTCTTAAAGCATCTCGAAGAGTAAGTTGCGTTTGGGTGAAAACAAAAATTTGAAAAAAAAACTTAAGACTCTCTATTGCAGTATCTTTGGTTTTATTTCAAGAAGAATGCTAGGTATACATTTGTACTTTGATGCAGTTTATAAGTTAACACCATCTTATCGAAAAGAAATGTATGCGCGGAAAGAATGTGTTGTATTTGCATCAAAGGTAAGCAAATAACCCTTTGTGATGATAACTGAAAATTCAGTAACATATCGTCAGTTGAATTCAATATTGGCACAACTTAAAATTCATTCGAGAAAAACGCGTTTGAAAATTTTCGTCAAAAATTTCTTTTTTCATTTTCGTGTAAAATTTCAATTTTAAGACTTCCCATTTTTAGTGAACTTGTTTGGGTCTATCAGGTGCATGTTATAAGAATTGTAACCTCATTTTTCTGTCTTTTTAGGGATATTTTAGATTTATGCAATAAAGGCACATCTACTTATATTTCTAGAATTATTGTGAATTTAGAAACGGGTCTTTGTGAAATGAAACTTTATAGTATTTGGCATCGTTTGCCATCAATAACTCAAAACTGCAAAATTTTGAGTTGTGCCAGTATTGAATTCAACTGACGATATGATCTGTTGAGAAAGCATTCAATTCATTAAAATTTTCCATTCAGATAGTCCAAGAGAAAAAAGAGGCTTTTCGGCTTACACAGAAAACTGGAAGCACTCAAGTTAGCAACGATTCGGACGAAAGGTATGAATACAAAAAACCTCAAATTTTTATTGATCAACTGTTTTCAATGAGTGATAATAGTCGTGCATTCACTGATGAAGAAATTCTCCATAATGTGTTCGTAATGCTGGTCGCCGTATGTTTCTGTTATCAAATCAATAAGGCCATATAACTTACCTATATTTTGTAGGGCAATGATACTTCCGGACTTGCAGTGGCTCACGCGTCATTGTTCCTGGCTATGTACCAAGATATTCAGGAAAAAGTTTATCCAGAAATTATTGAACACTTTCCCACCGAAAATACACCTGTCACTGCAGAGTCCCTGAAACTACTAGTGTATACCGACATGTTTATAAAAGAAGTGCTGAGACACTGTCCGGTGGCTCCGAGTATCGCCCGTACGAATATAAAGGATATAGAGTTAGATGGCATCAACATTCCGGCTGGCAATATATTCACTTTTAACTTTTGGGTACTGCACAGAAGAAAAGACGTTTGGGGTCCAAAAGCGTACAAATTCGATCCAGACAATTTTTTACCAGAGCGATGCCGCGACCGTAATCCAAATGCTTACATGCCATTCAGCACTGGAGCTCGGAATTGTTTAGGTGAGAATTTGAGACAGATAAAAATGCATAAAATTTAAATCGTTTTATTTTGTTCATTTACAGGCGCACGCTACGCAATGATAAGCGTAAAAGTTATGCTCATATATATCTTGAGAAACTTTCGGTTACACACTGAAATTAAACATGAGGATATCAAATATAAATTTGGCATGACATTGAAAATGAGTACTCAGCATTCAATCCAACTTGAAAAACGTTGCAAATCGTAAAGGCCAAATGAGTTATTCTATTATATAATTCTTATTTCCTGATATCGATTTTAAATACTACAACAATCCGATAATTCTACCATTACCTAATTGTTTTTTTTTTTTTTTGTAATTTCAGTTAAAAACAATGCAAGTTCTACATAGGTAAGTAGTTCTACATAGGCTAGCTCTGACACATGTTCAACATAAGACCTTATACCATTCGCTTGAGACTATTTTCAAAACAAACACTTGATGAATGGCAGTCAAATAACTCCATCGCATTATTGAAGACGTCACAAACCGCCTTGACTGGTTTGTTTTGGTTATATTCGGTACATTCCAAATAAGGCACATTCACGCTAATTTCAGAAGAGATGTTTGGAGTGCCTCTTTTGTTAGTTGACAGCTGTAATACAATTAAACGCAAAAAAAATAATTGAGCGGGATGTTACATTTTTTCATTGCTAAACCGCAGAGTTCAAACTACTGTTAATGACTTTAACTCAAATGCTCATCTTTGTCGCTAACTTACTAAATATGACCTACCGCTAATACCGGAGTCATCCATTTGAACTGAATACGCAACTTCGGTCGGTCAACTTTGACTTTCATATTAGTTGAGCAGACACACATTAGTAAATCATATGAAATTGAATGACCAATTTCAGCAAACTATATAATAGCGTTATAGTGACCCCAAGGCCCAATCTTCCAATCAGATTAAAACGTTGTTTCGAGAGTATCTTGGATACAGCCACCAGTTAGAGTAGGTATACTAAGCAAATTATAAGTCATGAAGCGAGTACCATGCATCTTGATGAAAAACATAGAATCATATAGGGTGAGAAACTTATTTCAAGCATAAATATATCAATTTGCTCACTACCTTTTTCCCTGTCAACATTTATCTTCAGATTGTATCTATAGTTCAAATATAATTGACATTTTGAAATTCAAGATAGCGACTTCCAGTTTCAGAAAAGTCGCGACAGGTTGCGGCAGGGTGCTGGGCTTTCATATCTGCTTTTTTAACATTGCCATGAAAGGTGTTATTGGAAGAGCGGGGATAGACACGAGTGGGGCGATCTTCAGGAAATCCGGCCAGTTACTTGGGTTCGCTGACGACTTTGATATTATGACACGCAACTTTGGTACATTAACGGAAACGTACAGCAGGGTTGAGACAAAGACCAATCGTGTCGAACTAATCATTAACACGTCGAAGACAAAACACATGAGAACTAGAGGCTCGAGGGAAAACTCTATTAGACTCCCACCATGGATTCTAATTGACGGTAGATAGGAATCGAGGTGATAGATAAATTTGTGTATTTGGGCTCCCTAGTGACAGCCGACAATGATACTACCAGAGGAATAAAACGACGCATTGTGGCCGGAAATCGTGCTATTTTGGACTACAGAAAACTTTTCGATCGAACAAAATCAGCAGCCCACAAGGTTGACCATCTACAAAACGCTTATTAGACCAGTAGTCCTCTGCGGCCACGAAACATGGACCTTGCTCGTGGAGGACCAGCGTTCCCTTAGAGTTTTCGAATGAAAAGTGCTGCAGTGGCAGCATTCCTTCAGTAAAAAGCTCTGCCGTATTTTGGTAACACACGAAATGAGATGTTAGCAATCCAAAACTGTCGGCCGTCAAAAAATTTTCATACTGTACAGTCCACATGAGCACTTATAAAGGGTCCAAGTAGGCATCGAAATACGTATTTACATATCGCGAAAAGTATTAAGTGAAAGTAGATTAAAAGTGTATACATCCGTGAGATGAGAAAGTGACGTAAAGACCATTTATTCGAATATGAGTTTTTCATACCAATTTGTTCATTATTCGAAGACCTATCTTTTGGTATCTTCCTTTTCGTTGTTACTTATTCGTACGTTGTATAGAATCAAGAAAACAAAGTGACGTAGGCACCCAGTTCAATACAAAAGTGGCGAGAAATTCATTCGTTTTTGGGCCGTACTGAAAAACTAATCACTTGGATCTACGTCACAATGTCATATCACGGCAGTATAGTGATCCTCAAGTTGGTGGTGATGAAATCGAGGTGGTCGATGAGTTCGTGTATCTGGCAGGAAATCGTGCATACTTTGGTCTCCAGAGGACGCTCCGATCGAGAAGAATTCGTCGCCGCACCAAGTTAACCATCTACAAGACGCTGATCAGACCGGTAGTCCTCTACGGGCATGAGACATGGACTATGCTTGTTGAGGACCAACGCGCCCTTGTGGTCTTCGAGCGGAAGGTGTTACGTACCATCTTCGGTGGACTGCAGATGGAAAACGGAGTGTGGAGAAGGCGAATGAAGCACGAACTGCAGGAGCTGCTTGGGGAGCCATCTATTGTCCACACCGCTAAGATAGGCAGATTGCGGTGGGCTGGGAATGTTGTAAGGAAGTCGGACGATAGCCCGGTAAAGATGGTTCTTGAAACCAATCCGAGGTGCACAGCGGGCAAGGTAGATGGATCAGGTGGAAGACGACCTGCGGACTCTACGCAGACAAGATTGAAATGGAGACGACTCTTACGTGCAGCAAAGGCCACACCACGGCTTGGGTCTGTTTGATAAGTATAGTGATCCTATCAAAAGCTCGACAAAAATTAATAAATGTTAATATGCAACATCCAACAGCAGCGTAATAAAACGTTGCGTAGCAGAGTGCAGCATCTTATGTTTATCTGCTTCCAAGCGAAACTAAAACCGCGAAGCGAAACTAAACCCTTCAGTAAATATCAGGTGTAAACTTATATATACAGAAAAATGACTTCTTGACATTCCTGACTATTGCCCATTAACCCTGCAAGTTTGAACAACTTAATGTTCTGAAAAAGAAAAAATGTTCAAGGTATGGCGGTTTTTATTTATATTTGATATACCACATCGCACCGGTCACACGGTCAGAACTGCCTCGGTCCCTAGGGCCCAAGAAAGTGCCTTTATAAAGGCCCTGTATTCGCACATTGGCTTTACCGTCATTGTAGGCATCATTCTTGGTTCCGGCACCACCAGCTATACCTACCTGTTTTTGAGTATCAAATTTTGTTGCTCCAACCGCACCAGCTGAAACAAAACGAATAAAACATGCTTAGAGCGATCATCGAAGTCTACGATACTGGCACTTAGAATCAACACAGCAATTATTTTAATATCGATACCTCTCGACGGCAATTGGGTCCTAAAGTTATACCAGTTTTAATATATCATTTGAAAAAGCCGCGTTTTTTGAGCAAAAGGAGATTTTTAAAAAAATGTTTATCGTTTTCCTTCGATTTTTAAAAGAAGAATAGAAAACTGGTCGACATATCTTAATTGACTGTTCGCCCATGTACGGTGTATGGGAGCCAGGTATAAATGACAGTTCTAGTGAAAGGTATGCTACATTTTTATCTATCCACGCACACAAAAAAACCTCGTTATGAAAATTTTCGAGATTTTTGAGAATTTCTCGTTTTACATTGTTTTATATTTGATTTTTTTATGGAGAGTGAACAGTTGTTGAAGAGAGTTGAAACACACTGGAAATTGATATTCTTCGAGATTTAGTGTAAAGAATTGCGGCAATATGTCGAATTAAAATATATAAAAATGCTATATTTTTAATAGTTGTAGCACAGACTAACAGACATAACATGTCGAATAATTTTTCAATAAAATCATCGTTTGGATGATTCCAGTACTTTACGTTAGTATCACTAGCACCATCTGCTATCGTGTTCGCGCTGCGTAATGTATTTCGACATCAGCGCCAGCGTTACTGCATGTGTCAAATGGGGAACCACAAAATATGTATGAGATTGCATGACAGCGCCCTGAAATGAACGTTTTTTGTGGCGATGGAGCTAGGTTCTAGTGTTACGTCTGTTAGTCTGTGGTTGGAGCATAATCTTAGTCATTGTCCTAGCTCATGACTTCTGTTACTGTTAGAACATAAGCGGCTCTATTTAGATTACAAGAAGAAACGAAAAGTGCAAAAAGGCTACCGGCAAAAAGATGAAAAACAGCATATTTTACCTAAACCCCAGCATGTTCATATATTTCTCACAAATAAAACATGTTTCAACATCATTTCTATAATTTTTCAGGAAAGTATGTTTTATAAGTTTAGTTTAAAATAAACATTTTTTTTTCAAATCACGTTTTGCCCAGAAAATTGCCCACTGTAAGTTGATGTATGAAAATCAGAAAACCGTATAAAACTCTAGGACCCAATTAGAGGTGGTTGCTCTGCTTGGGGAATGTGTTATACCACAAAAGATCAAAATAATGGACGCAGTGGTCCGAATCTAACAAAAAAAAAAAAATAGGGAAGGTGGCGTATTGACTTACTAACACTCTTATGTAGTCAGAATGATACACCTCATATGTACATTTGCTTTGTAACGAATCAGTACAATAAATATCCAGTTAGTTCTAACGCAACAGCAACAGCACGCTTACAGGGAACATTTGTATATTACGTAGAGTGCTCAGGGCGAAGCGTTACACTAGCCTACATGCAAAATTGTGTTACATAGGGGTGGGGTGGGAAGTATTGAAACTAGGCAACTTCCGCGTTACGTAATATACGAATGTCAAAACAATCATGATAAAACAGTAGATCATTGCCTACAAAAAATATCCTCACTTTTTTGACATTTTCCACGGGTTTGTTCACCAGGTGTTAGATTTTTTTTCCATTCACCGTTCAGTGATAGGAGTGAAAATGAATGATACGAGTACGAAAAAGATAGGACAACTCTCCGCCTATGCGAATTCGTTACTACCAGGCAGTGAAGCAATTTTTAACAACACACTTCGAGCCGAAAGTCTATGTAAACAAACCCGCGACTACTGTCAAATCTCATTCTTTTTTTTTGTGATGTCACCGTGAAATGATCTATAAGCAGAGTACAACTGGAAATGATAAGAAGGAAAGATGAGCGGTGAGTTTGTTGTGAGCCAAATCTTAGGGGCGACAATTGGCTTTTTACTCTTGTTCATTTCTCACCTCGATGATTTCTGTTGTGTTTTCCGCAGTAATGCCATTCATACGATAAATACTTGCTATTAAAGACTTAATAACTTAATAACTGGTGAGTTGACAACCTGGAAGGAGCGTCAAACATAGCTTCGGCCCTCACAAGTTCCTATCTCACACCTCCACGAGTCATATGATTACACTAGACTGCCGGTTGAAACATGGATACAACTGGTTGGTGTTGCCTTTCGCAATGTTGTCATCCGACAATAGCTAAGTGAGAAGGTGCGACGCGATCATTGGCGCGTTAACCATATTCCGGTGGTGGAGGAGATGCTTCGCCAACCCGAGCGTCTGTTCACCAATATGGTGCGGCTCAAAACAGCGTCTGATCTCCATGTTAGGAGCGGCTGATCAACGTCCTGGTGGCAGCGTGGGACTCTAAACAGAGCTAACACGATGGTCCCCCGGCGAGACAGGGGGTTGGGAAAGGCCCAACGAGCCGCCCCGGAAAACAACATGTTACAAACAACGTAAGAGATAATACGGATCGGAACAATCGGCATGGACCTAGGCAACGAAATAAGGACTACGATTGGAAACTTGGGACATGGAACTGCAAATCGCTCTACTTTCCAGGATGCGACAGGATAATTTATGACGAGCTACATCCACGCAACTTCGAAGTCGTAGCGCTGCAGGAACTTTGTTGGACAGGACAGAAGGTATGGAAAAGCGGGCACCGGGCGGCTACTTTCTACCAGAGTTGTGGTACCACCAGCGAGCTGGGAACCGGCTTCATAGTACTGGGTAAGATGCGCCAACGCGTGATAGAGTGGCAGCCGATCAACGCAAGGATGTGCAAGTTGAAGATAAAGGGCCGGTTCTTCAACTACAGCATCATCAACGTGCACTGCCCACATGAAGGAAGACCCGACGACGAGAAGGAAGCGTTCTACGCGCAGCTGGAGCAGGTCTACGACAGCTGCAAGCGACGGGACGTGAAGATCGTTATTGGGGACTTGAATGCTAAGGTAGGACGGGAGATAATGTGCAGACCGGTAATCGGACCAGATAGCCTGCATGCCGTGTCTAACGATAACGGCCATCGGTGCGTAAACTTTGCGGCCTCCCGTGGTATGATAGTCCGAAGTACCTTCTTCCCCCGCAAAGGTATTTTCAAATCCACCTGGAGATCACCCAACCAACAGACAGAGAACCAAATCGACCACGTTTTAATCGACGGCAGGTTTTTCTCCGACATCATCAACGTTCGCACCTACCGCAGTGCGAATATAGATTCGGACCACAACCTAGTAGCTGTGTGCATGCGCTCAAAACTATCGACGGTGTATAACACACGCCGAAGTCGAACGCCGCGACCAAATATTGAGCAACCGCGGGACGCCGAGGCTGCACAGGAATACGCGCAGCAGCTGGAGGCAGTGCTACCTACGGAAGAGCAGCTTGGCGCAGCTACCCTTGAAGATGGCTGGAAAAGCATCCGATCCGCCATAGGTAACACTGCAGTAGCACTACTATGTACAAGGGCCCCGAATCATAGAAATGACTGGTTTGACGGCGAATGCAAACGGTTAGTCGAGGAGAAGAATGCAGCACAGGCGTGAATGCTGCAGCACCGTACGAGAGCGAACGTGGAACGATACCGACAGGCACGGAACAGCCAAACTCAGTCCTCCGAAGGAAGAAGCGCCAGCAAGAGGAACGAGATCGGGTAGCGATGGAAGAGCTGTACCAAGCTAACGACACTCGGAAGTTCTACGAGAAGCTGAACAGCTCCCGCAAAGGCTTTGTGCCGCAAGCCGATATGTGCAGGAGCTTGGACGGCAACCTCCTAACAGACGAGTGTGAGGTGATCGAAAGGTGGAGGCAGCACTTCGACGAGCATCTAAACGGCGATGCAGTAGAGCGCGAGGACGGTATGGCAATTGATATTGGTGCACGAGCAGAAGGCATCAGAATTCCAGCCCCCGATCTTCTGGAGGTGGAGGAGGAGATTGGTCCCCAAGTAACACACAAAACATGTTAGAAAATAAGTAAAAACAAAAGTAGTCATACAAGTGTACTACAAGCGAAATTGAAAACTTGTGTTATTATATTGTGTTTGAAGTTGTTTTTTATCAGTAATAAAACCGCATTTCGAAAACAAGCTCGTTTTTTCTGGTTTTGGAGATGTTTTTGATAACATGAGTTCAAGAATGACAATCACTATCACTTGGTCTTTTCGTAAGACATTACACCATCTAATAACAACACTACGTACCTGTAAAATACTTTTCCTCCGTACAATAGTCGTAGCATTCAACACCCAACTTAAAATTACTTGATCAAAATAATATTTGAATTATATGTACGATATCTATATTTATTCGAAGCGGGTCAAAACGCGCCATCAAAAGATAAACAAAACGCTTGCAGTGTAACCAATATCACTTCAGTTTTTTGTTATTGTATATCTAACAGCGTTTTCTAGTTTTTTTAGATTTTATATCCAGATAACGTTGCAACTATGCGAAAACAATTCCAATATTCAAGCGAAAGAAACAACTCTTTTTGAAAGATTGAATATTATTTTTTGTCATCATTTTATAATCAATTAAAACTGCCACTGATAAAAGCAATTCACGATCTAGTTGCACTGCGCAGACACAACACATTTGCGCATGCGCTGGTTAACAGTTGTCAGAGCAACAGATTTGCGCATTGCCGTATTGGTACTCGAGATGTATTTTGCCACTTAATTATATCAAGTTGGCTTGCTTTCATGCAGTTATCGGTACTTGTTCTACTAGCCTTCATGTTTTGCGCTTTTCTGGTGATATTGATGTCATGGAATAGATAACGTCAACTATTCTATACCAACGTGTGTTACCTGGGTCGGCTGAGAAACAATAAAGCTGCTGGAGTGGACCAACTTCCCAGAGAGCTACAGTCATGGAGAAAAAAATAAATACACTTGCAGTGTTGGATGATTTTTCGTATTCGCGCAGTGATTTTAATTGTTGTATGATGTTATGTTACGTCATTAAGATCTGCAGACACTCTTTTTGAAAGAAGAACGGAGAAATGACTGGAGAAATTTCTTTGTCGGTGATTCCGAAATTTTTTTGCGTGAGTTAGTGTTTTTAAAGTGGCGACAAAAATAAATACACTATTGAAATATATATACAAAACAATCCAAATTAGCTTTATTTCTCTACATATTGTTAGCAAAGTGATTTTTTACGTTACAAAACTCACTTTCAAAATTTTGTGACCTGTTTTTTGTTTTGTAAAACCATATTCAATCTTCGTGGAATGTTTACCCCCAGGTTTTCACGAGTAGAAGCTGAACTAGCGACTGTCCGACGTTCCATAAGTTTGTTTTATTCTTTGGATGATGCTTTGCAACCTAGACTTTCCCAATCTTCCATAGAATTTCTAAAGGATTTAACTTAGGAGTCTGCGCTGGTCAAACTAATAATTTCATATTTTTGTTCGAAAATTATCTTCGTGTTTTCAATACTGTATGTTTAGGATCGTTATACTGCATAAAGATCCAGCTAAAGGGTATGTTTTCTTCGGCATATGGAAGCAAAATCGACCACCTAGGTACACAGGAAACTTCATTCTACTTCAAAAGCGACACATTTGGGCAAGTACTGAAGTTTCTAAAAAGTTTTTAGACTAGGGTGCAACTAAATGGCGTATCGTGTTTTGGTCGGATGAGTCGAAATTTAACCTTTTTGTCCCAAACGGTCAGCAGCTGGTGAGAAGACCGGTGAATACTGCTTTCAACGCACAATTAACCACGAAAGTAGTGAAATTTGGAAGTGACCACAAAACGGTGTAATACTGTTTTCTGATGCTGGTATGGAACCCATTGATTTTATAACATAGACTATGAATACTAACGACTGTGTAGATATTTTACGTAGCGCAATGCTTCCGTATGCCAAAGAAATCATGTTTCTTTGTTGGAGAGTAACGATCCTAAACATACAGCATTGAAAACACGAAGATGATTTTTAAACGAAAATATAAAATTATTAGTTTGACCAGTGTAGACTTTCAATTCAAATCCTTTAGAAATTCTATGGAAGATTGGGAAAGTCTAGGTTGCAAAGCATCATCCAAAGAATAAAACAGACTTATGGACAGACGTCGGACAGGCAGCGTGAAATGCTAGTTCAGCTTCTACTCGTGAAAACCTGGTGGTAAACATACCCGGAAGATTGAATATGGCTTTACAAAACAAAGGACAAGCCACAAAATTTTGAAAGTGTATTTTGTAACGTTAAAGGTTACTTTGGTAATGATATGTAGAGAAATAAAGCTAATTTGGATTGTTTTGTATATATATTTCAATAGTGTATTTATTTTTGTCGCCACTGGAAAAAAACACTAACTCACGCAAAAAAATTTCGGAATCACCGACAAGGAAATTTCTCCAGTCATTTCTCCGTGCCTCTTTTAAAAAGAGTGTCTGCGGATCATAGTGACGTAACATAACATCATACAACAATTAAAACTAGTGCGCAAATACGAAAAATTATCCAACACTACAAGTGTATTTATTATTTTCTCCATGACTGTATTGAAATACAGTGGAGAAACACTGGCTAGAGCCGTGCACTGGGTCATTGTCAAGGTTTGGAAGGAAGAACGAGTACCGGAGGAGTGGATGGAGGGTATTGTGTGTCCCATCTACAAAATGGGCGGCAAACTGGAATGCTGCAATTACCGGGCAATCACTCTGTTGAACGCCGCCTACAAAGTACTCTCCCGAATACTTTGTCGTCGACTATCACCATTTGCGAAGCAGTTCGTGGGGCACTACCAGGCGGGATTTATGGTTGCCCGTGCCACCATGGATCAGGTATTCGCGGTTCGGCAGGTTATGCAGAAATGCCGCGAATATAACGTGCCCACACATCATTTGTTCATCGATTTTAAATCGGCGTACGACACAATCGATCGGGACAAGCTATGGCAAATTATGCACGACTACGGATTTCCGGACAAACTGACGCGGTTGGTCAAAGCGACGATGGATCGAGTGATGTG
Organism: Wyeomyia smithii; assembly: GCF_029784165.1. Taxonomy (NCBI): domain Eukaryota; kingdom Metazoa; phylum Arthropoda; class Insecta; order Diptera; family Culicidae; genus Wyeomyia; species Wyeomyia smithii. Next base: position 194,322,759 of record NC_073696.1, read on the forward strand.
GGTAGTTCGACTTTCGGGGGCACTCTCGAGCCCCTTCGAAACCCGAAGAGGTCTAAGGCAAGGTGATGGTCTCTCGTGCCTACTGTTTAACATTGCCCTGGAAGGTGTCATTAGAAGAGATTAACACGAGTGGCACGAGTGGCACGGGGATTAACACGAGTGGCACGATATTCCAAAAGTCGGTTCAACTGTTTGGTTTCGCCGACGATATTGACATTGTGGCTCGGACCTTTGTGAAGATGGCGGATACGTACATCGGACTAAAGGCTGAAGCCAAACGGATTGGACTGGTCATCAATGAAAGGAAGGGGTTCACGAGAGGACAGTGCTAACCTCCCACCTCGAGTTCAAATTGGTGGTGATGAAATCGAAGTGTTTGATGAGTTCGTGTATCTGGGCTCACTGGTAACTGCCGACAACGATACCAGCAGAGAAATTCAACGGCGCATTATGGCAGGAAATCGTGCATACTTTGGTCTCCGGAGGACGCTCCGATCGAGTAGAATTCGTCGCCGCACCAAGTTAACCATCAACAAGACGCTGATCAGACCGGTAGTCCTCTACGGGCATGAGACATGGACTATGCTTGTGGAGGACCAACGCGCCCTTGCGGTCTTCGAGCGGAAGGTTTTGCGTACCATCTTCGGTGGACTGCAGATGAAAAACGGAGTGTGGAGAAGGCGAATGAACCACGAACTGCAGGAGCTGCTTGGTGAGCCATCTATCGTTCACACCGCTAAGATAGGCAGGTTGCGGTGAGCTGGGCATGTTGTAAGGATGTCAGACGACAGCCCGGTAAAGATGGTTCTTGAAACCAATCCGTCAGGGATGAGACGGAGAGGTGCACAGCGGGCAAGGTGGATCGATCATGTGGAAGACGACCTGCGGACCCTACGCAGACTGCAGGGCTGGCGAACTGCAGCCATGGACCGAGTGGAATGGAGACGATTCTTACGTACAGCAAAGGCCACACCACGGCTTCGGACTGTTTGGTAAGGTAAGGTAACTACCAAACCGATCACCGTTAAAATTTACTCCTAGGAGGTTCGAGTACGAGAAATGTCACCGATAGTTTTGCTCTTTCTCATCATCAAGGAGAAGAAATAAGCTCTCTGTAAATAGTACAGTCATACCTCGATATAAGGCAACTTTATTTTTATTTTCGTTACGTTATATCGAGTTACGTTATATCGAAGCAAGAAATTTTTTTTTTCAATTTATGCAAGAATGTTAATGGTCAATTGATACACAGGTTACTCAAAGATGCGTGAAATCTATTTCCCATCACCTAGCAGTAATTTTAAACCATCCTAATGCCCATTTAGGACAATTTTCAACAAGAAAAAAAAATTTTTTTTAATTGATGCAAGACTGTTGACGGTTTACGGACGCGAAAAACTATTTCTCATCACCTATCAGTATTTTTCAACCTTTCTTATGCCCATTTAGAGAAAATTTCAACAAGCAAAAAAAAATTTTTTCTTCTAATTGATGCAAGGCTGTGAATTGTTACTGAAGGATGCTCATTTCCCATCACCTATTAGTATTTTTAAACCTTTTTCATGCCCGTTTAGGACAATTTTCGCTTTAGTTTCATTAATTTAAAACTTACTACAAACCCTTTTTGAAGCAATTTATACCCCGAAAACAGTTGCTGTATCATTTATTTTCAATTTCAATGCATTTTCAATGTTACGTTATATCGAGGTAAAAGTTACATTATATCGAGTTACGTTATATCGAGGTTGCCTTAAATCGAGGTTGCCTTATATCGAAGTATGACTGTAAAACCTTTTTTTTTTTCAATATTTCATCCGAGATTTCGTTTGTCTCAGTGTTGTTTAAAGGGGAGAAAGATGATCGCTGTCAACAATTATTCTTTTTTTTTTCTAACTTTAAGCTCGATCCTCGATGCCAACTTGTATATGGGGTTTCTCGAGTACAAGGTAAATGGATTTGATTTATTTATTTAAGAACATAACCAAAAAGTACATAACCAAACAGCATGAAAATAAGTTGCTGGTTATAGACTTCTAGATCATAATTTTCCTTCCTGATAAATGGATTTCATGGTTTATTGAATCACAATACATTTTTACACTATATTTCTTAAATAATAAACTCTTTAAGCATTTTGATGTACAGAAATAAGAACCTGTGCACCTCATTGACACCTCACTTCATACTAAGATTTCATTCCATCAATTCTTCATCACGCGGCAGTGGCGTAGAATTTCTGTAGGAGTTTCCGGTTGGGTCATAAAAAAGGGCCATCAACTACTTCTTGAATAAAAAAACTAATATGACACGCGTGCACTCTCTTCAGTCATTTATTGCCTTTTAACACAGTTTGTTGCGCTTTTTAACATCGTTTGAAAGCTAACGACATGGTTAAAATATTTTAACTGTCGTCAGTCGGACATAATTCAGTTACGAGTTAAACTGTCGACTAGACGACGATTATTGATAGGATCAATTTAAACAAAAATACTGATCAATTGTCGTACTAAGATTAATTTCTGGCTCAATTACAGTAAGTTTAACATTTTTTATGAATTCAATAAATAAAGCAGCTACGTCATCTTATTCTACTTTACTGTTAGTGACGTCGTAAACCGTTAACACATTAGAACAAGCCATAAATCTTCTGGAAACATCTGTCTAGACTTTCCGAGATGAAGTTCAGACTCTGCCTAACTAAATAGTAGTACACTAAATACACTTGTCCGGTGAAGGCACGGGAAGTAATGTTCGCTCAAATTTTGTGCATATTAGCAGTAATAGTCATTTTTCTGATATGGCTACAAAACTTGTTCTGTCGACGGAACTCATTCGGAGTGGACCTTCCCGGGCCAAAGAGCTATCCACTGATAGGAAGTTCGTATTTATTTTTCCGGAAAGATCACTGCGAGACGTTCGAAATTGTTAGCAAACATTTCGCGCAGTATCCGAAATTCTTCAAATACATTCTTGGTCTTCGAAGAGTGATTTGCCTAACCGATCCTGATTTAATTCAACATGCGTTGACCAGTACCGAGTGTCAGAATAAAGCGTTTATGTATAAGTTTTTCGATGTCGATTACGGACTGATATCCGCTTCTTGTAAGTTAACTGTTATGTTTTTTTGTGGTTTGTCGGCAATCAGCAGTTTTCTAACTTTCAGACCATGATTGGAAACAATATCGTAAAATACTCAATCCTGCCTTTAATCGGAAGATCCTCGTTAGATTCATTTCAATATTCGAAAAGTGTTCTCAAATTATGACCGAGCGAATGAGCACGCAAGTCGACTGCGGAGAATTTGATGTCTTCCAGTTTGCTTCCAACGCCACCCTTCAAATGATCTGCCAAAGCTCGTTGGGAAGTGCTGTGGCTGCTCAACCACAGACGGCCAAGTTCTGTCTGTTTTTAGACCAGCTTTTGAGTTTAATGTCGCAACGGTGGTTCAAAGTAGCCTTTCACAACGATTGGTTGTACGCTCTGACGCCAATGTACCGAAAAACACAACGGTTGAGGTCCGACATTCAGGAAATTATAGAACCAGTGAGGTTACTCCCATTGCTTTCATGAGTTGTAAGTTTTAATCTTTCTTTATCCTTATCAGATAATTACGGAGAAACGCGATTTCTTACGGCAACAAAAGCAATTTATGGACATTTCGGAAAAGGAGTTCGATCGTAAGCCAATGATCTTCGTTGATCAGTTGTTGAAGATGGAGCGCGATGGACAAGAGATTACCATCCCCGAGATCCAATGTCACATTTACACAATCATAGCTGCGGTAAGTTGCACATAATAAACTAATATTTCAAGCACTTTCATGTAATCTTTTCCTAGGGTAACGAGACTTCCGCTCTGCAGACATCGTACATTTTCTTGATGCTTGCCATGTTTTCTGACGTCCAGCAAAAAGTGTATGAAGAGATAACCAACATCTACAGCAAAAGTGGCCGTCAACAGCTATCTTATGAGGCTCTTCAGCAGCAACATTATCTAGAACTAGTGATCAAAGAAACGATGCGTCTATTTCCAGTAGCACCGATAATTGGGCGCGAAGCAATTGAACCAGTACGTCTCGGAGAGATGAATATTCCACCAGGGACTACTTTACTGATGAACTTTTACGCGCTTCATCGACGGCAAGATCTGTGGGGCCCTGACGCCGATCAATTTAATCCGGAGCGATTTCGGGAAGAAAATTCCGCTTCAAGGCATCCTTTCTGCTATTTTCCATTTGGCGGGGGTCCTCGGGTCTGCATCGGTTATCGGTATGCTATGCTCTCTGTGAAAGCGATGGTCACCCATGTTGTGAAGGAATACCATTTAAGGACACGTTTGAAACTGAATGAACTTCGGCCATCGCATGAAATAACATTGAAACTCCCTTCAGGTTTTATGATGTCGATTGAAAAAAGAAATCGTAACGCTAGGTGAATGACTTTAAATTAATAAGCCAAATAAGTTTGGAATTAAAAGCAAAAATTTAAATTTAAAAAGTATATTGAACTGATTTTTCGCTAAGGTTAACTATATTAGTTTATTCTGACATTCAAAACCCCTAATCTATGTTGAAGCACCTAACGGAAAAACCTGGCAATGTTCACTGAAAATCTTGAAATCAGCAAAACTAAGCAAAAACCTCGCTTTGAACAAACCATTCGATATTATTCTCAAGAATCATTGTTGATCATTGATTGACGCTCGAGATTGACTAGTACTCTTCACAAAACAATTCCAGTATCACATATTAATAATGATTTCATGTTATTTTTACTGAAACAAAACCAATTTCGAAAATCGATCTTTTCCGCCATTTTGCCCACCCTGTCCGTCTCGCCTGCTTCAAGCTACTTGAGTGGGCAAAGCTGACTGACTTAGCCGATGAACGCCTCAATTTAGATATCTTATAGTCAGTATAACAGTTGAACGCAATGTTCGAAAGGGTATAAACACAGAACGGAAGGTCATCTGTGATACGAAAACTGCTCAGTGCTCAGTGAATTTTGCAGCGCTCCCTAGGGGTGGAAAGAACGCTTTTTACACGGAAAATAAACAGAATTTATACTACTTTTATCGGAATCAATCAAACACACTGGCATAAATCTGTCGGCGAAAACACTACAGGTTAACCCTGCTAAGCATCTGTAAGAAGGAAAACACATTATTTCTAGGGGCTTGACAACTTTATTTCATGAAAAATATTTCGGTAATATTACACGATATTGGTTGATATATCATTTATCTATCATTTATTTATCACATTAACTTCCCAACCATAGCGTATACTGCCCATAATCGCATATTTGTAACATTTGCAAAATTGGTTGTTCGAGCAATTCGCACTTTTATATTTTGACCTTAAATGCATTGTTACTAATATATTCTCGCAAATAGACACTTTAACTAAACTTAGTATCATGAAGAAAGCACTACTTTACACTATGTATACATTGAATATTACTTTTGAAGTCAAATTGGTTGAAATTTTTGCAATGATACAATTATCCCGTCACTTTCAAGCTACTTTTGGAATATATCACATGGAAAAAGAAGTTTTTCATGTATTCAACAAGCATGAGCTGAACATCAGAAACGGATCACCGGTGGTTGGTTACCGGACCAGAATAACTTCCGAGTTCCAAAGGATGCAGATGTGGATTTGGATGGAAACTTTTTCGACAAAAAAGTTGAAAAAGTTAAGTAGTGTGACAATTATGCGGTTATTTACGCTATGTGACAAAACAACTTGGTATTTTTTACGACTTTTTTCACACAAACATAAGCAGATTTTTCCAGATGTAAAAAGTACATACTATTCTAAGCATTTCCCAATGAAAAGCACGAAATCCATAAAATGTCGAATGTTACAATTATGCGATCACAGGCAGTATAGGACTTGGTGAAACGGTTTGATCAACAAGTAGGCACGAGCGGGAAAGCGTTTTTTTTTGTTTTGTACGGTTGGAGACGAAGCATCACCAAGCGACAGCAAATAACTTTTTCTACTTGTTAATAGTTTCTTACTAACTAAGCAAATGAAAATCGCAAATTCATGTGTTTCAAGTTGTGAATTGCTTCTAAAATGAATGAATATCAGTAGCAAGGTATGTAGCTTCACCGGATTTATGATTTGAATGCATCGAAATAGTATATTATTGTTTTAATAAACAACTTGAGTTTTTGGCATTTTTTTTTTTTTGCAATATAGCAGGTTGTACTTTTGACATTCCGTTTTACTATGTTTCTATACACCAACATCACAACGACGATAATATGACTTCAAAGAGTTTTGATGTGACTAGAGGAGTGTCTGAAAATGCAACGATAAACACTTAGTAACAATGAATACAATCGGATTTTGCTCGTTGCACTAAATTCGTAGCCCCACTAGTGAATGACTTTCACTCGTTGGGTTGAGCTATCCATGTTGCAAGATGACACCGGTTGTTTCTTTTTGTTAGGATTACTAATCACCTATTGGGTTACGCAGTGTCTCGCCCCTAGCATCCTTCAAAACAGCTGACTCAGATACCGGCATAGATAATTGTAGAACTGTTCCTTTATTGTTTTTCAGTAATATACTCCTTTTAACTGTGGAAATAATCAGATTATTAACATTTAACCTTATTCTGCTTATTTTTATTTAAATGGCATGTCGCATGTCGCATCAAAGAGTAGAAAATCTATATTCTCCAGAATGGACTAGAGTCAATCGGCAAAACATGTAAAATAATCTAATAAGAGGATGAAACTAGTTTTCAAATTTCATTTCCGAATAAAGATGTGATTCATTTATTATAAATATTCGGAAAGTTTGCGTTAAAAAATCCATCTGTGCCGTGATTTTCAAAAACTCAAAGTACTTTCTTGAGTTGAAAAAAAAAAACTCACGAGCTGCATTTTATATTTTAACAATTTTCAAAAATAACCGTCGATAACACATGGTACAATTGTAAATGGAAAAATTGCAACATTAACGGTTTAAAACGCACAATTTTCCAATAACATTGATTGTTGTTCGTGTTTCAAATCAACATTTGTCGATTAGAATACCTTCGTTACACTATTGAAATATGACAAACTCCACAAATGTGAATAATTGCGAATTTTTCCCAAAACGTTTTTGCATCGAACGTAATATTAAACGGGCTAAACTGTTGAAATAACCGTCAATTCAAAACATCGAATAAATTATGACACATTATACCACTGGCAAAGCGGCATAAACGTACACGACAAATATATATTGCCCGAGAGCACAGAAAATTCAATTGTCATTTTTCAGTCCTTTTTGTGTGCACTTTCTGTTCGATCATATACCTGAATTTGACCTTCCGTTCTGTGGTATAAAGCTAGCTTTCATGTTTCATGAATCGTGCAAATATTAGTGGAGGAAAATTCTATTATAATCACTTCGACTGAATTGTGCTTTATTTGGCAGTATTTCACACCATGATTTGGTTGTGTTGCTAAATCAAACATTCAGCGAAAACCTTATGGTTTTGATGTATTTTTGAGAAATATTTTTGGAGTCCCAAATTTGTCTTAGAGCAAAATTTTGATTTTTTTTAACAATGGGGAAAACTATGTAAACAAAACCGTTTGAATGGTAGTAACTGTAGCAGAAACCATTTAAAAGTTTTGAAGACGATAATGTCGTGAATTGTTATGCTCACAATTAAACATTGAAAATGTTAAAGTCAAGAATAAAACAGTAAACGGCCAATGAATAACAGTTCATCAGGGCGCTTCAGGACTTGCATTCTGAACACGACGTTCAGAGTCAAGTTGATGATTAGCAAAATGAAAAATATTTCAAATTGAAATTCAGCATAAGCGCTAACAATCGACATCTCAAAAATTTGTAATTAAAAACTACGTAAAAACAAAACTTTTCCATCTTGTCGGTCGAAATTCCCCTCCGTGCAATATTGTTTCCACCAAATAATCGCTAAGTTTCTCCCATGCCACTAATACGTAGTGGGTTACGCGTTTCCACGAACGCGATAATTGAGGTTCGATTAACCAAAATCATCTCGGCAAGGGAAGTGGAAGTTCGACGGCAGAGCGGACTGCATTCAATTTCAACCGGGCCTGTCGATGCTGGATTGACGTTAGCGGTATAACGTAACCATCGATGGTTGTTACTGCATCTGCCAGTTGCTGCCGTGAAACTTCGACACTAATCAAGCTGCTGCAATTTTGCACTTTTACTTTCGGCTAATCGTAGGCAATTAGCAATTAAACTGGCATCAATGTTAGACATTTTTAAGGGTTATTGCTCGGCAGTTTGATTAGTAAATCATGGCGGAAATCTCATTATAAACTGCGTTTACTTCACCTACACTCATCATGAAGCAATCATTGACCAGTTCAGTAGTATATGGCTGAAAATATAGGAGTCTTTAGCCAGGACTCAGTTGTTCGATTCATAGAGTCATCCTGGAAAATGTATTCGGAAGAAATTTTCTAGAACCTTCTCATCATTCGTACTAAAATTACCTTTTTCGTTCTTGATTAGGTAATTTTGAAAATCCTTAGATTTTGCTTAAACTTTACTCAGTCTGCTAGTTTCATTCACACTAGAAAAATTTGTGCAAAGGTTTTTCCAACCGCGTCGTTCAGAGGAATTCGTTGCTTTTTTAAGCCTTCCAGGATGACGTCTGTTTCAAGCCCTTCTGCAATTCATTCGTATTTTTGCAAGTTCCATATTCCACCAGCTCGTGTTGATGTAATTGTTCGTAAAGGTTCATGAAGGGACAAGGGTTTTGTGATTTCAACATTTTTCTGAAATCTGACGACGGCAGTGCAGAATCTAAGGTAGTTGCTCCATTATAGCCGATCACCTTTTTATAGATGGGGCATACAACTCTTCCCATCCATCCCTCGGGTCCTCTCGCTTTCTCCTGAACTCTGGAAATTACCAAGTGAAGTGCCATTGCTGATACTTCTTTACGGTGTTTATAGAGCTCTGCCGGTAGTCTGTCTTTCCCTGCGGCTCTATTGTTTTTAGTGACCCAATTTTCTGTCGGAAAATGAAATCCTGCTATCGTTTGGCGGCACTTCAAGGTTAACCCTCCTTTTGCTTTCTCCCGTTGCTCCGCTTTTGAGGTGCTCATCGAAAAACTGCTTCCAATTGTTGACCACCTCGCACTCCATTGTGATCGGGTTTTCATCCACATCCTCACACATACTTGAACTTGGTTAGTAGAGTAGCCTTAACGGGTTTGGTTCTCCCCATCCAAAAACTAGCCCGCAACAGTTGCTTCAATTCTTCTTTCTCCTCAAGACCGTGGTCAACTCACTTCGAGCTCATCGATATTTGGCCGCGTTCTGACTTGTGGCGATATTTAGATCGCTTGCTAACATTTCCGCTTCAGTCATCGAAGTCACCTCACCTAATGCCGCGGTTGTGACCTCTTCGATAGTCCAACATAGCTTGCCCCATCCATCACGCTTAGAAGCACTTAGTTCCTCCGTAGAATCAAGTTCGCGTACGTAGTTCTCGAAGGCCTGCGGATTGTGTAACTGTCGGATATTTAGCCGAGGAGAACGGCTTTAACGTGGTGATATACGGTGGACACTGAACAGTTTGAGTTTTGAGTCGATACGTGGTAGTGATCAATATGATTTGTTGTTCGGTGGTTAGGTGGTCTCCTGTTGCTTTTTAGATCTTGGCGGGGGAGAAGGTACTTCAAATCACCAAGCCTCGGAGAGCTGAGGACAAGTTGAGGCGTCGTTGGCCGGTGTCGTTCATGTCGCTTTGTAACCTGTGGGGTTCTATCATCGTTATATGCATCACTTCCCTACCGAGCAGGGCGTTCATATCCCCGATAACGTTTTCGATGGCCCGTGGCATCCAACTACGCAAAGAACGATTTTTTCTCATCGTCAGGTCTACTGTCGAGCGGGTAGTGCACGTAGATAATGCTCTGGTTGAAGAAACGACCTTTAATCCTATAAAATCATATCCTCTCGTTGATCACCTTTCAGTTTATTTGACTTAATGTATTCAATTTTTTTCCTGACACCGTGGTTTTAATGATATAATTTAAAAAATAGTCTAAAGTTGAAAACTGTTGCAAACTGTTAGCAAGCGTGATCTAAAACTAACACAAGAAACATTGAAGTTGAAGACGTGAGAGCCTTCTTGAAGACGTCTACGTATAGTGTTGACTGGGTCGTTATCACCGTATACGGTGTTCCTCGACTCTGGCAGAATAATTTGTCGTGACCGTAGTACTCGTTCTGTGGCATAGATTCTCTTGCGCTCCAGCTAACTAGAACTATCGATTTCTCCGCTTAGTATTTTAGCACCAAACACAGCTTGGTTGATATCTCGACGAGACTCCAGCACATCTATGTTCGTAGTTTTGCGCCACGGAAGTCTTCTTAGCGCACGACGGACAAATTTATGTTAAAAAGTTTCGATTCTGGATTTCCACACAGCCAAACGACCGATGCGAATTCGAGTATCGAACTAACTAGGGGACAAAAGAGAGCACGTAAGCAGATGGGGTCAATGAAGTCATTCGTCATATTCAAAACAAAACCTAGTTGACCGTTGGTTTTGTTGATTATAGCGGAATAATGCAGCTTGAATGTGAGTTGGTAGTCCAGCAATACTGCAAGTTCCCTGACTTTGTCAACCTGTGAAACATCTGATCACCGATTGTACAGAATAGGTCTTTTGAGTCGTCCGTCGATATGAGATCACGTAGCACTTTGATTTTATTACAAAAGTTCACATCAGTGGACAACGTAATTCTAATTCCCTAACAAAAAAACACTTTGATTCGCTCGCTACCAGGAAATTTGACTTGCACTAATGAACGAATTCATCCAGTATGAATATCCACTTTCTGGAGTTCTTTGTAATCAGCCTCAGCTCATATCATCGGGTAAATTTTCAAATCGTCAACGTGGATAGGTACTCCACAATTCGCAAGAAATATCGTCACGCCAACAGCAAACAAAAAACAATGGTCCTAGATTACTTCCTTGAGATACGCCAGAGGATTGAGTCGAGGTTCCACGTTGTTTCAATTTTCACGGAGAGCTATCTGTTGCTCAAGTAAGAGTAAAGCCAGCTGCAAATGCTGTCGGAGATTCCAAGACGATGCAGCTCAGCAAGGAGGACATTATGATTAACGGTGTCAAATGAGGCCTTAGTGTCGGCGGTGTATATTGCATCAACCTGAGCTCCACCATCCATTGCACCGATACAAAACGATGTGAACTCGCACAGGTTATTGTCCACGGAGCGTTAGAATTCATGTTGAGCGATGCTTACATAACTCCTACAAGAGCTGAAGAGCATATCCTTCGAGATGACTTCGAAGCATTTAGATCCAGCTGATAAGGAGGTTATACCACAAAAATTGGAGATGTCGGATTTAATATTCACTGGCAACATATGAGAAATATTTGATGTTGTAGTGATCTATTAAAAATCGCCTGAAGGGGAGCAGCCGAGAAAGCGATGCATTTTTAGAAAATGCAAGAGGTAATACCATCGAGGCCTAGCTTCTAGGATTGCTTCAGTTTTTGTAATACAGCTCTACCACGTCTCTTGGTACTAGACTGACAGCGATGTCTATTTCCTTCGCAGTGGGCACCCGGTTTTCAAACAAGCTAACAAATTTTTGGTAATCTCCCAGATGGCCTCGAGGTACGATGCTGGCCTAACAAGCCACTCGTCGTATGTTCGAGTCCCGGCTCGGGAGAGACTGTTAGTGTCAATAGGATCGTAGCGCTAGCCCCGCAATTGTCCTGTACACTAAACAGTCGGCGGCGAAGTCTGTGTATAGTAAAACAGGAGGTCGAATTCCGATACGGAATGTAGCACCAAGGCTTTGCTTTTTCTAGCAAATTTTTGGAAAAGGGGCAGGTGCCCATTTGGTTTCCGTAGAAGCGGTATGAATATCCACTTACTTACCTTAGCAGTCAGCTCCAGGCCGAAGTATCCCTAGCTGTTCGAAGTAGCCGTCTCCATTCAATTCGGTCCATGGCTGCGGCTTGCCAGCCAAGTCGTCTGCTAGATGCCCCTCAGGTCATCTTACATTCAATCGAGCCACCTTGCTCGCTGCGCACCCTGTTGCCTCGTTCCAGTCTGGTTGTTAGCAAGAACCATTGGTCCAGGTTTCGTGGCCGTAGTGAATTACCGGTCTGATAATCAACTAGAGTAGAGTAGAGTAGGTTTCGTGGCCGTAGTGAATTACCGGAGTAGATGATCAACTTCGTGCGGTAGCGGATTTTATTCGAGAGGAGCGTCCTACGGAGTCCAAAGTAGGCACGATTTCCTGCCATAAGGCGTCGACAAATGTTTCTTCTAGTGTCGTTGTCAGCAGTCGCCAGTGAGTCCAGGTACACGAACTCGTCTACCACCTCGATTTAATCACCGCTAATATCAATTCGTGGTGGGAGGTTGATGCTGTCTTCTCTGGAACTTCTTCTTCTCACGTACTTAGTCTTCGATGCGTTTATGGCCAGTCCAATTCGTCCGGCTTCAGCCTTCAGTCTGATGTACATCTCCATCATTTTCAAGAGTTCGTTCAAGAATATCAATGTCATCGGTGAAGCCAAACATCTGAACAGACCTTCTGAACATTCCCTAGGTGCATCAAAAAAGGGAGATCATTCTCTCTAAGCTTCAAGTTTGCAAAACTCCAAAAAACGTTTAGGGCTTCAGCGTAGATCATCCTCTCTTCGCCTCACGTACCTTTTGTATAGAAAACAAATATAACCACGGTAGGTTCGACGTCGCTTCAAATACAAATTTTTATGCTGGTAATACTGTTTCAGCAAGTTGGAGCACCGTCGACGTAGCATGCGGAGGTGCTTGTTGGACCATACAAGTTTTATCAGCGATCTTCTCTAGGGCACTGCTTGACGATGCAATCCTGAATAGTACTCCTCAGTACCTCAGTCAGAACTTTGAAAAACCTCAGACCAATCAACCTCAGACAGCAATTCGTTTACAGTGTCGTAGTCGCCACGAAGAAAGTCACGTTTAGTCGGATCGATATCTTGGTGAAATGTAACAGAAGGCTCACAAAGTACAGTGAAGCAAATAGGTGTTAAGGATCAATTGGTAGAACTACTGCTAAAGAGACGGCGCCATCCGCTGGAGAAGACGCCCAATACACAATCTAAGTTGTTCGTATAAAATTTTGCTGTCATAATCTGAAGAACGCCTTGTTATCGAAAAGAGATTGACTGACCAAGGAAAGCTGTGACTGTACAGGATCAGCAAAAGCATACCCGCTACCAGAACGCTTCTCAAATTTGTATTGCCGAAGTTCTCTCGTTAGCCACGGCTGTCTTCTTTGGGACGTATCGGTCGATTGCATAGGCCAATACGTTGGAGAGAGTATAAGCGGCGTCTTCGGCATTGACGGAGTCTAAAATAGTGTCCAAAACTCAGCGATACTCTGGTGGTCGGCATTGCGGTAGTCTCAAGATACGGTAGCGGATGCAGTGTCAAGAATGCGTTTCAATTCGGCTATTTTTACTAACGGAGCTGGGGCCTCGCAAAAATATGGGACCGTGTCCTAAGCGCTCACATAGCAGAAGTCTAAGATGCGGTTGTTCTGGTTAGTAATATGGTTGATTTGAGTGAGTTTGGCTGAGCTATACCAATCCAAAAGTAATGCAGCGTTAGGGTTGATACTCGAATGATCCAAATCCGGAAAGCCATCTCGATATTCTCTCCATGGAATCCGGGGTAGATTGAAATCGCCGAACACTATAACTTCGTTTGTTGCTATTGCGGTTTCCAACACTGAGAAGACTGAACGGCAATGAGCAACAACAACGCTCATAGACTCGATCCGGAGGTATGTACAAAGCGCAGAGAAACAACTTACGATCGCTCAATCGCTGTCCAAACATGTTCAAGGCTCAAAGAGGCGTCATCCTTTGAAGTTTTAGCGTTGAACATAGAATTGACTGCCACGAGAATGCCCCCACCAGTAGTTTTGCGACTATTGTCGGAGCTCCTATCTCAACGAAAAACCACGTAGTTATTTCAGAACACCTGAAGAGAAAGTGTGCGCGAATCCAGCCAAGTGTTCGTAAGAACTATGATATCATAGCAAAGATCTGAGACGGCAACGCGCAAATCGTCGACAACGCTGTTCAAACCGCCGATATTCTGGTAGTACACGTTGACCTCCAGGTGGCGGCTAGAGAGCAGGAAGCTTGTTGGTCGTATTGCTGATGTGCAGTTCGAAGTGCCGGGAGTGCAGCTAGAATGCGAAGCGGTATTAGGCATCAAGTGGGACGAATCATATGTATGCTTGCCGGCTGAAGCAGGTTGGAAGGCCCCCCACTGGCATACTTTTTACGATTTATGTCCTTTTCAGCATGCTTGTGATATGTTCGAGTTTAGTAGAACCAATCAATGTCTAATTATTAATTACTGCTTCCCAAGACTTTTCCTCGTTTTTCCACAGAAACAATTTCTGGCTACGCCACTGCATCAAATAATTATTGCTTGAAAGCTCAGTGATCCTCTTTAGACCCATCTTAGAAAATGCTTCACTAGTTTGGCTTCCACATCAACTGACCTGGAGTTTACGAATTGAAAGAGTTCAAAAGAGATTTGTCCGAATTGCTTTAACAAATCTGCCATGGCGTGACCTAACGAATTTTCCATACGGTGATCGGTGCAAGCTTATAAATCTTGACACCCTAGCTCGACGACAAAAGATTCAGCAGACAACATTTGTCGCTAAGCTCCTGAACAACAAAGCAGACTGTCCCAGACTGCTATCTTAACTTGATTTTCGTGTCCCATCGCATGCTCTCAGGACTTCTACTCTTCTCCAAACATGGTTTCATCGCACAGCTTTTGGATTTAATGCCGATACGTGCATTTACTTCTGCTGAAAATTTATTCGAATTTGGTGAGCGTTCCAGTTGTTTCTTTAGTGGATCAGCAAGATTTATTCATTAGGACTTCATGTTGGATGGATAAATAAACTAATAACTAATTCTGCGTTTGATTGCAAACTTGAATATTTGTTCGTGTTTCGATTGTCCGGAAAATTCGATTATCCGGATTGAAAAAAAATCGATAATCCGGATAATCGAGTCCGACTTGAACCAAAATAATAATTCGCCCTGTGCCCAGATTATATCATCGACGACGGCGTTAAAAACAATTGTCATTTTGGCGGCGGAGCATCGGTGTTACTTCATTAGTTTTTAACGGCGGCGGTGACGCGTATCGGCGTGATTCTAATTAACACCTATAAAATATAGCAATATCCGTTCTAGCGACATTTGTGCACACGGGTTCGAATTATTTTGACTCAACAGTCAGGTATTAGAAATGCCTATGATAACTGTTGGCTTGACTTCAACAATCTTATTGTGTGCAGATTTATTATCACGTTATCTGCTAAATGCTCATTTCCAAAACTATCAGGGCACTGAGGTTACATAATTTAGCTTCCAGTCATTAACTTAACATGGAGATTTTAAGAACGACATGTAATCCTAAATGCAAGTTTGGTGCTTTGTCTCTGGCAGGCTCGCAAAATAAGCACAAAACTTATTTGGACTCTGTAGTAAGTACTAGAGATGGTCGGGTTTCGGGTAACGCCAAAAAATATTTTTCGGGTTCGGGTCGGGTACGGGTAATTTAAAAACCAAGGCTTCGGGTTCGGGTCGGGTACGGGTTTGAAAAATTCTCAACCGGTCGGGTACGGGTCGGGTACGGGTAATTCGATTTTCGTGCATTATGAGAATTTAATTATTAACTTTTCTAGCCTAGGTGTTTTAGCATAGTCTTGGTCTGGGAGAGAAAAACGGATACGAAGTAGCACGAAGTTGCATCGGTAACGGTATCATTGATTTCTATAGAAGAATGATTGCATTTTTTTCTTGACCGTGGTTTTATTCGAAAAATACTTATTCTGATACTATAACTCCATCATAAGTAAAGCAAATAGTATGCTGGACTTTGCTAAGCGGTTCAGCCACAATTTTCAAGACCCGTACACTATTGTATATTACATATGTTAGACCTATTGTAGAATATTGTAATCTCATACGGATCAGTACAAAAACAATTCCTTTTTTACGCGCTTCGCAACTTCAATTGGACTGCATTTCCTTTGCCATCGTATGAAGCACGTTGCATGCTCATTAATCTGCAAACACTTAAACAACGCCGCGAATTTGCAATGCTATTCTTCGTCAATGACATTATTTAAAATCGTATAGACTCATCTGCATTACTATCACAACTCAACTTTAATACACCTTCACGGCATCTTAGAACGAGAAAACTATTTTCAGAAAAAAATTGCAGAACTAATTATGCAAAAAATGGTCCCATAAATCGAATGATGTGTCAGTAGTATCTACATTGTAAAACCATTGGCATAACAATGTCAAAAAAAAAAAAACAAATTAAAAACTGTCTAAAATACACTAGAAATATTTAGCTCGTAACAAGAACATTGTAAACACTATAAATAATAACTGTAATGAAATATTTATGTAGTTTACATTTGCCTGACGGAATAAATGAACAATTAAAAATAAAAAAATAACATCCACACAAGCAATGAAATTAACAATATTTTACATAATATTTCTGTCCTTAGGTAAGCTACGAGTTTGGGAGTTTGTCGATTTTTTTAAAAGCATTTATGTTGTTTAAACGTGTAAGCAATGTTTGCAAATAAACTCTTTCCCGCAGACTTCCTACGTAATTATTACTCGGGTATCAAAAAGAAGTCGTTTGGTAACAGTTTGGAACTATACTGCCTTTCCAATCATAGTAGTCCCATGTTCTACACAAATCTTATGCACGCTGAGACAACTATGCTTGGAAGGGCAGTATACACTTCATCACGGTTGAGTCTTGATTTTTGTTTCACAAAATAGTGAGGTATGAAATTGTAAAATTATTGCAACACTGCGCAAGTCTACGTAAATATAAATAAACTCAAAAATCTGAAGAAACTGACTCGACAAATCTGTGTTTTGCATACAAATTTGCATATTCGTGATGTTCGAGTCATACTCGGATTACAGCAGGAAAATTTTTACACGCTATCAAAGAACGACGAGTGTGCGTGTCATCTGTTTCGATAATATTTTAGTGTAGTATTCGTTTCTCCCTCCCAGGTCATGGTTTGCACTGTGACCAGGGAAGCCGCATGTAGGTACAGAAATATCGAATTCTAGAATCCTGATTGCTACGATGTGCACATGAAACTCGTCGCTTAATTCAAACTCTTCCAGACATGCATTTTTCACCATTCTCCGTGTTGTGCTAGTAGGGTGAATTAACAAAATAAAAATTTTCAGCAGTTTATATGAATCATTCAAAATAAATAATTGAAATCCCTGATCAATTTTAATATGAGGTAACTAGCGGAACTCCGTACACAGTTATGAATAGATATTTTGCTGCGTGATAAATATGATTAAATTTTTCAACATCAGACGAGCGGACGTTCTCAGTGACAGATGCTACGCTGGATTCTGGGAGCACCAATACATCGCCTGGAACACTGGCTGGTTCATTAACATTCGTTCACATGAACACTCGGGTCTAGCCCAACTCCGGCCGTCATCTCGAGAAGCCACATATGACAATCAGTGCATAAAACGTGCGAGGTAATCAGGTATTTAAAAAAACTAAAATAAAATAAAAATCCAGGACGGGTCGGGTATCGGTAATTTCGGGGTATTTTTCTTTCGGGTCCGGGTCGGGTACCGGTAGTTGAAAACAAAATTTTTCGGGTTCGGGTCGGGTACGGGTATTTCAAACAAACCCGACTTCGGGTTCGGGTCGGGTACGGGTTTGAAAATTCTCGATGAGTCGGGTACGGGTACGGGTAACAAATTTCCCATACCCGACCATCTCTAGTAAGTACATTAGCTTTGATATTTTAAAGTTTTGTCTTTATGAAAATATTTTACTGAGCGTCTTGGTAGAATAGTTTTAGAAATCAGAAAAAAGAATTATAATTGAGAAGTAAATTCACGGACTAGTAATATTTACAATATTTACTTTTGGAACTGCTAGTAGAGTTTAATGCAAACAAGATGTTTGTACAAAGCTTTCTGAGTTTATGAGATAGTCTAGCTTATCCTGCTAGAATGGATCAGTATTTTCGTCTTCATACTAAACTGGACAGTGTTAATGGACTGGATCACCGCCGTACTGTGTAAAAATCTACTTCTAAATTCAAAAGGAAAATATGTCTTGTTATATTTGTTAAAATTGCTCTTTTTTGTCAACACAATTGAAGATCAGGGTTTCAAATTACTCGTGTCCAGCAGACAAATCGTAATTTCCTAAGCTAGATACATCGTCCAGCAACGAGCTGCGCAGCAATCATAATTCGATCATCGCACCATCTTGCAGTAAATTATTTATACCTTACTCAATGCTACAAATTTGTCACGCTACTGGTGCTGACCATCGCGATGACTTTTTTCGTTCCATCGATTCATCAATGGACATGGTCACTAACAATAACCAAGCGATGAATGTAAAATCGTCGCTGCCAAATTAGTGCTGCTGTAAGGTCCAAAAGCCGGTTTCGACATCAGGTGGTACCACTGATTGGATAATTTTCTGCGAATTAGTCAGCTTCAGCTGAGACTGACACTCTAAATGCATCACTCTTAGCTAGACCAGCTGATGCACCAATAATCTGGGCAAATATCAAAGTTCGCAATATAACTGTAGTTTCGAATAAAGGAAACATTCGCTTCCTGGAGCTCAGCAAAAAGAACTGTAATGATAAATGCCAATGCATTAATAATTGATTTTCTCTCATATCCAACGAAAGAATTTCTCACCATCTATAAAGGCGGTTGCCTACTAGAAGACTCAACCAGCGAAATGTGATTTATATTTCCGCCGACACATTGCCTCCGCCAGCGAGGCACACATCTTATGCAATTGAAAAAGCGGCCCCCCCTAATTTAATCAAGATCTCATTTGTTTTCCCACCCTTCTCGGTCCCGGGGCCGACTACCGTCCGGGATACTCAACGGGTCGGTCGACTGTAGGTCAGTTCTTGTTTTGCGATGAAATTGGCACAAGCTGAACATTTGCGTCCCCCCAAAGCAATTTGATTCTCCACACTCCATCGACGGAAGTGACAGCAGGCACCATATTGCATTCAACAGGCTCTGCTGCCAAAGCATATTGAGAGGATCGACACAAGTGAGAACAGTTTAACGGTGAAATTATGCACCGATAAGCTGACCATGAAATAGAATGGACCGCATTGTATGAAAAATAGCCATAACTGTTTTACCTTTCACAGGCAATGGTCTAGATTTGTTCGTTCCATTCGTTTGCTAGGTCAATAGAAAAAGGTTAGTGAATTGGATCGATTGGCATTGGTAATTGCATTTTGCTAAAAGAAAATCAAGACTAAAGCTTGTAATAACTGTTTCAATGCACGTTGTCATATTAGTCAGCCAGCAGCGATAATTTTCTTCCAAACTTACTTCGTCAACACGAACCTGAAGCCACTTAACCAGCAAATTCCCATGACCTTTAATTAGACTTTGCATTGTTTCATACCAGTTGACAGTCTCCAGATTGTTTTCTACCTGCTGCCTGTCACCCCTCCCATGGTTGCGTAGTGTAGAAGCCTCTGAGCCAATTTTCCCCATTTCACATCATATGCACGTCAAGCGTACAAATCCATCCGTTTCCTTCCCGTCCGCTCGCTTGCTCGCCTGCTTGTGCGAGCAGCAGTAAGTTCCAATTGTTGCATCTCCAGCATTGTGAATACCTATTTTTGTGGAGCATAGCACAAACCAGCAGAGAAGTGGCTGCGATCCAGATTAGGTTAATTATGTGGACTCCTTTTGCGTAAGTTCAGCGTTTTCATTTTTCTGTGGAAAATTCACTCTCCCCGTTTTGAACTGCTTGCTGATGGTAACTGCAGTGATTAGTGACTGCACATAACAGCAGGGGGTAACCGCTAACAATGGAGTAGAACAATTAAAACTTTGAAGCACCACTGCAAGACGCGTGAGTAAAGCATGCTTCTGCATAATATTCGAAAAATGAAAATATTTTGTGGGGACTCATGTGCTGAATGACACGATAAAACTTCATATTTTTAACCATTCTCATATCAACTGGTTGGTCTCGACTATCTTTGAACAAAACGAAATTTCACTGATTCCTTGGCTAGCACATGCGGTTTTATGTTCTATTAATTATTGATGCCTTTCTCGCGATTTAAGGTCTGTAACTTGAATTGTGATCAACAAATTTGAAATATTTTGTCATAATTTCAAAAGATAAATAATTTTCAAAAATAAAATACATTTATAAGATTAAAAAAATTGGTTGGTCTGTATCAAAGTACAAAAGCTCACACTACGGTGGGTATGACGTAAATAGTTTGAGCACTTTCTTTATAATCTATATTTTTCAAGAGATTTGTGTTTAGTAACTCAAACTATTTCCTAAAATGGTGGCAACCGGTGGTGATCAATCAAGCTCAAGCTCAAATTATTTCCTAAAACGGGGGGTAAATTGGATAGTGTGTTCTCTTTACCTAGATGAGTATATATTGAGTATATGAACTCAATATGACAATATCTTGCAGAGGTTACTTCCGATCTAGGTGCAGTGCGATCAAATAAAATTATTTCTGGCATTAAATTTGATATACCTAACGACGTATTTAACAAGTTGTTTATCATCTTCTCTTATATATAAAATAAAGTTACATATATGTGCGACCGCCCATAACTTTACAACGAAGCGTCTGATTTGAGCTGGCTTTGTTTTGTTGTGTTCGTCTTCATCCAAGGCAAATTGTTACGGCGAGAAATCTAGGAAAATTTAAAGGAAAATGGTGGAATTCACGAAAATAGAATTTCCATACAATGAAGACATGAGATCGCAGAAGGCGCAATGAACAACAATAATTTGACAGCATTTCGAAACAGGTGACTCTCGACAGTTATTTTGTAATCATCCTTTAAAAGTTACCACCGAAAATTAAATACAAATAGAAGTATGCTCGACTGATGGCCACCGTCAGGGTAATCGGTTGAACTATATTAACACATAAAAATGCAGCTCTGTCTGTCTGCCTGTCTGATCCATATAGACTTGAAAACTACTGAACCGATCGGCGGGAAATTTTGTGTATAGAGGTTTTAGGGGCCGAGAAAGGTGACTAAGATAGTTCGAGACCCCTCCCTCTTCTATAAGGTAGGGGTTCCATACAAATGAAACACAGATTTCGCACAGATCGAGAACCAATCAAGCAAATATAACCAAATTTGGTATGTGAATGTTTTTTTATGTAACAAATATGTCCAAAATGGTTCGACACCCCTCCCTCTTCTGGAAGGAAGGGGTTCCATAAAAAATAAACACAAATTTCTGCACATCTCGAGAACTAACCAACTAAATGGAGCAAAATTTGGCTGGTGAATATTTTTAGGGATAACAAATATGTCTATAATAGATTGACACCCCTCCTTCTTCTGGAAGGGTAGTGTTTCCTACAAATGAAACTTAAATTTTTCACAACTCCAGAATTTTTTTTTCGATTATAGTAAATGAAACCAATTTTAGCATGTGGAGGTTTTTGGGAACAAAAAAATATGTTAAAGGTGGTTCAACATCCCTTCCACTTCTGGATGGGAGGGTTTTTATACAAATCAAACATAAATTTTTATTGTGATTTGATACTCCTCCGTACTCTGGAAGGGGAGGCAGGTCTCCCATACAAGCTAAACAGATATTTCAACCAGGTTTTCCTGAAAACAGCCTACAATGATCGGGTCGATGCACAGGAGTCAAAACTCGACTCCATACGCCATTTTTTTTCTCTCGGTTTCGTTTGGCTCAGACCGTCAGATCCATAAAGCCCATACGCCATTTATAATTTAAGATGGAAACTTCCGGTTTCTAATATGGGTATTTCCGGAATCGCAATGGTGCTCTGAAGCCACAAGTCGACCTCAGACAACATTTTGAATTGTAAGATGGCAACTTCCGGTTTTTGGAAAACAGCCGAAAATGACCAAATACCACCCAATATGAGTGTTCCTTTAACCAGTATGACGTTCAGAGGCCAGAAATTTTCTTCAAATGCCATTTTGAAATTAAAGATGGCGACTTCCGGTTTCTGGAAAACAGGAAAATGACCAAATAACACCCTCTATAAGTATCTCCGGAATCAGAGGCTAAAAGTTTACCACATACACCATTATGAATTGTAAGATGGCGACTTTTGGTTTCTGGAGAACAACCGAAAAAGACCAAATCACATCCAATATGGGTGTTTCTTAAACCAGAATAACGCCCAGGGGCCAGAATTCGTCTCCAAATGCCCTTTTGATATCCAATATAGCGACTTCCGGATTCGGAAAAACTGCCGAAAAAGACAGAATATTGCTTAATATAAATATTTCCGTAATCGAGATGTTGCATAGAACCCAAGCATTGACCCTGGACACTATTTAAAATTCAAAGATGACCACTTTTAGTTTCTGGAAAACAACAAATTACTGAACACCACCCTATATGAGTATTTGCGGAATCAGATTGATGCCAGAAAAACAGCTGAAAATGATCGATTTACCACTCAATATTAATATTTTCAGAATAGAGGTGATGTACAGAAGCCAAAAGTCGAGGATGTTGTCATTCCGCTAAAACCAATCATTTCAAACGATTTGCCTTTTATGCATTTTTAGACTATAAACAAATCGCAAGGAATCAATGAATTTGGAATGTTTAAAATTATTAAATTAAGCACAAAAGTGGGCGAGACGAAGTTTGCCGGGTCAGCTAGTTTTACTATAAAAGATTGAGTGTTCGAAATTACTCACAGAAAAATGTAATAGGGTAAATTACCAATTCTTCTCAGTCTATGTCGTTTGTTATGTATTAAACTGTTATCCTTCTTTAGTAAGCTGCCTAACTTCATCTATTATTTTTCTAGCATACTTTCCTACTTTTTATCTTATTGAAAAATTAAGAAAAGACACAAAAAGTTCGACGGAGGTTCTAAATTTAATTGTTAGAGTCAGAATTTGGTTTAGTTAATCAGAGAGAGAAAGAATGCTTGTAAAACTATACTCGTTTCATCTAGTTTCATTGCTATGAATTGCAAATAAACGTTCTTCGTTATTCCGCCATTCAAAGTATAAGTAGAATTCTGACGCCATAAGTTGTATGTGCAAATTAATACTAGTGATGACTAGACTAGTGAAAATACAAATATGACATGTATTTTTGTACATGTATTTGAACGCTTCTGTACACACGACTGTCGAGGGATTGATACATGTTGTCGTTTACTTTTTGAGAACAAAAGGGATCGAGATATTTGCGCTGTGCGCAGCGTGTGCAGTGGCTCCAAATTTACCGCAAAATATGTTTTTACTCTAAATCTGATTACTATATTTATTTGATTTATAAAGTAATTTCTTTGTGTAGGCATATGCAAATATCAATAAGAGTTTTTGCAATTCAATAGACATGGTTTCACATGTCATAAATTCTATTCAAAAAAGGATACGGCACGTTTTGCAACAAAAACAGTTTCCTTTTGTCCTGGCAACAAAAACACGACAACACCAGCAACATGCCGTGCTGTCTGCTGACGAAGTAAACCAACCTGTTGGATGTGTTGGATAAATTAATGTTTTATTCATCCCATATCCTCCGTTAATCGTAAGTGTTCAAAGTGCATGAGTTATTTGCTTTCGCGAGTGTGACGGAATTAAGGTTATTTGAGGGTGAACGAGTGTATATTTCTCGAGAAAATCGTAACCCAATATCGCTAGCGGCGAAGATGTGATTTGTGAAAGTTTTCTTCGGCCGGGTGAAATATCTAGATGTGTGAAAGTGGCAGTTCAATTTTTGTCAGAAAACAATAAATATGTTTGAGTTTTTAATGGAGTGATTCATTCATGCGAACAGAAAAACTACAACGTTCAAGGTATGTTAACATGCATTGAGTTTCTGAGTGGAATAAAAACAGTAGAGCTTTGCAAACTGAATCCTGCCCACAATACATATCGACTGACGAAGCCGTCAGTTACCCTATTTGAGTATTATTTATGTATTTTCATTTCTTGCAAAGAATATTAGTAAGGTACGGCATTCTCCTTACTAATTTCTACAGTTGGACTAAAGATTTGTTAGATATAATTTTCAAATAATCAATATTTGAATTTGAAATCTTACTTTATTTCTAGTTTACGAACTAATTTCATTTTTGTCATATGACTTACATTTTAAGTTTAGTAAAGCGGGCAATGTATGCAGTTTGCGAGGATGCGAAAATGAGCGGGAATAGAGGGTGTGACTTTTAGGCTTAGAAAAAAAATGGCTAAAACACCTTGCCGGAAAGTCCCGTCTGGACGAGGGAAAAATTTTTCTAAGCCTAAAAGTCACACCTTCTATTCCCGCTCATTTTCGCATCATTTTGCATGTCAACACTCTATGTATCAACAGATTATGCCACAGGTGGCAAAGAACTTCGCGCAGCCTTCTGCTGTGCCACCGGCAAACAAACTCAACCAAAATAAACAAGTTTTGTGTTATGAACAAAACGCCGCCTGTACTTTAGCAGTACTAGATTAGGTTAAGAGATTAGTAAGGTAAACAGAGAGTGGAGAAAGTCTCTCTCTCTCTGAGTTACCGGTAGGGTATATTTAAGTAGTGATGTACGAAAATAAAGTCAGTTAGTCCACGTTAATCTGTGTGTATTAATTCCGCGCCAATTGCGCGTACAGGGTTTTCTGGAGAAAGTCCTGGTAGGTTATACCCAGGAAATAGGTATACCTAATAGGCATTGGGAGCGTATTCTTGTGGAGGCGGAAGGTTGCTTCTCCAGGCACGATGCGAGGAGCTTCTACAAGAAGGTCAACGGAATCAGGAATCAAAACGTGTCAGCCCCTGTCATGTGCAACGATAGGGAGGGGGACCTGATAACCGATAAAACAGAGGTGGCCAGGCAATGGAAGGAACACTTCAGTGTGCTGTTGAACGGTGAGGGAAACAGTGGAGTCGAAAGGAGCAGGATGACTATTGAGAATGATGGGCAAGCTGTGAAACCACCATCCATGGACGAGGTGAAGAAAGCAGTGAAAGAGCTGAGAAACTGCAAGGCAGCTGGAAAGGACGGCATCCCCGCCGAACTCTTCGAAGTCGGGAGCGAACAGCTGTATCGTGCCATCCAACGGATCATGCTGAGAGTGTGGTCTGATGAAGAATTGCCCTCGGACTGGTTGGAGGGTCTCATATGCCCGATCTACAAAAAGGTCATCGCCTGGACTGTAGCAATTATCGGGGCATAACTCTTCTCAATACCGTGTACAAAATTCTCTCTCGCATCCTGTTCCACAGACTGAGGCCGTTGCAGGAGACCTTTGTTGGCGAGTACCAATAGGGTTTTCGAGGGGGACGCTCCACGACGGACCAAATGTTTACCTTGTGACAAATCCTCGATAAATTTCGAGAATTCAACTAGCAGACGCACCATCTGTTCATAGACTTCAGGGCAGCGTACGATTCAGTTAAGAGAAATGAGTTATGGCAGATTATGCTCGAACATAGCTTCCCAACAAAGCTGATTAGGCTGATACGTGCCACCCTTGAAGTAGAACCTTCAATCAAACGTCAGGATAGCCGGTGAGTTAGATGGTTTGAAGCAGGGTGACGGGCTGTCGAACTTATTGTTCAACATCGCATTGGAAGGTGCTATACGGAGGGCTGGTGTGCAGAGAAGCGGCACCATCATTACGAAGTCGCACATGCTTCGCGGTTTTGCGGACGATATCAACATTATTGGTATCAACCGTAGAGCTGTGGAAGAGACCTTCGGACCTCTCAGGAGGGAAGCTGCGAGATTAGGGCTTGTCATTAACTCTGCCAAAACGAAATACATGGTGGCTGGTAGAGTGCGTGGTAGTCCGTCGGAGGTTGGTGCTGCGGTGGTGCTAGATGGGGAAAAATTTGAAGTAGTCGACGAATTTATTTACCTGGGAACATTAGTGACATGTGACAACGAGGTTGGCCGTGAGATAAAGAGGCGGATAGCAACCGCGAACAGGGCCTTTTACGGATTACGTAACCAGCTAAGGTCCCGCAGTCTGCAAATCCGTACTAAACTTGCACTCTATAAAACACTGATTCTTCCGGTGGCTCTCTACGGCCATGAATCATGGACGCTGAAAGAGGCTGATCGGCGAGCTCTTGATGTTTTTGAGTGTGGATTTTGAGTTAAATCCTTAGCGGCAAACTAGAAAATGGTGTTTGGCGCAGACGCATGAACCGTGAAGTGTACCAGGCAAAGAAATCGGTGGATATAGTCAAGCGGATAAAACACGGCAGGCCTCAGTGGGCTGGGCATGTAGCGAGAATGCCGGATGAGCGTCAAGCGAAGGCTATATTTAGCAGGAATCCCGATAGAGGTCGTCGACTTCGGAGTAGACCCCGCACTCGTTGGATGTGTGCTGTCGACGAGGATGCACGCGAAATTGGTGTTAGGGGCGATTGGAGGATAGCAGCCCAAGACCGAGGGACATGGCGACGTATTCTGGATTCGGCACTGGATCGATAATCGGTCTGTCGCCTCAAAAGTAAAGTAGGTAATATTCTGCGCGATTCAAAGAGAATCGAGAGCATCTTCGAAACACGCACATAGCACATCACTTTCTCCATGGTGGCCCTGATCACTTCCGTCAATTTATCTGGGAAGCTATTGTCGTGTATGGTCTGCCATAAGTGTTCTCGATCGACTATATCGTAGGCCGCCGTGAATAAAGAGGTGATGCTAGGGCCATTGCATTCGCAACATTTCGGTAAGATCTGTTGTATTGAAAAATGATGGCCCGTGGTAGCGTGGGTTCCCATACAGTTTGCTTAATATTGGTCCCGGAACCTCCTTGTTTAAGGTAATAGACGACGGAACAGGATCTTCTATAATATTTCGTAGGCGACATTGATATGCAGAATGCCGCGGTAGTCGCGGCAGCACAGCTTGCCGATCTTTTTCTAGCTGGGGCAGATTACTCCCTTCAATCCCTTTGCCAGCGGATTTACTTTCAGCTTCTCGATCTCACAACGAACGCAAAGAATATCGGGGGCTGGTACTTGATCACCTATCATGCTGCACCACTTTGTATATTTCTTCCCTTCCTATCTGAGCGTTCATGTTTTCGAAGACAATATTGATGTCTGTCGTAGAGTTTTGCCAGCTGCGAGTAAAAACGCTTCTTTCTCGACATCGGGTTTTTCTTCGTGAGAGCAGTGCCCATTACAGATAGTGTAGTTGAAGAAGCGGTTTTAATTCTCTACATACACTGATCGCCCCCGGTACCCCCGGTTTAGTAGTATTGTGCCCTGCGTCCTAAAACCCTCCGTATCTTCTCTCATTTTCGAGGTGGCGGGATTCCAGCTCTTCTAGTAGGATTCGGTCCCCACATTTCCTTGTGCCGAGTTTCCAATCGTTGTTTTTATTTCGTCGTCTAGAATCAGGCCAACTGTTCCGCTTCGTATTTACTTCATGTGTATTCGTAGTGCCCAATATTTTCGACATGCGGCCTTACTAGGACTGTGGATGCTAAGTGTCGTGACGGAGCTACCGCCTTGGGTGTAACTGGCGATACATCGCATTTCATAGTTAGGCCATCCGCTTTAGATCAGTCACTGTGTGAACCGTCCTTGACAGGAGGAACAGGCGCTCAGACAAGCTGCCCTCCGAAGAGAGTAGCTTCTCCTTCCCTGTCAGCGTACGACCAAGTTCCCACTGGTTTATTCGTCTTCTGTTTGTTGCTAGTATCACAGCCGGTACTACGTGAGGAAGGGATAGAAGTTACTGGGTAATGTACTCTGGACCATACTGGAGACTATTTCATGCCAACTATATCGGGTTGTACCTCTAGCAAAGATAGTAGTGCGTCCCAAGGCCACAGAAGAGTTGATCGCCGAGTTTATCACTTCTATGTTTGTTTATGGGAACTTTTTAAAGTTTTTGAAAAAGATATCTTCACTGCGGGCACCAAAATTCACAGGAATGTGCTCTTGGGCAAAACCTGTGTTTACCAGTGTTATTCTTACAAATGTTGAAATTGAAATTATGCTTTCATCATTTGGCATGGATTTGCTCTATAGTATTTAGTTTTTTAGTTAGGCCCTTTTCACAGCTTGTCATTTCAGTTCGCGGCTCGCCCCGTTGTCACAAATCACAAGCATACCAAGACATACGAATTCATCTACCGCTTTAAATTATCTCCCATCAATCTACACTTTGTAACAGGGCGTCACCCTGTACACACTAAATTTGCCCGGCGAAACCCTTACAGGGGGCCAGATACCTCTAACGGACTTTCGGACTTTTGCTAGAACACAGAGAGAAAGAAAACTACAAATAAATAAAATAAAAACTTATCGCGATTTATTTCTGTCTTCCTCTAGCTGTCGGTGGTGGGAGTGCTACGGGGCTGCTCGTTGTCGGGATGGCGGTTTCCAACAGCTCCTGCAGCAGACTCCAGCGGGGTGGGTTCCTTCGCTCCTTGCCACTTAGCCGGGGTAGCGAACACTGCTTACCACCGGCGAGCCAACACAAGTCGTAGCACACGAATCCCGGGCCAGTGGAACAACCTTCACTGGACTTGGAAGTGGAACAACCTTCACTGCAAACAACACAAAAACGGGACACTAATTGCAAAAAATACAGTTAAAACCGCGCACAAAAATTAACAAAACAAAACGCGGCGTGTGTCCCGTACCGAGATCGAGGCTAAACTGAACTCTTCCCGCGATGGATGCCTCTGTTGCCGATCACAACAAACCCGCCGTGACGTTGAAGTCAGCATTCAGCACACCACTTTTCCACAGCTAGAGGGGAATTCCGGCTTATCTAACCCTAAACATTAATTCACAAATATAAATAAAAAAATATCGGCCCTACTAAACGCGAAAAAACGAACGAATCAAACAAATTTACGTGAACGATATTCAGCGCAAGTGGTGAGAACAGTCATTCTGGGTACACGCTGCTGCGGGGGTGTCCTAATGCGGGTAATTTGCACTAATACACTTCCTCGCAAAAGTACCCAAAATAAGGGTTACTTTTACGTGAATACACTCTTGCAGCGTTACCCAAAATTAGATAAATTTTCCACTCGATGCTGAAATTGCAACCGCACAGGTAACAACTTAAGCACCAACACCACCGAAACTCCCACGCTCTCTGCCAGCTACCATGTACTTTGTTTTATCAGAATTAATGCTGAGTCCAAACCTCACCGCCTTCTCTTCTCCACGGCCTTGCGGTCGATATCGAAGATATCAATATCGTCCGCGTGATCAGTCGTGGAACGCCCCTGTCGAAAACCATCTTGGTATTTGCCGGCGAATGATTCCATTGCGAGCTCAATGTGGGAAGAACAGGCTAGGAAAAGCACTTTGTATGCGGAGTTGAGCAACGCAAAGCCTCGATAGTTGCAACAATCCTTCGACGACCCTTCTTGAAGATTGAGCATATGAGATCTTCCAACCAGTCGGTTGGCATTTCTTCATTCAATTTTATATTTTTGGAAATTTGGTCAGGGTACTATCCTTTCCATTGGCCTTGTCTTTTTTTATCTCACTAATATCCTTTTCATCCTCCTCCTGTATTGGTGGCTACACAGCTTGTTCATCGCTCATAATCCTCGTCTTGTTCCTGTTTTGCTCATCTTGCTCCTCACCGCTCGATATCGCCTGAAGGTGCTTCTTCCGCCCGGCTGCAGCCGTTGGTTTATCAGTAACTCTTGTATCTCTCTCTGTCCTGACGCGTAGTCGCAGTGACCATGCGGCTCCTGGCACGGTTTTTCTAGTCCATCGCTCACAGGCACTCAACATTAAACCAGCTGTTACGTTGTCTTCCACGCGTTGTACCTACCACCTCTTCCGCAGTTATGTCAATGGCACCGTGAATACTACTTCACAACCCATTTATGTCTTCCATTGGTTCCTCCTGTTGTTCCGGGATCCGCTGATCCAGCTCTCTGGCGTATTCATTCTGCAACGCCATCAGCTTTCAAGCGCTGTATGTTGAAAGGCATCGTCCTCTTTAAGCGAAATATCAGCACGTTCGGCAACCGTGCGCGGATCTTACAAACGACGGGATAATGGTCGAAGTCAATATTAGAGAAGACCGAACATCAGTAACATCCGAAATGTACGGACCGTCAATCAGTAAATAATCGATCTAGGGCGTGCTTCTCTATTTGGATGCCTCCCGGTGTGATTCTGAATATTCAAACGAGAAAAATAGGAATTACAATTGGTCATTCCTCTGGCCGCGGCTGTTTCCATTGGTTGACGAATGAAGGTTATGCCTTCCAATGACCGGACGGAAGAATTCCTGCCTCCCAACCTGTGAATTTGTATCTTCGATGACGACTTTTACGTCGTGTTTCGGGGACCTATCATAGGTTCGTTCAAGCCTCTCGTAGAACTCATCTTTGACGTCATAGGATTTGTCGTTTGTCGGTGCGTAGATGTTGTTTCAACTGTAGTTGGAAAATTTGTCCTCAATCCTCAACACGCATATGCGATCATCTACGGGTCTCCACCAGATGACTCTTGTTTTCAGATTTCCTAGCATTACAAAGCCGATGCACACTGTTTCCAAAGCTGCAAAAATGTGATCGAAATTATTTTGAACCAGACAACTTGATTTTAGAGCCACAGTGTCTTAAGTAAAGTTGTTCCATGATTTATTCTTCATGTTATAGAAGTTACAGTTTTGTGATTAATTCACTTAACAGTGAAAAGCAAATTTAACTTTTTTCATTTTTGCACATAAAAATTCATCGTGTTCGGCAAAATTGTAACACAACTTTGCTGAAGACACTATGGCACCAAAATCAATTTTTTTAGTAAAAAGTAATTAGTGTGAATTAGTGCATTATTTAAGTAGAAAGCGTAATTACCAAAAAATAATATGTGAGTTAAAAATAAACTTTCTTCGCAGACATTGTTTGTTTTATTATAGCAAACAACATTGTAGAACATTGAAAAATTTTAGAAAATCACTACTAAAGGTTATATTAAAAAAAACTGATTTTTAGTGGCAATCTGTAGAAAACTCCACATAAGTCCATTTAAATAGGCAGATAGAAATATGGTGTCTTCGACAAAGTTATGTCTTATGAAATTTGCTATAACTTTGCCGAACACGATGAATTTTTATATGCAAAAATGAAAAGAAGTAAAATTCGCTTTTCACTGTTAGGCGGATAAATCACAAAACTGTAATTTCTATAACATGGAGGATAATTAATGTAACAACTTTGCTGTAGACACTGTGTCTCTAAAATCAAGTTTTTTGGGTCAAAATAATTTCGATCACGTTTTTGCCGCCTTGGAAACAGTGTGCGACGCCCCGTTCTGCTGCTTTACCGCCACTGTAGTAGATGTGGTGATTGGAAAAAGTATGTGCGATAGGGTCTTCTGCACGGAATTCCCTTTTCTACGCCAACAAACCTTCTGAATAGCTTCGATTCCGACTCCCTGGCGCTGTAGTTCTCAAGCAAGCAAGCCAGTTCGCGCCGGTTCATCGAAAGATAGGACATTCCAAGTATAGACTGTTCCGAAAATTATAAATACATCTAATCTCAATCTAATCTCTAATAAGTGTTTTTTTCCAGTTTCAATTCAAGTTGGGATTATTTTTCGTATGATACGCGAGTTCTCTAACTTTTCTTTTAACACTACTCATAAGCCTTTGCACAATGTGTTCTCCGACCATTTTTACCACTTTAAGCCAATCTTTTTTAAATTTTTCAACATTGTCCGCTGGTTTGACATATTTCCTCAGCTTTGCCTTGGTCAAAGCCCAAAAAGTTTCAATAGGGCGAATTGCAGGGCAGTTTGGAGGATTCATCTCCTTTGGGACACATCTGACATTATTTGTTTTATACCACCCTAGTGCATCCTTAGAGTAATGGCAGAAAACAAGATCGGGCCAAAAGATTGGAGGATTGTTATACTGCTTAACCATGGGTAACTACCTTTTCTGCAAACACTCTTTCACGTAAATTTTACCATTCATTATGTCATTCGTGATGAATGGACGAGATATTTTCCCACATTCACAAATGGCCTGCCAAACCATTACCTTCTTGCCGAATTTTTCGTAATAAATGGCTTCCACTGGTCCAGGGACATCCTTTACCTTCGGTGATGTATAAAATTGCGGTCCTGGCAGAGTCTTATAGTCCAGTTTTATGTAGATTTCGTCATCCATGATAACACACCCCATTTTTTTGGTCAGAAGTTTGTCAAAAAGCTTCCGAGCTCTCGATTTCACAGATTCAGCTTGTTTTAGATTTCATTTTGGCTGCTTCTGCTTCCGACGGGTCTGCAGACCCATTCTTCCCTTATCACGCATAACGTTACTCGCCAAGGTTCCAAGCTTTCTCGCCACATCTCGTACTGATACTGAAGGATGCCGCTTGTATTATTTCTTAACCTTTTTGTCCATTGTGGGATCAACAGGCCCGGGTTTGCTATCAGGTCATGGGGCATCAGTAAATGTGCACTCTTCACTAGAGATGCACCGAATATTCGGGCCGAATATCAGCAAAAATTGGATTTTGCCGAATATTCGGCTCGCTGAATAGTAAGTTTATTATTCGGCCGAATAGGCCGAATAAGCCGAATAGTTGCCAATGATTATCAGAAAATAATATAAAAGTATAGTGCAAAGTTGCATGAACGGGAGCAAATGAAAACTGAAGATGTACCTTGGGGTTAGAAAGGAATATATCTCATTAAAACGGAACACGAACCGCAATCTCTTCACAATAGTTCATTTCTTGTCTGGATGAGACATATTTTTTCTGAGCCAAAGTCACATCCTCAGTTCTCGTTCATTTCTCGCATTTTATACATTTGCATGCACTGCTTGCTTTGCAAAAACACTTGAAATGTAGCTGTAACACAAACTTTTTAATTGTGTGAACCATAATCCTTAAAAACATTATTTTTAACGACAACTCAAATAAGAACAAAAGTAGGTGCGCCACGAATTAGCGTGCCTCATTCCATAGGCGCAAAATTAATTATTTCTTGTGCAATAGTTCGGATAACTTTCAATCATTTTCGTACATGAACAGTTGAAAAGCGAAAGAAACAATTTAAACTTCAAACAATGACCATTTGGTTATTCTGTTATCATACGATCAACGTTGTGTTCAGCCGAATATTCGTCTCACCGAATAATGGGAAAAAAGTTATTCGGCCGAAGGCCGAATAGGGCTATTCGGTGCATCTCTACTCTTCACAATACCACTTATATCTTCTTCTCTGGCTAATTTTCTTATAGAAAGACCACTCACGGTGTCCCATTTGTGCACAATAAGCTTTCTTTGCTCGGGAGAAAGGCCACGCATTTTAAAAATTTCGCACTAAATGTTAGAAAAAATGACAGAATCTGTTTCTTTTGGATGTAAACAACAGGACGCAGCCAACGTTTAGTTGAATCTTGCACGTTATTTGAAATGACGGTTGATCGTAAGTGTATTTATAATTATCGGAATGGTCTATACATACCTAATTTCCAATTTTTTACCGTTTTCTGTTTCGTGTGCGTAACGCTACGATCGGGGAGAATTCGTCATCGCACCAAGTTGACCATATGTGGGAAATTGAACAGATCAGTAGACCTCTACGACTATGAGAAATGAACTATGCTTATGGAGGACCAACGCTTGCGGTCTTCGAGCGGAAGGTGTTGCGTACCATCTTCGGTGAAATGCAAATGGAGAATGGTACGTGAAGAAGGCGAATGAACCACGAATTGCAGGAGCTGCTTAAGGAGCCATCTATCGTCCACACCGCTAAGATTGGCAGGTTGCGGTGGGCTGGGTATGTCGTAAGGATGTCGGACGACAGCCCGGCAGAATGGTCCTTGAAACCTCTCCGTCAGGGACGAGGCTGATGGGTGAACTGCGAGAAAAATGGATCCATCAGTTGGGAAATGACCTACGTACCCTGCGCAGACTGCAGAGTTGGCGAACTGCAGACATGGACCGCGTGGAGTCGAGACGACTCTTACCTACAGCAACGGCCAAATCACGGCTTGGGAC
This sequence comes from Wyeomyia smithii, assembly GCF_029784165.1. Taxonomy (NCBI): domain Eukaryota; kingdom Metazoa; phylum Arthropoda; class Insecta; order Diptera; family Culicidae; genus Wyeomyia; species Wyeomyia smithii. The sequence continues at coordinate 194,356,881 of NC_073696.1, forward strand.
TGTTAGGTAAGGTATCTGGTTTGAATTACAATCATGTTTATTGCTGCCAGCAAACATGATGAAATGGCACCAAAGATGAGTTGTTTGGTGATGTCCCACGGCATCACCCGCAGGGAAGAGATTACTGCCAAGATTATATAAGATTACCGTAGTCATGTTTGTACCTACCTCTACATATTGTACAATACCTGCATGTAACTTGAAAACCATTCCGATTATTATTGATATGTTGGCCCATTTGTCTATAAAAAACCTTAACTGAGCGATGTACTTCCGTAATTGTACACTCTCGTAGTTGCAATAACCAATCGTTTGTTGAAAAGTTCACCAAAAAAGTTTGTTTAGGAAATTGTCTGTACATGCAATTTCAACCTATAGGCTCAATGCTGAAAACTACCGTGGGCTGCTTCAATGCGTTTTCCGGCGAGGGCCATGGCCCATGCTGGTGCAGCAGTTCACCGTGCGATGCTTCGGCTTCTGTTAGCATCAATCATGCGAAAAGAGAGAAATGTGAGTAAACAAAACACCGCATATGAATGGAGGGAAAAAGAAAAGCCACGGCTCAATCTACATGTATGTATATATGAAATAATGAAGAAAGCACGAATGCCTTTCACCCGACGGTGTTCTCCACTGTTAGTTGCCTTTTAAAAGCGCAGACTCGGAACGGTTATTAGCGTACGAATGTTTGGGTAGCAGCCGGGGCATCATCAGCAGCAGTAAAAAAACGGCTGATCAGAATGAAACTTTCCTCATACGATGAATGCGAAAATTGGTACATAATCGCTTTCTGCTGATGTGCACCCGCCATGCTTTACGTAACAGAGATGCGTAGGAGCAGCATCTGGAGTGATCACCCGCTTCGAGTAGGTGGTGTGCAATTGAAGCAAACTCGCGCGAGAAGACTCTTGTTTCTTGTTACCGCTCCGGGGGATGTTAGTTGTTTTTTTTTTATTTCGATTGTTTGTTTCTTGTACGTTTGTTTTGAGCTTTTTGTCGGCTGCGATTAGCAAATATTTTCCTGCAACCAACGCGCCCACCGTTTGCTTTCTTCCACTAGCGTTGGTGAAATGGCAAAAAAATCTAATTGCATATTAATGTAATGTTGCGCTTTTAACATGAGCAGCTTAACAATATTTTTTCTGCCAATATCCACGCCACTTACAAAAGAACTATACAGCTTCTTAATGTGAGTTTTTTTTTCCTTTCGATTTACTTCTGATGGCGATAAATTAAAGTAAAAATATAGCAAACAACAAACTACTGTCTGCCTAATGGGTACATACCGGGAAAAAGTAAAACAACAAATACAATCGCCCTCGTAACAAGGAATCGCATAACGAGCGGCATCGAACAGCAAGCAAATGGTTTACTGTTGTTTAGGCCTAGTAACAGGTTACGACTCACTACTTTCCTGCTGACAAGAACACGAAAAACCGAAACAAAAGCTAGTAACAACAGCATATAGGTGTGCATGAATTCAATGACCCCGGTTTGTCACATAACTAACATAATTCATTGTAAAATAACAACTGAATTGGGAGCATGATTTCATCCCACTGAGTACGACAAATTTATAGTAGATTATTTCCGCAAAATCGTTTGCAAGCAAGGAAGCCAGCCAAACAATCTAATCTCTCAAGTATCAACGCTAAACCACACATACGTTGGAACACGTTATACTAGCCACCAAACCGAACTGCGCTAACGAAGCATGCCCTCGAGTAACTGCATAAAATTGATTACATTAGGAAACGACTAATAAAACCGACACGCGCGCAAATTTACTGACATAATTTTTACCTTCTCCGTTTCATCAATTCACAAGCTAATCACTTTTACTTTTCCCCAGCTGCTTCCCCGAAAACCGGCTGCATTCGCTTTTATACACTTGCCAAGCTTGCCAGCAACCTGTACATACATACATGGCCGATCCGATCCCCGAGAGTTTCGTAGCCATCGGACGAGAGCCAAAAATTTCCTGTCCCACAGCCTTCCGTACAAGGAATCCATCCGAGCGGTGGTTTGCCTTCTGGCTAGTGGCTCGCCTCGTTACCCCCATTGCGTTCCTTCTCGCTACGACCAATCGACATCGGCAAAACCTCGAACAAGATAACTTTTCACCGGTTGTGTTATTCGCAGTTTTCGCTTTCAATACCCATCTTGTTTGGCGATTCCCTGCACACTCTTCCCGTCCATACGCGGCTTAAATTCCAATGCACGAAGAGACATCTAATCCCGCAAGCAAACCTGATCGAACTGGTCGATAAAAACAAATCAACCGATAATGGCCAGCGGAGGAACGAGAAAAAAAAATCAGCGGAAATATGCAGCCGTGTTCGAGAGACCAGAGACGCCGAAACGAACGGCGTCCCGACCCGACAGACCAACGGCACAGAGACTGCGCGATGATAATATTTACATTTTGGCACAACACGGGGACCAGTGCAGAAGAATCGAAAGAAGTGATCAAGTCGACACGTCGCTGGAAACCGACTAGCGATTAATCGCGAATTATGAGATTGTCATCGGTGGCTCTCGTCACAAGATGACCCTTGTGACGTTCGCTAGTTGGATTTCACTTTCGCAAATGCCTTACCCGCGGAACTAGTCGGTGCAGGATGAGCTTTTGAGTTCTGCGGCACTCCGGGGATTGTAAACAACAATCAAATACTTGTGGGCTGTGATTATTCGTTTTGGTCCTGTTTTGCAAGCGATTCTCTTTATCATAGATTCGATCACCAGAGTACGAATAACATACAGTCTACAGCGATGATGCCGTCCACGATAGTCATTTATTTAGCAAATATTTATGCCAAGCAACTCCGAATCATTTTAATTGCCTCGGGTAAAACACATCCCCCGTGGATGCCATCATCAATCAAACCACAATGTTCGACTTGATTTCATTCTTTTTGCAAGTCTTAGCGATGGTTTTGCTTCAAGCATTATTTTGTGAGTTTATGATAATCATTAAATATTACCACTCAGTTCCTTATAAACACAAATACACACAACATCGAACTGAAAGAGGATGGGGAATATCTAATTTAATGCAAAGGTCAAATAAATCAGCATGTTATTAAGATCGAGACGCATCCGGATGATTATAAAAACCTCTTCTAAGGAGTTTATACGTATGCAGACAAAAAAGGTGTTATTTTTGTGAAGAATATTTTTCCTCTGATATACTGCTTTTTTAAGAACATGTGTTTCGTGACCATTGAGACCATTGTAACAAAACACCTTTAAGCACTGTTGCCAACTGCACAGATTTATCTGGAAATGTACAGATTTTCTCGTTTTTTTCGGTACAGATTTTGTATCGTACAGATTACAGATTTCGAGAAAAAGTACAGATTTTTTAATTGGTTAGAAAGGACTAGACAAAACTTTTTGGCCGACTCTGCAACGATACAATGAATGCGATCTTGCAATCCACGCACTTAGAGTTTACTGCCAAATCTCGGTAGTTTGCTGCCGAGAATGGCACCACTCTGTTAAAAAACGGCAGTTGTTACATTTTTTCGTAAATCTCGATTTAGCCAAACTAAAATGTTGGCACAAAATATCCGAAATATCGGTAGTGTTGCTGAGTTATGGGTTTCATTGTTTTTCGGCTGGATTTTCAGGAGATTGAACCGCAATGGCTCGGTAATATGCATTTCCGAGCTCAATTCTAAAGAGTGCAAAAGTGTTATTGACAATCGAGCTAGTAGTTTGCAATTAACATTAACTGAGTCAACGCAGTCCCAGTTTTCTCTAAACAATTCACGTTGAAGATGTATATATTTATAAAAAATAAAAACTTTAGGCCAGTGGTACAGATTTTTCCCGAAAATAGTACAGATGAAAAAGATTTTTGCAGCTCCCAGTACAGATGAAAATGTGGCAACACTGTCTTTAAGTCGTCTGTGAGGCACATTATACCTTTGTTCGACTTGACTCGATATTCACAAGCTAGCTTTAATAGATCGCCTCAAAATTTCAGATTTATTAACAAAATACCTAAAAAGCATATCAAAATAATTGAGTCTAAATGTGGTTATCCACCACTGTTCAGCTACTACCATCCCAACCTTCACGATATGCCGACCGGGATACGAGTAACATAGCAAAGTTCGGATAATCAACTTCTGGTAAAAAATTTGATGGCTGAATAGGAGGAGGAAGGGGTTGGCATAGATGAAGTTATCTGTTTAACAATTATATGTAAATAATAAAGGATGACCTAGGACCAAGGTTATTACTAGATATGTATGTATGATTGTGACCTATCGTAAGTTACGACCAGAGTTTTTCAAGTCTGGAAAAGAATCTTGTGGAGGAGCCTGAAAATAGACCCATGCTTAAAGTCCTATGGGAGCTGCGTAGCCGCAAGGTCAAAAAGTGCTACTATGCCAAGCGGGTGCTCGTGGATTCGAATCAGGCCATTCCCCAGTGGTTTGAAATAGCAATGTCGCGAACTTAATTCTATAGTGCCTAAGTGATTCACTTCAGGACGATAGTGTCTTCGAAGCAATTATTTGTGTTGAAATTGCCCACATTATGGTGCAATGTAACAATAGCCCTAGCCTACTATGCAAAAAAATAAAATTTTTAACTTTTTGTGTCTGCATGAAACTAAAAGTTGTCTTCGGTAAAATTGTAGATAATTTCATTACAAATAACTTTGCTTATGAGACTTTTGCTCTATATACTGTAGATTTTGAAAAAACTTAAGTTTCGTATGACTATGTCTGTAAAATCAGTTTTTTGCTTCTAACTTTTTTGTTTGATTTTTTTATAAACACACTGTTCTAGAGAATTTTAGGATATACCCACACATACATTCACACACATACGTCCATAGCGACACACACTTACATATGCAATCATATATACATACACAAAATGTCTGAAACCGTATTACTATGAAGATGTCTCGTTCCGCTGAAGGAAGAGTACGCAAAACTACGAAATAGTTTAATGCTCTTTCTCAAAATTGTGACGAGTTGGACCAGTAACTCTTCCACCATTTTGTTGTACTAACATGAAGCTTCAAAATGGCGGTGAGTGTGTACTTCCGGGCGCCCCCCTTTTTCTTTAATCCACAGTTGAAAATAGGGTAAATTATTGTTAACATTGCTTTTATCTTTTAAACCAAAAGGAATTTTAGCATACTGTCTTCACGGAATTTTAAAAACATAATAAGGCTTAAAATTCTCTAGAACAGTGTGTTTATGAAAAAAATGAAACAAAAAAGTTAGTAGCAAAAAACTGATTTTACAGACATAGTCTTACGAAACTTAAGTTTTTTCAAAATCTACAGTATATAGAGCAAAAGTCTAGTAAGAAAAGTTGTTTGTAATGAAATTATCTACATCTTTGCCGAAGACAACTTTTAGTTTCATGCAGAAACAAAAAAGTTAAAAATTTTATTTTTTGCATAGTAGGCTAGGGCAATTTCAATACAAACAATTGCTTCGAATACATTATAGTCCTAAAGTAAAGCACTTAGGCACTATAGGCACTATAGAATGAAGTTTGCGACACTGCTATTTTCAACCACTGTGCATTCCACAGTGTTTTATTTTGAGCAAAATCATTTCAAATCGCCTGGAAATACGCGAAAATTTAATCGACTATTTTTGATTTGAATGAAACTTTGCACACGTATTTGGCTTAGCAAACTGAGCATTTTTCACAGATGGAGATTTGATTGCATAGAAAAACTGTCTGAGAATGAGTTGTAGGGAATTAAAAATGCATCATAAAAAAACTATACACTGTCCAAAAAAAATTTTTTTTGATCAAATAAAATTAACAATAAACATTAAATTTCAATTAAAAAAAAAGAGTTGAATTTTTTTTATATTTTTTTTTAAAAAGACGACGTTAATACGCAACTTTTAAAAAAAGTCCAGGATGGAGAAATGAAAAATATTTTTTTTATGGTAGATTAATTTTTTTATAAAAATTCTAATTCAAACATTTTCAAAATATTTGTATTCTGATGATTTTAAAAGATGCAGAAAGTCATTTTGAATCAAAAAGCTCTTGGTAGTTAACATTCTAAAGGCATTGGATTTCGAGTTATTTCTAATTTAAGCTCGAAAAATTATAATTATTCAGGAAAATACACGTTTTTCTTAATTTGTCCATGGTTCTCCAGCAAAAACCATACGTTTATTGGAATGCTTGATCAAAAATATACAATTCATTCTTTGACAACAAAACGATTGGGCGAACGGTTCTCAAGAAAAGAGTTAAATGTTCTAAGTGATATAAATATATATAAGAATCAAATATTTATTTCCGAGTTTTATTATCTTAGGAACATATTTTTTTATGACATAGATACTTTACAGAACTAGTTTCACCTTATATTTCATATACATCATAAGTAAATGATTTGTCATCTTTTGAAAACAGCTTCGTTTGTATCTTAATTTCTGAAATCGGAACAAAAGAGTAATACTTTTGTGTGGCAGCTACTATCATAGATTTTTTGAAAATATTGCTCCATTCTGTTACTCCTTGTTCATATTCTTCATATGATACCCAACTAAATGACATTTATGATGAATTTTGATTACTTTCCTGATTAGACCAATCATACAATTCTTTTGCGCTTGTAATGGGATGTTCATGTTCTTTAGCTAAACTTGCATTTCCTGCCATTCGTTTTAATATGCAACCAATTGCATCGCATGGGCCTTTGTCATGAGAAGTCGCAAAAAAATGCCACTCTGCATCGACGTTATAGTTTGTTTCGAACTTGAAAAGACTTGCAAAGTTTTTTTTCTATTTTTATATTGTGAGGCAGCTCCATCAGACATTAATATCGCTTTCTTCAACACTATTGTTGTTTTCAAAAAACTCATTAAGTTGGCAATGAACACCTGAACCGCAACAGTATCATGATGGAGTACTTCCGATATTATGATGAAGCTGATATTCTTAAGTGTGCCAGATTCTGAATAGTAAACAACGAAGGGATGAATGCTGGCTTGACTATTATTCCAATAACTACACGAATCACAAATTGATAAAAACGTATTAAAATGAGCTTGACTGTTCAATATTTTTAATTTTGCAATAACGTTTTCGTTTAATTTGCGTAAGCTTGATGAGCACCGATGATCAGGAAAGGGTTTACAGCATTTGGGCTTGGTGTATTCCATTTTCACTTTATTCATCTTCACAAAATGCAAACTGTTACTAACACATCTGGAGTAGTGCAATCGTATTTATATATGAAAACAGATATTATAGGTAACCCAGTAGTTATTGGTTGCGTACTTTACAAACAGTTATTATTAGTAAACAAGTAGGTAGTGTTGCACGACAAACATATTTTTTTATAAAACATTCGGCAAGGGGGAACGTGTAGGTAGGCTAAGGTTTAGCGCATGAGTTATTCATCCAATCGTTTTGTTGTCAAAGAATGAATTGTTTATTTTTGATCAAGCATTCCAATGAACGTATGGTTTTTGCTGGAGAACCATGGACAAATTGAGAAAAATGTGTATTTTCCGAAATATTAATAATTTTTCGAGTTTAAATTTAAAATAACTCGAAAATTGATGCCTTTAGAATGTTTACTACCAAGAGCTTTTTGATTCAAAATGACTTTCTGCATCTTTTAAAATCATCAGAATACAAATATTTTGAAAAATGTTTAAATTAGAATTTTTATAAAAAAATTAATCTACCATAAAAAAATTATTTTTCATTTCTCCATCCTGAACTTTTTTTTAAAAGTTGCGTATTAACGTCAAGTTTCTTTAAAAAAAATTCAGCTCTATTTTTTTTAAATTGAAATTTAATGTTTATTTTTATTTTTTCTGGTCAAAAAAAATTTTTTTTGTACAGCGTATATTTTTTTTAATGGTGCATTTTTAGTTTCCTACAACTCATTCTCAGACAATTTTTCTATACAACCAACGGTTTCTGGGCTACAATGCTTCGAATAAAACCTGTGCCAAAAGGCATACGCCCTTTTAGAATGTAACTCATGGGTGTAAAAAATCTCTCCACCTGTGAAAAATGCTCAGTTTGCTAAGCCAAATACGTGTGCAAAGTTTCATTCAAATCAAAAATGGTCGATATTCGACCATCGGTCATTTCGCGCGATTTGTCTCTATTTTGTATTTTGTACCAACCTGAATAAATTTTATTTTCAAATTTTTTTTTTACTGTTGATTCCAAAGGGTTCCAATGAAAGTCAACTTTTCGAATTTCATTTTTGATAGGGTTCTGAAGTTTTTTTTTTCTCGTAAAACTGCCCCACGCAAAATTTGAGCTCAGTCAGACTTCGGAAAGTAGAGTCTCAAAGCGGTCAATTTTGATGAAAAAAATGCGCAGGAAACTGAAAATTGTTATTTGATCCCAAATATCTTAGAAATTCCTTAAACGTCGAGATTTGGTATTACCCAGATTTTTTTCCAAAATTTAGATTTCCTGTAACTCAGAAAATATTCGAGGTGGGAGAGTCTCCTCTGTGTTCTGGTGTAGCTCAATTCTCCCAACGCAAAAGTTCTCATGTCCCTGAAATTTAGTTTTTTTTGAACAATTATCTGATTAAATAACATCAGATGGGGAGCTCCGTAGCCGTAAGTTTACAGAGTCCGCCTTGGTAAGCGGATGGTCGTGGGTTCTAATCTTAGTAGTATCAGGCCATTTGGTTGCCAAAGGACCTTAGCATGGGTTTATTCTCAGGCTTCCCACCAAGTACTCTCCTTCTAACAAAAATAAGACCCTGTTATAATAAAAAAGGTGTGAGTAACCTATGAAAGTTTTCTTCAGGGAATTGTAATTAGGCGTTATTGTTAGGAGGGACAGAGGCTCGGTATAGTAGAGTAATAAGCTTGAAACGGAATGGTAAAACTTACACACAAGCACGGATATGAATGATAAGCGTATCACTTACTATCAATAGTGATACTGCCAATAATATGAAGTGCGGAGTACAGAAAACACTTGGGCAATATCACACTAGATCTAATCTCTGGTCGCAGTGATGAGCCCACACAGAAAAAAAAAAAACAGAAAAATCTTGCATTTCCAAGAGATTTGCCATTGAACAAAATTTCGATTTTGAAAACTTCAAGAAACTCTAGTGCATTTTTTCGTTGCTCAAATGTGAGACTTTCACGACTGTATGTGAAACCTTACCTGAAGTCCGGATAAGCTTATCTTTTGGATGGAGACTTTTTTCGAGAAGACTGTTGAGTCCTAAAGTTTGCATTAGAAAAAATGCATTTGAATTGCCGATTTTTCATAGGTTTACCTTCACACGCACTGACGAAACTACCCATGCAGCATCAATCAAAGTAACCCACGAACCAGCAAAAAAATTGATTCGACAGTGACACAGAACCGTGAGTGATTCGAACCGTGACAGCGAAAACAGTGAAGCTTCGTAACGTTACCCCGCCGTGTCGGAGAAGGACAATGTGCGGAAAAGAGACGCCAAATAAGCCCGTTCCGGCATCTACAACATCGTACAATCAGAGCATCGAAAGAAACCCAGTCAACGATCCTGAACGTGAGAAGCTCTAAAGGTTCTGAAGAGGAAGACCAAGGGAAAAGTAGCAACCGTCCAAAAAGTGAAAAAGTACTTAACAAACATGGACATACATGTCAGGAAGCGGCAGTCCCGTCCACTGATCTCGGAGCTACAGGCAATGACGCAGCGGCAGTGGCTGAATAAGATAGTCAAGTCAAGTTCCCTGGTGTATCGCGGCATGGCGGTTGTGATGGACGTCGAGACCTATCTCGCCCTGAATAGCAACGACTGGCAGGGCACTTCGTACTTTACTTCCCCCACGAGGAAAGTTAGCTCCGAGGTGAAGTTCATTTTACACACCAAGTTCCCCAAGATGATGCTGCGGCCACCGCTCTTCTTTCGCTCCGGACTGGTCGTGAACGGGGATGTTTATAGTACGAAGTGCCTGCCGATAGTTGCGTCGTTCTTCAAGAAATACCATAAGGGCGTAGACGCGGTGTTCTGGCCGGATCTGGCGACGGCCTACTACTCGAAACGATCGTTGGAGGAAATGGAGCGACTGGATATCGATGTGGTATCCAAGTCGGCGAACCTGCCCAACGTTCTCCAGCTGTGTCCCATCGATAGTTTCTGGGCAATCCTGAAGCGTAAGATCTACTCCAACAATTATGTCGCAAAACGGAGAAAGAATTGATAAATAAAACGAAGAAAGAATTCAAAAACATGCCTACACGCATGCTTTCGACCATCATGGCGAATCTTCCGGTTTGGTGCCGGAAGGCCGCTCACAAGAGCGTAGATTTTTTTGCAGGTAAGTTAATATCATTGCGTTGCATGGAAAATTCATCAACCTCAATTATCTGTCAAAGGTTTTTTTTCTATCACCATCCGAAAAAAGTTCTATTTTTAATGTAAAATATTACTACTAAACGAAAACTAAATTTTTCTTATGCATTTCATTGAAACCCTATTGTCAATGCTGTGACGATTTTTCGAAAAATTCCGTTGAAGAATTAGTAGGTCATCCCCCTGGCAACGCCTTTGTCACCCATGAACCTCCCCTATTCCTTACGACCCACTCGAGAAAATAGTGTGACACCGGCCCTGCTTTGGTGTGACTTCCTCTGAACAAAACAAGTGTCTCTTATAAGAAAACTGGCCAGAAGGACGCCATACAAAACTTCCCCGGGAAAATAAAATTGGTGATATTTGGTAGTAGGAACGAGGCTCGTTATAGTAGAGCAGTAAGCATGTAAAAGAAAGGGTGAAAACATTGCACACAAGCACGGATAAAATAATAATAAGCATGCCACTTCTTAATAGTGGTATTGCTAATAATAGAAGTGCAGGCACTCATCCTACATCTTTTCAAGGTGATCATAGAACTCCTCCTTCTCGTCTCTTTCAGCGCATTTCATTATTCAACCACCTACTCCGGGTCAGACGCTGTTGTACACTGCCTCTAACATGGAAACACAGCCACGTGGTTGGTAAATAGCTGGTCATCGAATGGCCGAGTGGCCTTTCCAGGCAGTTATACTTGGCGGCGGAGTTGGCATTTCGCACAGGCGATCCACTGACTGATACAGAGTATCACTCACCACGCTGAGAGAGAACCGCTTTCCTTTAGTAACGAATATGCTGCAGGAGAGTGTGCGCTAGTGCTTGATTAACGAAGTGCGAGTGAGTTACACTCTCTTTCAAAAAGTTGCTCTCTTGCGCTCTTGTCTAGATTAACCCGTGCGCAGCGCTGCGGTGTAATGTCTCTCCAGAGATCAGACCTAGGAATTTCGTGTCTTCGGCAAAGTTTCAATGAAATCGATAGCTCTACAACTTTGCCGAAGACGGAAATTAAATACCTCGTAATATGATAAAGTTATTTTTTTTAAGTGTTATACTGCCGCTCCAAGCATAACTGTCCCAGCGTCCATAAGGTTTGCATAAAATATGGGACAGTTATGCTTGGAGCGGCAGTATACTACCTCAATAAGCATTCAAATAAAAATGTCAGATAATTCAAATCAGTATTCTGTACAACTCTTCCGAAGACACCAAACCTCTGATATGTAAAGAAAAGTCTTTTGACCGTTTTTTTTTTTTTCAAAACGGCCCTACTGTGCTCCGCCAGGGTTTTTGTTTTGTGAATCGATAATGACTTTTGATCGTAAATCGGAGACAGGCTGACAAATAGTAACAAATGCTACTAAAGTTTAGAAGAGAAGTATGTAGAACATCGGAAATGATTGTATTGAAGTAGGAACATATCTTTACTATCCAATTTTAGCTTAAACGGTTGTTAGTTATTTGACCCATATACCGCAGTGATTCAAACCAAATAAACAGTAAAATAAACTCTCCTACAACACTATTGGAGTCGATTGAATGACTTTGCGTGAGGATTTATATCACGGTGTTACAAAATCGTTCAGAGAAAGTTAGAGAAAAGAGTGAAATCGAAAACCGATGATAGAAACATGTTAGTTTCAATTCTAAAATTAAATTTAGTTTATAGTCGGCAACGAGGTTAAAAAAATTGCTTTTAGTTTTTTTAAATACCTTAAGAATTAAGACACTAAATTTAATTGGCGCCGTTAAACATTTTTAGTATTGTGGCGTATCGAATAAAAATAGAATACTGATTTTTTTTCTCACGAATTCATTGCTTATATCTGATTTCTGGGTTCTGTTAACGTTTATCATTAGGGCTCCACCTGGTTCATACGAAAGAAGCATGTATTGGAAAAAAATATCATTTTAATAAAAGGAATTTCATTTCTGAAGTTGACAAGATACCCGGATTCATATGTGTCATTATGGCGCATAAAATGTCGAATAAGAATGTAATTAGTATAAATAATTATCAACTGACTTGGATAAATCAGTTCTGGATATGCTGCAAAGCTAGAGATCTCACTGGAGCGCACGCGTCCGTCACAAATCATGGTGACAAACATATATGCTCCTTTCCGTCACAGTCATTGAAGATGCGGAGGTAAATTCCTTCTCCGAAAACGACGATTCTATACTTCTATCCTTGCTTTCCTAACCCATCCTTTTTTTCGAATCTTTGCAAAATTTTGTTCGATTTGTTATTATCATTCTAAATTGGTTTTAAACGCAGATTGATTCTCTGTAAACTTTATTTAGTGAAAATGATTGGAGACATTTTGATAATGCAAACTTGAAAATTAGAACGCACTACGTTTTTTTTTTTTTTTTGAAAAGGAGAACGATTATAAGACAAAAACGGTGAATCCAGGATGGAATACAATTTGAATTTCATAAATCTGTAAACTATAAAACTGGGACTAAAGTTTAATAATTAACACATTAATATTTATAATTAGTAACAAGTAACGCAAACCATTCATTAAAAAACATCTTTTCTGTGGGTCGACTTGTTTCAATATGAGGTTTTCTTTTTATATATATTTAAACATGTTACACACGTGGACAACGATGATACAGCAGAGTTTTTGAAAGACTGTAAGTTACTTTGGGTAGTCGATAAGCCAGCCGAAGAGAACTCCAGCTGGGTCGAACCATAGACGAATAATCATATCCATTTAATTTTGCATTTCCTATTTATACTGTTCATCAAGACTAGTTCTACCTATGAGACAGCTGGGACGCGTCGATAAATCTCATTAGTAAACTTTGGGTTTTTCGATAGATAAACATTACGCGCAGTGGTTGGTATGCAATTTTGCTGAGTGAGGTAAAAGTGGTGACGAGTAGAAAGACTAAAACATAGAGACACATAAGGTGTGCTTCCTCAAGTGTAATTATAATTTCCTTTTTGTAATGTATTCTACTATGGGTTTTTCTGGTTATGTTTGTCTATTATGTTATTACTGGGATTTCCTATGCTACATCCTCCCCCTTAGAAAGGATAATGTAACAAATTGTAGATACAGTCAAACCTGTTTTTGTGCGAGGGATAAAGACCGCACAAAATAAATCGCTTGGAAAATCATTTGAAACTTCACGTGTAGCTATTAAACAATATTTCCATAATATTATTGCAAAAATATTTTTTTTAGCGGTGGATAGAGACCGCATAAAAAAACCGCATAGAAAATACCTTTGACAACATCTTTGAACATCTGACTGATAAGCACAACTTTTTTGGACCGCTTTCCTCCGTAGGCTAGTAATTCATGACTTTTCCTACGTAAACTAGCTCGAAAATAATTGGCTGACGCAATACTAATGTAATGCATAGAAATTCATTTCAAAAAACAGAAAAACTAAATTGCTGAAAATCTCGTCGGATGTGGTTCTTTTTCTTATGCCGCACAAAAAAAAATCGCACCATAACAGTCGCACAAATAAAAAAACCGCATATAAAAAGTCGCACAAAATAAAATTTGCACAAAAAAAACGTCGCATAGAAACAGGTTTGACTGTATTATCAATGGATTCCAAAATAGTCTTTACAAGTTTTTTTTTCGTTTACAAAGATTTTGTTATTGTGTTTTTTGTTTTCTTTTTTTTTTTGTTTTTGTTTTTAATTTTTTTGTTACCGAGGTGAAGAATTCTTACTTTTTGATCTGTCTATTTTTATGAATTACTCTTGGACAATCCAAAGTTGTAGCGCGTGGAAATTGCTCTTCCGTTTTTTAGATTTATCAATGATTTTCTCTGATAAATATTAAAAAATTTCACATTAACAAATCGCTTTATCAATAACGTCGTAGGTGAAGCTTGAAAAATTGTGAATTATTTATCAATCAAAGTGCAAATTGGCCAAAAAGGTGTTGTTTGCTCGTGAATGATCCTGGCGGTGTTGAAGAAAATGGCGAGATATTTGTGTTGTGAAAATATATGCGTGCTTTACTTGAGCGGTGCGAGGGAAAAAATGAGAGAGTGTTGTGTGATAATAGCCCTTTTTGAACAGTTTTTTACTAATTGGAATGAAATTAGAGAGTTAAATAGTTGTGCAATAATGAGAAAGTAAATTAACGAAATGGTGTGAGTGAATTTTGGCTTTTGCTTTGACAAGTTAGCACACGTTAGTATAAACGAGCTTCGCATGATATATTTGAGAGACAGGAGGTTTGATTTTATATCCCGACAGTGCGGTGATTTCCTTTTACGAGAATCACTGTATTGAGCAACCAATTGGCCAGATTAGTACCAAAATTACCAAAAATGTATTTGTCATAATATTGCTTTTATTGGTGATTAATGCATTCTATACATTTGTGATAGCTGCGTGTGGAGTGTGAAGAGAGATGATGGTTGCTTGTTTTGTCTCCGATTGAAGTTTGCTTGCGTGTGTGTGCGTGTGTAGGATTATTTTCAAGATTCATGACCCTGAAACTAAAATTCAATTTATGATTTCGTAGCTTTTGAACGAATAGTGTACTGTTTTGAATGATTATGTTCAATTCGTGTGAGTCGGGTTAACATGAGTCCACACTGACCACACATTGTTATTAGTTTAACATTTTGTCAAAAAGCTTTGCTCAGTTCGGTCAAAAAAATATTTGTACATATACACTTTTTCGAATAATTAAGTTGGAAACATACAACACGCCGTCCATGATAACCGCATTTCAGTTGTGATCAGTTTGGCATTTTGCAAATAAACTTAGAATTTTTTTATGATTTTACTAGCTTGTGGACGAATGTTGCAAACCCTGAACAGTATTTTTTTAAATCAATTTTGATAATCTCGTTGGTCGGCATAACAATAGACCATGCGACTGAATGTTGATAGCGATTGTTTTGGCATTTTGTAAATGAACTTCGAACTCTGTTTTGTTTGATATGCATATTGGCATTTTTCTAAGTTTTTTTTGCTTTGAAGGCATGCAACTTTGCCAGTTTTTCTACTCAGTAGGTATTATAGTTTATATAAAATTCTCCGCGAATTACAAAGTCCGCGCTTTTTAGGTAAATATCCTTAGCCGGTGACCCTGGTCGGTTTTCTTCCCCGAACCGCATTATTACTCAAGACAAAAATGATGCGCAAGTAACCGCGTTTTACATTAAGCTTTGCGCGCGGTATTTTGACTGCGCTCAGTGTGACAATCCTCATACATCGGTTTCGAAGTTCAAAGACCACGTATCATCGACCTTACATCGTATAATGCTCGGGTGTGCCTCGTATTGGCTCTTCGGTCAGAGACTTTTTCTCCCTTACTCGCTTTATCGGTTATTTGAGCGCTTATCCATCATGTCACGAAACAACGCGGTGTGATATTTTCCACTGATACCAGTAGTTTGCTTAGTTTGCGTTTGGCGTGCAGTTGTTGCGTTTTACGAAAACCATTCGTTTCAAGGTAAATTAAAAAAGTTCACGGAATGAAACGCGAAGTTTAGTGTGATACCGACTGTTAACGATTGGTAGGTTGCCGAAGATAACTAGAAACTTCAATTCTCCTGTATGCCGATGCAGCGATCGTGGCGTGGTTCTATTTATATTGTCTCCTGGTGGCCGGTTGCCCAGAGACCGAGAAGTAACCATATCGTGCGCGAATTTGTGTAGGAAAGATCGCACCATCAACCTCGATGGATCCAGATCAATACCTTTCCACTAACACTAATTCCTTCCTTTGATACTTGTGGATGATGCAGAGGATTCCTCGGTCTCTAGTAGCAACAAGTATTGAACTAACACTCCCGATATCCCTTCCTCTATTGATCTGCATTGGGCGTGGCCAGCTACGTTATTGACCAGTGAAAAGAAAGATCACCAGGAATTGTACACTGAAAATGGCTTGCTACTCCTAGGCACCATTTTGACGGTTCTTTGTACAATTTCAGCTGATTCTGGTCAATCGCGGGCAACACACGGGCGATCAAATATGCTATGCTATGCTATGCTATGCTATATTTATGAATTACTCTTGTTTTCCTTGTAGCTATATCTTTCACTTCGTAATTTGGTTCACATACTGATACGACCTCATATGATACGATATAAAACAAATCTAATATTTTCCATTTTCATTCTGTAAAAAAAAACTTTGTCTTGACATTTTAATGTATATTGGATTTATAACTTCTTTTTGCATTTTTTTGTTTTCTAAGTTTCGGATATTTGTAATTTATATTTAAGTTCATTTTTGAATGTATCGCAATTGTAAATTGGTTCATAACTACTTTCGAAAGTGTCTTGTGGGAGGTTTGTCTTTTTCCGTAAATTATTTCGAACGGGGTGAAGCTATGATCAGTTGAGGTGTAGTCTGCCCATAAAAGCATAAGAGTCCCACATGACTTTTAGGCAAATTTTAGTTTATACTGTCAATGTATCTAATTTTATTCAAATTTTCGTATGCCCTAATAAAGTTTGAAAGTTTGTTCTGAAAAATACTGGAAAATTCCAAACCTTGTCTGTCCCATATTCAAAATAAAGGCATATGAGTCCCATCTTAAGTTTAGCCTTCTAAACATCTGGAATGAGTTTAAATTAAAGTGTTCAGTTGTGTAGCCTTACGGTCTGCATCGATTCCTAGTGAACTGTTTGATGATTGTAGACTCTATCTCGAACGAGGTTTCATCTATCAGCTTTAGTTGCTTTCTTGGCAAGTAACATGCACCGGTCCATGTTGCAATCTGTTAAAACCAACCCATCATATTGCAACTCATATGATCCAATGTGGCCATTTAAAAAAAAATTGGATTGAATAAACTGTTCACATGAGATACACAATAAGGAATGATAATAAATGCCTTGGCCGTCTTAGAATGCGTGGAGACTGATATGCTTTTATTTTTTATATATAGAGAGAAAATAAAGGTAAACGAGTCCCATCATTTATTTCCAAGCCTGGAAATCTTGCAAAAGTTCTTAGAACTCAGAGAAAAATATAATGTTCCACCTCATAAACAAACAGTTGAATAAAACATACTTTTTGTCAAATCATAGTTTTTTGCATCAAATTCAAGATTAGAACTTCAATTGCAATTTTCTCAACTGTGAGCATTTCCATATGGGACTCTTATGCTTTTATGGGCAGTAGTGTTGTAAGAAATTCGTCAGATTTAATTCATTCATCCCAACCTGATTGATGCTCATTTGTGAATGACCACAGATATCCGCTAACACATCTTTGGTTGGTGGTGGTGTTCAAAATGTTTGCTAATTTGTAATAGTTTGCATTCCTGGTCAAGGATCTCGTTTTTATACGCCGTTCCTTGATCAGATCGCAATTCCATGAAATGTCCATGAATAAGTATGAAGTGCTCAACTAAAGCTTTCGCTATAGTAGTGGCCTTTTTGTTAACCTTGTTTCTTTTGCACAATTCGCAGGCCTGTACGAATTGGGCAAAAGACCCTTTCATATCACGCCATTTATAATTTTTACGGACGCGTTGGTACAATCTGTGCTGTCGTTCATGTCCTTTTGACAGATGTTATCAAAAGTTAATCACTTTTTTGAAAATAATGTTTTATTTTAATAATTTTATTGATTTTATTTGACAAATATTTCTTCTTTCTGATTTTTTTAACATCAAACGAGTACTATTGTTGGACGAAAAGCGCAACATAGAGAAAAATCCTGCTGCATTTATTCTAAGGTAGGCAAACATTGGTAGATTTTTTGAAAGTATTGGTACTTATCAACAATCATCTTTACAATAAAGTGCGTTCAGCGATCAAATATAACCGTAATGTAAAACAAATATAATTATTTCAAGAAACATTTTTAACTGTGCACTAATTATAAGGTTTAATACATTAAAGACCGGTGTTTAAATAGCCGTCAGAATCCGTTACATTGTTGTCAAATTTTTTTTTTTTCACAGGAATTTGCTGAAATACGACATTTCATATACTTCAATACGAAAAATTGTTATAATATGAGCGAAAAAGTAACGCTAACAATAATCACAAGATACTGATTGTGTAAAAAGTTTTGTTTCTCAATATTAAAAACAGATCTATACACACCAAATACTGTTTGCAAACTTCAGACCGGTTCAGTAAAAGTAGTAAAATCCGATGCTATAACTAATCATTCCAGTTATTACATTGCCACCCAAGGTTTTCACACCCATAACTTCATTCAGTGAAACTACCTTCCACTGACGCTCTCACGTGCTCTTCTTTTTTCCTCTCTTCATCCGAAAGCGTGAGAGAGCTTTGATTGCCGCATGCTAGACTCTCTGTCAAACCGGCGTGACGGTGAACCTCTGTAGCAGGTTTCATTCACATCTTTCGCCGAAACCGGTTCGAAAGAAGTACAGGAAAAGTGCGTACATCGGAAAGCTTTCATTTCCCTGTTGAACATTGTCTCTCTTTTCGTTCTCTCGAAAGCTCCCGTCAGTGTCTCTCATTCGCGATCTGCGACCGCGCGTCAAGTGGATTAGCCCTGAGCGACCGGGCGGTGATGCCGCGCATGTGGCTCAGGTTGGAAACCTGCTGGACCAACCAATGATCGGTTTAGTTTACGAACGACGGCCAACCGGATTGCATCGCGGACAGTGGCTGTGTGATGAGCGAGGCTCATTTTTCCAACATTGGCGGGTGAACGTTTTCGCGCACGATCTTTATGATAAAGAACCAACTACCAGAAGCGGTTTCGGGTACAAAGCTTTCAGGGGTTTTCCCGGTCGAGCCGGTTTCTCGGCTGCGCAAAAAGTTTGAAGAATTTTACGAGTGAATAGTGTCTGTTTACATTCTAGCTGTGACAACCGGGTGGTGAAACTGATTAGCCGTATGGGCAAGTTAACATCGTGGATTGATTCGAACAAAAAATAAGTGTCTACCTGGGCGAGTGTGAAATAAATTGGAAATTTTTTTGGAGGTTTCACCGTGTAGCTCATCTTCATTGGGCTATCAAGCCGAGTTCATACCAGTGCGTAGTATGTTTTTTTCGTGAGCGTGTTGACATGCAAGAGTGATTTGTACAGTTCGAAGGCTTTTAGAAACAGAAGAAGAAAAATTGAAAACCGGCAGGCAGTAAAAATTGAGCTCTTTAGATTCGGTTCGATGAAGATTGAATGTTCTTAAATTTCGACACCGTCTGCCATCGCAAAGGCCGCCGCGAAGGGAAGCAAACATTCGCGCGGCACGTGAGAGCAGTCTAGTGTGGAAGATTGGATCCGAAACCGAAAGGAAAGCCACTCTAGTGTGACGTGAATGAATGCGTTAGAAAGACTGCCAGTAATGATGATGGTTTGTAGCAAGTCAAGTGATCAGTGGCTGCCAAGTGGAAAATAAGCGACAGGAAGTGAGATATTTGTATATATTAAAGCGGTGGTTTTTGTGTGGGTGAAAACCTTGACATACAGTAGTGACAATAGACGAGGACACAATGGAAGGTAAAACGGAGATCCGCTCAAAGCCTATCCTAAGCCCAACGAGATCGTTGGATGAAGGATTCGAAAGTGACCCTGATCGTATCTCTACGGATTCCGAGTTGACCACAACCCAAGCTGCTCCAGCTTTTGACGTTCTACAAACAACCGATCGAGACGGAGTTCAACATACCCAGATAGCGAGACGAACTCAGGACAGTCCGGTCTCTAAAGACAGTGGTCCTGAGAGCATTATATGTCTAGACGGGGAAGTCGAAAACGAACTTCGAAGTAAGCTAGAGAAAACAACACTGGGTAGACCCCCTACCAGTCTGCCGAGCTTTGGCCAACAGAAAACTAATACCAATCACATTCGCTATCGCCGGATTAAGACGAGAGCACCTCCGCCACCCTTAGGAAGTTATTACTACCAAAAACGCTCCCAATCTGTTGACTCCATGAATAGGTCCAATATGCACCACAGTAGCCGATATGGCATGGACCCGGTACATGGTATGTCCGGGGCACATCTCGATATGGTCAACAGCAACGGCGATGTTCTAGCAGGTCGATTCGTACGTGTTGCCGTGAATCCACATCATCATCAGCAGTCACAGCATCTTCCGTTAAACCATCCGTACCGTTTGTCCTCACTATCGACAAACAATATTTACAAGTACTGTCACGCATCAACGGCAATGAACAGCCATCAGCATCATTCGATGCATCATCATCTTCACGGTTCAGCTGGCGCCGGCGCCGGTAGCAATTCTTCGGCCGCCAGCGCCAGTGGCCGCAACAATATATACTCGTTACCGCCGCAATACCACGGGGGATTATCCACAGGATCGATTCAACCGGCGCCGAATCATACCTCATCAGCAGGCGCAGTACCAACGCAAACCGGCAGGAACTACAAACATTTCAACCACGTTCCAGTATGCTGGACTCAGTCGATACCAAGGCAAACAAGACGGTAAGTTCCTCGAAAATTCCTTTGCGACTTCCTAACCGGTGCATCTTAACCGTATCGGCGCTAGCATCACCACCGATCGATGACATCGACGACGACGGTGCCACCGATGGTGGATGCGGGAATTCATTAGGATGCAAGGCATGTGCCCCTTTGCTGCATGCCATCCGCGTCCGGTTGTAGCCGGGCAAGGAAACGGATCACACGCAACTAGCTGCGGGACACTTTTCGTGCCCCTGCGGCCAGTGCCCTTGAGGCAAGTTCGTGTGACCGACTAGAGCAGGGTTGTAGTAGATCTATCGGTTTAGTCTTAGCTTAGTGGTTGTTTATGGCGTTGAAGTAAACCTAGACTGCCCATGCTGATCTTATAAGAGGTGTTGTAATTAATGAATTAGTATTCATGAAAATACTGAAATTGAGACACCATAAATTGGTAACAGTTGCTAATTGAAAAATTACTCAGCAACTAAAACTTGATTATATCTGAGAGTAAAAATGCAGGCCCTGGCCATAATGCGAAAAATTAGTATTTGACCTATGAAAAAATATATATCATAGTAGGATTAACAGTAAAATCGCATGGTTGCACATTTATTCTTTTGAACTCCACGAATTCAGACTTTTAAACCCCAACGTCAGGAATGATATAATCAAACGAATATATTTTAGAACTTTACTGTACTATTATGTTAGTATTGTTAGGGTACAATCCCTGGAGGTGGAGGTGGTCTATTTATCTATTAAGCTTTGTAAAAATACTTTTTTATGAAATAAACACTAAATCTTGAATTTTTATATAGAGGGGAGTTTTTCCTCTTTCTTTCATTTGGAAACTTGCAGTTATGACAAAAAATTTTAGGTTAATTCTTTTTTGAAGGTGAGGCTTGACTTTTTTTTTAATTTTGAATTTTTGAGGAACAATTGTCTTTCAATGAATAATTCTAGTGGTCATTCTGAGTCACAAAAGTTCGATCAAATATTGATCTCCTTAAATAAAAGCATTAAATCAATAGTCAACAATAAAAAAAAGTTCTTCAAACATAAGAATATAAGTAAACGGAAAAACTGCAAGATAGAAGAAGCAAGTTAATCTTTCTTTATTTTGAGGAACTAAAATCAATCGTTTTCAGTGTGTAATATACTAAAATTTTAAAACCCGCTAATGTTGACAATAAAGTTTGGTTAAAAGTGCGTCAAAAAGCTGTAGAGTATTTGTTTCCCGGGTTACGGGAAAATTCACTTCGGTCTTTGAAAAGTTGTTTTTTCAAAAGAACCAGAGTTTGCTAGGTGCATTGAACTTCATGAAATGGCTAAGGAGGTATAATCCTTCATTTTTTCAGGTTTAAGCACTAGGGCAGAACCTGTGTTTAGCAGTGTAATAAAACAGTTTTTGCTGGAAATATATTCAAACAATATAAAAAAAATTGTTGGACTAGTTCGATTTTTTTTTTTTTGTTTCGTATGTTTCTTCAATATTATTATTGTTTTAAAAAACATTTCACTTGTTGCTTTTCTCATGAATTCTAACGCTCTCAACGTCATCCTCAGTAACTCGAGTGCTTACTATTTTTTTTTCCTGTATGGATTTACTCACTGTGACCAAAATCGTTGATCTATTGTGGGATAATGCTCGGGTGTCTGCTGTATTCCGCACTTCTATTATTAGAAATACCGTCATTGAGGTATGCCTAATTTTTATCCGTTCTTGTGTGTGTGGTATAATTTTACCCTACCTTTTACACTTAGTGCTCTACCATACCGAGCCTCGTTTCTCCGCCAAATTTCGCCAATTATGATTTTCCGGAGAAGTTTCGCTGCGCATCCTTTTGGCCAGTTTTTCGTCGTGTTAAGGGTCTGCAACGACAGTTTTGTCAAATATAAAAAAATATAAATATGAAAGTCCGGAAATCGGGAGTAGAGGAGTCACATTTTGTGTATTAGATCTTAATAGAATATTTTTCATACGATTAATCTCGAATTTCACCCCGAAAAAGGATACTGAACTGCTGAGTGTGAAGCCCTGCAAAAATTGTTAGACTTATGATGCACTTTCAAAACTACAGAAGTACAGTACAAGCAGGGACATCTAATATGAACCGTTCCTGAGTTAGTGAAGTTTAGTGAGTCCCATTGATAGAACAAGCACATTTTTGGTCAAGCTCTAGTGTCATTACGTCCCATGAAAGTATTTAGAATTGCCAGAACTCAACTGATTATGCTTTCCGATTTGTCTAATTTTTTATCCAAAGCAAGGAAATCCCAAGTGCTACATTTTAATTCGGAATTTGATATTCTGTTTATTCGACATAGAATTAGCCGTCAACTATTAGTACCGCGAACCGGGGCGTAGGTACAGTTTTCAGTATAAATGGCAATAAAAATATTAAAATGAGAATCCTGAGCAGAAATATGTGCATCAACATGAAGCATAACATTTTTTATTAACCCCGCTAATTGTTAAACTTGTGGCTTTCTTATCACACAAGAAACAATTGAACAAATACGATTGACAACACTGCTCTTCGATAGCGGAAGTGAACATTAAACCGTTGCTGCTGAAGATACAGGAGCTAGTCAAAGTAGGTAGATTAGGATAAATTTGGATCAGCTTTGAAATGCTGTTGCATTGCCAAATATTTTTCGATTTTATAATTCGACCACCATAGGGCTGAAAAAATATCAAAGTTCAATTTTTTGACCCCAAATGCGGCCCATGTCACCGGAAGTAGAAAATATTCCTGAGTTCCAGCAGGCACGGCGAAACTTTCTGAAGGATTTGGTAATGGGTTGGCTGATAAACATGCCTATTTGCATAAAGGACATAGATGGGACAACCATTCCTAAAGCGATTGGCTCATCAGATTCAGGAATCGTTTCAGAAGTCTTCGAGAAATGGCTTTTTTACACCCGGAAGTCCCCAGGAAATTTGTAATAGTTGACATCAAGGTTATTCCAATGCAGCCTGTATTAAGAAATATCTAGATAAACATTTCAAAAGGTCCTATCTGCTTTCCGGAACGTCTTTTCATTTTGGTAATGGTTCAGCTTTAATAACTCTTCCAAGCGTGGCTTTCGTTTAGTAGTGATCCCTCCTTCTATCAACTTGTGCAAGTGACGTGTCATAAAAGGTGCCCGAAAAAAAATAACATTACCAAAACATTGAAAAAAACCTTAAAAGTTGCTGTAATTGTACACAGTTATACCATAATTTAACTAGGGTAACTGACGGCTTCGTCAGGTAGTATGCATTGTGGGCAGGATTCAGTTTGCCAAGCTCTACTGCATTTATTCCACTTAGAAACTCAATGTATGTTAACTAACCTTAACCTTTTAAGTTTTTTTGTTCGCATGAATGAATCACTTCATTAAAAACTGAAACATATTTATTGGTATTTAACGAAAATTAAACTGCAACTCTAACACATCCAGAAATTTCACCCGGCCGAAGAAAACATTCACGAAACACATCTTCGCCGCTAGCAATATTTGGTTACGATTTTCTCGAGAAATATGCACTCGTTTACTCTCAAATATCCTTAGTTCCGTCGCACTCGCGAAAGCAAATTACTCATGCACTTTGAACACTCACAATTAATGGAGAATACGTGATGAATAAAACTTAAATTTATCTAATACATCCAACAGGTTTGTTTATTTCGTCAGCAGACAGCACGGCTGGCTTTTTACGGTATTGTCGTGTTTTTGTTGCCAGAACAAAAGGGAATTGTTTGTGTTGCAAAACGTACCGTATCCTTTTTTGAATAGAGTTTATGACATGTGAAACCATGTTTTGATGTTTATTGCATTGCAAAAACTCTTATTGCTATTTGCATATTCCTACACAAAGAAATTACTTCATAAATCAAACAGATATAGTAATCAGATTTAGAGTACAAACATATTTTGCGGTTAATTTGGAGCCACTGCACACGCTGCGCACTGCGCAAATATCTCGATCCCTTTTGTTCTCTCAAAGTAAACGACAACATGTATCAATCCTTCGACAATCGTGTGTACAGAAGCGCAGCAAATACATATACAAAAATACAAATATGACATCACTAGTATTAATTTGCTCGTACAACTTATGGCGTCAGAATTCTACTTATACTTTGAATGGTGGCATAACGAAGAACGTTTATTTGCAATTCATAGCAATGAAACTAGATGAAACGAGTATAGGGTTATGGATCTAATTTTCGTCGTACTAAGGACATACTGCTCAATATGTCTTTATTGTGGTCTCATTGGTACGAACAACTGGACTGTCTTAATTGGAATTTCTCCCAAATTAACCTGCATTTCGATCAATACAATTTGATTTGAATAAAAATGCAATAATGTCCGTATTTTCTCAAAATAACTTCAATGCCTTTTTCTTCCATTTTTGTCGTAGCAGTTTTAATTTCGTCCTACGGAGATTTTCTTCGTTCCCATCGAAAATCGCATCAATGTTTATGAAATAAGCATATTAGTATTAGTGTGACATGGAATGACAATTTCCATCTGCACTTGTTTTTTTCAAGCGAGAAACTTTTTTTCAAAGGGTCAAACTGATTATTCATGTTCTTTCAAACTACAGCCGAACATGAACAAAACATAAACCGATATTTTATGTATTTTAAATTGGGCTATAGTTTTGTATATCACATTCAATATTAATGTAAGAAACCGGTAATTTAAGATGGAAATTTCTTCACGGTTTCTGAATTATGCAATTTGAATTGTATAAAACTCATAACGTGACTATGCTTTGTGACTACTCGCCAAAATATAGTCATATCTGAAAATCCGATCGACACAGTTTGTAGAAGTCATATCTACTTTAATTTGACAACTCACAACAAGGAAATATACCTTATCTGATTGAAAGGGTTTAAACGCATCAACTTCTCATTTTATGCGATTTACCTTAACGTACATTTTTGCTAACAAGTTATTTTATGTAAACGTACAAAAAACATAACTTCTCATTTTATTCTAGCAGTAGCACGGATTGCTTTTGCATGGTCCTTCAAAGCAACAAAAACGATTATATGTAAAAAAAAATACTAACAGTAATATTGAGAGTATTCTAAATCGAAAAAATATTGACAATGTATTTCAGAAAGAAATTAAATCAAAACACAACACAACTTGTTTGAATATTTTTATGAATTTGATTTTTTGGTTGATATTGATATTGGTAAGTTAGAGTGAGTGAAACTCACCAGAACTACTTTATGAGCTGCTGTGTTATAATTATTGCTTCTTCGAGTGCTTCTCTTACATTTATATCATTTTGTATTTCGCTCAAGGTTTTATTTCGCTGTTTGCATGTTTTTTCTTCTCTTCTAATGTAGTTTTTTTTTCCTCCTCCTTCAGACGTTTGGTTTCCTCTCTAGCTGTCTTTCTCTGTAGTGCGAGTTGTCGTCTTGTTTTTTGTTCTTCAATCTGCATGTTTTTTCCTGTTTCGCATCTCTGTTTTTTCAATCCGTTGCCTCGCTGATTCTTTTTTTATATTTGCAGCTAATTCTAATTCGCCCAGTCGTTCCACGGCTGTCAAAACAGCAAAGGTTTTCCGTTTGTAGTTACGGTGAACTGTTGAGCGTGATGGAGGCTTAGGAAATTGTAAGAAATTCCTAAGTGCCTCTGACGTAATATTGCCACATCTCGGCATATCGTCTGTGAATAAAAAAAATTGAAACTAGAACAAAGCATTTTTGTTTAAATTTTCGAAAGAGTCATCAAACTTATCATTTAACATGGATGTTAACATCTGCTCCCAGCTTACGACAAAATTTCGCTGCTATATAATTGGTTTGCTGTGAAGAAAATAACTTGGGATAAAAACAATTTCTTCTTGCTAGACCATTTTTGAAATCGCGTACTTTTGATTTCCGAACCAGTGATACCTTCAGTGGCTGTGTTGGCAACGGTTTGCTCATCAAAAACGATATCCAGCGTACTCGATGCTTCATGAGTAATCGAAGACAATTTCGGTTTGTCTAACTCAGTCCCAGGCGATGTACCGAAGTGTTAATTGGATGACTCAGTGAACCTGTTAGGTAGGATTGTGTGGGAAATTTATAATTGTCAATCTCAAACAGATAAAAGAAACACTATTTTACAAACCTGGACGTTGTAACGATAAGTCCAGTGGGACATCCCGCCGAACCGGCGATGACGGCTGAAGTTTTTCATTTCGCATTTCGTGTTCTTCGATATACCTACACCAGATCTACGTTGGTACACTATAAAGGTGGTATTGTTTACCTGGTTAAATTGATAAAATGAAATTCCTTACCATGATAAACTCATCAAATCTTCAGCGACTAGATTGTTACAGTTCAGCACACTTTTCTTAGTTTTATCACGAATAAAAATATGAGCTACAAAGCAAACAAAAATGTTAGCAATAAACTCCCTGCAACGAGACTAACAATCGACCGAATGACAGATAAGTTCTATGTGCAAAGGAGACGGTGTGGCAGAACATACTTTAGGGTTGTGACGGTGTATGAATAAAATTTTAAACTATGAAGAAAAGTACTATATACATATAATGTAATAAGAAAAAACTCTTTTCTTGAATAACAAGTACAATTCAATACAATGCAGTGGAGCAATAAGCGTTTTTGTATTTATTTTTGGACACCACAGAAACAGACGATTACGCGCTTTTCTGCCAGGCCTGTTTATATATGACTTTTTCTGGGCTGATCAGACCCTTTTAGATTGAGACGTCACTAGGCTTTACTCACACAACAAATATGTGTACATATACGAGAAAGTGTTGCCATATGTTATAAGTTTAATATTTGAAGTTATTTTTAATTTCAAATTATGTCAAATATTACACGTTTCAAAGGTATTTTTTATAAACAAAGTACAAGCGCTTGTTTCATAATTGAAAAGTTAGGTCAAAATAGTTATATTTTGGCAATGATTTTAGAACAAAACGTGCGAAAAATTTAACAGTTAAAGATACTAATTTTACCAATTACCAATCTGGCACCACGATTACCGACGCAGTTGTTTTGATCGAAGAAAATTTCAGCAGCAAATAGAAGCAATTTTGCAACATCGATTACAAAGATTTTGTTAGTTATATACAATTATTTAAGTCACGACATACAATATGAACATATTTTTATTACACATTGAAAATTATGTGTTCATTTGTACTGTTTCGAGGAAATAATTCGCATTTGCAAATCGGAAAAAATAAGTTCAGCTCTAAGGTGAGTTTAAAGATTTTCTTCGTCGTACGAAAGAAGGAAGGAAAACTGGTTGTTAGTGTGGTGTCTCATAAACTTACTCAAAAACGAGTTTTAAATTAGACCTTCTAGATTTCTACCGATTACGCATTGTAGCTTACAAACTATAGTATCGAAATAATTGCCAGTATGAATTGGAAAACGTGAAAACATATTTATTCTCTATAGTTTCTGTTGTATAAGACGAAAATTGGCGACTAAGACCAAGTGGCGATCTACCCTAGTTTTACAAGCTTTCTTTCTCTCTCTGCTACTGACGAACTAAACCAAATGTTGACTAAAATAGAAATGGCTTGACCAAAAAGGAACTGTAAGAGTGGCTTTTTTACAATTAAATTTAGAAGCTCCGTTCAACTTTATGTGTCTTTTCTTAATTTTTCCAATAAGATAGGAAAGTATGAAAGAAAAATAATAGATGAAATTAGGCAGCTTACTAAAGAAGGATGACAGTTTAAAACATTACAATCGACATAGACTGACGAGAATTAGTAATTTACCCTATGTTTTTCATTGTAGATACATCAATTTTACATTAAATATCATTATCCAGAACAATAAAAAACATCGTTTTTGCCATTTTTACAATGAAAAAGGGGGGTCGTTATGTATCTTAACAGCATTTTTTCAGGCATTTTCCCCATACATTTAGAAGTCACTGACAATGTTTTTCATGGTAAAATTATTGTCGGTGGTAGATTCAACAACAAAAACATTGTTAAAACATGGTAATGACAACAATCGTGTTTTTTATGAACCAATGCCTGAAAAAATGCTGTTAAGATACATAACGACCCCCCTTTTTCATTGTAAAAATGGCAAAAACGATGTTTTTCATTGTTCTGGATAATGATATTTAATGTAAAATTGATGTATCTACAATGAAAAACATAGTTAAATTATGGTATAACTATGTACAATTACAGCAATTTTTAAGGTTTTTTTAATGTTTTGTTAATGTTATTTTTTTTCGGGTGTTTAATAAGTTGTGGTGATTGAATGAAATTGATCGATCAGAAAGTCGATCAAAGCAGATAGAACCTTTTGAAATGTTTCTCTAGATATGTCTTCTGGAAGATTCCTGGTGAAAAATCTTTCAGAAAAAGGTTTCACACGCTAAATTTTTATGCAAAATTGTAAATATTCCCTAATACAGGTTTCTATGGTGACGTTTAGATAGAAAATAGCCATTTCTCGATGAGTTCCTGGTCGATTTGTGATCTTGAGTTTTTGTTACTCCCAAAGTTGTTCTTCATACAGCAGAAGTAACCCATAGCTGAGTGGATAAACAGTGCTGCTATCGATTATCGATTATCGATTTTTTTCCTAATGGTAAACTGGGCCCGGATAACGAAAAAAAAAATTCTTTTGTTTTTTAACATACTATTATTAGTTTTAGTTTAATTCTTTTAGTGTTCCATTTGCATTTTATTTATTCCTGGCATTCTTCTCGTTTTGCCACCACACTTTTGAATGAATAACAACATGATAACATGATTCATGAAATTTTCCCCATAGGGAAAAGTCAAGGTTTTAAGTACTATATGTGAATATACTGATTGAATTAGTTGGCTCTTTGGCTCTCGGTCGTGTATGGAAACCAAAAGTTGATATCCAGAGGCCAAATCCAAGATGTCGACTTTCGGCTTCTAGAATTCGGCGAGAAACCGGAAGTGATTTGAAGCTTGAGGCAGGGGAGCTTTGTAGCCGCAAGGTTACAGAGTCCGCTTTGATAAGCGAGTGGTCATGAGTTCGAATCTTAGTAGAATCAGGCCATTTGGTTGTCAAAGAACTTTAACATGGGTTCAAGCTGAATGCTGACTTTCATCCTAACAAAATAGTCCCTTTAATAATAAAACTGGTCTGAGTAACGTATAATAGTTTTCTTCGGTGAATTATAAATATGGCGCGGTCTTGGCTGGAGGAACGAGGTTTCGATAAGACTCCTTCCTATTGACAAAATAAGGATAATAATGGACCACTTAGTAGCGTAGCTGCAAATTTTGCAAGAAAAAGTGTAAAAATCTAAACTGAATCTAAACATGAAGTAACATGTTTATCATCTTTTCTGCATGAAAAACAACTAGATAATACCTCTATTTTCATATAATAAAAGAAATAAATCATCGTTTCAGTTTCCTTCAATGGGCCACCGTTTCCTTATTTGGACCACTACAATTTCCTAATTTGGACCAGGTCTAAATAATACATCTCTTTAACCGTAGCTGCCACTGATGAAACTAACTTTGGCTTACGCACTGAGAGTTCGGGATCTGGATCAACTGTAGACTGCACCCGTTCTTTCGTAATAGGAAATCCTTTACGTGTCATCCGAGTTATCCAGCGAACAATTGAGTCCTCTTCCGCGGCAGTCACTGCAGTTTGTTTACCTTCTCGTGGTTTTCCTGACCACTTGCTGCTTGCACGGAACATTACGGTTGATCGTGGAACATTGGAGCGCCTGCAAGCTTTTCTAGTCGAAACACCACTTTTTATTGATTGAAGACATCCAGTAACAGCTGCTTCAGTATATTTTTTACCAACTTCCGGCGTTTTTCTCATTTTAGCAGCAATTTTATACAATAACACAATCATAACAAATTTATGGTAACTATGGTAACTATGATTCGCGGCGTTATTTCGATGATAGCTTTTGTTCGAAATGAAGCATGCCGGAATAAGAAAAACAGTATTATTTCCTCCCTTAATTGGGCCACTATTTTTTCAATATTTTAGGTGTTTTTCTAGTTCAATTTAATGCTTATCTTTTAAACGCACTGTTATCCTACCGGTTCATCGAAAATCTGATTATTTTCGCTCGGAAAGTGTGATGTCAGTACAGTTATTGGGGAAGCCATTTCCTATGAAAACCGTTAACGAACCATGGCAAACCAGGTACCTGTTGTTAAAAGATATTTTTTGCAGCTTTAATGAAGAATATTATAGTAAACGTCTGTTGCGATATTTCTAATGAAGAACATTATTGAAGTTGTTAAAGCATAAATCAAAATAAGTATATTTATAATGTGTAATTTGGTGTAAGAAGTTCAGGTGGTCCACTAAAGTAAGAGGTATATATTAAGCAGATCTACCCTAATTGGCGATATTGGCACGGGAAACGAGGTTTCGATAAGACTCCCTCCTATTGACATAATAAGTCATTTTTAGAATTAACCTGGCCAGAGAGGAACGTTAGGTGTAGTCTCACTCCATGGAGTTGTAATTTGGCGATGATGGTAGGATAGAAAGAGGCTCGGTATATAGTAGAGTAGTAAGCTTGAAACGAAAGGGTAAACTTTCACACACAAGCGCGGATATAAATGAAAAGCGTATCATTTACTTCAATAGTGATACTGCCAATAATATGAAGTGCGGGTAAAGAAAACACCTGGGAAATATGACAATAGATCAAATGTCTCTGGTCGCAGTGATGAGTCCACACAGAGCAAAAAAAAACTTGAGGCAAAATGTGAGGATGATAGTTCTTCTATCTCCTAATTTTTGATTATTGAATCTAAACCCCATGACCGGAAAAAATCGATAAATCTATTTATAAAAAAGTCAAGATTTGTATGTAATTATGTATGTTCCAATATAACTTTTGAATGCCTAAAGCGATTTCCACCAAACTTGACATACGTACTCTTTGTACAAAAAAGGTGGCCATAGAAATATTGAAAAAAGAGAGGGATTCTAATTGACAAGAAATTTGATATTTTTCATACGTTATGATATTATATTAATTCGATTGTCTGGAGGCTGAAAGCTAATGTCGAGATGAACATGATTCTTCCAATTTCCAGAAATCCATGAAAATCGATCATATTCCCCAATATGGCCTTTTTGAAACAGGATGACGTTCAGAGACCGATGTGTGTTGACAACTGGAAAGCTGGGTGAAATTGAAGAAAGTGCTTAAATGCTTTTCAATATTGGTACTTCTGAAAGTGACGGGACACTTCTGGATTCTGCGTAGCTGTGTACAACTTAAAAATGTTCTAACACTTTTTTATGGTTAATATTTCTAGGAATCAGGATTATACCCGGAAACTGAAAATCCCAGTTTTGAGGCCTGTTATGGTTACTTCCAATTTTCAAAAAGTAATAGCGCCTAACTATCAGTATTTCCGTAAACAGGGTGACACGTCGAGGATAAGCAATTATGTCCATGAAATTGATAGAGGTGGTGCAGTCAAATTTGACACATCATTTGTACCAAACACTTTTTCAGTAGAAGCTGTGAGTCGACATTTTCTGACATTCTGCGGTATTCGCCGTTGTTTCTATCAATGGATTTTTTTGTTATTTATAAAAATTTTAACAGCAGATGCAGTCTTTCATACCTGATCGATAAATATTGGCTGTTTGGTAAACCAGAGATTGACCACTGATTGACAAAATGATATTCTTACAATCCGGTTTAAAGTTATAGATTCAATAGTAACATAGAATATCATTTTTCGAGCTCAACCAATCACACATCAG
Organism: Wyeomyia smithii; assembly: GCF_029784165.1. Taxonomy (NCBI): domain Eukaryota; kingdom Metazoa; phylum Arthropoda; class Insecta; order Diptera; family Culicidae; genus Wyeomyia; species Wyeomyia smithii. The sequence goes on from NC_073696.1 coordinate 194,389,342, forward strand.
CAATGCCTAAGCCACCAGAACAACAAGACCCAATATTAAACCCCGAGCTAGTAAAATTTATAAAATTCAAATATTATTTTGAGGCGACGCTTGCTGAATGGAAATTGACTCCGGAATGTACTTCAAATACTTAATCACTGTTACCTGTAAACTAGACGTGACCAACGGATATCGGAAATGTTTCGGATTTTTGGAGTGTGTATGTGTAATGTGTGTAATATGTACATTTTTGCAACGTGTTGAGCTTTTTCTTAAAATGTTGGCTTATTTATTTTCATATGTTGCCAGTAAACTAAAATTTATTTCGAGTTCATTGGTACCTAAAGGAATCATCATCATCGAGATATAAGTTATCTAAATGTGGGTGTTGTTTTTGGCAGATTTTTTTCCTGTTCGGTACAATTTTCCTTGGGTTGGCAGCACCCAAGCAGAACTCAATGAAGTTTTGTGGGTATGTAGACCTTACTAAATCGAGCCATTTTGCCCTTGGTTTTGAAAATTTATCTGGACTAACATTTGAAAAGGTCTGAAGTACAGTAAGATCTTTTCTTGCGAGTTTTTTTACGCGGGTTGCTTTTCTTCTTTACTTAAAACTGTACAAGTTATCGAGCTCATGTCAATGACGTTTTCCGTTTTTGGTCTCAAGTAATAATATATCCGTTTGGAAAAAAATCACAATTTTTGGTGTAAATGCTGGAAATTTTAAAATATTACATTTTGGTCTCTAGATTGACCGCTATCACATTCAAGCCAGGTTCAAAAAGTTTTAGTTGTCTCCGTTATATTTTCGACACCAAAAATATTGACGAAAGAAACGTTATAAACGGATAAATTCTAAAAAAAATATCTAAGCTTCCATTTAAAAATATCCAAATTTATTTCAAGATCCTGCCCTGAAAAAAAATCACTTAAAAAACAAATAGTAATTTTTAGTAATTTTCAACTCTTCAGAACAAACCAAAGTTAGCACTTTTAAAGTTATTTTTAACAAATACTTTTTCGTCTACTATGAACATAGATAGCAAAAAAAACTTTCCAAAAACAATACCCATACTTAAATAACAAATATCTCAATGGTTCCTTGACCGATTTTTTATCTTTGGGCACCAATGAACTCGGAAGGTGTTCTAGTTTATTGTCAACATATAAACCTAAATAAAAATTTTTCGGTGTCCGTTGGTCACGTCTGATCGAGACCGCATTAGCCCCTCAGGCTAGCGTGCGATATTGTTGTTGGTCACGTCTAGTTTGTAATATTAGGAAACTTGAACTTGAACTTGGAAACTATTCATTTTTTTGTATAGTGTCAGTCATTATTTGTATCCCCTGTACAGCGACTAGCTAAAAATTATCTACTAGAACAAGAGTTTTAGCTTATAATTCGTGGTATCGAGGGTTCTAACTACTTACGACACTTCAAACAAGTTTTTTTAAACTCAAGATAAGCTACAAGCACCAACATACGATGCAAACCCATTGGAGCAACTATTTAGGAATCGTTAAGATTTTAGAGAGATGAACACATATTATTCTATTGAAAATATGGTATCAGGGATATGATCGATTTTCCTTGAGAAGATATTTAATTTAACTTCAGAAAGTTAAAGTTTATCTTCAGTTACTCGTCAACCACACGGACAACTGGTATCAACTGTGCTTCAATTGAAGGAACTCACAACTAAACATTTTGCTTTGTCCGGTAATGCGACATCCACCTCGAGAAATAATTTATTGTTTTGATACTGAATACGAAGGACACTTTTTCATACCATCCGTCTAATTTTTATTCAATTTTTTCTAAACCTATTTCTCGCGAAGAATGTCGGACGACAGCACCAGAACAGAGCTCTCGCTTTAATGACTTTAACCGCAACACATTTAAGCAGACTTTTGTCAGTTAAATTAAAATAAATTAATAAATGAATAAAGAAATTAACATTTTTACCAGAAATGTTATACCAAATAATACCTGATGTGCAATAGATCGATCTTCCATATTTCGATCACAGTGCGCATAATTGAGAGATGGGAGCTTGATAGTAATTTTTGAGATACAAATTGATTTATCACTGCGTGGAATATGTTTTTAACATACCGAGGAATATTGTCTCCAATCCAACAAATCGGTTTTAAGACAAATATTTAAAAAGGATTTATGTGATAGAAAACATAACTTCATCCCTGTTAGTATCTTCGTCTACAAAAAAAGAGATTTTTTTCCAAACTATATCGCACGGAATCCAAATGAACCTGCACCGTGAGTATGCAAAAGAGCGAAACAATTTATGCGAAACCTTATACCGCACCGCGAGACGGACAGGATTACTCAAATTCCTCACGTATTTCGGTCGCCCGTCAATACACGCGCCGCTGGTAAAAGATTCTCGCAATCCGTTCACAACAACGTGAAACGAACGGTCGCTTTTGCATCGCAAATCTGCAAACGCTTTCCCTTGTGTTCTTATTTTTTTTTGCGTGAATCCATTTTACATGCGGTATCCGTTTACAGTGAAGATGATAATAACCTAGATTTGGTGCAATTACCAGATGCACTGATTGATTGAGTTTGCCACGCCGGCCGCCGCTGTAATGAACGTCGGTGTCGCAGAGCCTGTTATTGCGATAATTTTCAGCATTTTAATGAGGTCGGCTGGGTTTAATTGTAATTTCGAACAACCTCGGCTTCGAGGTCAGGTGAAATATTTTCACTGGCGCAGGATGCCACGTATGACGGTGCGAAGGTCTGATTCATATCACACGACTAACCGCGAAAGAATGTTTCTGGTGAAACTGGAGGAATTTGACGTGTGATGGTTTTTTATGACGCAGTTTTATGTCTCTCTATTTTTAACATATGGAGGCTAGAAAGGTTTATTTTTTACAGATTCCGTTTACACGCAATGGCCGCCAGCAGATTAAAAGTAAGAAATTTCTTATAGCGCTCATCTTTCGTAGCCTGCTAACCGAATGGAAATGTACGTTTCACCTTTCATGAAATTAGTTCACGTGTTGGAATGCCACATAGCCGTGAAGGCTTATCTAAATATCCGCAATCCCAAAAAAAAGTCTCACTTTCATGCCGGAGCAAGCGCACTGGCCGCGTTTTAAACGTGATGTTCACCAATTAACACTATACGCTTAAATATTATCACGCGTTTGAAACTGCTTTCATCAAAACGTGCTTAGTAGTAGCTCTGTATCTAGCAAATTATCACCCATATATATCAAAACAAAATTTTATGAACTCAAATGTTCTCTTATGGTTATTATTCCTTAAAAACAGTAGATCATGACGAAGGTTCTGTTAATTTTTACTATTTTAATTAAAAAATGCGATGAGATTGCAATTGAGTAAATTCCCAAAATCACTTATCATTCCATTCTGCCATGATGATTTTATGAGTCTACGTTTGCCGTCCATTTCATCATTCTATAAAAAACTGGAATGCTTCAAAGAGACGAACCTGCGTTAACAAAGCAAATGCCGCGTATTCAATTTTTAGTCTGCGATTCACTTTTGGATATCAGAAATCATGATTCTAATTAGTAATTCGTGTTGCTGAAAACCTGTGCCATTCAAGTGCATTTCATCCTTTACGTCGCTATATGAAAAATTTCCCTAATAACATTCTGGTCTAAATAATGGAGAATTATTTTTATGCATCGAAAGTATCTCAGCTAATTTGTATTTTTTGTAGCAAAAAACCATAAATTTCCAACGTTTTATAAGCGATTTGACACTCGCATTGTGCAACTGTTGGATTGCTTACACCTGTAAAGAGGAAAAGGGTCAGACATTGGAAATAAGAAAGTAACCTTAAATACTTTACACGATTCTCTCCATTTTCTTTTGACCTCTTTAACGAAATGATAATGACATGTAAAGAGAGGTGAAAGAACCGACTATCACTTTCATTTGCTGTATAATATGATATATTATCAAATGGCTTCCTTACAAGTTATGCCAAACCTTTCTGTTAAGAAAAAGCAGGAAGCATACATGATCAGATTAGTTGTTACTCGTGATATAACCAACATTAATTTTAGTACCTAATTTTTTTCTTTAAGAATAAATTGACACGCATTAAGTACGGTACGAATCTTGAGGCTAAATTATGGGTATTAATCTTATTACATACCCTTTTTTCTTGCTGTATCGATTGAAACGATTTCATTGCTCTCATCCGGATGAGAAAAATAAACCCGTTTCGCGTTTCGGTATGGTGCCAAAGGGCTTTAAACCCGATCGATTTTAACGAAGATAGCGAGAAAGCGGTTTTGCTTCAATGGCGTAATGTGTTTTGATCTTTTTCATACCATTGAACCTTCTGCCTGGCGCAAAGACGTGGTGAGTTTAGCTTGCTCCCGATAATTACATAACTAAAGTAGCAGGGGTTTGCCCGCCATGATCGGTGGGTGGTCCCGTACGATAAAGTGCTGTGGTATAATGCTATAATAATTACATACACTCTACAACCAGCCTAACGAAATTCACCTTATCATCAATCATTCTCCGCATACGACCATTTGATTTTAATTTCAGAATAATTCCATTGCCGTATATCCACGAGCCCAATTACTCATGCTTTGAATAAAATTTCACATTTGAACTCATCTTAAATTATTATCGGCTATCAAAACAATAGGAAAAAGAAAAGCAAAAAACACTTAAGTTTTCAGCAACCGAGTTAATTATCAGATCAACCAATAGGGGTGCGCGTTACAAGATTCCACTAGCCATTACAACGCTTTCGATTGACACAATTTCCAGGTCTCCATTTCGTGTATTTCTTAGCGTCGCGTCACGGCATGCCGGAACGATTGCATTGTACGGTTCCATCACCCGGCATCAAATCAAATCGGCATTTCACTTTTGTTTCTGCACCTAAAGAACCCGCTCTGCCTCTACGCCTGCCGCGCAAGAGGCGGTGGTGCTCGCTTTCATTACCACTTCGTACACATTATCGCATAATTAGCAACTCGTTGAATGCTATCGACGCGGGAAAACTCGGCCAAACTTACGGAGCGCTTTCGATAGCCACTACGGAACGTTTTATTCGACGGATCGGCAATTTTCGGCGCAAAAGATGAAGATGTCTTCCCGGCTGAAGACGATACGCCGCGAAGCAAATTGAGCCTGTGGGAAAGTTCGTTGCCCTCCGCGCTCCGGTTCGCTCTGTTTTCTATTGAAGTTTCCGGTGCTTGAGAAATTTTCGCTCGATTGTTTTTCCGCTAAGGAGGAAAGCCGACGTACATTTTCGGGTGATGCCGAAGTTTTAATAAAATGACACGAGACCCAAAGCAAAACGATGAGTTCCAGGTCCCTTGTAAGGATTTTCTGTATTCGACAACATTTGTAGACAACTTCTAGTGCACTGGAAAGTTGCACAGATAATACAAGAAAATAGTGAAACTAACAAGCTACTAGTATGTTAGAATCTGTTTCTGGAAGTTCATTTTGCTTACTTACTTTACTTTCATGACAACCGTAGACATATACTACAAAAATGTGTTCTTGTAGAAGAATTAAATGGAAATTTATTAACACGTTTGTTATAGCCCCACGAAATCCCTCGCAAACGATGAGAGTCGACGGCATAGATTTTGTAAGAGTACCTTGTAGGTGCTCGAACTTGTCACCTTTTTTTGTAGATGGGGCACACGGTACCCTCCATCCACTCCTTTGATACTACCTTTTTTTCCAATTCTTGATAATAAACCAGTGTGACTAAAGCGCTGTCAATGCCTCGCCACCGTGTTTCAACAGCTCGCTGGGGAGTTGATCAGCTCCAGCTTCTGATACACCACCGTTATGGTGCTCGTCGTTCCTCCTTCCAATCACCTTACAGTAGTCCGTGAAAAGGTTGCCGTGCAGGAACATGTCGATTTGTAGCCTTTACGGGAACTGTTCGTTTTCTCATAAAACGTAGTTGCAAAAGCAAATCGCAATCTGGGATTTATCATGCGGACTACGAAAGATTTTACCGACCCATACAGTTTACGATCACTGTACTATTCACTTGTACGATCATCACTCGAGTCTGCATGTGTAGTATGGAGTCCTTATACGGATCTTTGGATCGCCCGGTTCGAAGCTGTGCAGAAGAAATTCACGAGGTTTGCTCTCAGACTGCTTCCATGGAACAATGCAGCCAGCATACCGCATTACGCCATCCGGTGCAGGCTTCTTGGAATGGAAACACTTTACAGCAGGCGTGACTCCATCAGAGCAATATTCGCGGCAAAACTGTTACTAGGTGTTGTTGACGCTCCTATAATACTGGACCAATTAAATTTGTATGTGCCATCAATTCCCCTACGCCGGAGAGAGCCGCTGAGATTGGAGTTCCGGAGAACCGAATACGGACGAAATGAACCGATAATTTCGATATGTCGACAATTCAATGAAGTTCACGAGCTATTCGATTACACTATATCAATACAGGTGTTCAAAAACAGACTGAAACGCCCTGGGGGGTACAAGGGCGCCTCCTCTTGTTCTTCGCATCTTTCCGGAGCTCAAGAATTGGCTCGCCAGTGCGAGATCAACGGATGCTCCGCACATCCGCACCTAAATCCTCGAGCTAGGGCTCGCTCGTCTTTTTCTTCAGGACTTCCGAGTACTTAGACCCGTCAGTCTTCAGTATGAGGGCTTCTCCCCTGCTCCTCGCCTTTTTGACCTTTGTAGCCGCTCCGTTTTGGTGCTCTTTACCTTCCTGGTGCTCTTTCCCTACTATGGTAATCCGTGGGTTTCCCGCAGTCGCCGCTCCGGTCGTTGTTCTTACCTTTAAGCCTGTTGGTGTGCTAGCATGCGAGGATTGCTCAGCCAACTGCTTCTTCACCTTGTCGAGGCCCGTTTCCCCCGGGGATTGCCTCGTTCACTAACCAACCTGCCCCGTAGACGTAGACATTTCACGTAGATCAGACACCTACCATTCGATTTCTGAGACTTTTTTACTCAAAATAAGATATAATTTGACTACCACTTTAAGATATAAGCGAATTACCATTAATGCTCAGAAGTAATCGATATTATTTTGCTATGTGAAATATACTAAAACTATACCAAAACCGGTTTCGTAGAATCACCGTTTTGAGCTCAGTTTTTTCCGATTTAAGATTTGTTTTTTTTCGAATGATGGGTAAGAAGATGCTAATATGTGGACAAACTCTTAGAATTTTGATATTTGGTCTTAAAACAAAATGGCGTCTAAAAACATCAAAAATGATTGGTTTCTCAAAAATTCAAAATGGCGCCATTGTTGCCCCTTAAGTTGAAATATGTTCAAACTCTGGGAAATTTAGTTTTGCATAAAAATACACAAAAAAATATATATAGAAGCCAAGGCAGAAAAAAAGCCAATTTCTGTTGCACTGTGTAATTTGTTTTTTGTTTATTTGTGATTAAATTAATCTGACACTTAGTCTTAATGAAATTAAAACCTTAACTAAATTACAGCAAAGTCGAGCTAATTAGCCTATTTTTGAATCGATGGATAGGTTCGTTAAATAAAAATAAGTCTTCAACTAGTGAAAAGGCACGAATGCACGCGGCGACTCACTCACCATAAGATGTTCGATGAAATCTAGGCACCAGTAACGAAAATGTTGCGCAACGTTCTCTGCGGTGCTCGCAAATCAATCAGCGAAAGCAGCCAAGGTGAGTCGATTTCTTCGTTGAGAATAGGGTTTGCAATCCCGGGAACGATTTCCCGGGAATTAACATTTCCCGGGATTCCCGGATCCCGGGAACAGAAATATTGATTCCCGGGATCCCGGGATTCCCGAGTTCATTGAAAAATTTCGCAAGATTTAATATAGTTTCCCATGAAATTGTGCAATCAAATTTAATATACTGATACTGATACTGAAACTTAAGTCGTCAGAGTGCAAAGCACCTTTAAAGAAGACATTATAGGGAGCAAATATTTGCTTGAAATGACGGTCATTATTTGCTGGCCGTGTTATATAAAATTATTTGCTTCAATTATTTGTCAAAAACATTTGCTGTCTTATTCAATCAACGAGAAATTTAGCAAATAAATCCAAAGGGTTCGAAATGTTGCTATGCCAAATAAAACTAAACAACAATTGAAACAATTGAAACAATATTGTTACACTGATTTTTTTCCGAAAACAAATCGCATCATGTGGCGGTATAGTAAATATATATTCGGTAAAATATGAGCGAATGGGCTTTGCTATTGTTTAAGCAAACAGAGTTTTGAGCTTAATGATTATTCACCTGAACCTGAATTCACCTACCTGAAAATTATACTTGTGTATCGATGGCGCCGCAATCTATGTTGACATGCGTTACGCTCTCGTTTTAGTTTACGTGTACTTCACTTAACTTATCAGCCATATCATCAACGTCACTAGAAGCACAAAGGAGATCCCAATCCACCGTTGGCAGGTACGCGAGTAAAGCAGCAAAATTGATCCTACGGTAATTAAGCGTTCGCTCAGCATTGGCAACAATCGGTGCGATACAATCAGTGACGGCGGATAAAGACATCTCAATTTTATTTCTGTTAGAAGGAAAGTCAACAGGGGTACTGTCGAATTCAGATTGAAGGAAGGGAACGTGGTGGGGAGCCTGAGAATAAACCCATGCTAAAATCCTCCGACAGCCAAAATGACCCGATTCTACTGATATTCGAACCCATGACCACCAGCTTACAAAAGCGGACTCTGTAACCTTGCGGCTATGGAGCTCCCCAACCTGTTGCCATAACTGGGACGCGGGTTGATGCATTTAGGATGGTGGGAGCGGAACTACTCGCTCCGTCGGAGATGCTTCCGGGTATCAATGGCGTTCACGAGGAGTCGACTGCCCAGTGTCCGAGCCGAACTGTCGGGTACTGTCAGTGGTCACACACATATTCCATGATTTCGGCGATCGCCAGGCACCGACCCTTGGTTGCATACTGCTCTGTGACCGCGAACGCGGGCCTGGATTTTCATCTCCGTCACCTGTTGACACTTCACATCAAACCAGCCGTTATGTGAAGTTCATGCGGTCATACCCAATCCCTCTCGCGCAGTATGGCTGATCGTGTCTCCCCTGTTTGTACTTTCGAGTGATCTGAGTTGACGTTCAAGTCTCGGAAGGACCTCCCATCGATGTCGTCTGAAAAATGCCAACCATCAGCCAGACTATAGGTGTCCTCAAGTTCAATTCGCATAGAATGAAAGAAAAATAATGACTCAAGCTTCTTTTTCAGCGAATGCGAATTGCTGGACCTTGATTTCTCTTGATTCTTCCATCAAGTTTTACAGCCTTCTTACTAACTTTGTTCGCCGCAGAACGCTAGTTAGCCTTGAACTGCATCTCGTTGACAACTGTCTTTCGTGAGGTTCCGCTTGACGATAGCCCAGTATTTTACTATAGGGCAGAGCTTCCTCAAACTTCCTCAGCATCTTCACGTACAGCTTCGCGATCGTTGTCTGGCCGACCTGTTTTGCTTATCGTCACGATTTGGAGTCACCACCTTTTTGTAAGTTGAAAGACCGGTGCATTTTTTAGCTCGATTCACATTTGTAGACGACACTGCCAGCTTACTTGCGGCACCTCGGACGGAAAGGTTGAGCCTGGTCACTCTTTTCGTCGTTTTCACGGTCTTCGGATTTCGATTTTCCTCCTATCCTGTTGTCCTGGTAGTCGACAAACGTTCTTCAAATACTTTTATTACGTTGGTGACGGTTGATTTGGCCACATTCAACAATTTTGCCAACTATGCGTGCGATTGGTTCGGATTTTCGCGAAGCGTGATCAAAACTTTGATACGTTACTCCTCCCGCCTTGACTTTAAATTTTCCGCATCTTATACAAATACAAATTAACAGTCATATCATTATTTTTTCCGAACTCCTCTTCGCTATCCGAGCAGGACAAAATATCATTATAATATCACAACCAGATATTGGAAATACACCTCATTTTGATCTTAATATGGTTTACATAGTTGGTAAAATAACAAAAAATAATTCCAAAATATTGTTCCTACAAGCCTATATGAATAACAAAGCTTGATATTTCAATAACAAACCAAGAATTTGCATTAAAAATCACGAAAACGACCGATTCAGATATTTTCAACTTATTGAACACTGAATGCATAACTGATACATTATAAATAATCAATATCGAACAATTTTCACTTGGAAACTTACTTTTAATCAGATATTTTAAAATCATCTCAAACATCTCATTGAAGGCATAGCTAGATATGATATCAAAATTTTATGATATTTTCATATACACCTTTGAAATGTGAATATCTTTCGAATAACACGATAAGTCCCTATAACTTAATATGTTATTGATGAGTTATGATTTTGTTATCCTCTCCTTCCCGGGTAACGATTTCTTCTTCGTCTTTGGTAGTACCAAGTTCCGAAATTACTTCATAACAAAAGAATGGTCCAAAACGCATTATAAAATGGGTTCTCAATTCGTAATACATGATAAAATGACCTAATTCAGTTTGACTTGATGAATGTAAATTAATTTTGATTACAGAAAAATGACGTTGAATTTACACCTGAAAGGGAACCATAATTCAGTCAATGGTTTGTTCATAACTACAAATTCCTCGCATATTGAACAATTCCATGCTGCCAAAACTCACACAGACTCCACATTTGGTTGAGTACAACGAATAAGGATGCCACAAAAAAATCGTATCTGCAACGTAAATACCGTACACACCATATCAGCGCGCCGCCGTCCAGTTCCGCATCGGCCACGGTGCGGTCGATTTCGATGTTAAATGCCCGTCAGCGATGGTCAGTTATGCGCTACTTGAAAAGTTTATGATGCAGAAAATATCAAGTGGTAGAGCGGGCCCCTCGCTGCCAACTGCCGGCACGGCAGAGATGGTGTCATCATCGCCGAACGATCCTCACGCTTGTTGCGGTGGCGAAGTGGCTCAATATTGGCCCTAAGCGTTGTTTGGTAAACAGTCGGTCAAACTTGGACCGTGCGTTCGGAACGAAATCCAATCCTTCACCCTGATGGCGCATAATGATGCGCATGCAAATTGACATCAGCGCCGACTTTTACGTGAACCGTGTGCCGATTATGGCTTTCTGCTAATGGCTTATTGAAGAACAGTTTGTGGATTAGGAATGAGATTTATGCTGATTTTATTCAAATGTTTGTTTGAGCGAATCATTTCTGAATGGCAAACGATTGTTGGGAGAATCAGAATCAATCAGCGGTCATCTGCGAGTCCTTATATCTACAAAAGACCTTGAGAATGTGGTAATCAGATTCAAATGGTTTCCCCAAAATGGACCCGTTTTTTGTACCACGAAATCATCCATGAATTTTATTAGTAGCGTTCCATCAAACCGTGCTATTTCGATATGATGGACTGTTTTCTCTATTTATACGGACAGACAGATTGACAAATGTATGCGTACTTAAGATGTTGTAGTTGATACATCAATGCGGGCTCCATTGTCCGGCTGAAGCTGACCCAGAATTCAGGAAAGCAATCAGCCCCGGATGATACATAACAAGAGAGCGTTTAGCCTCGTCCGGCCGGATAAATTGCAACCGGCGATTTGGCAGTTAACCCGCAGTTGACTCTTGTTTTGTCTCGGCCAAAAAGTAGAATGCACTCAACGGTTTTCATCTCTTTTTTTATATATATCAAGATAACATTCACCAGTGGCGCAGCAACGTTCGTCCGCCTCCGCAGTATCTGCATTGCCGGTCTGTAATGCGGGTGCAAATCTTTTCACCGACCGCGGAGGGTTTGGCTTGCTCGACTACCTTTCATTTGTACCGTAAAAGGTGGCGTGGTTGGATGATCTAAAATTATTTGAATCGTTAGGTTCTCTTGTTGGTTTATAAATTCACATTCAGAAATCTACATTCAAGCATTGCAACTTGACGATGATCTACGGTAGCGCACCCACTGGGTACCGCGCTGGGTGGGGCTCGCTCTGCTGCTGTGCGGTATAGAAAACATAATTTAGATTGCATCTAATTGAGCGAGTGTAATTAATGTTGTACCACAATAGGTTTCTGGCAAACTTTTACCCATTTGTGGTTTAACGAGGTAAAAGAGTAGCTGAGTGGCAGAACGAATTGTGAACGCTTTTTTTTTCTCAGTTCGGTAATGCCAGACCGGCTTACTCTCGGCTGCTATGGTATATAACTATGACAGAAAATTAAGTCATCTCTCGCTGTGATCAACTCTGATCCAATTTTCGACAATAAACAACAAGATAGACGTTTATATGGTGGTTAGGTAAAATTAGGTGCTTGTCTAAATCGCTTTAACCTGCGGGGTCAGTTATCACACGATGATTTCGTACTAATTCATTTAATGGATTAACAGACAGAAGAAAGCGCTGTATCAGCGGACAACATCTGAGCTCAGTCCGTGTGGTTTAGTATGCGCGAGCCCGTGATCTGAACACGCAACCTGAACTATTTTAATTAGCTTTTCGCCACTATTACTGCCGGCCGATATCGCGGCAGCCAGGTTTTCCGCAAACCGCAAACTTGTTGAAAGGCTTTTTTCTTAGGCCTTCGGTGTTGCCTAGACAAAGTGCTTTGAGGAAGCATAAAGTTGAGCTGGAAAAGTGAAGCTAAACGAGGTCAGTGATTAACGGGTCAAGATTCGATCACTAGGTTGGAGTTTTGTTTTTGTGTACAGCGGAGAGTTGTACCTGTAGCTGGCCGGTGGAGAACGTTTCCTGAATCGATTAGGTTTCGCATGTTTCTGTGAAACTTTATTAGGGTTTGTAGATCATTAACAACGTATACATCTTCATAAGAGATGTATATAAAGTTGGCATTGAGAACCGTTTTTTTTAACTTGTAATTGAAGTTGCCACTTAATTATAATAAAAATAATACATCCATGATATAAAACCTTTATTTCCTGGTATTTATTAAATCGATAACATACTGAAATAACTAACTACTATAATATAAATTTACTTTTTATTGCGTGCTTGATCAATTAGCGAATATTTCTAAACCATTTATTACGTTATTATTAATTACTTTAGTTATTTAACTACCTCCAATTGAACTGCATAATATAAAAATATCCATGATTGTAGAAATACTATAATATGTAAGTTAGTCAGAAATTCGTTAGTAGTTTACTCTTGTTTGTTAATGCTTTGAAATGGAGATACCAAATAATATATTTTGATAATCCATAAGATTGCTAGACAGGTTGAAAAGGGATTTTTCAAATTTAGTTGAAAGTTTTAACAGTCAAACAATGCTCATAAACAGAACTGAAAGAATATCACTCGTTGAAAATTATTCTAAGTTATAAATCAAAACAAATCTACTGTATTTTTACGTTCTTATAGACATCACAAAATAATCAACAACGAGAGGTAACTTTTCGAATAAATTTCATTTTTTTATGTTTTGGGAACTATATATTTTGTCTTATGACTGCAGAACAAAAATATCTTCATCCAGTGTCTCTGGTATGGTGTTTCTCCAATTAAACTGCTGGGATAGTACTAATTACGTATCACCCACTACTCTTACGTTCCGTTCCTAGCACGCCTCGATTAACTACACGCACTGCTCTGTAGAAGTTATTTTGTGTAACACGCAAAAAATAGTAACCTAAAAAAATATTAATTGAACTTCTAAATTATTCATCCAATCTCTTTTATGTCACAAAATAATATGTGTTACGATATAACACATTGTATATTTAGAAAAATCTATGCTTGTAACTTGTGAGCAGGCTTCGAAATGGTCACGGTATAACCACTTTTCACTGCGATAATCGTCTTCTTCTTCCTCTGACGCTACCAAGGCTCGCTGTCTGAATACTTTCTTAAACAAACATGTCAAATGAGTATCGCTATCACGACGTTATTTTCCTCAAACGTATTTTGACTTTTTTTCTAAAAATGAGAATTACGCACGTTGAGTGCGTGTATTTTGGAAATAATTTATATCATTGATCTTGTAATAATATTTCTCAACGCAAATGAACGAAGTAGACAGAAATAGGCCGAAATAACATCGCTAAACGATTGACAGTGTGCTTCTCTTTGATACGCGAGTGTCGTTTGACTATCCTTTTCTTTCTGTGAGCTGAGCGGCGATGGTTTGGTTGATTACATTTACGAGCGGAGGCCAACTGTGACGCACGCTAAGGAAGCGAGATCAAATGAAAATGGTAACCGTTTACAAGCCTGCTTGTGAGTCACCAAAAAAACTCATAAACTAATGTATTTTCATAAAAAAATGAAATTTTTCAAACTTAATATTGAAATATCTCAAAAGCATCATTTGAAATTTCATAGGTTCTCAAAGTGAAATTGAAATGTGAAAAGTTGTGTGAGACCTAACCTTTAAGTAGAGTTTTGATCAAAAGTTTTTGAATTACGTCAAGTTTTGATTTAAAACAAATTTGCGTGAAAGTTTAACTCTTTTTTGATTTAATCTAATATTTAGTGTTTATTATCAAACTTTCAAACGGATGCATTTACGAAGCATATCATCATAATTTTTAAAACAATTGGAATACTATTATTCTTGAAAATAGAGGATTTAAAAGTTTTTCGAACTAAATTTCTATTTTTAACAACGGCTTTTACCCGTTAACATTCAAGTTCATTAAGCAGACAATATGAGCAGTGGGGAAAGCGAAAAATAAGCGAACTGGAAATGTGATTTAAAAGTTTACTTTACTCTATTTTATCTTATTTACTTTACTTCAATATACTTCGTCTTTGAATACATACATCTTGAATAACTTACACATACACTGTAACTATAGTCAGTTCTATTTGAGAATACGGCTTTGACAACACTATTGTTAAAATATGTGTCACTTGTAACGGGCACCAAGCGAGAGAAAACTTCTCCAGAATAGCATTGGCCAAAAACTGTAGAAGTATCGATACTCAAGTATCGATATTTTTTCCCTGGCGGTATCGATGCCTGGTCGATATTGAGGGAGGAGCATCGATACCAGCTGTATCGATACTCTGCCTGCTACTTGAAACAGGTCTATGAAAAATCACCATATTTTCTTGATAATTATTACGGAAAATCAGAGATGCCAGGTGTTTTTGAAAAATGTAAGCAACTATTCGAAAAACAGACAAAATTTGCTTAAAGTCTGAAAAAAAATTGTCTGTGATTTGAAAAATACGTTCGCGCAGGCAAAAGTCTGCAAAAATTTTCACAGATGTTGAGAAAGTCTGCGTAAATATTAAGAAACTCTGACAAAAATCTGCAGAGACTGGAAAAAATATAATTATCTGCGAATCAATAAAAATCTGCACACCTACTCTAAAAATCTGCGTTTCGAAGACAAATCTGCATATTTTGTATCCCTGCGGTCAATAGACTAATGGTACCAGAATGGGACAGTGGTGACAGAATTATATGTCACACACACAAATCAATGCAATAGCATACGCGCGTCTGGGTCCTTATTTGAAATATAGGGCAGCACGATAATCCTGGGTTCTGATTCTTTATTGCCTGTCTTTTTGCAAAAACTCGGCGCTTACGATTTTGCTCTGCACAGACATTATTACCAAATGCGGCAGCATTTTTCTCGCAAGAGGCATGAAAAACCGCCTTAGAAATGAGCGGGTATATTCAATCCTGTTGGTGTCTTTTACAAAAAGAGCACAAACCAAATTTCTGCACTGTTTGTAGAAGACTTCAACGCGATGGATCGTATCCGCGCACCCCTACAAGGCTTTTCCGTTAGACAATTTGTAGCAATCAACAATATTCCCCGATTTTTTAGTTTCTCTTCAGTATCGAAAAAATATCGGGGTGAAAGTATCGCTCCAGCTCGATATCGAAGTCGCTTGCATCGATAAAAAATAACGATATTTAGGCCCCAAGGTATCGATACCGTAAGTATCGATACGGTATCGGCCAATGCTACTCCAGAATACTGCGCACTAACGAGAAATATAGGGTTTCGAGGGCATAAATACCGTAAAACGGGGCGAATAGAAACAGTCTGCGATACATCTTGCAGTATACAAAAAATACTTTAATGTATAGAATGAATATAAAAGTTTTGAAACATGGGTCTTGTCTCCCTTTAGTAAGGGTGTAACGTCCATTTTGATAAAATAAGTAATTCATTGTTTTATTGAAAAAAATGTTGCATGTTTCTATTCACCCCGCAATGGGGCGAATAGAAACACTCGCCAATAAAATACGTTTTCCTTGTTCTGATAGAAAATTCTAGTTTCAATTTGAAAAAAAAAAAAACAGAACAATTGCATCATATTTATTGATATGAGAGCACGGTGCTCCCACAGACCGTTATAATAAAAAAAATGCACCAAAGAATCTAAGTACACCATTCGATTCGTTATGACGTCCAGAATCTCTGGTCAAGATTTCAAAATCATCGTACGGTACACTTTTGAGTAATGCCCTTTTGAAGGTCATAAAGTACACAAAAGTGATATTAAAACGACGAAATACTCAATGTAAAGCACGTTTTTCAGCCACAATTTTATGAAATAACTTCCAAAATAGTTTCTACACATTCCAAGAATTGTATTTCGAAAAAATCCTCCAGTGCACAGTGGTCTAAATTAGAAAAATCGTGATCGTTCTAGATTTGACTATGAAAAATTGATTTTATGTTTTTGAAAAAAAAAACACAAAAAAAAGCCGCTACGGCGTTGTTTCTATTCGCCCCGTCGATCTGAGAACCGCGAGTTTTCCATGAAACATAGGTAACGTGGTGATGAATACCTTACGGCAATCCTTTAATTCACCGTAAAAACATGAAATGCTTAACTACCGACCCAGTATATCACACAAACAAGTTCTAAGTGAAGCAGAATGGCTTCCACAGACAAAGTTTTTTGGTACTCAGAAACGTTCAGAATTTTGCCCCCATTTTGCATTTTTTTTAAGCAAACCGCTAACCCAAAAATGGGTTTGCAGGACTTGTTTACTATTGAGCTATCCAAGAAAATATTTTTTGTATGGTTTTTAAATGTAATCAAAGACTTTATATCGCAATTTTCAAGTTCGGAAGTTTTGTTTCTATTCACCCCACTGTTCCTATTCGCCCCGTTTTACGGTATTAGTTAAATCGGAGGGATGGTAGCGAATCAATCCCAATACAGAAAATGCTTTTGCGCTGATGATTCCTATTTCTTACATTGTCACAATGTATAGCTCCTAGTTCTCTGCTGGATTGCACTCCGTCGAAATTCTCAGGACTCAGTACTTATCTTACCAGTCAGCTCCAGGCTGCTCCAGGCTGCTGTTCGAAGAAGTCGTCTCCATTCAACTCGGTCCATGGCTGCAGCTCGCCAGCCATGTCGTCTGCGGAGGCCCCGCACGCAGGTCGTATTCCACTTGATCGAACCACCTTGCTCGCTGCGCGCCCCGTCGCCTTGTTCCAGTCGGGTTGTTATCAAGAACCATTTTCACCGGGTTGTCGTCCGACATCCTAACGACATGCCCAGCCCACCGTAGTCTCCCGATTTTCGCCGTTTGAACGATGAGTGGTTGTCCCAGCAGCTGATGCAACTCGTGGTTCATCCGCCTCCGCCATGATCCATCTTCAATCTGCACTCCACCACAGATGGTACGCAACACCTTTCGTTCGAAAACCCCAAGGGCGCGTTGGTCCTCCACGAGCATGGTCCAGGTTTCGTGGCCGTAGAGGACTACCGGTCTGATCAGTGTTTTGTAGATGGTTAACTTGGTGCGGCGGCGGATTTTATTCGAGCGGAGCGTCCTCCAAGGTCCAAAGTAGGCACGATTACCTGCCATAAGGCGTCATCGAATTTCTCTGCTGGTGTCGTTGTCAGCAGTCACCAGTGAGCCCAGGTACACGAACTCGTCTACCACCTCGATTTCATCACCGCTAATATGAATTCGTGGCG
This sequence comes from Wyeomyia smithii, assembly GCF_029784165.1. Taxonomy (NCBI): domain Eukaryota; kingdom Metazoa; phylum Arthropoda; class Insecta; order Diptera; family Culicidae; genus Wyeomyia; species Wyeomyia smithii. The sequence goes on from NC_073696.1 coordinate 194,407,237, forward strand.
GGAGGTTGACACTGTCTTCTCTGGAACCTCTTCCTCTCATGTACTTGGTCTTCGATGCGTTTATGGCCAGTCCAATTCGTCCGGCTTCAGCCTTCAGTCTGATGTACGTCTCCGTCATCTTTTCAAGGGTTCGTGCTACAATATCAATGTCATCGGCAAAGCCAAAGTGCTGAACAGACCTTCTAAAAATCGTGCCACTCGTGTCGATATCAGCCCTACGTATCACACCTTCCAAAGCTATGTTGAATAGCAAGCACGATAATCCATCACCTTGCCGTAACCCTTTTCGAGATTCGAAGGGGCTCGAGAGTGTCCTCGAAACTCGAACTACGCACATCACCCGATCCATCGTCGACTTGACCAACCGTGTCAGTTTATCCGGAAAGCCGTGATCGTGCATAATCTGCCATAGCTGGTCTCGAACGATTGTGTCGTATGCCGATTTAAAATCGATGAACAAGTGATGTGTGGGCACATTATACTCACGGCACTTCTGTAGGACCTGCCGTACCGCGAATATTTGGTCCGTGGTGGCGCGGGCAGAACTCAGTAAATATCGATTTTCAACTGGGTCGTTGCAGCGAGTGAAGGATATGATTTTGCATTTTTTGCTGTTAACACGCATGCAGTTGTTATCGCACCAAATCATCAGAATATTCAGAATACACTTACTGTTCTACTATACCGAGCCTCGTTCATCCTGCCAAATATCACCAATTATAATTCCCTGGAGAAGTTTCGTCGTGTGTCCTTCTGGCCAGTTTCATTGATGAGAGAGATTTTTTTTGTTAAGAAGAAGTCATGCAAAGGTATTAAAGATTTCAGCGTGAAGGAAGGGTAAGTGAGGGTGGAGCCTGAGAAAAAAACCCATACTTAAAAGTCTAGTTCTGACATCGAACGGCCTGATCATACTGAGATTAGAACCCTTACCCATCCGCTTGACAAAGCGGACTCTGTAACCTTGCGGCTAGGCAGCTCTCCTGCATACAGATTACTAGCGCATATAGATTAGGGGTTCGAGCACACTGCCTTGAGGTACGCCGGATGCAATGTTGAAAATGTGAGAATAGGCGGAGTTAACCAATTCGTACTTACATTCCCTCCACAACTAAAATCGGAAAAAATATCAACTACGAATGTTCTACTATCTATCTCTGTGTTCTGATGTGTTCTTTCGATCAACAGTTAGTTTCACTGCAGTTGATGCGTGTAAATCAGTTAGGAAGCAAAATATCACTTACATAGCAAAAAACACAATTATGGGTCAATTTTAGCATTCAAATCATTTAGTCTATGAAGTCGTCAAAATACATAACGCAAGTTATTTTATTGTTGTAAAAGCTTGATAACAAGTTATTCTGTTCAGTCCTGAAGCATTATCATGTAAAAGTAACAAAAATTGCCAAAATATGGACTGACCCACAATTGTGGACCGCAAAATGTAACATTACTACAATTATGGGTCACTTCACTTATTGCACCGAGCAGAATTATAGTTTTTAGTGACATTTCCAACTTTAAATCATTTTAATCGTATAAATGAGGTTACAAGTGAGCTACAAAAATTACCACTGAGCAAAATCATTTCAAATGACCTGGAAATACGCGAAAATTTAATCGACCATTTTTGATTTGAATGAAACTTTGCACACGTATTTGGCTTAGCAAACATTTTTCATAGATGGAGAGATTTTTTACACCCATGAGTTACATTCTGAAAGGGCGTATGCCTTTTGGCATAGGTTTTATTCGAAGCATTGTAGCCCAGAAATCGTTGGTTGTATAGAAAAACTGTCTGAGAATGAGTTGTAGAGAATTGAAAATGCATCATAAAAAAATAAACACTGTACAAAAAAAAAAATTTACCAAAAAAACTTGAAAATAAACATTAAATTTCAATTAAAAAAAAGAGTTGAATTTTTGTTTTTAAGGAGCTTGACGTTAATACGCAACTTTAAAAAAAAGTCCAGGATGGAGAAATGAAAAATAATTTTTTATGGTAGATTAATTTTTTTATAAAAATTCTGAATCAAACATTTTTCAAAATATTTGTATTCTGATGATTTTAAAAGATGCAGAGAGTCATTTTGAATCAAAAAGCACTTGGTAGTTAACATTCTAAAGGCATCCGTTTTCGAGTTACTTCTAATTTAAGCTCGAAAAAATATGATTATTTAGGAAAATATAGTTTTTCCTAATTTGTCCGTGGTTCTACAGCAAAAACCATACGTTCATTGGAATGCTTGATCAAAAATATACAATTCATTCTTTGACAACAAGACGATTGGGCGAATTTTTTTTTGTGACATAGATACTTTACAGAACTATTTTCACCTTATATTTTATATACATCATAAGTAAATGATTCGTCGTTTTGGAGTAGAATACTTCTCTCAGGAAGTCCGGCTTCAAAGGAATGTGGAATGAAAATCTAAAGCCGAAAAAAGTGAAAAATATGTCCAATTTCAAATGCTAATAAATCGGTTAGTATTCGATAGATTTCATTCGTTCTTGCAGCAAAAGATTGGAAAATCTTCTGAAATTCTTTCCAAAAGAAGATAATTGTAATTTTGTTATCCACACTATTGTACTATTGAAAATAGTCAAGCCTTGTCAAAACGAAAAATTCGACCTCTGATTGGTCGTTATATGACTGCTTCCCAAGCACGGTCGACAGAATCATATACCTTGCAATCAGCGTTGCCAGGTATCCAGATTTATCTGGATTATCCAGATTTTTGAACATGTATCCAGGTAGACAGCTTTGATGTCCAATTATCTATATTTTTCATGGATGATCCAGATTTTATCCAGATTTTTTTTCTCTGTACCGCAAAAATGTCATCACTTCAAATTTGGCGCGAAATTTTGCAATTTTGTCCCCTCAAATTTTGCATACCCCATGACTTTTATTTGAAAAATTTACCTTTCACCCCACGAAATGACTGCCAGATTTTTTCCAGATTTTTTTTGCCTTTTCCAGATTTTTTGAAAAAATGACCTGGTAACGCTGCTTGCAATTTAAATATGCTATTTGGCCTATATAAAAGCCTGTTTCAGCCGAAGCCGCTCATAATAGTTCTAGACAGCGACAACCGCAGTCGTCCTCCCTTAGCGGCAGCACTAGCAGTGGATAGCGCACTAGTTGCAGCGGATTCCAGCAACGATAGCAGCTGAGCCAGCTGATGCAGGGACAGTGGATACCAATGGCAGCGTATAGCGGCCACAACGCACAGTGAGGCAAATTGGTCCGTTGGTGCGATAAAACCTCACAACTCCTTAACAGCTGTTTCCACAGTGTTCATGTCTTCGGCGATGTTGTTCACCATAAAAACATCTTTTTAAAAAATGTATTCAGGTAGCTTTAATTTTTTTTTTCTACAGATGGCGCTGACATCTATCTTCTGAATAAATGGTGCTAGCCATTTTGTCTCTTCGGGAAAGTTGTTTATATCATCAATTGACATAAAGTTGTCGAACATATTACAACTGTAGTACGGACCGTTAACGAGATAAAATTATTTTCATTATTCATAAGCCCAAAATTTCAGTAATGAATCATAGCTGGGACTTAAGTACATATGATTCAATTTTAGATATAATCGAATTTCCGAGTCATCATGAAATGAATTATTGTAAGTTTGTAGTTGCAATAGCTTTGCTTGACTTCCTCTTAACAAAAAATAAGTCCCTCTTATCAATAAAACTGGCCAGAAGGACGCACGACGAAATTTCTCCAGGGAATTATAATTGGTGATATTTGGCAAGAGGAACGAACAACGGTATAGTAGAACAGTAGGCGTGTATGGAAGAGTATCACATTACACACAAGCACTGATGAACAATAATAATTAGCATGCCACTTCTCAATAGAGGTATTGCTATTGACAGAAGTGCGGTATACAGCAGACACCCGGGCATATCTCACAATAGATCTACGATTCTGGTCGCAAAAAAGTTTGTAGTTGCCTTTGTATAGTTTTTTGGCCAACCTATGATGTGTCATCATTTTTGAGAAAGAATATAAAATATAATTTTAATGTTATTGTTTGTGACGAAATATTTCAAATAGGAACATTGTTCAATCAAAGATTAGTTGGTCATGTTCCCTTTCTAAAAGCTCCTCTTGTTATATTTTATTCCATTTGCAATAGATACTAAACGCTTGCTTTTGTTTAAGACACTGTTCATCCGATAACAAACTGTTTCCTAGTACTAATAATTATTTCTGTGGGGCCTACATACTACTGGACGTCAGTTTTGAAAGACCCCCGGACGCAATTATGGTCGTGTTGCATACACCGGCATTTAGCAAAACCTATTGTAAGAAAAACACCGATACGGACCCTGCTGATTAACGATTTTTTACATTAATTGACATGAAAACAATCGTTGCGCAAACTCGAATTACTCGGTAAGTCGCAACTAGTAGCAGCTGATTTTTGGTTTAGTACTAGCCAATATCTCGTATTTTAGTACAATAACAGTGTCATAGCAGAACAACGTAGAGCTTTATGTTTTTCATATTGCCGAAAATGAGGAAAAATTACAAAACAAACTTCTTTTACATACTATGCCTCCTTCGAACCTATTTTCAACAAAACTGTTTTAATATGACATTACCTTTTAGTTTATGCTCTATTTTATGAGGATCATATGAGTTAGCTAATTAATTACTAAGTATTTGCATACCCTACTGGAAAATATCTGTGAAAATTTTTTCTTCCGTATGGTTGATGGCATACATGCCTGCATTGACGGTTTGGAAAACACCTTATCCGTCCAGGTTCGGGACAGCTGTAGGTTGCTGACAGGAATAGCTCGAGTGTGCTGTGAGGATTAGAGTCTTCCATATAACTTGCAGGCGTGTATCCCGGAAATGGCTGATTCCAAATGATGTGCAGATGGCTTGGTGTCAATGACGATGTTGCAAAGAAAACTCTCGGTGTTGAGGGAAAACCGTTGCAGAGCGGATGACTTAAACGATTGCGAGTATTAGGTGCATAAACATCGGAAAAATGATTGCCTGATGTAGCGGGCTGAAAGACCCTGTCACCAAGGATGGAAAAAATCGTATTGCATAACAATCATTCGGGTATCATTTCTGAACGTGCTATTCATAAGCTTTCAATCCCAGCAAACCATCGCTATTAAAAATTACACATTCTCACGCATGTAAGAGACAAGTAGGGGGAATAGGAGCATAATGAGCACCCTAACTTGGTTACTGATTTAAGCATGGAAAACGACAAAAATTTGAAGCTTTCTTCAGTGCAAAACTTGAATTAACTATCTATAATTAAAGGTACACTATTCACAAGTTGAAAAGTTTATCGTAAAATGGTGAAAAACACAAATTAGAATCATGCATCAAAAACTAGCAATCAGTCGATGTGTGGGGCACAATGAGCACCCCACTGGGGCATATTGAGCACCCACGGGGTATAATGAGCACTCTTATAGAACATATCTTGAAACTGTGTAGAAGTACAACTAATTGGCCAACGTTTGTCGCGGGATGCCGTGATACTTGGCGGCTTGTTTCTTGAATGTCCCGTCGCGCCTTATGGTGGACAATTCTGCCTGCAGTCCCTTTTTCTGACCGATTCGGTCTCAAAGATTTTCTAATATATGTTCGCACCATCACTGTAAACAAACACTGACCATGGAAACAGACAAACTCACAAGTCTACTGAGATGAATTTCAGGTAAGTTTATGTGACAAGGTGTGCTCATTACACCCCACCTAAAAGTGACCATTTCGCCCCTATCGAATTAGTTAAAGTAAACATGAGATTTTAATACTAATTATAGCTTAAAATCAGAACTTCAATGATGGTGAAATTTGGGGTACGACCCATACGTCATATTGATGTGTCTACATACTTGGTTGAGCCATTTAAACGACCGTAGAAGCTTATTTAGTAGTGCGCAATAATAATAATTTTTTCAACATCCGGGAACCAAATTGATTTTTTCAATATATTTCCATATTTTAAACAGATAACTACGAAAGAGTTCCACATACCATATTGTATTAAAAAATGCGTAGTTTCGCATGAAAGAGGGGTGCCCATTCCGCCCCGTGTACTCATTATGCCCCTAATCCCCCTAAGCGCAAAGAAACCTATGGTGGCTTTCTTTGATGATTTTGTTTCAGTATTGGCTGCTCTATGCGGAGCGAGCAACATATAAGCCGTTGCGAAACAGAGTGGTCTAAAGACCATTTTTTATAGTCCTATTATGAGAGTTACTGGAGACGATACCTGGGATACAAATTCCGATTTTCAAGCACACGTACGTAAGAGTGCTGATGTTTTTGTCCTTCAGAACAAGTTTTACAACACCGGGATCATCGTTGATCTGAGCGGATTTTGTTTACAAGGCAGCATCCCTTCCTTACAATTTATTCTCAGAAGGTTTTTCTGTTCAACCAAAGTTTTCTGAGCTACTATGTTTTTAACAAAGCCAATGCCAAAATATATACGCCCTTCTAAGAAATTCTAAATCTAAAGGCCCAGTTACACACCCGGCGTAACGACGCCGGGTGTGTAACTGGGCCTTTAAAAAATACATTAAAATCAAAAACGGTCAAAAATACATTAAAATCAAAAACGGTCTGTTTCCCAAGAAATTAAACTTGTAATTTTTTGTTTAGCATCCAAATATTGTTAGATGGTTGATACTCTAATTCCGTTTATATAATACTTAACTCTAATTGATTTACGACTAGTGTGGCTTTTCTTAGTTATTCTCCCAGATGGTTTCGAGGTGCGATGCTGGCCTAACAAGCCAGTCGTCGTACGTTCGAGTCTCGGCTCGGGAGAAACTGTTAGTGTCAGTAGGATCGTAGCGCTAGCCCCGCAATTGTCCTGTACACTGAATAGTTGGCTGCGAAGTCTATGTATAAATAAACAGAAAGTCAAGTTCCGAATCGGAATGTAGCTCCAAGGCTCTGCTTTTTTGTGGCTTTTCTTACTCCTTTTTTATTCTCTCTTATTTTCAAGCATTTCAAGTTGTGATTTTGCTACCCAAACGAATTTTTGCATAATATTTTCAGCGTGCTAGTTTTGTTGGCATTTAAATGAGATCCTATTTATAAACGCTCTGTTGATATTATTAGATGATTTATTCAATCGTTGTTCCATGTTGTAGTAACGCCCACATATTCTTATACTTGAAATGATATTTTCTCTTAATGTCTCTGTTGAAATTATATATTATAAATTTATTTTCAAATTTAACTTATCAGTTAGTTATCAATCTTCAGTGCTATATTTGGGCTTTTCAAAATTTATCTCAATTACCTGACATTTCAACTGTTACAAGCAATTTTAGTTGTGATAGTAACTAATAGGAAAAATATTCTGTATTTCTTTAATTTATTCACACTAATTTTATATTTGTACACAATCCGTTTTTTGCTTCGTTTCCTAATTTGCAAAAGCACCACATTGCACCTCACAAAGATTTTTCAAACAAACACTTTGCTTGACAGAAATTGAAGCATCTTTTATCAGTCTGCGTTGGGTTTGAAGCTCCACTCCGTGGCACTATCTGGGCGTAGAGGCTGAGCAGCTAATGGTTAAACGTTGCAATTATTCGCAAGCTTGTTTTTGCTCACCCAAGCGACCGGTCCGTCCATCCGTCCGTCCCTGTCTCCTGCCGTCGGAGTTTTTCTCACAAGTCACAGCAATGCGTTTGCGGCAGTGCATTTGCCTTTCGTCTGCCGTGCTTCGATGGAACGGATTGAACGGAGGGCTCGGAAGAGATGGAAGCATCCAGATGCGATCGCTAACGGCATGAGTGTTGAGCTGAGCGGCTCGCGCCGCGAGTGGTTTCCCCGTGGCTCACTCAAACACTTCGGTCGTGTGAATTGAGGAAGTATATCAGTTGGGAAGATTTACCGCGTACAGGAAGCTGTCCAAGATCGCGAAAAGTGCAAATGATAGGCTGATAAAATTACTCTTAACCGACGTGCGTTTCCTTGAATTCCTCGCGGGGACGTTACGTAAATAGGTGTCGTTGAATGCCAACGTTGTAGGGCAACAGCAGGGAAACTTGTGGTTTTGGGTCAGGCAACTCGCAGTTTATGACGGACCGACGGACTGTAGTTAATAAATATTCAACATCACAATACGTGCCGATAATCACACTGTAATTAACGGCCCATAGTTGTTTACCCTGTAATTATTAGGTCATTACAAAACTATTGAACTTCACTTTCAATTAGTTATCACAAAAATGCGGAAACTTTCTGTGCAGATAAAGTAAACTTTATTGTCAAATTAATGTGGAATGTCATCTAACTTATTATCCATTTTATCGTAACCCGAATCAGCCAAATGATGTCATATTTGACACATTGAACATTCTCGACTTAAAATAAAATTCCACAGCAGTATACTTTCGATCGACAATAAGTTTCACTACAGCTGATGTGTATCAATCGGTTAAGAAGGAAAACAGTACTTGCATAGCAAAAGACACAATTAAGGGTCACTTTTGGCCTTCAAGATCATTTAGTTTATAAAACCATCAAAATCCATCACAAAAGTTATTATATTGTTGTAAAAGCTTGATAATAAGTGATTTTATTAACCGTGATGTATTCTCATGCAAAAGTAACAAAAATAGCCAAAATATGGACTGACCCACAATTGTGCACCGCAAAACGTAACATAACTACAATTATGAGTCACTTTACTTATTGCACCGAACATAATTATTGTTATTAGTAACATTTTCAACATTAAATCATTTCAATCGTACGAATAGGGTTACAATTGAGTTTGAAAAATACCACTGCCAATGGAAATTGTTCAGTTTCGTGAGAATAGACGTATTTGCGTAAAAGTGACCCATAATTGTAGCTGACCCATAATTGTGGAGGCACTGTACTATAAAAACAGCTGCAGGCGCTGAAGGTAATGGTGAAAGTCTAAATTATCAAGCAGATAATTTGTAGAATCTCCTGTCCCAACAGGTCAACTAATGTTTGCTTCCATGAGCCTAGATTTTTTGATGTCTCGAAGGTAAAGCATTTCAAACAAGTGTGTACCTCCATTAGTAGACAATTTAAGGATCTGCTGCGAAAATGTTAAAAAAAAACTTATGACATGCAACAGCTAACTTGGAACCAAAATGTAGCTCTTAAATTAATAATGATGACTACAAATATTATTAGAGCCAAAACGGTTTGTTAGACCGGTTTGACGTCTTCGGCAAAGTTGTAAAAAAATATTTTTGTCTTTTTTTTTTAACTTCAAACAAAAATTAAAAACTAATTTTCTAAAAAATCTCTTTTTTTTAATCTGCTTTTTAATGAAAACTCCAAAACAAAATTTTGTTTTTAAAAAAATTATATCTTTTTTTCTGATTTCTCCTTGATCGTACTGAAGGGTGGCAGCGAAAAGGGTTATGTCAAATTTTGAAAACCGACCATGTACATTTTGTTCATTAGCCGAAAAAAAAACATATATGCAAAATTTCAGCTCAATCGAACATGATTTAGGGGTGCCTCAAAGCGCTCAAAGTTGTGATTTTTCGACCCTAAAAAATTTACCAAGGAGTACAAGGAATTGGGAAAATCGAAACTTATTTTCCGATGCCTAATGTCTTAAAAATGCATAAAACGTCGAGATCTGGTGTTATCACGAAAAAAAAAATTTTGATCGAAAATCTACCTGCTGGGATTTTGCCGTTTTCTGAGCAACAGAAGGCTTAATAGGGAAAATTTTAGCACTAGTTTCTGAAATAACACCCAACTCGTTCCAAACCAGATGCAAATTATTTTAGTGTTCATTAGGTATCTGAAACTTGATTTTCATTAGGGTGGTTCATTTATTTTTTACTGAGGTGGTTCCAATCACAATAAATTTAATTTGAAGTGGTTCAGTAAAAAAAAAGACCTCATATTTATTCACCTATTTGACATTTTAAACTTGATGTACCACAAATATGGACCAACTAGTTTCCGCAAGGGTGGGGGCAACTATGAAAACCATAAAATATTATGATATTTGAAGAAAAGGAGAAACCTAGCCTTTGCACAAAACTCTTTGTAATATACCATTTAGAAAATATTGCTAGGCATGGCGCAAGTAACGTATTGTTAATGACATGAGTTTTCTACTATCCTGCAATAAAATTTCATTTTAATTGTTTTTGGAACCACTCTAGTGAAAAATAAATGAACCACCCTAATGAAAATCAAGTTTGAGATACCTAATGAACATTAAAATAATTTAGACCTGATAGGAACGAGTTGTGATTCATTTTAGAGGCCAGTTCTAATAAAATCCATATTAAACTTTCGGTTGCCCAGAAAACTAAGTCCCAAAAGGTCGGTTTCCGGTCAAAATTTTTTTTCGGGGTAATACCAGATCTCGACATTTTATACAATTTTAAGACATTAGGCATCGCAAAAAAAATTACATTTTTCCGATTCAATGCACTCCCCCCTTGGTAGATTTTCGAGGGTCGAAAAACCATAACATTGAGCGCTTTGAAGCACCCCTAAATCATGTCCACTTGAGCTGAAATTTTGCACAGATCATTTTTTTGGACCAATGAACAAAATGTACATGGTCGGTTTTTGAAATTCGATGATGAATTTTTTTCCATACAGTCCTTGCCACCCTATCGGACAGTCATCAATGTTTAGCTAATCTTTTGTAGTTTTCTGCATAGAATTCTTAAAAAGCTTCTCAAAAATTAGTCGTGTTTCAAATAATAACCAATAACACAAAATGACGTCTTTTGCCATAGAAACGTCTATGCAAAATTTCAGCCAAATCAAAAATAATAGATTAAATTTGTTGCCCGGTTTTTTTCTTTCTTTTTTTTTTGTAGAATCACACTTTTTCCCTCCAATGTTGCAAGGTATCTAAATTTGATTAGTAGATTCCAGAACTCATTTGCTCTGTTTCGCAAAAAGATCTTCACTTCGAATTTTGCAATTTTGTCTCTTCCCTTGTTGCATACCTAAAGAATTTTAACCGGAAAATACTTTTTTTACAGGAAATGACTGCCAGTTTTCTTCCAGACATTATATTTGCATTTTTCAGACCCTGTTTCTATGAAACATGCACTAGGTGATTGATGCTCGTCTTCGAATCGGCACGCAACGAATAGAAAACAGCACCACACTACGAATACACTAAAGTCCCTTTTAAGGCGTGTTTTGACGCGTTATTTTCCTCGCGGTTCTCGGAATTTCCGCTTTTTTTATGCGGAGTTTAAAATATGATGTTTTTTACGCAGATTTTTACACAGATTTCCCGAAAAATCCGTTTTTACGCGGCATGTTTCTGATGCATGTTTTCTTTTTTTTTTTTTTTGACACGAACTTCGCAGATTATACGGTTTCTACGCGAACTTCGCAGTTTTTACATTTTTTACGCGAATTTCGGAATATACGCCTTTTTTACACGGTGTTTTCGCGCTACGTATCCCCCGCGTAAAAAAAAGTCTATAGTGTATCTCTTTTCTGTGCCTTTTACATGGTTGCGAAATGAGTGTGAAACGGCTTTGAAATATTGTTTGTTTGTCTTTCTTTGCTCTGTCCGTTTTCTTGTATTTTGATTTTCGTCTGCTATTTTAAAAGTTGTAAATATTGTGTCATTCCGCAGAGTAAGCACGTAGGATGTATTCAAGTGACTATATCGTCAAATGATAATATTTTATTTTAAATTCACGCATTTTTCTATACGGCTACTCGTTCAGCAGCCAACCAAAGTTTTTTTCATCACTAGCGGACCACTTGATATTTTAATCACTAAACAAAATCACTCACTACACTAAAAATACTTTAATCTTTGGAATGTTCACCTCAAATTTCCTAAAACATGCTTGAATTAGCAGAAATATATGAGATGAATTTCTTCAATTCCTAAATTTCAACTGTATGTATTTTCATCTGTTTTCACTGCGTCGAAGAAAATCAAAAGTTGCCAAATCAAATGTTGAATTATTCCGACATAATTGTAATACATCTACAGCACTGTAGTGATTACCTAGGTTACCAATTTTGCACGTAAACAACTACAGCGGATATCTAGGTAACCTACTACGACGGGCTGCGGCTACGTTCATTTATGGTAATGTGATTCATTCATGATTAACAGAGTGATGCATATGGGGGCGTCGTGAGATGAATAATTGAGCAGTGATTCAAGTTTTGAGATGGATAAGGAAGCGTTGTGAAAAAAGGTTTGTTCTACAAAATTCAGGATAAATCTAGCTAATTCTACTAAATATGCAATGCTTAACGATTCCGTAAGAGCACGTAAGCATATTTAGTTTATTTGTTCAATGATTTCGTGAAGTTTTGGTGTTTAATCTGTGCATTCTTCGTGAATATCGGCTTGACGAGATGAATAATGGAGCAGTATTTTATGTTTTTTTTTTTAAATTGATCACCATAAAACTATCGCAAAAGGATATCATATATTTTACTGCTTTACCCCCTTGATTTTTTTTTTACACAAACATGCTCTGTTTATCAGTAAATCCTAGCAAACATCGAAACTACCCTTTTGCACTGTAGTTGTTAGTTTTTAGTTTTCGAGCTAGTGAAACTATGGTGTTCATTCAACAACAATATTGTAACATTCATTCGGGTATTGTAGAATGTATCACAAAGGAAAGCCTGAAAATTAACATGCGCAATCCACTAGACAAATGATCGGATTCTGCAAAAATTCAAACCATTAATTCAGAAATATTATTATAGGTATATAGCTAATAAAGTAACAGTAGGTCAGACTTTAGATATTAATAGGCATATTGTATCTCGAGCTTAAGACGCATGACGAACTTCTGCTGTTTTAGTAGACAACGCATAATCCGTAACAATTTTGATAAAGAAAAGCTCATCTCAGCTTACATAAATGCATGATTGTTTTCACCATGCTGATGCACTTCTAAGTTCCATGATAGCCAACCGAGTGGCTGTTAAGAAAGTGTTTTGTGCGAAGAAAAATCAGAAATTTCCCTTGGCCGCATGGAAAATGAAACTCAACGGATGAAGAAAATAATAGTGATCATCAGCGAAAGAAAAAAAAAGTGCGACTCCCACAGTCCTCTTGTGACTACAATTGTTTTGTTTGCGCGTTGCTTGCTTGTTGGTGTACGGAAAGCTTCGTGGCTTATTTCCCATTTAGATCAGCTGTGTACTGGGGAGAGAGATAAAAATATTAATGAGCCGGTTTCTTAAACCTGAATGGAAAAAAAATCTACACCTCAGTGCTACCAAAACGTTTTGACAACTATATTTCACGCGCTTGTAATAAGTAACTCACAGGCGTAAGTTGTTTTGTCTCCGCTTCTAATGATGTTCGTAAACGTCAACACTCGAGTAAAATCGGTTTATGATTTTCAACAACTTTCTGTGTGAATTTCACTCAATCTTAGCAGAATTGTTTCCTAAACTAAGAGATATCATATTCCAAACCAAAATCATAACAAATTTATTCAATTTATTATGTTGCAGCAATTTTCTTTGATTCCGAATATACACGAGTGTTTTTTTTTTTCATATAGTATTGGATTATCATGTTGTCTTTTTTCACTTCAAGCTAAACGTAAGTGTAAGGAAAAGTACTACGTGAGCACGTGAGCGCAATTTTATTTCCCTATCAGTACACGACTTAGTACGCAGATGCTAATTGAAGTGTTGTGATCGTCCCAGTGGTGTGGTTTACTGCCGCAAAAACTGATAATTGGTTCCATAAACCGTCACTTGCATATGTGTATCAAACAAAAATCACACTGGTCTATGGACGAATTACACTAAACATAACACCAATCGCTGCACTAGAGCTACTAAATAGCTGCTTTCTCTTATTGATATATTTTCATCAGTTGAATTCCAACTATGGATTGGATACCACAGGAACTCCGCTTAGATCAAACCAATTCCGCTGTTCGCCATTTCAGAAAAGTACGAATCTGCATGCTTTTACGGCATGCAATTCGCTAGCGAGCAACCACTCGATGTTTTGATTCCTGTGCCACAGAGCATCAGTAAAGAAACAGGAAAATAATACATCCGCTGTGGGAAAAAATCACCTAAACAGCCGCTAGCTGTTGCACCTAAAACCTGCCGCCTGGAGGACAAAAAAATGATATCAACAACCCCAAGAAACAAGAAACAACGCTGCCACCAACTACCGGCTGGGGCGGCGTTGGCCCGGCTCAGCTGGTTGGCCCCGAAACTGATGTTGTCTCTCTGTTGTTAATCGTGATGTAATATAAAGAGAAAGGCTCTTGTCAGCTCAACATCAACGCTGGTACCCTCCGTGGGAAGAAAGGAGCAACCGCCGGCAGTAATACGAGTGTACGAGTGAATGTTGCTCTGCGCACCGTTTGCAAATTCAAGGCAGCTCGGATTGTTGCGATTGCCAGAAAAAGTTGCTGACTTTTCGTTACAAGCCGAATCTGTGATTCAAATCTGTGCCAGCTTGGATTTTACTTACTAAGCTAGTGCAACAGTTATAAAAGTGTAAATATCAATATGGGTTCCGAACTAAACCTACAGAAGAATTTAACGTTGATAATACTTTGATTGATCGCCTGGCATTTGGTTACCATCCAGTACATGTAGATGTTGTTTCACGACATGACAAAGAAATGATTTGGCCTCAGGGAACGTTTAACTCGTGTTTACTGTAAAGTTCCGGAGAAAAGTCAGGTTTCTTCCAATGGCGAACCGAGGAGGAAGCGAACCATGTGACGCAAGTGATATTTCACGGAATGATAATCATTGATGTCACTCGTTTGTTTTATACTATCTGTTTAGTTGCGTAACGTCACATGTATCTTCTTCTTCTTTTTCTGCAGTTACCAGCTCAAACGCAGGTTTTCCGCAGCAATGCGCTAAATGAATATAGATGCAGCGCTTGAGGTGATGCATTTTCGTTTTCATTTCAGTGTTGGTGTTATATTTCCGTCCTACAACGTCTCAATATAACTTCAGCAGCAGCAGAGTGCCGACCAATTTCTTCAAATAGCGCAGTTATGAATGGATTTGTTTTTAATTGAGTAGTTTCACCTATTTGTTAATTTATTTGCCCTAACTACATTTCACTACTTTTTGTATTATTTTAACAACCCAACTGCTCTATCTCAAACTCTTTCTACAAAGGGTATAACAAATAATCAAAACGTTATAAAGAATATTTCATAAATTTTCTCCAATATTCTAATTCACACCGTCTTCTGTCAATAATTTAGTTTTTCGTTCTATCATTGCAGGTAAGCACGTTCCTGATAATATTATGCCGAATATGTTGGTAAGCTATGTAGAAACCGTAAAAGTTGGTTGAGTGAAACAACATCATTATTATATGAAGTTAGCGCAACTCTCGTATAAGTTTGAAACCAGTACAACGAATGTGTGTTGATCTTAACGCACAAAATAATTTTGCTACTAGTTTCAATGTATTGCCCCAAATCATTACTCCTATAAAGTGTTAACCGGTACTAGACTATGGTCATGACGATTTGTACTAGTAATTCGTATTATTTTTCACAAGGCTGCTACCGTTAAAGCAGGGCAACCATTATTCGATACTGATGAATTTGGTACTGACTCCAATATTGCAAATATTAACTGATCGATCTACCTTCATGAACCCGGTAATTCAAAAACATCATCGAATCAATATCAATTAAAAAGACATTGGGTTTATTCAAAACATTTTGCTTTTAACGATGACCCTGGGTTTATTCATATGTATTCGGTTCCACGTTACTGGTACCAGCGTTAGTAAATCCCTGTTGCAACAAGACTCGGCTGTTTTGTTTGCTGACAGCAGTGTTGCCACAGGTACAAATTTATCTGGAAAGGTACAGATTTTTTCGTTCTTTCTGGTACAGATTCTGTATGGTACAGGTTTTTGTTAAAAGGTACAGATGAGTACAGATTTTTTAAAGGGTCCGTTAATTAAACTGATATTTTTTTCTCGATAAACTTGAAATCACATGAGGTGCATCACTTGAAAAACAAAACAAAACATTTCTGTTTCGTATCGACGAAAGGCCAACCCGTGTTTTGATGCAAACGTTACCGTTGTCCTGCTTCCCTTCTCGGAACAGTTGAAAACATATTCAATAAAAATGTGTATTAACATCATCAACTAAATGACTAACTTGCAAGTTCTGTAAATTTTTTAAGGTAAACAAAAGTAAACCTTCTATGCAACACAAATTTTACAGGCACAGATTTTGGTACAGATTTTCGGAACAAAAGGTACAGATGAAAAAGATTTTCACCCTTCCAGTACAGATGACAATGTGGCAACACTGGCTAACGGTGATTAGGGATGCGCGAGTCTTTGATACGCACCGGCTCACGAAAGTAACCAGCGATTTTTTAAGCAAACTAAACCCAATCGTTAACCTGGAACCAAGTTTACGGTTTTTTGTATATGATACATATTCTGATTTCGATCTTTGTCAATTTATTCACTGTACAACTGTTGCGTTATGCATTTCACACATTTTTTGTGTGAAGTAAGAGCAATCATTGTGCGTTTTGAGAGGACACATTGATTGATTAAGCTTTGAAGTGTGGAGGAAGTCCCCCTGGCACAGTATTCTTGTTTCCTATAGTTTGACAGAACCCCCATTGGCAATATTGGTCGCAAAGGACAGTTGACGTGTTCTTCACTCCGGTTCAGTGTTGCCTAATTTGCCGATATCGTTGTTCATACCAATGTTAGTCACAGCAGTGTAACATGCCATTTGATTCCCACATATACCCACATATACACATATACGGAAGAGCCTGAGAATAAGTCTTGAGAGTCTCTCTGACATCTAGCGGCTCGATTCTACTATTATTCAAACTCATGACCATCCGCTAGTCAGAGCGGAATCTGTAACCCTCAGTAATCTGCAATACCGTAAGCCGGGGTGAAATTGTGACTTACAAACCCATTGATTGTCGGCCATTCCATGTCGATTACAAGACCAATCTTTCTTGAAAAAGTTTCCTCGAATACTTAACCAAGAAAAATTACAGAGAACGCCATAATCATAGCAACAAAAATTCAAAGTCGGTTTGCGGGTCGCTATTTGTTGAGCCCAGGAAACGAATAACAACCTTCATGCAAGACGGTGCCACGGCTTATTCAAAGAAGACCGTTCAAGACTGGTGAAAGTCCACTTTTCCCTCTGTCATCACCCAGGATGAGTGACACCCAGACTCGCCAGATCTCAACATTTTTTTTTTATTCTAATTAAATGTAATGATGGAGGCCCAATCGCAGAGAGCATAACGGGGCCGAAATAATTGTTGGAGTAGGGAAAAGTCTGCTTGAGTAAAATCAATAATTATTTCTCCTCAAACAGGCATAAAAACCCTCTCAGCTTTTTATATATAATAATACAATTACAAATAAATTACTAACTTTACTTTTTTGGCTAACGGACCGTTCACCGGTCTAGGGCCGAACGAATTAGAGATGTTCAGCTTTTTCTGTCTTGGGCAGCCGTTCTCCAGTCTCCCCGTACAACAGCAGATCGTGCATCCTCTTCCACCGCGTGCGAGGCCTACCACGAAGTCGACGGCCTCTTCCTGGTTCTCTACTGAAGATAGTTTTGGCGGCTCTATCGTCAGGCATTCTGGCTACATGTACAGCCCACTGAAGCCTACCCCACTGTATTATCTTCACTATATCAGCATGTTTGTATACCTGGTACAACTCGTGATTCATGCGTCTGCGCCACACTCCATCTTCCCGTTTACCGCCAAGTATCGATCGCCGAACTTTACGCTCAAAAACTCCGTGCACTAGTCGATCAGCTTCCTTCAGTGTCCATGCTTCATGTCCGAAAAGGGCCAACGGGAGTATCAGCGTCCTATACAGCGCTAGTTTTGTGCGAGTTTGCAAACCGGTTCGCAGCTGCAACTCGTCGTTTCACTTCACGGCTCATATCGTTGTCACATGTCACAAGCGTATCAAGATAAACGAATTCGTCAACCACTTCAAACCGTTCCCCATCTATCTCCACCTCAGCACCAACACCACGGGGACTCCCACGCTCTCTGCCAGCTACCATGTACTTCGTTTTGGCAGAGTTAACGACAAGTCCCAGTCTCGCTGCTTCTCTCTTAAAAGGTACGAAGGCCTCCTCCACGGCCTTACGGTTGATACCGATGATATCGATGTCGTCCGCAAAACCAAGAAGCTTGTGAGATTTCGTGATGATCGTAACGTTTCTTTCGACGTTTGCTCTTCGTACTGCACCTTCAAGAGCGATGTTAAACAGTAGGTTGGAGAGCGCATCCCCCTGCTTCAGTCCATCCAACGTTACGAACGCGGCTGATGTCTCGCCAGCTATCCGCACGCACGATTTTGATCCCTCCAGTGTCATACGACTCAGCTTTATTAGTTTCGTAGGGAAACCGTGTTCCAGCATGATCTGCCACAGCTCGTTTCTTTTCACTGAGTCGTATGCCGCCCTGAAGTCCACAAACAGATGGTGAGTCGGTAAGATGTACTCCCGGAACTTATCGAGGTTCTGTCGCAGGGTGAAGATTTGTTCCGTCGTGGAACGCCCTTGTCGAAAACCAGCCTGGTATTCGCCAACAAAGGATTCATTTAACGGTCTCAATCTGAAGAACAGGATAAGGGAGAGCACTTTATATGCGGAGTTAAGCAACGTTATTCTTCGATAATTGCCACAATCCAATCGATGGCCCTTCTTATAGATAGGGCATATGAGGCCTTCCAACCAGTCGTTCGGCATTTGTTCGTCCGCCCAGATTCTTAGTATTATCTGGTGGATCGCATAGTACAGCCGCTTGCTTCTCGCTTTTAGAAATTCGGCCGGGATACCGTCCTTCCCAGCGGCCTTGCCGTTTTTCAGCTCACTAATCGCCTTTTTCACCTCCTCCTGTGGTGGCTCCACAGCTTGTTCGTCACTCATAATCGTCAGTCGTGTTCTGCTCATCCGGCTCCTCACCGTTCAATAGCGCCTGAAAATGCTTCTTCCACCTGGCTGCAACCGTCGGTTTATCAGTAAGCAGGTTGCCGTCCTTGTCATTACACATGACCGGCACAGGGAAATTCCTGCTTCTGACTCTGCTGACAGTTCTATAGAATCTCCGCACGTCGTTTTGAGCATAGCTGTCCTCTGCGCTGGCGAGCACCTGTTCCTCGTACTCACGCTTTTCCAGACGGTAGCTTTTATTTTCGGCAGCTCTTGCCACCCTGTACCTCTCTCTGTTCTGACGCGTAGCCGCAGTGAGCATGCGGCTACTGGCACGGTTCTTCTCATATGTCGCTCTCTGGCACTCGGCATCGAACTAGCCGTTACGCTGTCTTCCACGCGTCGTACCTACCACCTCTCTTGCAGTCGTTTCGATGGCGTCGTGAATACTGCTCCACAGCCCATTTATGTCTTCCACTCCTTCCTCCTGCTGTTCTGCGATTCGTTGATGTATCTGGCGTATTCTGCTGCCACGCCATCAGCTTTCAACCGCTAAACAATGTTGCTGATTTTCACATTGAAGCTTCATTCACTCTATATTCAGTTCGCAGCAGCCTCATAAGCACCGTAAGGGAGAGGTTCTCCTCTCGTGTGCGAGAGCATGCCAGCTACGAGCGAGGGCTAGAACGTTTTTATTTTCCGTTCTACTTACATACTCTCATTCTTCGCCAAGTGCTTCTTTCGGTAAACAGAATAATCACAATTCACCCGTTTGTTCGCTACTTCGTGAAGCGCGGTCGTGTCGAATGCTCGTCTGAAAGCCGAAGACTTCACGAAGAGTGCTAATTCCCACTCCTCACGAATGCTCTCTATGAAGCGATAAACTCGAGTGCGATGCGCTGGTGACTGGCTGGAACAAAGCAGCGTGAATGAAAGGCTATATTGCTTGCGCAATGTAGAGAATATATGAGCCGTTGCGGTACAGAGTGGTCTATACTGCCCCTGTTTACATAGTTGACGTAAGAGCCAAAATGACCAAAATGCACTTTTTCATTGATTCAGCTTCCTTTCCCTAAGATACATGCACTACAAACGAAAAGAAAACTATTTTGTTCTGAAACTTTTGAGAAATATTGGAAAAACGTTTTGACGTAGCTGCCAATTGGTTGCAAAAACTGGCGTCACTCCATACAAGGTGCGATTGTCTATGTTAAGTCGTTTTATTCAACTGTCTAGTTACTGTCTGTTTGCCTAGGTTAAGTCGTTTAATTCGACAAATATTCCATGGAAAGCGGAAAAAGGGAAATGGGGGCTTGAAGTCTTGTATTGCATATTAAATATTTTTTAATATAAACAGTCAACCTCAGGAAGATCTAAAGTCACCGTGTCCTTTCCCCCTACTAGTGGATATTCGCATCACATGAAATACTTAAAACGTGTGCGTATATTACGGTGGGTAAACTCAATCGATTTGCCAGAACATTTTTATGGTTCTATTTGGGGCCCCAAACAATCCTTACACTACCGGAAGTGGATTGATCGATAGCCCTTTAGGAAGAAACATGCGAAAAAGTTTTCCTATGCTAATTTTCATACAAATTTATGTACATGCATATGTAATGCACCAATCAGAGGCACGAGTAATCCATATCCGGCAGGTTCAGCATTGTCTGGGGGCTTAAATTGAACCAAAAAAAAAACTTTGTCCTGGCTCTGTGCTGTCAAGTTTGCATTTTTCCTTGTAACGATTACCCACCTTAGCGTAAATGTAAGTCTTTATGCATGTGTTTGTGTGTGTATGTGTGTGTGTGTTTGTATGTGTGTTTGTGCGTTTTTGTCTAATTGAAACTGCCGATGGACAATAACTGACGTTTGACCGAAACACGATTGATAAAACTGAATCAACTGCGAGGCAGAATGGGAACTAGTTGAGTTTTTACGCCAACTTATGCGAACAATCTGCGAGAAAAATGCATGTTTATTCGCATTAACTGGCGTAGCGGTTTTTCTTGAGCAATTACCACGGCAGACTCGTTTAATCCATGGGGACTCTATTCAAACATCAATCTTCATAAAATTGACAGACTATTTCGTTGGAATTGTATCTCAATATTATGATTTGAGTTAAAATAACAAAAACGCGTTTTTCTCGCAATGATGGTGTTGGTTGTTACGTCAACTATGAAAACAGGGGCAGTATACCTAAACCATTTTTTTCGAGAAAGAGTTTTTCACATCAACCGCATCTACCTGAAATACTGAATTTAGAACATGATAGTAATTAATGAGTAATTAAACTATGAAGCTTATTAACACCATGTTGAAATTTCGTCCGTAACAATATTACCATGCTGTTTCAAAACAGAGTGATCTACGTACATTTATCGATGTTATACCATCACGTTGTACGTGTGACATGTAATATGTAGCAGATGGGATGTAATGCAATATATAACATGTGATTTATAACATGTTACATATGATAAAACACCATGTAACACGTAAAATGTGAAATAACATGTGCTCCGTGTTTTTCAGGAAGATGAGATGTGCGAGATCATGCGCAAAATTTCACAAACATCCTTGCATAAGTTTTAGCTTAAGTTCGTTTATTTTGGAAATATGTTTATGGTTACTCAAAGATGCGCGAAAACCTATTTTCCATAACCTATCAGTGTGTTTAAACCTTTCTTATGCACATTTAGAAATATTTTCAGAAGCAAAAATATTTTTTTTTCAAAAGATGCAAATATATATTATATATATATATATATATATATATATATATATATATATATATATATATATATATATATATATATATATATATATATATATATATATATATATATATATATATATATATATATTTATATATATATATATATATATATATATATATATATATATATATATATATATATATATTTATATATATATATATGTATATATATATATATATATATATATATATATATATATATATATATATATATATATGTATATGTATATATATATGTATATATATATATATATATATATATATATATATATATATATATATATATATATATATATATATATATATATGTATATATATATATATATATATATATATATATATATATATATATATATATATATATATATATATATATATATATATATATATATATATATATATATATATATATATATATATATATATATATATACATATATATATATATATATATATATATAGAAAGCTCGAAAATGGGTTCTGGGTTTTGCTTAGGAAATATGGATTTTTTCTTTCTGTGTATACCGCATATAATAAACGCACTATGAGAAATCTGTTTCATTGTTTTATTCAAATGAAATGGTTTGCGTGACAGTGTTTCTTTCATGGATTTAAAACTAAAACAAAACCAAAAATTGGGTTATCATAGAAAAGAAGCTTACAAAAGCTACTTACAGCTCAGACAAAAGAATTTCAATAACTTCCGGCTATAAATTTTTGTTCAATTTAAGGAGCAAAATGTCCTTTACCATTTTATCACTTAGCTTTGTTCGTGAATCTGTCAGAACTAGTCGCAAATGGCTAAACAGTCTCTCCACGGTGAATTGTGTTGATGGTATGGACAGCAAGGCCATCGGGGACTTGATACCTTTCGCTGCTTCCAGTATTTCATGATGTCAAAAGGCTGCGATGTTTGGAGTTTAGCAGTAGAAGACGGATCTTGCGAGCTAGTAGATGGCATAGGTACAGAAACTCCTTGTGATTTCGTGATTGGCACTTTGGGACGCGTTTCTAGCTTCATAATCTCCGCCATAAGAGAATCGGTGTCAGCGCTGTTGGAAGAATCCAAGTTGGGTGTTGCTTTTTCTTCAAAAAAACACGCCAGATATTTTTCAACGAAGTCATCAGAGATCGTCTCTTCATCACTGTACTCGCATTTGTCGTCATTTAGCCCTTCAATGTCATTCAGTCTAATGTGAAGAGCCAAAAGATATTTCTGAGAAAATAAAAACGTAAATTTTCAATTGAATAATAACAATCCACCTAAACGTGTATTTTACAAACCTGAATATCATTTTTTTCATCAGCAGTAAGACGATTCGACCCAACAAAATTAAACCGAGGATCTATGTATAAGCACGCTTTAAAGGGCATGCTGTCGCGTAGTGTCTTGGATCTTTTATCCATTGCTTTGAGAAGCTTTTTGGCCAGGGTGTTGTTATTTTTTGTACTTGCTACATGAATTTTTGCCATGCTAGTCAGCCAATCAGCGTAAAATTGTGAAATAGGGACGTGATCTTTTAACATTTTAATGTAAGCATAAATACAGGTTCAAACGCTTCACAGAATTGGTTGATGAATTTCCATTGGCGAGAAAAATCTGGAAAGCAAAGTGTTACTTCACCATTCAAATAAATTGTAGTTATAGAAATTATTACAGAGTTTGGTAATCTTTGAAGAAATTTCAGAAACTAAAGGCAGCAGCATAAAGTTAACTCAATGCAAAATGTATATTATGACTACAAGATACTTTCCCCCTAAATATCACAAGAACATTTTCATATTTTTCCGCAGAAAAATTTTTTTTTTTTAAACAATTAAAAATCAAACAACTTTTTGAAAAAAAAAATACATTTTTCAAACAGAATTTCTCGAAACCATTCAATCTTTATTCTTCACAAAAAAATGTGGATGGAATCTTAGTTTTCAAAAATTTTAAAAAGATCAGAAGTGCATAGCATAACATGTTAACACTGAGATGTTCTTTGAAAATAACTGTCATAGTGTGAGGTTTATTAATTAAACAAGAGAAAATTAAGTTATTGATATTTCGACAGTTAAGAAAAAACGAATACGATTTTAGAATCTTCGTGTAAGCATAAAAAAATTGTCCGTACACCTGAAGAAGAATTACTGTCATTGAATAAATCTCTGTAATATAGCTGACGGTAGGGCAAATAATTTTCGACTCTTCCTACCTGAGTTCAACAACGATCAGCTGTTCTTTAAAAATTTGAATACGGGTGCATGGGAAATTTTTCGAAAAACTGAGTTGCACAGACATTAAAAATGTAGTTTAGGAAATACTAAATAAAGCAGCTTTAGCAGTAATATAGCAAGCATTTTCTATAGAATGAACATCAACAAATATTAAGTCTTACCTATTTCTGGGTCATTATTCTGAATCAGCGACAAAAATGGTGATCCTTCAAATTCCTTGAGGTAGCGCATCAGTAGATACCATACGTTCCATCGAGTTTCGCATGTTTTCGGTGGTAAAGCTGTTTTATGGAAGGTGAAAAGTTGGCGATTGGCTTTGAGATACATCCTGAAGCATTTTTTGTTTAGATTCGAGAGCCTCTCGTTCTCGTAGAACGTCCCAAACAGCCAACTGAGCTGTGTGAGCTCCGCATCTCACGCTCTCCATAATGTCCACTTTTATGATCTGGTCATCTTGATCGTCTTCCAACTGTGAGTCATCAATTGCAGTACCGTTTGCAGGTTCTTCCACGAAATCATCGTTTTTTGGAATCATGACCAACTCGGATTCCGGTATGTCTTCTTCCTCCTCGTGTGGTTTGGTTTCAGTGGGCTCTGATATATCAGGATCGTCGGCAGTACAAGAGCTCATAACAAGAGAGTATCCTTTGCGAAGAACACTACCCAGAGAACCTTCCAAGGCATCGCCCATTACACGCAAAAGTTCAAGCTTTAATCATCCAATGTGTCCTTTCAATTCGCACAGAATTTGCTCTGATTTCGCACAACCAATGCGTGATACGCATAACGCAAAAGTTGTACAAGGAATACATTGACAGTGATCTAAATCAGAATATGTGTCATTTACACAAAAATCGTAATGTCTCGGTAAACTTCGGCTTAATAAATGCAGAATGTTTTGGACTAATCTCATGTTTTTGTTTATTGTTAATGATTGAATGATGTTTTCAAATGACCTGATTCATGAAAGTAAATCGATCAGACAATAGTTTCTTCAATGAAGTCAGTACCCAACTTAACAGTATTGATTGCTGGTTGCACTGTTTTAACGATGCCAACCTTCCGAACATCGGCTGATGCTTTATAAGTGTAGTGGTTTGGAGCTGCGCAATACATTCAAAATACGCTAGAGCATCAAATGCGTTATGCCCAACGCACATGCGTTGTACTGGTTCCAATTTTAATCAGTAATTGCGCTAATTTCGCTCATAAATGATCTGGTTACGCACACTCCAACTTTTGCGTGTAGAGATTTCCAAAATGAAACAGCTGCTAAAATATTCTGGCCGTTATCACTTGTGATCGCCAATAGCTGTTTGTAGTCGATTCCAAAAATTTGGATCTCTTCGTCGATCACACGTTGCAGATTTTCTTTGGTCTGTCGCTCTGGCATTTCATGAGCAGCTACATTGAAATAGAAATTTGTTTGATCGGAGAAAGTGTTTGACATGAGGTAATAATTTGCAGGGTATTGACAAAATTTCAACGGTTTTTTTTTAAATTCATTTTGAATTAAAATTTATCTAAAAATTACTTGAATAATGCCTATTTTTAAAAATATAAGACAAATGTCGTAAAACAATTGTTTTTACAAAATTTCAACTAAAACAATTTAAAAATCATTAAAAGTATAATAAAACAAAAGCTTTTCAAAGAAATTTTTATGACAAAGAACATATAAATATAACAAGAAAACACATGTTTTCTATTATAAAAGTGGACATCTGGAGAAGTGTTATGAGTGTACTCATTTTTCATGCCTCAAATATAGATAATCAAAACTGACCAGTTTTTTAAAGCCACTCCAAGCAGAATAGTTTTTGCTAAAAGCAATATAAATATCGCGTAAAACAAGACAAAATTTCACAATTAAATTGAAATCCAGAAATTAACGATCTACAAAATTTTCCAACAGTCGAGGAAATTTCAAAGAAAACCCAATAAAAAAATTTCCGAAGCCATAAAAAATTTTTAAGATATTTATGTGCATTAAAAAACATTCTGCAGGAATAAAATCACTTTTGTTTCGAATTCCTCAAAAAAGTTCATTGAATTTTTGCAAAGTTAGATTTGTTCTGTAATGCTTGAGTCTCTAGTTACGAATTTGCGAAGGGTCAGAGAAAGCCGGAAAACTTTAAATTTGTATGGAGACGCGCGATCTCTCGATACTTTTTTGTAAATATCTCAGAACTAAAAAAATCAGAAATCAGAAAAACAGAACAATGTACATGGAACAAAATGTTTCAGAAAATTTTACACGACTTTAACAATGCTTGGTTCATGAGTTATATTTTTCTGAAATAGGAAGTGGAGGAAACTCGGGAAATTGTATTTGTAGTTTTTTCGGAAAAGTTGACTAGCGGACTGGTTTTTATAAAAATCTGAGACTATCCGTATCAAATACATGCGATAATAAAAAAGAATACCCAGCTCATTTAATACTACATTACATAATTATATTACGTTACATTACATAGTTCGCGTAAACCAGAAAATGTCTAGAAATGCTATCATACATAGTTATTATTGTTATTAACTTACCAAGGTGCATTATTTGTACAACGCCGTCGTCATCTACGATTGTTGAATTAATCCCGAATATAGATTTTCCATTCCATGTAAATTCACTGCCTTCTTTTCAAATTTCACAGACATTATTTTCCGCATAATTTCAGCGGCACGGTGAACAAGGTTTGGAAGCGTATTTCGAGTAATTTTGAGATTACACGCTGCCCACAATGGCTCTAAAAGCAACTTTGAGCCACCCCAATCGGGATACCTCATGGGAAGGTTGTGCTCCGTTACCATTTGCAAAGTGCCCAGGAGCACATTGCCCCGATTCGTATCCACTGTCACTTTTTGCGATTTTTGCTTTACTGACACTGTACCCGGTTCTTTGGTGTCAATTACAATGTCCATGCGTTTAGCCACTTCCGGATGGCTACAATTAATGTGCCGCTTGAAGTTGTAGGCGTTAAAGTTTTTATGCTGCACGTAAACACATTTTCTTTCCGAGTCTAAATCAATCAAGCAACGGTATTTGCTTCCATTGATCTCTTTTACTTCTTTCACCGCGTCCAACTATTTTCGCTTCAAATTTCCTCTTCCTTTCGGCGGGCTCATTGCTACGACCAGTTGCGTTCACTACGAGTTTTCAAATAAGCCTCAACGTGAATGCTCGTCGTTTCCACTCCTTGCAGACGATTGCTTCGCTTCGGGAAGAGTGAAAGATAACGAGCAAAATGGAATAGCAGAGAACACGAACGCTCTCTGCTTATAAACAGCATGTGGTGATTCAAAACGAAGGCATTGCTCGGTTCGTTCAAGAATAGATACGAAGCGAGCTTTTTCCGAACTAGCTTGGCCAAGGTGAATGCTTATGAGTGGTTTGAGCCGAATATCAGCAACACTGCCGCTGAATGTTGAAACGCGTCGTCCTCTCTGTGCGAGATTTCAGCACGTTCGACAACCGTGCGCGGATCTTACAAACGACGAGATAATGGTCAGAGCCAATGTATGGTCCCCGAAAAAACCTAACATCAGTAACATCCGAAAAGTGCCGACCGTCAATCAGTACGTGATCGATCTGGGAGAAGGCTTCTCCATTTGGATGCCTCCAGGTGTGTTTCTGAATATTCAAACGTGGAAAATAGGAGCTACATATGGCCATTCCTCTGGCCGCGGCAAAGTTTATCAGCCTCAGGCCGTTTTCATTGGTTACCGAGTGGAGGCTATGCCTTCCAATGACCGGACGGAAGAATTCCTCCCTCCCAACCTATGCGTTTGCGTCTCCGATGACGACTTTTACGTCGTGTTTTGGCCACTCGTCATAGATTCGCTCAAGCTTGTCATAGAACTCATCTTTGACTTCATCGGATTTGTCGTTTGTCGGTGCGTAGGTGTTGATTAAACTGTAGTTGAAGAATTTGCCCTTAATCCTCAACACGCATATACGGCCATCTACGGGCCTCCACCGGATGACTCTTGTTTTCTGATTTTCCAGCACTACGAAACCGCCACCCCGTTCCGCTGCTTTGCCGTCACTGTAGTAGATGTGGTACTTGAAAGAAGTGCGTGCAATAGGGAATTTAGCCACCAAAGCTCCTGAATCGCTGCGATTTCGGCTCCCTGCCGCTGTAGCTCTCGAACAAGCAAGCCATCCCGCGCCGGTTCATTGAGAGATCGGACGTTCCAAGTACCCAATTTCCAATCGTTTACTTTACTCTTTTTCCGCTCTGACATCATATAAATGAAATCACGACTTATGTCCAATTTCTGGAACCAAAGTCTTAAAGAAATTTTAGGAATAATTGAATGACACCATTTTCTTAAATCCCCATTGTCCCAAGAGTTTTGTCAGTTCATGAGCGACTCTCGACCTATAGAATTGAAAAAATCATTGAGTTCAATAGGTCTTTCATATATGTCACCCTGTACCGTACCGATCTTAGCTAATGAATCTGCCGTCTCATTGCCCTCAATTAAAGAATGAGAAAAGATCCATACTAATGTAACCTGTGATGCGATTTCGGATAAAGTACTCAAATTGTCGCGTAAAAAAGCAAAGCCCTGGTGCTACATTCCGATTTGGAACTTGACCTTCCGTTTTTATACACAGACTTCGCAGCCGACTGTTTAGTGTACAGGTTTAGTGTTGCGGGGCTAGCGCTACGATCCTACTGACACTTACAGTCTCTCCCAAGCCGAGACTCGAACCTACGACGACTGGCTTGTTAGGCCAGCATCGTACCTCGAGACCATCTGGGAGATAATAAAATGTGGCGTATTTTATTTAAAAAATACGAAGAGCTCTTTATACTTTTTATCGATCGGAGAGCTTCAACAGCACTGAGGCTGTCCGTGAAGATGAAGTAATTGTCCTTAGACAAATTTTCAACAATACTCAATGTGTACTGAATAGCAGCCAGTTCTGCGACATAAACAAAAGCAGGGCTTTCGAGTTTGTAAGCGAGATCTCAACGTTATGGACTTCTTGATTTGGGAGATGTTAGGCGCAAAGGCCTGCTCACGAAAATAAACAAGTTTGGACGAATTGAAAAAGTCTTTGCTCAATTTGCTGGAAGTAAATACCTCAAAATGACTTTCGGTCCGCTGTCGAGTCTTATACTAAGCGTCGCCGAGCTGTCATGAGAGCTAAACGTTATTTTTACTCAAAAAATCATTTTTATTTAAAAAGATTTCTCTTACTAGCCAAAAACATGATTACCGGCCCTTTGTTTCTTGTTGCAATAATTATGGCGCACCCTGCAGTCTTCTGAACCGGAGGCGATGGTTCACAAGTCACGGGTTGAATGTCACAATCTCACCCCAGCTAACATTTAAAACAGGGCCAGTGTAAGTATGAATGGAGACTGCATGAAACCTATGGCTTACTACGATATTCCCTACAAGGTGCGTGAAATATTGCTTTTCAACTGGGAATCTGTCAAATCGTACCGGGTTCCAGGGCACTGCGGCATTGGAGGCAATGAAAATGCAAACGTGCTGGCCAAAGAAGGATCCAACTCACAACTTATTGGTCCGTTTTTCTGTATCTTAAATTATACAATAAAAATAGAACATAAATACTAGGAAAAAAAAACAAAGGATGTCACTAGCCGACATTGACCAATTTTACATAAGAAATGATATATTTCAGGTTGTTATCCCAGCGGCGATTATTCAGTGGAAATGTGGGTTCAGGTTTTTCCAATAAATAATCGCCGCTAAAATAGCAACCTGAAATATAGCATTTGTTTGGTGATAGTTTTATTTTGGACAGGACACGGAAAATGATCTATTTTACCCCTTTCCACCCTATTTTTGAGTATTTTTTGAAATATAGACCTTTTCCTGTGCTCTGCACAGAATGAAAATATCACCAATCGATTTATTGACCATTACATAAAAAATGTTAGATTTCAGATTGCCATCCCAGCGGCTTCTAATTAGTAGAAATTTGAGTTCATTTTTTTCCCAGTGTGCATCGTTTGGAGCTTCGGTTGCGATAGAAAAAAAAGAAAACGCACAGATTTTTTTTTCAATTGCGTCCGTTTTTTTTTGCAATTGCGCACCGATTTTTTTTCAATTGCGTCGTATGCAAGAGCAAACTCTTCCTGCGAATTTTCTATATTTAGGGTATCAAACGTCTTCGTCAGTGGTTTTCTTCGGCAGTTTTTCTGCAGCAATCTTATGCAAAAGGGGGCCGAAGAAAACCACCGACGAAGACGTTCGATACCCTATTTGCTGTTATTCAAATCGTTTTATTTTCTCGAAAATTATAATTTCATGTACATATGTTAAACAAAACTTTTGCACACTATTCGAATAATCAAAACAGATTTTAATCAATAATAATGTATGTTGCTCAGATGTCGTTAACTTTTAATAATACAGTTGAATAGTTAAGCCATAATACGTACAACCACATCATTCCTCCAAACATATTACCACGTCGAGCGACGATTGACCGCTGTTAGTCATCAGGTCCATTGCACCTCCAGTTAATAGCAAGTAGTCCAATCCTTGCTGAAGTAACGGATTCGGCTGCCCGAAGGATTGAAAATCTTTGACTTGAACTCGATCACCTAGTGCAAACTTGTTCTGATGGTGACTAACGCTCACGTGTGCAAATAATGGACGTTCAATCTTGGGAGCAATCAACCAAAGGACAAAATCATCTGGAACTTCAAAATCGCCAACTGTTGCTGGATTATCTTCCTCGGGAAGCCTTATCATACTTGGGATTCTGCAACCCATCAGTAAAACCACCAAATGTTCTCCGTACGGGCAACAGGATGTCGTCAAATTTCGCCGTGACAAACCAGATTTTACCGCACGGAGACAGTCTTCTTTTCCACCATATAGTATAATTTGTGAACATATGGGCTGTCCACTGTTGGGAAAGCTGTTTTTCTGCAGAGGAATTCGCAACTGTTCGCCCTCTAGAAGTGGTTTGGCATCAATGTTGGTGTGGTCGCTCAAAAGATGTTCAAGAAGAGCTGATTCCGTGAAAATTTCGTTGCAATCAGCCACGGGACATTTGGTCGGATTTCGAAATTTCGTATTCGGGTCACTTGGAGCTGCCATGTTTTTTTGTTGCTTTGAAAATTTAAAATCGTAGAGTCACCTACAAATGCTTACGAATAACTTGAATACGAATATTTCCATGACTACTGTGATTTCTGTGATCTATTGATAGATTATTGTAAAAGTATATTTCATATTTTGAAATAAATTGATTAAAAGTTATATGATGTAATTGAAAACCAGCAGTCAATCCCAAGGATTGCAATTATAACTTATCTCTACACTTTACCCACTAACCTCAGATCGATCTTCTTTACGTTCACCTAAAGCGTAACACTCGCTAATCATTTCGCGACTCCACCCGTGCTGGGTGGTCTGCCATCTGAAAGCTCATCGTCCCCCGTTGGCGGAGAACCGTGTACCGTTGAGCACGATCTCCAAGCAGCGGTGCCGGCTAGATATACGCGGGTTGAGAGCACCAGAGCAAGCAGATGAAAACTAATCCGTGAAAAAAGAAAACATCTGAGATCATCTTGCTAATTATCATCTGAGTCATAAATTGTGTGAAAAAAGAAGTGCAGCAACTCACTCGCCATCATCGTCGCGTCAGTGGCGATGATGGTAAGTGATGAATGCTACTGTTTGAGACGGTGATGTGGGAGGTTCATTGGTGGGGTGTAGGAAAATTTTGGAACTCTCAAAATCATGTTCAGAAATTTGCCATTCATGCAGTCGTATTTCTGGTAATGTACGCAAGTGTTTGCCGATATAATCGGGTGTATGCTTTTTACCGAAAAGTTTCAAATTGGACATAAAAGGAATTGCAGATTAAACGAGCAATTTGACAAACCGCGGTATATGATTGTAATGCAGATTCAAGACGCAGTAGTTTCGATTGGGTCATTGTTTGCAGTCTTTTTGAATGAAATTGTTCGATGAGAAAGATTGAGAACGTAGCAAAGAAAACGACACCTGAGTAGAAATTCAATTCGCCCTATTACATATGGAGTGTCGAGAGTCACTTCAACCAACTGACCAATTTTGGTATTACGGTAGTCGAGTCAAGTCGGATTTTAGTCGAAAAGCTGAGTGAACCTCTTGATAGTTCATGTTTCAGTTGTCACGAGCAATGGAGGCATGTTTTGTGTCAACTTCCGCAATATGACATTTTGCTTATCGAATGACTGGAGTCATATTATGTAGTTAATATTACCATATTATGGTAACATGTTATAGATTCAAATGTTTTGGTTTGTCTTATTTTTATAGTATGGAAAAGTTGGAAAAGACCGACACTGCACTTATTTTGAGACGCACTGTTTATATTCAACGGATTCAGCGCTATTCAATGTAATTTTTACTCCGCCGAAAATAGAAAAAAATCGTAAAACTTTTGTTGTTTTCTGTTTTTTCGCCCATACAGTCTTTTTTAATGAAAATACAGCACTATTAAAACTAGTATTTATAGTATTACTTTCCATTTGTGTGACATACTTATTATTCCAGCAGCCTAGAGCCGTGGTGGCTCGTGCGTATCAAGATTTTTCCTCCACCCCTTGGTCCTTGGGGTTTCGTCGCTAATTTCCTAGGAGTCGCGATACTTGTAGATCCGCTTTAACCTACATCGTTGGATCTCCTTACTTGTGTTATTGTCGGTGATTACTAACGCAAAAGTTAGATGGTGCGAAACCAGTACAAAATTGTGCGTTTTTAGCGCAATTGTTGATGTTATTCGGAACCAGTACAATGATTGCGTGTTGGGCATAACGCAAATAATGCTCTAGCGTTTTTCCAATGTATTTGGCGGCTCCAAACTACATATCTAAACAGTTTCAACTGGTATCAAGCAGCATTGCAAAGCGAGCGAGAAGCAAAACCTTTCTCCTCCTTTCTGCTTGAGGACGAGACATATGCTACGCTTTTCAAGTCTTTTGCACACACGCTTTCGAGATACTTTTTCTTCTTCATGCATTCCTCTGAATAGCAGCAAGCACGCACCGACAGTATGAGTGAGACTAACAACACTGCACAGTGGTCCAATAAGGCAAAAAGTGGAACTTAATTCCATAGCACCTTTCAACTTCATCCTAGCTTAATAGTGTCTTCGGAGCAATTGTTTGTATGAATGACCCGCATAATTGCAAATTGTCAAAAAATATGAAAAGTGTACTATACTTAAAATAAAAAAATTAACTTTTTTGTGTGAAGAGATAGAAGAATAGTTTTATCAGCAAAGTTGTAGAAAATTCAAAAATATGAAACTTTGTTGAACAAATCAAAATCCTATCTCTTTTCGGTGCAAAGTTATAAAGTACACTACTTGGAACTTATTCAAAAGTTAGTTTTTTGTACTTAACTTTTGTTAGTTGCATTCTACACGAAAGTGTGGTTCGGAGGAATTGTTAGAGCATACAAAACACACATTTTTGCCGAAGACCATATATCTCCAGGACTTTTACTTACAAAGTTATATCATATTTTAGCTTATTTTTTCGATAACTTCAAGAACGTATAGGTTAAAAAGGGGCAAGTGGAAACATGATGTCAATACTTTTCCTTGAAGTTAAGCTAAAGTACTATAAACTTCTTTAGGTTTCATTTGTCCCAATCCACCCATTTTAGAGTACGGCCAGCATATGTCACTGTAGGTTTTCATATATCAAAAATACTAACTTTTTTGTGTTGAGAGATAGAGGAATGGTTTATTCGGCAAAGTTTTAGAACGTGCAAAAAAATGAAACTTTGTTGAACAAACAAAATTTCTATCTTCATTGGGAACAGAGTTACAGAGTATTTCATGTAAAAGTTACTTGAAAGTTAGTTTTTTGTACTTAACTTTTGTTAGTTACATTTTACAAGAAAACGTTGTTGTAAAGAAACATTTGGGCATACAAAATACACGTTTTTGTTGAAGGCCACACATCTCTACGACTTATCCTTACAAAGATATAGCACATTTCAGCATATTTTTTCGATAATTTTAAGAACGTATAAAGAAAAAAGGGTCAAGTGGAATCATGATGTCAATTCTTTTTCTCAAAGTTTAGCTCAAGTGCTTAAAACTACTATAAGTTCCATCCGTCCCAATCCACCTAATCTTTATTCTATACGTTGTTGAAATTATCGAAAAAATATGCTGAAATGCGCTATAACTTTGTAAGGAAAAGTCGTGGAGATGTGTGGCCTTCAACAAAAACGTGTGTTTTGTATGCCCAAATGCTTCTTTACAACAACGTGTTCTTGTAAAATGTAACTAACAAAAGTTAAATACAAAAAACTAACTTTTAAGTAACTTTTACATGAAATACTCTGGAACTCTGTTCCCAATGAAGATAGAAATTTTGTTTGTTCAACAAAGTTTCATATTTTTATACGTTCTAAAACTTTGCCGAATAAACCATTTCTCTATCTCTTAACACAAAAAAGTTAGTATTTTTGATATATGAAAACCTACTGTGACGTATGCTCGCCGTACTCTAAAATGGGTAAATTGGGTCAAATGGAACCTAAAGAAGTTTATAGTACTTCAGCTTAACTTCGAGGAAAAGTATTGACATCATGTTTCCACTTGCCCCTTTTTAACCTATACGTTCTTGAAGTTATCGAAAAAATAAGCTAAAATATGATATAACTTTGTAAGTAAAAGTCCTGGAGATATATGGTCTTCGGCAAAAATGTGTGTTTTGTATGCTCTTACAATTCCTTCGAACTACACTTTCGTGTAGAATGCACTAACAAAAGTTAAGTACAAAAAACTAACTTTTAAATAAGTTCCATGTAGTGTACTTTATAACTTTGCACCGAAAAGAGATAGGATTTTGATTTGTTTAACAAAGTTTCATATTTTTGAATTTTCTACAACTTTTCTGATAAAACTATTCTTCTATCTCTTAACAAAAAAAAGTTAATTTTTTTATTTTAAGTATAGTACACTTTTCATATTTTTTGACAATTTGCAATTATGCGGATCATTCATACAAACAATTGCTCCGAAGACACTATTAAGCTAGGATGAAGTTGAAAGGCGCTATGGAATTAAGTTCCACTTTTTGCCTTATTGGACCACTGTGCACTGGTATCAAGTAAGTACAGCACGGGTGTCTCGCTCATTTCGTGAAGCAACGAGATATCACCTTGCGCGTCGCAATCCGAACCGAGAGAGAAGCGAAAGAGCAACCTGCAAATTGTATGTGACGTGTCTAGTCTTGTCGCACATGGAAATTCTACGAACGAGAGAGAAATTTCTCTCGTCGCTTGAGAAAAAAGCGCGTGCACAGAATGACAAATAATAATTATTCACAATTTACAAGTGTTGCCATAAAAAATCAGCAACGCTTTTGTGGTTTTATGGAATGGAGGGCTTTCGGTAAAGCTAGCGTTCATTACAAAATGTTGTGAACATAATTTTGTCTCGTTATTTTTTGCAAATCATTCAATGGTACCTTTAAATGACCAAATCCATCGAGATAAATCGATCGAGTATTATGGCTATATAAATCTAGTTAGTTCACAAGTTTTTGTTCACTGCTTGCACTGCTCCATGAGTAGCAGTCACTAATACACTCGATGTGAGAAATAAAGTGTCGATATATGATACATATTCTGATTTCAATCTGTGTCAATGTATTCGCAGTACAACTGTTGCGTTATCCTTTTCACACATTTATTGTGAGATTTTAGTGCAAAATTTGTGCTAATCGGGAAGACACAATGATTGTACAAGACTTGAACTTTTGCGTGTAGAGATCCCAAGTATACGAACTCATCTACCATTTCGAGTTCATCGCCGTTCATGATCACCGTCCGTGGAAAGCGAATGTTGGTTTCTCTCGAGCCTCTCTCTTTCATATACTTGAGTTGGACTAAAAAACTCATCTCTCCTAGCCCAGCATTTTTAGTCCGGCGTGGATTGCCTCCGCAGTTTCGAAGTTTCTCGTAATTATGTCGAATTCGTCTGTTAAGCATACGAGTTGACTACCTTTGAAAATCGTTCCCTTCGTTTTGATGCCCGCTCGTCGGATTACACCCTCAATGCCTCAAGAGCAATGGTACTCAACCTTCGAGAGTATCCCCGCAACGCACATATAACACATCACTCGATCCCAGGTAGCTTTGATGAGTCGTATCAGTTTATCCGGAAAACCGTAGTCGTGTATTATTTGCCATAGCTGGTCTTGATCGACTGAATCATACGCTGCCTTGAAGTCCACGAAGATGTGATGTGTGGGCGTGTTGTACTCCCGGCATTTCGGGAGGATCTGCCGAAGCGTGAAGGTTTGATCAGAAGTAGCGCGTGTTTGTATGAACCCAACTTGGTACTTGGTACTTGACTTTGTCCTTTTTATAGATGGGGCAGACAACTCATTTCATCCATTCCTCCGGTAGTCCCTGTTTATCCCCAAACCTGGTAGTCATACAATGGAATGCCATTACTAGTGCCTCTTTATCGTGTTTATAGAGCTCTGGTAGTAGTCTGTCCTTACCTGCAGCTCGATTGTTTTTTTGGTGACCCAATTTTCCGTTTGATCTCCAGGATAACGGAAACTGGGACACTGTTACTGTTTTTAGGCACTCCAAGACTTTCCTTCAGCCTCCTTCCGTTGCTTCGCTATTGAGCTGCTCATCGAAAAACTGCTATGAATCATTTTTCTCCTGAACAAGCACCATTTGGAGCTTTGAATATCATATGTTTACTTAGCTTTGGCTAGTGCAAAAATATTATTATTTGTTCATCGTCTTCGATCATATCGTACAGACTGGTTTGTCTTATGCTATATTTTTAATTCTATTTTTAAAACTATTTTTGGTTAAGTTAAAGTCAAATAAATCACTGACGTCATTGAATCCTCTTAGGCAGGCACTGAGCGGATTGTTATAACCATAGCTTGTCCTATGCCCGGGTATGGAGATCATTGTCCAGTATCGCAACCGGCGCTGAGGAACATTTATTTGAATTAGCAGGAGAAGGTCTGAGCAGTCAATATTGTTCGTTAGGACGTCGAAAACAAACAATCGTTGAAGTTTTATTCGTCTTGTTGACAGCAATTCCAGGTCAATCAAACGACATCGTTGCGAGTAGTCGGGCAGATGTACAGGGTCTTTCCACGGTAGGTGACGAAGAGCAACACGTAAAAAACATTTTTGAACTCGCTCAATGCGAATAACTTGAGAGGTATGGTACGGGGCCCATATGGGAGCAGCGTACTCCAGAACACTGCGTACTAAAGCACAGTATAGTGCCTTAAGCGCGTACACGTCAGTAAACTGTGAAGCATTGCGGCGAATGAATCCGTGGATTGAAAAAGCTTTAGCGGTAATGGCGGAGATGTGTTGGTTGAAGCGGAGCTTAGAATCGATAATGACGCCCAAATCACGGATAGACTGCACACGGTCCAGTGGAGTTGTGTCGATGTTGTACTGATGACTAATCAAATTATGACAGCGACTGAAAGTGATCACCTTGCATTTGTTGATGTTCACACGCATCCCGTTTAAGTCCTCTCTTATATAATTTTTACGTCAATGACATCGATGAATGTCTTGCAAATTCATGCACGCTAAGGCAACTTGCAGACGATAGCGTTGTATCCATTACTGGTGGCAAGGCTAGCGATCTGCAAGGACCATTGCAAGATACCTTAGACAATTTGTCTGAATGGGCTCTTAAGCTGGGTATCGAATTCTCTCCGGAGAAAACTGAGCTGGTCGTTTTTTCTAGGAAGCATAACCCAGCTCAGCTGCAGCTCCTACTAACGGGTAAAACGATCTCTCAGGTTTTAGTCGCTAAATATCTCGGGGTCTGGTTCGACTCCAAATGCACCTGGGCTTGTCATATTAGGTATCTGACACAAAAATGCCAACAGAGGATTAATTTTCTTCGTACGATTACCGGAACTTGGTGGGGTGCTCACCCAGGAGACCTTCTAAGGTTATACCAAACGACGATATTGTCAGTTCTTGAGTACGGCTGTTTCTGCTTTCGCTCCGCCGCGAACACGCACATTATAAAATTAGAGAGAATACAATATCGTTGTTTGCGTATTGCCTTGGGTTGCATGCAGTCGACCCATACGATGAGTCTCGAAGTGTTAGCGGGTATTCTTCCGTTGAAACATCGTTTTTGGAATCTCTCTTACCGGTTGCTAATTCGATGCACAGTTATGTACCCATTAGTAATTAAAAATTTCGAGAGGTTGGTCGACCTTCAATCTCAATCCAGATTTATGACTTTATATTTTGACTATATGGCTCAAGATATTAATCCTTCTTCATACGATTCCTCCAATGTCGCACTTTTAGCTACTTCTAATAATGCTATATTCTTCGACACCACCATGAAACAAGACATTTCTGGTATCCCGGATCAATTGCGACCCCAAGCGATCCCTAAGATTTTTTCAAATAAGTTTAAACATGTTAGTTATGATAAAAGGTTTTTCACTGACGGATCTAATCTAGATGAGTCCACTGGCTTCGGTGTTTTCCACGAAAATTTTACCGCCTCCTACAAACTCGATGCTCCTGCTTCCGTGTACGTCGCAGAACTTGCTGCTATTCTCTTGGAATCATCGAAACCCTACCCATAGACCACTACTTCATCTTCACAGATAGTCTCAGTGCCATTGAGGCTCTGCGATCAATGAAGCCTGTGAAGCACACCCCGTATTTCCTGGGGAAAATACGGCGGTTTTTAAGTGCTTTAACAGATAAAAATTACCGGGTTACCTTAGCGTGGGTCCCTTCTCATTGCTCGATTCCGGGTAACGATAAAGGCTGACTCTTTAGCTAAGGTGGGTGCTATTGACGGCGATATTTATGAAAGACCAATTGCTTATGATGAATTTTATAGCATTTTGCGTCAGAGAACACTCAACAGTTGGCAATCGTCATGGAACTCAGATGAACTGGGACGGTGGCTACATTCCATTTTTCCTAAGGTATCGACGAAAGCATGGTTCAAGGGGTTGGATGTAGGTCGGGACTTCATTCGCGTGATGTCCAGACTTATGTCCAATCACTATACGTTAAACACGCATCTCTTTCGTATAGGGCTTGTAGACAGTAATCACTGCGTTTGTGGCGATGGCTACCATGACATCGAGCATGTTGTTTGGTCGTGTACCGAATACTGTGGTGTTAGGTCTGAGCTCATAGATTCCCTTCGGGCCCGAGGAAAACAACCGAACGTACCCGTTAGAGACATTCTGGGAAGCGGTGATCTCCAGTACATGACACAGCTATACGTGTTCATAAAACACGCTGGTATTAAAATATGAAACACTTCTATCTATTTGTTAGATTACCATTCCCGCTACACGCTGAAAGAAGATGATACACTAAGCTGGAGACACTCAAACGAAGACTCGGCATCATTATGTTCACGCAGACACCTCAGTCCAAACTGCTCAAATAGAACATCACTGCTTAGCCATGTACAAATAAATAAATCGTATAACTCAATATAGTTAAAATCAAAATTGTAACTCCCCTCCTCTCACCTTAAATCCCCACTAGCTCGTAGTCGGCCGCGAGAATAAAGAAAAGGCCTCCCTCTTTTTCCTGCTAATTTAGAATTTAAAAAAAATGTACTTGGCTCAGTTAAACATAAATTGCATCGTGCCGTGTCAAATAAACTACTTAAAAACTCAAACACGCATCCCGTTCTCTTTGCACCAACGTGAAAGTATTTCGATGTCTTTTTGCAAGCAAATACAATCCAACATGGACTTAATTATTCGGAAAATTTTCAGGTCATCGGCGGAAAGCAGCTTTGCAGAAGAAATTCGTTGACACAAGTCGTTAATGAAAAGCACGAAAATCAGCGGTCCCAGTACACTACCCTGTGGAACTCCAGACGGGATGTCGAACTTTCTAGAGCGTATAGAGTTCACCTGGACGAATGCGCTTCTACCGGTCAAGTACGACATTAACCAGTCGGATATCCAATCGGGGAAGCCCATATGCCTCAGCTTCTCAATTGCGAAGGTGTGCGGAACGGTATCGATTAGACTATTACTACGAAATGTTGACTTTTAAAATGTTGCGCAATCATTAATTATACACAATAAATAGGAATATTTTTTCTCCTGATTGGCGGCAGATGCTAGTCTAACAATCGATCGCCTTACCACAACCTCTAATAACGGTGAAGGTCAAGTCTCTCTCGTACATCACGAAGGTAATCCGTCACGACACTTTGCCTTTGTCATTGGATTTATTGTACTATTTTCAGCCTCTTGTTTCATTGGCGGTGCTATTTTCGACAGTGACTGATATCTCTAATAACAGGGATGTGCGGTTTATCTCTCCAAAATTTAGACTTTTACATCATGTTGGTCTATGAAGACTGAGAAAAAAACTGGAACAAATTACTTCTATATTACTAGTTCTTCAAATCCACTCATTTGAAATCATTAAGTCGCCGAACGTAAACCTAAATCTTAATTATTCAGGAGAGCTGTCAGACGAAATGAGAGAGTAAGGTTATTATAATGTCATCTTATAATAATTATATATTAAACCGTTACTCTTAATATATTTTATTAACTGATGAATATTCGTAGATAATTATGATATCGGACAACCGTCCTGGCATATAAACTAAACAACACATTGATGAATCCGCACCGGCTGATATTTTGATTTTAAGGTCAAATCAAGTGAACTTTCCGCGGTTCCTTTCAAAAGCAGCCTGATCATAAAATAACATATAATCGGAATCTGCTTTGGAAGGTATAGCCACGGGCAGAGACGGAAAAGGAAATTGCAACCGGTTGTGCAACGAAGTTCATCCAGAGACTGCTGGTGCATTGCTGTGTTTATATAAATCGAAACCCGAAACTTAGATAATGTTCAAATTAATTCCGACAGCGAAAGCTTTTGGAAAATCTGTCAGACAATTTACATACCATGCAAAATATGTGTAACTTGTAGAAATTCAAAAATTTTGACTAACCCTGTCA
This sequence comes from Wyeomyia smithii, assembly GCF_029784165.1. Taxonomy (NCBI): domain Eukaryota; kingdom Metazoa; phylum Arthropoda; class Insecta; order Diptera; family Culicidae; genus Wyeomyia; species Wyeomyia smithii. Next base: position 194,448,172 of record NC_073696.1, read on the forward strand.
CTGCTAACCATGTACCGTGGCAAGCTGTAGGTCATTGCCACTTCGCTGGTTGCATTTAAATAGGATCCGATCGGATCAGTGAGCCGCGGCGCGACACTCCGGAAAGCCGTAAATCGCATGAAACTGTTTGCCACGGCCCAACACCTCACTGGTGCCGTTCAACAAATCCTTCACACATGGTCGGGCGACGACGGACGGGCAATAAAGTTTCTCACATAGGAAACATCTATTTGAAATTCACTGGACCAACTAAAGCGTGACCGCGTCTCCGGTCGTAGTAACCTGGGGGGTATGTTATTGGTGCATCGGCTCCGGTGTCGTGGATCATCACTTTTAATCAGTTGATCAACAAACAGAAGATGAGTTGGGACGGGTGTGGATAATTCGCCCAGCCCTCTCATCCGTTGCACATATGCTCTATTGAAATGTTTTCTACTTTCATCGGCAGTTTGAACGTTTAATACAGTAAATCAATTTGATCACATAGAGTTTGAATAATTTCACAATATCATTGTAAAAAATACATGTTGAGTTAAGTAAATACACTAAAGTCGCTTTTTACGCGGGGGATACGTGCCGCGTAAAAAACCGCGTAGATTCCAGAATCCGCGTAAAAAAACCGCGTAAATTCCGAAATCCGCGTAAAAAAAACGCGTAAATTTCGGAATCCGCGTAAAAAAAAACCGCGTAAAAAAACCGAGTAAAAATCGACCTTAGAGTATATGTTTTTAGATAAGTTCAATTCGATGAATATGAATATATCATTATCGTCAAGGTCATAATGTAAAACAAGCTGATCTTGCTACTTTACCAGAGAAACAACTGGAACGCTCACCAAATTCGAATAAATGTTCAGCAGAAGTAAATGCACCTATCATCGAAGACATAGACTCATTAAATCCAAATGCTGTGCAATGAAACCATACTTGGAGAGGAGTAGAAGTCCTTAGAGCACGCGATGGAACACGAATATCAAGGAATGATAGCAGTCTGGGACAGTCTACTTCGTTGTTCAGAAGCTTTGCGTCGAGCTAGGGTGTCAAGATTGATAAGCTTGCACCGATCACCGTATGGAGGCAAATCCTTTGGGTCACGCCATGGCAAATTTCTTAAAGCAATTTGGACATATAGTTTTTGAACTCTTTCAATTCGTAGACTCCGGGTCGGTTGATGTGGAAGCCAAACTAGTGAAGCATTTTCTCCACAGAGCTTTCAAGCAATACGGATCATAGAAATCTTTGGCTATTTTGGTTTTGAACCCAAGTTAACGATTAGCCTTAACAATGACGGCCGAACGATGACTAGCAAAGGAGAGTTTTTTATCCATTGTCACACCCAAGTCATTCATCTTTTCAACCCCGGTGACCATCTTCTATTCGCTTTACGACGAAATATAGTTTTAGGTCATCCACATATATGAGGGACGATCCATTAATGGTGTCACGAAAAATTTGGAAAAAATTAACTCCCCCCTCCCTCTTGTCATAACTTCCTTGACCCCCCCCCCATAATTACGTCACGTTTTCATATCCCCTCCCCCTTCTTTGGTGATAATTGATTGAAATCGAGAAATTTGTTAGGAATGTATTTTTTCTTAATAAGAACGATTTTACTGAAAGAAAAACTGAAACTAAAAGGAAAAGAAGATTATAGAAGATAACTAGAAAAGGCGTTTAGTTCTTAGTCCAAGGATGCTGCTGTTGGAGTCGCATATCGACGACATAGAAAGCCGAGACATTAACTGCAGCATCATTGCTGTTTTTTGAAAGACCATCAATATTTAGTTCCTCTTCTTCAATCAATTCGCAATGCAAATCTTCTCCACATGTTACAATAACCAAGCATTTTTATTTACGTTTTGTCACAGTTTTTGTATTGATTGGATTGAGAGACACTAAAAATTAATGAAATTGCGCTGTCATTCATAAATGAACATGCACGGTGAAACGGAGTTAAAGAACATTATGCTCTTTTAGGGAGAAAAAAATTGTCATTTATTTTATCTAAAGCAAATCTTAAACAAAAAAAGGGATCGTAGAACTATAAATGAATGATGCAAATATTATAAATAGTTCTGAGTTGATCCCTGTGGTTAGGTATGTAACTTTTTTACTTTTTTTTTTGGTGTGAGATCATTAATGAATGGTCCCTAAGTTTACATACATCAACAAGAAAAATACTAACATGTATTAAAAATACTGTAAAAAGTAACGGTCCCAATTTACTTCCTTGAGGTACACCACTCAAATTAACGAACGGAATCGAGATGCACGCTCCAAATTTCACCCGGAGTGATCAATCACACAGGTATGAACTAACCCATGCAACAAAGCTGTCAGAGGCACCAAGCAGGTTAATTTTACGCAATAGTATACGATGGTCAATTCCGTCAAATGCGGCTTTCAAATCCGTATTAGGTTAGATTTGGCTTTAATCAAACAAATGCCCTATTTCTGAAACTGAAAAAAAAGAAAAATTCTAACTTTGTAACCATTACTGTGAAATATGGTGATCCTAGCAAACGTAGAAGTGCGTCAAAAGGCCGCAGAGTAGTTTTTCGCCGAGTTAGTCGCTTTTTCGTTTGCATACGGGAAAACTCATCTTTGCTAGAGACACTGAAATTTACAGGAATTATAATCTTTCACTTTTTCCAGCTTGAGTTCTAGGGCAAAACCAATCATAGAACCTCTCACTATTAGTTATTATTTCCTTGGTTTTAATATTTCAATTTTCTTGCAACATATCATCAAACGACAATCTATCAACTGAATTCATTACATGCATAACTAAACTACTCTTCATCAGTTTTTGGCTTTTATTCCAGCTCGCAAATAAATTAATCGAAGGAATCGGAGATGTGTCTCTGAAAAATCAATATTTAACAAACTTTAACATGCCGGCTTATCAATGCACAGATTTTATAAAAACAAAAGCAGACAGTTTTTTTGAAAATAATGCATAAAATCTAGATTATTATCAACTTTGATGACATTCTGAACGGATTTGTGGTTATTATCATATCTTCAATATATAAAAAAAAGTTAAAATTTCTGCTTGCTACTTTTTATACCAGGCTTTGGAATGAAATTCTCAGAGAAGGAGGAGCCTCAGACGATGAAATGAAGGAAAAAACTAAACATTTGTTTGCCGTTTTCAATAACTGTATTGACCACAATCGAAAAATGAACACCAAGAAAAAAAGCTAAAGTATAATGCGCGAGCTACAGAAAAAAATTATCTAGTTCTCAATCGATTGATTTTGGGACGCTAAGAAGCTATTTTTACTTCATCGCAAATTAACAATGAAAGTATGGTTTGCTGGACTCTGCAATAGGGTTATTTTCGCTGGTTGAGGGCTCAGGCTATTCTCCGGTAAATTTCTGCTTTCTTGCAGCATCATGAATTGCAAACAGTTTTTGTACTCATGTAGGGTATCGAACGTCTTCGTCAGTGGTTTTCTGTAGCAATCTTATTCAAAAGGGGACGTTATTCATCGTCTTTGACGTCGTCAATTGACGTTATTCATCGTCAACCATGCGGTCGTGTCTTATAAAAGACCCCTTCACCTAGTGTGTTTAACCAGTCATATTTTTATTAAGTTTCATTCATAATCATCATTTAGTTATAAAATATTTCATTATCTACATCTCAGAATTCAACTATTGGTTTTTCTGCAAAGTTTGTTCTAACACTAGAATCAAAAGAAAAAAAATTAACCTATAGAGACACTAGAATTAAAGCTGAAACAAAAATGAGACTTTTTCAGATAAGATTAATTTTAAATTTGTTTTTTTGTACCCACTCAATTATTTGTTTGGTCAAACCGCTCTTAAGCTATTTGTTTTTTAACATATTTCCCTTTAATATCTTAGTGCTTTTAACTTCGGTGCTCGGTGCTTTTATTTTCGGACCCTGATTAAGCTGTTTAAGTTTGAATAACATTTATTTTTGCACACTAAAACTTATTTTAAATATTACAAAAACACAAAAATAAAAAAATCAAAGCCAAATTATAAAACCGCTGCGGGAATGTAACCTTTAAAAATCAATCATCACTAATAAAAATATCAAATCTGTTCAGATTTGTTCAATTTCAGAGCTCTTTTCACCTAGTCTAAATATCCCCGGTATTGAGTTCAAATTACCCCCCATATATTAATAAAAACACCCGTGCCACTTTAAAAACATGTTCAAACTATCACTGTAATCTCAGTTACTCAGAACGGAAATCCTTTGTCTCTCTCTCCCGAGACTGGCAATTTAAAATTTTGTACACAGCCATCTCGCCACCCTGACAGGCCAAAAAAACCGCACAATGCATTATCAATTAGTGGCTGGTGGCTACGTTGTTGACGTGAAGCCAATGAATGGCCATATCAAGCAGACGCTAATGGTTTTACGAGCTGCGACTGAGGCAACACATGGCTGTGTGGTCCAAAAATTTTACTGTACCTAATTTGTCTCTAGCTGAGAATGATGAGCCGGATGAAAGCATTATAATCTGTCTTTTTTTTTTCGGGAATTTTTTTTCTCTGGTTGTTTATGATTTAAACTTCTCGCATAACTGTTCTTTGCTGGTTTGGTTCAGACAGACCAGAGTTTGTGGCTGGATAAGTGATTGTCTGGTCAACAAACCATTTGTCTAGCTGGAATCGCAGCGGAGGAGGTTGCGGTTGGCGAAATGAAAGAAATATATAATCATGGGGAATTGAAAAAAACAGGAATCCTATTCGAATCCCGCCGATCATGAATTCTCACCCGACTGTTCGCAGCAACAATATATTACTTGGAACGTAAATAGAATATTCCGATGTGTTACCCAGACAACGTCGTTCTCGAAAGTCTGCAGGAATAGTTCACGCTGAGTCTAACCCACAAAGTTATCGCTCCTAACGACCAGTCAGTTATTCGCGACCGATTAATGCCGAAGAAGAGATGCATAAATTAATTATAATCTCAACGGGACAACGGGATGATAATGAAGAGCCATCCGAAGTTTACACCCAAAAATTTAGTGGTAAGGTTAGGGGTCTAATATTGTGCTACAACCCATCGCGGTTATTTGTTGATAAATAATTCTTCTTCCAGTTCCCCATGATATATTCCAACCATTTTCATCTTGTTTACATAAACATTTCCGGGAAGACACTTTAATTGTGCACTATTATTGAATAACTTGGGTGGAGCGAATTTTAAGGTATCTTCTCCACCCCATCTCAAAAGGCTATAATTCTCCATCTCATAATTTTCAGTCGCATGCCGTTGGCTATTTTAATTTTCCTAGAATCTGGAACCTAACACGCCTCCGTTACCATTTGGCATTCAATAAAGCTGCTACCAGTTCGTTTTTTGGGAAGATTGCCTAATTTATGATTCTACAGAATTCCGAACCAGAACTGTCCCCTGCATGCTGCGATAGGATGACCGAAAACCAGAAAACGATACCAAAAACATTGATTCAACATTGTTTATTGAATAAAGTATCGTTTTTGATTAAATTTATGGTTGAATTTATATGGTTGTGTCTTCCCACAACATTAGATAAATTTGTTTTGAATTGTTAAAAATTATCTCATAATAATGCACTCAAAAGAAGACGAGCCATAACGCACGACGCAAATTGCAGAAAGCTAAATCAAACAAAACACAGGTGCTTAGCTTGAGTTGCACCTGCATTTGGCAGCCAACCTTCTTATTACCGCTTCTACACACTGATGCTGGCGATGAAGCTAAACAGAATTATTTTAATGAGTAGTGATTTATCTTTCCCCCTTGCTTTGAGAATGCCTTTCCAGAACACCTAGTATGCTCTATGGTTCTTTTCTTGTTGAGTTATTTTTGTAACTCAACAAGAAATTTGAAATTCGTGATCATTTTGGGCTACACCTTAAAGAAATGGCTTGATATGCTAAAATTCTAATGCTTAGCACTAATGCTACACTAGATCGATAGCACATTTTCAGCAAGATTCCACAGCCATTACTTTCCTAGCAATAGGAGATAGAGAGGAAATGAAAATTAAAAATCAACAGCGGATTAAAAGGTCCTATCCTGCTCACAGTAGGTGGAATCTGCGCTAGCTGTTCAAGTAGTACGATGCAGTCTGTCTTCTTCATTAAGCTACTGCCGCTCCGTTGGATGGTCGTCAGTGTCAGTCACCGGCTGTTCGCTCCGTAACTGAATCAAGCTTCATGAGCACAACAACGGCGGCAATCAACTAAAAAAAATTAGACGTTTTACGATAGGGTTCATGCAGCCAGACCAACAAAAAGCGGGACGCTAGTGACGGGCGCGTTAGATAATTCAACGGACATTAGGGACTTTGAGCGAGAACCGCTACATGTACACATTTGAAGAGGTCAGGTGCGCAGAGTAAAGTTCTCCCAGGCTAATCCGCCTTCCGGTCGAATGATGCGCTTCAGTTTTGGCTAAGTGGCTTTTAATGGCTATAACTGAACATTGGCACAGCGGTCGCGGTCCGTGTTTCTGTTTGATGATGATAAATATGAGTATTCACATCGTCGGTGCAGGCAATGTCTCAGTCAGCTCTCTATCAAAGGTAAGAATTAAAAGCTGTAGGAAATGACTGGATAATTCAAGTTACCTCATAATTTAGGTCCGCAGTTTCACCTGATTGAGCGGTTCGATTAAAAACTGTTACTTGCTCTGTGTGTTCGCAAGTCCTCCTCGAGCAATGTCCTCGTACCCGTTGAGAACAACCGCTTCCAAAAGCGTTTTGTACAGGATACAGTTTGTGCTAGGGCTCAGTCTGTTCGACCTCAGATGCTTGTGAAGCCTATAGTAGGCATTACTTCCGTAAATAATACGCCTCCGGATCTCTCGGCTGGTGTCGTTGTCCGAAGTTACCAAGCCAAGGTAAACGAATTCATCGACTACTTCGAGCTCATCGCCGTCAATCGTCACAGTGCTGCCTAAGCGGGCCCTGTTGTGCTCGGTTTTGCGAGCCAGCATGTACTTCGTTTTAGACACATTAATGTTCAGCCCAACCTTCTCCGTCTTGTGTTTTAGCCTGGTGTACTACTCTGTACCGCCTCAATTTTTCTGTCAGCAATGTCTAATCATCGGCAAAGAAGATGAATTGGCTGGATCGGTTGAAAATCGTGCCACGCCGCTCGTCGCATAACACCTTCTAGCGCAGTGTTAAACAGTAGACAAGAGAGACCATCACCTTAGCGAAGTCTCCTTTGGGATTCGGAAGCACCGGATTATCTACCCGAAATCCTCACATAGTACTGATTTCCATCCATCGTAGCCTTAACCAATCGGATCAGCTTCCCGGAAAAATCGTTCTCGTCCATGATCTTCTACTGCTCTTTTCGGTCATTCGTATCAAATACGGCTTTGAAATCAATGAATAGATCGTGCACAGGGACTTTTTCTCATGGCAGTCCAGTTTGTCGCCTTTTTTGCAGATAGGGCATATAAATTCATCCTTCTACTTCTCCGGCATCTGTTCGGTATCCCCAATCTCAACAATCAATCAGATGCAGGCACTCGGCCAACATAACCGGGCATTTTTATAAGCTCCGCACCGACATCATCTTTGCTGGTCGATTTGTTGTTTTTCAGCCAATTAATAGCATCCTTATCGTCGCCTATCGGTGAAAGTGGCTCGTCTCAGTCCTCTGCTGCATCGATGATGTCATTTCCAGCGCCGTCTTGGTCCTCTTGCTGTACCCTAATCAAGTGTTCACCGAAGTGCTGCTTCCACCTTTCGGCCACCTCACAATCATCTACCAGAATAATCCCTTCACTATCACGGCACATTGTGGCTCGAGTAATTCAGCTGTTCTTGTTCCTCGAAGTCCTCCTCTTCCTGGCGGTGCTTCTTCTCCAGGAATAGTTGAATTTGCTGTCTTCTTTTCTATATATACCGCTCCACGTTTTGACGAGTAGCTCGACGCAATATTAGTACCCGCGTAGCGTTCTTCTCGTCCAACACCTTCCGAAACTCATTGTCGAACCATTCATTTTGTGGTTTCGTTCCACATGCCCCTGGACATCCTCAACTACGCTGTTGATGGCTAGTTTCACGGTGCTCCAACAGTCCTCGAGAGGCCCCTCCTCCAACTCGTCCTTTTCCGGCAGGGATTGTACCGTGGCGGGTGCCGGTGTCGCGTGTTGTTCACAATGGAGAGCTTGGGCGCATCTCCACCGAATGGTTGTCGGCGGCTCGGTCTATCTATCAACACGTGGTTGTCTTGCGATTCTGTCTGATTTGGTGACCTCCAAGTGTACCGATGTGGGAGGTAGTGCTGGAAGAAGGTACTTTGTGCGGCCATATTCTTGAAGGCGGCACAGTCGATGAGTCTTAGCAAAGACGAGATAGCAAGATACACAAGTGTCAGATCCTCTCATATTCCTTGAGAACTTCAAGTAATGTGGCGCCCCCGAACGATTCCTAGACACATTAATGATGAATGTGTGTGTAATGTGCATAAACTATCAAATACGAGCTTGACAATAACAACTACAGAAATGACTTGTCAAACGTGCAAAACCGATAACACGCATACAGACACAGTTGATGTTTCTTGGACACGTTGGGGGCGTTTCGAACTTGTTTACAGTCACACGCAGGGAGATGTGCGTCTTGTTAATGCTCGTCTTAGGTCTTAGACTTTTTTCGTTGGCCAGCTGGTGCACGCTGAACATTCCAATTACCGATTTAAACTTCTCCTCCTAGCCGACCATGTGGTGGGAAGCGATTGTATTCGCGCTCCAACTGCGAGTGGGTGAGCTTCCAGCGAGAGCTTCCGATGGGAGTTCCGAAGGGAGCTTCCGGAGTGAACTTGCGGCTTTTCCATTCACCGGTAAGTACTCGAGTGCTTCCAATGAAATTGAGAGATCAGCAGTTCCATGTTCCGAGTTTCTAATCGATAGTCCGTTCTTGTCGCCTTCCGGTTCGAATTATTTTGTTTTCCTTTCATTGCTAGATTGTTTTCCTGGTGCAAGTTCGCAAGGCCCGCAACCTATCTCGCAGGAGGAGCAACGTGGTACCGCTGTTTGAAGTCCCAGATTTTGCCACCACCAGGATTTTTGGCTTTGGTGTTTAAAATCCAAAGGGTGTACTAACAACACGATAGTTCAGCCACTTCTAACATGGAGGTCAGACGCTCTTCTAATCATCAATTTCAAATCGGCATACGACAAAAGCGATCGAGGTAGGATGTATCACAACTACGGATTTCCAAACAATCTAACGCAATTATCAAAGCGACGATGTGTCAAGTGAAGGGGCCATTTTCGAACCTCTACGAAAATCGAATAGGTTTAATACCAGGTGATGGTCTCTCCTGCCTACTGTATAATTGTGCTCCGGAAGATGTGGCTAGAATGGAGGAATTTACCACGAGTTGCACGATATTCTTAAAATCCGTTCAACTTTTTGGCTTTGCTGATGACCACGACATCGTAGCGTGGACTTTTGGGAAGATGATGAACACGTACATCGGACTAGAGGTCTAAGACAAACAGCTGGACTGGTCATTAATGCGTCGAAGACGAAGTACATGAAGGGAAAAGTGCTAAGTTCCGACCTCGTTTTCAGACTAGTGGTGATGAGATCGAGGTGCTTGTACCTGCACTCCCTGGTAACCACCGACAACGATATCAGCAAAGAAATTCCCCGGCGCATTATGTAAGGAAATCAATGAATGAATGAAAATCAATGGTCAATGAAAGTTAATTTGGAGTCGAAGCTCACTTTACTTAACTATACTTTGTTGGCCGATATACCGTTCACCAATCTAGGGTCGAACGATTTAGAGCTGTCCAGCTTCTTCTGTCTTGGACTGCCGTTCTCCAGTCATTTTATATGCCAGCAGATCGTGCATCTTCTTCCACCGCGCACAGCACCGAGTGCGAGGCCTGCCACGGAGTCGATGATAGTTTTGGCGGCTCCTTTATCAGGCATTCTGGTTACATGTCCAGCCCACTGAAGCCTGCTCCGCTGTATTACCTTCCCTATATCAATTTGTTTGTATACCTGGTACAACTATATTCATGCGTCTGTGTTACACTTTTTCTTCCAATTCACTGCCAAGTATCGATCACAGAACTTTACGTTCTGAGCACTCATTGATCAGCTTCCTTTAGCGATTATGTTCCATGTCCGTAAAGGGTCACCTGAAGGATCAGCGCCCTATACAACGTTTTAGTTCTCTTAAAATGCCTGGAAACCTCCTGCACGGTCCTACAACGGATATCGATGTTATCAATGTCGTCCGCAAAACCAAGGAACATGTGATATTTCGTGATGATCGTACCAAGTAAGTTGAAGAGCGCATCCCCCTGCTTCATTCCATTTAACGTTACGAACGCGACTGATGTCTCGCCAGCTATCGACACGCATGATTTCGACCCCTTCAGCATCATTCAACGTGTTCTAGCATAATCTACCACAGCTCATTTCTTTTCACTTACTCGTATGTCACCTTAAAATCTACAAACAAATGACGAGTCAGCAACTATACTCCCGGAATTTATCGAGGATCTGTCGGAGAGTGAAAATTTGATCCGTCGTGGAACGTTCCTGTCGAAAATCAGCCTAGTATTCGCCGATGAAAGATTCCGAGTTAAGCTATGTAATACCTTGATTGTTGCAACAATCCAGTTGATGGCCTTTCTTGTAGATTGGGCATATGAGACCTTCTAACCAGTCGCTCGACACTTGTTCAACCGCCCAATCTAATGTGGTGGATCGCATGGTACAGCCGCTTGCTTCCCGCTTTTAGAAGTTCGGTCGGCATCCCATTTTTCCAAGCGGCCTTGCCGTTTTTCAACTCACTAATCGACTGTTTTGGTGGCTCCAAAGATGGGAGTGAACCCTGGATGTTCCGCAATCCGGAGTTGGTTTTTTTTCGCTTTGTGATCCAACGCCGTGTCCTGATGGAAAACCAAAGCCTTGTATCAAAATGATGACATATTTTGGATGATGGTTGATCTTCACTCCTTCAAAGACGTATCTGTCGCTTGATTTCAGCACGTTGGCATAGGTTCGTGTTTTTTCTATCAACCAAACTTTGTCGTTCTACTTATTCACGAACTGTTGTACGGTGAAAAGTTACTAGTGCTTTCGACCTTTTATCTCGTCCTTGTTTCTGCCTCACTGAAAGGTATTAAAACTTCTGGATCCTATACCCTTCCATGCCCTTCCAAGCATAGTTGTCCCAGCCTATGCCCAGTTGTCCCCATTCCTATGCCCTTCCAAGCATAGTTGTCCCAGCGTGCATAAGGTTTGTGTAGAACACGGGACTACTATGATTGGAACGGCAGTTTGAGACTTGGTGTTAAGTTTATCTTTCAGGATTCGACGACTTTCGTCAAATGCAGTTTAATGTGCAACGTAATAATGAGTGTGGAGGTAATGTAGCAGTTCAATTGTCGCACCCTGTAGTGCCGTCATATCTCGATAGATAACGATATATCTCTTTTTATTAACGTTACGTTAGATCGAAGCAAAATTTTTTTTTTGCAATTGACGCAAAAGAGTAAATGGTTACCAAGCGGTGCGCGAAAATTTATTAAAATTTATCAACTAGCAGTATATATTTACTTTTCTTTATCATTTAAGGCATTTCTTCTAGGCGAACTTTTTTTTGTTTTTTCGCCAAATGGATAACATTACCGTGAATTATTCAAATTACATATACTATGTTCCTAAATCCCAGAATGATTTTTCCGATAGTGTATATAATAACCTGTCAATCAAGACTAAAAACGTGACAACCGGGTTGTAACCAATGCTAGGTAAACAAGATGGTTTTGAGCGTAAGGTACTACGTTCAATACTCAACTAACCAGAATCTGGCAGAGCTGCATGCCACCACGGGTCGACGTGTGGCGATCGTCGAGGGCGCACAATACAGGTGTGACCACTGACAGCACCGAACAGTCCCGTACCAGCAGCGGGAGGTCGCCTAGGGGTGGTCAGCGTCGGACCAGGGACAGTCGACTCCTCGCAAAAGCCACAATCACCCGGAAGCACCTCTGACGGTGCGAATAGAGCCGCTCCCAACACCCAAAAGCACTTACCCGCCCATCGGGACTGATGCCAGTAAGGTCCCGATTATGGCAACTGGCAGCGTAGTGAACGGATATGAGCTGGATTTCGGAATGGTACCGCATCCTCGGGCTGGCACCTGCATCGAGCTCCCTTAGTAAAATCGTGAGGCAACGGCTTGAAATGGTGAGGTGGTACCCGGTGCAGGGGTCTCCGTCCCATAAAACCTGGCAGGCCTTCCAGTACGTTCCGAGTCTATTGCCTGGTGGGAATCAGGCAGGAGTAGGATCAGATGGTTGTTCCTGACTTGCGCCGGTCGGTGGAGTCATAGTTGCCCATAAGGCGCTATGACTGCTTACCCTAGCCATGACCTCACTGCTTCGGCATAGACCACCATGGGACCACATAGGCGACTACTCCAACCATGGACAAGGATAGCGGCTGGAAGGGGGACCCATTTAACATCAAGATGAACACACCTAAAACGAAAGAGACGAGTGCGGAGGGATTACAAAACCCCTTCGCAAGAGGTGGCATCCAGCGGTCTCCGCAGAAGAAGGCGGAGACGGATGCGGCTAAGTCTGGAGGTGGAAAAACGGTGAATCCGTCGGTCTCCACACCGCTAGTCAAGGCCGTCGAAAGGTGTATGGACACGCGGCCAAGAGTGGCTGCGCGGTCTGAACAACTCGATGCCATAATCAAGTTCTTTGCGAACAGGCGAAACATCGCTGGCGACCTGAAGCAGAGCCTCCTCCTGCTTCGGAGCACCATTGATGAAGCCAGAAAGGAGCACGAAGAACGCGTAGCTCGGGTGAAGGCGGCCGAGAAAGCGGCCAGGACCGGGAGGGCGACTGCATCTAGAGAGGTGCAGACAGATGCCCCCTCGTTCGCGTCGGTCTGCTCCACGGGGCAGGTCGCTAAGCGAACGAGGCAGTCCCCGGGAACACCAAGAAACGATTGGTCGTGCTACTCCCACGGGAACACACGCCAACCGGTTCAAGGTCCACCGCGAAAAAGGCACAGGTGGAGGCTACGGGCAACCCTTGGACTACCGTAGAGGGTAGGAAACGTCGGAAAAGTGCGACGCGACATGATGGCGGAGCGGCCAGAGGACCAAAAAAGGTCAAAAAGGCGCGGAGTAGGGATGATGCCCTCATACTCAAGACGGATGGGTCGAAGTACTCAGAAGTCTTGAAGAAGATGAGGGGGGAAACCCAGCTCAAGGATCTGGGGGCGGATGTGCGGAGTATCCGCCGATCTCGCACTGGCGAGATGATACTTGAGCTCCGGAAGGACGCCAAGAACAAGGGGGCTACCTACAAAACGGTAGCTGAAAAGGTCCTAGGGAAGGAGGTGCAAGTGCGGGCACTCACCTCAGAAGTGACTCTCCAGCTTAAAAACCTGGACAAAATCACTGAGGGGTGCGACATTGCACAAGCCCTTAAAGCGAAGTGCGGGGTGGAGGTGGCTAAGGAGTCAATCCGCCTCCGCAAAGGTCCGGCGGGGACCCAGATAGCTACCTTCCGACTGCCGTCGGCGGACGCTAACCTGGCCCTGAAAGAGGGCAAGTTGAAGGTCGGCTGGTCTGTATGTCCTCTGGGCATACTACAGCAACCAGACATTTGCTTCCGGTGCTTTGAGGGCGGACATAAGTCCTAGACCTGCAAGGGGCCCGATAGGAGCCAGCTGTGCAGGCGATGTGGAGGTGCAGGCCATAAATCAAAGGACTGTGGGGAGTCTCCCAAGTGCATGGTATGTTCCGGGAAACGGGACGCCAAACACTTTATGGGAGGCCCCAGGTGCCCAGCCAGTAAGCCGGCTGCGAAACCACGGGCGTAAGGGTGACGCAACTGAACCTGAACCATTGCTTCGCGGCTCAGCAGCTGCTACACCAAGCAGACAATGAGTCGTTGTCGGACATCGCCGTCATATCGGATCCCTACCGCATCCCTCCCGGAAACGGTAACTGGGTTGCGGATAAGTCCAGTTTGGCGGCCATATGTACGACGAGCAAGTTCCCGGTTCAGGAGGTTGTCTCAACCTCAGAAGAAGTGTACGTAGTTACTAAGGTGAACGGAGTGTTCTACTGCAGTTGCTATGCTCCGCCACGTTGGTCTACCGAAAGGTTCACCCCGTTGGTGGTGGCGGGCGACTTCAACGCTTGGGCTGTTGAGTGGGGAAGTCGCTTCACGAACCAGAGGGGCCAGATCCTGTTGGGGGCTTTTGCAAAGCTCAACCTAGATCTGGCCAACGTTGGGAACAAAAGTACATTTAGCAGAAATGGTGTGGAGTCGATCATCGAAGTGACGTTCTCCAGCCCAGGACTGATCAAGAACTGGAGGGTAGACGATGGCTACACTAATAGCGACCACCAGGCGGTCTGTTATAGTGTAGACAACAACGAGAGGCGGCAAGCGACGGGTAGAGCCAACACTCCGACCGTTCGCGGGTGGAAGACATCGCACTTTGATGCCGAGGTATTCGAAGAGGCAATGAGAAGGGAGCGCGAGGGGGGTAGTTGGCTCCGCCCGACTGCTGACCAACTAGTTGCTATGCTATCGCGGGTGTGCGACGCCACCATGCCTAGGACTCGCCAACCTAGGAATGAAAAGCCACCGGTTTACTGGTGGACGGCCGACCTTCGCAGTGCGTGCCTCCGTGCAAGACGGAGGATGCAGCGTGCGCGCAACGAAGATGAGAGGACAGAGCGCCGCGCAGTATTCAGTTCGGCAAGATCGATGCTAAAGAGTGCGATAAAGGCCAGCAAGAGGGCCTGCTTCGATAGGCTATGTGCGAGTGCCAATACAAATCCGTGGGGTGACGCCTACAGGATCGTAATGGCCAAGACTAAAGGCGCGCTGGCGCCTGCAGAGCGATCACCAGCGATGCTGGAGCGTATCATCGAGGGACTCTTTCCACGCCACGAGCCAAGTCCTTGGCCTCCGGCGGTCGAGTCTTACGTCCGACGTTCCAGTATCTCAGACATAGACCAGAGATGGTCGGCCAACCTGCCGAGCATCCAATCCGTGAGCGACGACAGCCGTGTCGAGGCAGGGGAGGAGGCAAGGGTTACGAATGAGGAACTCATCGTGATCGCCAAATCCCTAAAGGTGAGCAAGGCACCGGGACCGGATGGTATCACTAACCTGGCGATCAGGCTGGCGACAAAAACAGCCCGGGGGCCGTTCAAGGCAGTCATGCTGAGGTGCCTGGATGACTGTCTCTTTCCGGACAGGTGGAAGCGGCAGAGACTCGTCTTATTGCCGAAGGCTGGGAAACCGCCAGGGGACCCATCGGCATATAGGCCTATCTGCCTGCTGGACACCGCGGGCAAGGTGCTTGAGAGGTTCATCCTTAACAGACTGGTGAGGTACACGGAGGGTGTACACGGTCTGGCAAGTAACCAGTTCGGCTTCCGGAAGGGCAGGTCCACGCTGGACGCAATCTCTTCCGTCATCAAGACGGCGGAGGTAGCAATCCAGCGCAAGAGAAGGGGAATACGCTACTGCGCAATCGTCACGCTCGACGTGAAGAATGCGTTCAATAGTGCCAGTTGGGACTCCATAGCGCTCGCGCTCAGGAGCATCCATGTACCGGTGTCGCTGTACAAGATTCTGGAAAATTATTTCCAGAATAGAGTACTTGTTTACGACACGGAGGAGGGTCAGAAGTGCGTCCCAATTACCGCAGGAGTTCCGCAAGGTTCTATCCTGGGCCCGGTGTTGTGGAATGTCATGTATGACGGAGTGTTGAAACTCAAGTTCCCTGTAGGGGTTGTGATCGTCGGCTTGGCAGACGACATAACGCTGGAGGTTTACGGCGAGTCTATCGAGGAGGTCGAGTTGACGGCCGCACACTGTATACGCAAGGTCGAGGACTGGATGCGCTCCAGGAAACTGGAGCTCGCGCATCATAAGACGGAGGTCACGGTTGTGAACAACCGTAAATCGGAGCAACAGGCGGTGGTCAGAGTAGGTGACTGCACCATCACCTCGAAGCGATCTCTGAAGCTCTTGGGGGTTATGGTGGACGACAAGCTCACGTTTGGGAGTCACGTCGACTATGCCTGTAAGAGGGCCTCATCGGCTATTGCAGCACTATCTCGTATGATGTCCAATAGCTCAGCGGTTTATGGCAGCAAGCGAAGACTTCTTGCCAGCGTGGTTTCGTCCATACTTAAGTATGGTGGGCCAGTGTGGTCCAGAGCGCTAGGTACTAACAGCTACCGTGGTAAACTGGAAAGTACCTACAGGCTCATGTGCCTGAGAGTTGCGAGTGCGTATCGTACGGTGTCATACGATGCAATCTGTGTCTTGTCCGGCATGATGCCTATCAGCATCGCCATCAAGGAGGACAGAGAGTGTTTCGACCAACGTGACACAAGGGGCATACGAGGTACCAGAAGGTCATTCTCGATGCTCCGCTGGCAGCGGGAATGGTCCAACTCCACAAAGGGGAGATGGACGCACCGACTCATACCGGAGATATCCGGCTGGGTCGGGAGACGACATGGTGAAGTGAACTTCCACCTGACACAAATCCTGTCAGGCCATGGTTGTTTCAGGCAATATCTGCACAGGTTCGGACACGCGGTGTCCCCCATGTGTCCCGAGTGCGTGGAGAAGGAGGAGACTGCTGAGCATGTCTTCTTCGTATGCCCCCGTTTCGTAAGAGCGAGGAGCAACATGATGGCTGTGAGCGGGCCTGGCACTACTCCGGACAATCTAGTCCGGAGGATGTGCGACGACCCGGACATCTGGAACGCGGTCTGTGCGGCCGCCTCTCAGATTGTCCTGGAGCTGCAACGTGTGTGGTGGGTCAACCACCAATACGCCAGTGGTAGCTAATTACCAGTCTCCAGGTAGTAAGCTAGGAGGTTATAAGAGTAAAGAGGGTGCATCACGCACAAAAGCCACTCCCCGACGTAATACTTTACCGTTGTTCCGGGAAGACCAGGGCTGGAGACTGGAGGGGTTTTAGTGGGTCGGGACAGGGATCAGTAGGTGCCTGGGCGAGTGTAACTACCCCAGCATCTCTCCCCTAGTCTCATCCCCACACCCTGAGTTCTCTTTTCAGGTGTCTGTTTGCGGATTTCCCCGCCACCTTTTAAAAAAATAAAAAAAAAACAGAATATCTGTTAGAGAAAAACAGCCAAAACAAGGAAGAGGACGACGACTCGCGACCTGGAGTAGGATCAAAGATATTGTTCGAAGTGATTAAAGAACCACTGTGCATAATTGAAGATACTGAACCTATGTTATGCGTACTGCACTAAACAGTCAATTTGGAAAATTGATGCCGTAACCGGAGATGTCTCGCTTTCTATATATTACAAAAATAATCCAGAAACAATATTCGAGTAGCGCTACCACGAACCACGATATTTAGCTATCTAAGTGTCTGTGTCACCAATGTAAACATTTTTCATCATCTAGCGCTCAGCAGTGCCGTTCTTTGTAAATCGTACTGAACAATTCTCTCCGGTACTTTTCGGAGAATATTGAATGCTAGATCATCTTCACATTGACGTGTAGAATGCCCGTCGTATAAACATTACTGAATTATTAGTTTTAATGCAGTAACATTCGAGTGAAAAGCTTGCCCTGAATATTAGCCTCTCTTTCGTTTTAGATCTTAAGTCTCAACCGGTAAAGTTTTTTTTTGGCAATCGGCTCAAATTGTCAAACAAATCAAAGCTGACATTTATTAAAGTCAGACCAACCTTTTCATGTTTCTGAACCAATTCGTAAACTTCAGCTCGATTTGCCATGTTCAGACATAAATCCCAGTGACCATGAAAACAGGTTAAGCGCACCCTGAATAAACTAGATCAACTCCCAAACAAAACAGCTCGATAATTGGTTTGTGAAATAATACTCTTCACCTAACATAAAACACGTAATTTATAGCACCAATGGACAAATTTTTGAGCATCATTCTCTAAATAATTTAAATCGTCGTTGGCTCTGAAAAATTTATACTTTCCACTAACTAAGCAGTTCTGCCATAGCACACTGCCAGGCAGTTGACAAGCATTGTAACGGCTGTGTGTGAGCAGATTGGCGAAATTCGTCGGTCCAGATATTCGCGCAAATTGAACAGTGACCGACAGACGAACCGTGGCACAAATGTCTGTCACAAATTGCACACCTCTTGCGCTTGCAAATTATATACCTGTTAATTGCAACCAATGAAACAAAGTAGATAATTGACGGAGTTTCACTAACTAGTTCTTTCTTTTCTCGATTTCTCATTATAGGTAAGCAACCGATTGCTGATCGATATGGTTTGGCTAGTCCGAGGTTATAAGAAGTATAAGTTCAATGATTGCACACCAAAATCGGTAACATTTCTTGCAAATTACATTGAGTTTTTCTATTTCCTATCCATTCCATCAATATTACGCATGCTAATCATTTGAATGGATTCGCCCAATCGATTTAAAACGATGCAAAATCAGCATCTGAGGAAACTCCAATTAGCGAACTTCTTCCCACATATTGAAGCTTATTTTCCCAGCCAATTTTACTTTCCTTTCCATGCGAAAAAAAATGGTTTCGCGGTTTTGTTTTATTGTTGTGAGTGATAGCTTGAACCTTAAAGCTAGTCGATGCTGTTTATGCATTCGCACAAACACGACTTCTATTTTGATAATCAAAACAGAGGAAAAGTCGTTGCCTTGCGGATTATCAGACATTGGAAGATTTGATTTAAGGGCTAGAAAAGCGATACTTCAGATCGTAGTACGCAATCTCACTCGGATGGTAATATTTTCACCGTGTTGACCCAGATATGAATTTCGAATAATTATAACCGGGATGGGCGACATCAATGCGACTCTTTAACAAGCTTGTTATCGTTTTTCGCACCTCGAGTTGATTATTATTCATTATTTAAACCGCTGAAATTGTACGCTTTATAACATTGAGTTAGAAGATTACTATTCAAATACAAGCTAAAAAAAGTTATGTTGCAAACCTACCGCATGCTCTAGTTTCTGTCTAATATACTTAAGTGATCCTATGCTTGAATAGTTGTAAAATACAAAAACTTCGAATGTCAATGAAAGAAACTCTAAGTACAAGGGGAGCTCACAGCTTCCAGAGTCTGTTTTTACAAGCGATTGGTCATGAGTTCGAATTCAGTAAAAACAGACAGCTCTATTTACGGCTGTACATTTAACCACGGCAGCAAGAATCGTTTCGCGACGCTATTTGCGCTTACTATATCATCGGTCTTACGCATGGGTTAATTCTCAGCCTCATTTCTACTGTCCTACTTTGACCCTTTTCTCATGCTGAAATCCCGGGAAAAAAATCAAACACACTTGAATGGTATTTATAATTACCGATACTTGGCAAGGTAACTAACGTAGGTCGGTAAAGAAAAGTACCGTGCGGACCCAAAATCCGTACACTTGAGCACTCGAGAATATTGATTGATCGATATCAAATCATATATGCATAGTATCTTATCCATGATAATTTCTGGCAATGATTTGTTCTTTATTTCACCGATATTTACAATCACAGAATCGTGAAACTACTTTTAATTGTGTTTAAATCATGTTAATAATTTCTATCTCAGGATTCGAAATCCGTACACTCTTCTGCGATTGTATCGAAATCCGTACAGTTTTGAATTAAAATCCGTACAGCAATGTGATTACTACAAATACCTACAACAGTGAATGGAAGGGCACCTACAGAATATGGCAGATTTACCAAAGCATGCATTGCTTGGCTGAATCTGCGTCATAATGTACAAAAAAAACTAAGTTGATGATGACACTCTGCCCGGTAGAGTGTGATTTTTGCGAAGTTTTGCCTAACCATCATCATTGCTCTCACGGTCTCAACTTGCGATCGTGACTTTTAATCAGTCTACATGCTTTTTACGTACAATAAATAATGTCGTTTTCAGTTGGCACGGTACTACCAGGAAGGCCAAAAGTACTCAGGAACTTGAAAAGTTCCTGGCGGTTTGGAAAATAATTTTTATTTCGTAAATTTTTGCAATCCCATCAGTTTGCAGCTATCATTTGTCTGTGTTCAGTACAGCTTTATTCGAACATTTTTCAAAGAGTATCCAAAAAACGGTTCAGAATGGCAAAGCATCGTCGAAAAACGGAACTGTTCCGTTCAAGACGGTACGTCTGGTCAGTCTACTAATAGAGGATACCCGATCAGAAGAGCATAACTAAAAAATTACAAAATTCTATCAACGGGAGATACAAATAACATATTTTGATACGATTCAGTATTTTCCCATTTGCTTTGGATAACAAAGTTGAATCTGAATGAGTTATAATAACAAATCATGAAATGGAGTTGTTCTGAAACAAATCTAACAATTTTTTCGTCTCTAGCAAAACCTGTTGTTTATAACAATGGTTGTAATTGTACTGTTCTATGTGCTATCTCATTTTGTTAGAAAGCTGATACGTTAGTAACAAAGTTTGATATGGGTTGGATATTAGTAGATTATTTTTTGTTATGATATCTGTTATTTTAACACCTAACGGGATCAAAATGATAACACAACCTGAAAGGTTTTTCACATAACAAACTAACAGCCTCTGTTACATTTTTGTTTTGTCTTTCTGATCGGGTAGCAGTTTAAAACCTAACAACTGACATAGACTAACTAGAATTGCGGATTTAAAATCATCCCACAAATCGGGCTCTAAATCCGTACAGCATAAATCATGATGCATATATACCATTTATGTGATATATTCCTCATAATCACCACGTAGAACACTGAATACTTGCCTCTCAGATTGATTTGCAGCTATTAAATCTTTGAAATCACAACAAACACGCTTCAAAATTAGTTTTTCTTCGGAACGGATTTCTTAGCGAACTGACTTGCGTGTGGGATGATGAATAGTTCCATGGGCGCAACTACGGGGGGGCTAGGGGGGAATTGAATTTCCCAGAGAATGATTGTATTCAATATATCTACATTCCATATTACTTATCAGAGCATCAAAATCAACACAAATTGAGATGTCGTCATTCATTGGCTAAGAACTAGTTCTGCACCCAGAATCGATTCTCAACCCTTGCTCTCTTACTCACCTTACCAGTCAGACGAGAGCTGTAATAACTCGTGATGTATCAAGAAGTCGCCATTTTACTTGGTTTTGGGCTGTGTTTCACCCGTTCCCCAGACGTCTCACCACTCGCAAGTCTCTTTCGATCTGGTCGAGCCATCATGCACGCTGCGCCCTTTAATATCTTGTGCCGGTAGGGTTGCTGAAGAGAAGTGATTTCACAGGGTTGTCCCGGCATTCTTACGATGTGACCGGCCCACCGCAACCTGTTGTCTTTCGCCAGGTGTGCAATGGGGTTCTCTCCAAGCAGCGCTTGTAGCTCATGGTTCATGCGCTGTCGCCATTATCCGTCGTCCGCTTGTGCTCCACCGTAGATAGTCACCTTCTGTTCGCCGATAGGCACCTTCTGTTAGAAAACACCAAAAGGACTTCCGTAGAGGACTACCGGTTATATCAGGGTTTTGTAGTTTTTTGTATCGAAGTGGTCATGTCCGATCATCATCGTGATAGGTGCGTACGTTCTTAATGTCTGAGAAGAACGGGCCGTCGTTGAGAACGTGGTCAATTTGTTTTGCTGCACGTTGGTCGAGGAAAGAAAGGACTTTGGACTGCTAATCCGCGGGAAGCTGCGAAGTTGGTGCATAGCAGGCTGTGCGGGCCGATAACCGGCTTATATAAGTCTTGCCTTCCGTTCATGTCCTCAACGACGATCTTGATGTCTCTACGCGAGCAGCTATCGTGCCTTGCGGCCACAAATCCACCGTACCTTCTCTCCTTTCCGTCAAAGCTCCTGGAGCGCAACGATCCGGGATCCGGGTCGTTAAGCGATGTACTGTTACATGTACTGAGCTTCTAATCGTCGTCCTTAAGCAGGTATTAGACGACGCAAATATTTGCTATTTTTGGTACGATTTTTATTTGCACAAAATAAATTCTGTATTAAAAAATAGCAAATATTCGCTTCGTCTAATGCCTGCTTTATTTCGTCGGCTGGGTTTTGAATTCTTGATTCTCCGTAGTATGTTGATTTTAGTATGCTGCCTTACTAGGGCTGCGATGCATTGTCTCGCGACGGAGCTGCCGCCATAGATGTAGCTGGCGAGACACCGCATTTCATAGTTCAACCGTCCGGTCCGGATCAGTCGCTGTTTGAGCCGCCCCTAGCCTGTGGGGTAGACGCGCAGACAAGCTGCTCTCTAAGGAGAACAACTACCCCTTCCTGTCAGCATACGACCAAGTTCCCACCGGTTCACCGGTTTTTCCTTGGTTGCTCGTATCCCAGTCGGTACCACGTGGAGGTTCGAATAGGGCATTATGCCTTGAACCACACTGGGCTCTATTTTAATCTAACTAGTACGGGTGAACTGTTAAAAAACACTGCCCAGCCGTTTACCAAATATGGCTCTCCTCAATAACGAATCAGTGTTGCTGAAAGAGCTTGGCGTTGACGGTGTGTTCAAGATATTCAGTACATCTTCGGTGATTCTATCCCTAAGTGATTTGTTTCTGCTTTTACGATACTATTTAAAGCGTTATTAAATAAGCATATACAAACTCTTTTTTCTCTTTTTTAAAATGACATACATGAAAACTAGCCCCCCCTAGAAATTTTCCTTAGTTGCGCCCATGAATAGTTCTATAAGTTCATTTCAATGTATCATTGAACCCATTGTCACTGCATTGGGAATGGGTAAAATTTCATTGGGTTGATGCAACAATTTTCGTGTTTCATGATTTCTCTAGCTTTTGACAAATTTATTGTTTTGCTCTTAGGTAAATTTTTGATAATTATGCTGAATAAAATAAAATAATGATTACTTTGGCATTTTGCGAATAGATTACGAAAATTGAATTGTTACTGATGCTTATACGCTTTTCAACAAATTTCCAGGCTTTGGATGCATTAATGTTGCCTAATTTTCAATTTAATTGGTAGGAATGATTTTTCTTGCGTCAGACAGAGATAACGAATCTACTTTCGAGCTAACCGAATTTCCAGAAACTACCGTTATTTACCCGTGTAAACGACGCGCATAGTACTTACGAGATAATACTATGAATTCGTGATGCTTCCATACCGGTATTTATAGGCTGACCAGACGTATTGGCTCTGACGACTCTGTTGATATTGGTTTGGTTTTTACTTGCGAAAGTGAAGGAGGGAAATATTTTTGCTTTTATTTTCACACATAAACTAACAGTTGCATATGAGAATTCGCGTAGGTGCGAACAGACTTAAATTTTTTTTTACTTGTGTTAGGGCCAATTGTTTTGAACGAAACAGTACCGTTATTTAAGAGCGATTCGATATCCGTCGGGTGTGTTTTCCGCGGGATCAAATAGCGTTTTTTTGTCGACACTTTCCTTGAGATCGTATTAACTACAGATAGATCAACAACGATATATAGCGATATCGATTATATCGATTATATGTTTAGGTAGTAGTGTAATGATTTCGCGAAGACCAAAATACAAAAATATCAGTTCAAATCAGTGATGCCACATTTTTGTCTGTATTTCGGAACTCCAAAAGTCTTGTCACCTTGGTAAAATTTAAAAAAATCTTTATAAAAATCTGCATATGTACTAGACATATCCTTCTTGAAAAAAAAAACGCATTAAAGCTTGTTTAACAATTATCCCGTGACTCATTCATGCACACGTTTATGCGTAGCATATGAATATAGTAAAACCTACGACACGCTGAACCGCATTTGAGTTAATTTTTGTTTTTCAACTATATCAAGAAGCTCAATTTACGACCCCATGAAAACCAAAAAAATCTGTATAAATCTGAATTATTTTCAGAAAATCTGCAATCTGTATATGCAAATATCTGTATGAAAAATACGCAAGAAATCTGTATAAATGCAGCTAAATCTGTATATGTGGCATCACTGGTTCAAATTGATAACATGTATCGTGACCTCGCATGCTCTTTATTTTTGCGGTGATACAGCAGAAAACAGAATAAGTTATTATCCCATAAAGACTTACACGGCCGATATAGTGAAATCGGAGACGCGATATTTGTTAGTAATGAACCCGGTAGTCGAACTCAGCGCATCGTTTACCAAAACGAACCCTGCTGCAAACCCTACCCTTTTTCCAACCACCCAGTGATTTCTCGTGGAAGTGCAGAGGTGTTCTCGGCTTCCAATAGAGCGAGTATCACGTCAACATATTCCTATACACACTCCTTCTTTGACCTGCATTCGGATGCGGCCGGCGCTGGTATTGCCTAATATAAAGATTAAGATCACCAGTTTTTACACATTGAGAATGAATGTTAGTCCCAAGCATCATTCGTTGGTTCTCTGTGTAATTACAGCTGATCTGGCAATAACGGAGTAGCAACCGCGGGTGGTCAATCATGCTCATGCTCATGCTCATGGAACGGATTTCTTAGCGAACTGCTAACACCAAAAAAAACAACACGTTTGATGAACACGCAAACAGCTTTTAATTTTTTAAATTTTTGTTTTCAAGCCTACCTATAGATTTATTTTGAACGCAGATATCATGGCAATGTTCAACTTAATATGATTTTTGTTTGCATATCAACTTTTATGTTATCAGTTATTGGATAAAACTTACAAGGTGTACGGATTTCGATACTGTAAGGATTTCGGTCCCGCACGGTAGTAGAGGAAAGAGTAAAAGATTCGTCACTTACCACGGGGTGACAAAATGGCCTTCGGTTCCGTAACAGTCGTTGGAGATACAGAAGTAAACTCAATCTCTGGCTACAATGATTAAAACACTTCTAGCTTTTCTTCCCTAATCGATAAATCATCATAAATGTCATAAATGTCATAAATGTCATATATGTCATAAATGTCATAAATGTCATAAATGTCATAAATGTCATAAATGTCATAAATGTCATAAATGTCATAAATGTCATAAATGTCATAAATGTCATAAATTTCATAAATGTCATAAATGTCATAAATGTCATAAATGTCATAAATGTCATAAATGTCATAAATGTCATAAATGTCATAAATGTCATAAATGTCATAAATGTCATAAATGTCATAAATGTCAGAAATGTCATAAATGTCATATATGTCATAAATGTCATAAATGTCATAATTGTCATAAATGTCATAAATGTCATAAATGTCATAAATGTCATAAATGTCATAAATGTCATAAATGTCATAAATGTCATACATGTCATACATGTCATAAATGTCATGAATGTCATAAATGTCATAAATGTCATAAAGGTCATAAAGGTCATAAAGGTCATAAAGGTCATAAATATCATAAATGTCATAAATGTCATAAATGTCAAAAATGTCATAAATGTCATAAATGTCATAAATGTCATAAATGTCATAAATGTCATAAATGTCATAAATGTCATAAATGTCATAAATGTCATAAATGTCATAAATGTCATAAATGTCATAAATGTCATAAATGTCATAAATGTCATAAATGTCATAAATGTCATAAATGTCATAAATGTCATAAATGTCATAAATGTCATGAATGTCATAAATGTCATAAATGGCATAAATGTCATAAACGTCATATATGTCATAAATGTCATAAATGTCATAAATGTCATAAATGTCATAAATGTCATAAATGTCATAAATGTCATAAATGTCATAAATGTCATAAATGTCATAAATGTCATAAATGTCATAAATGTCATAAATGTCATAAATGTCATAAATGTCATAAATGTCATAAATGTCATAAATGTCATAAATGTCATCAATGTCATCAATGTCATAAATGTCATAAATGTCATAAATGTCATAAATGTCATAAATGTCATAAATGTCATAAATGTCATATATGTCATATATGTCATATATGTCATATATGTCATATATGTCATAAATGTCATAAATGTCATAAATGTCACAAATGTCATGGTGATCATAAATAAAATAGATGTCATGAATGTCATAAATGTCATTAATGAATGTCATAAGTGTCATAAATGTTATAAATGTCATGAATGTCATAAATGTTATTATTGTCATTAATGTCATAAATGGCTGAAATCGCATGGATGTCATAAATGTCATAAACGCATCAATGTCATAAATGTCCTAAATGTCACAAATGTCCTAAATGTCCTAAATGTCATATATGCCATAAATGTCATAAATGTCAAATGTCATTATTGTCATAAATATCATGAATGTCATATATGTCATAAATGTTACTGATGTCATAAATGTCATAAATGCCATAAATGTCACAAATGTCATATATGTCATAAATGTCATAAATGTCATAAATGTCATAAATGTCATAAATGTCATAAATGTCATAAATGTCATAAATGTCATAAATGTCATAAATGTCATAAATGTCATAAATGTCATAAATGTCATAAATGTCATAAATGTCATAAATGTCATAAATGTCATAAATGTCATAAATGTCATTAATGTCATTAATGTCATTAATGTCATTAATGTCATTAATGTCATAAATTTCATATATGTCATAAATGTCATAAATGTGCTAAATGTCATAAATGTCATAAATGTTATAAATGCCATAAATGTCATAAATGTCATAAATGTCATAATTGTAAAGAATGTCATAAATATAGTAAATGTCGTAAAAGTCATAAATGTCATAAATGTCATAAATGTAATGAATGTCATAAATGTCATAAATATCATAAATGTCATAAATGCCATAAATGTCATAAATGTCATGAATGTCATAAATGTCATGTCATAAATGTCATAAATGTCATAAATGTCATAAATGTCATAAATGTCATGAATGTCACAAATGTCATAAATTTCATATATGTCATGGATGTTTTAAATACCTTAATCGTCGTGAATGTCCTATATGTCATAAGTGTCATGAATGTCGTAAATGTCATCAATGACAGAAAAAATGATTGTAGAAGCCACGAATGGCCGACTTCGAGCCACCATTCGAATATTCAAAGGCATAAGATGCTATATTATATTTGCTGTGGTGAACAAACATAAAGTAGCGTTTTTACATGGAACACATTAACAATTTCCGAGTCTTCGAAATGGTGACTCAAAGTCGGCTATTTGTGGCTTCAACACCATTTTACCTCATAACTTTTTAATGATCGAAAACTTTTTTATGTTTCTTTGGGTACCTTTTCCATGAGGTTCTAACGTCTTTTTCAAGCTGCCTTATAACCTTGTGTAATTGACAACGTCTCCACCAACAACACTGGTGTCCTGAGTTCGATAGCTGTCGTTGGTTGTAGAGTGGCGTGATCGACTCACAATTCACCCAGCTGATCTATGTTGAATCCTAACCGATTTTTGAAGATTAAGAGGAACACGTCTTTAATCACATGAGAAAATAAAGATGTTACCGCCAGTCTATTAATCGACAGGTCGTTAATGAAAGCCCAGGGTAGAATCGCCTTTCCGGATGTATGTTATTGGCACAGTTATGGCGGAATAAGGCTGATGATGAATACAATCGGGTAAAAACTTTCAATTATTATTTCCGTGAGGGGGAAAATAATTTTGACGTAGGACTACGTCTATCTGGAAGTTAGGTACCTGAATTTGAAAATCTAGTAATTCAACCAGGGGAAAGTGGTCAGGTTGTGAGCGCCTGTATTTCAGTCATTCATAATCAAGTTTTCGAGTTTCTGGCATCAATCAATTATCATTTTCATTTTCATTTTAAAACCGTACGAGTGATGTACGGACGCTAGGTGCAAGCCGTTGAAAGGAGGAAAAACAAAATAATACCGGTTGTCTCGTGCCAAGTTTCACCCGCAATGCTCGTGGCTGTTAGTAGTACATGGCTACTGCAAAAGTATTAAAATGGCTGGAATTCTGGCCGTAATAATCAGAGAACAAGAATCATCGGCAACTGGCACCTTTTGGTACCTCAAAGTGTTGTAATTGGAGTGGCTAGTTGAATTTTCTTGGTGTTCATTTTTCGACAGCGGCTGGTGAGTGAATCGTTTTGGTCTCAAATACCGAATAGATTCGTATTTGATGTTTACTGAGAAAGGGAGAATCTACCGAATTCAATAGTTCAAATGTTTGTCTTGTCATTACAAGCTACAAACCAATACTTTTCTGACTCGAATATCTGCGAAGTGGAGATGCCAGTATTAATAAGGTTTCATTCACATATTTTATTTATATTAATTATTATTCGAAGCGCTCTAAGGTCTCAGGAAATGAAAACGCACTGTTAGATAAAAAATATAGAAAAATACCGTAGTCCTACGTCATGCGGTCGTGTCTTTGATACCACCCTCCTACTTTTTTGCTTGAAAATTGCATTCCGTTCCGTTTTTTTTTTTAAATGAAACAATTTTTCCCCATCTATTGCACTGGTCAAAGTTTTGCCCTAGAGCTTAAACTAGGAAAAATAAGATTATAGCTTTTTATCCATTCCTGTGAATTTTGGTGCCCCTAGGCATGATCACTTTTTCAGAGACCCAAATGAGCTTTCTCGTAAGCACACGTAGAAGTGACAAACCCGGCGAGCATTTACTCTGCGGTACTTTAATACACTTCTGCACTGGCTAAAGGCTCAAAATTTCACAGGGATGGTGAAAAAGCTATAACCTTTCTAGGGCAACTATTTTGAGCTTCAAGGCAAGTTTTTGTTGCTTTTATCGACCAGTGTTATCATTTCACACTACATTTTTTGTCTAGTTACGCCATCACTCACAGAAAAAGGGTTAACGGCAATAAAAGCAAGTGTCGATGGTTGTAAAATTAACGACCTCCTCGATTGTTGATATTTATCTCCACTACAATGAAAAAAATAGTCATAGTGAGAAGGTTTTTATTCGGTTCAAAGTGTTTTACAATTAGTGTTTCATGCCATTACTAATTTGATTCGAAGATTTATAACTTTATTTGGAATTTTAATTTACCCATTTCTATCAACTGTTTGAAACCTAATGACTATCAGTATGAATTTATTATTTAGTAAAACAGATACAAATTAGGCATAGAGAAGAATTCATCAAGTCAGCGGAATCCAGCTGACATAATGATTTCCTCTTCCGGCATTTAGCGACACTTAGAAAATGGCAACTCAACAAGACCGCACGCCCTAGGTCTCGACAGTCGAAAGCACTCCGGCGCGGCTCGATGGTATCGATTCAAATTGTATCACCATCCTGGAAAACCTGTGCACCATTTCAGCATTCAGCTCACATCAATTCAATGCTCCCTTTATTGGAATCACAACGCCCACTGGTAACGGCCAATCAGGGAGAAGAAACAAACGGGAGTCCAAAACTGTCGTCAACGCGATTTATAGCCATCATTAGATGCACTAAGTAGAAAGCGACCGCGGGCCGCGTTTCGTGGTGATAGTTCTTCTAACTGGCCCATACTCTGTAGCTGAGTAGCGTTGTCTGCGGTCCGTCCAATTGTTGATACATGACTGTGTTTACTTGCGTCTTTCAGGTCCAATTCAAGAAATGATTTATTCCGTATTGGTGTCTCAGTTACGAATGATCCGATTCAAATTTTCAGCGTTTGTATACATCTTACATTATCGAAGAATATTGCAGAATTTCAATCAAATGTGATTTCTGAGTGTTTTTCTAATTAGATGATTCACACATTTTTCTTTCGCCGAACAATTAACTAGTTTACTAGTTTGATGTCATCGGTATCATGTCATATCAACAAAGCTTGATATTATTTTGAAAAAATATCTAATCATAGTTTACACACAACATCTATTTGACTCGCGGTAACGAACCATAAAATGTCCTTAAATTGCTGCGATAATGAATTTACTAGTTTTATTGCAGGCGTTTTTTTTCGCACCACATACCTGCGGTCCATGACTATCAATAAGTCCAATAAAAGTTGAAAAGTAAAACAACAATGCAACATCAGTGGAAAACTAAACTGCAATTGGGTTTCAATTCTCCTGCCAGGTCTCCCAGCTGAAAGCCGATAATTCTTTAAAGAGAGTTGAAAACCAGTACACCGTCGTTTCTGCCGACAGTCAGCAGCAGCATAACCAATAACCATGTTTCCCCCTCACCAGCCGAGAGTTCACCACGCTTTTTCCGCTCGACGCGACGTACACGTTCCGTCTGTCGACTCCGGGCGATTATGCACACATTCTATCCTATCGCTATCCAATCGTCGAAAATGGCCGGGTAGAGTAACATATTTGCAGCCTACTTCTAACTAGCTAACCATGCTGGCGCAGCGAGAGACAACTGCTAACAAGTTCTTCTGGTTGCGGTTTGGCAGAGTCGGT